>NC_083109.1:2554783-3825924 GCF_949774975.1 Lagenorhynchus albirostris | reverse complement strand
ATACCCATTAATTAACCCCATGTCCCCCTCCCCCAGCCCCTGGCAACCACGAATCTATTTCCTGTCTCTATGGATTAACCAATCCTAGATGTTTCATTTCAATGCAGTCATAGAACAAGTGATCTTTTGTGAGTGGATTATTTCACGTAGCATAACGTTCTCAGGGTTTACCCATGTTGTAGCACGTATCAATATTTCATTCCTTTTTATGACTGAATACTATTCCATCGTGTGGATACACTGCATTTTATGTATGTTCATCCTTTGTTGACTTTTCCCCCCGCTTTTTGGCTGATATGATAAAGCTGCTATGAACATTCATGTACTTAATGGTTGAGGAAGGAAATGATTTCTGAGGCCAAGACCTGAGGGGTCCCCAAGGGCTTCGTTTAGACAGTGCATTTAAACTTCCACATGGGGATTTGCTTGTTATGCTGGGAATCGTAACCAAGGACCATCCAACATTTTACGTTGATAGAGGGATCTTGAGAGTAATGACTCTTTAAAAAGGCATTTCGATGGGAAGGACTGAGCTCGATTGGGATCCACAGTCTCTCTGAGGTTTGTGAAAAGCAGCCAGACAAGGCACCCTCGGGGCCCTGGTACGAGTTGAAGCCCACTCTTCACATTACCAGTGCTGTGTGATCTTGGGCCAGTCACTGTGCCTTTCTGGTCTGTACTTGTCTCATGGCCCCATGGTTCCTGCTGGAAATGTGGGCAAGATGCATGGGCAGTGAAGATTTTCGTAGAAAGGTGTGAGTGTGAATATTCCAAGCTGCCTCTTGGAATATTCCAGGTAGTTTTGCACTTTTTTTTTTTTTTTCTGGATAAAAATTACTCAGCCCATCTCATCCTTCTCATCTGCTCTGGAGTACCTCCTTGGGGTAGTTTGTCTAGTCCCCCATCACATGCTCCCATACAGCTCTCTCCCATCTACCCCAAAATGTTTACCCGGCTTTCATGGTGCACTTACGCATTTGGTTTGACGGTTGACGTCTGTGAGCCCAGTGAGGGCAGGCACTGCGTCTAATTTTGCTCATTGGCTTTCCTCCGGCACCTCACCCAGAGTAGACGGTTGTCTTTGTTTGGTATTTTGCAGGGTGACCCTGGGATGAGGGTTTGAGGGTGAGTAACTCTTAAAAGCGCTCCCAGGAGAAACTGGTGACAGAACAGGGGCAGCTGCTCCGGGAAGGGGAGGGGCAGGCGGAGGGTGATCTCAGGCCGTGTGGCCCCCATTACCGCCTTCTCTCCGTGCACGAGGGCAAAGGGCAACTCAGCTGCAGGAGCCCGAGGGGTGAGGGGTGAGGGGGCAGCTTAGAGCAAAAGCACATGGAAGCCGGGCAGGGCCATGACCGTGGTGCAAGGACTCCAGGACCCAGGGAGAGCCCTGCCAGTGCCTGTCCTGGGTCAGTCCCCAGCCAACGTCCTGGCCGCGCCTTGAAGAACTAAGGCGGCTAAGGGCTGCCGGCGAGTTCAGGATGTGCACCGTTTCCCGTGTGCTCAGACACAGGGAGAGTGTTTTGGAGTGCTAGCTCAGGTGGCCCCACGTGGCGACGGCCTGAGCCCAGTTTACCATCCCCGCAGCCAGAGCGCTTAGACATGTGTGATCCTTAACGCGTTTGTAATTTAGGGGGATTGCAAAGTCTGCGCAAAGCGTGAGCCTTTTTGTTTCTATGGCTCCTTCAACTCGGCATGAATCATGGGCCTGATGTATGTGTGGGTTATTGTTTGGCATCCTGACCAGCTTTCTTCTGGATCCCAGAGTCCTAATTCTGTGAAGATGACACGTGTGAACGAGGAGGCCAGGCCCAGAGGCAGCCTGGAAGTGAGTCGGCATTGAGTACCCGGTACAGACCTGCTGGGGCTGGGATCATTGCGTCGTTTATTCCCCGGGACACCAGGCTTCCTCGGCACCAGGCCAGGCCCCACTCAGATGCAGGCGAGCGGGAAACCATACGACCCTTTGCTTCTCATTTCACCCAGAAACCACTGGGTGGGCTTTTCAGGGCTGTCTCTGGCTCTAGGACATGTCAGGGAGCTCCACTGGGTCGGACAGGCTTTCTGGTTTTTAATTGAGCTAAAAGACCCGTAACATAACATTTAACATTTTAACCATTTTAAAAGGTACAATTCACATTGTTGTGCAACCATCCCCATTCTTTAATTCCAGAACTTTTCAGCACTAAACAGAAAGTCTAGACCCACTTAGCAGTCACTGCCCATTCCCCTCTCCCCCCAGCCCTGACAACCACTAATTTACGTTGTGTCCCTGTGGATTACCTGTTCTGGGAGTTTCATGTCAATGGGCGCAGATGGTATGTGGTCTTTTGTGACTGGCCTCGTGTTTCCTGTGTTCGTCCACACTGCAGCGTGTGTCAGTGATTCATTCCTGCTGGGGATGTAATATGGTGCAGCCACCCTGGAGGATGGACTGGCATTTCCTCCAAAACCGAAGCGTATACCAAAGGGGAAAGTGGGGCGGGCAGAGGGATAAATTAGGAGTTTGGGATGAACAGATACACACTACTATATACAATATATATAAACTAGATAAACAACAAGGACCTACTGTATACTACAGGGAACTATATTTAAAATCTTATAATAACCTATAAAGGAGATATATATATATATATATATATATATATATATAAACCTGAATCACTTTGCTATATACTGGAAAATAACACAACACTGTAAATCAGCTATACTTCAATTAAAAAAAAAAGTGAGGTATTTCCCTGGTGGTCCAGTGGTAAAGAATCTGCCTTACAATGCAGGGGACGCGGGTTCAATCGCTGGTCAGGGAACTAAGATGCCACGGGGCAGTTAAGCCCTCGTGCCACGACTACTGAACTTGCATGCCTCAACTAAAGCCTGTGTGCTGCAAACTACAGAGCCCATGCGTCCTGGAGCCCGCGCGCCACAACTAAAGAAGAGAAAACCCGCCCGCCTCAACTAGAGAGAAGCCTGCACACAGCAATGAAGAGCCCGTGCACCACAACTAAGACCTGACACAGCCAAAAATAAATAAATAATAAAAATAAATCTTAAAAAAACAAACAGAGCTACCACAGGACCCAGCGATTCCACTCCTAGGTATATACCTAGAAGAATTGAAAACAGGTGTTCAAACAAAAACTTGTATGTGAATGTTCATAGCCTCACTATTTACAACCACCAAAAGGCGGAAACCACCCAAATGGCCATCAGGGGATGAATGGAGAAACAAAATGTGATACGTTCAAACAATGGAGTATTATCTTTTCTTTTTTTAGTATTTACTAGAGCTAACTTAACTCTTCCTGACATGTCAGAGCTCACCACAGGTGTCCTCACTTTCCCAGGAAGTCTTACCTGAGTCCGGAGACCAGTCCTTTCTCTGCCCACAGAATCCTGTCTCAGTCTCCATCACAGTACCTTGTCCATCATCAGTTCGTTCACTGATTCCTTCCAGAGTATCTCCCAGGAACCCGCTGTGGCTGGGCCTGCATCTCTCCAGTGGGCAGAGACTGTGAGATCAGCTCACCTCAGGGAGGGGCGCGTGCTCTGAAGGGGTGAGGTGTGCTGGGCCCGTGCCGGAGTCTCACTGTGGCTCAGTGCACCTCCCATGGAGGAGACCGTGGTACCAAGACCCCAGAGACGAGAAGGAGGCTGCTTCGCAAAGGCGGGAGGGAGAGGGAGCCTCCAGGGCCGCCAAGTGCAGGGGTCTGGAGGTGGAAGGAGGGTGGAGAAGCTGAAGACCCCCAGGGTCGGGGCTGCTGGTGAGGGCAGTGGTCACGGGGCGTGAGGAACCACGTGGGATTTTATTCCAGGTGCAACTGGAAGCCACCGGCGGGGTTTAGGCAGGGAAAGGTGGGGGTCAGGGGACATGGTGTGGCATGACCCAGGGGAGGACGTTGCAGGAACCTGGAAGCAATGAGGGTGACCGCGACCCGGGTGGGTCCAGGGGAGGGAGGAGTGGTAAAGTCGCACTGTCTTAATTGCCCATTCACACGACTGTCCCCTTCTTCCACCCCCAGACCCTGGGACTGGGCGGGCAGGGGCCAGGTCTCAGGCACAGAGTAGGCGCTCAGGAAAGTGGACCGAAGTGTGAGCGAGTCAGTGCAGTGTGTGTGCAGCGGGGAGTGGACAGAGCTGGCTGCATCCTCCACCCTGAGCGGCTCCCTGGCGGCCCAGAGTGGTGGCTGGGACCGGTGCCGCTTGGGCTGGCCCTCGCTGGGGACGCCAGAGGGGGCTGCTGTCCAGCGGCAGCGGGAGGTCCTTAGGGATGTCTGAGCAGACAGGTGACACCGCAGGAGCAGGTTCCCAGGACTGGCCCGTCACTGGCTGTTGCTTGTCCCCAGGAAGAGTGTGCTGTTCGGTTGCTGGCTTGTCTGCCGTCTCCATCTTGTTCTGTCGCTTCCGTGACAGTCACCAGGGGTGCCGGGGCCAGAACAGGGGCCTTCGGAGAAGCAAGAACCCCGATGACAACAGATGTGCAGATGCTTACAGGTGTTCAGGCATCACATCCATGGCTCTTGGGTGAAAGTTCTCGGTGAGAGGCCACAGCTCAACCGATGAGGCGCCAGAAAGAGGCCGAGCCAGGCAAAAGCATGGCGTTTGGCAGGAAGGCCCATTCAATTCATGAGGGAGCCCAACGTGCGAAATCCTGAGAAGCTGCCTTGTTCTGGTAGGATGACAACCTTCAGATGTGCCTGGACCAGCTCCCCATCCTGGGCAGGGGCGGTGAACTTGATCATAGAAGGATCTGTAGCTCCCCTCAATACCTGCTGAGCCCTTGCTGGGCCCCCCTGGGCTGTTTGGGGGTTAGGGAGGCAGTTATACAGGACACACTTGGTCTCTGCTTGTAACAGGGAAGAGCCTTCCGTGGTCTCTTACAAGTTCATCACTAAAGGGATGTTGCCTATAAGCTTAAAATTACGCATAATGGCCCGTCTCTGGAAACCCTCCCTCTCAGGTAATGAGCATTAGGCTAAAATACCTTCTGCTCACGGGAAACTCCTGACCAGGCCCACCTGTGAATGACTGCAGGAAGGAAGAGAGTAACACATTCCCTCCGGAGGCTGATGGGAACCAGGAAGTGTTTGACTTTACTCCCTCCCCTTTTAGTATAAAAGAAGCCTGAATTCTAACTCAGGCAAGAGGGTTCTTTGGCACGTGAGTCCACCATCTTCTTGGTCTGCCAGCTTTCCAAATAAAGTCGCCATTCCTGGCCCCAACAACTCATCTCTCGATTTACTGGTCTGTCGTGTGGCCAGCAGTACAAACTTGGACTCAGTAACTTGCTCTCGTGGTCAAATAGCCAAGATGGACATTAAACTAATGAACATGAAATCAATAGCTAATTATAAATTCTATTGAAGACTATGGCAGAAAAACTAACAGGAAACCTAACAGGTGAGTATAGAGGATGGGGCCATGAGGAATGAGTAAGAGTTCATCAGGGAAAAGTGTGGCCTCTAGAGGGATTGGCCTGGGAGGCAGCCCTGTGGTGGGAGGACAGAAAGAGACGGACAGAACTAGAGCATAGTGGGGCAAGGGCTTGGCATGGTGTGAGATAAGCGGAGACCAGGACTCTGGGGTCACAGCTGAGGTTTTATATTTCATTCTAGACGCCACTATGACATTAAGCAGGGCAGTGATGCGAGGCCCCGTTTGCTTAGGGGAGCAGGATTAGTGGATGCCTGGAAACCAGGGAGGAGGCTGCAGAATAGGGTGGGCAGAGTGCAGCTGGCCTGGAGCCCAGGGGTTAGAGGTGGGCAGGACAGTAAAGGCTTAGGATCAGAAAACGTTCCTTTTCTCCCTTTTTCTTCTTGGGGTGTCCAGTAGTACTTTTTCCCTGAAGACATTTCCAAAGGGACCATTTAAGGCAGGCGTTGGCAAGTGACAGACCGTGGACCAAATCCTCCTGCCGCTGGTTTTTGCAAATAAAGTTTTATTTAAATATAGCCACGCCCATTGATTTACATATCATCTACTGCTGTTTTCATGCTACGGCAGCAGAGTTGGGTAATTGTAACAGAAGTTGTCTGGCCCTCAAAGCCCAAGTGACTTACTATTGAAGTCTAAGATATTTATTTACTATCTGGCCCTTTACAGAAAATACTTGCCCATCCTTGACCTAAGCAAAATGCGTCTGGGACACATTTTCTAAACACAAATCTGTTGGCTTAGAATCTTCCCAGCATTTAAAACGTGTTTAGTTCCTGTGAAAAATGCTAAAGTATGCATATTTTAAAATTAACATTTGTATGTCCTTAAGCGTTGACTGACATTATTTAAGAATCTCATCTTACACTTGAGGGTTGGAAAGTCAGAGTTGGAACTTGGGCTTTGAAGATGTTGGGCGATGTTGCCGATTTGTCTAAATTTATACTGTGATGCTAAACTCTCCTGATGCATTATTTTACCGTTTTATGTCTTCTCTCTGAAACACTGCTTTGTCTCCGCTCTGTAAAATAGCATCTTTAAGAGGATGCCTCTGAAACCAGCTTTTAGTCTTTGCAAAGTCTTTGGGCTTCTTGCAAAATCATTTTTATGAGCGTTTGCTTGTGTGCAGATACAGAGCATCCTACGAAACCCAATGACGACAAAGCCGATTTTCCAGATCCTTCCTTTTTCCTTCCCTGACCCCGTCGTCTTCATGTTTCAACTCCTGGTTCTAAGCTCTGTGCAGCCTTTTTGGATTCACTTGATTTACAGATTTGAGCTGATTTCACTTGGAGAATTGGCCATATGTCTGGCAGACACCCGCCACCATTGGCAGAATTATGGGGTTGATGCTAAACAGATGGGCTTTCTAGTTAGATGTGCTGTTTTTTCCACGATACATATGAGGGAAAAAAGAAGCCACTTTTAATAATGTCTTGATTTTTCCACTGGTGTCAGAGGCATGAAGGATGCCCATTTCTCTAGAGTTAATTTCAGCATCATTTCCGTGTAGGAGACCTTAGACAGCTGGAAGAGGCTTAGAGACTCGGGAAATTTTGAGACCCAACCTCTGCTAAGATCTTAGAGAATCCTGTTACCCTTGGAATACAGATATCGGGGGAAAAGAGTGTTAACTTCCAAAAGTAAATTGTCCTTAGCACTACTTAGCAGGACTACGTTGAAAGTGCTTAATCTCAGGTCTAGTGCTCAAACTCCATGTGACAGCTTTGGTGGGGTTCTTGCTGTCTGGGCAGCAAGATGTAAATGCGGGTTGGCCGACCCATCTGTTTAGGAAAAGCTGGCCAAGCGGCTGAACGGGATTGCTTTTACTGCAGGACTTCTCAGAGGCTTTACTATGATAATGTATGGCGGCGCTCTTCAGAGAAGCCTTTTGGTGTAGGTAGTGTTTCCCAAGTGTCTTCATTCACAAAGCATCGCCCCTGCTAGGGTTCCATGGGACATGCTTTGGGAAACACTGGTGTCATGCCCAGATGGGGAACTTTAGGTCGGAGAACTTGGGCTCCAATGCCGGACCCACCACTTCCCAGCTGTATGACTTTCCACGCGGGCCCCCCATAGCCTCCACTTCCTAAATGTAAAATGGAGCTGCAAATGTAATCCCCGCCTCCTGGGGTTGTTTGTTTGTATTGAACATCCAAAAGGATTTGGTGGCCTCCCTGCGAGCATTCAAAGGTATGTTCTCCTACGAGAACATACTCCTACTGTTCCATTCACGGTATTCCAGGGGCTGTTATTCACTCGGAAGCTCAGCCAGGCTCTTGAGTTTCCTTCTGTATGTTCCTTAGCACCTCCACTAATGGGGAAGGGAGAGAAAGGAGATGCTGTCTGCTTAGGGGGTGGCTGGGAGAAATGGCGGGGCAGCATGGGGCCAGGAAGTTGCTTAGGAATTATAGTTATCCCCCTCTGGCAGGGGGCACAGAGGTGGCTCAGCTCTTTGTTCATTACCATTGACCCGCGTTTTGATTCATTTTCAGTTTTTGTATCACAGGATCAATCTCTTTCATTCCTTCATTCATTCACTCGGGTCCCCAGCACTGTCCTGGGCACCTGAGAAGGAGGAAGAGCCCGCTGTGGGGTCTCTGTTTCCTCCAGACCGGAAAGGCAGCAGTTTTTCCACCCCAGGGGGCTGTCAGCGTTCACAGCTTCTGATGCATTCGCTCGCAGAGCTGTAGGGAGGACTCTGCAGAGCTGCTGGGAATAGAGCCGCAGACCTTGAGGAATTCTTTCCCCCTTGAAATAAATGCTCCCGTCTTGCTAACCCTGCCTCCCCGCCACACCCCCTCCTGGAAGCTGTTCACCGGTGGCCCTAGTTCTGCGTATTGATCAGTGCTCCCCACCTATCCTGTGCTTCAGTCATTTCTCCAGAATTTTCCAGTAGGAGTGGAGAGGGTCGAACCAGGAATATTTTTACGTCTGGGAGATTTCAAATCCATTTCGTAAATTTGGTTTCGGAGGTCCGGACCCATCCAGGTGGTGGGTCTATTAAAACACCCAGCACTTTCTTAGAGGACAGCGGCCGTCAGGCCACATCTCTTGCAGCCTGGCCGCAGCCATTGGTCTTTTGACCCTAAATGCCGTGATTTTTAGTATACGTGGCTTTTTTTTTTTTTTTTTTTTTGCTGTACGTGGACCTGTCACTGTTGTGGCCTCTCCCGTTGCGGAGCACAGGCTCCGGACGCGCAGGCTCAGCGGCCATGGCTCACGGGTGCAGCCGCTCCGTGGCATGTGGGATCTTCCCGGACCGGGACCTGAACCTGTGTCCCCTGCATCGGCAGGCGGACTCTAAACCACTGCGCCACCAGGGAAGCCCAGTATATGTTGCTTTAATGCTCTTCTCTCCTCCTTCACCCTGTATCCCAGATAACAGTGCTGTCATCATCTGCTCTGGGGTTAGGACGAGGGCTTTGGGAGCAGGTGTCCTGATTTCCAAGCCCACTGTGTCACTTTAGCCACGTGACCTGGGAAAACTGTTTCCCATCTCTGCTTCCATTTTCCTCATCATAACGAGAGTGATGACGGTAACGACCTGCCTTCTTGGGTCCTGATGGGACAGGAATGAGCTGATTCACGTCAGGTGCTCAGGACACAGCTGTCCCACAGTAGGTGTCCAACAGATGCTGCTGTTGCTGGTGACAGTGGTGACAGAACAAACCCTGGTTTCCTTGACTCTTCTGTATGTGTTACTGGCCCACATTGGTTTCTCACCCAGCTCTGGCGAGGACTCTGCCTCAGCAACGTCTCTGGATTCCTGTCTCCCTTCTCTGCTGTCCCACTGCTCTCGCCCTGCCTGTCCCTTCTCAGTGGGCCCCCTGGCCGTCTGCCTTGTTCCGTGAAGCTGCCGCCCGCACTGACGTTCTCTGCGGGGCTGATCTGGTACCAGATCCCTCAGTGATTCCCTGCCCTCAGGGCTCCTATCGCGGCCACATACAGCTCTTCTTGTCTGGTCCCCAGACTGCTGTCCATCCCCTCCATTGAGAAACCAAGAGAGCTCCAGCCTAAGGGTTCTCAGGTTCAAGTACACAGACCCATGCCAGCAAATTAGGAACACGAAGGACAACACAGGCTTGCTCGTTTTTCATTTATCAATATATTTATCGATATATCAATAGTAAAGATGCCTTTCTTACTTTGAGATGAGCTTTTCCTGTTACTGATAGTCGGTGGTGATGATGGTTTTGTTTCCGTGTGTGTGTGTGTGTGTGTGTGTGTGTGTGTGTGTGTGTGTGTGTGTGTGTTGGTCATTAGCTGGCACCGTGGAAAGCTGGTATCTCTCTGTGGATCCCCGTTTTATACGTGGAGATTTTCCGGGGCTCTGAACCTCTGACTGGCAGTGTCAGATCTCGCTCCGCTGCTTTACCATTATCTTCCAAACACCACGTACGATCACGCTTTTATGGGTTTGCACCTTTTATTCAATTCCTAGTCAACCTCCAAGGCCCAACTCCAAAATCACCCCCACCTGCAGTAGCCTTCTCCGAGTCCGCCCGCTCCAGGCAAGAAGAGTTACTTCCCCTGCGGTTGTAATCCTCCATCCTGGTTCCTCCTGGTGATTCCGTGCACCTTGATTTTCTCCGTGGTCAGTGGGCCCACTAGGGCAGGGGGGTGTCCAGCACCTCTTTCTTCTACCTCATACATGGCACAGTGCTTTGTTTAAAGAAGCTGGTCGGGCTTCCCTGGTGGCGCAGTGGTTGAGAGTCCGCCTGCCGATGCAGGGGACACGGGTTCGTGCCCTGGTCCAGGAAGATCCCACATGCCGCGGAATGGCTGGGCCCGTGAGCCATGGCCGCTGAGCCTGCACGTCCGGAGCCTGTGCTCCGCAACGGGAGAGGCCACAACGGTGAGAGGCCCGCGTACCGCAAAAAAAAAATAAGAAATAAAAAAATAAAGTATTAAAAAAAAAAAAAAAAAAAAAAAAAGAAGCTGGTCGCTACGTATTGCCAGATGGATTCTTTGGGGGCAGGGAAGGACTCACCGAAGAAATAGAGGCCACGCTCTGTTGACCCACATCCCCACTTCCATAGCTCGTATCACGTTCTGAAGGCGTCTCACTGCAAGCAGGCGAGCTTCACGCAGAGCAAGACAGCGTGTCAGTGTGCGTTCACTGCGCTGTCTCAGACTCAGAGCAGCCCGGGCACACAGCAGGCCTCAGCGGATGCTTGATGAATGCATTTGTGAGTGAATGAATGAAACAAGCAAAAGGTCCTGTTCGAATATTGTCTGATACGGATGGTGCCTGTCTTCCCTGTGAGGCCAGCCGCCCAGCACGTGGCACCTGGTAATCGGGGAGCGGAGCTTCCTTTCCACTGTGTTTTGGGGAAGGTGACCTGGTGAAGTGGAAGGAGACAGGGCCGGGTCAGGGGATAGAAGATGACGAAGCAGAAATGCCAGACATCCCTGAGGCGAGGACTGTGGAGTCAGATGGACGGGGACCACATCCTGGCTCCGGCCCTGGCAGCTCTGCCTGTCAGATTCACAGGTCGCGCAGGTGTTTATTAGAGCACTTCCTGGGTGCCAGGCGCCAGTAAAGACGCCAGGGACCCATGACGAGCAAGGTGGCCACAGTTCCTGTTCTCATAAAGCTTAACGTTGGTTCCAGTGGGAAAGATAGATGATAACAATAAATAACAGATCCCAGGATGATATCTGAGGGTGATCGGAGCTAGGACGGAAGGGGATATTAGGAAGAAAGGAGTTGGCCCTGAGCCAGGCATGGAAGTTAGTCCGTAAGCTCAGTGCCCTCAGCCATGGCATTGGTGTCCTTCACTGCCTGGTTCTAGAAGTGCCTGACTTGTAGGTCTGTGGGATCCGTTGATGGCGTGGTGGCAGTGGGTCCTGGGGGACGAGGGCCCTGACTGCCGTCAACCTCGGAGGGGACCGGGAGAGGGCTGGAGTTGTGGAAGGGACCAGAGATGGGAGGGGCTGGAGGCGCACCTTCAGCCCCAGGGCGGGGCGCCTGGCCCATCCGTCGTTTGGGAGCCCGGACGGCCTCCTGCCTGCCCTGCAGCCGCATGTTGTACTTTCCCAGCAGATGCGGGGAAACATTTTTCATTAATTAACTGCTAATGCTTCACAGGTGGCAGAGGTGCCCCTGGAGCTTAGCGCCGCGTGCTATTCAGAGGCTGCAGGGGTCTGCTGATGTGTTGGATCTGGGAATCCTCCCTGATGCGGGAAGGAGGTTCCCGGGCAACTCCAGGGACGCTGAGCGAATTCAAGGGCTGGGGATAGAGGGTGGTGGCGGTCCCCCACCCTCCCTTCTCTCTGTGTGACACACACGTACAAGTGCACGCACGCCCTCCCATATAGGCACACGCATGCACATATGCACACACCCTCTCTGCTAGACACGCGCCTGCCCACATTCACTCCCACCCTCCAGTGTGAGTGGGCCACACGGTACCCAGGAGGGCCCGCCCCCCCTCTGCTCCCTCGGACCCCCATGCACACCGTCGGTGACCCATTCATGCCCTTGGGTGGCTTGTAAGTGATTCCTTCACTGGACGGAGCATCTCTTCTGAAATTGCTGGCCTTGGGTTATGAGTGACGGCCCTTGGGAGCCCTCACCCTGCCTGGCCCTGGGTCCAGGCGGGCGGAGAGGGCGCTGGAGGTGCAGGCTTCAGACCTCTGGAGCCTGTCCCCACCTTTGCTCCCCCAGTGACAGCAGGCCCCTGGGGAGTCGCTCAGACTAAGGTGTCTTCCTGGTCGCGCACATTGGATATTTGGTAGATGAACAGATCAGGTCGTTTGAGCTGAAGAGACCCAGTCGCTCCTGCTGAATTCTGAATCAGGTTCAAGCCCCTGCGTGCCTCCCCAGCTACATCCATGGCCCTCATACCCTGCGCTCTTCCTCCAAGCCCTCTACCTCGCTCTTCCTCTGCCTGGGACCCTCTTCCCTGCCCCCGCTCCCATCTACACTGCTGGCTCCCTTTCACCCAGGCTTCTGCTCCAGTAACGCGCTCAGAGCAGCCTTTCATAACCCTCCGTTGCCAGTCAGCCCCCGCGTCTCCCCCGGCTCCCTGAGCAGATGCTGGGTTCTGTCCATCCGTCCTCATGTCTGGAAGGATCTCCTTCACCACATGGGTTCCTATCTTACGTGTTCTGGGCACCAGGGATTCAGCTGCAAACCAACCATCAAAGGCAGACCCTGCTCTCAAATTAGGGAGGTGACTGAGCAAAAGGCAAACAAATAACCGTGCATCTGCGTGTGGGTCTGTGTGTGTGCGTGTCTGTGTGTGCGCACGCAGACATACACACACACACCAGGTGATGAATGTGATGGGGAAAGGTAAGGAGAGGAAGGCAGCAGGGAACTAACTATGGGGCGAGCAGGGTTGGTTTCTTAACGTCCCCCCTCCCGTTGTCCGTCTCCCGCTGGCCGCTAGAAGCCCCGCAGAGGCAGGGATTCTTTCTGTTCACCTCTGCACATTCTCCTCCTGGTGCAATTCCGGCACATGGCTGGTGTCAATAAGTTTTTGTTGAATAGATGAATGAATGAGTGAATGGATGAGTGAATGAATCCTCAAGGGGAGAGTGGTGTGCAGTCTGTTCAGTGGTCGGCATGCCCCGCCTGTGCCCCAGGCTGTGCGGTGAGGACCCAGGTGTGTCAGAAGTGAGGTGGGAACCACAGTACCTGCTCCAGCCACTGTGGGGAGGGAGCAGGGAGGCAACGTATTAAAATAGTGATGGTGGGGGCTTCCCTGGTGGCGCAGTGGTTGAGAGTCCGCCTGCCGATGCGGGGGACGCGGGTTCGTGCCCCGGTCTGGGAGGATCCCACATGCCGTGGAGCGGCTGGGCCCATGAGCTATGGCCGCTGAGCCTGCGCGTCCGGAGCCTGTGCTCCACAACGGGAGAGGCCACAACAGTGAGAGCCCCGCGTACTGCAAAAAATAAATAAATAAATAAATAAATAAATAAAATAGTGATGTGGAGGGAGGGGGGAAGGGGTGTTGAGGAGGGGGCCACAATGTCCCTTCTGCCCACCTCCCATTGGTTCAAGCAGGCCACATGGTGAGCCCCCAGGTAAGGACTTGGGAAATCCCCTGTACCCCCTATTCCCCCAGCAAGGCCGGGGTAAAGGTGAAAATGCAGGGAGGACAGTGGTGTCAACACTTCAGCCCCAGGTAGTGAATGACAGAGCCAGGGTGTGAGCCTGGATCCCTGCTTCTGGTAGCTGCATCCTAACAGTTACGACGTTCTGGTTTCCATAACATGCCATAGATGCTAATGCACAATAGTGCTGCTGATGAAACGGAACAGGGGGCTAGTGGGCAGGGGTGAGGTGGGCGGGGCTTGGGAGCAGATTTCCGAGACCTTTACAGCCTTGGCAATTTTGTCCTAAATGAGAAGGGAGGCCACAGGGAGTAAGCAGGAAAGCGATACGATCAGACTTACATTTATAGGGGTTCACGGGGACACCAGTTAGAAGGCTTGTGTGGGGTAGAGATGCTGGTGGCCTGGACTAAAGTCACAGTGATACAGGGGGCAGATGGAGTGAGGTTTGGGGTCTGATTTGTAGTTTATTCTATGTGCTGCTCCTTTTTGCTTTGGCTGCCAGGAAGCTCAGAGCCACACGTGGTGTCTCTAACCCCTGATGCGGTGGCTCTGTCCAGACTCCCCTTCCTCTGGATTTCCTCGGACACTCATTTGTCTTGCTGGGCATGTGTTTCTGATAATGGCGGCCCATCCTTTGTGGAGTGAGATGAGATATAAATGAAGCGATGACAGTTCTTCCTCATCTACGTGCGTATCTCTGGGGATCTTCGTCTTTATCTTCAAACCAGCCTGGAAGCTTGGGGAGACCAGGCCGTTTCTTTCTCCTTTGTGCCAAAAATGCCTCCAGGACAGTCAGCTTTTCTGAGGCCACGTGGCACCGGCGGTTCCACTCCCATCTGGCATCCGTGGGCGGAGGAAGGAAAGGAGAGGATGATAACACGCAGTGAACTGACTCTTGAGGAGAGGAGGACCATCTGCATCCTGCACGCCTGGAGTGCGGCGCTGGGGGTCGTGACCGGTCCTTCGACTGCCCTGGCTCACTGACTTCCCCACCCGAACTTCCTGGGCCCCTACTAGGCGCCGGGCACTGGGCTTACAGCTGAACCCAAGGTGGAAAATGTCATGGGCTTAGGAGCCTGGCTGGTTTGCTAAGTCCGCAGAGAGAAGTCCTCCAACGAGACCCCTGGGCTGTCTGTCCACACGAGGTTTCTTTGTGGACCCCCTGCGGACCCAGCCTCTGGTGTACACTTAACACTCAATTAAATAACAGCTGTAGACAGGGGCTTCCCTGGCGGTCCAGTGGTTAAGACTCTGCGCTTCCACTGCAGGGGTCGTGGGTTCGATCCCTGGTTGGGGAAGTAAGATCCTGCATGCTGCACGGAAAAAAAACAGCTGGAGAGAGTGGTTGGCTTCGTTTGGACGGTGTTGGTTTACGCCTCCTGTTGTGTTCCATCCATGTGTGTCCTGCTTTGGGTGATAAAGTTATATCGTCACCCTAGAAGCAGCTTAGAGATACGAGAGGGGCCTCTGGAGTCAGGCCGCCCGAGGCCATCATCCCCTCGCTCTGGCAGCTAACAGAATGGCTTGTGGCTCCGAGCCCCAGTGCACCCATTTGTAAAATGGATATAATAACAGGCTCCACCTCCTAGATTTACTATGGGGGTAAAATATGTTAGCACTCGGCCCAGAACAAGTAGTGACTAACTTTTGCTCCATAGTAATTATCATATTACTTACACAATATAAATGATTATGAAAATGTCTACTGAGGGCCACCGCGCTGGCATGGCATGTTAGGCAGAATGGGTAGACAGTTTCAAAACACAGATACTGTTACTTCACGTGGATCGTAACATGCTATCGATAAACTGTGTATTATGTGTGTCTACCTGTTTCCAGACGTCATGGCCACCGTATGGTCACACAGAATTTTCCTCTCAACCCTAGGCATCAGGGATGATGATAAGCTTCATTTTCCAGATGTGGAAACTGAGGCTCAGAGGGGCTGAGTGGCTTGGGCTGCTGACGGGCACAGCCCTCTGGAAGTCAAACCTCAGGGGTTGCTCTGGAGGCTGCCGGCTGGGGCTGCCTGTCCCTGGGACGCCCGTCCCATGGGGCGTTGGGCTGGGTCTTTTGATGACCGCCCATTCCAGGTCCTGGCCCCTCCGACTGCTGGTGGCCTCCCCTGGCCTGGTCCTCGCTGTCTCCAGCCCTGCTGTTCCTGCATCTTTGGGTGTCTCTAGGGCTTCTTGGTTCTGGATAAACTCTGCCCCTTCTCACAGGCAGCAGGAGGTGAATTAACCCAACTGACTGTGGGCTGGTACATGATGGCACAAGCCCCGTCTCCATCGCCTGGCCCACCCTCTTGAGCCCCAGGCTTTGGAGGATCACTGGTGGCCCCAGGGAGGAGGGGAGTCACCTCGGGCCCCCCAGGCTGTCGTGTGGGCTTGGTCATCACTGACCGCCTCGCTGGGTTTTCGCCTTCCAGATGAGATGGACCAAACCCCCGCAGTGCGCTCTGAATATCTGCTCTCAGGGATTCGAACTCCCCCCGTGAGGAGAAACAGCAAACTGGCCACCCTGGGCAGAATCTTCAAACCCTGGAAATGGAGGAAAAAGAAAAATGAAAAATTGAAGCAGACAACGTCCGGTGAGCACCAGGGAGAGGGGGCCTGGCGTCACCGTCACCGCGCTTTCTGTGGCTGGTGTTGGGAGGGGCAGGCTGTGCTCTGTGGCCTGTGACGGCCAGGAGCTGTTCAACCTCCTGCGGGTCCCCTCTCTCCACCAGCCCTTCCAGGTCCCTGGTGGGGGCGGGGGCGGGGAAGCAGCTCTAGGTCCCACCCGAAGCCCACTCACGCCCAGACCGTAAGGGGCACACACGTCACCCTCGACCTAGTTAAAAATGCAGACTCAAGGTCAGTGCAAGGCCAGGCTGGAGCTGAGGCCTGGCTTGTAACCATCTCTCCTTCCTGACCACACCGGAGTGGGGAGCACCCAGCCCTCCTGCACCTGGACCCTCACTTTGACAGCCCCGGGGCCTGGGTCCCACTGTCCCCAAGAGCCTCCTGGGGGATTCACTCAGAGGGTCGGGGCCTCAGTTTGGCCTCGATACTGACGCTCGCCGGCTCCTAAGCTCCTCCTGAAGAGGCAGCTCCTACCTGGGCAGCCCCGTCCGGATGCTCTCCTCCCACTAAAGGACCCCAGAGCTCCCCTCACTCACCTTCAGCTCTGTGGGAAGCTGGGTTACGAGAGGCTGGACCGCTGCCCCCGCCCCCTCGAACTCCAAGCCAGGAGCTCTGGCCACGAGACTGACCGAGGGGATGCACGTGGTGACGACAACACAACTGGCCGTAAGAGTCAAAGCGACACAGCACGTTTCTAACAACGAAGTGCTCAGAAGCCCCCGTATCACAGCGCCCCTGCCCATGTCAGGAACGGGAAGCGGGATCAGATGGGCAGCCGCTGCCAGGGCCAGGCAGCGGCAGGTTGTGGGCTTGGGGTTGGAGCCCTGGCAGCCGGGCTCGGGTCTGGTTCCTGGGCGATGGGGTGCCCTCGGTGAAGCGGAGGGGAGACAGCATCTCGGCTCCCACAGGCCTGTTAGCTGCTGCTGGAAACAGTCAGCGAGGGAGCTGCTCGTGTGGAGTTAGTCCTGGGCCTCGGGGACCCGCCTGCTAAGTGCCCGTCTTGGGCTGTTGCCTCTGGCGGTCCCTGTGGTCCCAGCCTTGAAGTGGTGCAGACTCCCGGGCTCAGGGGACGGCAGAGGCAAAGCCAGTGGGGCGGGGGGCAGGGGGGGCTCCTAACAGCAGCAGGGGGTACTTCCACCCACACTTTTTATGCAATTTACAAACTTATTTTTTTAACTACCCAAGAAGTTGATGGACAGATTCTCCTCGTCAAGGATGAGAGCAGAACAAACGTCGATGAACCTTGTGTGGTTCCTGTGTGCCAGGCACAGAGTAGACAGGGAGCCCCAGGCCCTGCCCGCTTAGAGCTTTCCGCCAGCTGGGGGGCCAGGCGACAGACAAGCACGTGTGACAGTCACGACCTTGGCGGGGCTGAGGAGGAGGTGGGGGGTGGGCGTTGCCCTGGGCTGAGTGGCCTGAGAAGGTCCAGGTGAGGAGGTGACACTGAGCTGAGACGTAATCGGTCCCCTGGAGGGAAGCAGGGAAGAGCATCGCAGCCGGGGGAACAGCTGTGCAAACGCACCGAGCTGGGGAAGCCTCACCCGGGCATCAGTGAAAGGCTTAGGGGGCCAGAGCAGGGTGACCTCTGTGACCTTGGGGAGCCCCTGATGCTCTCTGGGCCGTGGGGTTGGAGGGTGAGCTGCGTGCTCTCGGGACCCTGTGTCCCTGGCCCACTTGGCACTGGGCTGCGGGGAGCAACCTGTGAGTTTTTCAGGATGCTGTGCGGGCCCTGCCGGGGGACTGAGGGTCTCCAGGTTAAGACCTGCAGCATCCCTGCCTTCAGGCAGGCATCCCCGTTGGGCCCTTTATCAGGCATTTGGAATTCTGCAGATAGCGCTGCATTTCATTTATTTATGCTAAACCGTTCTTTCCCCCCAGAGTGTGGGATGTTATTTATTTCAGCCTATCCAATCCCCGTCTTCACAGGCATCCTTGGTGAGGATGAGATGAAGTAAAAATAAAGATGATTTAGAGAGAGGAAAATAAAAACAAAACAATGCAGACAGTGGTTTGGGCAGAGTGGGGACCGGTGACACCATGAAGGTGGCTCTCGGAAGCCTGAAGTCTGGGAAGTGGCGTCTGAGCCCTGCCTGCTCTGGGAGGAGGGGAGGGGGGCTTGGGCCGTGGGGACAGGTGTCCTGAGTTGCAGACAGCAGCCCCTGGCAACTGCCTCTTCAGGTCATTGGGAGGACTACAAGTCAGTGCATCTGAGCAGGGTGCTACCAAGGCTGCCACCAGCACTGGTCACAGCGCGGTCCCTCCGTCCTGGAGACCTTCACCCTGGTCCTGCTCGCCTCTTGTTTTTGGACTGGGCGGCACCTCCCAAAGCCAGAGTTCCGTTTCTCAGTTTTATCCACACTGCTGGTACCTGGAAATTGGATTGGAAATTGGACTCAGAAAGGAAATTATGTTCCCTTTGCCCCCAGTTGTCTTTTTCCCGGTATGTTTGGGTTTTCTGTATTCATCCCTCAGCGTAAACACCCTCAGGGAAGCAGCTGCGTTTCCCCAGACGCCCTGCCCCCATGCCCTCTGGTTCTGGTTGATGCCACTTGCCCAGATGTTTGTCATCTGTCCCAAAGCTCTGGCTCTCAGGCAGAGTCCATGCCTGTCTTGCTCCCCTGTGCCCGGCACACAGTAGGTGCTCAGTAAATATTTTTTAATAAGTAACTTCATGGTCATTGCCTGTTTGTCATTGGCCACTAGACTTTAAGCTCTGCTACTCGAGCGGCTGTTTCGTTCCCACGTGGGGCAGGGCATTCATACATGTGGGTGACCCAGGGCCCTTTGTGATCCAGGCTTATAGCCGGTACTTTGTCCGTATCTTTCAAAGAGAGGGTCTGAGGGGTGTCATGGGTTCGTGTTTGGAAATTGGATTCTACTGCAGGCAAATTGTTTTCTGGACAGTTAGGGAGAAGGAGGAGAGCAGAGTGAGACCGGCCCCTGGGAGGGGAGAGGCAGGGGCAGGGGGCCAGTCGCTGGAGGGTTTGCCCTGGGATGAGGGGGCTGGAAGGGCTGTTCCAAAGGAGGAATTGACGAGGTTCGTTCCGCACGTTGGGCTCGGTGGAGGGGGATCGGGGCCCGGCCGCCTCCTTCCTGTTCGATTGGCACATTTTTTTTTTTTAAAGCTACTATTTCTTTCTTTCTTTTTATTTTAAAGGAACATTATTTATTTATTGGCTGCATTGGGTCTCCGTTGTCTGCACATGGGCTTTCTTTAGTTGCAGCGCGCGGGGGCTACTCGTCATCGCGGTGCGCGGGCTTCTCGTTGCGGCAGCTTCTCTTGCTGTGGAGCACGGGCTCTAGGCGTCGGGCTTCAGTAGTTGTGGCATGTGGGCTTCAGTGGTTGTGGCTCGCGGGCTCTAGAGCGCAGGCTCAGCAGTTGCGGCGCACGGGCTTCGCTGCGCCGCGGCGTGTGGGATCTTCCCGGACCAGGGCTCGAACCCGTGTCCCTGCATCGGCGGGCGGGCGGGCTCTTAAGGGAAGTCCCTACTGGCACATTCTTTGAAAGCATGAACCTGGGGCTCATCGGAGGAGCCTCTGGTGGGACAGAAGGCTGGTCTGTGAACAGACAAAAGGGCGGTCGGGATGTATTTAGCAGGTGAAAACAGAACCGCAGAAAAGCACCCCAGGGTATTTGGGGGACAAGGTCTTGGGCTGGAAAATGAAGGCGTAGTCGGCGGAGGGTGGGGATGGGAGCCTAGAGAGGGTGGTACACGGGGCATCGCTTCTCAGATGAGCCACGCAAGCCACTGCCTTAAACAGTGCTCACGGTACCTCCCTTCTGCCCTGCTCAGCACATTGCTTAGGGGGGAGCTCGGGTTCCTGAACCACAGCCCCACCTGGGGGCCCCTAACCCACGGTCACCTGCTGCCTCTCTGCTGTCTTCCTGCGCTGGAGGTGGCGCTGGCCGGGCTCGGGCGGGGCCCTGCGGCGCTCTGCCCATGACTCACCTGGATGTCTGTGTTGTGTGTGCAGCCTTGGAGAAGAAGATGGCCAGCAGGCAAGGTCGGGAGGACCTCATCAAGAAGGGGCTCCTGGAGATGATGGAGCAGGGTAAGTGGGCCACCCCGGGCCGGGCTGGGGGTCTCACGGGGGTCCAGCAAGCCCATCAGGGTGGCGTGGAAGTCGGAGGAGTCCGGTGTCCAGCTGTGGCTCCTGGACCTGAATGAGGCCTCCGTGGGTCCAGTGAGGACCCACGGCTCAGCCCCCGGGCCTCTGAGGACCCATCGGTGAGTCTAAGAGTCAGCTGCTCATGGGGCGTGGAGCTGAGTGCAGCCACCTGCCCTGGGGCTGAGGGGTGGCTTCCCGCCCCAGCTGGGTGTGGGTGAAGCTAGTGGCTAGTCCTGGTTTTTTGTTTTTTCATATTCAGAGTTTAATCCTGGATTCGGGTGAGTTATTTGTTCCCCATGACCACCTAGTGTTACAGCTACCGTTTATTAAGGATCAATTATATGCTGGGTGCTCTGCTGGGCGTTCTACCCGCCTTCAACCTTTTGTCCTCACAGCATCCTTGTGACTGGGTGTGGTGTTATCACCCGGTCTCCAGGTGAGCAATGGGAGGGCCTGGGAGGTAGCTGCCCTGCGTCACGCAGCCGGAGGGCCCGGATGCTGTTCAGACTCTGGTCCAGAAACCTTCGTCACCGTGGTGTCTGCGAAGCCGCCCTTGTTTGCATCTTTCAGAAGCACCAGGTTTTATCACTCACACAATTAATTTAAGGATTCTTGGGTTCGCCCATCTTCCTCCCTTGGTGATGGCGTGAGGCACAGGACTTGGGTCCTGACACTAAACTTTCATGCTTTCCAGTTCTCTGAGACCCTAAAGCTTGCCAGGGGTGGTGGGGTCTCAGACAACCTCACTGCTGCCTGCAGGTCTCTCTGGAGCTGGACCAAGCGCTTGCCTCCTGATTGAAAGAACCTGGCCTCACAGAGCCAATTCTGTGAGGCTCACGTGAATAAATGGCATTCCTGTCTCCCTTTTAGCCTCAAAACATTATTGGTGTCTTTGTCATTTGGCCCAGGTGTCAGGAAGTAGAAAGGGAGCCCATGGAGTCCGTGAATCCGGATTTATAACGTGCTCCGCGTCTGGTAGGGCCCTTGTGGTCATTCCTCTTCTTTAGATGCAAAGGGAAAAGTACTTTGGTGATGATGCTGTTTTCATGGGAAGCATACGTGGGAAATTGCTTAGTGCTAATAATCAAACTTTGTCTGTAAAAAAAACTTGGTATCAAGTCCTGTGACGTTCGGATGTTAGACGCTCCAGGCTGACTCAGATTTGGGAAAATGTCTTTGCCGAGATGGAGATCTGGACTGTGTGAATTTGGATGGAACCAAAAAGCTCCAAACTCTGGCATTTTGAATATGTTGCCAACAAAACTTACCTTAACTCTTGGGGCGGGAGGAGGGAAAATGAAAACAATATGAAGGTCTGTTTATCATCTGTTTTTAAAAATATTATCACTGATGAAGGAAAACATGGATTTGATTCCCGTCAAAGATAAAGCGATAGGTGAATCATTAAAGGGAAAACCTTCCAGGAGAAGGGCGGTTTTTCCTTTCCTAAACTCTGAATCTTTGTAAAACGATTTTGTCTGGGGGCCTCAGTACCGAGAGCCGGCCGCCGAGTTGATGGGGTGAGCCCGTGGCTGACGCGCTCAGGGGCCGGCTCTCCTGGCTTCCGTGTTTGGCGGGGAGATCTCACGCCGGCCCACCTGCTTTAGATTGGGGTCAGCGAGCCTTTTCTGGAGAGAGTCAGACAGTAGCTTATTTTAGGCTGTGAGGTCCATACTTACCCCTGCTGTTATCAGGCACAAGCAGCCCCAGACACTACACAAAGTTGTGGGTTTGGCTGGGTGCTGGTAACACTTTATTTAGGGACATTGAAATTTGAATTTCATATAACTTCCATGTGCTATCGAGTATTATTTTTCTTTTTCAGCCATTTAAAGAGGTAGAATCCCTTCGTAGCTCGGGGCTCTGTGGAACAGACGGTGGGCTAGATGTGGCCCCCAGGGTGTAGTTTGCCAACCCTGACTTTAGATCACTCTTTCTCTCTGGCTAAGTGATTGTGGACCAGGAAATGGAGGGGCCTGAAACACAGTCTCTTTGCTCAAGAATTGACCATGCGCTCGTTAACTGACGCCGCACCATTTTACTGAGCATCTGCTAGGGGCCAGGGTCTGTGTTAGCTGCTGAGGATACAGGTGAGCAAAATACCTTTCTCCCAGAACTCACAGTCCCGTGGGGAACAAACATTAGAGAATCCCACAAATCAATACAAAATCACAGCTGAGCTGAGTACGGTGAAGGAAAGCACGTAGCACCTGAAGAAGGTGAGTTGGGCCCCTGACCTGGTCCGGGGCTGGGGGGAGGTGATGGTGGAGCGGGTCTAATAGCAGGAGTCAACAGGCTGCTTCTCAGAACTTGCTACAATTAGGGTCACCTGGCGAGCTCTTCAATCAGAGGTGCTGGGGGTGGGACCTAGGCGTCCGGAGTTTATAAGCCCAGCTGCTTCCAACGTTGGTGCACCAAGGCTGAGAAGCAGAGAGTGATGGGAGGCTGGGGAGCGTCTTCCAGCCCAGTGGAGCAGCCCGCGCAGGACCCCGTGGGGGAAGGAGCAGGCACCCCGAGGAGGAGGAAAGAGAAGGTGGGTGCGGGTTAGGGGAGGTGAGAAAGGGGGGGCTGTCTGACAGGGTCTTGCGTCCTCCTGCCTCTCCCTGCAGCATGGACGGAATGGAGAGAATTCGACTCCCCAGCAGGCGGCTGGGTGACAGGCACCCCTGTGGCCGTGGCACCCCGGGCAGCCACGGGACAGGTGGGCTGAGTCTGCAGTGAGCCTGTGGGGCTCCCGCTGGGGGGTGCGTGTTAGAAGCAGGGAGCAGGCGTTGCCCCTGGGAAGGGACCGGGTCTGGGGGAGGGGGCAGGGGTGTGGGCTCACCACCCACTCATCTCCCTTAAACTCTTAACTGTATTACCTCTAATGGACGCACAGGGGTAAGGGGAGATGTGAGAGTGTTTGCCGACAGGCTCCTGGGGTGCATACCTCTTGGAGCGATTGTTTCTGTCCTGCACTTGCTGAGAAAATGCCTTTTCTCACTGGGGTGAAGTCGAGCTCTAGGTCAGCCTCTGTCGGTCCCGAATTTGTCCTGGAGGTGGGACAGCAGGGCTCCTGCTGGGTTGATCCGTGGCCCCGGGAGTTGAACCGCCCCCTCCCCCTTCAGAGATGGCCGCTGGCTTGGATTCGGGAATCATCCTCATCGCCACCACCTGCGCCCAGCTCGGCTGGCCGGCTTTGTAGCCAGGAGTGCCCCCCTGTGGTTGGCTGCCCCCTCCCCCGCACTGAGCCTGGACTTCACACCCAGGGGGCACCTGGGGGGCTGAGCGAGCCTCCGACACTGACCGAGGGGCCCAGAGAGGCCCCCCACAGGCTGGGGCCACAGACCCTCCCAGAGCTGCCTGCAGTTCTTAGCAGCCTCAGGAACTCACACTTGAACGTCCTAGGCCAGGCCAAACCCAGGAAGGTCCTCTGCCCTGCACAGGTGTGCACACGCGTGCACATGGACACGCCCCTGGGTCAGCCCCCTGGAGTCTGCCCACAAAGCGGTCAGGAGCCGGCTGAGTGAGCCGGCTGTGGACGGGCCTGCAGGAGAAAGCCTGCACGTCCCGGAGGTGAGCCTGTGTCTAGGGCATGGGTTTGCCCTCCCCGCTCTCCAGGGGGGTTGTTATTTTGTGATACTGTGAACACATGCGTTTTCTGAACCCCTCTGACCTATCCTTGGTTCCTGAAGGTCTGGGAATCTGCCGGATCGAGGAAGGACCCTACTAGTATGGTTAGGAGTTGTGTGAGATGCGGCCAGGTCTGCATGAGGGACCGGGAGCTGACCTTTCCCTCTCACTCCGTCTTCACAGCTTTGACCAGCGACACATCTGTGACAGGCGAGGGCAGGCTGGTGTCCCAGCCCCTGCACCAGGTCCCTGGCCCACATGCGATGAGTGAGGACAGGAGCTGGCCCATTTCTCTGTCCGGACGCCGTGTGTGCCCTGAGTGACTTTACTCCATCCTCCTCAATGTGTCTGCTTGGCTTTGCCTTAATAGTTTAAGGACTTTCATTCTCTATCACTGGATATAAGGAGGAGGTGGCTGTTACCGCGGTGCTGTGTTCCGTGACCTGAAAGACATGAGGTCCCTGTCCTCGGGGCAGTTGGCAGTGACGAGTCAAGTCTGTGTGGCTTCTGTGTGGCAGGAGCGCCAGGAGCTGTGTGTGTGTGCATGCACGTGCGTGCAGGCGTTTGCGTGCGGGGTACGTGTGCATACAGGTGTGTGCGTGCGTGTGCATGAAGGCGTGTGCGTGCGGGGTGCGTGTTTGCTTGGGGCATGTCCCCTCTCAGCGTGGCTGCTCCGCGTATAACCCAGCCTCTGGCCCCGGCTCCCCTCTGCCGCCCTCGGAAGTGCCCGGCCGGGAGGGAGCGCCCACAGTATAGTGAGAGGAGCAGGGGACCAGCTGCCCACAGCTCCCCCCGCCCTGCCTGCCAGCATTGCTTAGCAACGACCCTGCCGCCCAGGCTATTTTGAGAACTGTGACTTTTCACTGAACATGATTATGAGCCGGAGCTCTGAGCACAGCCCAGAAAAGTCCTGCAAGTCCGCTAAGACGTAAAAGTAGGTGGAGGAATCCCGGGGCTGTGCGTCCGGGTGCAGCCTTTGCTGAGCCCGGGTGGAGGGTGGGGACCTTTGGGTCTCGCAGTTTCAGTGTTCTGACCATTTCATTGATGACGATGGAGATGCCGTTATTACTAACAACGGGGATCGTCACCAGCAAAAAATGACCCGCCGCTTCTAAGATTCGGTGTCACCATCTGTAAAGGGGGGGCGGGGAGCTGTGACGTTCAGGTGAGATGGTACCAGCAGAGCCGTGCTGTGTCTCTAGCTGTGCACAGCCTCAGTCAGTGCTGGCTGTCACCTCCGTCACCAGCGGCCAAGTAAGCTGGCGGCAGAGACTGTCACAGCTGTGTTTCAAGTATGAGTAAACCAGTCATGAGAGGGTCCAAGACGCTGTCGTTTTGAGCTTGGTGACCTCTCACTGCGTCCACTGGGTGGCTTCTCTTGGCTTGTGTCTTGGTGTTCTCCTGGGTGGAGGTTGGTTGACTGCTGGTCGGATCCGGCCCAAGGTCTGTTTTCTTAAAGCCCCCTTGAGCTAAGAATGGTTTTAAACTTAAAGGACTTTTGTAAAAAATAAACAACAAAGATGAATATGGAGCATGGATTTGTGGCATGTGGCCCAGAAAGTCTAAAATACAAATACTGGCCATCCGCTTCTTTCTGGGGAAGGGTAGCCGGTCCCTGGTCTAGACCCACCCCCCAGGCCAGGTGACATGGCTGCATAGATGGCATCTTCCGAGACCCAAGTCTCTAGACTCCTGCCGTTCTGCCCTCCCCGCTAGGGGGCGTGCAGCAGACGGTAGATGGTGAACAGTGATTACAAGTGCACGTCCCCTGCAGGGTCACGTCACAGGCCTGGCCTGAGTCCTGGGCGTGGGGAGGGCCCTGTTGATACCACGTGGGCCGAGGGGCCCAGGCCAAGTGGCCAGACCATCACCCTTGTCATCGTCCTCCTTCTCCCCTTTGTGAGGGTAATGACAAGCACATGCGTGGTGCTTGCTTCATGCCAGATGCGTTATGGACGTTCACTCACTGAATTCTCACTCTGACTCTGCGAAGCCAGGAGTATTAGCCCCATTTTATAGAAGAGGAAATTGAGGCCTGGAGACATTTGCTGCCTGGGCACAAGAAACCCCCTGTGCTGTGGGGTGGGATGGGTAGAGAGGGTGACCTTACACCTTTTGTCCCACCGGGGCACTTTGGGGAGTGGAAGGGACACTGCTACCTGACAGCAGGGAGGAGCCAGGACTGACTTAAGCAACGGACCCCCGGCTCTGAAATAAATCTCTCCTCTCCCCGCTGCCTCCAAGCAAGGCTGGTTCCTCCACGCTGCTGCCTCCCAGCCGTGTGGACGTGTGCAGCCTACGCTGACACGGTGCACTGCGGCGGCCTGGGTGACCTGGCCGTGGGGCCTAGGGGTGAGCCGGGGGCTTTGTGGGTGCTGCATGGACTGGGCTGTGAGCTGTGTCCCCGAAGGCTGAGCCCGATCGGCTGGCTGAGCCTCCCTGCCTGGACCTGCCACTCTGGTTGTGTGATCTGGACCAGTTGTTATGCTCTTGAGCGCCCGGCCCCGCAGCACTAAGATATGACCCAAGGTGATCAACCAGTCAAAGGCCAGACCCTCAAAGGCTCCAGCCACTGAGCCCCAGCAAGGGGAGGGCCGGGTCCTCCTTTCAGCCCTACTGGGAGCCTGGTGTCCTCCGTTCTGAGATGGCCACCTGCCTAGACCAAGGACTCCCTGATTCCCGCCTCAGCCCTTCTCTGTGCCTCTGTTGGACTGGCAGTGCCACGTGTGGCCAGCTGTGTGGCCGCCCACAGTTTGAGCCACCTGGGGGGTAAGGATTGTCTTGTTAATCTCCGTCTTTACACCGTTGGCACAATGCTGGACCCAGTAAACGAGAAGCATTTGTGTGACGGGGGACTCATGGTAGGATGGCGGGTGCTGAGGTGAAAGGTAATTTGTAGCCTCGATAGTAACAACCCAGCACCTCCGGGATGGGCAGCAGTTAGGGCTCGTCATCACCTGTCATGGTGGCCTTGGCTGGCAGGATGGGGGCGCCTTGGCTCTGCTCCCCTCCCCTGCCATCTCTCATCCCCAGTAGGCTGGCTGGGCCTGTCCTCAGGGGGAGGTCCGGGTACAGGAGAGATGCGCAGGAATGGGCAGGTACTTTTAAAGCCGCTGCTGCGTCACACCTGCTCACTTCCCATTGGCCGAAGCCACAAGGCAGAGGCCGAGGGTCGGGGGCACCACAAAGGCGAGGACATGGGTGGGGGCACTGTCGAAGTAAGAGCGCGCAGGCTGGAAGTGGTGCAGAGGCCAGCGGGTGTTGTGACGCTCGGTGCTGCCTTAGGAAGGCTCTGGAAAGGGATCCCCAGGGTGTGCGAGAGCGTGCAGGCTACCACACCAGGCCTGGGATAGCGTACTTCCCAGGAAGTCACTTCGCGCGTGAATGAAAGCAGGTAGGAAGGGAGTCAGGCTCAGCTGACAGCTGAATTTCCTTGCAGACGCTGAGAGCAAGGCGTGCAGCCCCGACGGAGATCCCCGAGTTGCACAGAGTGAACCTTCCACTCCCAAGCAGGAGCCGCTGACCTCGGCGGAAGCCCAGCTGGGGAGCCCTTTGGCCACTGGGACGGACCAGGCTTCCCTGGATGAGACGCTGTCCTCGGACACCCCTTCAGACGATGCAGGTATTGATTGGACACCGGGCTTGAGCTGCTCCCAGGAGGCCATCCGCCTGGGTGGCGACTGAGGTCCCCAGCCCGAGCTGGGCAGCAGCCGTGGTAGAAGACCGTCCTCAGAGGCGCAGCCGTGCTCTGAGCCCTGCCACGCTCCACCACGTGGTTGAGTTTAAATGTTTGCTGGGTGTTTCTCCAGCATCTTCCCAAGTCCGGCAGAGCAGTGGATGAAGGTGCTTCCAGATGGTCACGGGTCCCTTACCATCCACCCTCCTCCCGGGGTGTCTTTGCTTGTTCCCTCCGAACTTCTGAGCGGGAAAATTCTCTCCAAAGAAGCCGATGTCTGGGAGCATCTTAGCTACCCCAAGGCAGTAGGGCAGGATGGAGAAAAGAATGGCCTGTATCGGGTTATCTGCAGGGTGGGAGGAGCCCAGGGCAGCGTCTGCCACGTTGAGTGATTCTTGGTGGGAGCCGTGGTGGTGGTTCTTGTGATTTCAGTTGAATAGACCAGGGCAGTTGTCAGGTATGGGGAAGGGGAGGAGAGAGGGAGTGAGGGAGGGATGGAGAAGAGGAAAAGCACAAACCCACCACAGAAACTGTGTGCTGTGAAGTCTCTACCCCCTGCTCGCTCTGACCTGTTAGCAGTGTTTTCATAGAAACCTTCCAGGCAACCTGGCCGTCAGGCAGGAGGCCTGCTCCCTCGTAGAACTGCAGCTGTAAACATCGCCAGGCCCGGCGTGGCGGCTGCGACGTGTCCTGCGTCCCCACGGTGTTGGGCTGAGAAATTCGGGCGTGTGCACGGGCCTCTTTGGCCAGGGCCTCTCTGGCTGGCTCTTTGGTTTCAGAGCCGGGGGTTGAGGGGGGCACCTGTGCTCCGCTGCTGCTTCCCCAGACACCACTCATACCTGCGCTTTCCCCTGCTGCCCCGGCCATGGCATCCCTTTGGCCTTCGCGGGCACCTGCCGAGAGGCATGCCCTACTCTCCCTGGGGATGGCTGTCCCTCTCCACTTTCACCCCAGCTTGGAGACACGATAGGAGTTGGGGGTCTGAAGGGCTGTGGCCCTTGGGACAGTCCTGGCCTCTCCTGCAGAGACCCTTTTGTCACCGCCGTGTCCCTGTGTCCCCCACCATCTGACTTCAGTCGGGCCAGCGGTTGGTGGGATTCTGACGGCCAGCTGAAGCGTTGCCTTCCACCTGGAGTCCTAGCAGCCCAGCACTGCCCTTGACCGCGGAGCCTCCCTTCCGCGGGCCGCTGCACCCCGCCTCCCACTGGCGCCCCTCCCTGGCAGCCTTTCTGCTCCCGTCAGCGCCCCCTCTAACCTCAGGTGCTTTCTGTCCACGCTCTTGATTTGGGGATGGATTCTTGAGACCAGAGTTGGTTTGTTGAGATCACAGATCTGCATGAAGGACTTTTCTCCTGGTGAGACGTGCTGCTGGGTCTGGGGTTGTGATGATAATGTGTCTGGGTCTCTCCTCCCTGGTGGGTGTGAGCAGGTGAGCAAACCTGGTGACCCCTGGGCTGCGTCCCTGCAGGGCTCTGGAGACTGGGACAGCCCAGCTGGGGTAGAGGGATGAGTAGAGCTTGTCCGGCCAGAGAGTGAGGGAGAGAGCGTCCTGGCAGGCAGAGGGACCCTTGCAAGGACTGAGAACAGGGTCAGCTGCTTTCTCTGTAAGGGGCCGGCTGTAAATCTCATTGGCTTTGTGGCTAGGAAGGTCTCACCTCTGCCAGGTGAGGATGTGCCAAGGAAAAGGAATGGCTGGGTGCTAGCAAGCTTTATTTGCAAACAGCCCACGGGCTGGACTTTGGTTGCTGTGGGTGGCCTGGGAGTAGGAAAGACCATGGGACTTTGGCAGAGCTGTAGGTAGATGTGGTCAGAGCCGGGATAGGCTGGAGAGAGAGAGGGCTGGGCCGGACAGCCCTTCCCCGAGGGCAGCCCTTCCCCGAGGGCAGCCCTTCCCCGAGGGCAGCCCTTCCCCGAGGGCAGCCCTTCCCCGAGGGCAGCCCTTCCCCGAGGGCAGCCCTTCCCCGAGGGCGGTTGGTTGGAGCCACAGTGGGGTTTGCACTGTAGGAGAAGCCTTGGGCCTCTGGTCAGTGTGTAGTCTGTGGTGATGGGTGGCAGCTCCATCCCTCACTGGGCCTCTTCCTTCGCTCTGGCCCCAGAGGTCCTGAGCCCCTGGGGTGGGAGAGATGATGTTATCTGGTGGCACGTGTACACAACTTGAAAACGTTTTAGGAGTAATGTTCATTTTCATTAATTAGAGCAAGTGGTATGGGTTTCTCATTCAGGGTAGTGATAGCTTCTTAATAAATAAATTGAAATTAAATGCATGGCTTCACTTAAAGTAAAATACAGCAGACAAAAATATGGAAAAGTACAGGGCCATGTCCAGTCTCCAAAGCAGGGCCGATTCATTCCTTTGGGCTGTGGTCAGTGTATTAGCAGCTACTGACCTTTATCATGATGCTGATGGCAACAAGGGCCATCACACTCGGCCGCTTGTGTGCAGGACGCTGTTCTAAGCGCTGTCATGTATATTGGCTCATGTGACCCCCAGGTGATTGATTGATGCTGTTTGCCCCCTTTTACTCATGATGGAAAGGAGGTACCCAGGTTAAGTAACTCATCCAAGGGTATAGAATTAGGGAATTGAGAGCAACGTCTTCGACATCAGGTTGACCTGGGTTTGAGATGTGACCGGGCGCCTCACCAAGCTGTGTGACCATGGACAAGTCACTCAACCTCTCTGAACCTGAGTCATCAACTATAAATGGAGATAATGTTTCACTTCTCAGGGTTGCTAAAATTAAACCACTTAGCTCAGTCGTCACTCACACTGAGCGCTCAGAAAGTGTTTGCTGCTGCTCCCCGGGATTGTCCTGTCGTCACTTTGTCATTGTCATGGAAAAGCAGCCCTTGTAGGGAGGGTGATGCATTAAAGCCTGGTATTGGGTTGCCTGCAAATGCCCCACAGAGGCCCTGCGTCTAAAAGCACGTGTGGGTGGGGATGTGGGTGCACCTGCACTTTGCTATTGAGCGGGGGATCCCCCCCACCCCCCACCGGAGTCTCTTGCAGCCCTGCAGGCCTGGAATCCTCCACCAAGAACACTGACCAGGGCTGCGGCTCCTGGTCTCTACCGAGAGGACTGGCCTTGAGCAAAGCCCCTTCGGTGAGGGAGTGGATTGTAATCTAACTCAGACACCTTAAACTCATTCCTTCAAACACTGCCTAGGCTTAAAAATCGGGAGCATTCATGAAAAATCCACACGTGCAGCTATAGCTGCTTTTCAACAATCAAAGTCGGCGCCCACTGGGCCCGTGTTCCCACGCAGCTGCGGTCTCTGGGAGCTGAGAAGAGGTTATCTCCTTTGCGGGGGCGGGGGCGGGGTGCTCACCTCTCAGCTCCTGCTTGGGCCCTTGGGTGTATGAGTTTGTGATCCCTTCCATGAAGGTGAAGAGCCTGGTCTTGGGAATCAACCCCTGTGCTGCGCTGGAGGCGATGCCTCTCCTTGGCCAGGTGGTGACACCTGGATTGGGGCTGCTGCTTCTGTGTGCCCCAAACCGTGGGGTAGGGCTGGGGACATGGGGGTTGTATCCAAGGATTTCAGATAGCTCAGGAAGGAAACACCGTCAAAGATTCTGACCGTGGTTTTCTTTGATCCTCAGTTTGGGTTTAGTGATTTGGGTTGACTTTGGACTTTTGTGTTTGGGGTGATTCCTGGTTTTGTTTGGGTCATGCTGTGTCAGCCACAGAGCATCCCCTAAACAAAGCCCAGGAGAACCCCTTGTTTCAATGTTAAGTGGGACAGGATCCCGTTCAGTGTTTCTGTCGTGCAGGGGCTGAGCTCTGGCGTGCCCAACAGTGCACTAACTAAAAGGAAAAGTGGCACTCGGCATCTTCTGTGTGTGCTATATTATCTTAGCCCCATTTTTTGTTTTTGCTTTTAGACTAGAAAGCAGTGGCCCAGAGAGGTTAAGTCACTTGCCCGAGGCCACAGAGCACATAAGTGGTAAAGCTGGGGGTTGATCCAGAGAACATGCCAGGTGTCGCTGGGGTTCTGTGAAACTGACCACGGCAGCTGTCCCCCCAGCCCTCTAGGTCCCTCCTCTCAGGCTGGTCTCTCTCGGTCTCAGAATGTCTCCAGTGGGTGATAACTGGGTATAAAGCAAGCCCACCACCCAGCAGCACGCCCCAGGCAAGAGGGCCTCGGCTGGGAGCTCAGTTGGTGAGAAGCGCCCTCTGCTGGTCAGGGCTGGACAGGGACAGCCCCGATGGAGGGATCCAAATGCGGGGAACGTGCAAAGCTGACGTCGCCTTCTACATTTAAAAAACAATTTTTTTTGATATAACACTTGAGACTTTAACAGATGTTAACGTTTCAGTTTTGACAAGATTACTTAATACAGTGATAGCTGCACACTCGCATGAGATGTGCAGAAAGATGTAGATTGGCAAAGGAGGCGCTGAGACGCCGGTTTCCTAGACCGAGGATCCCTCAGACGGGTCAGGGTGGAGAGACATCGGAGGAGGGTGTTTGGGGTGAGTTCCTGGTGTGTTGGGTCCCGGGGCCCTCAGAGCAGAGGGTGGGGGACCCGCTGCATCTTGGGCTAGTGGCCGGGGGGACCTCCCTGGGGCTGTTAGAATCTTACTCTGCGACCTCTCTGGTTGAAGGGCTGTGACCACTGACTCGCTCCCAGAAATCCAGAGCTGCCCTGTCCACTAGCTGCGTGGCTATTTCAATGAATTAAAACCAAAGAAAATAAATCTATCTCCCCCGTTGCACCGGCCACTTGTCAGCTGCTCGCTGTAGCAGACAAGGAGGCGTTTCTGTCATCTGAGAAAGGTCTACTGGGTGGCACTGAGGGTGAGGGGTGGCCACACGTCCACTTGGGTGCACAGCCAAGGGAGTTTGCTGTTCGGGTCGCCAGCCCTTCCAGAGTTTTCTGCACCAACAGAGACCTTATAACCTGCAAAGCCAAAGCCCTTTACAGAGAAAGCTTGCTGACCCTCATTTAGAGAATGGGTTTGGGGTGCCATGGGCGGAAGGGAAGGAGCTTGAAGGTCATTGCTGAGGTTCGGGCAGAGGCTGTGGCAGCTGACACTGGGAGGACAATATTTCCGAGACATATTTTGGAAGCAGAGTGCCCGGGATGTATTCGTGAATTAGGTACGAGGGGTGGGCATGAGATGGAGAGGACAGGAGAGGGATTGAGCATTGTGTCCAGTCTGGCTGGACAGCTTGGGGGGTGGGGGGAGCGTGTACTGAGTCTGGTGAAGGTGGGGCTCTGTCTTGGTCAGTGCCATGTCCACAGCTCCTAGGGCCCCATAACTGTTCAAGGACACTTGTGGGATGGATGGATGGATGGATGGATGAGTGAGAGAGAAGAGGGACTGGGGAGGGGTTTCTCCTGGGAAATCAAGAGATGGGTTTGCGCGTGATTCACTTTGACTATTTGACCTCCAGATGGAGGTGTCAATGTGGCCGATGATGGATGAGTCTGGAGCTCCGAGAAAGGGTCAAGGGGGTTGACAGAGATGAGATGGATTTGAAGCCAGAGGACTGGAGGAGAGAATTAGGTGACAGAGTGGGTTAATGGGGAAGAGGACCAAGGGCTGGGTCCTGGGGCAGCCCAGGGGGAGCCTGAGAGGGGCTGAGCAGCTGTAACCAGAGCGGCAGGAGGGAAGCAGGGGACGAGGCGTCCAGGACCGCAGGGGAGGGTGCAGGGATAGACATGGCAGGACTGTGCTGAGACAGAGCCGGGGGGACCCGCTCTGGCCAAGCGGGTGTGGGGACCCTGACCCAGGGCCGTCTCCTTGTTAACCCTTCTCTTGGCAGCCCTCCCAAGGGGACCCATGGAGCCCAGTTCAAACACGCCCACCCTGTCCAGACTCCCAGGTCCGTGCAGGGAGACCAAGGCCCAGAGGGAGCAACTGGCTGGTCGGGGTTTCCATGATGGCAGCGCCCGGGAGAGTATGTCACAGCTGTGGGTCTCACCACAGGCCTCCCTCGCCAAGAGACACCACAGAGCATCCCCTTAGAAGTCTAAGTAGTGTCTGCCTCAAGCAGGGGCTCCCAACCACGGGCGTCCTCCCCTCCAGGGGGCATGGGGCAGTGTCTGAAGATAGTTTTGGTTGTCACTCCGGCATCTGGCAGATAGAGCCCAGGGCTTGCTGCTGAACATTTTACAGGCAAAGAATTATCTGGCCCCAAATGTCAATACCGCCAAAGTTGAGAACCCCTGACCTAGAATGAGAGGAAGACTCATCCATGTTCCAAAATAATGCTTCGATCCCTGGCAGTGTGGCCCGTGACCGTCCAAAGTGCTGAGTAGCTTCAGACATCCCCTCCACGACCTCATGGAAGTCTCCCTCCCTTGTAGTGGGCAGGAGAGGCTGTTTTATACAGATGTTTGTACAGATGAGGAAACTGAGGCTCAGAGAGGTGGAGACCAAGGTCGCTCCTCTGGAAATGAGTCAGTCACAACAGAGGCAAAGGATGGGTGGGGGAGACTGGTGTGGTGAGCTTGAGGTCAGGTGAGCCATTCCCGTGCCACCTGTCTCCCCCGAAACCGTGACATTGGGAACATGCTGGATGCCTAGAGGATAGAAACCAAGCCTGGACCGAGTACTCAAGCTCACTCCGGCCCCTCAGCCGGTGCTTCCGGCTGCAGGCTTGGCCACTGAGGGCCCGGGAGCATGGCCTCCCCAGGATCAGGGTCCACTGCCCTGCTCTGATTCACACAAGCCAGGAGGCCCAGTGCCCACATGGAGAAAAGGGACCTTTCCACACTCACCTGTGGCCTAACCGAGGAAAACACACAACTGTTTTTACCTAGAAGCACAAAATGTTTATTTTAATGTTATTTTTGCAAAACTTATTAACTAAAACAGTCAGAATTGTAGAGTCTTAGAAGTTGCGGGTCACAGTTCATGGGACATAACATGTCCCATAGTCTTGAAGTCTAGGAGTCTTTAGAAAAAACGCCTATGAACAAATATTACTTTGGAGGACAGTTTTATTATTATTGTCAATAATAAAATAAAACCATAGTGTTTTCACATGGGTATCCGTGCAGGGCATAAGGTAAGGAGCCTTCTGTAGTGGCTGTTCTCAGCTCAGACTAACCTCATGATACAAACCTGACTCTGTCTCTGCAGCGGGTGGGAAGGGGACGTTTCTCTTCCCAGATCTTGCTTATCAGGATTTGGGAGGGCCACAGCCCTTCTAAGGCAAAGACTGCATTTCTGTGAGCTTCCCAGGGAAAAGGCCTGGCCCGAGAGGTATTCAGCTGCCAACAGGGACGCCAAAAGGACAGAAATGGTGATAAGCAATGGGATGCCTGGGCCTGCAGTGGTCCTTTCGAGAGGTTCACTGAAGCTTTGTGAGGGCCGTGATCAAGCCAGCCTCGGTCAGCACCACGGACAGTGCCACCCCCCCCCCCCCCCCACAGAAGCGTTCTCATCCCGCACGGTGACTTTGGGGCCAGCTCTGTCAGGCTGTTCCCAGAGGATGTTAGGCTCTTCCCCCTTAGGTGGTTGCAAAGATGAAATTAGACGTTGTGGGGCGGGGCACCCGGGGTGTGTGCTCTGAGCGGGCAGGGGGGCTGGGGTCCCGAGGTGGGGATGGGAGGCCGCCTCTCTTCTTGTGTCGGGGATGGTAGGTTTGGGTTTGAGCTCCCCCCGCTCCCCCCAGCCCCTGGTCTGATGGGCTCATTTTCCCCTGTAAAGCTGGAGGTGAGGCCGCACGGGAGGAGGGCGTGAGAAGCTGCAGGTAGGAGAGAGAGAAGGTCTGAAGCAGAGTGACCACCTGCTGGGGCAGAACCAAGGGCCCTGAGGGTGGTGGTCCTGAGATGGCCAGGACTGGGGCTTCTGTGTCGCCGTCTGTCTCCCCCAGCACTCCCCAGGGACGGGAGCTGGCAGATGAAGGCTTCATCCAGAGATGGGGTGTTCCCAGGTAGCTAAACGCAAAGGAAGGGCGGCAGAGGGCTTGGGGGTATTGGTGAGACGGCTCTTGAGTGATGGATGGTGGAACTCGAGCTGGAGAAAGAGAGAAGGGGAAGGAGAGGTTGATGGGTTGGGAGAAAGCCCAGGGGTGGACAGGCCAGGGGAGGGGGGAGCAGTGCTTCGGGAGGGGGAGAAGCCTGAGCCAGCAGCTGGGGGGAGAGGGGATGGGGGCTGTGGACGGGCTGACCCTTCCTCAGAGCTGAAGCTCCCTGCTGTTCCCCTGCCACTCAGCTCACAGCCCTCACTCGGGCAGGACTGTTGTTAACCGGGCACGTAAAATCAATCACTGCGGGATCTGAGGGTCTGCGGCGCCCCAGCGGCACATCTCATTGTCGCTTCTTGATTAAATCTCACAATCCTGTGAGGGACTCTTGCTGTTAGTCCGATGTCGTCCACGGGTAAATGGAGACACAGGAGATTAGGAACTCGTCCGAGGTCGCAGAGTAAGTGCAGGGGCCAACTGACATCTGATTCCAAAGCCTGTGTTTGTGGCCAGCAGCCCCGGGTGAGGGGGGAGCTTCAGTACTACCTACTGAGTGGAAAAGGGACAGCATCGCCCACGCCCTTGAAGTTATTTCCCTCTCTCCCCGCTCCCTCCTCTCTGCTTCTGATGTTTCTGTTGATAGTAGAACTCACGGGGAGTGACATGTGTGCGAGAGGTGACCCCTCTGTACCCTGCTCCGTGATAACGAGCCCACCCATCCAAGGCTCCCTCGCTGTCTTCACACCCACCCCAGCCAGAGGCGCTGTGGTGTGTGAACTCTCTGTTTTGCTTTTGAACCAGCCAAGATGTCGTCCGCGTCCAGAGATGAAGAAGCAGGTGCTGCTGGCAGCCTCCCACCCTCCACGGACGAGCCCCCTCAAGCCTTAGCTGGGTCCGACCCCCTGGACAGTCCTCCCAGACCCCTGGAGAGATCCGTGGGCCAGCTCCCCAGCCCCCCGCTGCTGCCCACCCCGCCGCCCAAGGCAGGCTCCAGGACCACGAGGAGTGTCACAGGTGGGCCTGCGTGCATCCACCCGTCCACCTCGCTGCCTTTTTCCTTCCGTTCATCCATCCATGCCTCCGACCCGTCCTGACTGGGCTCCCACTGCGGGCCGGTTCTCACCCTTGGCTTCTGCGATGCTCTGGGGCTCTGGGCGGGTCCAGGGGAGCAGAGCTGGAGACGGGAGGGCGGCGGTCCTTAGCCAGGAGGAGCCCTGGTTGTCAGAGGCAGACAGCCCGGGCTCCCTCAGACACATGTGGGGCAGCGCTCAAAGGTTTCTTCCGGAAGGGATGCAGGAGGCGTAGCCACAGCCCCCAGGATGGGGGCTTTATCTTTCTGGACATTCAGGTGTCTGCCTGTCCTTCTCTTTCTGCTTCTGAGTCAGTGTCTGTCTGTCTGTCTCCTTACCTCCCCCCCTCCCTCCCTCTCATCCCCTCTTTTCTCTCCCTCCCTGCCACTCCCCATCTCCCCTTCCTCTGTCTCTCTGTCCATCTCACGATCTCTGCTCATCTCTGTGAGAGCTCCGTCCAGCAAGGCGGAGCCAGGAATCCACCCTGGACTGTAGGGTGGTGGTCAGAGAGGGGAGCACGGCTGAGCAGAGGCCCGCGAAGGCATCGCCTCCTGTAGCTTTGGCCGCACTGGCTGAAGGGTCCCAGGAAGTAGGGGCGTTGTCTTTTCAAGTTTGGGTATTTCTTGTCCCGTCCCTGCTGGAAACAGGAGACACACACTGCAGGTCTTGGGGAAAGCAGGCCTTTCACAAAGAGGCGATTGTTTAAGAGTAAAGCCTTGCGTGCCGCCTCTGAGGGCGGGGCCAGGAGGATGAGAGTGGATAGCAGGGTTCAGCTTTGCTCTAATCCTTGGCCACCACCTGTAATACGACTGCTCACAGCTTGTCAGGATCTGCCCACCCCCAGGCACCGCAAGGAGGCCAGCCCCTCTGGGGAGGGAACGTGTCCCCACTTGACGGTTGAGGGAACTCTGCCATCACCCCTAGTCCCAGCGCCTGCGTATAGCAGGTGCTCAGCGAGTGTGGGTAACTGTGATCGAAGGAGCAGTCAGGTGATCTGACCCCTCTGTCTGCTTTCTGCCTCTTTCTCCATCTCTGGGAGTCAGTCACTCCCAGAGTGACATGGCCACACAGACTAAAGTTTTGAGGCAAATAGTCTGCATCTTGTTACAGTCTGTGTGCGAATCCCCCTTCCATCCATTGAAACGTGAGACAGTTGGAAATCCACTGGATAAGGCACCGTCCGCCCCACTTCCTTCGGGCTCCTGTATAATTAGTTCAGGGACCCTCTGTCCCCGTTGTGCTTAGACAGGATCAGACCTCAGCCTGTTTCATGTCCCGTGAGTCCTCTCTCCCCGTGTCCTAAGTCCTGGGTCAGCTTCTCTGACTCGCCCCAGCCCGTCAGGGGCGAGGAGCTCCTGAACTTCGGAGACCTTTTCTGACAAGTCACCGAGGAGTCTGGGGACTGGGTTAGGGCGGGAGGGGAGGGTTACAAGCTTTGGCCTGGATCTCTTACAGCTGAGACTGCATTTTGGCAACTTGGTCTTCATTTCCTTTAGGGGGAAATATTTGCTTCAGCACGTGGCCACTAGGTGGCAGCAGAGGAAGAGAAAGGCCCTTCACCTGGGCTTAACTGGGGCACAAGGGGACGGAGGCTACACACTCAGTGCTCCCCACCCACCCCGGGTGCTCGCTCGGCTGAGATAGCCACAGCGGCCCCCAGCCCACGAGCTTCCTCAGCCCACCCTCCCCCAGGTGTCAGGGAGCCACCTGCACCCAGATCCCACACACAGACTTGCTGTGCTGGGTCTGCGTGGTGTTTAATATTTTAAAAATGTGTTGCCAACATTTTAAACATATCAAAATATGTTTAAGTATTAAACATATTATATATCTATATTTATCTGAATCACTTTACTGCACAGCTGAGACTAACACAACATTGTAAACCAACTATACTTCAATTCCAAAGAAGAAAAAAAGGAAAAAAATATAAAATATGTTTAACGGGCAGCCTTTGGGGCCCTGGGACTTGCCGTCATCAGGCCACATCTCGTCCCAAGGAGAATGGGAGAGCCGTGATCAGAAGGCCCCCCCTGGTGAGGTGCAGGGTTGGCAGCGGACGTGAACGGATGGCGTGGGGAAGCAGAGGGGGCCGTGGTAGTGGTCCAGGATGAGCGATGGCTGTAGAGCTTGGGGAGTTCTTCCACGTTCCGCAAAAGGAAGTATGGCTTCAGGAGTTTGTAGGAGAGAAATGGGAAGGAGGCTTTCGGTGCCTGAGACCTTGCAGGGGGCCTGTGGGCACTGCCATGGGCTCAGCTCAGGGATGGAGGATGGACTGGAACCGGTCAGGGACAAACCTCGTCTCCGGCTTTGGGGGCGAAGGGACATGGTTCAGCATCTGGTACTAGTGGGTTCACCTGGCCGGGAGCCCTGTGTCCCCTCTGTTCACGGGCTCCTGTGTTTCTGCAAAGCCCCACTTCCCCGCCCCCAAAGACTTACCTTCTTGTTGGTCCTTCTTACGCCCCAGGCCAGGCCACACTCTTCCAAGGCTCTGGCGGGAAGAGTACTGACCCTCCTGTCCGAGGCCAGCTTTCCACGCCCACGGGGTCCCCACATCTCACCGCTGTCCACCGGCCGCTGCCCCCCAGCCGAGTCATCGAGGAGCTGCACAGGGCGCTGGCCACCAAGCACCGCCAGGACAGGTGAGGCCCCTCCCCTGGCAGCGGGACCTGTGTGCCCACATCCCCATCTGTGGCCAGCCTTATGGGTGGCAGTTATGGGGGGGCGGGCTCCGGGTTGAACTCAATGCTCTGCTGTCCCCGGCTTGGAATTCCTAGCTTCTGAGCAAGGAGCTCGTGTTTTCATTTTGCACCGGGCTGTGCAGCTGGTCTGTAGCTGGTCTCAGTTGCCACTTTCCGGGCGGGGTCAAGTGGGTGATGTGCACCGTGGGGACCAGCCACAAAGTCCCTGCATTTCCCCCGGAGGATCCGGGGATCCAGGGTTGGGTGGGAGCATCCCGGGGGAGAGTCGAGAGGGAGAAGTAGCTGTTACGTTGTCTCGGGACTCTGACGGCTTCCCGTTTTCATCAGGCAAGAGCACAAGTAAGCCTGCTCGGAAGCTGACTCTTATTCTTGGTCTCATATGCCTCATAGACTGAGGATAAGTGAGTCATCGAAGGGCAAAACAGACAATGGAATACGCGTGTGGCTTGACAGAAATATTGGACAAATAAAATGCCCTGCTCAGTTCTGAGGAAATCCTTGATCTGAGTGTTTGCTGCTCTCAGCCATGGCGGGGTTTATTACATGCGTGTCTGTGACATTCGGGTCAGCACGTCCTAAGCAGCCGTTTGCCTTGGACTCGGAGCCGCGTGTGCCTCTGGCGCGTCTTGTCCTGTGTATCGGCTGCACATACTTGGGGGTCGTCTTTGCAACGCCCGTTATAAGTCTTCAAGTCGACTTTGCAGGGTTTGCAGGTGAAGCTGGACAACATATAACACGAACTGCCTTTCTGGTTCAGTTTCCAAGGCAGGGACAGTAAGGGGTCCCCGAAGAAACGCGTGGACGTCCGGCTGTCGAGGACGTGCAGCGTGGAGCGGGGCAAGGAGCGGGGCGAGGCTTGGAGCTTTGATGGAGTCTCGGACGGCAAGTGGACCGTGGCTCAGGAGTCCGAGGAGAATAAGGAGAACCTGATCATGAATTCCGAACTCAAGGATGACCTGCTTTTGTATCAAGACGAAGAGGCCCTGAATGACTCCATCATCTCTGGTGAGCGGAGGGTGGATCCCGCGGGGTGGGAACCTCCCACCGGAGGTGCGCATCCGCCAGCACAGAGGGGGCGGGGGAGTGATGGAGAGAGATACCCCCCCCTCCTTGTTTCATGAGCAGGCTGCCTGCGGGCAGGCTCAGGGCACAGTTAGGATGGACCTGAGTGAGTTTGCTTTATTCTGCCCATTGCATATTCATTTTCACGTGTGTTGGAAAAACAGAAGTGGCTCAGTAAGTGACAGAGCATCACTGCTTGGGATGACACGGCAGGAGGTGGTGTCGGTGGCACTCGGATGGCCAGCGTTTGGAAAATGTAGCAGAAAATGTTAATAGGAAAACGAGATGAGATGGAAGTGGGAGGGAGGGAAGGAGAGAGGGGCTGATGCCAGCAGTCGTCTCGGAAATACTATAAGCCCGGCAGCATCTGTTAGTTCAGGACCACGTGTTCATGAGGCCCTAGGAGGTCTCTGTCTGTCCTCACAACATGTTCTAAAGATCAGGGTATTTGGTCTGTCTTACCCTTGAAGATCTGGCGACTCAGAGAGACAGAGCATCGTAGACCCCTCGTGATGCAGGTAAAAGGGTGCTGAGTCCTGGTGCAGGCTGTGCAGGCTTCGTCTCTTGTAGGAGGGTCAAGGGTGGACGTGCCTCTAAGGCCTTTGGGGGAGGATTCTTGTTCCTAAGTGAGGGGTTATTGTTCTTCCTGAAAGCATCTCATGGTGACCATCACTGCCACAGGCAGAGCTCTGGGTGGAGCCACTGGGGACCTGGTCTGGTGTTGGTGGAGAGTCGGGAAGGGGCTGGCATTGAAACTGAGCTGGCTGGTATTAAGCGGGTACAGGCAGGGCGAATCGTGACCAGGTGGACAGACCAGGAGCCCAGGGCTAGACACTGGCCTTGACTGTCATCCCCTCCTGTGACCTCGCGTACCTCTGGGCCTTCTCCACGCTGGTCTAGAGAAGCACTTCCGGGAGCATGTGCTGCGGTACATGTGGGGTGACACGGCACCCACGAGGTTGGAAGAGGCTGATAGATAGTCGAACTGAGGTCTTCGTGGCAGAAACTCACAGCCATAGGGCCCTGGACGTCTAAGAAGAGGATGAAGCTTGTGATGTTTCCCAAACTTCTCTGGCCCTGGGACCCTTTCCCTTAAACACCCGTCAGCATCCTGCCGGATGGGGTGACGTGGGACACATCTGAGAACGGCTGGCGTAGACAGGGCTCACGGGCTGGAGCAGGTCCCTCAACCTCGGCACCAGTGACATTGGGGGCTGGACAGTTCTCTGTGGTGGTGCTGCCCTGGGCCTTGTAGGGTGTCTGGAGCGTCCCTGGCTTCTGCTCGCTGGGCTGCACTCCCTCTGGCTCTAGGCGAGGGTTCTTCCTGCCTCTTTCAGCTGCCGGGGGCTCCAGTGGTCCTTGCCTTGTGGCCGCAGCGCTCTGATCTCTGCCTCCATCTTCACATCAGCTCTTCGTGTCCTCTCCTTTTCTTATAAGGACACTCATCATTGGTTTTAGGGCCCATCTGGATGATCTGGGATGATCTCCTCATTTTGAGATCCTTACCTTAATTACATCTGCAAAAGCAAATTACATCTTTTTTTTTTTCCAAATAAGGTCACATTCCCAGGTTCCAGGCGCACCAATCTTTGGGGGTCACTGTTCTACCCAACACTGTCACCCCGATGGTGTAGCATGTTCCTTTTCTTATTGAGCCAAGGTCGCCCCTGGGACCTTTTACCCCCAACCCCACGCCCGGGTCCTCAGCAGTGGGACCAGTCCGCGCGCCTCAGACGAGACCTGCTGTGGGAAGGAGCGGGTCCCCGCCTGCCTCGCCCCCGACCCCTCACTGATCAGCTCCGACCTTCTCCTCCCTGTTCTGATGACGGCGCTGTGAACCTCCCTTCAGGGCTTTGACACAGTTGCCGTTTTACCCTGACTTCTGTCCTTGTCTGACTGTTGTCTGTCTCCCCGCCAGTCTATCATTATTCGACTGTTACTGATGACCTAATGTATGTGGTTGACTACTGTGCCCCCTCGTCCCCATGTGCCTGGTTCTAAGCAGGAGTCAGTGAGCAGCTGCTGGATGAGTGGCTTTAAATACCACCTGCCAGTCCGACAGGTCCTCCAGCCCACGTGGCCCGAGCTCCAAGGGGTTGTCCTGTTAACTCAGCACGTCCCCCTGGGGTCTTGGAGGTGCGGCTGACCCGACATCTTTGGATCTGAGCTCTTGATCTTTGCCTCCAAACCCAGACCGTTCCCTGTCCTTGTGAGCAGGGCCTCTGACCTTCCGTGGCCTGGGGCCACCGTGCCGCTCGCTGGACTTTGCACCTGACACGCAAATGGCTCCTCCTTGAAGACATCGGGCCAGTCCCCCTCTGCTGCGCTCAGCCTCCCCCGAGGCTCCCTGCCTGCGCCCTCACCTCTGTTCTAGCCTCTCCACACAGACAGACGTCAGGGAACGTCACCCCTTGCTCACATTCCTCCAGTGGCTTCCGAGGGGTTGAACGCCCTGACCTCACCAGGATCTGCGTGGCCTGTCCCTGTCCCCCGGGCTTGTCTCCTCTCCACGCCCCCCTGGGACCCAGCCACACACCCTCCCTGCTTCTTACACGCCCTGACCACAGGGCTCCCATGCTCACTACGCAGGAGGTGTTGTGCGGCTCCACGGGGTTTAAAACACCGCTTCCTCCAGGAAGCCGGCAGGCATAAACAAGCGACTCCTCTGCCAGTCCCTACGCACACAATAAATGTCAGTGAATGATGGGGTGTCGGGATGAAAGGAGATGGGGTCTGTAGCCTCACGTGGCAGATCAGCCATTTCGCCACCTCCGAGGGTTCTCCCAGGACGTGGGGCAAACCTGAGTCTCTTGTTGTTTGTCTTCTCAAACTGGCGTCCTTAATTGAACTTGGCGTTTGACTGTGATGACAGAAAGAGGGAGGGTGGAACTCATTCTAGAAATTCTGCTGTTGTTAACATGCCCAGGATCCCACCAGGCTGTGCTCAGGAAGGACTGCACTGACTGTGTTTGCAAACCCAGGTAAAGCCACCCCTCTTGTGGGCATCGTTGTCTGGGGCTCAAGGTCAAGGGCTCACATCCAACCCTAAGAGCATCCTGTGGAGGGCTGGGCGCATTGCACGCAGTGAGGCAGATCTGGGGATTCCCGACGCCCACACACTGACCCCTGACATCTGTAGTTGAGGCCACGGTACACAATCCGAGGTCCCTGAACCCCTGAGATCCAGGGCAGAAAGTGGATTCTTTGCCTTTATCATATTCTCACGTGTGTTTGCAACTCCCTCAAAGTTACGAATCTCTGGGACACCATGCTTGGAGGAAAAAAAATTCAATATCGGTTCTGGGAAAAGTCTATAAATCTTACTTTTGGGGCAAAGTGGTTCCTAGTGGGAAAGGCTCATAAACGTATTCTGCTTGGCCTGGTAGGACAGTGGCAAAGATCAGCTTTTATTTCCTTGCTCGTGTTCAAACCCCGCTCCCAGCATCACGCTGGTGTGTTCTTTGTAGATCTCTGTGGTGCAGAGGCAGCGGCTTCATCCATTATTAACCATAGAAACTGCACTGGTATTTATTTATTTATCCTCATAACTCGCTGTCGATGGAGCCTTTGCAGGTGGCGTCTCATCCAGCGTGAACACCCCAGGACGTGCTTGTTATCGAACATCTTGCCAGCCTGAATTCTCTAGTAGTAGCTACATCAGGGTTTAGTTTCTGGAGGTGGTGGAGACCCCATCCGAGGCAGCCCTGCCCCTGAATCAGCTCCGACACTGTCCTGCTGGATCCGGTTGGAGTGAAAAATGTATTTGCTTTAGTCTGGGTCTGGCCGTTGGATTTCCATGCAGGGCACATACGATGTCTCGATCAACACAAAGATGCATTACAGGCTGTTGTGTTTGTGCCTCGTGTGCTGTGTTTATGCTCCCACATAGGCTTGCGTGTGTATGTGTCCACACGGTACCTTTGTGGGCATGTGCAGTCAGTGCCAGGTAATTGGGGACATTCTCAAGTCCATCAAAGGTGATTTTTTAAAAGATTTTGTTTTTTAGAGCAATTTTAGGTTCACAGCAAATTAAGAAGAAATATAGACTTTTCCTTGTTCCCCTGCCCCATACCTGCACAGCGCCCTCCACTAGCAGCATCCCCTCCAGATGGTGTATTTGTTAGAGTTTATTCTTGGTGTTGTACATTCTATGGGTTTGGGCAAATGTATAATGACGTGTCCGTCCTTACAGTATCATATGGAGAAGTTCCACTGCCCTGAAAATCCTCTGGGCTCTGCCTGTTCATCCCTCCCTCCCCCCAACCCCTGGCAACCACTGATCTTTTTACTGTCTCCATAGTTTTGTCTTTTCCAGAAGGTCGTATTTGGAATAATATAGTAGGTAGTCTTTTCAGCTTGGCTTCTTTCACTTAATAATATACATTTATGTTTCTGCCTTGCCATTTCATGGCTAGATGTTATTTAATTTTTTTTCTTTTTTCTTATTTTTATTTTTTCTTCCAGTTTTGTTGAGATATAAATGATGCGTAACGCTGTGTAAATTTAAGGTGTACACAGCATAATGTTTTTCACTTACACACATCCAGAAATACCACAATACGTTTAATAAACATCCATCATCTCATATAGATACAAAATTAAAGAAATAGAAAAAATATTTTTTCCTTGTGACGAGAACTCTTAGGATTTACTCTTTTGAAACTTTCATATGTAACACACATCAGTGTTAATTACATTTATTGTATTTCTCGTCTTGTACGTTACATCCCTAGTACTTACTTATCTTATACCTGGCAGTTTATACCTTTGGCCCACCTTCATCCAATTCCCCCTGCTTCCATCTCCCACCTCTGGCAACCACAAATCAGATCTCTTTTTTCTATGAGTTTGTTTTTGAAGTACAGTTGACCTACAACACTACATTAGTTCCTGGTATACAACATAGCGATTCAATATTTCTATACATTTCAAAATGATCTCCATGATGAATCTAGTTACCATCTGTCACATACGAAGATATCACGTAATTATCGGCTATATTCCCCACACTGTACATTTCCTACCCGTGGCTCATTTATTTTGTAACTGGGAGTTTGTACCTCTTAATCTCCCTCACCTGTGTCTCTCCTCCCCCACCCCCTCGTTTCTTTTTAATGCAGAATAATATTCCACTGTCTGGCTGTATCCCAGTTTATTTATCCCTTCACCTACTGAAGGAGGTCTTGGTTGTTTCTAAGTTTTGGCAACTATGACTAAAGCTGTTATAAACATCCATGTGCAGGTTTTTGTGTGGGTATAAGTTTTCAACTCCTTTGGGTAAATACCAAAGAGTGAAGCGGTTGGATCATAGGTTAAGAGGATGTTGAGTGTCGTAAGAAACCACCGAACAGCCTTCCAAGGTGACTGCTCCATTTTACATTCCGACCAGCAACGGATGGAAGTTCCTGTTCCCCCACATCTTCGCCAGCATTTGGTGTTTGTCAGTGTTCTGGACTTTGGCCACTCTTATAGGTTTCTAGTGGTACCTCATTATTGTTTTAACTTGCATTTTCCTAATGACACATGATATGGTGCATCTTTTCATGTGTTGATTTAACATCTGTATATCTGCTTTGGTGAGGTGTCCGTTAAGATTTTTGGCCCGTTTTTTAATTGGGTGATTTGTTTTTTTATTGTTGAGTTTTAAGAGTTTTTTAATATATTTTGGATGACATCCCTTTATCAGATGTGTCTTTTGCAAATATTTATTCCCAGTCCATGACTCTTCTTCTTATACTCTCAATATTGTCTTTAACAGAAGTTTTAACTTAGTAAACTCCAGCTTATCAATTTTTTCTTCCTTGGAGTGTGCCTTTGGTCTTGTATCTAAAAGTGATTACCATACATAAGGTCACTTAGGTTTCCTCCTAGGTGATCTAGAACTTTTATAGTGTTGTGTTTTGCATTTCAGTCTGTGGTCCATTTTGACTTAATTTTTGTGAAAGATGAAAGTTCTGTGTCTAGATTCATTTTTTATTTTTATTCTTTTGCATGTTGATGTCCAATTGTTCCAGCACCATTTGTGCAAAGATTATCATTGCTTCATTGTATTGCTTTTGCTCCTTCATCAAAGATCAGTTAACTGTATTTATGTGGGTCTATTTCTGAACTCACTATTTTGTTCTATTGATGTATTTGTCTATTCTTTCACCAATACCACACTATAAACTAAGTCGAGTAGTGTCAGTCTTCCAACTTTGTTCTCCAGTATTGTGTTGGCTATTCTTAGTCTTTTGCCTGTCCATATAAACTTTAGAATGTCTGCCAGTATCCACAAAATACCTTGTTGGGATTTGGATTGCACTGAACCTATAGATCACATTAGGAAAAACTGACGTCTTGACAATATTCAGCCTTACTGTCCACGAACATGGAATATCTCTCCATTTATTTGGTTCTTCTTTGATTTTGTTCATTAGAGTTTTGTAGTTTTCCTCGTATAGATCTTGTGTATATGTTGTTGGATTTATATATAACTGTTTCATTTTGGGGGCTGTTAATATAAAGGCATTATGTTTTTAATTTCAAATTCCAGTTGTTCATTGTTGGTATAATGGAAAGCAGTTGACTCTTGTATGTTAACCTTGTATCCTGCAACCTTGCTACAATCACTGATTAGTTCCAGGAGTTTTTCATTGATTCTTGTGGATTTTCTACATAGATATTGTGTCATCAGAAAACAAAGACAGTTTTACGTCTTCTCACTCTTGTGTACCTTTTATTTCCTTTTCTTTTCTTTTTGCATTACCTCCTATTCCAGTATGATACTGAAAAGGAATGATGGAAAAGACATCTTGCTTTATTCCTGATCTTAGTGGGAAAGCTTTGAGTTTCTCACCATGAAGGATGTTGTTAGCGCTCGGTGTTTGTAGATATTATCAAGTTGAAGAAGTTCCTCTTTGCTAAGTTTACTGATGTGGTTTTTTTTAATTGCGGTAGCGTTGGTTTATAACATTATGAGTTTCATGTGTACAGCACTATATTTTTACTTCTGCATACACTACAGTGTGCTCACCACCCCAAATTGAGTTTCTATCCATTATCATGCAATCGACCCCCTTTGTCCATTTTGCCTTCCCCCTTGTTTCCCTCTGGTAACCACTACTCTGTTCTCTGTATCTGCATTTTGGTTTGGTTTATTTATTTGTTTTTTATGTTGTACACACGAGTGATTTCATTTGGTGTTTGTCTTTCTCTGTGAGACTTGTCTCACTTAGCATAATCTCCTACAGGTCCATTCATGCTGTTGCGAATGGCAGGATTTTATCTTTTTTATGACTGAGTAGTATTCTGCTATGTGTGTGTCTGTGTGTGTGTATGTATATATGTACACAACTTCTTTATCCCTTCATCTCTTGATGGGCAGTTAGGTTGTTTCCATATCTCTTGGCTATTGTAAATCATACTGTGATGAACATAGGAGTGCATATATCCTTTTGAATTAGTGTTTTTGTATTCTTCAGATAAATAACCAGATGTGGAATAGCTGGATTGTATGGTAATTCTATTCTTATTTTTTGGAGGAATCTCTATATTGTTTTCCATAGTGGCTGCACCAACTTACATTCTCAGCAACTGTGTATAAGGGTTCCCTTTTCTCCACATCCTCTCCAACCCTTGTTATTTCTTGCTTTTCTGATAATAGCCATTCTAACAGGCATGAAGTGATATCTCACTGTAGTTCTGATTTGCATTCCCCTAATAATTAGTGATGTTGAACATCTTTTCACATGCCTGTTGGCCATCTGTATGTCTTTTTTTGAAAAATGTCTGTTCAGATCTTCTGCCCACTATTCAATCAGATTTTGTGTTTTGGAGTTGTTGAGTTGTATGAGTTCTTCATATATTTTGGATATTAACCCCTTATTGCATATATGATTTGCAAATACCTTCTTCCCATCAGGTAGGTTGTCTTTTAGTTTTGTTGACGGCTTCCTTTGCTGTGCAGAAGCTTTTTTAGTTTGAGGCAATCCTATTTGTTTATTTTTGCTTTTGTTTCCTTTGCTTGAAGAGACATTACATGGAAAGGTATTGCTAAGACTGATGTAAAAAGAGCATCCTGCCTATGTTTTCTTCTAGGAGTTTTATGGTTTCAGGTCTTATATTCAAGTCTTTAATCCATTTTGAGTTAATTTTTGTGTATGGTGTGAGACAGTGGTCTAGTTTCTTATCTATCCAGTTTTCTCAGCACCATTTATTGAAGATACTGTCCTTTCTCTGTAGTATGTTCTTAGCTCTTTTGTTGTAAATTATTTGTCCATATATATGCAGGTGTATTTCTAAGATCTCAATAATGTTCTGTTTTTGATCTATGTATCTGTTTTTCTGCCAATTCCATGCTGTTTTGATTACTACGGCTTTTGGAATATAGTTTGAAATCAGGGTGTGTGATACCTCAAGATTTGTTGTTTTCTCTCAGGATTGCTTGGGTATTTGTGGTCTTTTGTGCTTCCATATAAATTTTAGAATTTTTTGTTCTATTTCTGTGAAAAATGTCATTGGGATTTTGATAGGGATTGCATTGACTCTGTAGACTGCTTTAGGTAATGTGAACTTTTGAAAAATGTTAATTCTTTTAATCCAATGAGGACACAGAGTATCTTTCTGTTTCTTTGTATCTTCTTCAATTTATTTCAGCAATATCTTACATTTTTCAGTGTATGAGTCTTTCACCTTCTTGATTAAAATTACTTCTTTTTTGGTACCAATTGTAAATAGAATTGTTAATTTTACTTTATGCTAGCTTATTGTTAGTTTATAGGAATGCAGTGGATTTTCATATATTGTTTTTGTACCCTGCAACTTTATTGTAATCATTATTTTGAGTAGCTTTTCGGTGGAGTCTTTGGGATTTTCTATACATAAAAATTATGTTGTCTACAGACAGTGACAATTTTACTTCTTCCTTTCCCATTTGGATGTCTTTCATTTCTTTTTCTTGCCTAATTTCTTTAGCTAGGACTTTCAATACTGCATTGAACAAGAATGGTGAGAGTGGGCACCCTTGTCTTCTTCCTGATCTTAGAGGGATAACTTTCAGTTTTCCACTATTGTGTATAATGTTAGCTGTGGGTTTGTTTGTCAAATGAGGCCTTTATTAGGTTGAGGCACATTCCTCATATACCCATTTTATTAAGAGTTTTTCTCATAAATGGCTCTTGAATCTTGTCGTATGCTTTTTCTGCATCTACTGAGATGATCATATGATTTTTATCCTTTACTTTGTTAGTGTGGTGTATCATATTGATTGATTTGTGTATGTTGAACCATCCTTGCATCCCTAGAGTAAGCCCCACTTGATCATGGTGTATGATCCTTTTAAGGTAGCACATGTGTTCAGTTTGCTAATATTTTGTTGCGGATTTTTGTGTTTATGTTCATCAGAAATACTGGCCTGGAATTTTCTTTTTTTGTGTTGTCTTTGTCTGGTTTTGGTATCAGGAAGATGCTGGCCTCTTAAAATGAGTTAGGAAGTGTTCCATTTTCTTCAGCTTTCTGGATGAGTTTGAGAAGGATAGATATTAGATCTTTGAATGTTTGGCAAGATTCACCTGTGAAGCTGTCGGCCCTGGACTTTTGTTTCTGGAGAAGTTTTTTTTATTACTCTTTCAGTCTTCTTACTAGTGATCAGTCCTTTCAGATTTTCTATTTCTTCATGATTCAGTCTTGGAAATTTGTATGATTCTAAGAATTTTTTCATTTCTTCTAGGTTTCCCACTTTGTTGGGAGTACAGCTATTCTCTCTCTCTTTTTTTTAACATCATTATTGGGGTATAATTCCTTTACAATGGTGTGTTAGTTTCTGCTTTATAACAAAGTGAATCAGTTATACATATACATATGTACCCATATCTCTTCCCTCTTGCGTCTCCCTCCCTCCCACCCTCCCTATCCCAACCCTCCAGGTGGTCACAAAGCACCGAGCTGATATCCCTGTGCTATGCGGCTGCTTCCCACTAGCTATCTACCTTACGTTTGTTAGTGTATATATGTCCATGCCTCTCTCTCGCTTTGTCACCCTTCCCCCTCCCCATATCCTCAAGCCCATTCTCCAGTAGGTCTGTGTCTTTATTCCTGTCTTACCCCTAGGTTCTTCATGACATTTTTTTTTCTTAAACTCCATATATATGTGTTAGCATACAGTATTTGTCTTTCTCTTTCTGACTTACTTCACTCTGTATGACAGACTCTAGATCTACCCACCTCATTACAAATAGCTCAATTTTGTTTCTTTTTATGGCTGAGTAATGTTCCATTGTATATATGTGCCACATCTTCTTTATCCATTCATCCGATGATGGGCACTTAGGTTGTTTCCATCTCCTGGCTATTGTAAATAGAGCTGCAATGAACATTTTGGTACATGACTCTTTTTGAATTATGGATTTCTCGGTATATGCCCAGTAGTGGGATCTCTGGGTCATATGGTAGTTCTATTCGTAGTATTTTAAGGAACCTCCATACTGTTCTCCATAGTGGCTGTACCAATTCACATTCCCACCAGCAGTGCAGGAGTGTTCTCTTTTCTTCACACCCTCTCCAGCATTTATTGTTTCTAGATTTGTTGATGATGGCCATTCTGACTGGTGTGAGATATCTCATTGTAGTTTTGATTTGCATTTCTCTAATGATTAATGATGTTGAGCATTCTTTCATGAGTTGGCAGTCTGTATATCTTCTTTGGAGAAATGTCTATTTAGGTCTTCTGCCCATTTTTGGATTGGGTTGTTTGTGTTTTTGATATTGAGCTGCATGAGCTGCTTGTAAATTTTGGAGATTAATCTTTGTTGCTTCATTTGCAAATATTTTCTCCCATTCTGAGGGTTGTCTTTTGGTTTATGGTTTATGGTTTCCTTTGTTTATGGTTTCCTTTGCTGTGCAAAAGCTTTGAAGTTTCATTAGGTCCCATTTGTTTATTTTTGTTTTAATTTCCATTTCTCTAGGAGGTGGGTCAAAAAGGATCTTGCTGTGATTTATGTCATAGAGTGTCCTGCCTATGTTTTCCTCTAAGAGTTTGATAGTTTCTGGCCTTACACTTAGGTCTTTAATCCATTTTGAGCTTATTTTTGTGTATGGTGTTAGGGAGTGATCTAATCTCGTACTTTTACATGTCCCTGTCCAGTTTTCCCAGCACCACTTCTTGAAGAGGCTGTCCTTTCTGCACTGTACATTCCTGCCTCCTTTATCAAAGATAAGGTGACCATATGTGCATGGGTTTATCTCTGGGCTTTCTATCCTGTTCCTTGATCTGTCTTTCTGTTTTTGTGCCAGTACCATACTGTCTTGATTACCGTAGCTTTGTAGTATAGTCTGAAGTCAGGGAGCCTGATTCCTCCAGCTCCGTTTTTCATTCTCAAGATTGCTTTGGCTATTCGGGGTCTTTTGTGTTTCCATACAAATTGTGAAATTTTTTGTTCTAGTTCTGTGAAAAATGCCAGTGGTAGTTTGATAGGGATTGCACTGAATCTGTAGATTGCTTTGGGTAGTAGAGTCATTTTCACAATGTTGATTCTTCCAATCCAAGAACATGGTATATCTCTCCATCTATTTGTATCATCTTTAATTTCTTTCATCGATGTCTTATAATTTTCTGCATACAGGTGTTTTGTCTCCGTAGGTAGGTTTGTTCCTAGATATTTTATTCTTTTTGTTGCAGTCGTAAATGGGAATGTTTTCTTGATTTCGCTTTCAGATTTTCCGTCATTAGTGTATAGGAATGCAAGAGATTTCTGTGCATTAATTTTGTATCCTGCTACTTTACCACATTCATTGATTAGCTCTAGTAGTTTTCTGGTAGCATCTTTAGGTTTCTCTATGTATAGTATCATGTCATCTGCAAACAGTGACAGCTTTACTTCTTCTTTTCCGATTCGGATTCCTTTTATTTCCTTTTCTTCTCTGATTGCTGTGGCTAAAATTTCCAAAACTATATTGAATAAGAGTGGTGAGAGTGGGCAACCTTGTCTTGTTCCTGATCTTAGTGGAAATGCTTTCAGTTTTTCACCATTGAGGACGATGATTGCTGTGGGTTTGTCATGGCCTTTATTATATTGAGGAAAGTTCCCTCTATGCCTACTTTCGGCAGGGTTTTTATCATAAGTGGGTGTTGAATTTTGTCAAAAGCTTTCTCTGCATCTATTGAGATGATCATATGATTTTTCTCCTTAAATTTGTTAATATGGTTTATCCCATTGATTGATTTGCATATATTGAAGAATCCTTGTATTCCTGGAATAAACTCCACTTGATCATGGTGTATGATCCTTTTAATGTGCTGTTGGATTCTGTTTGCTAGTATTTTGTTGAGGATTTTTGCATCTATGTTCATCAGTGATATTGGCCTGTAGTTTTCTTTCTTTGTGACATCCTTGTCTGGTTTTGGTATCAAGGTGATGGTGGCCTCGTGGAATGACTTTGGGAGTGTTCCTCCCTCTGCTATATTTTGGAAGAGTTTGAGAAGGATAGGTGTTGGCTCTTCTCTAAATGTTTGATAGAATTCGCCTGTGAAGCCATCTGGTCCTGGGCTTTTGTTTGTTGGAAGATTTTTAATCACAGTTTCAATTTCAGTGCTTGTGATTGGTCTGTTCATATTTTCTATTTCTTCCTGATTCAGTCTTGGCAGGTTGTGCATTTCTAAGAATTTGTCCATTTCTTCCAGGTTGTCCATTTTATTGGCATAGAGTTGCTTGTAGTAATCTCTCATGATCTTTTGTATTTCTGCAGTGTCAGTTGTTACTTCTCCTTTTTCATTTCTAATTCTATTGATTTGAGTCTTCTCCCTTTTTCTCTTGATGAGTCTGGCTAATGGTTTATCAATTTTGTTTATCTTCTCAAAGAACCAGCTTTTAGTTTTATTGATCTTTGCTATTGTGTCCTTCATTTATTTCTGATCTGATTTTTATGATTTCTTTCCTTCTGCTAACTTTGGGGGTTTTTTGTTCTTCTCTAATTGCTTTAGGTGCAAGGTTAGGTTGTTTATTCGAGATGTTTCCTGTTTCTTAAGGTGGGCTTGTATTGCTATCAGCTTCCCTCTTAGAACTGCTTTTGCTGCATACCATAGGTTTTGGGTCATTGTGTTTCCACTGTCATTTGTTTCTAGGTATTTTTTGATTTCCTCTTTGATTTCTTCAGTGATCACTTCGTTATTAGGTAGTGTATTGTTTAGCCTCCATGTGTTTGTATTTTTTACTGATCTTTTCCTGTAATTGATATCTAGTCTCATGGCGTTGTGGTCGGAAAAGATACTTGATACAATTTCAATTTTCTTAAATTTACCAAGGCTTGATTGGTGACCCAAGATATGATCTATCCTGGAGAATGTTCCATGAGCGCTTGAAAAAATGTGTATTCTGTTGTTTTTGCATGGAGTGTCCTATAAATATCGAATAAGTCCATCTTGTTTAATGTATCATTTAAAGCTTGTGTTTCCTTATTTACTTTCATTTTGGATGATCTGTCCATTGGTGAAAGTGGGGTGTTAAAGTTCCCTACTATGAATGTGTTCGTGTCGATTTCCCCTTTTATGGCTGTTAGTATTTGCCTTATGTATTGAGGTGCTCCTATGTTGGGTGCATAAATATTTACAGTTGTTATATCTTCTTCTTGGATTGGCCCCTTGATCATTATGTAGTGTCCTTCTTTGTCCCTTGTAATAGTCTTTATTTTAAAGTCTATTTTGTCTGATATGAGAATTGCTACTCCAGCTTTCTTTTGGTTTCCATTTGCGTGGAATATCTTTTTCCATCCCCTCACTTTCGGTCTGTATGTGTCCCTAGGTCTGAAGTGGGTCTCCTGTAGACAGCATATATATGGGTCTTGTTTTTGTATCCATTCAGCCAATCTGTGTCTTTTGGTGGGACCATTTAGTCCATATACATTTAAGGTAATTATCGATGTGTATGTTCCTATTCCCATTTTCTTAATTGTTTTGGGTTCGTTATTGTAGGTCTTTTCCTTCTCTTGTGTTTCTTGCCTAGAGAAGTTCCTTTAGCAGTTGTTGTACAGCTTGTTTGGTGGTGTTGAACTCTCTCAGCTTTTGCTTGTCTGTAAAGGTTTTAATTTCTCCATCAAATCTGAATGAGATCCTTGCTGAGTAGAGTAATCTTGGTTGCAGGTTTTTCTCCTTCATCACTTTAAATATGTCCTGCCAGTCCCTTCTGGCTTGCAGAGTTTCTGCTGAAAGATCAGCTGTTAACCTTTGGGGATTCCCTTGTGTGTTATTTGTTGTTTTTCCCTTGCTGCTTTCAATATGTTTTCTTTGTATTTAATTTTTGACAGTTTGATTAGTATGTGTCTTGGTGTATTTCTCCTTGGATTTATCCTGTATGGGACTCTCTGTGCTTTCTGGACTTGATTAACTATTTCCTTTCCCATATTAGGGAAGTTTTCAACTATCATCTCTTCAAATATTTTCTCCGTCCCTTTCTTTTTCTCTTCTTCTTCTGGAACCCCTATAATTCGAATGTTGGTGCGTTTAACGTTGTCCCAGAGGTCTCTGAGACTGTCCTCAGTTCTTTTCCTTCTTTTTTCTTTATTCTGCTCTGCAGTAGTTATTTCCACTATTTTATCTTCCAGGTCACTTATCCGTTCCTCTGCCTCAGTTATTCTGCTATTGATCCCATCTAGAGTATTTTTCATTTCATTTATTGTGTTGTTCATTGTTGTTTGTTTCATCTTTAGTTCTTCTAGGTCCTTGTTAAATGTTTCTTGCATTTTCTCTATTCTATTTCCAAGATTTTGCATCATCTTTACTATCATTATTCTGAATTATTTTTCAGGTAGACTGCCTATTTCCTCTTCATTTGTTAGGTCTGGTGGGTTTTTATCTTGTTCCTTCATCTGTTGTGTGTTTTCCTGTCTTCTCATTTTGCTTATCTTACTGTGTTTGGGGTCTCCTTTTTGCAGGCTGCAGGTTCGTAGCTCCCGTTGTTTTTGATGTCTGTCCCCAGTGGCTAAGGTTGGTTCAGTGGGTTGTGTAGGCTTCCTGGTGGAGGGGACTAGTGCCTGTGTTCTGGTGGATGAGGCTGGATCTTGTCTTTCTGGTGGTCAGGTCCACGTCTGGTGGTGTGTTTTGGGGTGTCTGTGGACTTATTATGATTTTAGGTAGGCTCTCTGCTAATGGGTGGGGTTGTGTTCCTGTCTTGCTAGTTGTTTGGCATAGGGTGTCCAGCACTGTAGCTTGCTGGTTGTTGAGTGAAGCTGGGTGCTGGTGTTGAGATGGAGCTCTCTGGGAGATTTTCACCATTTGATATTATGTGGAGCTGGGAGGTCTCTTTTTGACCAGTGTCCTGAAGTTGGCTGTCCCACCTCAGAGGCACAGCACTGACTCCTGGCTGCAGCACCAAGAGCCTTTCATCCACACGGCTCAGAATAAAAGGGAGAAAAAGTAGAAAGAAAGAATTATTAGAAGAAGAAAGAAAGGAAGGAAGGAAGGAAAGAAGGAAATAAAGGAGGCAGGGAGGGAGGGAGTGTCAGTGGGAGGGAGGGAGGGAGGAAGGAAGGAGGGAAGGAAGGAAGGAAAAAAGAAAGAAAGAAGATAAAATAAAATAAAGTAAAATATAATAAAGTTATTAAATTAAAAAATAGGGCTTCCCTGGTGGTGCAGTGGTTGAGAGTCCACCTGCCGATGCAGGGGACAGGGGTTTGTGCCCCGGTCCGGGAAGATCCCACATGCCGCGGAGCGGCTGGGCCCGTGAGCCATGGCCGCTGAGCCTGCGCATCTGGAGCCTGTGCTCTGCAATGGGAGAGGCCACAACAGTGAGAGGCCCGCGTAATGCAAAAAAAAAAAAAAAAATTATTATTATTATTATGAAAAAAATTTTAAAAAAAACAACGGACGGGTAGAACCTTAGGACAAATGGTGGAAGCAAAGCTATACAGACAAAATCTCACACAGAAGCATACACATACACACAAAAAGCGGAAAAGGGGAAAAAATCATAAATCTTGCTCTCAAAGCCCACCTCCTCAATTTGGGACGATTCGTTGTCTATTCATGTATTACACGGATGCAGTGTACATTAAGTTGATTGTGGAGCTTTAATCCGCTGCTCCTGAGGCTGCTGGGAGAGATTTCCCTTTCTCTTCTTTGTTCTCACAGCTCCCGGGGCTCAGTTTTGGATTTGGCCCTGCCTCTGCGTGTAGGTCGCTGGAGGGCGTCTGTTCTTCGCTCAGACAGGACGGGGTTAAAGGAGCCGCTGCTGATTCGTGGGCTCTGGCGTACTGAGGCGGGGGGGGGGGGGGGGGGGGGGGAGGGCGGGGCACGGAGGCGGGGCGGGCCTGCGGCGGCAGAGGCCGGCGTGACGTTGCACCAGCCTGAGGCGCGCCGTGCGTTCTCCCGGGTAAGTCGTCCCTAGATCCCGGGACCCTGGCGGTGGCGGGCTGCACAGGCTCCCCGGAAGGGGGGTGTGGAGAGTGACCTGTGCTCACACAGAGGCTTCTTGGTGGCGGCAGCAGCAGCAGCCTTAGCGTCTCCCGCCCGTCTCTGGGGTCCGCGCTTTTAGCCGCGGCTCGCGCCCGTCTCTGGAGCTCCTTTAAGCGGCGCTCTTAATCCCCTCTCCTCGCGCACCAGGAGGGGAGAAAAAGTCTCTTGCCTCTTCGGCAGCTCCAGACTTTTCCCCGACTCCCTCCCGGCCAGCCGCGGCGCACTAACCCCCTGCAGGCTGTGTTCACGCCGCCAACCCCAGTCCTCTCCCTGCGCTCCGACCGAAGCCCGAGCCTCAGCTCCCAGCCCCGCCCGCCCCGGCGGGGGAGCAGACAAGCCTCTCGGGCTGGTGAGTGCCGGTCGGCACCGATCCTCTGTGCGGGAATCTCCCCGCTTTGCCCTCCGCACCCCTGTGGCTGTGCTCTCCTCCGCGGCCCCGAAGCTCCCACCTCCGCCACCCGCAGTCTCCGCCCGCGAAGGGGCTTCCTAGCGTGTGGAAACGTTTCCTCCTTCACAGCTCCCTCCCACTGGTGCAGGTCCCGTCCCTATCCTTTTGTCTCTGTTGTTTCTTTTTTCTTTTTCCCTACCGAGGTACGTGGGGAGTTTCTTGCCTTTGGGAGGTCTGAGGTCTTCTGCCAGCATTCAGTAGTTTTTCTGTAGGAGTTGTTCCACGTGTAGGTGTATTTCTGGTGTATCTGTGGGGAGGAAGGTGATCCCCGCGTCTTACTCTTCCGCCATCTTCCCCTCCGGCCCCCAGCTATTCTCTTGTAATCCTTGTAATCCTTTGCATTTCTGTGACTTTCATTGTTATTTCTCATCTTTCATTTCTGAGTTTATTTATCAGAGTCTTCTTTTTCCTTAGTGATTCTTCCCAAAGGTTTGTTAAGTTATCTTTCCAAAGAGCCAACTCTTAGTTTCATTGATCTTTTCTATCATCTTTTTAGTGTCTATTTTATTTTTTTAAATTTCTGTTCTGATTTTTATTATTTCCTTCCTTCTACTGACTTTGGGCTTTGTTCTTTTTCTAGTTCCTTTAGGTGCAAGATTAGATTGTTTGAGATTTTCCATGTTTCTTGAGGTAGGCCTGTATTGCTATAAACTTCCCTCTTAGTACCACTTTTGCTGCATCCCATAGGTTTCAGTATGCCATATTTTCATTTGTCTTTAGGTAACTTTAATTTTTTTTGATTTTTTTTTTTGTTGACCCAGTAGTTGTTCAGTAGCAAGTTGTTCAGTCCCCACATATTTGTGATTTTTCCAGTTTTCTTGTAGTTGAGTTTTAGTTTCATACCGTTGTGTTCGGAAGAGATGTTTGATACGATTTCAGTCTTCTTAAATTTACTGAGCTTTGTTTTGTGTCCCAATACGTGGTCTATCCTTGAGAATGTTTCATCTGCACTTGAGAAGAATGTGTATTCTACTGCGTTTGGATGGAATTTTCTGCACCAGTTTATAAAATCCATCTGGTCTAATGTTTCATTTAAGGCCACTGTTTGCTTATTGACTTTCTGTCTGGATGATCTATCCATAGATGTAAGTATGGGGTTAACTATTATGGTGGTGTTGTTGTCAGTTTCTTCCTTTAGTCCTGTTAATAATTGCTTTATATATTTTGGTGCTACTGTGTTAGGTGCATGTATGTTAATAACTGTTATGTCTTCTTGCTGAATCTATAATGTCCATCTTTGTCTCTTGTTACCATTTTTGGCTTGAAGTCTATTTTGTCTGATATAAGTACGGCTACATCCACTTTCTTTTCAGCTGCTGTTTGCTTGTAGATCATCTTCCATACCATCTCTTTGAGCGTATGTTTGTCTTTAGAGCTGACGTGGGTCTCCTGGAAGCAGCATATAGTTGGGTCTTCTTTTTTGTCCAGGTAGCTGCTCTGTGCCTTTTGATTGGTGAGTTCAATCCATTTATATTTAGGGTAATTATTGAGAGATGAGGACTTAGTACTGCCATTTTATCTTTTGTTTTCTGGTAGCTCTATATCGCTGTTGTTTCTTTTTCCCTGTGTTTCTGTTATTTCAACTTGGTGATTTTCTATGCTATTTCTTCAGTTTCCTCTTTTTTTATGCTTTGTGTCTCTGCTCTAGATTTATGTTTTGTGCTTACCATGATGTTTGTATAAAGCATATCATAGATAAAATAGATAAAATTTTATCATAGATAAAATATGTTTTTATTGTCTCAAATTATCCTTTATGTTGTGAGTTTCTTACCAAATTGAAGGTAGCTATAGTTATTTTTACTGCTTTTTTCCTCTTTAACCTTTATACTGTAATAAATGTTTAAAAACCTATTCTGGGGGCTTCCCTGGTGGGGCAGTGGTTGAGAGTCTGCCTGCCGATGCAGGGGACACGGGTTCGTGCCCCGGTCTGGGAAGATCCCACATGCTGCTGAGCCGTTGGGCCTGTGAGCCATGGCCGCTGAGCCTGCGCATCCGGAGCCTGTGCTCCGCAACGGGAGAGGCCACAACAGTGAGAGGATCACGTACCACCAAAAAAAAACAAAAACAAAAAAAAACCCAAACACCTATTCTGATACATAGTTGCAATTTCTGATTCTGTCTGTTAGCACCTTACTCAAAGATTTTTGTACTTTGGCCTTTTTGTATCAGGTAGAAGAGTTCCTTTCAATATTTCTTGTAATGCAGGTCTAACTCCTTCAGCTTTTGTTTGTCTGGGAAAGCCTTTATTTCTCTTTCGTATCTGAATGACAACTTTGCTGGATAGAGTATTCTTGGGTGACAGTTCTTTCAGTATTTTGAGAATGTTATTCCACTGTCTGTTGGCCTATAGAGTTCTTGCTGGGAAATCTGTCGGTAGATAATGGGAGTTCCTTTGTAGGTTATCATTCTTTTTCCTTGGCTACCTTTCAAATTCTTTCTTTGTTACTGACTTTTGACAGTTTTAATATAATGTGTCTTAGAGAAAGAAGGTCTTTTCTGAGGTAATTAGGTGTTCCCTTAGATTCATGGACTTGTATATCCAGTTCCTTCCCCAGGTTTGGGGTGTTCTCAGCTATTATATTTTTAAAATAATATCTCTATGCCCCTCTCCTTCTTTTCCCCCTCTGGGATACCCACTATCCTGATGTCCTTCCTAAAAGAGTCATTTTGTTTTCATAGAATTTCCTCATTTTTAAAGATATTAATTCTCTCTCTTCTGCATGAATCATTTCGTTCTCCAAGTTCACTAATTCTCTCTTCCATGTGGTCTGCTCTATTTCCAGTGCTTTTCATTGTGTTCTCCATCTTGGTTATTGAATTCTTCAGCTCCATAATTTCCGTTGGGTTCTTTTCTAGAGTTTCAGTCTCTTTGGTAAAATATTCCTTCTGTTCTTTCATTTTATTCCTGAGCTCACTGAACTGCCTTCCTGAGCTTTCTTGTAGCTCATTGTTTTTTTCATCACAGCGTTTTTGAATTCTCTATCGGTGAGATCGTAATATTCCGTGACTTTCAGTTTGGTTTCTGGAGAATTGTCATTTTCTTTCTGTGGTACAATGTCACTGTGGTTCTTCCTGGCACTTGGTGAGTTGTTCCTCTGCTGTTGCATTTGCACTAGTAAACACCTTTTTTCTTTAGGTAAAGCTTTTTTTTTCTTCTTTTTTAACTCGATTCTAACAACTCAACAGGTTATAAATTAGAGGCCTTTCTTTTCTTTTCCAGTAGGTCGTGCTATAGCACAAGTTTTTGGTTTCTCTTACCTGAGATCGCCTTTGAGAATCGGCACTTTGCGCCCTCCACTGGGTGCCCTTGTTGTCCCTGCTTGAGTATCTGGGGGTTATTGGTGCCTTGCTGCTGCTGGCCACCACCTGGGACACTGGGATGACGGGCACTTCCACTGTGTCTGGGGTCTCCTGAGTCACAGGCTCCACTGTGGTAGGGGAAGCCAGGGTCGTGAGTGCCTCTGTCGTGTCCTGGGTTTTGGGGTTTATGGGTATTGCTGCTGCAGGCAGGGCGGGGGGCCAGATTTATGGCCACCTCTGTGACTGGAGGGATGGATCACAGGCCCTGCCTCCACTGCCACGTGTTCCCCTGTGGCTGTGGACGCCACCGTGGCCAGGAGGCTGGAGTTGTGTGCACTGTCTCCTCTGATGCAACTGAGTTCTCTGGGGCTGTGGGCTTGGCTACTGGGGCTGGGGTTCCAGGATCACAAGTACCACCTCTGCTGTTCCCCAGGTTCCGCCGCCTCTGTGTGTTCCAGTCCACCCACCTTCAGATGCACGGATGTATGGAATTTTCTGGTGTCCTGACACGGTGGGCAGAGGCAGCTTTGTTTAGCTGTGGTTGTAGATTGAAGAGGAGAGACAAAGGGGCGTCTCATCCACCGTCCTGCTGACGTCATTCCCTGACCAGGGATTGAACCCAGGCCCTTGGCAGTGAAAGTGCAGAGTCCTAACCACTGGACAGCCAGGGAATTCCCTGCTGACGTCACTCTTGACTGAGTTTTTTAAGTCATAAATGGTTGTTGGACTTGTCAGATGCTTTTTCTGCATCAGTTGATATGATCACGTGATTGTTCCTTTTTAGCCTGTTGATGTGATGGATGTTAATTGGCTTTCAAATGCCGTACCGGCCTTGCATACCTGGTATAAATCCCACTTGGTTGTAGTGTATAATTCTTTATACATTTTTGGATTCGATTTGCTAATCTTTTAAGGATTTTTGCATCTGTGTTCCTGAGAGATACTGATCTTTGATCTTGTGCTGTCTTTGTCTGGTTTTGGTGTTAGGGTAATGCTGGCCTCATAGAATGAGTGAGGAAGATTCCCTCTGCTTCTGTCCTCTGAACGAGATTGTAGAGAACTGATACAATTTCTTCCTTAAAAGTTTGGTAGAATTCACCTGTCAACCCATCAGGGCCTGGTGCTTTCTGTTTTAGGGGATTATTAATGATTGATTCAGGGGATTTAGTAGAGGCTTGTTCAGATCATCTACTTCCTGTGTGAGTTTTTGCAGCTTGTGTTTTTTCAAGGAATTCGTCCATTTCGTCTCGGTTATCCAGTTGGTGGGCACAGAGTTGTTCATAGTATTCCTTTAATATCCTTTTAACATCCACATTACCTATAGTAATGTTCCCTCTTTTATTTCTGATATTAGCAATTAGTGTCCTCTATCTTTTTCTCTTGGTCTGGCTAGATCCTATTGATTTTATTGATCTTTTCAAAGAACCAGCTTTTGGTTTTGTTGGTTTTTCTCTGTTGATGTCTGATTTTTAATTTCCCTGATTTCTGCTCTAGTTCTTGCCATGTCTTCTGCTTAGTTTGGATTTAATGAGCATGTCTTATTTTTATCATTAGCAAATCAGTAAGGATAGGCATTTTTGGAAAAGACCCCATTTCTGCTTTGGGGAGTTCTCAGTCTTACAAACACAGAGGCAGGCAAGAGTAACACAACTCAACGATTCCTGCAACAGAGGAGCTGACGCCTGGGCTAAGAACAGGTTAGGTGGTGGGCGGATGTCAGGAGGAGGACCAGAGGAGTTTTCAATAGGGTTTTGAAGAATGAGTAAGAGTTTGCTAGGTGGATAAAGTCTCAGAGACATGGCAGAGGTGGGCGCACTTAGGAAACTAAAGCTGGCTTGGACCACCTGGGGCCCAGCATGTGTGTGCAGGAAGGGGGCCAATTCTGAGGGTCTTAGTTGGTGTGAGCATAGCTTTGATGTGAGAATCTCATTCTCCATCACTTTTGTCAGTTTCCCAGGTAACCTGAGAAGGCTAAGAATCCCAGCCATGGTGTGAAGTGTCAATATTGCTAATGGCAAAAAATATCACTCTCATTGGCAAATTGCATGTGTTTGAGGACGAGTGTAAAATAAGCGATAAGCACCTGGGATTCTGAGTGCAGTGATTCTTGAAGGGACTCACTTCAGGCAGCTCACAGCAGCTCACTTCAGGCAATGGTCATAGGAGGGAGTGATCCCTGCACAGCTTCAGGGCAGCTCCCACACCTGCCTGATCCTTCCGTCCTGGCTGCATCACCTGTCAGGGACAGAGGTCCTGGGGAGCTGTGTGACCTGCTTGGAGGACTCGCCCAGTGGGACCCCTGGGGCTGCTCTGTGTCCTGAGCAGGCAGGGTGGCATCTTGAACCTAAACAGAACCCGCAAGAGGGGTTCCACAGCTAGTGACACTCAGGGGCAAGGCTTTACGCTGAGAACAAGGGACCTAGCAAATCATTCTCAGTCGGGCTGTGACGAGATGAGCATTTAGAACCAACAGTCAGAGGGTCACAAAGCTTTCTGTTGGTGCGTCCCAGGCGCAAAGAAGTATATGCTGGATACTTGTGCATCACTTATTTCATTATGTATTACATTTATTTATTTATAAACTGTATATATGAGCAGTACCATACTAATGTATTGCAAATGTTATAAAATGCACACAAAAGTAGTTATGAAGGAAAGATGACATGAAATAAGCCATGGCGTTAATATTTTCATTTTCTACCACAGCCTGACCTAATGAATCCTGAAAGTGAGGCCCAGAGATTGGCATTTCGGCAAGTGCATAGATGGGGGGGCAGTGATTCTGGTGCACCTGGTCCAAAGTTCATCCTTGATAGGTCCACCATAGTATAAAAGCTAGAATTTTCCACAAAGCTTTATACAAAAATCTGCTTTGTCGTTTATTCAACAAGTACTTCATGTCCCAGCTCTGGGTCCCCAAGGATTCTAAGGAAAAACTAGACCACCTGAGGAGTTCTGGCTACATTAAAAGCTGCCGGTCAGCAGCAAGGCAAGGAGGCAGAAGAGGGCTGTGTCTGGATCAGAAATCCTGACACATCGGGCTGCATGGTGTGGTGACACAGGAACATCGCTGTGGGGAGAGGTGAGGCCGGGCACTTTGTGGTGTTTCCTGAACTGAAAGACAGGGTGGCCCTCTTTGCAGGCTCCGGCATCCTTTCGCCTGGACCCACTTGTGAAAAGTAAAAGCTAAAATGTGTAATGTTATTTGAATCCTATTTTAAATGTGGTGCAGGGTTATTGAAAGGCCCCTTGCGGTGAATCCTGTGATGTGAAGAGTCACTTGAGTCAGGTGAGGAGAGAGATCACCTGTCGTCACTGCAGGATGAGCGAACAGAACACCAGCGGTCACTGCCTGGGCTTGGCCTGGGGCTCTGGGGTTGACATTACCTGGAAACCGGCCATTCCCCGCATGCACACTAGGTGGCGCTGTAGAGAGCCACTGGGATGCGGGATGCTCTGAAGAGGGGCCTCTTTGGGACAAGCTGGTGGGCCGTTTGCGGGTGACCCTGTGAGGGTCTGGTGGTTCTCACTGAACCCCAAGCAGCAGATCTGTGCGAGGGACTCGTAGGCCGTGATAATCCGACATAGCAGAGCTGCTGTTTCTTTGTGCTATTGCTTCAACCTGGGTACTTTCCTGAGAGCTTCTCTCCTGTTCTATCACCTGATCCCCTGATGGGGCACGTACTATCTATCACTGTCCCTTTTTCACAGTTGAGGAAACCAAGGCAAAGGGGTGGGGGGACACGTGCCCGTTTTTTTGTTGTTTGTTTTTTTGAGCCTTCTTTTAATTAATTTATTTTTATTTTTGGCCGTGTTGGGTCTTCGTTTCTGTGCGAGGGCTTTCTCTAGTTGCGGCAAGCGGGGGCCACTCTTCATCGCGTTGTGCGGGCCTCTCACTGTCGCGGCCTCTCTTGTTGCAGAGCACAGGCTCCAGACGCGCAGGCTCAGTAGTTGTGGCTCATGGGCCTAGTTGCTCCGCGGCATGTGAGATCTTCCCGGACCGGGGCTCGAACCCGTGTCCCCTGCATCGGCAGGCAGACTCTCAACCACTGCGCCACCAGGGAAGCCCCACGTGCCTGTTTTGAACGCAGGTCTCTCTAGCTCTGTAGCCGCGAGGGATCACCCATCAGCAAACTCTCCAGGGCACCTCAGCGTCCCTAAAAGTGTGTCCACTCGGGCCCAGCATGCACGGCCTTGGGGCTCTCAGTTCTCCTGGAGCCTCAGTTTCCCCTCAAAAAGGGCATCTCAGTTCCCTTGGAGAATTACTTTAAGAACCTGAAGTCTTAATTCTGTGAGACTGTCCCTCAGGCCCTTCTGCAGAGGGCAGTAAGGGCTGCCCCTGGCTGCCCACTCTTCTCTGTCCTAATGGGGAGCAGGGCGGCCTGCGCTGGCCCAGGAAGCCACCCTCGGGCGGAAGTCTTCCAGGGCCTGAGGGAGCCGCCGTGAGGATGACACAGGATGAGGTGGGCAGTGTGCTTAGCGCCACCCAGCGGTGGACAGGTGTTGATGGAGGTCCCTCTGTGCAGGGGACAGGACGTGGACACCTTTGGGGCCATTATCCTGCTGACCACAGTGGCACACAGAGACCCCTGCACAGGAGGAGCTGAGCAGGGAGAAGGGTCCCCGGCCTCCTCACCAGTGGTCCCCTGGGAGCTCCGATATGCAGAGTCTTGGGCTCCACCCTGACCCTCTGAATCAGGGTCTGCATTGTGTGGGACCCTAGATGCTCCAGGTCACGGAGGAAGGGTAGCAGCCCTGGTCGGAAAGCCATCCTTTCTTTTGACTGTGGCAGCTGGGTGACCACAGAGACCTCCTGTTCTCTGGGAGGGGGCAGGTTTCGGGGGGACTGGCTTTGTCCTTGTCTCAGATTCTTAGTTCCCTTGCCTCAGGCACTGTGGCCCATTTCTGTGTCATTCTCAGCACAGCGCCCGGCACGCAGTAGGTCCTTAGTGACGACTGAGGTGATGAACCTTGGAAGAAACACAGGAGATAGGACCTGGGCTGGGTTCCATTGCTCCATTTCACAGATGACAAGACCGAGGCCCAGGAGATTAATCGGCTGGTTTGGGCACCATGGGTAGTTGTTATGAGATGGGTCTGGGCTGGAACTCAGGGCCCAGACTCCACCCCCTGTCCCTTGCACACAGCTCTTGACACAGCCGGGCACCCTCTGTTTCCTCTTGTGACAGGCAGCGATGCTTTTTCCAGGCTCCAAACTCCAGAGAACTCTGGGGCTGTGGAATTATGGTGATGCACAGACTTATCCACTGAAATGCAGTACTAGCCCACATTTGAAATTCACATTGAAATTCACTTTTATCCTTGGAAGACAGGGGTACACACAGAGTGAGCCCCGCAACTGGTAGTCCAGCTTTCTGCCTGGAGCATCTTCCTGGGCGGGGGTAGGGCAGGGATGTGGCCTCCAAGCAGAGTGGTGATCACACCAAGATGGGGAGACCTAGATGCGGTTCTGTGTTGCTGAAGCAGCTGGAGTTCGTAGGTCAGGGTCCTGGAAAAGGGGGCTCTGTGAAGGGGGCCCCAGAAGTTCACGTGGAGATTCAGCTGGCCGAGGGCAGACAGAATTCCACAGGACTTAGCAGAGATCACCTGTAGGGGCAAGGGAGGAACGTGGTGCTGGAGGCCAGGGATGCTGGGATCCAGCCCAGACCGCGGAGAGACCTCGGAGAGCACCGTGGACCGTCTTTCAAAACCCCAGGAAGGCCAAGCCTCCGGAGTAAGGAACATGCCACGGAGTAGACGACCATGTTCAAAACCAAAATAGACCTGCCATCGTTGTGAACATGTTCAGGGTCTTAAGGAACAGGATGAATGAACAGATGGAGAATCTTTGCAGAGAACCAGAAACTATAAAAGAGAAAAAGAAACTATAAAATGCAGATTCCAGAATTGAAAAATATGAAGTCTGAAATGGAAAATCCACAGCAGGTTAAAGACGGCCCCACAGCATCCCTGCTCGTGCCGAGGCAGGTGTGAGGACTCCTCACACGGGGCTCCTGCAGCCGGGGGCGGGGGGGCATCCCCGCCCTGCTCCACTCTCGGGGCACCCATGCCTTCCGCCGCCTCCCACTCAAATGCCAGAGCCTCAAGCGGCCGAGCGCCCTGGATTCCACAGTTGCCAGTCTGCAGTTTGGGGGGAAACGGCGGGAGGATACGCATCCTTGTAGCCAAGACTTGGCGCGTCTCTGTAATGATGTCCTTAGGATAAATTCCAAAGTGTGACTGATTGAGAAAAAGATCTCTGCTGAGTTTATTTTTAGCTCCTCAGCCTTCTGTTCTTTATACCCGACCCCATTTACAGCTCCTCTCAAGACCGTGGTTCTGGAAGCAGTCGCGAGGCAATGATCCAGGGTGGAGGGGGGGAGGAGCGTCTGTCTAAACCTAAAATACGTGGCAGCTTCGCTTCAGGGATGCTCGCCTTGCCAGGGATCGAGCTGATGGGAATATTCATCCACGTGCAGGGAGATACAGGGACGAGGGCAGTCCCTGAAGCTCTGGTGAAGAGACCAAGAATAAGCACTAACCTAGATGTCCATTCACGGGGAGCTGGATCAACAAGCGGTGGGATTATGTGGCATCCACACTCGGGGATCCTTTGCAGCCGTAAAAGAAAGAGCTGGATCAGTCCGTCCTTCTTTAGCAGCAGATGTGTGAGCAACAGCTCTTTGCTGTACTGCGTGTGGTGCGATCCTGCTTCTGTGAAACAGAAGAGTTAAGTGCGCGTGTCAGTGGTTAACGGTAGAGAAATAGTTCTGGAAGCAGGTGCCAGAAAACACCTGTCGTGGTTTCTTCTGGAGGCGCGATGTGGGCGGGGAAAGGGGATCCTTTCCTCTTAGTACTGCTCTTGTGCTTCGGTTGTTTGCAATGCGTGTGCATTGTTCTTATAGCTGAGTGAGAGATCACGCTTCTCTGAGCCAGAAGGCAGACAGCCTGAGCTCTGCACCCAGCCGTGACCTGGGACAGCTCCCACCTCCGTGAACTTGAACTTAACCTTACCTCTCGTTAACTCACCGTTGAGGTGAGCGGGCGGAACCCTCTGGGCCGGTGGGCTCTGATAAGAGTCAGCAAACACCCCGTAAATGGAAGGGTGACCTAATCTATTTTTTCTTTTTCAAAGCTTGTTAATTTGGTAAATGATATTGGTTGCTTCTCAAATGATAAACCACTTTGCCTCCCAGCTGGTCATGATGTGTTACCATTTGTATAAATTGTTGGATTGGATTTGCTACCGTTTTGTTTAGGATTTTTATATCCATGCTCACGAGGGCTATTAATCGAACCCGGGCTCCCTGCACTGGGAGCATGGAGTCTTACCCACTGAACCACCAGGGATGTGTCCCTCCTTGCACGTTTTCTGTCTACTTGCTCTGTCAGTTACTTAGACAGAGGTCTGAAATCTCCAACTGTAACTGTAGATTTATCTACTCCTCTCAGTTCTATTAGTTTTTGCTTCATGTATTTGACCCTCTTAATAGGGCCATCAATATCTAGGACTGTCCCATCTTCCTAATGAAGTTGTCCCTCTATCACTTGGGACGACCCTCTTTATCCCTGAGTAACTCCTTTGCTCTGGAATCTCCCTTGTCTGATGTTAATAGACCACTTCAACTTTCTCTTGATTAATCTTAGAATGGTACCTCGTTTTCCCTTTGTACGTTTCATCTATAATATTTGCATCTTTTTATTTAAAGTGCATGTTTTGTAGGCAGCATGTAGTTTGCTCTTGCTTTTTTGTCCATCCTAAGAATTTTTGCCTCTAGTTAAGGTGTTCAGACTGTTTACACTTCATGTGATCATTGATTTTATTGAGTTTACGTCCACTGTCTGGTTCTGCAGATCTCCAACTTCTGTCTGTGTTGCTCTGCCTCCCATTTCCACCCACAGACTCTTGCTGTCTCGGTCTCTAAGGCTTCATCTTTTCAACTCAGGTAGTTTTCCAAGCTCTTCCTGTTGCCTCTCCCCGGTCCATGGCCCAGGAAATCTCCAGAGGCAGTAAGCTGGGTCAGCATAGGGCTCGCTTTATTTGATTCCCATCTCGGGGGTCACTGTCTTTTCCAGTATCATCAAAACCATTGTTTCATATATTTTGATTTTTGTTTGTTTTATTTATGGGTGGGAAATTCAGTGTGTATTACTCCATCCTGGTCAGAAGTAGAAGTTAAAGTCACCACTCTTACTTTGGAGCCCGAGACAAGTTTTCATGGTACATCCCTTATATGGAACCAGCTGGGTTCTGATATGACGGGTCCTCAGGAGGGAATCCTTCTCATAGGTTCCAGCCCAGATGCTCCTTCCTTCAGAAACCCTTCCTTGATCTTGACAAGCGTCCTTCCTCGTGTGGCCTGTTCATTCCTCCTTGTGCTGTGTAATTCAGCAGACATTTCCCGAGTTTGTGCAGGGAAAGAAATGAACAAGGCAGAGTCCGCTCCGTGGAGGAGCTCACCAGATTTGTTTTTCTCCATTGAGTGAAAATGTTTCAAGCTCAGATGTTGACTGTGGTTAGGGAAAGCCACACAAACAGATAATTAGAATACGTTGTGAGGATGTGCAAATAGGAACACACATAATGTGTTTCAGATCGTTACAGGGGCTTGTTTTCACGTCTCCCTCCCTCACCTGAGTGAGCTCAGTGGGGCGTGCACCACGTGGTCCTCATTTCTGCTCTTGGGGGCCAGGCGTACAACAGGTGCACTAGAGATGGTGCCTTGCTGAACCTAACAGATCTGCGAAGGTCACGGCTAAGAGTGTGGATGCCGAGCTCAGGCCTGGGGATGAATCTCGGTTCTGTCGCTTGACCTATCAGCAAGAAAACAGGAGCTCAGTTGTGGACGTGCTAAGTTTGAGATGCCTGATTGGGGCCTGGGTAGAGACATCATGAAGGAAGCCAAAGATGCACCATGGATTCGGGAGAGAGGATGTAGCTGGAGAGGGAGATTCTGAGCATTGGCAGCTGGTCCTTAGTGTCGTGGGACTGAAGAGGTTGTGTAGGAAGCAAGCATGGAGGAGGGGTTTGAGGGTTGAGTCCTGGGCTCACCCACGTCTAGAGGGGAGATGATGCAGAACCAGCAAAGGAGACAGAGGCGTGGCTATGGCAGTGGGAGGATGCCGGCCAGTGGTGCATAGGGAGAGAGAAGGGAGGCTTCACAAGGAAGAGAGTGGTCCAAGGCCTGAGACCCCCCACGAGCATCCTTTCTCCACCGGGTGGCTAATGGGCGCTGATGAGACGGGGCTGAGGGTATGTTCTGAGTCCCACACACGCTGGTGTGTCGGCCTGCGTGGAGATCGGGAGGCTGCCCCCCGCCCGGTGAGGTGGAGCCCAGAGCTCTGGGGTCAGCAGCTCTCTGGGCCATGCTGGGTCCTGGGAGAAGAGCCAGCATTGCCCACCCTGCTTCCTGAGCCCTGTCTGTCAGCTGTGTGTGGGAAAAACTCTCCAACATTGGCTGGAGTTGAGCTGGATCTGGTAACATCAAGGTTTTACTTTTTTTTTTTTTTTTTTAACATCTTTATTGGAGTATAATTGCTTTACAATGGTGTGTTAGTTTCTGCTGTATAACAAAGTGAATCAGTTATACATATACATATGTCCCCATATCTCTTCCCCCTTGCGTCTCCCTCCCTCCCACCCTCCCTATCCCACCCCTCTAGGCGGTCACAAAGCACTGAGCTGATCTCCCTGTGCTATGCGGCTGCTTCCCACTAGCTATCTGTTTTACGTTTGTTAGTGTATATATGTCCATGCCACTCTCTCACTTTGTCCCAGCTTACCCTTACCCCTCCCTGTATCCTCAAGTCCATTCTCTAGTAGGTCGGCATCTTTATTCCCGTCTTGCCCCTAGGTTCTTCTGACGATTTGTTTTTCTCTTTTTTTTCGATTACATATATATGTGTTAGCATACGGTATTTGTTTTTCTCTTTCTGACTTCACTCTGTATGACAGTCTCTAGGTCCATCCATCTCACTACAAATAACTCAGTTTCGTTCCTTTTGATGGCTGAGTAATATTCCATTGTATATATGTGCCACATCTTCTTTATCCATTCATCTGTTGATGGGCACTTAGGTTGTTTCCATGTCCTGGTTATTGTAAATAGAGCTGCAATGAACATTTTGGTAAACGACTCTTTTTGAATTATGCTTTTCTCAGGGTATATGCCCAGTAGTGGGATTGCTGGGTCATATGGTAGTTCTATTTTTAGTTTGTTAAGGAACCTCCATACTTTTCTCCACAGTGGCTGTATCAATTTACATTCCCACCAATGGTGCAAGAGTGTTCCCTTTTCTCCACAACCTCTCCAGCATTTACTGTTGGTAAATTTTTTGATGATGGCATTCTGACTGGTGTGAGATGATATCTCATTGTAGTTTTGATTTGCATTTCTCTAATGATTACGGATGTTGAGTATTCTTTCATGTGTTTGTTGGCAGTCTGTATATCTTCTTTGGAGAAATGTCTGTTTAGGTCTTCTGCCCATTTTTGGATTGGGTTGTTTGTTTTTTTTTGATATTGAGCTGCATGTGTTGCTTGTATGTTTTGGAGATTAATCCTTTGTCAGTTGCTTCATCTGCAAATATTTTCTCCTATTCTGAGGGTTGTCTTTTCATCTTGTTTATGGTTTCCTTTGCTGTGCAGAAGCTTTTTAGTTTCATTAGGTCCCATTTGTTTATTTTTGTTTTTATTTCCATTTCTCTAGGAGGTGGGTCAAAAAGGATCTTGCTGTGGTGTATGTCATAGAGTGTTGTGCCTATGTTTTCCTCGAAGACTTTGATGGTGTCTGGCCTTACATTTAGGTGTTTAATCCATTTTGAGTTTATTTTTGTGTATGGTGTTAGGGAGTGTTCTAATTTCATTCTTTTACATGTAGCTGTCCAGTTTTCCCAGCACCACTTATTGAAGAGGCTGTCTTTTCTCCACTGTATATTCTTGCCTCCTTTATCAAAGATAAGGTGACCGTATGTGCGTGGGTTTATCTCTGGGCTTTCTATCCTGTTCCTTGATCTGTCTTTCTGTTTCTGTGCCAGTACCATACTGTCTTGATGACTGTAGCTTTGTAGTATGGTCTGAAGTCAGGGAGCCTGATTCCTCCAGCTCCATTTTTCATAAGATTGCTTTGGCTATTCGGGGTCTTTTGTGTTTCCATACAAATTGTGAAGATTTTTGTTCTAGTTCTGTGAAAAATGCCAGTGGTAATTTGATAGGGATTGCATTGAATCTGTAGATTGCTTTGGGTAGTAGAGTCATTTTCACAATGTTGATTCTTCCAATCCAAGAACATGATATATCTCTCCATCTATTTGTATCATTTTTAATTGCTTTCATCAGTATCTTATAATTTTCTGCATACAGGTCTTTTGTCTCCTTAGGTAGGTTTATTCCTAGATATTTTATTCTTTATGTTGCAGTGGTAAATGGGAGTTTTTTCTTGATTTCACTTTCAGATTTTTCATCATTAGTGTATAGGAATGCAAGAGATTTCTGTGCATTAATTTTGTATCCTGCTACTTCACCAAATTCATTGATTAGCTCTCGTAGTTTTCTGGTAGCATCTTTAGGATTCTCTATGTATAGTATCATGTCATCTGCAAACAGTGACAGCTTTACTTCTTCTTTTCCGATTCGGATTCCTTTTATTTCCTTTTCTTCTCTGATTGCTGTGGCTAAAACTTCCAAAACTATGTTGAATAAGAGTGGTGAGAGTGGGCAACCTTGTCTTGTTCCTGATCTTAGTGGAAATGCTTTCAGTTTTTCACCATTGAGGAATATGTTGGCTCTGGGTTTTTTGTATATGGCCTTTATTATATTGAGGAAAGTTCCCTCAATGCCTACTTTCTTGAGGGATTTTATCATAAATGGGTGTTGAATTTTGTCAAGAGTTTTCTCTGCATCTATTGAGATTATCATATGGTTTTTCTCCTTCAGTTTGTTAATATGGTGTATCATGTTGATTGATGTGTAAATAAGGAAGAATCCTTGCATTCCTGGGATAAATCCCACTTGATCATAGTGTATGATCCTTTTAAAGTGCTGTTGGATTCTGTTTGCTAGTGTTCTGTTGAGGATTTTGCGTCTATGTTCATCACTGATATTGGCCTGTAGTTTTCTTTCTTTGTGACATCTTTGTCTGGTTTCGGTATCAGAGTGATCGTGGCCTCGTAGAATGAATTTGGGAGTGTTCCTTCTGCTATATTTTGGAAGAGTTTGAGAAGGATAAGTGTTAGCTCTTCTCTAAATGTTTGATAGAATTCGCCTGTGAAGCCATCTGGTCCAGGGATTTTGTTTGTTGGAAGATTTTTAATCACAGTTTCAATTTCAGTGCTTGTGATTGGTCTGTTCATATTTTCTATTTCTTCCTGATTCAGTCTTGGCAGATTGTGCCTTTCTAAGAATTTGTCCATTTCTTCCAGGTTGTCCATTTTATTGGCATAGAGTTGCTTGTAGTAATCTCTCATGATCCTTTGTATTTCTGCAGTGTCAGTAGTTACATCTCCTTTTTCATTTCTAATTCTGTTGATTTGAGTCTTCTCTCTTTTTTTTCTTGACAAGTCTGGTTAATGGTTTATCAATTTTGTTTATCTTCTCAAAGAACCCGGTTTTAATTTTATTGATCTTTGCTATCGTTTCCTTCATTTCTTTTTCATTTATTTCTGATCTGATCTTTATGATTTCTTTCCTTCTGCTAACTTTGGGTTTTTATTGTTCTTCTTTCTCTAATTGATTCAGGTGTAAGTTTAGGTTGTTTATTTGAGATGTTTCTTGTTTCTTAAGGTAGGATTGTATTGCTATAAACTTCCCTCTTAGAACTGCTTTTGCTGCATCCCATAGGTTTTGTGTCGTCATGTTTTCATTGTCATTTGTTTCTAGGTATTCTTTGATTTCCTCTTTGACTTCTTCAGTGATCTCTTGGTTATTAAGTAGTGTGTGTTTATATTTCTTACAGATCTTTTCCTGTAATCGATATCTATTCTCATAGCGTTGTGGTCGGAAAAGATACTTGATACGATTTCAATTTTCTTACATTTACCAAGGCTTGATTTGTGACCCAGGATATGATCTATCCTGGAGAATGTTCCATGAGCACTTGAGAAAAATGTGTATTCTGTTGTTTGGGATGGAATGTCCTATAAATATCAATTAAGCCCATCTTGTTTAATGTATCATTTAAAGCTTGTGTTTCCTTATTTATTTTCATTTTGGATGATCTGCCCATTGGTGAAAGTGGGGTGTTAAAGTCCCCTACTATGAATGTGTTACTGTCAATTTCCCCCCTTATGGCTGTTAGCATTTGCCTTATGTATTGAGGTGCTCCTATGTTGGGTGCATAAATATTTACAGTTGTTATATCTTCTTCTTGGATTGGCCCCTTGATCATTATGTAGTGTCCTTCTTTGTCTCTTGTAATAGTCTTTATTTTAAAGTCTATTTTTTCTGATATGAGAATTGCTACTCCAGCCTTCTTTTGAGTTACATTTGCATGGAATATCTTTTTCCATCCCCTCACTTTCAGTCCATATGTGTCTCTAGGTCTGAAGTGGGTCTCTTGTAGACAGCATATATAAGGGTCTTGTTTTTGTATCCGTTCAGCCAGTCTTTGTCTTTTGGTTGGAGCATTTACATTTACAGTAATTATCAATATATATGTTCCTGTCACCATTTCTTAATTGTTTTGGGTTTGTTTTTGTAGGTCTTTTCCTTCTCTTGTGTTTCCTGCCTAGAGAAGTTCCTTTAGTATTTGTTGTAAAGCTGGTTTGGTGGGCTGAATTCTCTTAGCTTTTGCTTGTCTTTAAAGGTTTTAATTTCTCCCTCAAATCTGAATGAGATCCTTGCTGGGTAGAGTAATCTTGGTTGTAGGTTTTGCTCCTTCATCACTTTAAGTATGTCCTGCCACTCCCTTCTGGCTTGCAGAGTTTCTGCTGAAAGATCAGCTGTTAACCTTATGGGGATTCCCTTATGTGTTGTTTTTCCCTTGCTGCTTTTAATATTTGTTCTTTGTATTTAATTTTTGATAGTTTGATTAATATGTGTCTTGACGTGTTTCTCCTTGGATTTATCCTGTATGGGACTCTCTGTGCTTCCTGGACTTGATTAACTATTTCCTTTCCCATATTAGGGAAGTTTTCAACTATAATCTCTTCAAATATTTTCTCAGTCCCTTTTTCTCTAATAAGGTTTTTCTTTTAATTGACTTACAATATTTGGCCTATGCATTGATTTTTATTGCCTTTGGCCAATCAAGAACTCCATAGAGTATTGAGGAAGACTGGTCTAAAGATAAATGAAAGCCTTGCGCTTGGAAAGACAGTATTGTTTTTTGACACACACGCCCCTGGGGAGAAGGTAGTTTTGCATTGGGCCAGCTCTGAGTCAGATCCAATGTGGACAGCCTTGCAGCGGGGACTTCAGAGAACCAGCGACAGGTCAAATGATGACAGCTCTTTGGGAATGAAGCCTGTTCCCCTCCCCCCAGTGGCTGCCAGGTCCCTGGTTTTCAGCAGAAAACAGACTGCTTCGAGGCTGCTGCCAAGATGGAGAAAGGGCCAGGGGAGAAAGGGACAGAGTAAAACATTCTTCCTGAGAGTCATCCAGTTTTCCTTGAATAAAGATGCCCTGTGTCGCTGCAACCCTTTAGTTAATTTACAGAGTTCTGAAAAAGTTGACTCTGATGATTTTGCAGTTTTCTTGTTGCTTTTATAGAGAGAATTTTCCACCATCTTCACTGCTGTCACTCCACAAAGGTCTTTCTTTTTAAACAATTATTTTGATATAAGGAAGCTATGTTGATGATTAAAAATAAAATACAGAAAACCAAAATTAATAAGTAAAATCCATTCCTGGCATCTCTATGCCGATTTATAAGAAGATTATAAATTCTTACAAAATTAGATGCAAACACATACACAGATATATTTATATATAAAAGTACATGCTTTCCTACAAGTTGCTTTTCTTAGCAACATATCACGTCTGTCTTTTTGTCCCTCAGTAATGTATATACCACTGCTTTTAGGTTCATGATAGGTTGACGATATTCACATGCTACAGATGCGCCATAATGTAACACATGCTGTCTTGTCGTATTTCGGCTGTGTTTACTTTCTGTCTTTCGTAAATGAGGCTGCGTGAACACCCTCTTATGTGTGTTTTGTGTGCTTGTCCCATTTGTTTTGGGAGCAGACTCTTGGAAGTGGGATTTTTGGCCCCAAAGGTAGGATCACAAGTGTGGTTGGGGGCCTTTGGGGGAGAGGGTGGCTTGTTCCCATCGTCAGAACAGGAAGGTCTCCTGGCCTCTGTCTCTCAGTGTCACATCCTGCTCTGGATCCCCTGCTCGTTTAGATTAATTCCCTCAGTTGTGTAGAAGTGCCCCTCAACTTCATGAAAAGCCCTCACTTTAAGCTATTTGTCTGGAAGTTTCCCTTTTTGACTTTTAAGTAGTCAAACCTGTTAACCCCCTGATAGCTTGGGGAAGACCGTCAGCCCAGACGTTTTCCTTGTGGCCCTACTGGGTGCCATGCTGTGCTCTTAGGGCCTGGATGAATAAGCTGAGGAGAATTAATTGCTCTTAGCACAGAGATTTCCTGTGGAGTGAATTCTCATTTCATCTAGAAATCTCTGATGAAAGGATCTTTCTCTCAGTTAAGAACGAATATGCTTAAAGTTTGTAATGACAAGTATGCCGCGACATTTGCAGTAGGCTTAAAGACATTCTTTATCGAAAGCTAGAAAGATGAAACCACATTCGGTGTAGTTTCGTGGTTAGCATATTACCGTTGTCTAAAAATGCCAATCCTTCTCGCCACCTAGCAGACCTTTGACATTCACGAAGGATTTGTCCTGAGGCCTTTGAGACTCCCTCAGTTCATAAATGCCAGTTTAGCTTTCAATTTCCCCCAGACCATGCAGTAAAGATCAACAGAAAAATGCATGTGACTGCCTTAGGCCTTCATGATTCTATAAATACAGGACTCTAGTCATGTATAAAGCTATTAAAACAAAATCGGGCTGGAGCCCTGGCTGAAATGGCTTTGGGGGTCATTATTTTTCTCTTTGTCTCTAATAAAACACACAGCAAACAAGTTCATATTAGAAACTCAAGCCTCAGTCAAGTCCAATATTTTATATCTTACTTTATCCCAGACTTATGTTAAACTGTCACCTTACTAGGCATTTCTTGCTTTGTATTCCTGTACCCCACAGTAGGAATGGACTTTCTTTGGCCAGCCATTATTCTTAAGAAATAAAGTTTCCCTCCACCTGTGGGGTTGACCTCATTGGATGATGGTCTGAGCCCCCGGGATTTAAACCCATGCCCTAGTAAAAGGGCAAAACCACACGCCGCAAAACTGCAGTCTGTGTCGTGCTCCGGAGTTCCCTGCCAGTTGTCAGCGCGTGCGCTCGCCGCGGGGCAGGTAAGGACTCTGCTCTTCGTGCAGCTCCATGCCGTTTCCTTTTCCGCCCGCGAATGCAGCCAGCCCCCTTTTCTGCTCTTCAATACGTTTAAACGTCGTCGTTCCTTAAGACCTTACATGCACACCGATGTCACTCTGCTGCTTGGACGTGTGTAGAACTGAAAGTCAATGTCAGCCTCCTAGACCCTGAACCAGGCTCACTCAGCCGTGTTCCTTGATAACCTGTTGCGTCAACACTGTTCCAGGACCCAGGAGAACAGACTGTTGTCGAGCTTAAAAGCTAGTGGAGGGGATGGAGGATAAACTAGTGAACAAGAAAGAGACCAGGTAGGGGAGGAGTTAAGCGGGTGGGTGATGGCGATTGGAGGACCCATCGGGCCTCTTTGAGGGCAGGGCTCAAGGCCAGCAGTGTGATTCAGGAGGTGGCCGGCCCTGGATGGTCCAGGCAGAGCAGGGGGGTCGCCATGGGAAAGACATGGTGCAGAGACCCTGAGTTGGGATCGTCCAGGAATGGAAGAGGACCCACATGGCCACGGGGTCACAGGCAGAGGGGAGAGGGGGGTGACAGGGGGATGGGGGGACAGACCACCATGGGTAAAGTAACTGTAATTTATGATCTGCACCTGGGCACTTCTGAAGGAAAACGTGGCGCTACTAGTAATTGCTCTGGGGCAAAGGGTGTCGATCGGGACTGTCTCTGGAGACCCCGGCTGCATGAACGATCCCGCACCTGTGGAAGGCATGGTCGTGTGTGGGCCTTTGTGAAGGGAGGTGCGTTGCCCAGCGTTCGCTGGAGGGCATTACAGCTGCCAGACGTGCCCGCGTGGCTCTGGTCCAGGTTCTTTCCTGCAGGAGGGTGGGAAGTGCTGGCCGCACTGGCAGCCAGCGACCCCCTGACACCCGCTTTCTCGGTGCCCCTTGTCTTAGGAACACTGCCGAGGAAGTGCAAGAAGGAGCTCCTGGCAGTGAAACTGAGGAACCGGCCCAGCAAGCAGGAACTGGAAGACCGCAACATCTTCCCCAGGAGGACGGCCGAAGAGAGGCAGGAGATCCGGCAGCAGATTGAGATGAAACTCTCCAAGTAAGTGGCGCGTGGACACAGTGGGAGCTGGTCCCGGCCCTGCAGCCCGACCCCTGAGATGTCCCACCTTCCCCACACTGCGCTGTCCCGGCCCCAAACGCAGTGCCCGGGGCGGGGTTTCCCAGCCTTGCCACTGTGGACGCTCAGGGCCAGACGGCTCTTCACTGCGGGGGCCGTCGGGGCGCTGTCGGATGCTTGGCAGCCCCCTGGCCTCTGCAGGCTGCACGCCCCTGTGACAGCCAACACTGTCCCCAGACATTGCCCGATCCCCCCGGGGCCACTCTTCCCTGGGGAGAAGCACTGGTTATAGAAGCCAAGCAAGGCCTATGGTGTGGACAGGCTCCGGGGGGCTGCCGGTGCTACTGGTCTGTGGTGCCCCCCTGCCCTCCGGAGGAGCGAGGGCCGGAAGCAGGATCTCCCGAACTCGGGGCCCCCGATGTTCGGGGCCGGATGACACTGATGGGGCCGTCCTGTGCGCGGTAGGACGTTTAGCAGCGTCCCTGGCCTCTACCCTGGAGATGCTCACAGCCCCTCACCCTGCCTCCCATGGTGACAACCAAGTGTCTCCAGTTACTGCCAAGTGTCCCCTGGGGCACGGAGCCATCCCCCAGTCGAGGACCCCTGATCTGAAGGTCGCCCTGGACTTCTCCTCCAGGTGGTCTTTCCTCTGCCCGAGGCTCAGGTCTCCTCGTTTCGGGTGGACGGGCCCTTGTCTCTGCTCTCTGCCGGGGAGCTTGGGCCCCCGTGTTGCCACCCTCCGAAATCCTTTGAGTTTTTTCAGAGCGGGGGGCAATGAGTGTGAGGGGGTGAAGCCCAGCGCCCAGATGCTGTGATTCTGTGGGCCTCGGTTTTCTTACCTATAAAATGGGGATGATACCAGCTGCGGGATCACGGTGGAGGAGGGGCGGGCTCAGCGTGGCGCACATTTCTGCAGGCGGCCGGGGTCCCCAGCTGGGGTCCTGAGGGCTTGGAATCACATAGCCCTGCTCTGTGCTGACGTGCTGGGGGACCTTGGACCAGCGGCCTTACCTCCCCGGGTCTTGGTTTTCTCGTCTATAAGGTGGGGTGCTGATGCTGTCTAGGTCATTGTGAATTTGGGGGGAGATCCCGTAGGGAAGGCATACGGCCGAGCCCTGGCACAAAGTAGGTGCTCAGTAAGTCAGTGCTCACCATGGCTCGTGGGGCCTGGGAGCCGGGTCCTCAGCCCCTCCTCCTGTATCGGGTCTGAACCCAGACCAGGGAGAAGCTTTTTAAAATACAGATTGATGAGCCCCACCCCGACCTGATGAGTCTCTGGGCTGAGGGGGATTTTAACGAATTCCCTGATATTAATGGGTTGAGGGGGCCTCTGCAGGTTGGACGTTCTTAGCCTGATTGCCGTGAGATTGTCAACCCACCACGCACTTATCACTCTGTGTCTGGTCATTCAGCAAAGGCTTATTTTACTCAAATGAGGGGCAGGCAGGTGCCGTGACCATTGCTAGAGATGCAGTTGTGGGTAATGAGGGAGAGAGCTCCCCTGAGCTCCGTATTCCCGGAAGCATCCTCAGACCTCTTCCTGCGTGGCTGGTACCCACTCTGGGGCTTTGTACAGACCAGATGGGTGCTCAGTAAATGCTTATGGGTGGGAAGGAAGGAGGGGTGGAAACACAGGTGCATCGATCTCATGGCCAAGGGGATATGCTGGCAGATGAAGCTTGGTGTCCTTGTTGCCTGTCTCATGGACGGGATGCACCGTCGCAGGAGGCGTGGTTTCCTCTCGTTTCTAATGAGATTGAACTTTTTTTTCAGTGTTTATTAGCTGTCTGGATTTTTTTCAGTTCCTTTCACGTACATTACCTGCAGTTTTCTTTATCTTAATGATTTGAGGATTTTACCCTGGAAATTGCAGCTTCCAGTCTTTTCCAGGTCTGTGAATGACACCTCTTCTCCCTCTTCAGGACTGGTATTGTCATTTTGTTCATGCTTTCCTTTGATGTGGGAAAGTTTTTTATTTTTAAAGTTATCAGATTATCGCTCATATACTTCAGGTGTCAGCAGACTTTTCCTGTGAAGAGTCAGATACTGAATATTTCTGGCTCTGTGGATCCTACTGTGTCTGCTGTGACCCCACGACTTTGTCGTCGCGCTAACACGTGGCCAGTGCGTGGTGAGTGCGGCTGCATGCCAATGCGACTTTATGTACAAACGTAAACAGCAGCCCACGGGGCAAGTTTCCTGGGCCCTGATATACTTCATGGTCCATATTATTTGTGCCATGTTTTAAAACATCCTTCCCTGCCCGAAAGTCAAAAAGATGATGTTTACACGTATTATTTTTGCAGTTGTCATCTAATCATGCCAAGCGATAATGGTTTTCTATTTGCTAAACAAACTAACTTCTCTTTCAAGATAGACTATTAAGTGAATTTAAAAAAAAACAGTAAACATTGTAGCGTATGTGATTCAAGGATAACAAAATGGTCATGACGGTGCTCGGCTTAAGAGAACTCTGGGGACCCCACTCCTGTCTCCCAGTGCAGACGGGAGGTGGGAAAAGGTGGGGTGCTGGGAAACCTCAAAGGACTCCTAAGTAAGTGATACCCCAGACACAGGCCCTGGACGGAATCTGTAACTCATTTTAAAGCTTGGACTAGAACATAGTAGCTCCTTGGACGTTTGTCACCATGTTTAAAAACGGAAAAGCGACCCCAGAATTAGACACGAAGAGAGCGTGGTTGAGAAGTCACATCCCAGGCGGGCAGAGGTAGCCTTCCTGCCCGGCCCGGTTTGTTTCCCCTGCAGAAATGGTTTAATTGGATCGTTTGTCTTTGTTTTGCCGCCTTTCAGAGGTTCTTCTGCCATCGCTTGCTGAATAATTCAGCCTCTGGTTGCTGTGGCAACGTGCCATTCACTGTATCCTGAAGTGCAGTCGGCGTTTTTGTACTGTGTATTTTTAAAAATTTCCAGACCCTTACTCTTTTTTTTTTTTTTTTTTTTGCGGTACGCGGGCCTCTCACTGTGGCGACCCCTCCCGTTGCGGGATACAGGCTCCGGACGTGCAGGCTCAGCGGCCATGGCTCACGGGCCCAGCCACTCCGCGGCATGTGGGATCTTCCCGGAACAGGGCACGAACCCGTGTCCCCTGCATCGGCAGGCGGACTCCCAACCACTGCGCCACCAGGGAAGCCCCGGACCCTTTACTCTTTTATCTTTTGGGCGCTCCTAGGACTTTTCTGGCTGAAGTGGTCACGGTCTCCCCTGACTCTGTGTGCTGGCTCTGGGGATTTGCATGAAGTCGGAGTCAGCTTGGGAGTAAAGGAGGAGTAAAGCCCTGTGCTCATGGTCACCCCCTTTCTGTATGGGAGCCCAGCTCACCTTTACGGCGTGTGTAAGTGAATCCGCAGAGTATTACAGACCCTTAGCTCCTGTGCCTCACACAGTGGGCAAGTTCTAGAAATTACTGTCTTGCTTCAGTTGGGTTGTGTGCACGCCATTTAAGGATGCCCGACAGCTTTCTCTTTTATTATTATTATATAAGCTTCAGGTGTCCAGCATTGTAATTCGACATCTGTATATACTACAGAGTGATCAAGTGACAACTTTCCCTTTTAAGTGCGGACCCCGTACAGTATGTTTTGCTTCCTTTCCCTCATTTCATTTAATCTTTACAGGAACCGATAGAGGAGGTGTTATCATCATCTCCATTTTACAGATGAGAAAACTAAGGCTTGATGAGAGAGGTTAAGGAACTTGCCCAGGGTCACACAGCTCAGAGGAGGTGGGCTAGGAGTCAGGCGATGGGGTGGTCCCTCAGAACCCCCAGGCCTGTGTGGCGGGGGAAGCAGAGCTCTGGGGGCCTGGCTTATCTAAGTCTCTGCTTTGCGTTTTCTCATACTGGTGTGGCTTCCATCAGGGGACATTCAGGCCTTCAGCCAATGCCCTGGGCTTCTGTGCAAAACACTCCATACCTGTGTTGGCGGGAACCGGAGGGGATGCAAATATTCTCCCACCCCCGGAACAGTGCAGTTAGCGAACAGAGACTCTCGGCCGACCACGGGCTCTGGGGAAACGTAGACAAGTAGGTTCAAATCCCAGGCTTTCCGTCACAGCAGTGTGGGTTTGGGCCAGCATGGCCTTCTCTGAATCTCCCCCTGGTTTGTAAATTCAACACTGTGGCAGCACCTTCCTCCTGGGGCCCCTTTGGAAAGTTCCAGGTTAGCCCCTGGACAGACAGGTGAAAGTGCATCCCTGCAGGAGGCGCTCTGGGGGGTGGAGCTGCTGCTGTTTGGTCCTGGCTGGACACACTCGGGCTAGTTGTCACCTGGGCAGGGGCAGAGGCTACGCAGCAGGCCAGGCCAGGCCAGGGTAGTGAGCTGCTGTAGAGCAGCGCCTGGAGGGCCAAGGTCGTGTTAGCGTAGTTGTTAATGTCAGTACATTGTTGTTCTCGTAGGTGACTGTGGTGTGTTTTGCCCGGCCGGCACCTCCGGAGTGGTGCACAAACCTTCTGTTAAGTCTCCCTTGGGGCGTCCTCTCCTGTGGGACCGCATGTGAGAAGCTGATTAATGCTCAGTAGCGCCCTCCAGTAGCACGTTAACACAGGCGTTCAGTGCACGTGCATTAAATGACCCTCCAGCCGGTCCCTTTGTACGTTTTGTTCTCCCACATCCAGAACAGGCTGCCGCCACTCAGGCCTCCGGGAAACAGATTCCCAGGAAGGAGTGTTCTGGGCTGCCGCTCCCTTGCCCCGTGCTTGCCTTGAAATCTTGAAATCTGCGGAATTTTAAGGAGGAGGCTTGATGCTTTTAAGGATGGGGGTGGAGATTGGCCCTCTTATCATCAGCACCATGGACCTAGCATTAGCCGTGGGACTTTCTTTCCGCTGAAGGTGTCAGGAATGCTGGGGCGCAGTGCAGGGTCTCGGTTCTGTGGACACAGGGTTTACAAAATACAGAAACCTTACTTTTTCTGGCCTTAGCAGGAAAAAAAATGGCTTAATTTTAATTGCTGCAAAGGAAGCTGCTCCTTTGGGAAGTGTTGAGGCGTCATTGCAGCGGGTGGGGGATTTCATAATAACAGATGTTGATAAATATTTGCTGCTTTTCCTCTTCCCGACCTGCAGTGCCGGGTGGGAGCCCAGCTCCTCCTGGGTGACTTGAATCCTGCCCCATAAGCACCATCTAAGGAGGGACAGAAAAGTGTGGTTATTAATGATGGTCGTTGCTAACATGTATTCAGTGTCTTCTGTGTACCAGCTTCCTGCTAAGCGTTTCATGCGTATTACCTCCTTGGAGCCTTGCGAGAGCTCTCTGGGGTAGGTGCTATTAATGGTCCTATTTTTCAGATGAGGATAACTGGCTCAGAACAGTGCAGTCACTTGCCTGTGCTCACACAGCGGGAAATATGGGGTGCGGGGGTAATTGGTCACTCGATCCACGCCAGTTCCAACATCAGAGCATCCATCCAAATCACCAGGGAGCTTTGTGAAAGCACAGATTCCCAGGCCCCACCCCAAGTCTCTTGAACAGGAATCTGTATCTTAACAGAGCCCTTCTCCTAAGTGTCACTGTTGCCTGAGGCTGCACTGTGTCCCCTTCCTTGCCATCCTTGGAAGACCGTTCTTGGAGGCCTCAGGATCAAAATAAGCTGTACTTCTGTGTAACAGCTGTCTGTTAGTATCTTAAGGAGAATGCACATTTTATAGTTGATTGTGTTTCCCTTTTTGCCTTGGCCACCAGGAAGCTCAGAGCCAAGTATGCAGATACCTGTCACAAGTGTGTTGTCTCGTTTGGGTTGTGTGTCTGTGTTTGATCTTATGTTGTATGGCCTTTGTCTTAATTTCCTCAACTCTTTTTTTTTTTTTTTTGGAAGGAAGGAGTCTCACATTTATTGACCATACTGTGTTCCAACTCTTTCACCTATGTTACATTTTTTCATGGTTACAAGAAAACTAAGATATAGGCATTACAACAGACTCTTGCCATTTGATGATTCAACACTGGAGGTTTTGCCTATTTGCCAGTAACTCCAAACATGTAGGACTTGAAATTTTTCTAAAGCATTCACGTGAAACTGATGCCCACCTGGAGGCTGAGGTCGTGGAGGGAGTGATTGTGAGCGAGACACGATTATTGGTGAGCATCTCTATTTCAGTTTGAGTTTGCTTTTGTCACCTCTCTTTCTGTCTGCTGTAGTTCTCCAAAGTGCTTCAGTAGTTTCCTTTTTTTAAATTGAAGTATAGATGATTTACAATATTGCATTAGTTTCAGGTGTACAACTTAGTGATTGTGCATTTTTGAGATTATACTCCATTATAGGTTATTACAAGATAATGGGTATAATTCCCTGTACTATACAGTATATCTTTGCTGCTTATCTATTTTATGTATAGTAATTTGTATCTGTTAATCTCCTACCCCGAATTTGTCCCTCCCCCTTTTCCTCTCCCCTTTGGTAACCATAAGTTTGTTTTCTATGTTTGTGAGTCTGTTTCTGTTTTGTATACATATTCATTTGCATTATTTTTTAGATTCATATATACATGACATCATATAGTACTTGTCTTTCTCTGACTTATTTCACTAAGGATAATATTCTCTAGGTCCATCCATGTTGCTGCAGATGGTAGTTTTTCATTCTTTTTTATGGCTGCTTAATATTCTGTGTGTGTGTATGTACATATACCTTAAGCCAGTTGTCTGTTGATGGACACTCAGGTGGTTTCCATGTCTTGGCTGTTGTAAATAGTGCTGCTATGAACATTGGGGTGCATGTATCTTTTCAAAGTAGTGTTTTCATTTCTTTTGGATTTATACCCAGGAGTGGAATTGCTGGTCATGTGATAGTTCTATTTTTAATTTTTTAAGGAACCTCCACACTGTTCTTCATAGTGGCTGTACCAATTTACATTCCCACCAACAGTGTAGGAGGGTTCCCTTTTCTCCACACCCTCTCCAGCATTTGTTATGTATAGACTTTGATGATGGCCATTCTGACTGGTGTGAGGTGATACCTCACTGTAGTTTTGATTTTCATTTCTCTAATTATTAGTGATGTTGAGCATCTTTTCACGTGCCTGTTGGCCATCTGTATGTCTTCTTTGGAGAAATGTCTAGTTAGGTCTTCTGCCCATTTTTTCGATTGGATTGTTTGGTTTTTTGATATTGAATTGTAGGAGCTGTTTGTAGATTTTGGGTATTAACCTCTTGTCAGTCACATCATTTGCAAATATTTTCTCCCATTCGGTAGGTTGTCTTTTTGTTTTATTGGTGGTTTCCTTTGCTGTGCAAACGCTTTTAAGTTTAATTAGGTCCCATCTGTTTATTTTTGCATTTATTTCTTTTGCTTTAGGAGATTGATCCAAGAAAATAATGCTACAATTTATGTCAAAGAGTGTTCTGCCTGTGTTCTCTGCTAGGAGTTTTATGGTTTCAGATCTTACATTTAGGTCTTTAAACCATTTTGATTTTATTTTTGTATGTGGTATGAGGGAATGTTCTAATCTCATTGATCTACATGTGGCTGCCCAGTTTTCCAGCACCACTTACTGAAAAGACTGTCTTTTCTCCATTGTATATCCTTGCCTCCTTTGTTATAGATTAATTGACCGTAGGCGTGTGGGTTTATTTCTGGGCTCTCTATTCTTTTCCATTCATCCATATGTCTGTTTTTCGTGCCAGTAGCACTCTGTTTGATTACCGTAGCTTTGTAGTATAGTCTGCAGTCTGGGAGGGTTGTGCCTCCTGCTTTGTCCTTTTTTCCTCAGGATTGCTTTAATTTGCTCAACTCTTAATTTTATCTCTAGGGGGTATAGTTTTCTATACATGATTTCAAACCCATTTCTCAATTTTAACTATAAAAGTGTAAGTAAAAAATACATATTTTTTATGGAGGCCCTGCTAGCATGCGTAAGATTTTGCCATCTAACATCATGTCAGAAGGGTTTTCCATTCTTTTTCATAGGATTCAAATGTTCATTTTTAATAGTGGTCTGGTGTGTTAAGGAGGGGACAGACCTACCAGCTTTGCTTTTCCCTCCCACAATCAAGACTTTTAGTTTGCCTCAAAATCTTTACTTTTAAAATAAAACTACATGTAATGCTTATTTTCACACATCAGTGTTTTTTTTTTCTTTTTATGGATTATTTACATGAGCAACATTTCCAGAAATGTTAAAAGAGGAGGAGGAAAATGCATTGAATTAGATGATGTCACCATTCAAGAAAGAAAACCAGTTGTCAGCAGAACCCAGCAGATCAGTGGGTAACAGCCTGGAATTTGTGGTTCAGGAGGGAGGGAGCAAAATTTCTTATCAAATACATGAAAATAATTCAGTTTCACTAGTAACTACAGACATTAAAAAATTCATAGTAACAAAGAACCTTTCATCCTCAACTAAAATGACAATAAAACTTAAAATATTATTTTTAAATATTTTAAGTTATATTTTACTAATGTAAATACTGATCATGATATAAGAATATCCCACCCTAGTGAGTTGGTGGTTTCCATTGCCATCCCACTGCTGGCAGCCATGTGACTTGAAAATAACTGGGCAGGTGAAGAGCCAGGATGACAATTTGCACATTTTAACCGAACACTCTGCTTCTGGGAGTTTATATTCAGGGATTTAGAAGGAGAAGAAGCATGCTGTGATGGTTAGTTTTAGTCCCAGGGGACTTTGTGTCTGTGGGGGCCCCCCTTAGTGTCTCTGGGGACAGAGGGTCAGGACACGCACGGTGTGACAGCCGAGAATCTCCATCCTCCAGATGTGCTGCAGGTGGGGCAGGTCTGTTTCGGGTCCTGAGGACGTTACACGCTGCGACGTGGGGACAGTGTTTCTGCAGAAGCTGTCGTTCAGGCTTCGAAGGGGCCAGCTGGGGGTGGGCTTGGTCTCGGGGGCCTTCGTTCTGCTGTGAACTTGTACCGAAATCTGTGCAGATAATAGCACTCACTTCCACTGAAGTGTCCTTTGGTAAATTTCAGGCAAGTGGAGGGGGGAGAGCCAGCTTCTGACCCAGGTTTCATGACAACATGACCAGCAGCGAATGGGACAGATTGGCCCTGAGTGCAGGCTGGGCACCGAGCTGCTTGTGTCTCTAGCCGGACCGCAGTGCTGGGCAGGAGCGGTCCTCCCTGCTGGGTCCCAGTGTCTGTGGTGGAGCAGCCAGACTGTGGGTTCCAGAGCCCTCGCTCTACCCGCGCCCCGCCCCGGGAGCATCTCATCTTCCACAAAAGCACAGAGAGCACGTGACGCACTACGGCTCAATCCACTTCCTGGTTCATCGGAACTAACGCGTCTGTAACATCCTCATCCTCCGCTGGTCCTTCGCCTGCTTCAGCGTCGGCAGCCCTAGAACCTTCCCTCTGTGCTCCATGCGGTGTGGGGTCCTGTACACGGGCCTCGGCTTCGGTCCCTATTAGACCCTCCAATGCCCACGCTGCAGCCTCACCTCGGATGCAGGACGTGACACTCCTAGGTCAGGGCCTGGTGTGGCCACCCCCGACTTGTATAATAACAGCCGTTACTGCCGAACCTGAAGTTCCTCGCACATTTTGCCTCCTACCCCTCGGGTTATGCACGGTTGCCGTGACGTAAGAGGGTGTTGTAAATGACTTACGGGGGAGGTCAAGACCGCGGAAGAGCAGGCCTGCTTTCTCTTGCAGCATCGCATCTCACACCCTTGCATGTCTCCTGGGACGCAAAAGCCCTGTCACAAACCTCGGGTCCCTGCAGAGCGCAGGGGCCGGGTGCTGGGGAGCAGAGGTGGAAAGATAGGCTCAGAGGTGCATCATGTCTGATAAAACATGTGCAAAATAGACGTGTGAACCAGCCGTGGAAGTGGAGGGTCTAGGAGGGAGCGATGAATCTGGCAGGAGGGAGGAAGAGTTGGGGTGCAGGCATCAGAGAGGGGGTGACGTGGCGCGCGGTCTTGATGGCTCGATACGTGGCAGCCCACGTGGCAGCCGGAGCGCAAGGATGTCCCGGGCAGAGAGCAGCCGCAAGGAGGTCCCGCGGCCTGAACCCACATCGCCCTCTGGAGAACGTGGTGTGGCTGTGAAGGGCTAGGGCGAGCGGGGGCAGAGGGGAGGCTGCAGGGCTACAGGGCCAGGTGGTGGGCACCTTCCTAGCTCCTGGTCCGCACGCGGCTGCCTCTGGTCCCTCCCGGAGGGACCTCCCTTGATGTCCCCCATTCTCCATCCCATCATCCCGTTTTCTTCACCGTACTTAACTGCTGTCTGAAATTCCCCTTTATTCCTTTCTTTGCCTCTTTGGGGTCTGTCTCCCCGCTAGAACACTGCGATCCTGCCTCTGCTGTTCGCCTGGGGTGCCCCCTGTCACACTGAGCAGCCGCTCCGTAAATTGGTGTCAGCGGTGAACAGGGGCACCTGGCCTTTCCTGAGAAGCAGTGAGCGTCCCCTGAGGGCTCATGAGCAGCGGCATGGCAGGGCGACGGCACGTCTGAGGTCCCCTCTGCCTACACGTGTGGGGGGTGTCAAGCTGGACGTCATCACGTGACGGTGGGGCCGCAGGCCGTGGGTGGGCGGAGGAGGACGAGGGGCGGGACCCCGGTAAGGGCTTGAGGAGGTGCCGGGACAGGGAGGGGCTGATGCTTTGCGCCGGGGCGGGGGATAGAGGAAGAAGGAAGGGAGGTGCTTGAGGAAGGCTCGTGCGCACGTTTGGGCACAGAGCTGGCCGTGTCTCTGGCGCTGTTAGCAGGGGTTCGATCCACGAGCAGGGGCGCGGACTGCCTTGGGGAGCCTCCACTGGCGGTTTTGAACTAACCAGGTTGCAGGTTACGAGCAGCACGAGCTGACGGTCAAAGTCACTGAAGGACCAGTAAGGAGATTTCCGGGGTTGTGTGGTTCCTTTGATCATGGGTGCGTTTCCTACCACCGTGTGTTCCCTCCGACCTCACATCAGGGTGACAGGGAGAGCAGGTGGCCAGCCGTTTTCCCCTGGGGCCCCTGGGGACAGAAGGGCTTTCTGTGTGTCAGGTTGAATAAGCCCCGTCCATCTGTGGAAACAGAGTGGCATTAAATGCAATCCAAGGGCAATGGGGGGACTTGAAACCCACTTTTCTTCATTCTGGAAGCCTGCAGGACTTGAGCCATGGGACGCTGCTGAGTAATTTGGGGATTTCGGTTGGCACGTCAGGGGCAAGGTGCCTCTGTTTGGATGAAACAGGACGAGGGGCGACTGAGTCCTTCCTCACGTTGCTGGGGAGGGGCCGGGCCAGGGCTCCCAACTCTGGGAGGGGGAATCTCACAGCCGACCTGGGGCTGCAGCCTGGGGCCCAGCAGGATGGACTCAGGGGAGGCCTCCGGGCGAAGGCCGCTGCTCATTAACGAGCCGCCGTCCACGAGGAGAGCACGCGATGTTCTCCCAGCTCGGCTGCACGGCGGGAAACCTCAGAGGGTTGAACTTGGCGTCCTGGTACACGAAAGGCCGTTCGTCAGCTCGGTCTCTGAAACGGCTGGTGGGACAACTTCCAAAGGGATTTGCAGGCAATAGAGGAAAGAAGGTAGATGCGTAATGAGGAGACTAGCAATTCATTAAGCCCAAGAGAATTCTTGAGCAGAAAACTAATAGCTGCGCCTCTCCAGCAGGAGGAAGTACAACTGTGGTGGGAAGGATGAGGTTTAGGCCTAATGTGCCCCCCACTGTACAGTGAACTCTGAATCTGTAAAGCAGGTGATTAGGCTGCAGGTCCTCAGGCTCCTGGGGAGGGATGCCCCCACCTCCCCCTTCACCATCCCTGGGGAGGGATGCCCCCACCTCCCCCTTCACCATCCCTGGAAGGTTGGTGGACAACAAAGTTGATCCCAAAGCTTCCTGAGCACTTTCAGGGGGGAGAGGAGACACTGTCCTGGGATGGGGGTGACTCTGGAGTGGGGAGGTCAGACTGTCCTCCTGGCTCATTTCACAGAACGGGAGTCACAAGCCCAAAGGCGCCCTCTGTGAGTGACGGGCCAGGGGCAGTGCTGTGGCAGGTTGGGAAATGTGTGTCCTTGCTGGAGGGGGCACCTGCCCCTCAGCAACTGTGGGTGTCAGCCTGGGAATGCCAGATCAGTGTGGGCAGAATTTTCCAAGAGAAACTGGAAATATTTAATCCGATGTAAAATTTCCTTTAATTATATGTTGGAGGCCGACTCACATTTTTTAAAAAAGAAAGTATAGACCCCATAAAATACATTTGTGGGCTGTATTTGGCCTGAGGGGGTCACCCGTTTGCCACCCGTGATGTGATGTCACTTGTTTTATGAGAAGCTCGTTCTTGTTTGCACTGAGAATGGGGGATTTTGACTATTGAATGAATGTAGGGAAAACAGTGGGTCAGAATCTGAATTGAAGGTCAGCAGGAGAAGCATTAAGACCAGAGACTGTGACCACCAACGTCCTGTGCAGCTCCGGCAGATCTTTTTTTTCCATCTGGCAGGGGAGGGGGCTGCTCTGGGAGAGCTTGTGTACACATCGCCCCCATGGCTCTAATTGTGATGAGAGGAAGCATCTCTGTGTGGTGGTGAAAGCCTGGACTCTGGGCAGGACGTCTTGGTTCCTGTCCCCACTCTGCTGTCTTCCAGCTGTGTGACTGCAGGCAGGAGGCCTCCCTGGCACCTGCCTCACTGTCCTCTTGTGTAAAATGGGGATAATTAAAACAGAGCCCATCTCCTAGGGCTGTGGAAAGGATGCAGAGAGACAGGACACATAAAAAGCCTAGACTTCTGTGTGGAAGCACCAGAAAATAAAACAAAGAAATATGGGGATAGGGAATTTTAATAGTGTGAGACACAATTTCCATACCGTACAATGCACCCTTTCAAAGTGCACAGTCTAGGGCTTCTAGTATATCCGTGGAGTCGTGTGTCCATCACCACAGTCAACTTTAGGACATTTTCATCACCCACCAAAGGAGCCCTCACCCCTTAGCCATACCTCCAATCCCTAGAACAGTACCTGGGCCATGTGGACACTTAATACTTTTTCAGTTATTGTCGCAAGGTTGAGGGAGGTATGTATGAAGACCCATTACCACAATTAGTGTCACATCCTGTTCGTCATCTGTGTCTCTACCAGCTTTATCGTCTCCCTCAGCATCTTCATCACTGTTGCCGTCTTTATCCCCATCACCACCTTCATCACCTTGTTCATCTTCGTCATCACCACCGTCATTTCCATCAATGTCTTATCCATCTTTTTCTTCTGCATCTACATCAGGTACCGTCTGCATCACTTTTGTCTTTATCTTCTTCATCTTCTTTACCATCATCTTAGCAACATCTTCATCCACACCTTTATCGTCATCCTCAACATCTTCATTGTCTGTCTTTGTTACATAGGAAGCACTTAGGAAACAGTGGCTCTCGACCTCCTTGAGGTCCAGGGACCCCACTTCCAGGAGAATGAAGCCCACGTCTGAAGCCGGGTCGGGAGCTTTGGGCTGACTCCTGCCTGGAGAGAAAGGGAGCCTTGAAAGTGGTGGAAGGTCAAGGGTGGGCGGGGCCAGGACCTCTCAGTTCCTGCAGGTCCAGCTCAGGACCGACCCAGGGCAGTGGCTGGCTGGGATGCTGATCTCGAGGTAGCAGCCGCCCCTCGGCTGGGATGTGCAGGGCCCGGGTCTCTACAACCCTCTGAAGAGGGTTTTGAGATCCCAGGAGCAAAGACTCTTTGTGTTCAGCAGTTTGTCTGCTTTTCTTCCTGTTTTGGTGAAGCAGACTTTCTTGACTCACTTCCCCAGCCCTCCAGGGAATCTCGGGCACGTTCCTGGGGCTTTCAGTCTTCCTCTGTTTAGAAACCTCAGGGGACACGAAGGTCAGGTCTGTTCTATCCAGATAAACCCTCCCAGGCCCTTGGCCTGGTACCGCCTCGCTGCTCCGCTGCTGTGGGAGGGGCCTGCCGTGACTAGTACCTAGCCTCCAAGGTGAAGAGGAAGCCTGGGATTAACGAGGCACTTTCAAGGATTTGTTGCAAAATACAAAAGGAAGTCGCGGGGCAGGCCTGGGAGCAGGCCCTGTGGGATGTTGTGGGGAGGGCAAGACGAGACCCCTGCCCTGGAGGGAGGGGTGCGATGGTCCTGGGAGGCTGAGGCCGGGACCGTCCAGGCCGAGCGGTGGCCGTAAGGTCGCGCGTGTTCTGCTTTTAGATGGAAGTAGCTAAGCAATAGAAAAATGACACTCCCAAGTCGGGAAACGTTTGACAAAATATACACCTCGGAGGACACACATATGAATCTCGGTCTTTGTTAGAACGCGTGGCATTCAAGGAAGAAGAGCCAGCACCTGGGGCTGGGTGGCCCTTGCAGGTGGAGCGCACCTGGGGCTGGGTGGCCCTTGCAGGTGGGGCGCAGGCCCCTGGTCCTGTCAGCTCATGGCCCCCGAGTCCTCCCGTGGGGTCAGGTGGGGCGCAGCCCCCTGGTCCTGTCAGCTCATGGCCCTGAGTCCTCCCGTGGGGTCAGGTGGGGCGCAGCCCCCCGGTGCTGTCAGCTCATGGCCCCCGAGTCCTCCCGTGGGGTCAGGTGGGGCGCAGCCCCCCGGTGCTGTCAGCTCATGGCCCCCGAGTCCTCCCGTGGGGTCAGGTGGGGCGCAGCCCCCCGGTCCTGTCAGCTCATGGCCCCTGAGTCCTCCCGTGGGGTCAGCTGCTCTTGTTTTCCTTGGTTGCTGGGGAGTCTGCCGAGGAAAGTACAGCGTGTTTTATAAGAAAATGCGGAACCACCTCAGCCCCCCTTCAGGATCAGTAACAACACGACTCCCATACCCAGGGGGGCAGGTGGACTGGCGGTTTAGGGCTCACTGGCTGGGGGGCGCGGGCCGAGGGGGCCCCGGCTTCTCACTCTCCACCTGTCCGAGCCTGTGAAATGGGCGTGTGACACCTGCCTGCTTTACCCAGAGTCAGGGCTTATCCTGCGTGAGCTGTAGTCATAGGAATAATAGTGCAATGGTAGCTCGCTAACATTTATTAAATGTGTGTTGTGTGCCAGGGACTGGGCCTTGCCTGCATTCACCGAAGCCTAAGAGGTAAATGCTATTATTAGCTGTCTTTCATAGCTAAGGAAATGGTGGTTCAGAGAGGTTAGGTAAGATGTTCCGAGTCACACAGCTAGTATGTCATGGGGCTGAGATTTGACCCAGTCAGGCTGGTTCTGGACACTGGGCCTGGAGGCATCCTGCCCCGTGGAATGGTTGCAGACAGTCAGGCCTGGCATGGTTGTTGCTCAGTCACTGAGGGTCCAGGCTTCCTTCTATCAATATCTTCCTGTTCAGTTATCCTCACACTGGCACTTACCCTCTGTGGTCCAAGAGGGCTGCAGGAGCACCAGATATCACATTCAAGTCCCAAAGGTGCATAGATCCCAGCTGAGTCAGTTCTTCAAAAAGACTCTTTCTAGAGGCTTTTTGGCACACCTTTCCCTCCAGCTCCTTGGTAGAACCTCTTCACGTGGCCGTGCTTAGCTGGAAAAGAAGCTTCCCGGAATAGAATCAGCTTTCTGGTGCTGTGTAAGAAGGGAGGATGGAGGTTGGGTAGGAAGCTAGCGGTCTCTGCTACAGTGGGTGTTCAGATTAATTTTGTTGAGGTAGACTGAAGGACGGAAGGAAGGAGCAAACAAATGGACAAGTGGATGGGCCCAGGGATTTCGGCAAGTGGCGGGAAGCTGAGGGGGCGGGGGACTCTGAGGGGCCCCTGGGGTGACGTGGACAGATACCACTGTCCCTTCCTCAGCGATACCCCCCATGACATTGCAGTTCAAGGGCAGACACTTCCTGGGCAACCTCTGTGTGCCCCCCTCAGCACAGGGCCCTGGGGATGGAGGAGGGAACAAAGGGATGCAGGGGCTGCCTTCAGGACACAGGGCGGGGAGGGAGGTCAAGGGAGAGAGGGTGAGATGCCTGTGGGACACAGGAAGTAGTGTGCGCACTGCACAGGGCACTGTCGGGGTCCTGCATCCCGCCCTACCAGGCAGGTCCTAACTTCCCCTCTCCGGGCTGGTGAGGCCGATGCTTCTTAGTGGTGCTGCTGAAGCTCCGCGTCCTGTAGAAGCTCCCTGGTGTGTCGGGTGGTTCTCTTTCCTTTTCTAAAATCGAGTGGAGGGCTTCCCTGGTGGTGCAGTGGGTGAGAGTCCGCCTGCCGATGCAGGGGACGCAGGTTCATGCCCCGGTCCGGGAAGATCCCACATGCCGCAGAGCGGCTGAGCCCGTGAGCCATGGCCGCTGAGCCTGCGCGTCCGGAGCCTGTGCTCCGCAACGGGAGAGGCCACAACAGCGAGAGGCCCGCGTACTGCAAAAAAAAAAAAAAAAAAAAAAATTGAGTGGAGTTGCTCTTCTCTTGGCCTGGGTATTTTCTCACCCAGTATTTGCTTGTTTCTGCAGCCTTGCTGAGCCCCTGCCCTGGGCCTCAGGCACCGTACTAACCTGCCTTCGGCTCCCAGACTTGCTGGGGAGGAGGCTGGGAACCAGGAGATGCGGCCCAGCGGATGAATAAGCCTCTTGGTGAAGGAGGAGCTGGGAGCCCTCCAAGACCCGGGAGAGCTTCCCCAGGAAGGGGAGGAGGGAGGGGAGGGGCAGGGCCTGGTACCGACGGGTACCCCATAAACACTTGTGGACCAGGGACCGAAGTGGTCCTAGTGCCCCGGGCAGGCAGTGGGGAGCATTACGTATTACTTTAATTTTCCAAATCTGAATAAGGGACCGACATCCGTGGTAAAACTTAAATAGCACATCTCACTCCCACCCCATCTCTGCCCAGAGGCTGCCGCTGTCCGTGGGCTGTTTGGAAACACTCAGAGGCGGGTTTTACACGAGCAGTAATAACCATGATAGTAACTAGCCTCCTCTGTACTGAGCGGACAACCCTCCCTGCACGGGGCTGAGCCATCCTCGGGAGGAGATCCCAGGCCCGGGAGGGAGAGGGCAGAGCCCCCGACTCCACGCTCAACACAGGTGATTAACCCAAAGCCAGTTAGAAGAAGAAATGATAAGCATGACTTGTCGTGCTCGAAGCACTTTATTTTAACGTAAGTCATTCAGAGGTGCATGTATTCGGACGGCATCAAAGACTTCACACTGCAGAAGGATCTACAATTAGTGTTCTTTCTCGTGTGAGACAAACGTTGGATGCATCTTCTACTGTTCCTAGCGCCGACTTCTCTGCAGAGGAGTGAGAATGAAAGACGCCTGGAAGCAGAGTCCTTCCAGAGATGGGAAATCCCATTGTTCACTCGTTCGTCTCCCACACTTGCCCGCGACAGCCGTGTTTCAACATCCTGCCTTTACTGACTTCAGAGCAGCCAAGTCGGTTCTCATAGAAATAACATTTTCTTTTTCCACCCATATTGAATCGTTTAATCAACGTGCATAAAGTCTGATTAAATCACCTAATTACAGAAACGAGTTCACCTGGTTCGCATAGGTTAGGGAACAAGGAGACCAGTTCCTGACAGGTGCACCAGCTCTCTGTGGGAACGGACTGCACGGGGCCGGGGCTGCCTGCCACGTGTGCTCAGTGGGGTCTGCCTTTCCAGAAGGACTGGGAGTGTCAGTTAACCCGGGTTCAGATAAGTGGAGGTAACTCGAGAGAACTTCTCCCATAGTACTGTCATCCTCGTTTATGGAGAATGGAGGCTGTGTCTGTGAGACCCAGAGGCCCAGCTCCAGTGGGAGGTGTATATTAAACGGTTTATGGCAGGACATTGCTGACGGCATCTGTGGGGCAGGCCGTCGGGAAGGGCCGAAACTCCAGGGCGTGGACCGAGGCTGCTGTCTACAGGCAGAATTTCCTCTTTACCAGGGAGCCCCAGCCCTGCTCCTAATGCCCTTCCACTGATTGGACCAGGCCCACCAGACCATCTAGGACAGGCTCCCTTAGTTCAAGTCAACTGATTATGGATGTTAAATCACATCTACAAAACACCTCCACCATGGCACCTAGGTGAGTGATGGACTGCAGAACTGGGGACGGGGCCTTACCAGGTGGACTCCACCAACTGACGGCCCCAGGGCCAAAGGCAGCAAGAAGTTCGTGAGCAGATGGGGGATCCCAGAGCTGATTTGTGGAGAAGTTAGAATTCACACCAAGGCTGGGTTCGGAGCCCAGTTTTATTTTCATGCTCCGGAGTCCAGCCAGGTGGGCTTCCAGGGAGGACCCATCGAGAAGCGCCCGTGCTTTCCCACCCCTGCCTGGAGCTCTGTTGCTAGCGGACCACAGTGTCTCCAGCCAGGCTCTAAACGGACGCCAGAGCTCTGCCCTGAACTCTGCCATCAGGCACCGTGTCCTTATGAACTCCCCAGAAAACATCTGCTTAGACCTGAACTGTTGGTCAAAGGATAAATACCTGCATTTGTAATCTTGGTAGATACCAAAATGTCATCATCAGAGCTCGCCTGAAGAGCACACTCTGAGGCCCGGGGTTGGAGGTGAAGGATGGGCCCCCCCTGTCCAGCCGGAGGTCTTCCTGGAGGAGGTGAGATGTCTGCCTGAGAGCACAGGGTTTAGGTCAGCTGCTCTGTGGCCCCTGGCAAACCTGGGGACGTTCTGTGGGCTGTCACTGTGACGGGCCAGGCCAGGGGGTCGGGCGTCCCACAGGCGAGGGCACTTCCTGAGCAAGGAGGACTCACGTCCACCCCACTTGGCCTTCAGTGTCCCTCGGATGCTCGGAGGGTCCAAAGCTGTTACAATGACCTGAGCCTGCAACCTGGGTGTGCAGTGGACACACACAGGGAGATCTGGCAGTCTCGTCACAGTTTCCCTGAACACAGGTGTCTTGGAAATTGACACACCTGGTTTCATTCAGAACTTTACCGAGAATTGCTCATTTCGGGAAATGGCTCCTCCGTGGCGCCGTCACTGTGGGGGTGTGACCAGTACAGAGCCCAGTCTCTGCGTTCGTAGCTGCCGCTGTTGTCATGGTGATGGTTTTGCGTAAGTGCTTTCCCACATCACGTGACGTGCTCACACTGAGCGCTTATGTATTGAGTATATGGTATTCGATTAAAACTTGCCTTCCCTTCTTCCTCCTGTGTGTTATAGCCGGACATCACACTGACTTTTAAAAATTACGCATGTCGGTGGGTTGCGGTAAAGGGGGCGTGACAGAATACTTGTTATAGACGGGGTGTAGGGTCTAATGGGGTTGGGGATCCTGAGTTAGGAGAAGGATGCCTGTGCCGAGAGAGACGTGAGCAGCTCGGTGTGGGAGTCACTGGGCGCAGGGTCTGGGGAGGGTCCCCGCAGACTCGCTGGCCTCGTGGGGCTTGGACTTGGTCCTGAGTGCGGTGGGACCCCAGGTTTGAGGTCATGGTGAGAGTGGGGGGTCACGTTTCAGAAAGGCCAGCCCGCGGCTGTGGGAGGCATGGAGTGAGGGGGTTGGACATCTGAGGTGTCGGTGCTGGAACCCTGTAGACTCGGAGATGCCTGGGGGCTGGGAGCAGAGGGTGGCTCGGGGTCTGGCGTGAGTGCGTGGACCACAGCAGGTGCCAATCTCTGAAACAGGGACACTGGACCGTAAGCAAGTACTAGGAGGTGTGGTCGGATGCTAGGCCGGCTGGAGTGCCTGGGTCACAAGATGCCGTGATGGGGACCTGCGGCCAGCGCCTCGCCAGGCAAGCCCCTAACAGGCTGATAATTCGTCCTCGCAGGGTAACTGCAAGAACAGAGGGGACTAAGGTTTGGGGGACGCTGCTGTTCCCCAGCGTGGACAGCTCCGCCCCTCAGAGCCTGCAGCCCGGCTCTGGTCTCTGTGTGGCCTCGTCTCCGTGTCACCTCCTGGAGAGGCTCCCCTCCCTGGCCCTCTCTCCCCGGTCTGCCTATGTGTCCCTGTGGTCCCCCCACCCTGACAGCGCCCGTGGGAACAGAGGGGCCTGCGCCTCTGGGGAACCCCGTCCCAGGCGGGGACTCCGGTGTTCCGTGGCGACTCGAGGCTGGCAGTGGAGGAGGACTGGTGTCCCCAGGAAGGAGCTCCCACAGTAGCCGGCATCCCTGTGGGCGGGGAGCTGTCTGTTCTGTAGCTGTGGCTTCTCCCCAGGAAGGCATTCGGCCTTGTTTGGCGGGATTGTGTCTCGGTTCTTGCCCGACGCTGAGGTGACCTTAGGCGTTTCCTTGAGCCCCGCGGGGAGGCAGTGGCGATTCGGGGCGCGTGCAGTGCCGGGGGGCAGTCCTGGCCGGCGGGGGCATGACCCGCAGCCCCTGGAGCCGTGCCTGGTGCGAGGTCCCGCGAGGGTGTGTGAGGGACGATTCCGACACGGCCACTGACTACAGGCGGGCCTGCTGCGTGTCAGGCACCTGGCCTGGGGCTTCTGGGCCATTTCACTTACCCCATAGCCACCCCGGCAGGTGGTACTGTCATCAGCCCCTTGTGGGAGAGGAGGCGGGAGCCCAGAGGGCGCCACCAGCCCGTGCACGGAGGCTGCGTGGCGGCCCTGCGCCTGGGCTGGCGGATGGGAGACAGGTGTGCCTGGAAAGAGGTCTGACTGTGCGTTCATCCTCCCCAAGGAAGAAAGCTGGCAGCTGGACACTCCCGTGGGGTGCTCAGCCGGGGCCACTTGTCCACGGCGGGCCGCAGAGCTGAGGTTTGGACCTGCTGTCCTTGCTGTCCTTGGGCCATGTCAGGTGCTCCCGGGAACACGGACCACTCGCCCCCAATGTGTCTCGGAGGCAGAAGGGGGTCCTGAGGACGAGGAAGGGGTTCCCAGGGCTCAGGACCCTGGTCCCACAGGTGACCCAGATGGAGGGCCCGCAGGGGAGCGAGGCCACTGGGAGGGGAGCCGCGGGGGCGATGAGAGTCAGCTGCTGTCCTCCAGCTGTGCTGCCAGGGGTGGGGAGGGCCAGGGAGGTGTGGGTCTGGAGTAGCCAGCTCTCCCAAACATCAAGGGAAGCTGCAAAACTGATTTTTTAGAGTGAAAACTCCCGGTCGATTAATACTTGCTTCATATTCACATTTTTTAAAATATCGGGTGAGCCAAAAGTGCGGCTCCTTGCTGAATTGGACCGTGGTGCTCTGATGGGTCAGGCGGCCAGGCTGTCCCCCACCCCGGGGGTCAGGGAGGTTGCCGGCAGGGTGGAGATGGCAGCTCTGTTGGCTGAAGCTGGAGAAGACCTGGGCCCACCACACCCGGGGAGCAGTGTAGAAGCTGGTCATCGTAATAATACCCGCACCTGCTCACGTGCCGGCCTCCTCCGTGTCTTAGTATTCTCGACCCCCTCGGCACCCCTGGGTTCCCTGGGGCAGGTGAGGGCCAGGGGATTGGAGGCTCAGGTAGGGGGGCACTAGCCCCTGTCACCTCACCGGCAGAGGGGCAGAGCTGGGACTTGAATTGAGACTCTGCCTGTGTCCTGCCCCTGGTGCTGGTCTGGGGGATCTAAGTTTGCAACCTGAGGGATGTGGACGGTATAACCACATCACTTATTCTCCTGAAACCCACTCCGGGCACCCTGGTCACCCGGCTGTCAGTGGCCTCGTGGCTCCCCTCCCTCCACCCGTTCTCCCCCATTCCTCCCTGTTCGTGCGTCACCTGCTCACTGACCGGCTGTCCTCAGGTTGTTTCCCATATTCACAGCACAGGGTCAGGTGCAGAGTTCGGCCTTCACCGCAGACCTGTCCAGAGGAGATGCCGGAGGGCTGGGGAGCCCCTATGGGGGCCCTCACACCCGCACTGCACGCAGACCCGCAGCTGCCATGCCCCCCACCCTGTCCTGTCCCAGGTGGCCTGTACGTTTACCTCCTACTCAAGTCCCCAGGGCCTATCCAGTGCACTCCTGGTCCCCCAGCATGCCCGCCTCTCCTGTGTGAACAGGCGTGGGGAGGGGAATGGCGGGGGGTAGGGCAGGTTCCCTCTCTCCTGGTTTCTTTTCTTGGTGTCGCTCCCACGCCCACGCAGCGCTGTAATTGGCTGCCACATTCCTGCTTTCTCAGCGGGGAGAGTCAGAAATAGACTGTGGCTTCCCCAGTTCCAGGCAGCACCTGCTCATCGCCCACAGCGGCAGCTTCTGAATAAGGAGGGAGCGGCCCGTGGGTGGAGCCGGGGAATCCCTCAGGGTGCTGAACTCTCCTACCCCACCGCTCCTGAGGCCCCGCCCCTCCGGAGGCCCCGCCCCTCCGGAGGCCCGGCCCCTCCGGAGGCCCCGCCCCTTCACCCCCAAAGCCCTGCCGCCTTGGGGCTGTCTCCGCACGTCCTGGAGAGCCCCTTGCTGCTGAGGTGCCAAAGCAGGGGTGCTCTGGCAGCATCCCTCCTGGGCCACACCAAGCACACGCCTCGGAGAGGGAGAGGAGCCAGCATCCCTTCATTTGCTCCTTGTTCAGGCTACTTGTGTTTGCCTGTGCCAGGCCCTGGGGCCTACGTGGGGAATAAGACCTGGTCTCATCTGTAAAGTGGGCATAATCATGTCTGCCCTTGATATTAGGGCTGTCGCCACTCCTGCTTTGGGAAGTCCCAGCCCGTGTGGAGAGTGGTGCTGAGTCTCAGGCAGCAAACGGGCAGAATATTGTGTTCAATATGTACTTAGTCCAACGAGTATTAATTTGGAATTTGCAGTGTTTTCAGTCTAGAGCCAATACCTCCCCTTGTCTTGAACAGTTCGTGGGCCCTCAGCCACTCACAGGCCTGTGGCACCTGTGCTTCCCGTCTGATGGGGCTCCCCCTGAACAGCTCGGGGGCAGGTTCTTCTCTGTCCTCCTCTGGAAAGCAGTCCACAAGTGCTTCCGAAGGTGCATCCCATCCTGGCCCGCCCGTGCCCCATCCTGCCCTGCCTGCTTCACACCCTTCAGTGCCTTCTGGGCTCTGGGAATAAACCCAGACCTCACCAAGGACTGCAGGTTGGGTGGGTCCTGCCCCATGGACACACACCCCCACTCAGTCCAAATGGCACTGCAAGAGTCCTTCTGATCTCAGGATCTTTGCACGTGCTGTGCTCTTCCCTCCCCTCCTGGCTTAGCGATCCCCACTTATCCTTCTGATCTCAGCTCTCAAGGCAAGCATCACCTTCTCAGGCAGTGCCTCTGTCCAGGTGGGCCCACCTACTCTAGGCTTTCATAGTACTGTCGATTCTTCTTCCTAGCGCTAGTCACCACGCAGAAATGCCTGGTTGTTTGTGTGATGATGGGCTGAATGTCTGCCCTCCCGAGCCTGTGCTCCTGAGGGCAGGGCTGGGTCTAACTTCTCACCACCACATCCCAGGGCCAGGCATGTCCTATAGGCTCAGTAAACATCTGACACGGAAGGTCAGGTTAACTCAAGGTAAAAGTTCTCAGTCTCATGAAGTTGGGTGTCAGGTACAGGTAGGGGCGAGTCTAGATGGGGGCTCTCGACCTGCAGCACCACCCTTCCCCCTGTGATTGGGGTCCCACAGGGAGGGGATCGGGCTGGCGGTGCTACCCAGGGCCCTGGGCCCTCTCGTGCAGCCGTGGGCTCCTGGACTCCCTCTGGGTAGAGGGGCAAGTTGGTGAGAACCCAGTAGGCTGCACTTTGCTCACAGCTGTGTACCTGCAGGGCTGCGTCCGCCCAGCAGACTACCCCTTCTGGACCATTCGGAGGTGCCCTGTGGGCCCGCTTTGGCCTCACCCTGGCAGCATCCAGGAGGTGCATAGCAGCCAGCTGGAGACCTGCCTTCCCGCCTCGGGCCAGTGGCAGAGGTTTTGGTGCTGAGATGTCCACGCTTTCTGAGAACTCAGTCCATGATCAGCTGACAACCCACAGGCTGGGTTTTCTCCAGACAGTTCTTGAGAAACCATTGTCCTGAGCAAGCATGGTAACAGGTGCATTTGTGCATTTTCTCATTCAATTTTCTCACCTCTGTGAAGGTCTGTTATTAGTCCTCATTTTGGAAGAGAACCCGGCTCCAGGAAGAAAAAGCCTCTGTCGGGGCAAAGTGAGTGGAGGTTTGGGGGTACTTTTCAGGTTTGAGGAGATGTGTGGCCTCATCCTCAGCTGTCCCTGTGGGCATCCTGGCTGGCCAGCTGGCAGCCACTAAGCCCCAGGGTCTGCACGCCTTGTGGGTTCTCCACAACTCTGCCAAAAGTTTCCTCTTCCAAGAAGTCTGCCTTGATCACTCCTCCCGGCCCTCCCCAAGCCCAGCACGTGAGCAGTTAGGAGACACCGTCTAGAAATGTGATCTTCCCAAGGCTGGCTCCTTCTCTTCCTGCGGTCTCTGTGGAAATGGATCTTCCCTGAGTTCCCCCTACCCCATCACTCATCCATCACATCCTCCCCGCCCCCCCATTTTGTCTTCTCCATGGCATTGACCACTCCCTGGGATGGTCTTGTTTGTTTGTTTACTGTTGTCTGCCGCCGCCTTTAGGCTGTGAGCTTTCCAAGGGCAGGGACCACTGTGTCCTGGGGCTTGGAGCAGTGCCTGGCACAGAGCCAGTGCTTGCCAGTCACTTAGTGAGTGAGTGAATGAGTGGCGTTTGGGGGATTTTGACCAGGCTGAGGGAGCCCCACCCAAAGAGCTTGGGAGGGATTGGGGGGCCCTGGCCTCTGGGTGCCAGCCAGGAGTTGTGGGGGGCAGGTTCAAGTCTCAGCAGACATCCAGACAAGATGTTAGGCAACCACCCAGCAGCCAGCAGACACACAAGCCCCCAGAAGAACCCATCAGCAGACTGAGCCCCCGGGCCGCCCTGGGCTGTGTGCTGCCACAGGGGTTATAAACGGGAGGCAAGTGTTTATGGAAGCGACCTCCCCTTTGGGGCAGAGTATTGTGGACCCACGTTGTGGGCGTTCAGATGCTCAGCCTGTTGTCTCTGTGCAGTGGCTACAGGATCCGGAAGTGGGAAGCTTTCTGGCTCTGCCCCAAGGACAGCATTATTGGAGTTACAAAAATAATTGGAGCTTGGCATTAATTTTGGCTAATTATGCCTCCCTCTTCTGACAAGCCTTTTATTTATGTATGTATTCTTTTCGTTTTGGCTGTGTCCTCCAACTCCCTTAATGAGAGGCCATTTGAAAGGAAATGATCATTTGTCTTCCTATCTCTCAAACCGGGCGGGTAGGGCTGGTGGCGGGAGGGGAGCTGTGGGCGTGGCCGGCTCCGCGCGCTCAGCCCAGGAGATTCCCAGCCTGGATTGGATGCGCTTCCTCTCTACGCGCCTCGGCTCCTTGCCCGTAGAGGCAGGAGCTCCCTCCATCACCACCCTGGTGGCGGGTGGCGGGTGAGGCTGGACCGCGGTAGGAGCAGGACCAGTGCGAGTGCCAGTGTCCGGGTCGCCGGGAGCTGGGGACACAGAAGCTGGAGACGCGGCTGCCCGCCCCTCCCTCCGCCAGCGGGCAGGGGACCATCTCCCAGGTGGATCTCCGCGCAGCTCGGACGCGCCGCCTGGGGAGCCGTCCAGCCCGCCGGGCTGGCAGTAGATCTGGACATGAAGAACTGCTCGTCTGGAGGGGGAGCGCGGACTGCCCCAGCCGCCCGGTGACAGAGGACCGCCTCCCTCCCGCGCGGGGGTCTAACTCGATTTGCCCGCAAGAGGCAGCCGCCGGAGAAGCCCCCCCTCCCCTCCTCCCGCTTTTGGGGAGGCGATCTTCAGCGGGTGCACCACCCGCCTGGGACCCTCGCAGACCCTGGGTGCAATCCGCCGGCAGCCACCATGGTGCAAAATGTAATTCTAGTGTTTTTCCGCAGACGGCTGAGCCAAAGACCCGCCGTGGAAGAACTGGAGAGAAGAAACATCTTGAAACGTGAGTAGCGGGTGATGCTCTGAGGCTCCCCTCACGTGTGCTGAGGCTGCTGCGGGAACCCGGTTCTCTGGCCTAAGCCCTCCTGAGTTCCCATTAGGTCTGAGGTGCTGAGGGACTCTGAAAGCAAGCCCCCGGGAAAGTTGAAACACCCAGGCACATCCTGTTTAAAATTAAAAAGGAAAAGAGCTCTCCTAGCAGCGTTAAAGATGTCCCTACTCCAGGGTTGTCTCATTGGTCAGCCCTGCAGATGGAAGGGAGACGAATCCATGTCCTTTTGCAGGCTGGGTCCCAAGCAGGTGTCTGTCCCTGGCAGTTTGGGACATCACAGGCAGGTGTGGACAATGTATAAATCCTACCAGGGAAGGACTCGCCCCTTGGTGGTTACAGCTGGGGGCATAAAGCAGCTCGAAGGAACGGAGAAGCCTTGGGACACGTTGCCTGTGGCTTAGAACCCCGCGATTCCAGGCCCCTCCCTCCTGGCTTCACACCCCTTGGGTTTCCCCAGTTAGGTGTGCGGTTGTAACATGTGCTGAACACCGGTGTCCAGGGATAGCCTCCACGATGTAGCGAACACTGTCCCATCTCATTAAAGCCATTGATGATTTGGGTGGTACAACCCTTTCGAAGGTGTTTCTCACATACTTCTTGTGTATCTGGTCAACAGACTTTAGTTTGCGAGACATTTTCTACAAAAAGTATCTTCTAAGGGCCTAGATTTTTTAAATATTTTCATTTTCTCCCCTCTTTATGGATGAACACTGCAGACATTCTCTGAGTTTGGTTTTTCATCCCATGAACATCTTTTTACAAAGTTAAGATGGTCCCGAGGCTGACCGTCTGTCACAAAGTAGACAGCAGAACCTCTGGTCCAGGTGCCGCGTCCTATCTGATTCCTTCCCCCTTTCTTTGCCTCAGCACCTTTATTAACTGCCTGGAAGACTCCCTCCTTTATAGACTGTTGGAAATATTTAAACCCTAAGATTAAGAATTCTTTGTTTTAGGGGCTTCCCTGGCGGTCCAGTGGTTAGGACTCTGCACTTCCACTGCAGGGGGCTCGGGTTCGATCCCTGGTTGGGGAGCTAAGATCCTGTAAGCCGCGTGGCACAGCCAAAAAAAAAAGAATTCTGTGTTTTATTTTTTAAACCTAAGATACGGAAACTACTATATTACGTGAACTAGGCCACCTCTGAGGATTTCAAGAAAAGCTTTTCGTTGCTAACATGCTTAATCAAGTGGGCAGCTAGAAATGTAAAGCTCTTTGTTACCAAATAATTGAATTTTAAAAAATTACATCACTTACTTATAAAGTTCCTAAGTCACAGGTGCCCCTGAAGTAGTAATCCAAGAGTTGAATGGGGCAAGTTCAAGGCCCGGGCAGCGCTGTCCTCAGACTGGTCTGTTGCCCAGAGTCGGCAGAGGCTTTTCTCCCAGAAACCGTTTTCTCCCGTCAGTGGTGACCTCCTCTCTGGTCTTGCGGACGGCCAGGCCCTCCCACCGGCAAGTGCTTCTAATTGTGTCAGTCTTTGCACATAGACGTGGAAACCTGAATATCAGAGCTGGTGCTTGGTGAGCAGAGATGGCAGGTGGACCCTGGGAGCTGACGGCGCTCACCTTCAGGGCACAGCAGGGGCAGGAAAACAGGCTTAACCCCTGTGGCCCTGGTGGTCCCTCCCTCGCCATGTAGCAGGCAGGTCCATCCCTAGCCAGAAGCTTCTCGAACGCCCTGGGCAACGGTCCTTGAGAATTTCACCGCTGGTTTGAGGTGGCTGTTTGGCTTGGTTCCGTGGAGGTGAGAATCGACTGACTGTAGCTGGTCCAGCCTAGAACGTCATCCTCTGAGGCCCTTGACACCGGCTCGCACTTACTGCATTTTTGGCTTTTAATCAATGTGCAGAGTATCATCACGTTGTATTTGCTCCCCTTCAAGTGGGGAGCTCATGACTAACTGCGATCGTGTCAGAGGAACGCTCAGAACTGGGCCTGTGCATCTGTGGATACAACAGCGTAAGACACGGTGGCCCCTGTATATGCTACGATATTAAAACTGATCATCCCGCGTTGGGCCCACTCTGCTAGATCGTACGCAGTGCTTGCTTGTGTTCCCCCATTGAATTGTTACAGCACAGCTGTGAGGTTCGCACGGCTGTCCCCCTTTCCCTAGCGAGGAAGCTTAGACCCCAGGAGGTACTACAACTTTTTAACTTGAGTCTTGGCAAAGGGATGGAGCTGAAGTTCCCGCCCAGGTGGCCTGGCTCGTCGTCCACGCTCTAACCACTGCCTTAGGAGCAGCGGTGCATCTCTGACTGTTTACAGGGGACACATGTGTGACTGTCCAAGCTACCGGCACTATTCCCAGTAAATCCGGGTGTGGAAACTCCGATCATGGCTCCCTTGTTTTGTATGAGGCACCGGGCTTTCTGGGTCTGAGAATAAGAGATCCACAAACCCATCGCTGAGGGGAGCTCAGAGAATCTGTGGCTTAGGCTCTGAGGAAGGACGTCTTGGAGTTGGTGCCCCACCGAGCGCCTGGCCCTGAGAGGGACCCCGCCGGGCACCCAAAGCTCAGCTCTCTGAAGCCCCCGCTGTGCTCATGTGAACTCGTAATGAAGCTGATGTGTTGTTCACGAGTTAAAAAACAGAAAGGGCTGATCTTGCTTCAGTGTTTTCACATGGAGGCTGTACTTGGGATTTTTTCATGGCCTGTTTTTAAGACATCTGAAGAATTCGTTTCATATCATCATTTAAATCCCTCATGGTTGGCCTTCTATGTGGTACTTTCACAGTTTTTTCTAACTGTATTATCAGCTTTCTGATTAGCGCTTATAACTGTGGTTTCTTCTGGTTTTTCACATGGATTAAGAAGCAGGAACATAACAGGGTTTGGTTTCCTTTTCTAAAACACCCAGATGCGAGATGAATCCTTTTTAAAGAAAACTACTGAAAAGTACAATGGCTAGTATGTTAAACGCCCATATACCAAATCCCCCAAATGCACAAATGTTTGAAATGTTTTAGATAAAGGCAGGTAATGTGAGCTTATGTTAACTGCAAGTCGCAGGATTTTCCTTTCTCAGACCTGGCGGTGTTTCCAGGAGAGCTGACAGATGAGATCCCTTTTCTAGGAGAGGAATTCTGGGCCCCCTCCAGGGACCTGAGGCTTTATTTAGCAACAGAGAGAGCCAGAAATAGGACATCCATTATCTGGTATCCCAGGGCAGAGCGGACGTTCTACGCTACATCTCAGCATTCTCTTCCATTTTTAGCTCCCAAGTGTAGGTGTGAGCACGGCTTGCATGTTAATAGCCACACTCCCCAGGCAAAGCCAATTTTGGTGAAAGACTAAGGGCCCTTTAAACGGCAGGTCATGCCTCTTGCTTCTGCAGTGGAGAGTCAGCTGGGTTCCTGGATATGTTTGGATTTGAAATACACCCTGAAAATATGAATTCCAAGCAGGCACATGCTGCCCAGAATCTGAAGAGAATGTTCCTTACCTTATGCTGGTTGGCTGAAAGTAGGTATACCTATTACGTGGAAAAGGGGGAAGAAAAAAAGCAGTGACAGTCCTATTAATATGCAATCATTCATATATATATATATATATATATATGAGTATATATGTAACTTATCCTAGTAAAACTATTTTTGTCTGCTGTCTGTGTTCCTAAATGTAAATATACAGAGAGAGATATGATATTTGATTAGGAGAGAGAGCCTCTTCCTGTTTCTCCTGCAAATAAATGCCCAGCGTCAATCTGTGCGGTTATTTCTGACACAGAGAAGGGTCCAGGAGAACCAGGCTGTGACAATGGCAAAGCTTCCCTTCTACAAGTGTTTCTGTGGACAGTGAGACCATAATCTTCTGAGCAGCAATTGGCAAAGCAGAGATAAACTGTGATGTGGAGAAAAGTGTCACCTACCAGGTGTCCTTTGTGTTACATCTTTAGCTTCCAGAAGTATGCAGATCTTGAGGACACTTCCCTGCTAAAAAGAAGAAAGTCTCAACCTGCTTCTTTTCTTTTCCTTTTTTTTTGTTTTAATCTTTCACAGAAAGGAATGATCAGACAGAGCAGGAAGAAAGAAGAGAAATCAAGCAGAGATTGACAAGAAAGGTACTATCATTTAAGCACCTGTGTCCTGAATATTAAGGGGGAAAAGGTGGCTAGAGAAAAGCTGCTTCTGTAGCAGCGGGGATGGGCGATACAGGGCCTTGCTCTGTGATAACGAGTGATGGTTTCTGGGGTAACAGTGAACTCACTTACCAGATGCTCGAAAAGCAGTGCCTTTTGCCACGTCCCGCGTGAACGACATGCCTGTGGACGATGTCCTTACCTAGCACCAGAGAGCGTGGCGTGGCCGTGCAGCCCAGATGACATTTCCATTTGTTTCCAGGAAGTCAGACGTTGACTGGGCATGCTCTTCATTTATTCGAGCTCCTTACACAGTGCTTAAGGAAAGCGTGCCTGGATATCAGCGTGTCGGTTACCTTTCACTTGTCTAGAAGCTCCTGACTGCAGAAAACTTTATTAGCCTCAAGGGTTTGTATCTGGGGCTCAGATAGTTAAGTCAAAACGTACTATGGCCAACATAGGTAGCAAGTCTTATCAACTTTGATCTCCTTTTAAAGCCCTGACTATCTCTAAATTCAAGTGATCTGGTGTTATCCTTTCCTACTATGTTCTGTAATAATAATAATAATAATGAAATCTTGTCTTGCTTGAAGTTAATAGAATATCCTTCCTGAGCTTGAGTTATGAGCACTAGTAGTAGTATTTAGCATTTCAACTTTATCAGAAGCTTTTTTGGTAAAATCCTGCCTAATGACAGTTGAAAAGCAGCAGCTGCTGCTGTGAAATTTTTCCTAAGTTAATTCATCAGCCTTTCCTTGAGCTGTGCTGTGAACAGGGCGCCGCTAGCTTCCTGGGGTGTGAGTGCTCCTGATGGGATATATTAAGGGGAGGAGGCTGTAATTTAAGAGTGTATAATTTAAGCCCTTCCCATTAGAGATTTTTTTTGCATTAGGATTATATTTCACAGTTTCAGACTTTTATATTTATTTGTACAAGGGTACTGTTTGTTCAGAGTACTTTAGGAAAGCTAGTTTGGCATGTGAGACCTAACTATGGTTATCTTTTATTTTAGCTGAATCAGAGACCCACGGTTGATGAACTGAGAGACAGAAAAATTCTGATACGATTCAGTGACTACGTGGAGGTGGCGAAAGCACAGGACTACGACAGGCGGGCAGACAAGCCCTGGACAAGACTGTCGGCAGCAGATAAGGTGCAGAACAGACCTGTCTGCGCTGGCCGGGGGTGCATGTATGAAAGAAGGGCAAATTGTGTCATGCCAGGGAGTTTATTCTTAGACAGTGGGCGCCGTCAGCTGTTGCAGTCAAGGCTGAGCCTGACCAGATGTTGCTTTCACAAATACAACCCAGATTTCGGGTCTTGTTTTCAACCAGGGGATGGTTTTGCCCTTAGGGACATTTGGCAACGTCTGGGGGCAGTTTTGGTTGTCACCAGTGGGGCGGTGCTACTGGCGTCTGTTGAGTGGAGCCCAGGGATGCAGCCTCCCACCCGGAAGTGCACAGGACGGCCCGCACAGAGACTGATCCAGCCCCAGGTGTCCAGAATGTGAAGTTGATAAGCTCTGCTCTGGGGCACAAGTCAGAATAGGCAAGGCTGGCAAAAAAGAGCTGGATGGCATTGTTTGAAACAGTGAGCCGCAGTGGGGATGAGGAAGGGAGGAGAGGTGAGAGGCCCTCAGGAGACCCTCCCCCGTGTAGAGGGAGGCAGCTCTGGGCTCTGTCCTGGGCCGGTCCGGTTTGAGGTGTCTCTGGGGACCTCCTGGTCAGAGGGGCGGGGAGAGCAAGGAGGCGGTGGGGCAGAGGCTGAGGGGTGAAGCAGAGGAAATTAACACCCACCGAGCCCTCACGCTGCCCTGTACTGAGCCCAGCCTGCCAGCTATTGTTTCATTTAATCCTCCAGAAGATCCCAAAGAGAGAGGTGTTGTAATTATCCCCGTAGAGGTGCCATTGAACAGGTGCCAGGAGACGCTGGGACAGGTAAGGCTTGTCTGGGGTCAGGTGCTATCGACTGGCAGAACTTAAACCCAGGAGCGTCTGTCTACACAGTCTCTCCTACCTTCCCGCCTCTAGTGATTTTCAGAACTCTTAAAGCCTTTCGGAAGAGGAACATAATACGTTCAGCCAATGAGTTTGCTGACTTTGCTAATTGTTCCTCGTTCTTCATATGCTGAGTGTGAGTCCGTGAGGTTATAAATGAACGCACGTAAGCATTGCGGGCACTTGGAGAAATGCGGACAGGCTGTAGTTGGACTGACCCTCTCTGTTGCCTGTGGTGGATGTGCGCAGAGGAGCATCTCCCAGCCATGAAGGGAGAATTCAGGCATCTTTGGCAGCAGAGCTGGGAGTAGTACGTCCCTACATACTTGACGCAAAGCCTTTCCTTGCCCCGGAGGCTGTGTCTGATGTTTTTGTCTGGCCTGGTCCTGGAGGGTTTATCTGAGAGAAGCACACAATGAAAGTGGGTTTGGGAAGCTGGAGGAGGGCCAGATGAGAGGCCCTGAAAAGACTGAGATGCACATCTCACCCACATGTAACGGCAAGGTTATTTCTCAAATGACACAAAACAAAAATGTATTCTGAAGTTAGAATAACTTGTTTCTGGATTATCTAATTGCTGAATTCCAAGTAAGTTCACCAAAAGCTGAACTTCACTCATTATTTCGAGGTTCCGACGTTATAAGTGCCCTAGGCATGTGCTTGATCCATCTATGCTGTGCCGTGCGGGGGTGGGGCGGGGGGAGGGTGGATATCGTCCTACTCCAGCACAGCAAATAAATTCACTAAACACTTCCAGGATACCAGCTATGCAGTAGCTTGGTAGGACTATAAAAATGAGTATGTAAACGTCTAAATGCTGAACAAAAGGTTTTTTTAAATCTATCACAAAATAACAAAAGCCAGCAAGTATTAGGAATGGCTGTCAATCCATAACCATGGTACTCATTTCCTGCATTAACTTTTTAACGTCCTGAAAAATAATGTGCAGTTTTTAAATTCCAGGCAGCAATTCGTAAAGAACTGAATGAATACAAAAGTAATGAAATGGAGGTACATGCGTCAAGCAAGCATCTGACAAGGTCAGATTTCTGTTTGTGTGAATTTCTTGATACTTACATAACATGGTATTTATTTAAAAAGAAAATGTCAGAAAGCACTGTGTGTTCAGGTAAAAAAAATTCAGTATTTCTGCAGAGAACTGTCTTGAACAGACAGAATGCAACTCAATTGAAAGTGCTGTTCATTCCCATGGTTTCTTACAGGGCTTGGTGAAAGGTGGTATGTAGAACAGTATTACACAGGTCGTTGTTTTATTTAAGTAGTTAATGTATATTTAAGGAAATTAGTCTCAAAGCACTGAATGTACATTGCCTATATCTTTAATTCCCCTTCTCTAATATTCAGAACTCCCTAGTTGATAGAACTCCCTGATTTATTTATACAAATATTTATATATTTGTTTCCTCAGCAAATATTTGAGTATCACTATGTGCCATTCTTGGTGCTGAGAATGCAACTATAGATAAGGTAAAGGAGGGTCCGGTCTTCATGGAGCTTATATTCCAGTGGGGATATATTGACTGATTCTTCCATAATCAAGACTTTTCACACAAGGGGGATACACTCTGTCCACGTGACCATAAACAAAAGTGGCACAGGGTGTCTTGCTGATGCTGAAGTGCTCGTTGGCTGCATATCCTTCCAGCGTTTCCCCTTCTTGTCCACGGCCGTGACAAGTCACGATGAAGTTCTCACATCCCTTTAATCCTAAAGAGGCTGCCTGTGATGCCACGTGCCTTCAACTGTAACAGCTGCTCTGTCGTTTCTCCCTTGGTCTAGAGATGCTCAGGCCCCACATACAAAGAGAAAGGAAACCCTGAACGGAGACACTGCTTAAACTAAAACAATGGACTCCTTTCCTTTTCTGTTCCTCACAAAGTGGCCACTGCACCTGTTATTTAACAGATCACTCTGTGAGCCACTGCGGCTGTAGAAGAGAAGCCAGGCACACAGAATTCCCTCCTACACCATAGTTTTACTTTGTATATATCAAGGGAGGAAGAGGAGGTTGGAAGAGCAGGAAAAAAATGAAACAATAGTTTGTTTAAAAAGATTTGTTTCCCCCCCATGACTGGCATACTTTTGGGCAGGAATAAATCACCTTACTTCTGAGTGTTCAAAACACTAAAAAATGTTTAGGAAATAAACGTTCTCTGTAAAACATTCAGAGTTATTTTTAATGTTCAATTCTGTGTTAAAAAAAGATATAATTACTACATATTCTATGTATGGTAGTTTCAAAATATTTAATACATTTTTTCATTATACATTATTAAAAGAGATGTTTACTAAAGATATGTATTTTTTTCTCATAAGTCCTTGATAGCTTTCTTACAGGACAGAATTTTAAGAGTGAGCCCAAAACTTAGACAACAGGAAATACGATTTTTTTTTTTTTTTTTGGCCGTACTGTGTGGCATGTGGGATCTTAGTTCCCTGACCTGGGATCACACCCACAACTCCTGCATTGGAAGCATGGAGTCTTAACCACTGGACCACTAGGGAAGTCCCTGAAATATGATTTTTATACCAACACATTTTAGAATTCAATGTCAACTTTTAAAAGTGAGAACAATATTTTTAGTCACATGAGATTTTCTTAAGTGCGTTAAACATTGCCACAAACACATTATCAACTCTACAAGAACAAAACTATAACTCTACTACTGTAATATCCAATAATTCGTTGTATTAATCAATTCATTATTTCTACTGATTTAGCAAAGCTCTGCTCTTTCTGTGTACTTCAAGGGCTTACCTAGCATTTTTCAAACTAAGTTTTAGGCAGGCTTAAGAATTCAGCATCTGATTCCTCTTGGGTTATGCCTGGGGCCCGAGCAGTGGGCGCCGTCTGAGGCTTTACACTACTTTAATCCAGGCAGGTCCATCCTCACGTTTTACCCGTTGGACCTGCGCAAAGCTTTTATAGCAACAGAATTATTTGTGGAAGGTTTTGGCAATTTTAACTTAGAAATGTATAACCTTAAGTTATTTGTCTTTTTGTAATTTCTAGATTCCACAGGCCATAGAGATTTTCTTCTGAGAAGAATTGTGTTTAATTTTTTGATACCAACACTGAACATTCATCAGGGAACTTTCCTGAAGTTCAGCTCACGACTCCCTGCTGTGTTTGTGCGAGGAGCAGGACCCACACAGGTGAAATCTTGGCCACACTCACCTGTAAGAGGACCAGCAGAGGACACTCTTCACTCTCTGGTGTCTGAGGAGTGTGAACTGCTGGGGTCAGTAAAGACCCCAAGTAACTCGACCAGAAGAAAACTGTTGTTTGCCTTCCCGCCTTGTTTTGCAGTTCTGCGGTGTGACCAGGGACGGCCGCGTGCGTGTGCAGGGTCGCCGCGCCGAGGCTCCGACCGAGGGACGTGTACGCAGTGTCTTCAGTACCGTGTGGAAAAGACGTTTTTATTCTGATCACAGTTAATTTGAGAACTCTTTAAGTTCGTGTCATACAAAATGACTTACTGTATTATTCTTTTTTTATATAATGTCTAACAAAAAATGCAGCTGCAACATTTTCATTCCTGTTAATTTTGTTCTTTAATTAAATGACTACTCATTGCAGGAAATTAACCTGGGTGTTATTACAGTTTCTTGGGGTTGGGGTGAGAGATTTTTTAGAACGGGATGTGAAACGAGTCCAATTTTACTACTTTTGAGCCATCAGAAGCCAAACACATAAAGGAGAATTCAAACTTCTCGTGCGTTTTGTTTTGTAAATTCTGTTAGTATACGTGGTTTGTGCCTTAGAAAATCAAATTATCCTTTTCAAGTTAATTTAAGTTTATGTATCATTCAGTAATGAACCTAGAAATAAGTAATAACTTGTTGAAAAATTCTACCAAAAGGAAAATTATGCCCTCTTTAAGAGTATTTTTAATTTCATATTTGCAAACATTATTAAAAACTGTCATAAGAGACAAAGGTTTAGCTGGCGTGGAGATCATAAAGAGGAAACTTACCCTGGCACCAATGTAAAAGGTAATGTTGGCACAAAGGGGGAAAGTAAGTTAAATAAAAATAAATGTTCCCTGAAACACATTTTTACTTGGCCTTCGAGTAAGCATCCTCGTGAAAAAGAGCCCTCCCTCCTGGTCCATCGAGGCAGGGAGCACAGTGCTTGGATAAGGGCTTTGGGATCTTGCTGAACCTGTGCTGAAATCCCAGCTCTGTGCCATTCAGCAAGGTATTTATTTCCTCTTCAGGAAGCTCTCCCACCCCCTCCCGGCCCCGCCCCGCCCCGCCCCATCCCAGACTCTCTTTCTCTCTCTCTCACACACAACACTACTGTAATCTCTAAATGAGATGAAGGAGGGACAGTGGCTGAAGTCCCAGCACAGTGCCCGGCAAGTCCTGTCCACCGCGGGTGTGGTTGCCAGGTAGCCCTGGAGCTGGCGAACCTCGCCTGTGACTTCTCACTGCTCAAGCTACCTCATTGCTCTCCTTGACTTTTCCTGTTCTGCTGCTTCAAGGCTGCAGTAGGTCAGGCGCCCGTGGAAACTGCTCAACCCTTGTGGTAGCACTTGGTCCTGAGGGACTTGTGATCAGTCCTAGATGCTAGCAAACATACTGTCAGTTTGTGGAATTGGGGTCTTTTATAAGAAATCACTGTATGGTAGAAAAATTCCAGCTCTACCTCTTACTTGCTGTGTAACCTTCTGTGAATCGCTTGACTTCTCTGAGCCTCAATTTCTGTGTCTATGAAATGATATCTAAATCCTTTCTAATGAGAAGCCAATCCCTTAATTTTATAAGCATTTATGTGTATGTATATGTATTGTATATTTAATATATATATGTGTGTACTCTTTTATACATAAGCTGTTACTTGTGGCCAGCCAACCCCCAAAATACTTATTTTCTATTTTAAGTACATATTAGCTCCCTATTTTATATTTTATTCAATTTAAAATATTAATTGGAGCCAGACTGTAAAAATAAGATTTCAATCTCCGTCACCTAGAAATATCCATATAACTGCTTACTGTGAAGCAAAGAAAGGAAAAAGTTTCCCTTATTCTAGAAATCATTCTGGCCCCCGAAGCAAAAAGGATCCGTGCTTAGAAAATAACTAAACTGCAGCTATAGTCAGAGATAGTCTGATAGATGGGACACATGTTCAGGGTTTTTTGCCCAAGTAAAGACCCATAACTAATAGATAAATAAAATTAAAAATTTACGATAAAATACAAGATATCCAAAGCAGGGTTTTTTGGTTTGGTCCAGACTCAAGGGTTCTAAGATATCATAAAACCAGAAGACATTTTCATTGTAATCAAAATATTTGCAATGGTATCTAACTTCTATCACTGTATTTTTATTAATCATAAACTCTTTCCCTAAATTGTATTTCCATATTTCATGTTCTTAGCAGGTATTACAGAGGACAAGATAACCTAAAACTGTGAATCAAGTACGTGTATTTACTCTGCACCTACTAAGTGTATGGAATCCTGCACTAAATAAGTATATGACATGGCATCTCAAATCTCTCTCATCCTAGTTAGTTGGAGGAACAAAATTAAAAAGCAATTAATAAATCACATGGTACTGGTGATATACATGCATATGTATATGAATTTAAATATGCTGTATAAATTTGAAGAGAAAGGTTATGTTCTTAGGAGCCTGAAGACTTAGAGAAAACAATTCTGCTTTCTTATTCATAACAATCAGATATAGTATCTGAATTATAAGAATTCTTCATGAGTGCTACTAGTAGTAGTCGTTAATGAGGTTTTTGTGCATTGACTTTATAACTTATTTTTATTTAACAAAATAAAATGACTATTAAACAAAATTAAGTCATTAAAGAAATTGCTTTTAAGGAGTTCAAAAGACTTAAAAAACTTAACTGGTAATTTTGTGACAGGAAATTGAATCACGTTTCGAAGCATCAGGTTTTAAGCCAGTATGATAGGGAGAACAGTACATTGTATGACTTTGTAAAAAAAAAGTACATTTCAAAACTTTTAAAGGGGCTTTAAAATTATATTATTTAATTTTTGGACAATAGAAATGGATTAAAAAACACCTAACATCAAGAGGTCCACCGTGTGGAAATATATGGTAATTACAAGTCTAAATTTATTCTAATATATATTGGAAGTTTGAAAGTCAGTTTTTAGCTACATATCCACAGTTCTTCAATAGCAAAGTGCAGAAATGGAAAATTCTAATTATACTGTTAAAATTACTAGTCCCACATTATTCCAATACCCATTTACCCAGTTTTTTTTCCAGAATTTTTTTTCAGAGTTTTTCACGTGAAAGAAACATCTCAGAAGATGCTCATAAACAGCTGAACTTACGGAAAGTCAAACTGACTTCAGGTCCTTCCTGTCAGGAAGGACTTAACAGTTTGCTCCAATTTTTACATTGCTCAGACTTCTATTTTAGGTGTTTATTCATAGCACTTATGATTCTTCCATGCTTACATTTTAATTCAATATGTTAATGAACCTAGACATAAATATGAACTCACGTATGATAACTCTGACTGGGTTAACTGTTATTAGGTGGTGCTGATGGAATGGCTGAAGAAATATCTCTAGCAACTTGGAGAGCTTCACCCTAGGCCCTGAGGTGAGAGACAGCAGAATTCGTCACCCTAGACTGCCAGTTTAAGGAAGAATTAAATGCTAGACGAAAACCACAGTCTACTGCCCCCTCAAGGATGTGCTGGGCATCTATGGTATCAGGATTGGGTGGCATTTAAGTCTCTGTAGTGATGTCTGTAGAGTTTAGTATTTAAGTTTCTGCCTGGCTATACTAATGCTGCAAAATTTTTTCTCTCTTCCGTGACCCTTCCCATGTGTTCTTCTGGAACAGTTAACCATTGTACAGCTCCATTTAATTGAAGTGTCGTAAACCTGCACCAACATCGTGTTAAATTGTGATCCAGGTAAGACGTATAAGTCATTAGCAACAATGCTTATTTATTTTTTAGTATGTTTGAAATAGGAAAATCAAGAAATGTTAGCTATATTAGTTATTTAACATAATCATTAACATCTACTAATGCAAAATTGATTTAAATCACTATAGTAAGATAAATCGAGGAATAAATTTTGTAGTAAAGAACAGAGATCTGATCTTCAAAATGTTTCTTCTAAACTAGGGGTCTTGCAGACTACAGCCCACAGACCAAATCTGACTTTTTTTTTTTTTAAATGGTCTGCAAGCTAAGAATTGTTACTTTTTTTTTTATTATCTAGAGTGGGATTTCTGGGATATATGCTAAATATATGTTTAAGTTTTTAATATATGTTAAATTGTTTTCCAAGGTGGCTGCACCACCTTGCATTCCCATTAACAATGAATGAGAGTTCCATTATTCCATATCCATGCTAGCACTTGACATTCTCAGTCTTTTTCACTTTAGGCATTCAAGGAGTTGTGTATTTGTACAACATTGTGACATTAATTTTCCATGCAAATGTCTTATTGTTGGCTCATTTGAGTTGTACTGGTTCTTTCTTTGTGTGTGTATGTGTCTGTGTGTATTTATTTTTGAGGGTTTTTTTTAACATCTTTATTGGGGTATAATTGCTTTACAATGGTGTGTTAGTTTCTGCTTTATAACAAAGTGAATCAGTTATACATATACATATGTCCCCATATCTCTTCCCTCTTGCATCTCCCTCCCTCCCACCCTCCCTATCCCACCCCTCCAGGCGGTCACAAAGCACCAAGCCGATATCCCTGTGCCATGCGGCTGCTTCCCACTAGCTATCTACCTTACGTTTGTTAGTGTATATATGTCCATGCCTCTCTCTCGCCCTGTCAGAGCTCACCCTTCCCGCTCCCCATATCCTCAAGTCCGTTCTCCAGTAGGTCTGTGTCTTTATTCCTGTCTTACCCCTAGGTTCTTCATGACATATTTTTTTCTTAAATTCCATATATATGTGTTAGCATACGCTATTTGTCTTTCTCTTTCTGACTTACTTCACTCTGTATGACAGACTCTAGGTCTATCCACCTCATTACAAATAGCTCAATTTCGTTTCTTTTTATGGCTGTGTAATATTCCATTGTATATATGTGCCACATCTTCTTTATCCATTCATCCGATGATGGGCACTTAGGTTGTTTCTATCTCCGGGCTATTGTAAATAGAGCTGCAATGAACATTTTGGTACATGACTCGTTTTGAATTTTGGTTTTCTCAGGGTATATGCCCAATAGTGGGATTGCTGGGTCGTATGGTAGTTCTATTTGTAGTTTTTTAAGGAACCTCCATACTGTTCTCCATAGTGGCTGAACCAATTCACATTCCCACCAGCAGTGCAAGAGTGTTCCCTTTTCTCCACACCCTCTCCAGCATTTACTGTTTCTAGATTTTTTGATGATGGCCATTCTGACTGGTGTGAGATGATATCTCATTGTAGTTTTGATTTGCATTTCTCTAATGATTAATGATGTTGAGCATTCTTTCATGTGTTTGTTGGCAGTCTGTATATCTTCTTTGGAGAAATGTCTATTTAGGTCTTCTGCCCATTTTCGGATTGGGTTGTTTGTTTTTTTGATATTGAGCTGCATGAGCTGCTTGTAAATTTTGGAAATTAATCCTTTGTCAATTGCTTCATTTGCAAATATTTTCTCCCATTCTGAGGGTTGTCTTTTGGTCTTGTTTATGGTTTCCTTTGCTGTGCAAAAGCTTTGAAGTTTCATTAGGTCCCATTTGTTTATTTTTGTTTTTATTTCCATTTCTCTAGGAGGTGGGTCAAAAAGGACCTTGCTGTGATTTATGTCATAGAGTGTCCTGCCTATGTTTTCCTCTAACAGTTTGATAGTTTCTAGCCTTACATTTAGGTCTTTAATCCATTTTGAGCTTATTTTTGTGTATGGTGTTAGGGAGTGATCTCATACTTTTACATGTAGCTGTCCAGTTTTCCCAGCACCACTTATTGAAGAGGCTGTCCTTTCTCCACTGTACATTCCTGCCTCCTTTATCAAAGATAAGGTGACCATATGTGCATGGGTTTATCTCTGGGCTTTCTATCCTGTTCCATTGACCTATCTTTCTGTTTTTGTGCCAGTACCATACTGTCATGATTACTGTAGCTTTGTAGTATAGTCTGAAGTCAGGGAGCCTGATTCCTCCAGCTCCGTTTTTCATTCTCAAGATTGCTTTGGCTATTCGGGGTCTTTCGTGTTTCCATACAAATTGTGAAATTTTTTGTTCTCGTTCTCTGAAAAATGCCAGTGGTAGTTTGATAGGGATTGCATTGAATCTGTAGATTGCTTTGGGTAGTAGAGTCATTTTCACAATGTTGATTCTTCCAATCCAAGAACATGGTATATCTCTCCATCTATTTGTATCATCTTTTTTTTTTTTTTTTTTTTGGCTGTATGCGGGCCTCTCACTGTTGTGGCCTCTCCCGTTGCGGAGCACAGGCTCCGGATGCGCAGGTTCAGCGGCCATGGCTCACGGGCCCAGCCGCTCCGCGGCATGTGGGATCTTCCCGGACCGGGGCACGAACCCGTGTCCCCTGCATCAGCAGGCAGACTCTCAACCACTGCGCCACCAGGGAAGCCCTGTATCATCTTTAATTTCTTTCATCAGTGTCTTATAGTTTTCTGCATACAGGTCTTTTGTCTCCTTAGGTAGGTTTATTCCTAGATATTTTATTCTTTTTGTTGCAGTCTTAAATGGGAGTGTTTTCTTGATTTCGCTTTCAGATTTTTCATCATTAGTGTGTAGGAATGCCAGAGATTTCTGTGCAGTAATTTTGTATCCTGCTACTTTACCAAATTCATTGATTAGCTCTCGTAGTTTTCTGGTAGCATCTTTAGGGCTCTCTATGTATAGTAGCATGTCATCTGCAAACAGTGACAGCTTTACTTCTTCTTTTCCGATTTGGATTCCTTTTATTTCCTGATTGCTGTGGCTGATTGCTGTGGCTAAAACTTCCAAAACTATGTTGAATAAGAGTGGTAAGAGTGGGCAACTTTGTTTTGTTCCTGATCTTAGTGGAAATGCTTTCAGTTTTTCACCATTGAGGATGATGTTGGCTGTGGGTTTGTCATATATGGCCTTTATTATGTTGAGGAAAGTTCCCTCTATGCCTATTTTCGGCAGGGTTTTTATCATAAATGGGTGTTGAATTTTGTCGAAAGCTTTCTCTGCATCTATTGAGATGATCATATGGTTTTTCTCCTTCAGTTTGTTAATATGGTGTATCACATTGATAGATTTGCGTATATTGAAGAATCCTTGCATTCCTGGAATAAACCCCACTTGATCATGGTGTATGATCCTTTTAATGTGCTGTTGGATACTATTTGCTAGTATTTTGTTGAGGATTTTTGCATCTATGTTCATCAGTGATATTGGCCTGTAGTTTTCTTTCTTTGTGACATCCTTGTCTGGCTTTGGTATCAAGGTGATGGAGGCCTCGTAGAAGGAATTTGGGAGTGTTCCTCCCTCTGCTATATTTTGGAAGAGTTTGAGAAGGATAGGTGTTAGCGCTTCTCTAAATGTTTGATAGAATTCGCCTGTGAAGCCATCTGGTCCAGGGATTTTGTTTGTTGGAAGATTTTTAATCACAGTTTCAATTTCAGTGCTTGTGATTGGTCTGTTCATATTTTCTATTTCTTCCTGCTTCAGTCTTGGCAGGTTGTGCATTTCCAAGAATTTGTCCATTTCTTCCAGATTGTCCATTTTATTGGCATAGAGTTGCTTGTAGTAATCTCTCATGATCTTTTGTATTTCTGCAGTGTCAGTTGTTACTTCTCCTTTTTCATTTCTAATTCTATTGATTTGAGTCTTCTCCCTTCTTTCTTGATGAGTCTGGCTAATGGTTTATCTATTTTGTTTATCTTCTCAAAGAACCAGCTTTTAGTTTTATTGATCTTTGCTATGGTTTCCTTTATTTCTTTTTCATTTCTTTCTGATCTGATTTTTATGATTTCTTTCCTTCTGCTAACTTTGGGGTTTTACTGTTCTTCTTTCTCTAATTGCTTTAGGTGCAAGGTTAGGTTGTTTATTCGAGATGTTTTCTGCTTCTTAAGGTGGGCTTGAATTGCTATAAACTTCCCTCTTAGAACTATTTTGCTGCATCCCATAGGTTTTGGGTCTTGTGTCTCCATTGTCATTTGTTTCTAGGTATTTTTTAATTTCCTCTTTGATTTCTTCAGTGATCATTCCGTTATTAAGTAGTGTATTGTTTAGCCTCCATGTGTTTGTATTGTTTACAGATCTTTTCCTGTAATTGATATCTAGTCTCATGGTGTTGTGGTCAGAAAAGATACTTGATACGATCTCATTTTTCTTAAATTTACCAAGGCTTGATTTGTGACCCAAGATATGATCTATCCTTGAGAATGTTCCATGAGCACTTGAGAAAAATGTGTATTCTGTTTTTGGATGGAGTGTCCTATAAATATCAATTAAGGCCATCTTGTTTAACGTATCATTTAAAGCTTGTGTTTCCTTATTTATTTTCATTTTCGATGATCTGTCCATTGGTGAAAGTGGGGTGTTAAAGTCCCCTACTATGAATGTGTTACTGTGGATTTCCCCTTTTATGGCTGTTAGTATTTGCCTTATGTATTGAGGTGCTCCTATGTTGGGTGCATAAATATTTACAATTGTTATATCTTCTTCTTGGATCAATCCCTTGATCATTATGTAGTGTCCTTCTTTGTCTCTTCTAATAGTCTTTATTTTAAAGTCTATTTTGTCTGATACGAGAATTGCTACTCCAGCTTTCTTTTGGTTTCCATTTGCATGGAATATCTTTTTCCATCCCCTTACTTTCAGTCTGTATGTGTCTCTAGGTCTGAAGTGGGTCTCTTGTAGACAGCATATATATGGGTCTTGTTTTTGTATCCATTCAGCCAATCTGTGTCTTTTGGTGGGAGCATTTAGTCCATTTACATGTAAGGTAATTATCGATATGTATGTTCCTATTCCCATTTTCTAAATTGTTTTGGGTTCGTTATTATAGGTCTTTTCCTTCTCTTGTGTTTCTTGCCTAGAGAAGTTCCTTTAGTATTTGTTGTAAAGCTGGTTTGGTGGTGTTGAACTCTCTCAGCTTTTGTTTGTCTGTAAAGGTTTTAATTTCTCCCTCAAATCTGAATGAGATTCTTGCTGGGTAGAGTAATCTTGGTTGCAGGTTTTTCTCCTTCATCACTTTCAGTATGTCCTGCCACTCCCTTCTGGCGTGCAGAGTTTCTGCTGAGAGATCAGCTGTTAACCTGATGGGGATTCCCTTGTGGGTTATTTGTTGTTTTTCCCTTGCTGCTTTTAATATGCTTTCTTTGTATTTAATTTTTGACAGTTTGATTAATATGTGTCTTGGCATATTTCTCCTTGGATTTATCCTGTATGGGACTCTCTGTGCTTCCTGGACTTGATTAACTATTTCCTTTCCCATATTAGGGAAGTTTTCAACTATAATCTCTTCAAATATTTTCTCCATCCCTTTCTTTTTATCTTCTTCTTCTGGAACCCCTATAATTCGAATGTTGGTGCGTTTAATGTCCCAGAGGTCTCTGAGACTGTCCTCAGTTCTTTTCCTTCTTTTTTCTTTATTCTGCTCTGCAGTAGTTATTTCCACTATTTTATCTTCCAGGTCACTTATCCGTTCTTCTGCCTCAGTTATTCTGCTATTGATCCCATCTAGAGTCTTTTTCATTTATTGTGTTGTTCATCATGGTTTGTTTCATCTTTAGTTCTTCTAGGTCCTTGTTAACTGTTTCTTGCATTTTGTCCATTCTATATCCAAGATTTTGGATCATCTTTACTATCATTATTCTGAATTCTTTTTCAGGTAGACTGCCTATTTCCTCTTCATTTGTTAGGTCTGGTGGGTTTTTATCTTGCTCCTTCATCTGCTGTGTGTTTTTCTGTCTTCTCATTTTGCTATCTTACTGTGTTTGGGGTCTCCTTTTTGCAGGCTGCAGGTTCGTAGTTCCCGTTGTTTTTGATGTCTGTCCCCAGTGGCTAAGGTTGGTTCAGTGGGTTGTGTAGGCTTCCTGGTGGAGGGGACTAGTGCCTGTGTTCTGGTGGATGAGTCTGGATCTTGTCTCTCTAGTGGGCAGGTCCACAGCTGGTGGTGTGTTTTGGGGTGTCTGTGGACTTATTATGATTTTAGGCAGCCTCTCTGCTAATGGGTGGGGTTGTGTTTCTGTCTTGCTAGTTGTTTGGCATAGGTTGTCCAGCACTGTAGCTTGCTGGTCGTTGAGTGAAGCTGGGTGCTGGTGTTGAGATGGAGATCTCTGGGAGATTTTCCCCGTTTGATATTATGTATTATGTGGAGCTGGGAGGTCTCCTGTTGACCAGTGTCCTGAAGTTGGCTCTCCCCCCTCCGAGGCACAGCACTGACTCCTGGCTGCAGCTCCAAGAGCCTTTCATCCACACGGAAAAAGAGGAAAAGGGGAAAAAGTCATAGATCTTGCTCTCAAAGTCCACCTCCTCAATTTGGGATGATTCGTTGTCTATTCATATATTCCACGGATGCAGGGTACATCAAGTTGATTGTGGAGCTTTAATCCGCTGCTTCTGAGGCTGCTGGGAGAGATTTCTCTTTCTCTTCTTTGTTCTCACAGCTCCCAGCGGCTCAGCTTTGGATTTGGCCCCTCTCTGTGTGTATGTCGCTGGAGGGCGTCTGTTTTTGCTCACACAGGACGGGGTAAAGGAACCGCTGATTTGGGGGCTCTGGTGCACTCAGCCCGGGGGGAGTGAGGGGCACGGCGTGTGGGGCGGGCCTGCGGCGGTAGAGGCCGGTGTGACGTTGCACCAGCCTGAGGTCCGCCGTGTGTTCTCCCGGGGAAGTTGTCCCTGGATCCCAGGAACCTGGCAGTGGCGGGCTGCACAGGCTCCCCGGAAGAGGGGTGTGGATAGTGACGTGCTCGCACACAGGCCCGTTGGTGGCGGCAGCAGCAGCCTTAGCGTCTCCTGCCCCAGAATTGTTACATTTTTAAAAGGTTACATTTGACATGTTTAAACAAGTACCTACATGATACCCTCAAATTTACCTTTTTGACCTAAAACATTTACTGTATAGCCCTTTAAAAAAGAGTTTGCCAACTCCTGGTCTAAAAACTTTTTTTAACTTTTAAATAAATATATAATAGAAAATGTTGAATTACACAGAACAAACAGTTAATTTTGTTTCTAAATAAGCTTGAAATTTTAATAAATCTGTTACAAATTTCAGACTCATAAGCTCACACTGACAGTAGTTATTTGACGTGCGTAGAATGCACATCAAGTTAGGTAAAACTAACACAGGCCCTGTTGGTATTAAAGGCACATGTGTCATTAGTGTGACAGTGAAACACAGTGCTCCAACTTCCGTTTATTTCAAATTATTGCTATCACAGCATAAACCAAAATTATATTATCTACAGTTCAAGATAGTACAACACATAGATCTCATTCAACACATTTGTATTCCTGAAAAAAATATTGAGTTATTTCCCTCTAGATGTTGTTTTAGAATATTTCCATTGGCTCTTTTGACCTAATATGTTCTTTTGTTTTGTTTTTTGCGGTACGCGGGCCCCTCACTGTTGTGGCCTCTCCTGTTGCGGAGCACAGGCTCCGGACGCACAGGCTCAGTGGCCATGGCTCACGGGCCCAGCCACTCCGTGGCATGTGGGATCCTCCCAGACCGGGGCACGAACCCGTGTCCCCTGCGTCAGTAGGCGGACTCTCTCAACCACTGCGCCACCAGGGAAGCCCCTTGACCTAATATGTTTTTAAAAAACAGAAACTAACCATTACAAATACGACATCGTCTTTGGTAATGCAGCCTGTGTACCTCTGATTTGCCTACACAATTCTTCAAAGGTGCCAATAAAAAAGAAATCCATATGATTCTACATGACTGCTTTAAAAACAGATAGATACCATTTTTAAGTACAAGGAGAGGGTTCATTTCTTACCTTTGTATATAGAGCTGAGCACAGTACATGTCACATGATAGATGGCTCATATGGCTGGTTGACTAATACTTTATCAATTTTAATAGAAATACCAACATTATACGGGATTTGAGGATCTAAAGAGTTTTAGGAGGCACATTGGCCCTCTCTGTACTTAGCAAATTCCTCCCTAGAAACACTACATCTGTTCACTCACTTATTCACACTGTGCAAGCCTGCTTTTCCAGGCACTCTTTTTAGGTTCTGGAAATAGTGATGAACAAGGTAGGCAAGGTTTCTGTCCCCATAGAATTTTTGAAGTGTACTGTACAAGAAGAAAGGAGTAGGAGGTAAGAGTGAAGAAAGAGGCAGAGGCTAGCTCACGCACGGCCTTTTAGGCCATGATATAAAGGTTGGGTTTTACGGGCACAGAAAACCTCTGGAGAGGTTCTTTGTTGTTGTTTTTTAGTTCAGGTGAAAAGGAGATAACATGAAACTAACAGTGTTAAAGAATACAGTTCAGTGGCATTTTATACATTCACAAAGTCATACGGCCACCACTTCTGTCTAGTTCCAGAACATTTTCATCACACCCGAAGAAGACCCCATGCCCTTTAGGTAGCTACTCCTCGTTCTCCCCTTACCAAACACTAACCTGCTTTCTGATTCTATGAATTTATAATTCCTGGATATTACATGTAAATTGAATCATATGTGACCTTTTGTGTCTATTTTCTTTCACTTAGCCTAATGCTTTTGAGATTCATTCACACTGTAACATTAATCAATACTTCCTTCCTCTTACGGCTGAAAAATATTCCATTGCATAGATTTACTACATGTTTGTTTATCTGATGGCCATTTGGGCTGTTTCCACCTTTTAGCTATTGTGAATAGTGCTATTGTGGACATTGTTTTACAAAAGTATTTGTTAAATATCTGTTTTCAATCCTTTTGGGTATATAACTAAGAGTGGAATTGCTGAGTCATATAATTCCTTGTCTAATTTTCTTTTAATTGTACAGTTTTTCTTCTTTTAAAATATTTATTTTATTTTTGGCTGCACTGGCTTCTTCGTTGCTGTGCACGGGCTTTCTCTAGTTGCGGCGAGCAGGGGCTACTCTTTGTTGCGATGCGCGGGTTTCTCATTGCAGTAGCTTCTCTTGTTGCAGAGCACAGGCCCTAGGCGTGCGGGCTTCAGTAGTTGTGGCGCCCAGGCTCAGTAGTTGTGGCTCGCAGGCTCTAGAGCGCAGGCTCAGTAGTTGTGGCGCATGGGCTTAGTTGCTCCATGGCATCTGGGATCTTCCCAGACCAGGGATCGAACCAGTGTCCCCTGAATTGGCAGGTGGATTCTTAACCACTGCACCACCAGGGAAGCCCCCTTGCTTAACTTTTTGAGGAACCACCAAATTGTTTTCCAGAGTGGCTGCATTATTCTACATTCCCCCAGAAATGCACAAGCGTTCCAATTCCTGCACATCCTTGCCAACACTTACTTTCTGTTTTTTTGATTCTAACCATCCTAGCAGGTATAAAGTTGGGATCTCATTATGGTTTTGACTTCCATTTTCCTAATGACTAATGATGCTCAGTATATGTTCATGTGTTTGTTGGACATTGGTATGTCTTCTCTGGAGAACTGTTTATCCAGTCCTTTGCCCATATATTTTAATCAGATTGTCATTTTGTTGTTGAGCTGTAAGTATTTTTTGTATATTTTGGATACTAGACCCTAATGAGATATATGATTTGCAAATTTTCTCCCATTCTGTAGGTTGTTCTTTTTTCCTTTCATGAAAGTATTCTTTGATGCACAAAAGTCCTTTTTTAAAAAAATATTTTGATGAAGTCCAAATTACATTTTTTTTCTGTTGCTGGTGTTTTTGGTGTCATATCTAAGAATCCATTGCCAAATCCAAGGTCATGAAGATTTACTATGTTTTTTTCCTATGGGTTTTATAGTTTTAGCTCTTACTTTTAGGTTTTTGATCCATTTAACGTTAATTTTTATATATGGTGTAAGGTGAGGTGGATGAGTCCAGTTTTATTGTTTGGCATGTGGCTATCCAGTTGTCCCATAACCACTGGTTGAAGAGACTATTATTTCTCCACCAAATGGTCTTGGCACCCTTGCCAAGGTTTCCAGGCACCACCTTGAAACTCAACTGACCATAGATGAATAGGATTTTTGCTAGACTCTCAATTCTGTTTCATTGCTCTGTTATGTCTATCCTTCTGTAGGTACCATACTGTTTTAATTTAGCTTTGTAGTAAGTATGAAATTGGGAACTGTGAGTCCTCCAACTTTATCATTCTTTTATCAACGTTGTTTTGCTATGTTGGGTCCCTTCCATTTCTGTGTGATTTTTAGGATTGGCTTTTTCATTTCTGCAGAAAGGGCTTGGAATTTTGATAGGGATTGCATTAAGTGTGTAGACTGCTTGAGAGAGTATTGCCATTTAACAGTGTTAAGTCTTGCAGTCGGATGGGATGACCATGGGATGTCTTTTCCACTTACTTAGGTCTTCTTTCTTTCAATAATGTTTTGTAGTTTTCAGTGTTCAGATCTTTCAACTCCTTCATTAAATATACTCCTCTTAATATGCTTCTGGATTCAGTTTGCCAGTATTTCGTTGAAGATTTTACATTTATATTCATAAGGGATATTGGTCTGTAATTTTCTTGTGACGTCTTTATCTGACTTTGGTAGCAAGGTATTGCTGGCCTCATAGAATGAGTTAGGAATGTTCCCTCTTCTGTTTTCTGGAAGCATTTGAGAAGGACTGGTATTAATTCTTCTTTAAATGTTCCGTAGAATTCTTTGCTGGGAGGTTTTTGATTACTGATTAAATCTCTTTACTTGTTGTAAGTCTGTTCAGATTTTCTGTTTCTTCTTGAATCAGTTTTGGTAGTGTTTCTAAGAATTCATCCATTTCATACAAGCTGTCTAATTTGTTGGCATACAGTCGTTCATAATTCTCTTGTAATCCTGTTTTTGTAAGGTCAGTAGTAATATTCCCAATTTTCATTTCTGATTTTAGAAAGTTTAGTCTTCTGTTGCTCTTAGGCAATCTAACTAATGTTTTATCAATTTTCTTGATCTTTTCAAAGAATCAACTTTTTTCCCCCTTTCTAAATTTAGTTTATTTTAAAATTTGCTATTTTGTTCATCTTGGATTTTTGGCATTGATTTTGATTTCTTAAAATATTGCATTAAGATATTATTTATCTTGACTGATGAATTTTTTTGGCATCCCCTTAAAATTCTGCCCCCAAGGCAAGTGCCTCATTTGTCACCTTAGTCTTGGCCCTGGGGACTGAAGCTGTAGTTGGAGGGAGGAAGGGAGGGAGGTTAGATCTGGGGGAGGGGGGAATTGGGGGTGGGAGACAGCGGTGGAAGCGGGGGGAGGCAGAGCCACCAAAAGACTTCCTTAGATTCTCTGCTTAGATGACTTCCTCAAGTCAAAGTTGGGATAACTTCCATAAGTTTGCTTATGAAGCCCCATGGCTCAGATTTGCAGTACTCCAGGAGGTGTCTTCCAGATTTTCTCCTTTTAGGGTTCCATTTCCAAGGACCTCAGACCTAGATAGGAGGGGGTTATACGCGAACACTGACATCACGTTTCCCAAAGGACACATGGGTTTTGTGCAAACTTGGCCTTGGGCTGCCGACAATATTGACCCCATGGTTCAGGGCTGTTCAACCAAAGGGAGGCGATGGTGGGGGAAGAGGGCAAAGGTCTAGAGAGGACCCAGTCTCAGAGCAAGTACCTCCCTCTCCTCACCCCAGGCCTTCCTTTTCTTCTCCCTGTCCCACTCAAGTGGCCCTTGGCCAGTTCCAGCTTCCAGACAGGACTCCTGGTTGGAGCCGGGGGGTGAGTGAAGGGAAGGCAGCCAGCTCGGAGCCATGCCTATGCCTCCCACCATGTGTGTGCCCACGGGTTGTCACCTACTTGCTGACTGAGAAGTGATCTGTCTCATCTCTTGGAGCGAGGGCAGAGGGAGGAGAGGTGCAGGTAAAACCCAGGTCTTTATTAGCCGTAAGACCGGCAAAGATGGTTCTGGGAGGGAGGAGGGGGCCTCAGCCTGGCAAAGGAAGAGTCATGATGTGTGGGATGGACATAATAGCTCAGTCTCCCTAAGGAGGCTGTGAGGAGAGAAAAGTGGGCAGGGCAGGCAGGCTCTGTGTCATCTGGGGTGTCAGTCAGGGTCCTGGCAGGAGATAAAAGACCCACTCAGCTGTCTGTGTTTGCATCACTAAGACTTAATGAAGAACTTTCAAAGAATCAGCTTTTGGTTTTATTTATTTTGTTTTCTATTCTTTTTAAAAAAAACTCTAATATCTATTATTTCCTTCCTTCTGACAGCTTTGGGTGTAGTTTGCTCTTTTCCTAGTTCTTTAAAGTTATAAAGTTAGGTTATTAATTTGAGATCTTTCTTCATTTTTAATGTATATAAATGTACAGCTGTAAATTTCTCTGAGCACTGCTTTGAATATGTTGCATTTTCATTTGTCCCCAAGTATTTTCTAATTTCCTTTGTGATTTCTTCTTTGACCCACTGGTTAAGAATGTATTTTCACTGGAGAGTTTTACATACGGAGTCAGAAGCATGGTCTGATTTATGATTTAGCAAGAACATATTGGCTGCTAAGTGCATAAAGGGTTGTAAAAAGGCAAGTATGAACACTGGAAAGCAATTTAGGAGGCTGTTGAAATTGTCTATGTGAGAAATGATGTTGACACTGTCAAAGGTAGTGACAGTGGAAGTGACAGAAAGTATACATATGTAGAACATATTTTTGGCAGTACAATCTGCAGGACTTGTTGATTGATTAACCGGCCAAAAGAAACGGAGCAATCAGGAATTACTTCTAGGTTTTGGCTTGAATAGTTGGGTGGATAAAAGTGACATTTACTGAGATGGAAGGACAGGTTTATTTTTTCTTTTCTCTGGTGGTGAGAGGGACTGCTGCTGAGAGAGAAATCGAGTTGTTTGGAGAATTGAGATGTTTATTAAAACTATCAATAAAGTAGTGTATATGACATTCTAATGTCCAAAGTGAAGGTCAGCATGTTTCTACATTTGGAAGTCATCAATACAAAGATGAAATTACCTAAGGAGAAGGTATAGATTGAAGTGATAGACTAGGATTGAGCCCCCTATTAAGGGAAGCCAGAAATAAGCCAAGAAAGGGTGGAAAATATGTGCCAGCCAAGGGGGTTTTTAACTGTGGAATGGTACTGAGAAGCTGCGTGAGAAGTACACAGAGATAAGATTTGGTAAAATAACTGGTGATTTTGATAAAAGCTATCTCAGTGAAATTGTAGGGACAGAAGCTGGACTGAGGGGAGGTAGGTAAGGGGCAAATAAGAAGTGGGTTGAGATAGTAACTCGCGAAAATTCTTCTGATACGTTCTGTGTGAGGGTGAGTAGAGAATTACATAGGGAGGGCAGCAGTTAAAGAGGAACTTGTTGTCAAAGTCCTTTTTAAAAAATAAAAATAAATAAAAATAAGTGTGGGCTATACACATCAGTAGAGAGAAGTCAGACAACAGGATTCAGAGCACTAGCCAGGGGTATTAGATTGTCCTGAAATAATGAGGCTATTCTGCCATTGGAACATGTGAGAAATCAGAAATGCCAGTATTGATGCAGGTAACATGTTAGATTTTAGGGAGAAGAGATGAGGAAAGTATGAGGTAAGTCCATCCCCTAAAAGATAAAGAATTAAGGAGGTACTGATATACAGTAATACTCTGGAAACACGGTGAAGGCAGTTGAACAGGGCAGAATAAGGATTACTGAGCAATGCTGTGTAGCCACTTGAAATAGGTAGTCATAGGGCTTCCCTGGTGGCACAGTGGTGGAGAGTCCGCCTGCCGATGCAGGGGACACGGGTTCGTGCCCCGGTCTGGGAAGATCCCACATGCCGCGGAGCGGCTGGGCCTATGAGCCATGGCTGCTGAGCCTGCGCGTCCGGGAGAGGCCACAACAGTGAGGCCCGCGTACCGCAAAAAAAAAAAAAAAAGAAATATGTAGTCATAAATTTAAACCTTGATTATACTTCTCAAGTGATGTTCAGGTTGTGGAATGAGGGGTATGAACTAGTGGATAAAGTTGAGGAGAGGAGAGAGGGCAAGAGACTTATTTTGGACTAAGGACTCTAGAATCGGTAAGGAAAGAAGGACAGACAAGAAGGGTACCTAACAGGCAATAGCAGAAGAGTGGTGGAGTAAACAGCCTGGGACTACTCTAGAAAGCAGGCTGGGGTGATGATGTTTAAAGTTGAGATTCAGGGCACAACTATGGTCATGACAGGGTCACAGCAGAACGGTTTAAAGAGCTGGGAGGAAGTAGGAACCTGGGTAGGATTACACATACAGCACAGTATAGGAATTAGTATAATGTATTATTTAGGAGTCTTGGAAGTCTGGCCAAGGATGAGGCAAACAAGGATGTGTGTCACGATGGGATTGATTCTAAAGAAGTCTCACAGGGCAACATGGAGTTTCAACTCCTGAGTAGTAGTTAATATTACAGCAGACCTGTCACTGTTTCTTGACATAGAATCCCTGCTACCATATCAATCAATCAGTAAATCTTAGCTGATGCTAGCAATGGGATAAAGCTAAGATGTGAAGGGTCTTCCTTTGCTTATCTAGACTAAGCAGCCTGTACCCCTGTATTTAAATACCGGTAATATCCAAATACTCTGCTACCATGAAGCAGGTAAGTGCGACAGTGAGTGAGGCTGCGTGGTGGTACATACACTTCAGATGTCTGATTGATTGGAGGATATTTTGCTTGATCCAGTGTTCATAAAACAGGAAAATGACTTATAAAGTAAAATAATTGTATAAAATCCCAGTGAGAGCATTTATTTCAACTTTATTATATAATTAAAGCAAATAAATGTATATTCATTTTTATACATTAATCTAGCAAAATATATTATTACAATGAACACTAGGGCTTAAAAAGTACTTGTCAAAACAGCCTGCTGCGAGTTAATACCATTTTAATTCTAGAGAGACATGTTAACTATTTTAGGCTAGTTAGTGCCTTCTAATACAATGGAGCCATAACTGAATAAATATACTCTCCAACAGTGTGCTGAAAGTAGTGATTTACACTCAGGGAAGCATTTTAAATCAGACTCCTCCCCCTTCTATGCATCACTAAATTTTTATTACTTGTAGTATATTCTGAACTAGTAAATTTTAATAATACTTTAGTTCAGACTTTTAAAATATATTTTATATGATAATTTTAGTTTATTAGTTTATGAGTATAGTTAACTTGGCAATATTTGTCTCCTGCAAATATTACTATAAAAACAAGCCAATTTCTTTTACTGTTTACTGATTGGTTTCCCAAAGCTTTCTAAAAAAAATAGTATCGTACAGACAAAAGTCTTCTTTGGGTCTCAAGACTCATGTTATAGTGACTGTAGGTTCTTTCTCATCCATTAGAGGACATTTCTTTGAATTCAGAGGTTCCTACAAAGGTACTCTTGCCTGGGTGACATGTATTTTCTTTGTAGAGCTACTCTGGTATTCCCCAGCTATACACACAAAGGAATAACTGGATAAAACTTGTTGATAACAACTAGACATCACACATTGTTTCTTTCATGAGCCATGAATAATGACATCAATCCTCTGCGTACATTAAGAAGCTGCTCTTCTTGCTATGGCCAAGAAAAAAAAAAATCACACTTTGGTAGTTTTACAGTGAAACTTTAAAATCTAATAAAACAGTAAAAAAAAAAATCAAGATATTAGATACTATGAATAAAGATATTATGTATCAGTGTTCATTCTATCCAGTTCACCAGGGTCCATTCCTAGATCTCTACAGAATTATGTGCTTATTACTGATATTTTAGATATATTTAGATGAATTTAGATGATCAGTTGCGAGAAGACCTCATCTTTTAAACCCCAAATCAATGAAATTTATTTTTTACTTTCTTCCTTTAAATATTAAATCTATAGTCTAGTCTGGAGAAGAACTTCAGCAAGAATCAGTCTAGTTAGTTAGCTTATGTGCTTTACACTGAACTGGCTTAGCCACACATCCTGATCCTCTGCTATATATCAGCATACTGGTTCTATTAAAATTTAATAAAAGTGTATTAAAATATCCTGTATTAAAATATCCTGTATCAAAGATTAGTACTAAAATACATATAGAAATGCCTCCACCTTTGAGAAAACACCAAAGGCATGTTCACTTGGAGAAGTACCTTTAGACACCTTCCCCCCTCCCCAACCCCTGATTGCAGTTGCTGGTCTACTAGACCTTTGGAAAGCCAGCTACTTTAATCCCCAAATCTAAGGAAATGAAGTCTTGTCCAAGTAGACAATAGTTCTTTCTGGGTAGTTCTCCCTGACACAGGACTTCAGAAGACACATCAGGACTGTTGCAGTGCATCGTACTTAGATGCATACAAAGAAATCATGCTTTTAGCTTATTTTTAAATTTCTAAATCCATCTTTTCTTAGGAGACGGACTCATTATTTAAATCACCCCTATTTTTCTACTGTAAATTTGCTCCCATTTTAATTTTAAAAACTTAAAGAACTAAACCCCAGTGGGGCTAAAACTGGCTTCTCTCAATCCAAAAAGACAGAAGAAAAACCTGTGGAAGAATTTCCCATTTAAATATATAAAAGCATGACTGACCATTCCATTTGAAAAACCCAAACTAGATAGCTGATTTACCATTTCCTTAAGAAGTCTGTCTTGCAGCATTTTCATGTTTTCTTTCATCAAACACATCTGTGAATAAATAATTTCCCCCATGAAATTTACTATAAAATTTTCACAGCAAAAAGACAAGTTAGACTGACTAATATTGAGATTATATATAAAAATATAAAATTTATACCTCAGATGTAAAAATAGTTTCTTCATAATCAGTGTTGTAGAAGACATTCTTTTCCAATGAAGCTTTTAAAAGGTGAAGTCTAACAAATAGAATAATGAAAGTTACCTTTGTATTTTAGTTAACAAATTAAATTGCTATAATATAGTATATATAATTTTAATTTTAAACTATTATAATAAAATCTAACATTATAGATTCTAATCATTAAGAATGTCATACTAACCTCTGCTGTTCACTTTTATGATAGGCACTGAACTTCTGAAATACCTTTTCCCAAAAGCCCTAAATTTCAAAATACAAAACTGATTATAGTAAATTATGACTAAAAATTAAAACTTAGCAGAATTTACTATATTTATATTATTCCTAATTTTAAGAACTTGGCTATATGCTAAGAATATTGCAGATGGCCTATACTCTTTCGGCTTAAAAAAAAAATTGAAAGCAAACTCTTTCAGACTTTCTCCTTTATTATCGAAGGTATTCATCATAAACTTTATATATATATTTACTGAAGTATAGTTGATTTACAGTGTTTCAGATGTACAGCAAAGTGATTCAGTTATACATACATATATATATATTGTTTTTCAGATTCTTACAAGATATTGAATATAGTTCCCTGTGCTATATAGTAGGTCTTTGTTGTTAATCCATTTTATATATAGTAGTGTGTATCTGTTAATCCCAAATTCCCAATTTATCCCTCCCCCGCATCATAAACTTAAGTGTATTTTTAGTGTATGTATATGAAACTAACTAAAAATCTAAGATTATGTTCTAAAAAACAAAAACATTTATGGTGTGGTCTACAAGCAGAAGGTTAACAGAAGTTTTCCTGAGTGTAGCTCTTTAAAAATGAGGTTTTTAAACTCTCAAAAGCACAAACCACAAATTCCTTCTCCAAATCTTTTAAAGACTGTGAATCTTTTTCAAAATTCTCCAGCTCCTCTATGATGATGAGTTGGAATTTGTCAAGTTTTTTGATCCTATTAAAGAAACAAAATGAGGTTTTTTTTTTTTAATGATAGCACTTATAGCACAGCACTTAGAATATTTCAGAAGGGATTTTTAGCACAGACCTATACTCCTGAATCTGATGGTCCACTGTTTTTATATGTTGTTGAGCCGTTTTCCAAGACTGTTTAGTAAAATAATCCATCATTTTGTGGCGGATCTGAAAAATACTCATTTTTAACTTGAAAAATCTTTACAAAATAATAATCTAACCAAGACTATATTAAGGCCAAAGCCTTTTCCATGAAATATAAATACCTAAGAAGAACTTAGAAAAGTGAAAAATTAAAAACTCAGTGATCTCAACTGAAGTGTTAATGAATAAGCTCAGAGCAGGGCCTAGTTCCACCAGGAAGGCTCTGAGTGAGGGTTGGAATTGGTAATTATTTTCATAAGTACATGACATTCTACATTTACAAAAATGCTAGTGATTATAATTCTCTTCAGGAACACAGCATAAGAGCCACACTCAAAGTTATTTATTACCATTTTTCATAAAAACATATATTCGCAGCTAGTCACAGATGTGTAACAGAATATATGAATCAGGGCTTCTCTGTTTAGATGAGACTGACCTTGGATAAATCAAATCAAAACAAAAGAAATATACAGAATCTTAAATAATTTCAGATTTTACCCATGAAGAGATGAAAAAGGCAAAGAAGAGATAGGGCTGATAACCTGTGCAGAAAAATATCTTAACAGGAGGGCAAAAAGAACTGCCTACTCTAAATATAGGCATGTGAGAAAAAGAGATAGGTGGAGAAAACAATAATAATTAAAAATTATTTTAGAAAGTGTTTTTGTAAACATCACCTCGTTGGAACCTCAGTAACTAAGGATATGTAGGTACAGAACTGGTGAAACAAACAAAGTGAAATGGATTTCTCTGAGGCTGCTCATCCTCTATACTTTAATATAGTACCCTCAACAAGCAGTCACTGCTGTGGAGATTAAAGAATGTATTAAAAAGACTAGGCATGAAAAGAAAATCGTTCAGAAAAAAAAAAAAGAAAATTAACAGAAGACTCAAAATGTTAAACTGAAAAGGAAAATAGGACAAAGAGAACCCATAGAAAAAGAAAGAATACAAGTAATGCACAGATTTTAGAAAAGGAACTGGGCTCATGAGATAATAAGGCTTTTCGCCTAGGAATCATTCCAATTTTTCACCAGTACATGAGGAAAGGTGAGTTCATGAAGAAGTGTTTTGTTGCCAAAGGGTCAAACTGACAGTCTAGTAGAAAGTGTGCCATATTGTCATGTTATTGGGTGCAAATATAAATCATAATTTAAAGAATGACAACTCACATGAACTTTCCTCCTAAATTCTGTATTGAACTCCTCACACATCGTCCCTATACCTGAAATTTCAGTTTCCCAGTTCTCCCCAGGAATACAAAAGTCATTTGTTGATAATGGAGATAAACTTTCAGACACTAAAAAATGAAGACAATCAGCCAAAATTAAGATATGCATTGTTATAAATTCAGCATTATTTGTCATGAGGCTGCGAACAAATCTATCTTATTTTTAGATTCTATAGGTAATCTATGGATTATAAAATCAAAGACAGACTACTATATTTTTCATTTAAAATATTATTTTGACTTAACTAAAAAAACCTTCTAGCATGGGAATTAAGGCAGAAACAGTAACATTAAAATAGAACATACTTGGACTGATTTTTAAAAAAAACTAGTTCTTAACTACTACATTATTAACCCAAGTATTTAGTGACACACTCATCTATCAGTAAATTCATACTCTAGTAAAACTTGTCTGTGGTAATCAGTGATAGAATGATAAGGGAGATTTATGAGTAAAAAGACTCTTACTATAACATTATTCAGGTAAAGTGAACTTTGTGATAAAGCATTATCCTTCTTGGATTTATACAAAGTTATCTTTACAAAGGAATTTGTTTTGTGAGTAGAACCACTCAAGATCTAAGAAACCATTTTCAAAAATAAATGCATTTTGACATAGGCATTTGCTCTACCTACCTTTCCAAGTGTGATGATCTGCACCTTCTCCTTTAGACACTTTCTTGGGAAGCAAGTTTGCTCTTTCTTCTTCTTCTTCTTCCAATTCTGCTTCACCAGGATTACTTAGATTGTCTTCTATGTACATTCGTTTGCGACTAAGATGTTGTGTAGGGCCTTAGAAACAGTTAAAAAGTAATTAACAGTGCTACAATCTTAATTACAAATACCTAATATATACTTGCTTTTATAAAAAAGGCCTTTGTTTCCATTATCTGTATAGTTTTAGGTAACTGTGCATTAAATTCTATTGTACTTACTTTCATTTTAACATTAACTAAATTGACTTAAAATATATAATTTCCTCAGATGAAATTTTACAGCAGTATTTTGGTGATTAACAAGTTTTTTAAAAAGCAAGTCTTTGACTACAAACCTGATACATGAGTGGAGTCATAGGACATGCCACACCATATTTTCCCTCTTCCTTCACTAGACATGGATAATGGAGATGCTGAATGACTTTCCTAAAGTATGTATCAGAAATAGGAAAAAATATTCTGTAATTACTCTTGGATTCACCTTTGACCATCTTTCTCAAACTCTAAAGACAGTAAATTGCAAATGCTATCAATTCTTTTTTTTCAGATTGTTTTGTTTCTATACCTTTTTATGTCTCACACTACCATGCATTTACCTAAATTCTTATGTTAACCTCAATCTTAAATTACAGCAATAGTTTTGAGCTGGCTTTTTTAAACTACTCCTACTTTTCAGTTCTTCCTTATTAGGATTTTGATTTCTTTATTTGAGTCAAGAAATGGGAAGCCATAGAAAAGAAAAGTCTAAACTAGTTCTTTCAAGCTGTATCTTTAAGCCATATCTTTGTCCTCTAACCTTATGTCTTACTGTTTCAATACACAAGTTTGTTGTTACAGTCACATTAGTCTTTTTCCTGTTTTATGAAAATGCATGTCCACTTCCGGTAGCCTTTCTGTACTTAGGTTACTGCTGCTTCTCCAGTCAGTCTGTATATATACCAACCTATCCACTTAGGTCCAGGTCAAAACCCAGCCCACTCCAAGCTGTAAAATTCTATCTTAACATTCTGTATTTTATAGGTTATTAAAATATTTTTGTTGATGGATTGGTGGACTTCTATAGTGGAAAAAAAGCTCACCCAAATTCCTGTATGATCATGAAACCAGAAAGTCCTAATTATAAATATGTCAGTGGTTTAGCAGTGATAGCCTATTTAAGACCATCTCATTTTAAAAATTTCAACTCTTTTTCTATGATCAAACCATCCTACATATTTTAAACATCATATTTTCAGATAATAACCATTGAAAAATACTAAATTATTATAACTATTATTAAAGGCCTGTAATCTGATTCTTATAAGAACCAACTTAGTATAAGGAAAGCTTGATGGATACACCAGCATATATACCCCTCTTTTGCTTCAAATATGATTTTCTTATGTGGAGGTTCAATTTCCATAAATTTTTTCTGAACTGTAACTGCTTACATCTGAATAGCTGTTGCAATTTTTGTATTTCCTGTATAAGTACACTCCTCCCTCAGTATCTGCGGGGCCGATTCGGTTCCGGGACCCTTACAAATATCAAAATCCACTGATGCTACCGTCCCATATATAAAATAGTGATCCACAGTTGGTTGAGTCCACAGGTGTGGAACCGATGGATATGGAGGGCCAACTGTACCACAGAATTTACATTGTTTCTATTCACAATGGTATTATTCTTAACTGGGCTATGAATGAACAAGACACACAGAAACCCAAAGGAAGTTAGAAAACTAAAGTAAGAAAAACACAACAACATTAAATCAGACTACTTAAATTTTGAGGGAGTAACTCATTCCCTAGTAAAACTCAACACCCATTCATAACTGAAAAAAAGGCACTTAAACAATTAGAACTTTAATCTGATAACAAGTATCTACCAAAAACTATCGATAAGCATGCATGCTAGCATGGTATCTATTTAGCACTGCTCTACAGGTCATAGTAACCTTAAAAATGAAAAGACCATGCAGTATAAGGACTGGAAGAGAAAATGCAAAAATTACCATAAAAAACAGTTTATGATTATCTATATTCAAAATACAAGAGAATCTAGGCAGGCGATTATGAGAGAATTTGCCAAGGGTGTGGGGACATATAAAAATCAATAGTGTTTCTACACAAAAGCAAAAAGTTAAAAATCCAGAAAACAATTGTTTTAAAGTTTTTTTTTTTACATACAGTAAAGAAAAAGGCCCATAAAACACTGCAGAAGTACAACTTTCTTTGTGGAAGATTTGACACAACTTTGTTGGAAATAAGACCAAAAAGTAGAAAAATGAAATATGTCGATGAGAAATCTCAGTAACGATACTGGGAAATGGCAGTTCTTCCCTTACACAAACTAATTCTAAATTTTATTGGACAAGTATAGGGCCAAGAGAATTTAGAAGCAGAATGAGATGAGGGTGAGGATGGGGGTGGTGAAACCCCTGTAAGCATAAATCTACACTAATTGAAGCAATGTTGTATTAGCTCGAAGATAGGCACTGTTCTATATTCTACTGGCCAAACAGCTGACCCATGTGGTTGCCAAGGCTGTGACCAAACTGGCATCACAAATGATGGAGAAAGGAGGGGTATCCAATGCATGATGTGGCACTAATTCACTAGCCATATGCAAAGAGGAAGCCTAGGAAGATGGAAAACCTCAAAGTTAAAACTAACATTTGTACAAGAAAGGAAAATATTTTTATGACAATAACTGAGGGAAGGATTTCTTGAAGAACAAAAGATTGGTAAATTTCATTACATCACATTTTGATTTAACTAAGTGAAAGACCGCTACATACTAGAAAAAGAATGTCTGCAATGTATATAACCAATAAAGAATTAATCTCCAGAATATAGTAAGAACTCCTACAAATTTATAGGAAAAATCAAACTATGCAATTTAAAAATTAGAAAAAACACAATTTACAAAGTGGCCAAAAAATATGAAAATACTCACTGATGCTGTTAATCTGAAAAATGCAAATTAAAGTCAGACACACTTTACACTCATCAGATGGGCAAAAAACTGTAGAAAAATGGGCACTATCACATAGCATTGTTGGAGAGTGTAAGCTGGTACAACTAATTTATATAGCAAATTTCCAATACCTAATTAAGAGTCAACAGTAAATGGAAACACAGTGTCTCCTGTAAATGTCCAGCCAATAAATATGTTACAATTAAAATTCCATCTAGCACAGATAGCATCAAAGTAGGTGGGTGGGGATGACCTAAGGTGTTGAGATTTGCAAGATGGGATACTAAAGGGAGAAAGGATTCAAGGAAAGGAGGGATGACAGAGCAATACTGAGAAAGGACCATGGGATGATGGTCTAGTGGGAAATGGTTTCAAATTGTGGTCTGTAGAAATTAAGAGTCTTGCAAAGGTGCTTTTGGGGGGTTATCAGAGAGGGAGGGAGGTGTGTAGGCGACAGTTTAGACCCATCTGCTTTAAATAGCATAACTGCATTTTTATTTTTATGTTTGGCACACTGAAGGTTTCATATAAGATTCTGTTTGGCAATCAGTTCTGTAGCTTTATCACTACTTCAAAATTCTCCAAATTAAGCCTTCTATACAGCCCAAGCCAAGGAGGTGAGGTGGGTTTTGTAAACTGGTACCAAAGTACAAACAACTTAAAAAAAAAAAAAAATTCAAACTACAAACTACTCCTCATAGACATTATATTTTTATCTACACTCCCTCACTTTGACCCATAATTGATTCCTTTCTCTAATACCTTTTTAAAAGACTTTTGAGCATATGTATGTATTTTATTAATAAGAAATGGTACATATAATAAATGAGCGGCAGAATAAAGACTTTTTCGATATACCATTACTTTAATATTCATGCCATTTAACTATTAACGTTTCTTTACAAATCTGTAAAGCAAATGCTATAGTCATACTGTTTTCAACTATATTCTTTGTTAGTTTGCTTTGCCAACTTGTGATTTAGTAACTAAAAGGTTACAGACTTCGAGTTGTGGTGAAACCGGAAAGAAGCGCCTGTGTCGCAGGAATAAGCCTGTTCCAATCTAGGAAATGTAGTTCTGACATGTAGACAAATAAGCAGTACCTCTTTGGAAGTGACTGTTCCTATCACAGAATTCTTATCAGTACTCTGTACTTCTCATACCACTACATCTTTCTCCTGTGTGTATCAGTCTGTTAGTTCACTGAGGCTGTTTTACTTATTGGTAGGTTCCTTCTCTCCCCCAGACCAAACTCAAAACCTTAAATAGACAAGCACTGTACATTTGATTAAGATTAGAGGCAAATGATTTACTCCCTTCAGGTATATCTAATAAAGGAAAAAATATATATACATTATTTCCTTACCAAAAAGAATGATCGTGGAATTGGTGAGCAACTTTCTCTTGTACATAGTAAATTCTTCTCACTGTTCTTGGGTGACTTTACTGGACTTCCATCTCCACTGTTTAAGGATTCAGGTGATGAAATTTTTGGATATGGTGATACTGATTTTGTTATACAGCCATAGTCCTGAGAAAAATCCCTTTCTGTTATTTTCTCTATACCTATATTGCCTCACAAAACACAAACAAAAAGAGATGGCAGGTGTTAATCACTGACATCTTTAGAAATAGTATTATTAAATTCTAAAAAATACAGTAATTTATCAAATCCTCAAATCTTAGCTGTATTTAGAAAGGATAAATGTTCAATAAATCAAGATAAAATTAAGTGTAAAATATTTTTATAAGACTTTGAATAATATTAATGTCTCAATTTAAAACAAAATTGTAACTATAAGAACTTTCAAAACATTTTCAAACACAAATATCTGTAGTATGGGCTGCACTATAATGATCAACCTAATTATTATCTTGAGTAATTTTGACAGCAGTACTGATATATATTAAAGTCACAGAATTTTATGGTTAGAAATGGCTTGGGAAATCATCTGGTCTACATCCTTTATATATAGATGAGAAAATTCATGGCTGAAATAAGTCTTAGTATAAATGAATTCTCAGACAGTTTTCAAATCAAATCAGGGCATGTGCATCTGTCTTCTAAGTGTGTGCTTATCTGAGATGACAGTGGTCCCAAGCATTATGAAAATATTCTAGAAAAGAACAAAGTAGCTACTTTAGAGGAAATGTACATTAACTGGTATTGAATGGTCTTGAATTTTAGCTAAAATGACAGACACTTAGAAATGCTTTAAAATAGCCATAAAGGGAAATGAAAAATATACTAAAAGTAGAAACTTATTCTTATAGTTTCTATACTAGAAAAATATATACATATGCCAGAGCTCCAAAGAATAAATTTTCTCTTTCCCAATTATTTTTAAATAAAAGCAAAACTTCAGTTGTTTATGAAGATAATCCACTACAGCTCCAAAGATTGACCATGATATTCCTTGGAGAATTTTGTCAATGAAATGTAAAAATGAGAAAATAGAAATCCCCATCATTATTTCCCTCTTATTAAATATATTTTGAGCTAAAAACATAAGTGTTTATTCAAGCTTTCACATTATAATTTTTAAGTATACATTAAATATTTTCTATATTGAAGCATTTGGTCTTTAACTTCCTAACATGTAAAACTTCAGTGTCATAGTAATATTGTTCCCAAGTCTACTTAGCAAAGACCAAGTTACTAGCATTAACTAGTTTAAAAATGAAGTTTTGACTACTGAAAATCTTAAAACATATCCCCCAAATTAGTCTTCAAATTGTATTTTCACATAATTAGTTATAAAAGAAAGTTACTGAACATTCAACTAAAAGAAAAAAATGATACTGACATCTCATTACTTCTATAGATGACGGATTCCCAGATAAAGTTACAGGAGATAGATCAAGGTTATTATCTCTTATAGTATCTTTCAGTAGAGGTGAGTTTTTCCATTCTTTTGATACATCCTCTTGTGTTTCGGCAGTGAAGGGATTCTGCTGTTTCTTTGGCAGTTTCATGGTTTTGCGTCTGGAATGGATCTTCTCCTAAATGTATTGATATCTTTCAATTATACTCGAATACAAATAACTTATACTTGGACACATAAAACAATTTAATTAAATTACATTGAATTATTTATTAAATGCCTTGTATCACTACATACAGGCATAACAGGGGCCTCAACATGAGTAGTGAAAGACCTTCTAATACACAAGAAAGCATATGACAAATTCACAGGAAAATATTATAGACTATAATAAATATCCTAATAGATACAAATAAAATGCTATAACGGTTCAAAAAAGATGATTTCCAGTTTAGGGAAACCAGAATTCCCCGATTTCATGGTACTCAACATGCTCAGGAGTTTGTAAAAGAAGATGGCAAGGGAACATACTGAGAGTATGGAGGACGACTGATATGAGCAAAGGTAGCGAGAAGCACAGCTCTTGTTTGGCAGTCACAGGTTATTCTATTTGACTGGTACAGTTCTGTGTATATACTGGGGAAGTGAGAAAATAAGCTTGGAAAGGTATTTCGGTGTTTTGAATGTCTATTTGGAGATTTTCAGGGTTTTCCTTTGAAGAAGGTAAGATGAGAGGTGGCTTGGTAAGGTTTACCTAATTATTTCCATAGTAAATTAAAGTAGGAAGCGATAAGAAAATGTGGAGGTAAGTTATGAAGTCCTTAAGTTCTTCCAGGTAAGAGATAACAGAGGGCGATGGAGGTTTAATGATTTAAAATGAGAACAAAAAAACAAAAAACAAAACAAAACAAAAAAGAACAAAAAATAATAGTAATAAAATGAGAACAGTGTAATGATCAGAGACCTGCCAGACTCTTTTGAGTTCAAATCTTTTTTTTTTTTTTTTAACCTTTTCCTAGCTGTGTGACCTTGGGTAAGTTCCTTCATCTCTCTAGAAGTCAGGGGTGAACAGAGGTGGGGCAGGGTATGGAAAGAACCTCAGATCCAATATTTTTGCTTTCATTCAAGAAAAAGATCCACAGCTTCCCAACAGTCTGTAGTTTCTTGAAGCATAATTTTGGAAAGACCAAGTACTTCTCTAATTCAAAGATATTAAAGTTATAATTTTACTAGAGTCAGACATCTCTTTTGTAACAATAATGCCAACTTATTATAAATTTTAACATTATATTGCCTAAGGATCAATTTTTAGAATTGTTGTATAAGTTTTCTCATATAAAAAGAAGTGACAAGATAAATCTGACATTCTTACAAAAATATATTCTATATTTAATATTTTAAAAGGCTTTTAGAAACTATTAATCTGAATTGTATCTATTTACCTTTACTATCTCTTTAAATGAATGTGAAAATTCTTGTTCACTCTCTGATTCTGAATTTGAGAGATCTTTATAATTTTTTTTGGTTTCTGCGGCTCGTCGTGGAAGTCTCATTCTCCCCTCTGGAACTGTCTCATCTACCTTTTTGGTGATGTTTTTGTTGGGTGTCTTTTAGGAGAAAAATTCCTGAATATATTAGATCAATATTTTGAGATACAAGCTATTTGCTACAAAATTGGCACTGTGACAAGATCTGTATATTTGTAGGAATAAAAAGATTCCTGATTAATACTTTTAAAATGACTGGATTTTATCTTTCCATTTCAAATATATCTTTATCACCTTTTTATCCTTATCATTAAAGCTCTGTGAGGCCTGATATATATTACATAACTAAAGTAAGAGAGAGAGAAAGGAAAAGATATCAAAAATACCTACAACCACAGAATAAAATAGACTTAAAACAAGTCAACATGATTCAAAAAGGCAGAAGGTAGAAGTAAGTGTGCAAAGCCTGGAACAATTATAGAAAACAAGGAACTGATAACAAGGATAAAATTAGGGGACAAATGATATTTTTTCATTACAAGGAGAAAAATAATTTTAAAGGGATGTTTGAACACAGACTTCCTGGTTTTACCATTTTAGATCTTGGCTGTCCCCTTTCCAAAGATGGTCCTGCAATTCAAGAAAATAAGGTTAAATTTTTCAAATAGATAAGAACTGCCATTAAAATTTGTTAGAATACTTCTGCATGTAAGTTAAAATCATAAAAACAATAAGAATATACCTTTAAATTCATTCAAAATTTTAAGTTTCAAGATAAGACTAAACTGACATTGATAAATTGTACAGTATAGTTTGGTACAACATGAATTACCAATTTCCATTCTCCTTTATTTTATAGTATACACTTTTAAACATACAATATGTAACATACATTATAAAGTTACACCCATGAATCTACCATTCCACTAAGAACCAGATTATGAATAATACTGAATCTACTTTGTGTACTCCCTCTTACACGATCCTCCATATCCCCCTCTGCCAAAAGGTCATCGCTATCCTGAAATCTGTTTCTTAGTCACTTGCTCTTAAAGTTTTACTTCACAGATATATATCCCTAGACAATATAATGAACTTTGTAAAACAGTATCACATTATATGAAATATTCTATGATTTGGTTTATTTTTCACCCATCATTATGTTTCTAAGATTTACCCATATTATTAAGAGTTGCTTCAGTCCCTATTCCCTTTTTTGCATTTCCAGGACAATTTCCTCTTTCTAAATATTCACTGAAGCCTAAGAACTGGGCTTATCCCAGCCAAGGAAATAATAATGAATTGGGATTATCCAAGGTCTTCCTGGCAATAAACCAGCTCGTACATATTGGCTCACTGTCATTCAACCATAAAAACAAAACAATTCACTCAGAAGTGTTCTATTTTAAGAGTATTTACTGACTTCAGTATTCTAACCTTTAATAACTTCCCATGTCATAAATGTCTTTACTTATACATCTTCCTACTAGACTATAAGGTCCCTGAGAGTATGTGAATCTTATCATGTTTCTCCTTGGCTTATAACACACTGCTTCAAAGTCCACACACTGTGACTAGACCCAGCCACATTTTTCAACATTTTGCCACAAGTCTGATCTACATTCCAACTACCCTGATACTGCACTTCCTAAGTACACTATGCTATTTCCTGCTGTCTCTTATATATATGATAATCCTATTACTTCTCTTCCTCATGTATATGATTGAACTCTCATCTGTTTTCAAGATTCAGCCTCATTTCTAAACACACGCCAAAGTTCATTTCCTATTTCCTCTATTTTTACTTCTTTTTAAGCCATCGTTCCCTCCCCCAACTCCCACAGGTCACTAACAATTATTTTTATCCTGAAAGAAAATAAAAACTGATTCCTTAAAACAAATATAAAAGCTCAGAGTTATGTTACCTTCTTTTAAAAATGGAATATATAAAATCTCTGTGGTTTAGTAAACACTGAAATTTATCTAAGCTATGAAAATGGCCATTATGTCTAGCCAAAAATGCATACCTCAAACTCTTCTTGTCCAGCTACTTCAAGAAGCAGAAGACTTATGCTGGGAAAACATTTTATAAAAGATTTTGGCAAAAATATTTCTGTAAGAAAATTGTTTTCCTTTCAATAAATTTTTATTGCATCTATATGAATTCCTGAAAAGCAGAGAGTGGGGTGTTGTCCAAGCTTTGATTTTGTTTACAGTGCTGGGTTCATAAGTACTTAATACATTACTCACAGTAATTAGCTAAATAACTGAATAGTAGGCCATGAGTAGAGAAATGATGAGAGTGTGTCATGAACCAAAGATTATGATAAACCATATTTTGTGTCCCTAAAGATTCCAATAAAAAAGAAATTTAAATATAACCATATTACCAAAAATAATAAAAACCGCTGTAGCATTTTGGTGTATTTACTTTCATACTTTTTTTCCTATTCAAGAGTATGTAATTATAAACACTATCTACATAACAAAAACACATTTATCAACCAACAAAGTATTTCATACAGTTGAAACGGTAAAATCATTTACAGATTTCTCTAAAAAGTGATTTCTTACTTGATTTCCCACTTTTATGTTTCTTCACGTTTTTATTTCTGCTGTAGTCTATTAGCTGTGGTTTTGATTTTGGTTCTCTTAGCCAGCTAATATCGGTCTTGCTGTCATCACATTTGTATTCTGTGTCACTATCACTAAAGAGATTTTTCTTTTTGTGATTAGTTACAGTCTATAAAAACAAAAAAACACAATCCTTGTAATAGATGAAGGAATCTGGCTTATTATATGTCATACAAAGGAAGTTAAACCAAAAAATAAAAAATAAAAAACCCACCAAAAAACTCAGAAAAACTAACTTCTCATTTTTTTAGCACACTAAATCATCTATCTGGCATTAAGGACCTACCCAATAAAATCACTCAGAAACCCAGATCAGAGGTTGAGATTTATATTTTGCTGTCAATGTTGTTGTTAATTAAAAGTTAAATCAAAACAGCTTACTTCATAGAGACAAAACCTAATACCATTGAAGAGAGTAACTAAGGTTGTCATATTTTCTATTACTAGATGATTACAAATAGCTCAGACACTATAGGAAAAGTCAAAATAGGAACATGGATAATCTCCAGAGTAAAAAAAAAAAAAAAAGTGATCCAAATATTTTTGTTTTTCAGTTCTGGGATAATCTTTGGCATTGAAAAATTAGTAAAAGAAATACTGATTTTAATAGACACATTACGATATTATAACTTACTCTTTTATCTTTTGTTTTGAGAGAAGGTTCAAGTTCATCATGATTCCTTAAACCTAACCTTAAACAAAAATATGCATTAATTTAAATCTTAATTACTTGTTTTTTTAAGGTAGCATGCAACTGGACAGTTAGACCTGGGTTTTCTGCCTTAACTCTTTTACTACGTCCCTATATAAATGTGGCCAAGTCACTTATTCTCTCTGACCTCAGTTAATTATAAAGTAACAAGGTTAGATGAAAAGACTAGAAAAGACTAAGTCCTTTCAGCTTACAACTAATATTAAGTGTACAGAATCTGCAAATCAATTTTAGAAGTAAATGCTAAAATAATAGAATAATAGTAGTTATGACAGCATTTTTATTCTCTTTTGATATGTTAAAATGTCAAACTGGGAGGAAATATTTAAGAAAAAGAACTGAGAAAACTGTATTTTAAACTGATCCATCTAATTATAATAAAAATACCTACAGTGTCACTGAACTATCCACGCAGGTTTCTCTAGCTGTAGTTTGAAATTCTTGGATCTACATTTTGAATAAGCATTAAAAAAATTTTAGTGTTAAAAGAAGGTAAACAACAATTAAATTAACATAAAAATCTTGTTTCTATAACTTCATGTAAGATGTGACAATAAAATTAATCTTACTAAAATGTTTTTATATTTAAGAAGAAAGCTAATAATATAAACTATATTAAAAACAAAATAAGATTAAATATGTTGCATCAGTAAAGAAAGTGAATTTCTTGTTGCCCCAGTTACTCATTTTTCTCTACTTCAGTCCAAAAGATTTGAAAGAAAACCAAAAATACCTAGGTTGATACCAAATAAATTTTGAAGAATTTAATAATATATGTTAAAATATTTTAAAGCATATCTATAAGAGGATGGAAATTAGAAAACATGCTCTAATAACTGCATGGTAAATACAAAATAAATACTGAATAACTAAATACAAAATTTAGTATTTTGTACAAAATACAAAATTCTGATTTCTGGCTTACTCCAAGCTTTATAATAGGCTCATCAGCTCCATTCAAATTAAAATTGTAAACATCATTCCTGTAAAAATGAAGAGAAATATTAACTTCATTATACAACAAATACATTTACTGTCTTCAAATATGAAGAAAACTTTTAAGATTTATGAAAAATTACTTACAATGGGCATTCAGCAGTAACATTAACAAAAGTAGTCTTCAATTGTCTATAACTTTTTTTCTGAACCTTTTCCTAAATACAGAAGAAATTTACATAAAACCATTCAAACTTGTGCATCACTTGTCAAACAAATAACAGATGCAACTAAATTTTCATATATTATCTAGTTGTGTTTTTATTAATATAAATTTCACATTTGTGAGTTTCTTTATAAACATCCACACTTTAAAAAATATTGACGACTTAAGTGTTAACTGAGAACATAATAGAAAGTATTGCAAATCAAATACAAACGATCCTTATATCTTTAATATTTATTGACATTACTGTACATAGGTAAATGACCTCACTGGTATTCTACAAGCTGAATTTAGTGATTCTAGGATCACAAAACAATCATGCTTCTACTTTTTCCCCCCAGTATCTCATTTGCTTTAAACTGTTAAATAGAACAATTTCAGGAGAGGCTAGGTTTATGTAAAATCTCATGTGAAAGAGACAAAATTGTATCAATCAACTAGTATTATTAGGGAAAGATGTGTGTACATTTATTCCTATAGCCCACTGCTCAAAGTATATTCAATCTGATCAAAAAGTAGGCAGAAAAGTTAAATAAAATTTTAACATACTTAAGTGTGTAATTACGTTATTAAAGTAATTTAACTATAATTAGTACACAAATACCACTGAATGATTGATTACTGATCAGAAATAATTAGAAGTCTAATTTAATATCTGGAATTTGGAAATATTAAAACTAAAATATTCATTTTAGTTGTGATTCATCTTCAATTTTATTATTTCTTTTGGCTGTTTTATAATAAAATAGTTTACATTATTCCAAAAAGTTTATCCTTCAATATTTTACTCCTCTAATCACTGATCTGACTTGTTCTTTCCAAAATGTTTTTACCATTGTTTAGATACATTTGCTCAATTCATCTTTTGCATGCCAGTGTTTGCTAAGTTTTACTGAAGATCCAAAAATGAGCAGATATTAAAGAAGATACGAAGGTCTTACTTATATAGGATACAAAGATGATTCTAAATAGTTGCATTCTAGTAGAAAACAGAAGAGAGAAAAAAAGAACTGCAAAGTTAATAAAAAGGTACAAAGACATTATTGCACAGATTCAGAATTCTTGCCCATTTGGATTTTGAGTTAGGGCACCTTAGAAAGTTTTCATAAAGAAGGTAGACTCTGAAGCAAGGCTTGCAAGGAGGAATAAAGTTTTGACAAGGAGAAAAGAGGGTGAAAGAACCTGGAGACTCGCTTCGCAGTTCTTTCCAAAGGGGGAAGAAAAAGAATAAACACTTAGGAAAGACACTTCAAGGAATCTCAATTTATTATGTTTCAGCTAAATAAGACATGTCTAGGGAACTAATTTTAGGAAATAAGACAGACTTTTAAGAGGTCTAGGGAGCCAGCTTAAGTCTCCACTTAATTCAATAAGGAGGAGAGGAGATATGGGGATATATGTATACGTACAGCTGATTCACTCTGTTATAAAGCAGAAACTAACACACCACTCTAAAGCAATTATACTCCAATAAAGATGTTAAAAACAAACAAAAAGCAACAGAGACCAAAGAAGGATTCTCAATAAGAGAATGACATGATTGAAGCTGTGTGCTTTGGAAAGTAATAAAGCTAGTATTGAATGTAATGAATGGATTGGCACAGAGAAAATACTAGAGACAAAAAGAATTACATAAAGGATATTATAATAACCCAGGGATTAGAAATTAGAACTCAAAAAAATAGGAGTTGGCACAGGCAGGAGAGGGAAAACTCAAGAGGAACTTACAGAAGGTAAAGCTCAAAACTTGAAATTAACTGGAGATAACTGTGAGGAATAAATCAAAGATAACTGATATTTTAAACCTGGATGAATAATAAATGTTTTTAACAAAAATATGGACTTCAGGATGATCTTATTGTCAAGAGAGATGGGATAAGTTAGGAAAAAAATGGTACTGAATCATGTACCAAAAAGTAAAAATATCACACATGTGTAAAAGAAGCATTTTCTTTGAAAAGCAGAACAGAAGTTTAGGGGGCTTTTCTGAGTACTTGCCACTAATCTGGTCAGTTGTTTAATCCATTTTTCAATATGCTGAAAACATTAAATCTACTTCCATCCTACTACTATTCTATTTTACTGTAAAGTCAAATATCATAGAGTTTGACTATACATTTGGTGTAGTTAAATACATGAAACTTACCTTACTGAGCTGTAGATCAGATTTGTTTGAAAAACCACTATAGAAAAGGTTTTGTCAAAATTAAAAAGGCAATTAAATGTCAGTAGAATGTTTTTCATAAAATCCATATTATATAAGGTAAAACATATTTGGATCACTAAGTCTACATTCAATATGCTACAAGTAACTGAAATGTGACAGTCCTAGTCTGATATTTTTGCAACTCCACACACAGTAAACAGCAACAAAAAAACTTAAGTCTAAGTTGAATCACTTATGCAGCAGGAGGTGCCAGACAATTTAAATGAATGGTTCTGCCATGAGAGTAATTTTTTTCATGCCATATAGAGTCAGAATTAACTTAAACATGAATTAACTACCTGGAAGCCTATAAAGAAACATTTTGTAATAAAAGAAAACCTTCAGAAGGACTGCAAACAAGGAATACATATATACAATACAAAATAACTCATTTCAGGTCATTTAAATTTCATATTTTATTAAGCAATATATGTAAATATATTTAGTCTTACTCATCTCTAGTCTCAATAAATAACATTTTTAAAATGTCTATATCCTAAAGATTTATTTCTGAAATGGTATGCTGTATCAATATGGTGCTCTTGATACTTTATAAAATGTAATCAGATACTAGAATGACTAATTTCAATTGTAGTTCCCTTTCTATATAATTTAAACAGATTCTATTTATAAAAGTAAATAAGTACCTGTGTTTTCTAATGGAAAGTTACATTATTTGGACATATGTTTAAAACTAACCTTAAAACTAGGTAAAATAATTTAGTTGTATCTCTCAGAAAAATATTCATTTCTAAATTTAAGAACATACCTGTCAATCAAAGACTCCTTTAATTTTCTTGTAGACTTTATGCCATCCTTTGGTTTGTATCTCTTATTAATTTGGCTTATCAAAGATTCTGCTGCATCAGTAAATCCTTTCCCTTTTGACTTTTCTCTCTGAAACAATTTGTTAGCTACTTAAAAACTCTACCAAGTTAACCTTCAAAGGAAAAAAAAGGCTGAAAAGAAAATTTAAGAAAAAAATCTGGTTCTATAACTACAAAGAGAAATAAAAGGGGTCAGAAATTTTTTTTTTTTAAAACTTAATAAGTTTGCACCTTGTTAGGCATTACAACAACTTAGGAAAAGTCTTTTAACATATAGAAATGTGCAGAGTGCTTTGCAGCTATTAAAAAAAGTTTCTATCCATGGGGGAAAAAATCATAAAAAACTGAAGGAAACCAAAAGTTGGTTCTTTGAAAAGATCAATAAAATTGATAAGCCTCTAGCCAAGTTCATTAAGAAAAAATACAGAAATTACCAGTATCAGAAATGAGAGGCTATCACTATGGATCACATGGATAAATCACAAGGATAATAAAAAAATATTATGAACAACTCTATGCTCATGAATTTGATAACCTAGAGTAAATGGACCAATTCCTTGAAAGATAAATTCTACTAAAACTCACACAGGGAGAAATAAATCATCTGAATAGGCCTAATCTATTAAAGAAATTGAAACAATAATTAATACCTGCCAAAACAGAAAGCAACAGGCCCAGATGGGTTCACTGTTGAGTTTTATCAAACATCTAAGGAAGAATTATACAACTTTTCACAACCTTTCAGAAGACAGAAGCAGAGGGAGTACCTCCTAACTCACTGTATGAAACCAATATATCCTAATAACCAAAATCAAAGGAATTACAAGAAAGGAAAGCTGTAGACTAATATTTCTTATAAACATAGATGCAAAAATCCTCAACAAAAAATTTAGCAAATTGAATACAATAACATATAAAAAGAATTATGTACCCACAACCAAGTGGAATTCCAGGTATGCAATGTTGATTCAACATCTGAAAATCAACTAATATAATCCAGGTTGGGCTTCCCTGGTGGCACAGTGGTTGAGAGTCTGCCTGCCAATGCAGGGGACACGGGTTCGAGCCCTGGTCTGGGAGGCTCCCACATGCCGCGGAGCAACTAAGCCCGTGAGCCACAACTACTGAGCCTGCACGTCTGAAGCTTGTGCTCCGCAACAAGAGAGGCTGCGACAGTGAGAGCCCGTGCACTGCGATGAGGAGTGGCCCCTGCTCGCTGCAACTAGAGAAAGCCCTCGCACAGAAACGAAGACCCAACACAGCGAAAAATAAAATAAATAAATAAATAAATAAAATCCAGGCTAAGGAAGAAAAATCATATGATCATATCAGTAGATGCACAAAAGCATTTGATGAAATCCAATACCCATTCACAATAACAATTCTCAGAAAACTAGGAATGGAGAAGAATATCCTCACCTTGATAAAGAACATCTAAAAAAAAAAACTACGGCTAACATTATAAATTAATGGAGAGAAACTAGATACTCCCACTAATATCAGAAACGAGGAAAGGATGTCTGCTCTCACCACTCCTATTCAACATCATTCTAGAAGTCTTACTAATGCCGTAAGACAAGAAAAGGAAATACACTACATACATATTGGGAAGAAAGAAATAAAACTGTCTTTGTTTACAGATGACATCACTGTCTATGTAGAAAACCTCAAAAAAATCAACAAAAGTATCCTTGGAGCTAAAGAACAATTATAGCACAATTGAAGGATACAAGGTTTATATACAAAAGTCAGTCACTTTCTTATAAACCAGTAATGAACAACTGGAATGTGAAATTACATTCCACTTATATTAGCACCCCCCAAAATGAGATATTTAGGTATAAATCTAACAAAACATGTACAAGATCTATACGAGGAAACATGACTGATGAAAAATCAAAGACTATCTAAAAAAAAAATGGAGAACAGATATATGTATATGTAAAACTGAATCACTTTTCTGTACACCTGAAACTAACACATTGTTAATCAACTATACTCCAATATAAAATAAAAAATTTTTTAAATAAATAAATGGAGATATTCCATGTTCGTGTATTTTAAGAAGCTCAATATTGTCAAGATGTCAGTTCTTTCCAACTTGATCTATAAATTCAATGTAATCTCAATCAAAGTCCCAGCAAGATATTTTGTGGTTATCGACAAAATGATTCTAAAATTTACAAGGAGAAGCAAAAGACCCTGAGTAGCCAACACAATATCAGCAGAGAAGAACAAAGTCTGAGGACTGACCCTACTTTAAGACTTACTGAAAAGACATTGAATACAATATAGTGTGGTATTGGTGAAGGAACAGACAAATAGAATAATGGAAAAAACAGAGAGCCCAGAAAGAGGCTCACATAAATACAATTAGCTGATCTTTGACAAAGGAACAAAAGGCAGTACAGTGGAGGAAAGTTAGTCTTTTCAACAAATGGTGCTGGAACATACCATGCCAAAAAAAAGAATCTAGACAGAGACTTTATACCCTTCATGAAAATTAACTCAAAAGGGATAATAGACCTGAATGTAAAGTGCAAGCTATAAAACTCCTAGAAGACAACATAGGAGAAATAGGAGAAAATCTAGGTGACCTTGGGTTTGGAATACCTTTTTAGGTACTACACCAAAAGCACAATCCATGAGAGAAAAAACTGATAAGTAGGACTTCATTAAAATTAAATATGTCTGCTCTGCAAAAAGCACTGTTTAGAGAATGAAAAGACAGACCACAGTTTGGGAGAAAATATTTGTAAAATACATACCTAATAAAGAACTTGTATCTAAAGTACACAAAGAACTGTTAAAACTCACCAATTAGGAAGCAACCCAATTAAAATTGGGCAAAAGATCTGAAGAGACAACTCACCAAAGAAGATATACAGATGGTAAATAAAAATATGAAAAGATGCTCAACATCATGTCATTAGGGAACTGCAAATTAAAACAACGAGATACCACCAAGCACCTGTAAGAATGGCTAAAATCCAAAACATTGACAATATCGAATACTGGCAAGGATGTAGATCAACAGGAACTCTCTTACTCATTGCTGATGAAATGCAAAAATGGTACAGCCATTTTTTCCACTTTTGAAAGACAGGCAGTTTCTTACAAAGCTAAACATACTCTTACCACATGACCCAGCGATCATGCTCCTTGGTATTTTCCCAACTGAGTTGAAAGTTTACGTCCACACAAAACCTGCACACGAATGTTTATAGAAGCATTATTCGTAATTGTCAAAACACGGAAGCAACCAAGATGTCCTTCAACAGGTAAGTGGATAAACAAATCTTGGTATGTCCATACAATGGATTCAGCATTAAAAAAAAAAAAAAAAAAGAGCTATCAAACCATAAAAACACACGGAGGAACATTCAATGCATATTGCTAAGTGAAAGAAACTCATCTGAAAAGATGACATACTATATGATTCCAACTCTGGCATTCTGGAAAAGGCAAAATTATGGAGACAGTAAAAAGATCAGTGATTGCCTGCAGTTTGGCAGAGGAGGGAGGAAACAAGGGAGGGGTGGAGCACAGGGGAATTTTGGGGCAGTGAAACTATTATGCATGATACTCTAAGGGTCAATATCTGTTGTTATACATCTGTCAAAAAAACATGGAATACACAACACAAAGAGTGAACTATAATGTAAACTATGGACTTGAGTTAATGTTTCAGTACTGGCTCATCATTTGTAACAAATCTACTAGCGTAAGATGTTAATGATAGGGGAAACTGGGGTGGAGTGAAGGGGTATATGGGAACTCTTTGTATAGCTGTATACCTGAAACTGCTCTAAAAAATTCTATTTTTTAATGGAAAGACTACGAAGTAGGAATATTATCTGCATAATTTTAGATTATCTGGTTAAAAGAAAACTTGAACACTCTTACTAAAGATATGAGTTCTCTTGCTTTTAGTTTTATTTTTTTTCTGAGCATCATGCATATGGGTATTTTAAATTATGGTAAAATATAATAGAAACATAACATGACATAAAATTTATTATTTTAACCATTTTTAAGTTCATATGTTTTTATATATAATAGATAGTAAGTTATTACTTACTATCCCTTCTTGAGATTACCAGAAGACAGGGTATACCTGCCTTGATAAAAATGTAGCAAAAACAAACCTCCCCTAAAACAGTATATAATAATATAATATTATTAAGAACTCTGACATAAATAGAGCCAATGTGGGAAATCTGTACCACTGAACTACAGAGGTTCTATTTCTCTGGGTTTATCCAGTGAATAGAAAGACATGATCAGACAGATGACTACCTTAGAGGAGCGTCACCCATGAATGAGAGTGGCAGGAAATGCTGCACAGTAATAAAGAGAGTGACGCTATGAAAGAGCAAAGAGAACTTCTGAAAACGGGAAGTTGATTTAAAAAAAAAAGAGCACAGCTTAGAAAAGATCAAGTTTCTGTGCTCCCAGGAAAAAAATGACTAGATCAGAAAAATTCTGTGGAATGATTCTAAATTCCAAAGAAAACAGTTTAAAATTAAAATTGAAGGACAGATCAGCATTCAGACAAAAAGAAACTTACTTCCACTGGGTCTGAAGGAACTAAATAGCAGCTAAGACTAGAAAGAAGAGAGAATAGCGTACTGAGAATCAAGAAGAAAGTAACCCAAAAGGATCTGGTTAAAAAGGAAAGTAGCCAAATGAGGCAGAAAAAGGGAATTGCAGGTTAAAAACAAAACAAAGAGTAGCCTGGTCAAGACAAATGAAATAATATCTAATTATATACAACAACTGCAAAATTGGCTATTAACTATTTCACTTGCACACTAAGATGCTCCAATATATGAACATTTTACACTGACTCTAGAAATTTGGCCACCCAGGTATTAGTAACACTCTGGAAGATAAATGAAGGCCTGTACAACCTGGATCTTTTAAGGCATAGTGCAAAAGCGATTGCATTACTGGCAGTGGAAATGTATTCTGATTAGAAAATTTTCTTAATCTGAATCTTGGTAGCAATGACCAAAGAAAAGGTTTATAACTTTAACTGCTACAAAAAGTAAACTTTCAGTCTCAAAGTATGGTGCAAACTAGCTAAAACTCTCCTGGAGATGTTCTACAGATGATTAATTTGAAGAAGTGGAGTCTGCAATGAGGACAAGCAACATTTACAATAGAAGATAAGTCTCCTCCACCCCACTTACATACTTTCTTGAAAAACCTCGTCAAACTTTAAGGCAATAATCCAAGAAATGTTTCAGATGATACTACGTGCAAAGCTGTGCTAGGCCATGCAGGAAAACAAACGTTGCATAAAACATAGTCTTTACACTCTAATAGGTTAAAACGGGGGGAAAGACCACACAAAATAACCATTTATTAAAAAAGAAAGGTAAGCACCATAAGAGAGGCACAGGCAGTTCTATATGCATGTTCAGAAGAATCTAAGGGACAGAGTGGGAGAGACCCAATAAGAGGAGACAAGGAACTGCAGGGTTCGTTCATGCTATACCTATTTACATGCCAGCTATGTGCCAGCCAGCAGGCACATAGGTTCTATCAGGGCTGGGACTGGGGAGAGGTCAGAAAGGGGTTCAGGAGGCATGCACTCTCAGAGTCTAAGCCTGAATTAAAGAACATGGTATTACTAGTGGTTACCAGTGGGGAGAGGGAAGAGGAAAGGGGCAAGATAGGGGTATGGGATTAAGAGATGCAAACTACTAAATATAAAATAGATAAGCAACAATGGTAAATCGCACAGCATAGAGAAATACAGCCATTATTTTGTAATAACTTTAAATGGAGTATAATCTATAAAAATATTGAATCACTATGTTATATACCTGAAACTAATGTAATATTGTAAATCAACGATACTTCAATTAAAAAAAGGACAGGGTATTACAAACACTAAATTTGTAGCAATTAATCAAGCTTCTTTCACTTTATGTTATTAAGTAGGCATATTATGGGTGTGCAGAAATAAAACATACTGAAAGCTCACCATTTTTTTTTGTTTCAAATCCCAGGAATTAAATTCAGATGTCAGTCTTTCCCCTGATTTTCTATGACTTTCTGCATTTTTTCTAGGAGAAGGGCTTTTATCACAGATAGCAGTATTCACATCTTTTGACAGTATGTATTTCTTCCTACAGATCACAGATTCTTCAACTTTCTTATTTAGGAGAACTGATTTTAAAGTAGTTTCAGATTCAATATGCCAATCACTCTGCTTTGTATTTTCAGTATTTTTCTCCTCCAAATGTTTAGAATGATTTAGTTGTTGTTGTTTGTTTCTTTTGCAAACTTCTACTTCTGCTTTATGTATTTTGTTATGCTGCATTATTTCTTTCCCATACTGCACCTTTCCCATTTCCTGAGAATTATCATCTGATATTGAAGAGGATGATTTTTGTTTAGTAAGTTTTTTGTTGATAACAATATCTAATGGGAAAATGAGAAATTAATCCTTATTAAATTTATAAACTGATCATATACAAAATTTGTTAAAACCAAAATATTTGTTAAGACATTTCAAGAAATGAGTAGTTCCTTGAACAACTATTTTATATACAGAGAAAACTGTGTTTCACCTTGAGTAAATGTGTCTCCTGATGAAGTACTTGCTCTTTTGTTATTACACAGATTAATATTTGTTATAGGTGGCCAACGTGCCCATTTGAAGTGCATTTTATTTCCACAGATGTTGTCTAAAACACCAGGTAACCTGCAAAATAAATTCATTTGCTTATCACAAAACATTAGCCTATGACTGATATAAGGCCTTCATTCTTTTTATTTAGTCAATGTTTACTGACAGAAATTTAACAGTCAAGTATGAAAAGTCCTAATGAAAGTTAAAATTTACTATATAATTGATCAAGATTAAAGAATATTATTTTAAAAGTTCCATTATTGCTACTATTTTGATATCTACCTAAATACATCTCACATATCTTACACGTCTTCATGTATATCTAAACTTGGTTAATTTTCTTCACATTCTTTATTGTTTTAAAATCTCATTCATTTTAAGTCAATTTGAAAAGAGTTACGTTGGTTGAAGAAACATATAGGCTATTCCCCATTGTGCGATCATAATAATACTTGAAAGATGATAAATTCTATAACCAATACTACACTCTAAGAATATAAAGGCCTTGTCCTTTAAATTTGTTACACTCATCTAAAAGTAACATTATTATAGGCTAAATGATTTGATGGGTTTTCTCATACTTACACAGGTTTATCTATTTTTCCCACTGCCTGTGAATCAGGAACAATTTCCTGGAGTTCACCTAAATAAAACAAAAATTATGGTATTTTCATTTTCTCGTGCAGTTGGCAGGGTAAAATGAAAGCTAGAATTTGATCGAAGTTCACATACTGGGATGGAAAGATTGATTGATCTCATCTTCCCCCTCCCAGACCCAAACTTCTTGGGAACCAAGGCTGTATTATATTTTCTTGTAACCTCTAAGTTCTTTGCATAAAGCTGAATGTATTCATTATAAATCTTTTTTTCAAATAAATGAAAGGGAAGTATAGAGAGGAGTGTGTGTGTGTGTGTGTGTGTGTGTGTGTGTGTGTGTGTATATAAAGGATGACTAAAATTAAACCAAAGATTACTTACTAAAATTTTGGTTTGGGAATTCAATGTCCTTATTTTCTGTCTTTTCTCTATCAGTTTCGATATGCTATAAACGGGAGAAATTTTAATATAAATTTGAATTAAGGCATTATATGAAAACAACTTTTAAAAGTCAGAGTATTAAAGTTTAAAACTTTTTTGCCTTACTATTAAAAGTTGGATAGTATTTCTATTTATTTCATACGATTATGCCCATTCTAGAATATTGCCTATCCTAAAACACAAGAAAGTAACTTTCATTGCAGATAAGGAGGCAGAAGATCCTACAAATTTTCTGATCTCAGCCACAGCTAGAAAAATAATTCAATTTTCCTCTCTGAGAATTTCTAGCACCTCCATGGCGTATCTTCTCTTGCTATTGATCTCATAGCCTGCATCTATTCTGTCTTTTCACTAACATACATATGAACCGGAAATTATGAAGTATTAACTTATTTTATAAAGTTTTGGCCACTGCACAAGTAACTTCTTGACTGTAGCAAGCTTCCCTCTTTCCACAGCCACAGATACATACCTTCCCGGACCAAATAAAAATTTGCCATCACTATCAGAAAAATATACCCTCTAACTAAGATATTTTGCCTCATCCTGGCTGTCTTCCCTACTGGAAGAGGAGCAGTATGAAAATGTACAGGTGTGTTTTTTGTTGTCACAGTGACAGAAGGGCTCTCCTGACAATAAGTAAGCACAGGCCTAGGACACTTCTCATCCTACAACATTCAGAACCACACTGCACAGCTAAACAATATTGCCCCTATTAAGAAACACTTAGCTAGACAATTTGAACCATTACTTTGACTATTTTTTCCTAATATCTTCAACTCTTGCACCCTTTATCTTTCAGCCTCATAACCATTAAAAATTTTTTTACATCCACCATCTTTCTTTTTTTTACTGTAACACCAAGGCTGCTAAGCTTTATTTGAGGAAATTATACTTACTTCTAAACTAATGCCATGATAAGCTTCATAGTCTTAAAATTGAACTGGGCCCTCAACACTGCCTAACACTTGTACTTATTCTTCCCCCTCTCCATTCTCTCTCAGTAGTTATTCCAAACCTCTGTGTGTCTCTGAGCCCTCTACTTCAAGGCTCTGTCCCCAAGAGAAGCTCACCATGCTCACACTTCAGAGAAAACAAAAGCTTTCAGGTGTTCCTCCTCATCTACAAACTTATCTGTATCTCTGATTACCTATTTCTCCAAGACACAACTTTCTCTCATCCATTCCCTGCTCTGTCCCCCCTTCAACTTCCTGAAAAGAATGCCCTCCTCGATGTCCATGTGTGACTAATAACCTTTATTGACCCTTCAAAAATCAACTCTTCTCCATCTCCTAAAAGAGCATCTCCTGATCTTCAGCTTCCCCTCCAGCTCTGGGATTAGGCACTTGCCCCTCTACTAGGTTCTATTGCATCCTGTATGTACATCTGAGAACACATACAGTATTATAATCATCTTATTAATTTGTCTAATTCCCATGCTAGACTTTGAGATACTAAAAGATTCCACTTGTGTCTTATATTTCTAAACCAGAACCTTCCCCATAGCAGACACTAATTTGTATAATAAACTAAAGAATGATGGCAAGTCCATTTCTCCTAGTGAAGGCATAAATCAGTTACACTGAATGAATATTTCTAAATTTTACTGTTAGCACAGTAAATGATTGATGAGAACTTACTTTCAAGGACAATAAATGATATCTAAAAAATTTAAAAAGCAATACTGTAGGAAAAGTGAAACACTCACTGCTTGCAAAAGTAATTAGCTCAATTATGTATTTCTACAATAATTTGATAAAAATTTATTTAAAAATGCTTTCAAAGTAAAGTTACTTTGTCTGTATTATCTCCTTTATTTCTTTCTTCAGATGGTCTAGATTTAAGTGATACAGCATTATCCACTCCATTTTCCAATGTTTTAGAAGCACCAGGTTTTTCTGCAGAACTCATCATTTGCAGTGGTGGTTTAATTCTTCTTCTTCGTAGTGTTGCTAAAAAGGAGAACAAAGGACTGCTATATTTGTAGGATTTTCTATGTTGTTCTCACTGAGACACTTTTTGCTGAGGAAGGTTAAAAAAGGGGATTCTAAGATGGGTCCCAGGTTTCTGATTTAGATGAGTAACTGGATATGGACGCCATATTCCAAGGTAAGAAATGGAGAAAAACTGGCAGGGAGGGTGGAAAGATGAATTTATTTTGGACCTGTTAAGTTTGAGAAGTTTGTCAAATATTAGATAATTTCCCAGTAGGCAATCAGATTTTGGGAACAGAAGGTCACTATTAAATTGTCATAAAGATTAAATAATACTGTGTTTATAGCAACTAGTACACAGTATCAGATTATTTTAAAATTTTTATTTAGCTCTTAGTATGTACCAGGCACTGTCTAAATGTTTCACAACATTTGTTTAATGAATAATTTTTATTTAATCCTTTAAACAGTTTAATTTGATGAGGTTAGACACTTCAGTCCCATTTCATAGAAAGGAAACTGGTTCTAAACTTAGCTACAAAGTACATACCCAGGAGTGGGGAAACAAGCCCAAGCAGCCTGATTAATTTAATGCTTTATCCACTGTGTTATGCTGGCTCTCACTTAAAATTACAACAAATTATTAATGCTGGATATTAATATTCTGAATAATGTTTATATGGATACCCATTAAACTTCTCAGACATTTGTAATTTTTTGACAGAAGACATTTGTGGTTCATATTTTATTAATTTTTATATCCCCAAATTATCCTCTAGATAAATTAGGTCCAGAATACTCCTGAATTTAAAAAATGCCAGCTTAAAACAATAATACTTTTTAGGAATCTTCAAAGGCAATAAAACTTACATGTATTGACTAAAAATATTGGACTTCTCACAGTGTATCTATCTGAGCCAGGAACAATCATTGATGCTTCAGACATTTTTCTTTTGCTAGGAGTAATTATCTTAAACCATGAGAAAAAAAAACCCACAGTAAATACACATTCTCTTTTGAAATTAAATATCCTGTAATTTTATTCACAACATTTCACCTTGACTACACACAAAAGACATATGGTATTTTATAAACAATATGATATCCAGAAATATCTGCAGTTTAGCCTGACTTGAGGGATTTTATCCTAACGTTTGGTATTGAATAGATAGCCGAAACAAGTAAAGGATGTTGTTTTAAAGAATATTTAAAGAATATCCAGACTTGGAATTATTGTACCTTTATATATTAGCTGAAAATATTTTATTGACACTCAGTTTATCTAGTTAACCATTGGCTCACAATTTCCTATTGTATTTCATAAGGATAATGTTTGGAACACGTATTTATGTAAACTTGTTTGTGAAAGTTTTCATAACATTAAGCCTTGTTCAAAACTTTCACACATTTAAAAAATTGTATTAATATTCTGTGAAGACTAAACTGCCTTTGGAGTAAAACGCAGCTACAGGAGTTCAGAGACTCAGTGGCACACAAGCTAGTGTTCCAAAAAAGATGTGCATTTTCTAACTTTAGCCTAGAATGACAGATAAGAGCAGAGGAGGGACTACAGGAGACAGGAGTTCCAGAGGATGCCGTACAAAGGAGTACATGATGACAAACCATAAAGAGGGAGAAGACAGCTGTTTTGAAAAAGGCACCTGCCTCTAAGACAGAGAAAAAAATATTGATGGAGTTTTGAGTAGGTATGTATATAGGGCAATGGAGGAAAGGTGGGGAAGGACAGGAGGAAAGTGAATTCTAAGATTAACCAGAAAATAAGCTACTGAATCAGCAGATTCTTCTTAAAGAAATTACAGTTCTAGTGGTATATAATGAATGAGATCCAAAAAGTTACTTATTCATATAAAGGCTTAAAACAGTTAGTCCTTATTGAAAACACAGTGGGTATTTAACAACAGTGCAATGTTTTTCAAACTTTAGTGTGGTTAAGATCTTTTCCAGAGTTCGTGTTATGATTCAATAGGTTTAGGTGAGGGGGGGGGGGCTCTAAGAATCTGCATTTTTAGTAAGTACTCAAGTTATGATTCTGATATAAAGACAAAAAAAGGCTTTTATAATCTAATCATCTGAGGGAACTACAGTTGACAAAAATGATACTTTTAATTTAATGAAGGACACAGACTACAGGGAAAAATAGTAACACAATGTATGGAAGAGCCTGTGAGAGTTATAGTTGCCTAAAGGTGAGAGATTAGTAAAAACAAATAATCGGTGAAAGCTCCATTAAGAAAGTAAAAATGAACAAAGATTTACAAATGTAAGTACACTTTAGATAAGTAGAGGTAAAAGCAGCATGAATGAAAGTACAGAGGCAAGAATGAGCATGCCATAAAAAAAGAGACAGTAAAGCAACTGACCATACTAAAGTGGAGGGTATTTTGATAGAGTAGTATTAAATTACAGAATGTCTTCAAACTAAGTCAAAACTTAGATTTAATGGGATAAACACAGAGATGACAAGGCTTTCTGAGCAGAAGAATGCTATGAGGATACTGGTATTAAGAAAAATCAGTGGTGTACGACACAGGGTAGCTCACAAAATGGAGCAATAGTGTCAAAGACACTATTAGAAGGTTACTGTATAACCTACGTATGCTAAAATGAGTAATGGTAAAGGGAATAATAAGGAGGAAACGATGTGAGAGATACTATGAAAGAACAATCACTAGCACCTTGGTTCTAGGTATGGGGGGAGAAGAGTTTGGAATCAAGGATATCATCAGAAAAATGAATGGTAACATTACTGAAGTATGGAGGCAGATGCAAACTTGAGGCAAAAGATAAAGAGTTTGAGGTAGACTTTAGGAAAGGGCTTGAAGAGACACAACCAAGGGAAATATAAAAAGAGTAAGTGGAGGGCTTTCCTGGTGGCGCAGTGGTTGAGAGTCCGCCTGCCGATGCATGGGACACGGGTTCGTGCCCCGGTCCGGGAATATCCCACATGCTGCGGAGCGGCTGGGCCCGTGAGCCATGGCCGCTGAGCCTGTGCGTCCGGAGCCTGTGCTCCTCAACAGGAGAGGCCAAAACAGTGAGGCCCACGTACCACACACACAAAAAAAGAGTAACGTAGCTATAGAACTTTGAACAGAAGCCTGGTACATTTTAAGAGCTTAAATTATGCACAGGAAGGAAGCTCTCTAAGGGAGAAGGCGTAGACATGTTCAGAAAGCTGGGTATCAAGCTTTTAGAGCAAATCTACATTTAGGAGACAGTGAGAGAAAGTATCTCTGATGTAGTAACAGAAGTAAAAAGAGAATTAAAATGCTAACATAGAAGACAAAGGAGAGGACATTAAGAAAGAGAGGGCTGTTAGCAATGTCAAGTGTCACAGCAAGATGTGGAGAGGCGGCTGAGAAATGGTTCTATCACATGCAGCCTAGAGGAGATCCTCAATGGAGCAGGAGGAGGAGGAGAAAGAACCTAGTATTTTGCTTTCTTTCCTCATGCCAGTAAACAGAACATTACATTATAAATTTGTATTGGCCAGTGCAGAGACAGAACAGAAAGGATAAATGCAAAAAGTGGTAGTTACTTTCCTATATATCTCTAATTTGAAACTTACAAGTGTATAGTATACCGTGTCCTAAATCCCTAAACCTTACATATAAACACAGTCTGCTGAAACACTAACTCTTGTTTGCATTTGTAAAATGCAGGGGAAATACTCTGAAATGTTACTGATGAACATATGAATTCTAGATGCTTTTTTCTGTAATTATATATAGCAATGATTTGACCTATGCTATTTTATAAATGACTATTTTGATACCATATATACCTTAGGCTGACTATTTTTTATGTCTCCTTGATTACTGTTTTTGATACATTTTGGAGGTTTAGCAAATTCCTCTTGGGGGTTAGCTTTTTCTTTCAAACTAACAAGTTCTTCTTCGACTGGTGAGATTTGACTTTCTGGGACTAGAATCTGTTGGAGAATAAGGAAAAAGTGTTTAAAACTGCAAACCATAGGAAGTTCTCAATCACTGGATGACTTCGTAAAGCGCTCATTCATCTCACACTCATAAAGGTCAATTCTTTTTGTCTTATATCTATGTACTGTTATAATTTTTAGTCCTTTTTCAAATGTTAATAGACATAATACAGGCTTTGGCATTAGTGGAAGAACATGTACTTCTGATTTTTATTTAAAGTTACCAAAACTGGTATTAATAACAATCTACCTTCTGTACTGAAATAAATGATTATTAATGTGTTTAAAAAGTATATACATCTTATTGGGGCATTATGTTGAGACAATTTATTTTTTAGATATTCACCCTCCAAGATGAACTTTATTACTGTGCTCTCATTATTTAGGGTTAAACTTAGCCCAGTGGTAAAAATCAAGTAAGTCAGACACATACCTGTGATCCACTTGCATCAAAAAGAATATGCACAGATGTTTTGGCAACGGAAATGCCTTGTTTTCTGGTAAATTCCTAAAGTAAAATTAATTCAAAGGGATGTCATTTTCTCCCAGTTCTTCCCATTTTAATACAATTATTTCCTATACCTGTTTCCTTCCAAAATTGCCAAATTATCTTAAATCATTATTATTTATACATATAAATACTCTTTTCAGAATAATTCAATGAGTCCCCACTAACCACAGTCTTAGCCTATTTTGGTAAGGGTTCCTCACAAGCATATTATCTGCTATTCTTCACCATAAATCTTTTGCACGCTATAGACTGAATGTTTCCCCCACAATTCGTATGTTGAAACGTAGTCCCCAAGGATGGCATTAGGAGTGGAGGCCTTTGGGGGTTGCTAAGGTCATGAGGGCAGAGCCCTTATGAATGGAATTAGTGCTCTTATAAAACAGACCCCAGAGAAATCCCTCACCCCTTCCACCATGTAAGGACACCGTGAAAAGATGGCCATCGATGAACCAGGAAACAGGCCCTCACCAGACACTGGGTCTGCTGGCGCCCTGATCTGACTCACAGCCTCCAGAACTATGAGAAAAAAAAGTTTGTTGTTTAGGCCACCCAGTCTATGGTATTTTTGTTACAGTAGCCTGAACAAACTAAGACGTGGACCATCCAAGCTTGTCAACTGAACATCTCCCTAAACATAACATGAATTGCCACCTTGATTCCCAGTTAAACAATATCCGACTCATATCGTCTTCCACAGTCCTGGAAAGCATCTTATCTAAATTTCATTCATTAACTTCAAAGGCCATTTCAAGGCCCACCTCCATAGCCTTTCCTTCAAATCTGACTCTTAATGGGCATTCTTTCTTCAACATCTATACTTCATTTTCTATATGCCACTTACTTCTTCTGAGGCACATTCTATAATTCTCATAATGTTTAATATCTTGAAAACAAGTCTTTGTCTCATTTCACTTTTTAAACACCTCGCAGAAATTCATTAAATGTTTTGAGTAGGTGCTGCTAATTCTGTCATCTGAGATTCTTTCTAATCGGTAACTGAAAGGGTATGGCTAACAATCTGATGGCCATTCCACAATACAAACTTAAAGGACTAAAAATCTACATGTTATTTTATAAAGAATTGTAGGAAAAAAAAATCAATGAAACTTAGTCCCAAGTAACTGAAAGTTTCCAGAATTATGAAAATGTTTATTAAAAAGAGTTTAACTTACCCTATACTTATCTGCACCAAAAACTTTTTGTGTCACATTAGTGATTTCTAACGATGCATCAAAATACAAAAGCAATTCTTTCCCTTCTCTTTTACTAATTTTTACTTTATTTTTCAGAATTATAGTCAGTAGCTTCTTCGATTCTCTCACTGTACACAAATGAATCACACCGATTAGTTTACATTAATTCCTATGATACCACTCTATAGGTATACTATAAATAAGAAAAGCATGCAGCATACCAATTAAAATGAACTGAAATAAAATTAACTTTTAGGATTTAAAAGTATTTAAATTAATCAATTCTGGTACTAACTACTTACGTAAAGAAATCAACAATTCAGTTTATTTTTCAAAGTCTCAGTTTCCTGATCTATAAATTACAAGGTAATACAATAATTAATGAACTAAAGCCCTGAGTACATCCTGGACACTAACAGGTTCTTAATAAATATTCTTTGAACACATCTGAGAAAACTATTTTCTTAATTTAAAACAGGCAAAAAAGAAAATAACTTTAATTCCATAACAAACTATTCCTAGGCATAAGCATCTATTCAGACATTTCTATTAAATCCACAGTTACAAACGTGTTGACAATGAACGTCTGATAAAAACTTGAGTACCAGGATATTGTGAAGGAAGGATACAGTGCTAATCCTCAATGAATTCACCAATCCAGTGAAAAGAAAATACTGTTAAGCGCCAGTTTATATGAAGTATTCACCTCCCTTCCTCCAAAAAGTTACAGAAAATTACCTGGCACCCAATTAATGTGCCTGTATTATGGACCGAAGGCCACTATGGTCCTGTCCTACCTCTGGTGCTGCTCCTGTTGCTGACTGAGAAGTCTCCACACCTGCCCCCAGTGTTTGCTTTTGGGCAAGAGGAAAACATCCTGAGGGAGAAGGACCACACCAAGGATAAAACTTTGTGTCTGCATCAGGAAAAGCTCCGCTGGCCACTCCGTGCTCTACCCTAAAGGACAAATGTCCCTATCGGCTCTAAAACTCTCTGATCCTTGTAAGGCTTGCCCAAGCAGAAAGTGTCTTATTTGCTTTTGCAGCTATATGGTCATGACACTTCCTCTGTGATGTCCTTTGATGGTACTAAGAAGTATTAGTTGCCTGAAGATAGTGGTAACGCAGTTTCTAATCCAAAATGCTGGCAGTGTTTTTTTTTTTTGAAAGAAAAAAAGTCACAAGTCTCAACAGGAAAAGTTTTCAGGCCTTAGAGATGAAAGATCAGGTGACGTTGAAAATGATAATGTTTCAGATTTTGATGATGAAGATTAGAACACTTATAATCTTTATGAATATTTTTGTTTATTGTTATATCCCTCTGATACGCATTTGAATTTTTTTCTGCAGCTTGCTGTGAACTTAAAGTAAATGCAGTATTTGCTTCACTGCTTGCATGAACATGGTATTAGAATTACTTCCAATTTATTATTTTGCTGAATGCTTTGTACCTTTTTCTACAAAGCATTCTCCACATGTCATGACTATCTACATAAGAATTTGTTGATATTTGTTATATTTTATTGCTGACTTTGTTGAAATTTCTGATATTTGCTTTGACTGCCTAGACTATATCGTGGCTTGCTTTCTAGTTAGCAATATTACTGAAATACCAGAAAACTTCCTATTTTGTTGCTTCCTATAAAATCCAAGTATTTATAGATATCAACATATTTGGATCTTATAATGTTATCTAGATATTTCTGTAGGATTCCAGTATACCATTCTTTTTTTTTTTTTTTTTTCTGCGGCACGCGGGCCTCTCACTGTTGTGGCCTCTCCCGTCGCGGAGCACAGGCTCTGGACGCGCAGCCTCAGCGGCCATGGCTCACGGGCCCAGCCGCGGGGCATGTGGGATCTTCCCAGACCGGGGCACGAACCCATGTCCCCTGCATCGGCAGGCGGACTCTCAACCACTGCGCCACCAGGGAAGCCCCCTGGTGGGGGCTTAAATGAATAATGTTTTCTCCTGCAAAGCCATTCAAAATAACACTTAATTGTCCATGGAGCCTTTATTTTATATACTCCTATAAACTGAACATAAAAGGGTCTAACCTCACCCTATTGTGCTGCAGCTTCCCCTTTAGTCTGCAACTGTAGATGCTCTTTTTCACTAGAACTACTGCTTGATCTCCAGAGTCCACACTTTTTTTTAACTTCCATTGAGTGCCAGTCATATAAAAAATTCAGATCTTGCCTGCTCCACATAGGTAGACCACATCACCGCTTTATTACAAAGGATATTAAAAGATACCAATGAACAGCCAGATGAAGAGAGATAGTGCGAGGTCTGGAAAAGTCCTGAGCACAGAAGACACTATCCCTGTGGAGTCTGGGGTGTGCCACCAAGGGTCAGTATAAGGACTGAAGTGTGTATACTGATGTTGATAATGAAAGAGTGAATTATTATCTTGACATCTGAAATTTCAGTGGAAATTTTGGTGGAGTGGGATGTAAAACAGAAAGTAGAAAAGAACAGAAATGAAGAGCAAGAAAGGGAAAGATTTAGCAAAAACTATTCTCTCAAAATTGGCTATGAATGGAAAAAGAATGAGATAGAGGAAGACATAGGATCCAAGTAGACTTTTTTAAGATGCAGTGACAAATGTACCATAAAAATGTATGATGTTAAAACTACAGGAGAGGACATTATGTTAAGTGAAATAAGCCAGTCACAAAAAGACATATGCTGCATGATTCCACTTAAAATAGTCAATTTCATAGAAACAAAAAGTAGAATGGTGGTTACCAGGGGCTGGGTGGAGGGGGAAAAGGGGAACGGTTCAATGAGTATAGAGTTTCAATTTCTCAAGATGACGAAAGTTCTGAAGATCTGTTTCACAATAATGTAAATGTACTTAACACTACTGGACTATATACACTAAAAAATGGTTAAGATGGTAAATTTTATGTTATGTGATTTTTACCACAATAAAAAAAATAAGAGAAACCGTGTGAGGGTGTATATGGAAACTTTCTACACTATTCTGGCAAGTTTTCTGTAATCTAAAACTATTCTAAAATTTAAAATTTATCTTTAAAAAAGACCCAAATGAAGGGCTTCTCCGGTGGCACAGTGGTTGGGAATCTGCCTGCCAATGCAGGGGACGTGGGTTCGAGCCCTGGTCTGGGAATAAAAGTTATAAACTATTGATACATGAAGTAAGTTGGATGAATTTCCCACATGCCGCGGAGCAACTAAGCCCATGAGCCACAACTACTGAGCCTGCGCGTCTGGAGACTGTTCTCTGCAACAGGAGAGGCCGTGACAGTGAGAGGCCCGTGCACCACGATGAAGAGTGGCCCCCGCTTGCCACAACTGGAGAAAGCCCTCGCACAGAAACAAAGACCCAACACAGCCAAAAATAAATAAATAAATAAAGACCCAAATCAAACTTCCCAAGATGAAAAATATAATGCCTGATAAACATTACACAGGATAGAACAGAAGCAGGTTACACACTGCAGAAGAAAATATTAACTAGCAACAAAACAAAGCAATATAAAACTAGCGAAGTGAAAAAAGAGAGTGGAAATAAAAGCCTGGAGTTTGGGTGGAGAACCCAGAGAATCAGTGAGCTATGGAAGAACTTCATATAGCTTAGTATATATGTAATCAGAGTCTCCAGAGAGGAGAAAAAAGGAGCAGAAAAAAATATTTGAAGAACAATGGATAAAAACTTTAGAAGCAAGGAAGCTCAATGAACCTCAAGAATGAACAATATGAAGAAAATTACAGTAAAGCATTATAATCAAATGTTTAAAACTACTAATGAAGAGAAAATCTTAAAATCAGCCAGGAGAAAAAAGACTAAACAAAAAGGAGCAAACATGAGAGTGACAGACTTCTCATCAGAAACAATGCAAGCCAAGAGAGAGTAGAGTAACCTCTTTCAAGTACACTGAAAGAAGACAACAGGCAATCTAGAATTCTATATGTATCAGAAATACTTTGCAAAATAAAAACAAAATAAAAACTTTCTGACATAAAAAAGCTGAAAGAGCTCATCACCAGCATATTTGCAGGACAAGAAATATTAGAGAAGTCACCTAGGCAGAAGGAAAATAATACCAGATGGAAATCTGGGTCTATACAAATGAAAGCTGAACACTGGAAATTGTAAATAGGTGGGTAAATACAAAATACTTTTTAATCCACTTTTTACATCTCGTTAAAAACTAATTGGCTGCATAAAGAAAAATATCATTACACATAATATGAGGTCTTTGACACATTCAGAAGCAAAAAATTTTTACCATTATTGGCAGCAATGGCACAAAGGCCAGGAAAGCAAAAATGGAACTTTACTACTACAAGGTTCTTATACTATTCATAAAAGGGTATAATATTACTTGAACATACACACTATTAAGTTAAATATGTATAAAATAAACTGTAAATCAGCCACTAAAAAGGTGGATATAAAGCCAACAAAAGAAATACAATTAAACCACTGAAAATGAATTAACACCAAAGAAGAAAAAGAGAAAAAGAAAAGAAACATGGCAGATGGGATGGCACGTAGAAAAAACAAAAGCTAGATGATGAATTTAAAGCAAATCAATAGTCACATTAAAAACCACAAAAGGCAGAGACTGTCAAATTACACTGACAGTCTCTGATATGATGCCCAGTATCAGTATATGATGCCTATAAGAAACCCACTTTAAATACACAGACACAAAGGACTTAAAAATAAAGAAAAGCTATGCCATGCTATAATTAACCAACAGAAACTTGGAGAGAGTATACTAATATTATATAAAGTAGACTGCAGAGCAAAGAATATTACCACAGGAAAAAGAGTCATTTCATAATGATAAATTTATGAAGAAAAGATAATACCACTAAATGTTTATAAAACTAATAACAGAAATTCAAAATATCTGAAGCAAAAAAATAACAGAACTGAATAAAAAAAACCCACAGTTCTAGTGGTGACTTCAATACCCCTCCCTCAATAAGTGATAGAACAAGAGGCAGACAATGAGGAAGGATATATGACAACACTATCAACCCAACCCTCCACCCAACAACAGCAGAATACACATTCCTTCAAGCGCACTCACACCATTCACCAAGACAGACCATATTCTGGGTCATAAAATAAGTGTCAGTATACTGAAAAGGATTCTCAAAGATCATACAAAGTATACTCTCTCATAACAATGAAATTAAATTAGAAATCAGTAGCAGGAAAATATCCCTGAAATCTCAAGTATATAGAAACTAAATAAAAAACTTTTAAATAAACCTATGGCTCAAGGAAGAAACCAAAAGAGAAATTTAAAAAGAATAAATTAATGAGAATGGAAACACAGCACATGGCAATTTGTAGGATGATGCTAAGGAAGTACTTAGGGGAAGAATTTAAAGCACTAAATGGCTATATTAGAAGAGAAAAAATGGTCTCGGTCAATGACTTCAGCTTCACCCTGAGACGCTAGAAACAGGAAAGCAAATTACAACTAAAGTAATCAGAAGAAAAGAACAGCTATAAGAGCACAGATCAATTAAATTAAAAATCAAAACACAAAAATGAGAAAAATCGATGAAACTAAAGGCTGGCTCTTAGAGAATATCAATAAAATTGATATAACTCTCATCAGACTGATTAGGAAAAAAAGATACAACTTAGCAGTATCAGCAGCAACAGGGGGACCATCACTACAGAATCTACAGACAGTAAAAAGATAAAATGGGACCATTATAAACCACTTTATGCCAATAAATTTGACAACACGATTACTTGAAAGACACAAATTACCAAAGTTTACTCAAGGAAAAAAAAAGATAACCTGAAAAACCCTTTATCTATTAAATTAATTGAATTGGTAGTTAAGAGCCTTCAGCAAAGCAAAGTAAAAGTGCAAGCCCAGATTGCTTCACTGGTAAATACTACCAAGTACTTAAAGAAGAAACAATACCAATTCTACACACACTCTTAGAGAAAATGGAAGATTATAGAATACTTGCCAATTCAGCCTATGAAGCTAACAACGCCCTGATTCTGAAACTTAAAAAAAACAAAACAAAAAAACCAGACATTACAGGCAAAGAAAACTACAGACCTTCTAGAACATGAAATACCAAATTCCTAACTAAATTTTGCAAATCAATTCCAATAATATATAAAAGAATAATACGTCACAATGAAGTGTAACTATTGTTACAATGTTATTTCTCCAGATATCAAACTACAATCCCAGTTGTAATTCTAGCAGGCTTTTTGTAGCAATTGATAAGCCAATTTTAAAATTTACATGGAAATTCAAAAGGTCTAGAATTTCCGAAAGTCTTGAAAAAAAAAAAAACCCACAGTGTTAGAAGACTTACACTATCTCACTTTAAGACTCACTATAAATCTACAGTAATTAAAACAATGTGGTACTGGCATAGGGAACAGATCAATGGAATGGACTACAGCATCAAGACCTGCACTTCTACCCGTCATTTGATTTTCAACAAGGGAACCAATGAAGTCCAGTGGGGAAAGGAAAACCTTTTCATCAAATAGTCCTGAAATAACTGTATACCCATATGAAAAAATGAACCTAACTCCTATATTACACCATAATCAAATATTAATTTGAGATGGATCATAGTCCTCAACATAAAAGCTAAAAACCATAAAGTTTTTACAGAAAAACAGGAGAACGTCTTTGGTACTTGGTAGTAGGCAAAATTTCTTAGGTCACACAAAGCAATAACCATGAAAAAAAAAGAAAACTGATCATATGGACTTCAAATTTAAAAACTTCTGCTCATTAAAGACACCAATGAGAAAATGAATAAGCAAGATACAGATAGGGAGAAAATACTCACAGAACATATATCTGTCGAAGGATTTGTATCCAGGATACATAAGAACTCAAAAACTTAATAATAAAAAAGACAGTCCAGTAAAAAAAAAAAAAGACAAAATATTTAAACAGATACTTCACGAAGAAGATATATGAGTAGCCATTAAGCACATGAAAAAGTGCTCAACATCACTGGTTATTAGGAAAACGCATATAAAAGCTATCATGAGATACCACTACATGCCCACTGAGGTAACTAAAATACGTCTTGATATCTGAATTTGGAGTGGTGCCAGTCTGCCAAGGTATATGATTTTTGTCCAGCACGTATTGACAAGAAAGTGACTGACCATGGGTTTTAGACTAGATAGAGAAGGAAATAAATATAAGATATTGGGGGAATTGTGGGGGCAGGGAATTTGATGATATTGAACTATCAAATTTATGAATGTGAACATATGGAAATGTTGATCTGCTTTCATCAGTCCATTGTGTTTTTCCATAGAGTGTGCAACTTCTACTCAAGCAGAATCAAGAAGACAGTTATCAAAGCAAGTTGAATACCTTCAATGCTGTATATCTGTACTTCTTCCTCAGGCACAGTGACTGCTTCCCACTGATGATTCTTAAATTTAAAAACAGGTTTTGATCATAAATAATAATTTATTCTTGCTTTAAAGCTCCTTTAAACACCATTTTAAGTTATACAAACAATAAAGGTTATTACTATTTTCTTTTACTAAGTATCACTAAGTAACTGGTTGATATAACACATTTCTTGCTCCATCAATTGACTAGATAATATATTATACTTGCCGCATTTAATCTATTCGTTCATTCTTAAAAGTAAATGACAGTATTGACTACTTTTATGGTTTCCTATTCTTAACCAAAAGCAAAGAATGACTAGCCATTCATATTTATTAGAGTATACACTTTTAAAAATATTACCAAATCCTGTCATTTCTTCCTTTGAAATGTTGTGTGATCATATTCATCCCCCAATTCTCACTCATTAATTGACTGTCCTTAGATTCAAACACTGAATGCATGAGAATAATAACCTAAAATGTGTTCCCCTTCCAAGTATTTTCATTGAAAATTTGTATAAGTGAGTAAAATAATATGAATTCACACAAAAAAGTCATGGTAAAAATTAGAACCATTCCTAAAAGATGGGATCCTAAAACCTTCAGTAATCTTATGATGAAAATAGATCCAATTCTTTTGCTATTTAAGGACCACTCATTGTATAGAAATTCTGCCAAATCCTCAATCTCTTCACTAACTCCCTCCCTTATTTGCCTTAATTGGAACCAGTCTATACTCTTGAGGACACCACTACTATTATAATTACAGCCTTCTCCAGTTAAGGTGCTAATTCTCCCAGACAGACCTCAAAACCTCAGGGTCGGCAGGAAAGGGCTGGTCTCCTCTCTCCCCAACACTTTGAGCAGCTTCGCACTCCTCTGTGCGTAAAAGCCTTGCTCCTTTGTGGCACACGCCAGCTGGCACGCATACCCATCGGTTGTCATCTACTAACTTTAAAGTGACTCTTCCTCATACATGGAGGCACCTGGTTCAAAGCTTTCCTTTTGAAAAAATGTCTACATTATAAAAATTTTCAAACAGATTATAAAAAATAGAAATCACAGTATAATGAATCCAAAATATGCCCATACCCAGCTTCAACAGTTACTGATATATTATGCCCACTTGTTTCATCTTTACCCCCTACTTTCCCTCTACTACACTCTCCTCCTCTTGACCTCAGTTTTTTATTTAATCTCTCTGTCACCCCAGCCATCAATTTTAAAACTCTTATCATTAAAGTACCTAACAAAAACCCCTCCCTGGAATCCACATCTCACTTTAGCTTCTACTGTTCTCTTTCCCTTGTCTTTACTTCCTCTACAAATATTTCAACTTTCCAGGAATGCTTAAATCCTCATCACTTAAGTGAAATTGCTCTTTCATGGATCGCCAGTTTTTATTTATTTAACGTGTTTTGACAGTGTTCATCATTTCCGCTCATAAAACACCCTTCCTTTGTCTTCTATAACATGATACCCTTTTAATTTGTTCTTTTTTGGCTGATTCGTCAAGTATCCTTCAGGCTAGAGTCTCTTCTACCTATCCTGTATAAATTTGTGTTTTTCACAGTTCTGTCATGTAGACACTCATTAAATCCCATGGTTTTATTTATCATTTATATATACAGAGAGCTTCTAAATCTCCATTTACAGCTCAGTTCTCTCACCTCAACTTCAGACCAATACATCCAACTGCCTACAAGATATCTTCAGCTGAACACCCCACACGCACCTCCAAATCAAAACATCCAAAGTTGAGCTCATCATCTTACCCTACAAAAGTGATCCTCCTGTGACAGCATCTTCATCCATCCAGTTACCCAAGTTTTATCAACCTCCTCTTTTTACTACAAACTACCAAGTCTGCTCAATTCTACCTCCTCAAGTTTTTCTGGAATCCATCCATTTCCATCCATCCCCACTGTCACTTTCCAAAACTGTGCCACCATGATTTCTCTCACGCGGATTACTGCAAGTCTCCTAACTGCCTCTGGTCTTGTCCCTTTTTAATCTGTTCTCCTTGAGGCAGGAGATAGGTGGGCCCCAAGCTAGACATTTACAACTGGCCTCCTGTTCCAACTTCCTGGGGTGAGAAGAAGATGGGCTCCAGGCTGGACATTCATTACAACCCCCAACCCCCATGTTTACATTTCCTGAGGCAAGAGACAAACCGGCTCTGGACTACATATTTATGACTGGACTCCAGTCTATATTTCGAGATCTGCACTTCAATATAAGAAACAACAACAGGAATAGGGTAGATAACTGGACATTGGACACTTTTATGGCAGGGACAGAGAGGGGCTGAACCCTGTTAAAAGATCAAGACATCATGCATTTCCCATCCTTGGTGCAAGGGAAACATTGCACACGCACAGAAAGGCTCCTTGGGGTTCAAAAAGGAGGGGGCACCACCCCATAATATGTGATGCTAAGGCCATCCCCTAGGCCTCTGGGCTGAAATCCATCTTGGAAAAAAGTTGCGCATGCACCTCGGGGAGGGTCCTAGGGCAGGTCAGGTGTTGAGAAACCAGATAATTGGCCAAAGGTAAACAAAGACCCGGAAGAACTGCCCTATATAAATGACTTAACCACCTCTTTACTGCGCTCCTCCTCATTAGGGAGGAGGCCCACACCTTTGCTCTCCGGGTGTGCATCTCTGCCTTGTTTCCATCTTAACTAAACAAAGTGTTTCTCTGTGTGCTCTCCCACTAGTTGTTGTGCAATGTCTCTAAATAATAAACTTTGTACCTGTTTTTTTTTTACAGTTTTTGCCTCCGTAAGAAATGCATTTTTCACTGGGGGCAAGAGCCAGGGGGTCTGGTGGCTAGGATTCCTGGTTTTCATCCAGGCTACCCAGGTTCAATTCCTAGGCAGGGAATTAAGATCTCGCTTCACGCCACCACTCACTGCTGCCTCTTCGAGATCATCCCCACCAGGAGAATCTTTTACATGAATGTGATGCTCAGTGTCTAGCATATATCTGGCACACAGTAAGTTCTTATTAAATATTCACTGAACTGATGTTGCCTCCTACTTACAATCCTTCTTTGGCTCTATACTGCCTGCCTTATTTCTTTCCAATACCCTTTGAACTCTATGCACTAACCATACTATGTATCTTTTAGTTGAATATTCTATATATTCATTCTTAAAATAAATACGAGCCCTTGAATAGCCATAAATGAGAAAAGACATGTCTCTGGTTTAATAAATTTTATGTTCTACGAGGGGGAAAACAGAAAAAACAACAGATAAACAAAAGGATTTTAAGTAGCAATAACTACTATAAAAGAAAAAAAGAGGCCAGTGTTATATAATGTGGCTGGGTGGCTACTTCAGACTGAGTTACCAGAGAATACCTCTAGGAGATGACATTTGTGCTGAAATCTAAACTGGGAAGGAACTAAGACGCAAAGATCTGGAAGTTCCTAAGCAGAAGAACCAGCAAGTAAAAAGACTTGAAAAGAGCGTGATCTAGAGGAAAAGAAAAAAAAAATTAATGTGGCTAGAACACAGTAAGCACAGAGAACAGTCTGATTATCAGAGAAATAGTCAGGGGCGAGGTCATAAAGGCCCTCAAACACCATGTTAAAGAGACAAAGGGAGGGTTTTAAGCAGCCACAATATGGAAGAATGGCTTTGAGGAGAGTAAGCCTGAAGACAGGGAGAAATGCACTACTGCTATAGAAATCCAGAGGGGAGAGGAGTCTAAATATCTCTGTGGGAAGAACTCTCTCCCAGCATCTCTAGATCAGTGACAGGAACATAGGAGGCATTTAATACTTATAAATGCATTTTATACTATCCCTATCAAGTATAATACTAAAATTACTTATTTTCTTGTCTGAATCATCCATTAGACCAAGTGAGTGAAGTCAGGAACCACATCAGTCCTATTCTATCCTCTTTTCCCAAAATGAAAGTCCACTTCCTGAAGAAAATCCAGTTAAAAATACACCTAAAAACGCTGCAAGAATAAATACACTAATGAAAACCATCAGTACCCCTGAGAAGTAGTGCTAGTTTTTGGAACTCAATTTTAATTAAGCATTCTAAAAAGGTACTCTAAAAAGAAATAAAGGTACATGGAAATCCTAAGAGGCATTTGGTTAATGTTCGTCTAAAAAGAATTTACCTGGAACAAAAGGCAGGATTTTACAAGAGAGAGACTAAAAAGACTAAAGCCTCTTTGTATTATCAGCAGCCGCAATCAAATTAGTAAATGCAAATCAACTCTTACTCAGATCTTGGCCATACAGTTTGAGCTAGAAGTATGCAAATGTAGCAAATATTAAGTGGTGGCTATTTGGAAACAAGGCCTCAAGAATTTTCCTCAGGTTAAAGAGGTCAGTAGAAAACATACCTGCCTGGTTGCAAAGTTTAAACATAGTTACAATATAGCACAGAAAGAAAAGAACTAAAATTCACTTCTAAGTACCACCATAAGAATCAATCCCTCACAACCAAATGTAAAATAGCTAGCTAGCTGGAAGCAGCTGCAAAGCACAGGGAGATCAGCTCCATGCTTTGTGTCCAACTAGAGGGGTGGGAGACGCAAGAGAGAGGGGATATGGGGTTATATGTATACTGATTCACTTTGTTATACAGCAGAAACTAACACACCGTTGTAAAGCAATTATACTCCAATAAAGATGTAAACAAACAAAAAAAGAATTAATCCCTCACTATTTTCAAACAGAAGATTCTATGAAAGAATAAGGTAAGACCATCTGTCATCATCTGTTAATGTTATTTTTAACTGAATGCTTCTGTACTGGAGTAACTGCTGTCTTTTCTAGATTCAATTCACTTTGTTCATGTGAATGTTAAATTTTAATCATTAACATGTAATTAATTTCTGAAAAGCTCATATTTAAACACTAGTATTAAATTTTAGCATTTTTCTCTTGCAATAAGACATCAGAAATAATTTTCAATTCTAATTAACTTGATAGGTTACCATGCTCATCAAAACTACTAGAGCTAACATTGAAATCTATTAAAATAGCGAGAAAATAAATATCAAAGAAATCCATATTCTTAAGTTGAATTACAACATTATATACACACACACCACACACACACACACACACACACACACACACACACACACACACACACACACACACACACACACACACACACACAACAAAATGGTACAGAGGTATCTAAAGCTTACATCATTGTCTTCGGCAATGTAGAATGATACAGTCTGGCTCCCGAGATTAAAATCTATCCAAAATCCCTCAAGTTTTTCATCTGATGGTATTTGCAACTAATAAAATAAACATATAAAACTAGAATATACTATGCTTTTAAAAGTGACAACAGAAAATTATGATGTTATATTCATGGTTGAGTTTTTTTGAAAAATAAAAGAGTAGAGCTGGAAGGTATGGGAAGATAAACAGCAGGCAAGTACAGCATTTAAATCAATTTAGAAACAATCAAAAGAAATGCTGCTTAATATTTTACATAGAAATTAGCTAGCTCCAAAATATCACAAATATTCCAAGTACAAATAAAGGTTGAAAATATTTTCATGTTTGAATATATTCATGAATGATAAACAATAACGGGCTTGATTAAGGAAACATAAGAAAATTTGAAGTACAACCTTTATATTTCACTTATCCTTGGCTACAAATGTGCCATTTCATAAAATGTCACTTAGATCCAGAATACCAGACCAGCTGTATTTGTGATCTAATTATGACTAACATTAATGTTCTTGTCAATTTGTAACCTACAATTCACTTGACCTTTCCATCAAAATTCATCTAATAACTAAAACACATACTAAATTAAAAATTTACCTCATAGTTATCAAGAAAGGCTGATAAACAAGGAAATGTAAAGACCCTGAAATAAAAAGTAGTCTGAATTAAAGAAAAAATTAATAAGCCTTCACAACATAATTTTGACTTGCCATACAAATCATACCTAGGATCAACAGGAAATCAGGCAGTAGTGACAACAATTTAAATAAAATCATATTTCCTTCTTTATTACTCTTTAAAGTGAGAGTTCACAGGAAATCTGTTTCTGAAAGACAGCATATTACTTTGAGGATACTACTCAACCTACCATTTTGACTAAAGTGACTGAACCAAATTACTTTTCATGTTATTGACTATGAACAGAGATTCCTAATTTAGCTTATACTAGTGATATTGATACAGTGGAAGTTCCCATAAGATTATATGGGAAAAGAAGAGTAGAAGTGAATAATACTGCTAATAAAAATGGCTGAATTCATTGAATACTTTCTTGGTCAGATACTACTATAAGTACTAAGTGTATAACCATCTCATTTAATCTTTACAACAAACATATGAGGTAGATATTATTAGTATTCTTGTTTTACAGTTAAGGAAACTGAGGCGAGTAAGGTTAAATAAGTTGTCCAACATTAGAACAGGAAGAGGGGGACCTGTTATTCAAATCCAAATAGTGTGACTCCCTGCACACAACCCTCACCGTATCTTTCATTTCCTTAGCAGGTAAACTAAATGTGAACTCATTCAATCCAATGTGTCCTGAACACCTATAAGGTGCTAGGCATTGCACTACAAAACTACCTCTTCTGTCATTGTCAAAAGTGATAAAAATTTATATTACCTAGCCTTCCATGACCATTCTTGAGATTAAATAACTGCAGAAAGAACATCCTTACAATATGTTAATTATAAAAGAAGATGATTTATGTTTGCTATATATTTTTATTCCAGTATGTGTACGAAGGAGGTAGCTCAAGTAATATTTATACCTAGATTTTTATTGTTCCTTAAACACCAAATTTATAATATATATGCAATTCTGAAATACAGTAAACCAATTTTAGACAAAGTTATTAATATTAATTAAATAAAAATGTATTCTTTCCTCTAAAAAGTACAAAGCAAAATAAGACCAGTGGAGGATTATTTCAGCCTACCATTGTGTGCCCTTTCTTGAGCTCTGTTTCTTTATCATTAAATGGTTGTATTTTGCATTGTTTACCTTCTTTTGTCTCCAAGCATGCCATTTACAAGGTTGAGAAATATCCTGCAATCCTAATTTTTAAAAAAGAGAGAGCTTTTAAAAAACACAGTAATTTTAAAAAACTTGTTAATTTGTTATTTTTACACTACTTACTGTTTCAAATTCAGAGACTTTAATTCCTTTAAATGCATTAGCAATAAAATCCATTGAAAACCACTGACATGCCAGTTCTTCTCTTTGTTCTTCTGGGGTCATTCTACATAAAGCTTCTACGATAGCCACTTGTAAGTCATAATCTTTAAAAAAAAAAAAATTAATGTATTATTTGAAATTATGAAAATTAAAGTTTATAAAAGTCAATACATTTCATAAGTTGTTAGAACAAGCAAGAGTAATAAGGAACGTAGTGTAATTTACTCATCTTTTGCCATTTTCTTCATAGAGATTAGAAACATCTCATCATTACAGGCGTGAATATAGCCCAAATAACAAAATAAGTTTACTAATAGAAGAAAGGAGTAAAAGAATATTTTTAAGGATATTTAAAAGAAACTCCTAAATGTTCAAAGATTCCTCCATTCCATAATTAGAGTTGTGAATTGCAAAATAACTCATAGAAAAGTCTATAAATCACAGGTAATCTTTGTTTTCCTTCTGCATATCATGATATTTACAGTTATTTTAAAGTACTTTAAACCAGTGGTTTGTTCTATATGTAAATCACTACATCAAAATTTTCTCATATGAAACTTAGGAAAGAAAATCTGAGCTCTTTTAATAAAAACATTGTTTACAAACAAATTTATCAATCCCAAGAATATTAAACCTCCTAATTTCATAAAATACATTTAAGAAATTTCTTCACAAAAGGAATCCAAATCTACTTGAAAATTAAGTTATTATTCAAAAACCTACCACTAGGCACAAATTATATTTGACAACTCCTGTTATCATACTTAATTTTTTAGTTTAGTTTAGAATTCCCTCGCATAATTTCACTACATTACAATGTTAATATTATTTTGACTAATTAGATATTATAGTCTATTAATAAATTTGGAGTAATTTCAAATATGAACATTTTGAAAAAAACAGACTTACCTCCAGCATCTAAAATCCTTTCTCCCATACTACTCCTGTGAATCAAAACAACAGGTTATATACTAGACAAGTATCAATTAACTAGAAAGCTCATATGTTTGGGGGAAAAAAACTTCACCAAAATTTACAATTGATTAGTATCACAGACTTTGGCAGAAAACATATATATAAATTATATTAGAAACCTACAAGAGTTTATCAGTTTTAATTCTTAATGCAACTCATGGTTGCCTTATTTGCCTTATAAAACATCCTTTAAATTCTTGGCTTGAACCACTAATTAAAGAAATATAGTACAAGTTATTACATGAGAATTAACATTTCTTGGTTAGAGAGTATTTTCCTGGCATCTTCAGGCATTTTGTCCAGCATAGCATTCATTTTTTTTAGAGCCTAGAAAAGAAAAAATAACCCATTAACTTTATATATTCAGTGAAACATTAAGTACTTAGAGATATATATTATAGGTATATAAACTTAGAAGCCTATTTTTTCTTAATCACAGCATTTTATGCAGGGAAAGAAGGGTGGAGGAAAGAATATAAAGCATAAAATAATGAATATAAGAAAACATAAAACACAGGATATCAAAAATAGAATATACCATGATTCCTGTACTTAAAGCAGTTATACTCTTTGCAGTATGACATATGTTTATTATTACTCTAAGAACTAAAGAAGCAAAAAATATTACCCTATTAATGTTTGTTCTTATGACTACACACATGTACACATATATACTAATACAGGTTATTTTTAGCATTTAAATACTTAGGAACTACTAATATCTACATGGTATAGTTTATTTTCATATGAGCTATATATGTATACATAAACCCACATGCTTATGAATTTTCAATACATATTTAGGTAATACTGGGTTGGCCAAAAGGTGTGTTTGGCATTTTTTTTTTCCGTAAGATGGCTCTAGTAGCACTTAGTTGTCTTTAACTTCATTTGGAACAATTTTGTTAGATTGTATTGTGACAACTGTCATATCAGCGTGCATTTAAAAAGAACTTACCAAAATTAGTGAATTTTTGTGTAGCCATTTTAATATTGAAGATGGAAGAAAAAAGCAACATTTTTGGCATATTATGCTTTACTATTTCAAGAAAGGTAAACATGCAACTGAAATGCAAAAAAAGATTTGTGCAGTGTATGGAGAAGGTGTTGTGACTGATGAAACATGTCAAAAGTGGTTTGCGAAGTTTCATGCTGGAGATTTCTCCCTGGATGATGCTCCATGGTCGGGTAGACCAGTTTAAGTTGACAGCAATCAAATCAAGACATTAACTGAGAACAATCAACGTTTTACCACGCAGGAGATAGCTGACATACTCAAAATATACAAATCAAGCGTTGAAAATCATTTGCACCGGCTTGGTTATGTTAATCGCTTTGATGTTTGTGTTCCACATAAGTTAAGCGAAGAAAACCTTCTTGACCCTATTTCCACATGCAGTTCTCTACTGAAACATAACTGAAACGTTCCGTGTTTAAAACAATTGTGATGGGCGATGGAAAGCGGATACTGTACAATAATGTGGAACAGAAGAGACACTGGGGCAAGAGAAATGAACCACCAACAACCACACCAAAGGCCGGTCTTCATCCAAAGAAGGTGATGTTGCATATATGGTGGGATTGGAAGGGAGTCCTCTATTATGAGCTTCTTCCGGAAAACCAAACGATTAATTCCAACAAGTACTGCTCCCAATTAGACCAACTGAAAACGACACTTGACCAAAAGTGTCCAGAATTAGTCAACAGAAAACGCATAATCTTCCATCAGGATAACACAAGACCGCATGTTTCTTTGATGACCGGGCAAAAACTCTTACAGCTTGGCTGGGAAGTTCTGATTCATCTGCCATATTCATCAGATATAGCATCTTCGGATTTCCATGTATTTCAGTCTTTACAAAATTCTCTTAATGGAAAAAATGTCAATTCCCTGGAAGACTGTAAAAGATACCTAGAACAGTTCTTTGCTCATAAAGGTAAAAAATTTGGGAAGATGGAATTATCAAATTGCCTGAAAAATGGCAGAAGGCAGTGGAACAAAACAGTGCATATGTTGTTCAATAAAGTTCTTGGTGAAAAATGTAAAATGTGTCTTTTTTTTTTTTAACTTAAAAACCAAAGGAACTTTTTGGCCAACCCAATATATTTCATCGTGTCAGACAATGAATTAAGACAACAGAGACACAGTACATGATAATTTAGTGCCAAGATAAAATAATTGTTCAATCTGATAAATTGCTACCAAATTGTCTTCACCTTCTCTTTAAGTTTTCAAAGAAAATCTAAAAAATGACTTTACCTCCTGCTGAATACAAATATTCACTCTTGAGTCAATAACCAGGGCACAAATTCGAGGTATGAAACTTTCCACTACTTGCCTTCTACCTGAATAAAAGTAAATTATTGACAAATGTGTATTTTAAACTCTTTTCAATGACAATCTTATATGTGTTAATGGAAATCGGACATACTAATTCAGTTCAGACAAAGGCCCATGGACTGGCCTGGGCACCAGGAAGCTTGAAATTCAGTCCTGGTTCTGCCATTAACTAGCTATGTAACTTCGAAAAAACACCGTTCAAACAGATGTGACTGATTTTAACTCTGGCAAAGGAATAACCCCAGATCCAGCTTCTCCTTTGAGGCACTTAAAGCAGTATTACTTTTTTGGATAAATAAATACAGTCCAAAACTGGAAACGTCTAATTTGAGGTTTTTATGAAACTGGCCTCAGTAATTTATAGTCATACCTCCAAAATTCCATAATGGCCATTAACACCTCCGGACTTCATGAAGATCTAAATATCTTGTCCTATTTCTAAAATTTGACACTGTTCTCTCAAAAGACAAGCTTTATTAATACTAAGTATATTAAGAGGAATTTGCTTCATGCTAATTCATGATGCAGAGTTCTAAAATAAGTTTAAATAATGGCAACGCTGCAACAGAAAATGCACTTTACAAAGTGACTATGTTAAAAGAAAAAAAAATCACTGAATCACTTGAAAAGATAAAGTGATTTACTTAAAAAAAACAGTTGGATCACTTCATAATCACTGGTGCTTTAGGACTGTTTTCTCGCTTACAAACTTAAGAATTTAGACTAAATTGTTATGTTAATTGCAAAGAAACCAATGAAAAGGTAGCATTAACTACTACTGAAATAAATAGCAATTGATATTTTTAAATGTTTTGGGAGCAATTAGCTGTTCCTTTATTTATAAACAATTCACCGGCCCCAATTACCAATCCTAGGTAATTCTTCCTCAACCAACACAGAGATAAAATAACTTGAGTTTATTGTTTGACATAAGGCACTGCCAAGCACAAGTGAAATGATGAGTTGTAACATGTTCTATAGTCTCCGTGTACTACTGAAAATTTTGTTTCATTAGATCAAGGACAAACTATGGCCCACAAACCAAATCCAACTCACTGTCCCTTTTTGTATGGCTGTATTCATCAGCAGGTACTCTGTGGAAATATGTGAATCTATCATGATTTACTGAACCAGCAGTCTCAGGTGAATTTCATTCATTCTTATGAACTTAGCCATCATTAGCCACCACTAAATGAATGGCTTTGGTAATTAGCTTGGGCTGCAGAGTTGATAGTGTTTCTTAATGAATTCAACACCAAAGTCCAAGGCAAAATTAGTGCGTATATGAGAAACTTATACTTCAGTAAAGTTATTTCAATGAAACAAAGGTCATCTGAATCACAAGTAATGTCCAGCTGCTTTATACATCTCCTAGGCTGTCAAAAGCTGAGACAAGAAATGACATCTCCATTTCCAACAACAAATTTATAGGGGATATATTTTTTCCAAGATCCAACTACAGATCCAGCAGCGTTTCTGGACGTTGATGCAGGTGCAAAGGAAATTTCCCTATATCAAAATTCATTTTAACTCTGCAACTGAGGAGCTTCCACCTAACCTTCAACTGGAAGTGATTAATCTGCAATGCAATGGCATTCTAAAAAGCAAATATTAAGAAAAAAGTCTAATATAATTCTATAAATGCTTTCCAAGTGATGAATATGCTCAATTAAAAATCATGCTCATGAACTGATATCAGTATTTGGCATTATCTGCATGAAAAGACGTTTTCTAATGTAATATACACAAAATTTCACTACAGATAAGCATGAACAAATGAATATTTGCAATTAATTTTTATAACAGCAAACACTAACTCTGAACCTTAAGAGAAACGTCATCTTCTCAAAAAAGAGTGCTATTCTCCTCATTAGTAGACCTGTATTACAAAAACACTGTACTCAATTATTGATATATTTTGAGTTGCATCAAAAAAAATTTGTGGAAATTTGTTTTCTTTCTTGTTAAATAAGTACCTACATAATACCATCAATTATTTTCTTGGCCCACAAAGCCTAAAATATTTACTATCTGACCCTTTACAGAAAAAATTTGTCGATCCCTGAATTAGGTAATGAATTCCTAATATTAGGACAATACTACAAGAATTGCAACATTATACCAAAACTCTAACAGCAAATTATTGTTCCAGTAGAAATAAAATGTTTATTATACCTTCATCATCCATGTCATGTATGACCTGAAAGTGAATAATATTTAAAACTTACTATCTTATATTATAAACCATTACAAATAGTATTAAAATAAGAGGTTACATATGAACTCACCACATAATTATTTAACTTTTATGTATTTACTAATTAATCAGGATAAATGCACTAACCAATCTGTTAGTGACTTTTAGTCTCAGGGCATATAGAACACAAATTGTTTTTAAATAAACATATGCTTTATAACATCAGTGAATCAATATGATTGTTACCATCAAAAGCTCAAATAAGTCTTCTATCATAACAGCTTCATCTTTTGAATTTCCTTGACTCAGAATAATCTCCTTGGATTTTTCAAACCAGGTAACCATGTAGAAAAAGAAATGTAAATATATTAGTTACTTTGAATTCAATTTTAATAATTTTAAGAATGTACTCATACAAACAGTAAACCTAAGAATAAAGAAACATTAAAAATTAAAATTCCAGTATTGTACTAAATAAGTTTATGCTCTTAAACACCATCATTGTTTTTGCTTTTTAGTAACTCACTATATGTTCCCATTTTTTAGATGGGAATGGATGAAGTTAATCCAATTCCAAGTAGAAAATCTTTACTTCCCCCCATTCAAATTCTTAGTTCATGTACATTCATATTCATAGGTAAAGAATTATCATTACACATTAGATTATTGTGGCATTTTTACTATTTGAAATATTTTGGTATTATTTTATTTTTATTAACTCAGACATTTGAGTACACACTATGTCTTAGGCACTGTTCTTGGTGCTGGGTATACAACAATGAACAAAACAGACAAAAATCAATATCCTACATTCTAAAATGGGAAATAGATAATAATAAACGATATAAAAAGAAAAGTAAATTAAGTTAGATAGTGATTAAGATGAGCTAAAGAGAAAATAAAGCAAGTAAAGGTCTTAGGGAGTCTTGTGACCTTAAATTCACACAATTATCAAGGACCCTGTATACAGTTCCCTTGTGATCTTTATTTTTCTAACATATACCACAGGTTATAAAAATATTTTATCTGTTTTATATACAGTTCTCAAATTTATTTTCCAACACTTTGAACCATTTAATTAGAAAACACACCTTTAATCATATTTCCCTCAAAGAAATATGTTACATATTCTATACTCATCTTTTGTACTAGTCCTTGTTTTATCATAGTTAGAAGTCCAGCTTTCCCCAATATACTGATATTTTTGCCACATCTTCCAAAAGAAACCAAAATGGTTGAAACAGTTTGGATATCCTTTTTATTCAGCTCCTGAAATGCAAATTATACATTTAAACATCTGTAAATACAAAATAGAATGGAATTGGCATTGTGCTAGGAGCGTTGTAATCCTCACAAATCCTGAGTGTTAGTCATTATCATAATCATAATCTCCATATTGCAAAGGACAAAAGTGTGGTTTTAAAAAGGCAACCGGGCTTCCCTGGTGGCGCAGTGATTGAGAGTCCGCCTGCCGATGCAGGGGACACGGGTTCGTGCCCCGGTCCGGGAAGATCCCACATGCTGCGGAGGGGCTGGGCCCGTGAGCCATGGCCACTGAGCCTGAGCGTCCGGAGCCTGTGCTCCGCAATGGGAGAGGCCACAACAGTTAGAGGCCCGCGTATTGCAAAAAAAAAAAAAAAAAAAAAAAAAAAAAAAAACACACACGAAAAGGCAACCTGCTTACAAGCACTCAGCCAGTGAATGACAAACACAGTACAAAATTGCAGACATGTATAAACTCAAGAAACTTTAGACTTATGAGGCAATGAATCAGTTACCTTCCATTCTAAAAAGCTTTATGTATTTAACTAAGGGATACAAGACTTTTTTTATTTTTTTGCGGTACGCGGGCCTCTCACTGTTGTGGCCTCTTCCGTTGCGGAGCACAGGCTACGGACGCGCAGGCTCAGCGGCCATGGCTCACAGGCCTAGCCGCTCGGCAGCATGTGGGATCCTCCCGGACCAGGGCACGAATCCGTGTCCCCTGCATCGGCAGGCGGACTCTCAACCACTGCGCCACCAAGGAAGCCCGATACAAGAAATTTTTACTCACTCTTCTAGATTCGAAACAAACATCAAATTCTGGTGGAGACTGTCAATAATCACTTTTTTCTCACATATAAAAATACTTTATACATGACAAATCAAGTACAAGGTTTTTGATGATTTTTATTTGTTTTTGTTTGTTTTATTTTTTGTAAGCACCAAGCACTGTCCACACAACATGAAGAACATGCTGATAGGCTTTTAAAAAATAGTTCAAGTTGTTTAAACTTCAAACAGGTAAGCTATTTTTCCCCGTTTAGATAACAGTTAATAATGGTAACACTATGTAAACACACATTTTTTATATATTATTTAGAAAACAACAGTCCAACATGTTATTTGGGACTCCTCAAACAAACACACACAAAAAGCAAGTGGTGAAACAAGCATTTATTTAGATAGTTATAAGTGAGCTTGCCAAAGCCTTTTTATTCATTCCTTCCAACGGAGTATCTCTTCCTAAAAAGTAGAGTGGTATCTAATAACTGTAATGCTCATTCAACAAAAATGAAAATTTACCCTGCACATAAGGTCATCCAACTTGTGGAAAAACTGTTTGCTGCATTTAATCTTCACATCTTCACAAATATCAATTTGTAAAAGTGTTTTCAAAGGTTTGAAATCATTTTTTCTTAAAGCATTATCAATGCATTTTTCCAACTGCTGAAATATAGAAAATGGCAAATATATTGAATCAAAACCCGAATAGTCACCTTATGAAATCAAGTAATTTAAGAATTGTTTTCACATTTGAAAATTCTCAGAAGAGCTTATATAATATCAATTCATTTATTTAAAAAAACTGTCCACTATTAAATTCAGAGTAACAATTAGAGATTAAGTGTTTTGATAATAAGCAGCTCTATACAAGAAACATATATTTTACTAATTTTCCACTTCATATTTCTTATTGGAAAGTCATCATTATGCTAAACTCAACAAAAACCTGTTAATGAAGGAAATAAAAATCAACTTTATAGTAACTAATACTTAATACCATGGATAAAACCCTAACATATCTATCAACTTCTTCATGAAGTTTAAATAGTTAAAAAAAAAATTGCATAAAGATAGGTAAAAGCACTTTTTTAGGAATTATACCAACCAATATAACTTAAGCATTACATACACATATAATTTATTATTTATTATATTTATAAGCTTTATAAAATCTGCCATCCCTGCTATTAAAGTACACCACCATTAATAAGGAATTTTCATACATTAATATGATTCTCCTAAATGCAAGTATCTCACAATTTTAAGCCTTGATATAAAAGTATCCAGCCATAAATGATACATAGATCAGTGTATGATTCATTTCTATGTAAGAGGTATATATAAATCATCTTTAGTACTTTATATTCTTAATAAAGCTTTTGGAAACAAATCTATTGAAAAAATAAAAGGATAACATTTTTATTTCAATTATTTGACTCTTGACCATTTCATAAAAACAAGTAAGCTTTGTCTTTCCTAAAACGATGGCATTTAATACCTATAAATAAACAAAAAGTGATTTTAGGAATTAAAATAAAAGACTGCCTTTTGGTCTAGGACTACATACCTGGAGATTTGGTCTTATTGGCATTTTGACTTAATTTTAAAACAGGTGGACAAAACAAACACCTACAAAAGAAAGCATATACTTTCTGAATCTTACAATCTATTTTATATGTTTACAGTTTTAAAGTCTTAACACACATAAATAAGCATTACTGCTTATACCAAAGGCAATAAATGTTGTTTCTTCAAGTTCCTCACTGCTTATGAAATTACTCATTTGAATCTGTCCATAGAAGTTTCTGGACGAAAGCCTGAAGATCATTTATTCAAGCTTTCCCTTTTCATAAATGACTTAAATAAATGTCAAAGTCCTGCCAAAAGGTCACAAAACTAGTCACTGAAAGAATATAAATGTGAACCTCCCTCATCAGAGATTCCAACTTTGGGAACAAGAAGAAAAATAATCTTGAATTAATGCCTAAATGAAATTTAAGCTAGTAATACAGTATTTAAGAAGGGAAGTATATGCAAGTATACTGCCAAAGAACAGGATATGTAAGAATATACAAATATGCAATGAAAGGAGGAAAAGATAACCTAAACACATTTTTCCCTTCAAAAGAGAATGGAAACAGGAAACAGCAGGGTTACATTAAGCACCATCTTAACAAAAGCATCTAACATTTGCAAATGCAATTTGGAGGTTTGGAGGTTAGTCCTATACAGGAAAAGAAATAAAACAATCTTTTCTAGACATCATAACTAGAACAATTTTAAAATAATCTGTACTATGAAGAGCTTTGTAATAGAACCTCAGGAAATTCAACATAGAGGGGAAATTAATTACTTAATCCAGGAGGAATACAGGCCTGTGTATCTTGAAGGCAACAAGAGGCACTAGTCAGTCTACTTTCTTGCAGACTTGCCAGTAGAGATATTTAAGTGCCAGTGAGGACATACATAAGAGGCATACAAAAGGGATGAGCAAAAAAATATCCTGCATTTCCAAAGATTAACTCCAGGGGAAAAAATCTGATCCACAGAGAAACACTGATTCCACATACATAGGGAGCCAAGTATAAAGATGCTTCTGCAGCATCGTTCTGAGTGAGAAAATTCAAAAGTACTTAGATGGGAGCTACGAATGGGAGGGAGGGTAAAGAATGAATAAATAAAATGTGGCATATGCTAATCAATTTTGTAAAGATAACAGTTAGATAAAATGAACCAGAATTTTAGATATTTGCAGCCAAACAGTTTTAGTGATTAAAAAGCATGTTGCCAGATGATAAATACAGCATAATGCCACTTATATGCAAAAAGAAACTTTGTATTATTTATGATTATACCTCTAGGTACACATAAGTATACACATATTTGTGTGCATGCGTGCACCTGTGTGTGTGTAGAGTGACATTCACCTACACCACTCAGGACACTCTATCTGTCAGCTTATTGGGGAGGAAGAGTAGAGAGTTGCACAGAACCATAATCAGCTATTTGGCAACGGGAAACTTCAGTTTTATTTGTAATTTATACTTACTTAACCTTTTTAAAAGTAAATTCATACTAAAATGCAGGTAGGTGGGGTCCAAAACTTGGGATCAGTAAAATGTGGGTTTGGGTTATTGTGAGGGAAATGAAATCACAAGGCCAGCCTCTGCAATTAAGCAGCTACAGTCCAGCTGCTCCATCCAAATCTATCCACGACTTAGCTGTGGTTTTGCCCCATCTGGTTATGGTTGTCTGCTCTAGCTTAAATATTAAATGGGTGACTCTAGGTCTGTGGCTAGCTGGGGATTCCAGTATACCAGCAATGATTCCAAGATCTCTAAATAGTTGGTAGTTGTTTTATCATTTTGCCTGGGAAACTGGGAATGCAGGGACCCATCAGTTTGCTTTCCCAATTCCCAACAAGGGGTGTACCTATTTTCTGCTTGGCTTCAATCTTTCTCTCTTTCTCCCCAGGCCATCACAGAAGATGGAAATTTAGCCTGTATTAACTCAATTATGGAGGTAAGAAATAAGTACTGAAGGTCAGCAACCAACAGGGGGATTAATGAGGAAACATAAGAGGAACAAGGTAGGCTAGAGAACCCTGAGCATCCACCACTGCCACTACACAATAGGCCTGAAAGCTGCAGGAGGGAACATTCCTTGGAATAAAAAGACAAAGTTGAGGATATCACAGGATCACAAAGGAACAAAATGTATAGAATAAAAAGTTGAGATATGAAGAAGAGATTCACACATTCCACTACCTATTCAATGAGAAATCCAGAAACAAATTTTAAATAAAAAAGAGCAGTGGGATGGCAACAACTGAATAATAGCCAAGAACTTTCCCAAATAAATATAAACATCCACAAGTTGAAAAAGTCCATGGAATTCCAGGATAAATAAGAAAAAGTACATCTAGACATACTGTGAGAACATTTCTGAGTAAGAATACAAGAGAAAATCTTAAGTCACCACAGCAAAAAAAAAACTCAAATGCATGCAAAAGAATAAACATAATAGATTCTCTGTTCTCACAATGCAATAAATTTAGAAATCAGCCACAAGATAGCTTCAAACTTCCTATATATTTGGAAATTTAAACACATACGTGTGAATAGTCCATGGGATACAGAAAGATAGAAATGACAAAATATTTAAGTGACTAAGAAAATGTGAACATATAAAATCCTATAGGATACAACCAAATCAGCAGTTAAAGTACAATTCATAGACTTGGATGAATTAATTAAAAGGTGAGAAACAGAACTAGCCAAAAGAAAGAGACCCACAGGACTTCCAAATGGTAGTTATTAGACAAATACTTCAAAATAACTGAGTATTGTGTACATAATGATTATAATACAAGACTGAGAATTGTGGCAGAGAACTGGAAACTGGGGTGGGCAGTAAGGAAGGCCACAGAAAGTCTGAAAGAAGATCAAATAATCCTAAAAACAAAAATAGTCAATAACAAGATTATTAAGAAAAAATAAAATGGATGGTTTTAATAGCAGATTAGACACAGATGAAGTAAAAGAGAAATGGAAGTGGTATCAGAAGATAATATCTGGAACGAAGCAGAGACAAAAATATGGGGGGGTATCAGAAGTCAGATCAAGAACACAGAAGAAGGAGGAGCTTCAAGATGGCGGAAGAGTAAGATGCAGAGATCACCTTCCTCCCCAGAAATACATCAGAAATACATCTACATGTGGTACAACTCCTACAGAACACCTACTGAACGCTGACAAAAGACCTCAGACCTCCCAAAAGGCAAGAAACTCCCCACGTACCTGGGTAGGGCAAACAAAACAAAACAAAACAGAGACAAAAGAAAAGGGACGGGACCGGCACCAGTGGGAGGGTGCTGTGAAGGAGGAAAGGTTTCCACACACTAGGAGCCCCTTCACTGGCAGGGATGGGAGGTGGGCAGGGGGGAAGCTTTGAAGCCACGGAGCAAAGCGCAGCAACAGGGGTGCGGAGGGCAAAGCGGAGAGATTCCCGCACAGAGGATCGGTGCCGACCAGCACTCACCAGCCCGAGAGGCTTGTCTGCTCACCCACTGGGGCAGGCAGGGGCTGGGAGCTGAGGCTCGGGCTTCCGTCGGATCGCAGGGAGAAGACTGGGGTTGGCGGGGTGAACACAGCCTGCAGAGGGTTAGTGCGCCATGGCTGGCCGGGAAGGAGTCCGGGGAAAAGCCTGGACCTGCCGAAGAGGCAAGAGACTTTTTCTTCCCTCTTTGTTTCCTGGTGCGCGAGGAGAGGGAATTTAAGAGCGCCGCTTAAAGGAGCTCCAGAGATGGGCGCGAGCTGCAGCTATCAGCGCGCAACCCAGAGATGGGCATGAGACGCTAAGGCTTATGCTGCCACCACCAAGAAGCCTGTGAGCGAGCACAGGTCACTGTCCACAACTCCCCTGCCGGAGCCTGTGCAGCCCGCCACCGCCAGGGTCCCGGGATCCAGGGACAACTTCCCCAGGAGAACGCACGGCGCGCCTCAGGCTGGTGCAACGTCATGCCGGCCTCTGCCACCGCAGGCTCGCTGAGCGTTCCGTACACCTCCCTCCCCCAGGCCTGAGTGAGCCAGAGCCACCAAATCAGTGGCTCCTTTAAACCCGTCCTGTCTGAGCAAAAAACAGATGCCCTCAGGCGACCTACACGCAGAGGCGGGGCCGAATCCAAAGCTGAACCCTGGGAGCTGTGCGAACAAAGAAGAGAAAGGGAAATCTCTCTCAGCAGCCTCAGGAGCAGCGGATTAAATGTCCACAATCAATTTGATATACCCTGCAGCTGTGTAATACATGAATAGACAACGAATCATCCCAAATTGAGGAAGTGGACTTTGGGAACAACGATATATATATATTTTCTCCCTTTTTCTCTTTTTATGAGTGTGTATGTGTATGCTTCTGTGTGTGATTTTGTCTGCATAGCTTTTCTTCTACCATTTGTCCTAGGGTTCTGTCCGTTTTTTTTATAATTACTTAAAAATTTTTCTTAATAATTATTTATTTTACTATATTTTATCTTCTTTCTTTTTTTTTCTCTCCCTTTTATTCTGAGCCGTGTGGAGCACAGGCTCTTGGTGCTCCAGCCAGGCGTCAGTGCTGTGCCTCTGAGGTGGGAGAGCCAAGTTCAGGACACTGGTCCACAAGAGACCTCCCAGCTCCACGTAATATCAAACAGCAAAAATCTCCCAGATATCTCCAGCTACACAGCCCACTGAACCAACCTTAGCCACTGGGGACAGACACCGAAACCAATGGAAACTACAAACCTGCAGTCTTCGAAAAGAAGACCCCAAACACAGTAAGTTAAGCAAAATGAGAAGACACAAAAACACACAGCAGATGAAGGAGCAAGGTAAAAACCCAACAGACCTAACAAATGAAGAGGAAATAGGCAGTGTAGCTGAAAAAGAATTCAGAATAATGAGAGTAAAGATCATCCAAAATCTTGGAAATAGAATGGAGAAAATACAAAAAACGTTTAACAAGGACCTAGAAGAACTAAAGAGCAAACAAACAGTTATGAACAACACAATAAATGAAACTAAAAATTCTCTAGAAGGGATTAATAGCAGAATAACTGAGGCAGAAGAACGGATAAGTGACCTGGAAGATAAAATAGTGGAAATAACTACTGCAGAGCAGAATAAAGAAAAAAGAATGAAAAGAATTGAGGACAGTCTCAGAGACCTCTGGGACAACATTAAATGCACAAACATTCGAATTATAGGGGTTCCAGAAGAAGAAGAGAAAAAGAAAGGGACTGAGAAATATTTAAGAGATTATAGTTGAAAACTTCCCTAATATGGGAAAGGAAATAGTTAATCAAGCCCAGGAAGCGCAGAGAGTCCCATACAGGATAAATCCAAAGAGAAACATGCCAAGACACATATTAATCAAACTATCAACAATTAAATACAAAGAACAAATATTAAAAGCAGCAAGGGAAAAACAACACATAAGGGAATCCCCATAAGGTTAACAGCTGATCTTTCAGCAGAAACTCTGCAAGCCAGAAGGGAGTGGCAGGACATACTTAAAGTGATGAAGGAGAAAAACCTACAACCAAGATTACTGTACCCAGCAAGGATCTCATTCAGATTTGAGGGAGAAATTAAAACCTTTACAGACAAGCAAAAGCTAAGAGGATTCAGCACCACCAAACCAGCTTTATAACAAATGCTAAAGAAACTTCCCTAGGCAGGAAACACAAGAGAAGGAAAAGACCTACAATAATAAACCCAAAATAATTGAGAAAATGGCAATAGGAACATACATATTAATAATTACCTTAAATGTAAATTGATTAAATGTTCCAACCAAAAGACACAGATTGCCTGAATGGATACAAAAACAAGACCCTTATATATGCTGTCTACAAGAGACCCACTTCAGGTCTAGGGACACATACAGACTGAAAGTGAGGGGATGGAAAAAAAATATTCCATGCAAAGGGAAATCAAAAGAAAGCTGGAGTAGCAATTCTCATATCAGACAAAATAGACTTTAAAATAAAGACTATTACAAGAGACAAAGAAGGACACTACATAATGATCAAGGGATCAATCCAAGAAGAAGATATAACAATTGTAAATATTTATGCACCCAATATAGGAGCACCTCAATACATAAGGCAAATACTAACAGCCATAAAAGGGGAAATTGACAGTAACACAATCATAGTAGGGGACTTCCAACACCCCACTTTCACCAATGGACAGATCATCCAAAATGAAAATAAATAAGGAAACATAAGCTTTAAATGATACATTAAACAAGATGGACTTAATTGATACTTATAGGACATTCCATCCCAAAACAACAGAATACACATTTTTCTCAAGTGCTCATGGAACATTCTCCAGGATAGATCATATCTTGGGTCACAAATCAAGCCTTGGTAAATTTAAGAAAATTAAAATCGTATCAAGTATCTTTTCCGACCACAACACTATGAGACTAGATATCGATTACAGGAACAAATCTGTAAGAAATATAAACACATGGAGGCTAAACAACACACTACTTAATAACCAAGAGATCACTGAAGAAATCAAAGAGGAAATCAAAAAATACCTAGAAACAAATGACAATGAAAACACGACGACCCAAAATCTATGGGATGCAGCAAAAGCAGTTCTAAGAGGGAAGTTTATAACAATACAATCCTACCTTAAGAAACAAGAAACATCTCAAATAAACAACCTAACCTTACACCTAAAGCAGTTAGAGAAAGAAGAACAAAAAACTCCCAAGTTAGCAGAAGGAAAGAAATCATAAAGATCAGATCAGAAATAAATGAAAAAGAAATGAAGGAAACGATAGCAAAAATCAATAAAACTAAAACCTGGTTCTTTGAGAAGATAAACAAAATTGATAAACCATTAGCCAGACTTGTCAAGAAAAAAAGGGAGAAGACTCAAATCAATAAAATTAGAAATGAAAAAGGAGAAGTAACAACTGACACTGCAGAAATACAAAGGATCATGACAGATTACTACAAGCAACTCTATGCCAATGAAATGGACAGCCTGGAAGAAATGGACAAATTCTTAGAAATGCACAACCTGCCAAGACTGAACCAGGAAGAAACAGAAAATATGAACAGACCAATCACAAGCACTGAAATTGAAACTGTGATTAAAAATCTTCCAACAAACAAAAGCCCAGGACCAGATGGCTTCACAGGCGAATTCTATCAAACATTTAGAGAGGAGCTAACACCTATCCTTCTCAAACTCTTCCAAAATATAGCAGAGGGAGGATCACTCCCAAACTCATTCTACGAGGCCACCATCACTCTGATACCAAAACCAGACAAAGATGTCACAAAGAAAGAAAATTACAGACCAATATCACTGATGAACATAGATGCAAAAATCCTCAACAAAATACTAGCAAATAGAATCCAACAGCACATTAAAAGGATCATACACTATGATCAAGTGAGGTTTATCCCAGGAACGCAAGGATTTTTCAGTATACACAAATCAATCAACGTGATACAAATTGAAGAATTAACAAATTAACAAATTGAAGAATTGAAGAATTAACAAATTCTTGAAGAATAAAAACCATATGATCATCTCAATAGATGCAGAGAAAGCTTTCGACAAAATTCAACACTGATTTATGATAAAAAAAACCCTCCAGAAAGTAGGCATAGAGGGAACTTTCCTCAACATAATAAAGGCCATATATGACAAACCCACAGCCAACATCGTCCTCAATGGTGAAAAACTGAAACCATGTCCACTAAGATCAGGAAGAAGACAAGGTTGCCCACTCTCAGCACTATTACTCAACATAGTTTTGGAAGTTTTAGCCACAGCAATCAGAGAAGAAAAAGAAATAAAAGGAATCCAAATTGGAAAAGAAGTAAAGTTGTCACTGTTTGCAGATGACATGATACTATACATAGAGAACCCTAAAGATGCTACCAGAAAACTACTAGAGCTAATCAATGAATTTGGTAAAGTAGCAGGATACAAAATTAATGCACAGAAATCTCTTGCATTCCGATACACTTACAATGAAAAATCTGAAAGTGAAATTAAGAAAACACTCCCATCTACCATTGCAACAAAAAGAATAAAATATCCAGGAATAAACCTACCTAAGGAGACAAAAGACCTGTATGCAGAAAATTATAGGGCACTGATGAAAGAAATTAAAGATGATACAAATAGATGGAGAGATATACCATGTTCTTGGATTGGAAGAATCAACATTGTGAAAATGACTCTACTATCCAAAGCAATCTACAGATTCAATGCAATCCCTATCAGACTACCACTGGCATTTTTCACAGAACTAGAACAAAAAATTTCACAATTTGTATGGAAACACAAAAGAACCCGAATAGCCAAAGCAATCTTGAAAGAGGAAAATGGACCTGGAGGAATCAGGCTCCCTGTTTCAGACTACACTACAAAGCACAGTAATCAGGACAGTATGGTACTGGCAGAAAAACAGAAAGATAGATCAATGGAACAGGATAGAAAGCCCAGAGATAAACCCACGCACATATGGTCACCTTATCTTTGATAAAGGAGGGGAGAATATACAGTGGAGAAAAGACAGCCTCTTCAATAAGTGGTGCTGGGAAAACTGGACAGCTGCATGTAAAAGAATGAAATGAGAACACTCCCTAACACCATACACAAAAATAAACTCAAAATGGGTTAAAGATCTAAATGTAAGGCCAGAAACTATCAAAGTCTTCGAGGAAAACATAGGCAGAACACTCTATGACATACATCACAGCAAGATCCTTTTTGACCCACCTCCTAGGGAAATGGAAATAAAAACAAAAATAAACAAATGGGACTTCATGAATCTTAAAAGCTTTTGCACAGCAAAGGAAACCATAAACAAGACCAAAAGACAACCCTCAGAATGGGAGAAAATATTTGCAAATGAAGTAACTGACAAAGGATTAATCTCCAAAACATACAAGGAACTCATGCAGCTCAATATCAAAAAAACAAAGAACCCAAACCAAAAATGGGCAGAAGACCTAAATAGACATTTCCCCAAAGAAGATATACAGATTGCCAATAAACACATGAAAGAATGATCAACATCATTAATCATTAGAGAAATGCACATCAAAACTACAATGAGATATCACCTCACACTGGCCAGAATGGCCATCATCAAAAAATCTACAAACAATAAATGCTGGAACATGGAACTGAGTGAACTGATGAGGATGATTATAATTTTTGTGACTTTCTGTTTGAATAAAAAAACAAAAACAGGGCTTCCCTGGTTGCACAGTGGTTGAGAGTCCCCCTGCCGATGCAGGAGACACGGGTTCGTGCTCTGGTCCGGGAGGATCCCACATGCTGTGGAGTGGCTAGGCCCGTGAGCCATGGCCGCTGAGCCTGCACATCCGGAGCCTGCATGTCCGGAGCCTGTGCTCCGCGACAGGAGAGGCCACAACAGTGAGAGGCCCGTGTACCACAGACACAAAAAAAAACCCCAATAAATTCTGGAAAGGGTGTGGAGAAAAGGGAACCCTCCTGCACTGTTGGTGGGAATGTAAATTGATACAGCCACTATGGAGAACAGTATGGAGGTTCTTTAAAAAACTAAAAATAGAACCACCATACGACCCAGCAATCCCACTACTGGGCATATACCCTGAGAAAACCATAATTCAAAAAGAGTCATGTACCAAAATGTTCACTACAGCTCTATTTACAATAACCAGGATATGGAAGCAACCTAAGTGTCCATCAACAGATGAATGGATAAAGAAGATGTGGCACATATACACAATAGAATATTACTCAGCCATCAAAAGGCACGAAATTGAGTTATTTGTAGTGAGGTGGATGGACCTGGAGACTGTCATACAGAGTGAAGTCAGAAAGGGAAAAACAAATACCGTAGGCTAATACATATATATGGAATCTAAAAAAAAGAAAATAAAGGTCAGAGGAACCTGGGGTTGAGACGGGAATAAAGATGCAGCCCTACCAGAGGGTGGACTTGGGCATAAGGGGACAGGGAGGGGTAAGTTGGGACAGGGTGAGAGAGTGGCATGGACATATATACACTACCAAATGAAAATGGACAGCTAGTGGGAAGCAGCCGCTTAGCACAGGGAGATCAGCTTGGTGTTTTGTGACCGCCTGGAGGGGTGGAATGGGGAGGGTGGGAGGGAGGGAGATGCAGGAGGGAAGAGATATGGGGACATACGTATATGTATAAGTGATTCACTTTGTTATGAAGCAGAAACTAACACACCATAGTAGAGCAATTATACTCCATTAAAGACGTTAAAAAAAAAAAAGAACACAGAGGATAAGTTATAAAGCCCTACATATGTGTAACTATAATCCCAGGAGAGAAGATAGTGAATGTGACCAAAGCAATATCTAAGAAATGATGACTGAGAAGTTCCCAAAACCAATAAAATACATCAAACAATAGATTCAAAAAACCCCATGAACCCCAGCAGGGGGAAAAAAACACCCAAACCCTGGTGCACCACAGAAAACTGCTGAAAGTCAAGATCAAAATCAAAATCAAATATCAAACTGCTGTCAGAGAGTAAAAAAGACAGGTTACTTTTAAGTAGCATCAATAAGACTAGTAGATGACCAATAGAAACTATAAAAGCCAAAAGATTTAGAATAATAACTTCTTTAAAGTGCTCTAAAATTGGACTTAAACTACACATTGGACAGATGGACCTAACAGACCTATACAGAACTTTTCATAGAACAGCTGAACACACATGCTTCTTAAGGACGCATAGAATATTCTCCAGGATAGATCATATGTTAGGCCACAAAACAAGTGTTAATAAATTTAAGAAGACTGAAATCATATCAAGCATCTTTTCTGACCACAAATTGGGCAACCTAGAAGAAATGGAACCTAGGAGAAACATACAACCTATCAAGACTGAATCATGAAGAAACAAAATCTGAACAGACCAATTATTAGTAAGGAGATTGAACCAGTAATCAAAAACCTCCCAACAAGACAGGTCCAGGACCAGACGGGTTTGCCAGTGAATTCTAACAAACATTTAAAGAACTACTAACACCAATCCTCAAACTCTTCCAAAAAATAGAAGAGAAAGGAACACTTCCAAACTCATTTTATTAGCCAGGCTTATGCTGATACCAAAGCCAGACAAGAACACTATGAGGAAAGAAACTAGAAAGTTCTGAAAGAAAAAACTGCAAGCTAGAGTTCTATAACCAACAAAAGTACTACTTAAAAATAAATGGAAGAATCATCCTATTTGTTATTAAAATGTATTACAAAGTTACAATTACTAAAAACACTATTAAAAATAGGAAATAGACAAATGGATCAATAACCAAAAGAGAATCCAAATGCATACCCAAGTATATACTGGAACTTCATATATGAGTAAGAAGGTTTTGCAAATAGTAAATGTAAATTAGTCAGTAAATGCTCCCAAATGTGCAAAACTGGCACTGGGAAAACTGACTCACCATATAAAAATATAACATCAAGCCCCTTATTTCCCGCATTCACAAAGTAAACTAGATGAATTAACTACCTAATGTAAAATGAAAATATTTAAAAACCATTAGAAGGAAACACAGGAGGATATCTCTATGACTCTGCAATGTGAAAACATTTAAAACATAAAAAGCACAAAGCATAAAAAGTAATAGATATGAACTTTCTGTACATCATTGTCTCCTTCTCTCACACACACATATATAATTTCATTAAGGACTCTCTATTCACTCTTAATCCAGTACTCAGTATTGCCCCAGCCGGTCCTATAACCGTGAACACATTCACTGGCATAACTCACACCCTTCAAGCCCTAGAGAAACATTTCCTTTGCCTATGCCTTTAAAAGAAGGGGACTGCAGTTAATTACACTATTCTGTTTATTTTGTATGTTAGAAATCTTCCCTAATAATAATGTTTAAGGGACTCAGGGCAGGGTGGGCGGGGGTTGGGGGGGAGGGTAGGCTGAAACAATGCAGAGAAGATTGCAGGTTGTGCTGATACTGACATTTTAGTCTCTGCTTCAGAAAGGAGGTAAAATTTGAGCAACCTAAGTGCTCAGGTAAGAGAAAAGACATTAGTTAACTGTCAAATCCTTCCTCTGGCAGAGCAAAACTACAGTTGATTCTTGCATAATGAAAAACTGCTTCCTAATAGTGCCAAACGTCCATTTTCTTGCTTCTCTTTGTATTCCAACTTGTGGCTCTGGAAGTACTAGCAACTAAGTGCACAGTATTTGCAACAATTGCACATGGTGACTGAGAAACATTCTGTGGTTCTAAGCAATTGCTATTATTCTTTAATTTGTATATATGTAAATCTAGACAACCGCATGAACATGACATATTTACAGTTAGATGGCAAGCAAACACTAGAATAATGACTAAGTTTATTTTATAAAAAATATTTAATAAGATTTATTCAAAAATAATTTCAGTGTTATCAGAACGATTTTATTTAGATTAATGTTCGTTAGTAATTTGTATCTACCTTAATTTTAAGAAGAATTTAGTATTTCAGAAAATATTAAAGAAACAATACCTTTTAATTTTTTACACTTATTTCACGTTTCTGGTAAAAGTACTCAAATTAGTACATTTTGAACAAAATTACATGTTGTTTTAATCCTTAAATCATACTATCAATACAACAGAAAATAAGTAAAAATCTTGACTATACTGATTTTGCTAAAATGAAAAGAAATTTATGAAATGTGTACTAATTTACGAATTATATAGGTCATTATTACTTATCCAAAATTCGGCAGTCCATCATCAAATATCCATAATAAATGCGTTCAATTATCTTTGATATTTTGCCAACACTCGGTCATAAAAATAATAGCTTCACACAAACTCTTCTATTTCATTACGATGAAGGTATGTGTGAAACTGAAGACTTTATTGCACCACTTGAAAACTCGATTGAAAAGTTTAAGCACTTAAAATATTTCAGGGGCCTCTGTTTGTACTCTTTCCCTAGGGTCAGCAACTGTTGGGGCAAGCCTGCCTATGGCGGAATGCTTCGCTGCATCACAGCTACAGCAACCTGAGTGTGAATTTGCCATGTCATTTACAAGGTTACTCTGAGATATGACATACAGTGCAGAGGAATTACTTACGGCCAAGAGGCCACAAGGCTCACAAGACGGCTTAGTTCCTAGTCTACTTTTGTGCAAGAAGTCCGTCAAGGGGAAGGAAAATTAATGTCTACCCAGGCAGAGTTATTTTTTAAGAAAAACTGAACTAAACAATCCAGCGACTCCTCCCTCCCTTCCAAGGCTGAATGCATACTGGCTCTAACAGAGCCCCATACTGGGTAACATCCATGATACAAGACAAACATCTGCGACTGAGAGGGAAGGCTAAGTCCTGAGGGAAACGTAAGCAACACACTCATCTTTCCACCGCCCTGAGTAAACAATTAAAAATACCTTTATGAAGCGCTATGCCCGAGCACAAGGAACAACAGAACGACCTGAGAGACCCAGCACAGAATTATACTTTTTCAAGAGGAGTCTGGGGGGCGGGGGGTGGGGTCAACTAAGCGGGCTTGGCGCTCTGGTTTCCTTACAGGCAACACAGACCTTGGGACAAGATGAATGTGCACGCGCAGGCGCATGGCAGGAGGAAGGTTTAAAAAACACCCAACAGCTTGACACAGGCATACATTCTTTCCCCAAAGCTGAATCAACGAATGCAGCAAAGCCCTCTGCGCCACCAGAGCAGACGTGCAACAGTTGGGACTGTGACGCCGGAAGCAGCCCGCGAGCCGGGGAGGAACCACCACCTTCTCCTGTCACCACTAAACAGTTACCACAAGCTACTTCACGACACCTGTAGCGGCATCACCCACGACACCCAGCGCACAGACCCGTTTCATCCTCCTTCTGCGACCGGGGACATCAGGACATGTGGCTCCCCCCGGAAAGGGGGACCATGGAGAACGCGCTCGCGGCAAAAAGCTGCGGGACAGGGGCCGGGGAGGAAGGGCGGTGTCGAGAGGGGAAACACGTGTGCGCACTTGGCTCTCCGGAGAGCAGAGAGCACGGGCCACTGCGAGGCCAGCTGCTAACCCCTCCCCGCCCCCCACACACACCTGGGCTCTGTTACATCGTTTCCGACGCTAAGCTGTGGGTTCCGCGCCCGCTCCGGAAGCCCCGGCCCGCCGCGTCTCCACCCGCGTCGCCCTCAATTTCGTGATTCCGGCCACTGCTCGCGTCCTTGGTCATCCCCCGACCAGCGGATCCGCGCTCCCCCCGATCCCCCCAACCCCACCCGGGCCCTGGACACCCGCCGCAGGCCCCTCACGACCGCACGCCCCGCGACCCGTCGGCGCGAGGCCCGCACCGCCCATCGGACGCCCCGGAGTCGGCCCCCCTCAGCCCCGGCGGCGCCGCCGCCCCGGCCGTTTCCTCAACGGCTTGCCTCAACCGTCCGGAGGCCGCTCTCTCGCTCGCTGGCCCGCCCGGCCCCTGAGGCCCAGCCGACGCCGCAGCTCCACTCGCGCACCCCGCCGTCAGGGAAGTCCTCTCCGGCGCCCAGCTCAACCTGCCGGCTGGAGTAGGCTGCCCCTGCCGCTGCCGCCGCCGCCGCCCAGCTTCGCGTCTCCCTTAAGCGAACGCCGCCGCGCCTCACGCAGCCGAGGGAAGGCGGGAAGTGCCAGTCCAATCGGCGTCGCGTGCGGTCGGCGTCGCGTGCGGTCGGCGCCGCGTCCAATCAGCGCCGCCGGCCTGACAGGCCCCGCCCCTCACGCCGGCGCAAGTGCCGCCCGAGGCCGGAACCAGGGCCTCCGAGGTGGGGAAGGCTCAGGGCCTCAGGTAAGTGGGCCGGCCGCGCCCCGACACCGACCCCTGACCCCGGTCGGCCGGCGGCCGCGCCGCGAAGCTCTCCCCACACGGACGCGCCGCGAGAGACGGCGACAGTGTCCCTCCTCTGCCTGCAGGACTTGAACCTGGAGGGTCGGAAGCGCCGGCGGCTCAAGAAGACTCCAGGGCTCCCGACAGCCACCCGCGAAGGCGGGAAGGGGCCGCAGTGACACGGGGGCACTCGGCGAACCCGCGGGGAAACGATGGTCAGAGTGTCCCCGCGGACACTCAGGGGAGACAGGCGCACGCTGCGGGCCAGCAGAGGGCAGCGTAGCCACTCCGGGCCTGTCCCTGCTGACAGCCGCGCTCTACCCCGCCCCGCCTTACGTTCCGGCCCCGCCCCGCCCCGCCCCGCCCCGCCCCTGCCAGGGTTTCCTAGAAGGAGGGGCTGCGAGTGCTTGCCCTCTCGTTAGCCTGAACCCCAGACCCCTGGGGCACAGAGCGCTGAGGCCATCTAGGCTTGGCACTGAGGGGACTCATCAACAGTGTATTCCCAGGCTTTTTAGAATGTTTCAATTTAAAGTATCAGTTTAAATGATAAAAGCAATGGATGCTTGTGGTGTAAACTGTGCAAGCAACTCAAATAATTACAGCAGACAAGCACAAAAAATTAAGTTAGTGATTTCTCACCTTGCCACTTTTTAGTAGAGAGAAGAAAAATGTCAGAGCCCTTTTCATTATTAATTATTATACAATTCAACCTTATTTGAATTGTTTTTAAATAGGTTTTTAGATTATGATGTCAGATGGAAAATCTTATCACTCAATCCGAATGGGCTTTCAATTAAATGTAACAAGCTCTTACTGGGTACATCTCATCACATGGCAGAGAGAGATTGGGCTTTGGCGTGGGTTCGAATGCTAGCTTTGCTACTTACCAGCTGTAGGGCTCTAGGTGAGCTCCTTAAACTTCCCCGAGCTTCATTCATTTCAGCTGAGAAAATGGGGAAATTATCTAGCAGGTACTACAATTTTCAGAATTAAATGAAATCAAATACATACAGCACCTAACATTTTAGGCAAGCAAATAAGAGAGGACACAATAAGTGTTAGTTTCCTTGCCCTGTGTTCAAAGCTTTGCAATTGAGTGAGAGTCACGATCGGGGTGCTGGGGGGGGAAGGCAGATACACACTAGTTATTCCATATACAGGCTTCAGTAAGCACTAAGGAAGTACAGTAACTGTCCCATCCCTTATGTCCCACTAGAGCTTTCTTCTCATGTAATACTGACGTGGCATAAAAGGGTGTATTTCGGTTTCTCAAAGACATACACAACTGTGCTACTGAAGTTGAGGTACCATCATACGATGCATTTATTTACTTATCTAGCCAAGATCCTAACTGTGACAGCCTTTTAGGAAGGATAAGACTTAGGTGTGAAATGGCAATCAGCATGCTTCTAAAGCCTTGTTTCACAGTAATTAGACCACAAGAAAAACACACTTCAGCTAACCACTTGTGCACATATACTTTAATATTTAGGCTTAGGTGAAGACACCTTAAATGGCAGGTATTAAAATATGTTTGGGAAGACAACCCAAGAATTGCACAATCCACAACAAAATTTGAACGTCTAGGCCACATAACTGTGTGTTCAGGCCTGAAAATCTCCTGAAGCTGTTCCAAAGCTGCTTTATTAACTAGACAGGTATATTTAAGCTTTAAAATTTTTTAAACGTTGATCTTTTTTCAAAGGCACATGGAGATTCTCTTAATATTAAAGATATAACATTTACTTCATATTCTGTGACCAGAACCTTTTTGGTAAGTGACCTTCATATGGATTATAAGATTCTCTACATGCCTTTACATAGCAATACATTTGCCAGCTCTAGCTCATACCTGAATGCTGTGGACAACTGCCTTGCACGCTGGGCTGGGACCCAGGCCCTCACAGGCTTGCTGAACTAACTGGACAGTTTGTCAAATAGCAGGAAATGCAACCAGGCTTCTCTCCCTCTTGCGTGTCAATGGCGTACACAGTGCTAACAGCCAACGATTGTTCAATTTAGTCACAATATTTTAAATCAAAGTTCCATATTCTTAGATCAGAAGGTACCAAAGAAAGCCACCCCTATTGATGGAATTTTAAAAACAACACAGTTGCAATTATAAAAAAGAAATTGGTTAAAAGGCAAAATGTGTCCTTTACATACTTATTTGACAAATGGCAACAAACATTCAAAAATTTAGAGTCAGTGCATTGGTGACAGCTATCACAAAATTGATTACACTGGTTTCAGCTGTCTCAGAAACAAGCTTCCTAAGTTGGAGACCGTGTCCATCTTAGCTGGGTTTTCACACTTCAGTGCTAGCACCTGCCGTCAGACCACCACTCAGCAAAAACAATCACCAGCCCCTCACTGAGGTTTTAAGTTCTTGTGGCAGTCTGCAGGGGACAATGGCCTTGACTTTTTGGTTAGAGATTTAAAAAAAACAACAACAGCATTTAACATTTTAAAATTGGGAAACAAGTCCAGATGAGGTTATAAACTTTTCTATCTGAAGGCGCAAAGAACAAAGTTGGCAGGTAGCTGATAAAACCAGGCATATATAAATACAGTTTAAAACACTTAAAAAGTATAAATATTTGTGTATTGTTTTTCCTCCAGTCTGGCTGTTGCTGAAAATACCTGCTAGTTCCACTTGGTAACGTGATTTCTGAAAGATGACTGCTGGAACCTTTGACGCTCAAGAAGACATAGAGTCACCTTAATTCATCAAAAAGGTCATCGCAAAGGGCATCGTTGCCCGAAATTCCATAGAGTTGCCTGAAAACTGAAATAACTTAAGGCAGAATTTTTTAAAATATTTAGGTAGTTCAAATCTAAACAGAATGGCCTGATAAAGTGCAGATACATAATTATCAAACATGTACAAGAATAATACATGACGTGCGAAAGGAGACTGCAGAAAGGGCTGGCTCTTTTGCTAGTTAAAAGTTTTAAGCATTTTCTTCCTTCGCAATTGCTGATGCAGGAGACACACAGCCTAACCGGGCAGCCTGAACTCCCAGGAATGGTTGTAAGATGACCAGATGAGGCATAAATTTCTTGCCTATTAATAGTTTCCCGGCTGTTAGAAGCCTACAGACATTGGCAAGCAAATGTGATCACAGGTTTTTCTTGTCCCAGGGCAGGAATGCCACAAGGGACCACAATGGGGGTCACACTGTACATTGTTTACAATGGGCACAAACACACAAAATGACTTTTTTTCTTTTTTAGCTTATTAAATCCAGAATGTTCCGAAGAAGGCATCCACCAAGGGTAAAAAGTCCCAATGTCACAATGATGACAAGTAACAGCTATATTCACAGAGACCCAATCAGGACACACGCAAAAGCCACAGGCTTTCCCAGCGGGAGGATGCAGGCCTTTCCAAAACCACCTGCCTGGGCCTTCTTCAGAGGGGCCAACGCACCCATGAGTCTACCCACCCAGCACCCTGCCCCAGCATAGGACACAGCTCGGCCTTCTGGCACCTGAGCTTACTTTTTAGACCAAGTGACACAGACGATGCAAGTAGAAGACAGGACGGGCCATGCCAGCACACCTTACAGTAGGAAGTGAGGTCAAACGACCTCGGTTAGGAGATGGGGTGTGAGAAAGGGCCACTGCCCAGATGCGACAGCCCAGCCAGGAAGTGAGCGCGGGTGCGGCCTGCGCGCGGAGTCTCAGATGAAGTGAATCCAGCTCTCCTCGCACTCCCCGCGCGGCATGTGCAGCGCGTGGTTGCGGCACGTGAGGCTGTAGTCGCGGCCGTCGTTGTTGTCCCAGTACTCGGCGCCGGCCACACAGTAGCGCAGCGCGAAGTGCACGCGGGAGCCGAGCTCCAGCAGGAAGGGCGGCACCGGGAAGCCGAAGGTGAAGACGTCCTCGGCGCCCTCAGTGCCCGCCGGCCCGCGCCACCGTGCCACAGCCTCGTGCACGCTGCGCCAGTCGGAGAACGTGTAGCGCACCACCACCTGCTTCTCGAAGGCCAGGTTGCGCACGCGCGCCGTACCGCTGACGCCCAGGTCTGAGCAGGTGACGCGCTCCAGACACACGAGCTGCCGCCCCAGGCGCTCGCCGAAGTCAGGGGTCTCGACGGGCGGCGGGAAGTCAGGCACCAGGCACTGCAGGGTGAACTCCAGGTCCTGGCTGCTGCAGCACAGGTCCGAGTTGATGGCGAGCCGCGACAACACGTGCAGCGGCACGGACGGGTCGTCGCCCGCGTTGAACACCTTGACCTGCGCCAGCTCCAGGCCCAGAGCGTCGGCGAAGCGCACGCGGTGCTGCCGGCTGCAGCCCTGCCGGCACGCAGCGCCCTGCGCGCCTGCGCCCTTACGGCGGCGCTCAGGCAAGCTGGGCAGCGAGCGCGCCCGCCTTAGGATAATGGGCCGCAGGCAGGGGTCGCAGCCGGACGGCGCGGGCGGCGGCGGCGGCGCGCTGCCCGGGCTCCCGGGGGGCCTGCAGGGCCGCGACTCCCGGGCCGCGCCGCCGTCCAGGTCCGAGAGGCAGCTGAGGCTCCGCGGGGCGGGCTTCCGGAAACCGGCGGCGGCGGGGAGTACCGCGGAGCCTGGGTCTCTGAACATGGCCCGGCCGGCCGTCGAGCGATGGGGAGGTGGAACCGAGGGGCGGCCTTCCGACCCCGCGTCCGCTCCCTCGGTGTCCCCGGCCGTGCTCAGCTGCCCCTGGGGAGGGTCCGCCGGAACCTCTGACTGCAGGGGATCCAGTGGGCCGGCTGCGCCCTCCCCTCGACAGCCACTTCGCCCCTCGAGTCCTCGCCCGGGTTTTTCGCTTTGGGCAGCAAAAAAAAAAAAAAAAAAAAAAAAAGCTGATTTCAATCGATGAGTGCTTGCTCTCGTGGAAGCTTTTCGGGGCCACCGCGGAGCGCGGGGTGGCGCCGGCCTTCTGCTTCCTCCCGGGTGCCTGGGGGAAGGCGGTGTCCGCCCAGCGGCCGCTCCCACCCCCGGGGCCCTGGCGTTACTTACACGGCTGCAACTTGTCGGTGCAACTTCCCGGCGAGCCTCCGCCCCGCCCCTCGTGACGCGGCCGCGCGCTGACTCCCGCAGCCCGAGCGCCGCCGCCGCGCTTCCAGCAGCGCGCCGCAGTCCGGCCTCCCGCCCGGGCCCGGGAAAGAAGGCCGGCGGCCGCGTCAAGTGTCCTCGGCGATCGCGAAACAGGTCTGATCAATCTCTGTCCGCGTCTGCCTGGCCCGCCCGCCGATCGATCATAGTTCCGCGTCTGCACAAACGGAGGACCAGGAACGTGCATGCTGCTGGTCCTCGGATTTCTGGGTTAATGGGGGCGGGGGAGGCGTGCAAAGCCCGGCCTTTCCAGGAGCTCGTCCCCAGGCTGATTTTAAGCCTCGAGGCTAGCCAGCTCTTTGGACGTTTGCACTGCAGCATGTACCCTAGGCCAGACCGAGGGAGCCTCGCTGCGTAGAGAAGCGTCCTGTCCCCACGGCACCCACAATGCTTTGCCGCCCGGGACCGTCCCCGGGGGTGGGGAGCAGGCGGCGTGGCTGCGGCTGCGGCTGTCTCGTGGCGCCGCGCCGGAGAGGAAGATGTGGGAGTAACAGTTCATACCCCGGGTGACATATGCGGTTGCCTTTAAGCAAGCAGCCTCTGGCGCTTGGGACGCGTTTCTGGAGCCAGAATCTCAGACTTTCAGCTTTGTTCCGATGGGAGCCGGAACCGTCAGGGAAACCGGAGCTTGTTTTCTGCGTCCTTAGGGACCCTGCAGGCTGTCATCTGTCTCTAATTTGGTGCAGAAAACGGCACAGCCTAGGGTGTAAAGCTTGCCAGGTGAAGGCGAGAAGATGGGCGTGCACCAGGCTAATTGGAGGAGGGTTGGTAAAGAACGTTTTCTACGCCCAAAACGAATCAAGCCGTTGATGATGGTATAATTCATTCATTGTGAGGGCCCGCATGTGTTTTTTATTCCCATCGTATGTACACTGACCAAAATGGCACACGTGCTTCTTTTGAAAAATAACACAGCAAAGTTTTAGGAAGGAAATAAAAATCTTCTATAATCCCACCTCTTCCATTTTTCAGAGGCAAGGGATATTATGGAAGAAAGAAATACGTATTCACGTTCAAATGGGGCACTTTTAGTAGCCCACTCAAAATAAGAGGCGAAAAGCAACCTTGGGTGGTACAAATCAACAGAATGTCACAAAGAGATAACATCGTGTGATGTGTATGAAGATACTGATATGACTTTTTCGTGGATTGATGTGATAGTGAAGGCAGGAGACTTGAAAGAGAGCCTCCACAGCAGAGTTTAAGCTCCACAAGAGCAGGGCATGTGTGTAATCCTGCCGTTTTCTAGGCACTCCTGTAAGTGTTTGTTGAAAGAACGAACGAATGAATGAATGAATGGACATGGGAACTTCGGAGCAACACCCGACCTTAATTAGCCCCACAGATTTCCACAGCATGTTATTTCCAAGGGGATTTTGTGTGTGGGTATGTGTGGGTATGGGGAGAGAGAGAGAGGGAATCCATTTGTAGTAGTGTGATCTTGTATCTAATATCCACTGTGAAAAACAAACAAGATTAAACCGTAAATAGAAGGCAATATCCTTCCACCAGTTTTTCTATACAATTTGAATATTTAAGAACAAACAAGTGAAAACCAACAATACTGGTGATAGGACCGTTTGCAGTCAGTACTTACCGACACTTCTGTTGCTTCTAGTTCCGGTGGTAAGGAGTCCTTTCCAAATATAAGAGGAATAAAGAAGTTACTTCCCCTGCTGCCATCATCTCCCAACAGACTGAGCAAGAATATTTCGAGCGCTACAGCAAAGGTGATGTAAACTTTGAAGTAAAATCTTATTTAGATTTGTTGGGTTTCTTTTCCTGTTTGTTTCTTGTGTGTGTGTGTGTGTGTGTGTGTGTGTGTGTGTGTGTGTGTGTGTGTGTGTTCAGGGTATTTATTAACTACGTGTCTGTTTTTTAGACAGTCCATCAAACCCTAGATGATGATCAGCCATGTGACTTTTTCAAGAAAGGGAATAGGGTGAATAAATCTTATCAGAAAAGCAGGTAAATCGTTTTTCATGTAATTGCTTTATCTTGCAAAAGGCACGTTATCTCAGTTCTCCAGATTGATATGTGTGGTTGGGAAAAAATATGTCTATTGATAGGAAATATATATTTCTTGTCTGGCAGAAATGATTTTAAACATTACTAGTTGGTAAAAATTCCAGAGGTCATAATTCTTGCACCGTTAGCAGAATCCACAATTTTGGGTAAATCCCTTAATCATCTGTCTATGTTAGTTTCCTTTTATATAAAAAGGATACTGTTAACGTTTATGGATGCACACAGACAGCTAGAGGTAAATGAAAGTTTTAACAATATTGGCTATGAGTTCTAAATAATGGCAATTCCTTTATCCATTTCGTCAACATTTATTGAGCACGTGTTATGCTACTGGCAATGATTTAACCTCCAACGTGTTTATTTGTTAAGAAGTGACACATTTTCAAGTAATTGCTTAGTGTGGTGGAAACACAGACGAATGTAAACCAGACAGATGAACCTCTGAGGTTTCCACAAAGCATGTTTACCACCCAATTCTTTTTTTTTTTTTTTTTTTTTTTTGCGGTACGCGGGCCTCTCACTGCTGTGGCACAGGCTCCGGACGCACAGGCTCAGCGGCCATGGCTCACGGGCCCAGCCGCTCCGCGGCATGTGGGATCTTCCCGGGCCGGGGCACGAACCCGCGTCCCCTGCATCGGCAGGCGGACTCTCAACCACTGCGCCACCAGGAAAGCCCTACCACCCAATTCTTTTAAGCCCACCAGACTGATATTGCTGAGAAGTATTATTCATCTTGGCAAAATGCTACGTTCTTGGTAAATAAGTCAAAAAGAAAATAGTTTCAACTCTGATATGAGACCCTGTCTCAGAATAAATTAGAGGCAGGATCAGTTGCCATGCTGGTAATGCACACGGTATTCACAACGTCTACTTCCCCGCCATTTGAAGGATTGCATTAAGCCTATTTTTTAAATTCATATTGTGTTAAAAGGTATGATTTTATTCCTATTCCTCTAACCAGTTTTTCTGAGTGTGTTTTCTATTTGAAAACACTTCGATAAGCTTTTGGTTTAAGGTGTAGGTTGTACATGCTACACTTTTCCTTAAGATTTTTGTCAGCTCAGAATTACCACCAATCAGTGATTAAGTTCTGTAAAACTTGCATTTTACATCCTGTTTACATTTAGTTGAAAATAGGTATATGAAAGGAAGCTGTGGATTTTACTTGTTCGTGTTATTAAACACTGCTCATCATTAACAGGACAGAGTCCTATGAGAGATGTTACTAATGTCTAAAATGATAATATAAGCACTTTATGAAATGTTAGTGTTCTTCGTAAAAGCTAATGTTTGATGCAAAGCAGAGTCCACGCGTGTATTCTGGCACCTGCTCCGTGATGTTTCCTAAGTAGAGTGTGAAGTGGAAAATCGTCCTGTAACTTCTTCTGTGAGTTTAAAGGCCTCACATTTTCTAATGCCTCGCGATAGCTGAAATCTACCACCAGGGGGTTCTTTTGGTTCCGTTGTTCAATCATCGGCTGGCCAGTTTTTGTCAGATGGACTAAGAATTGCAGGTTTATTTCTCGCAGCAATATGAATGCGGGCCCCTCTTGGAATAAAGTACAGCGTCCAAAGAATTCAAGAAAAAGGCAGAGTAAATCCCAAGTCCCCCATCTCTCGTCCCAGCCGAAAAGCAGTCTCGGAGGATGTGTCCCCCAATCAACTGAGGATAAACTGAAGGAAAGCATTTCCCCGGAAGGAAACCCCAAAAGGAGTCCCCTTGGCTACAGGTGTCGGGGGTCCTCAGGGAACAAGTTGTTTCTGGACTTTCAGACGATGAAAATTATCAAAGAAGATGCTGAGGAGGACAGTGCCAGTGACCTCTCTGATTCAGAAAGAATCCCCGTCCCCCCTTCTCCCCTCACGCCTCCAGATCTTCATCTTCGGGCCGAAGAGATCGATGCGGCTCACTTCGATCTGCACCCAGGGCAGGGTCCCACCCAACAGCCCGAATACTCCTACCCTGACTTCCTCCCGGCCCCGTGTAACTCCTGGGACCTGCGGGACATGGCTGTGCTCTTGCACTCTGAGCGCAGGACAGAGGCCGTGCCCAGAACCGGGGGGCTGCTGGGGAGGTACATCGACAGGCTTGTCCAGCTCGAGTGGCTGCAGATCCAGACTGTCCAGTGCGAGAAAGGAAAGGGGGCCAAGGCGAGGCCTCCCACTGCCCCTGGGACCTCGGGGGCTCTGAAAAGCCCTGGGAGGAGCAAGCTGATTGCCAACGCTCTGTCCAGGCCTCAGCAGGAAGGGCCTCCGAAGTCAGGCCCTTCACGAAAGAAAGACGTGCACCGCGAAGAAGTCCATCCATCCTATTACACATGTGAGGCTTCCACCAAACCCCTCGATGTGCTGAATAGCAGCAGACTGTGTTCTCAGAAGCAAACCCTCGACGTGCAGACAGAGGAGAAGAAAAAGAAATCCAACAAGAGCTCCAAGCTGCAGCACTGGGATCTGTCCTGTGGGGACAGCGGCGACCCTAAGATCAAGAGTAGCGTGAACCTTCGCCTTCCCAGGCAGCCAGCGGTGATCGGGGACTCCACGGACACCTACAAGGCCTCCAGAGCGCCAGCACATGCAAGTCTTAAGCAAAAGGGAAATGCAAATAATTGTGCTCGAGCCACTGTATCCAGCGAGAAAAAGCTCAAAACAAATGAAGTAAAACAAAACACACACAAATTCAAATCATAACTGAGACGATGAATTGCAAGGACCTGCAGGTGCCTCAATATTAGAGCTCTCCCAAAAGTTACAATACTGTGAATTTTAAGAGATTTGGGGATTACTGACACTGGAGAGGTTGACCAGTTCTTTAGTCCACGCCACGCCCACCCAAGCCACAACAGGGTGGTTTCCAAAGAAGGGTGTCTTTCAGTAACCATATTTTGCGTTGACAGTCTTAGGCAAATGAGAGCCCTTCAGATAAAAATTAACCAAGGTCTGTGCCATATAAAGAAATAAAACGACAGCTCTCCAAGGGAAGAGTGGACTAAACTTCTGAAACCTCAGCCAGGCCACGTACAGTGCAGGTAAACTAGTGCGTCCTGCTTCAAACGGTGTAGAATCCTGAAGGTCTGAAATAGGGCTCTCTGCATCCTCATCCTAAACTATTCAAGCATAAGGTCCGGGCATCTCACTCCTGGGGAAGCTTCGGCTCTTCCTCGAGTTACGGAGCAGCTATTATGAGCAAAGTCATTTATCACTAAGCTGCCTGCTCCTTCCAGACAGTGGAATCTAGTGCTTTCAAACACTTTCCCTGATATGGGTTTAAAAAAAACAAGGCCGGGCTTCCCTGGTGGCGCAGTGGTTGAGAGTCCGCCTGCCGATGCAGGGGACACGGGTTCGTGCCCCGGTCCGGGAAGATCCCACATGCCGCGGAGCGGCTGGGCCCGTGAGCCATGGCCGCTGAGCCTGCGCGTCCGGAGCCTGTGCTCCGCAACGGGAGAGGCCACAACAGTGAGAGGCCCGCGTACCGCAAAAAAAAAAAAAAAAGGCCTTTTCAATTTAGAGGTGGTGGCGAAGTCCATTTCTGTATTCTCTAAGCTGAACTTAAAATAGCGTGCAGGCTTCGTCCCAGTGGATGTCGGCGGGTCTAAGCACAGTTGTTAGCACGTGATGGGAGGAAGAATGAAACAGTTGGCACCAGAATCCCCGGCGTGTGTGGCTTCTCTGAAGAGGTGCCGTGGGAAAAATCATGAGAATGATGATCTGTCTTCATTTGCAAGAGCAGGACTTTATAATCTTGCTGGGAGCAGGGAGTGGGAGGGCGGACCATGGATAAAGTTACTGAATGTCTTAAACCTCCTCACCTGGCCCTGCGGCTTCCTGACTCCCCTAAATGCTTCTTATTTAACTGCTGTTAAGTCACATCTACTTGTCCCTATGGTTGTGCTGAGAGAGTTCTCGATATTATGGTGAATATCCGTAGAACCTTTGCTTGACTACTTCTTGATGTACAGTATGTTTTAATGACTGTAGCTGATTTTATCCCTTCAAACGATTATTCTATTTGTTTTTTTACATATATACTTGTTTCTGTTTTCTCACCTTTGGGACAAATGAAAAACTCGGCACTTTTCATCTGAAAATATTTACTAATTCGCAGACTTTTCACCCAGTAACTCAGTGTCATCCAAGGCACTGTTTAAGTTAACATAAAGACAAGATGCATTTATAAATAATTAAAATAATAGGCCGAAGTTGAATATTAAGATGCCCTTTTAAAATCTGATTTTAATTGTATTAAACAACAAAAATTTTGACGGCAATTTTTTTTCTTCTAAGACTTTTTTTACAGAGTCCCTCTTATATTCTCTCTCACACCACCCTACTGGAGAAAGCACTGCTTACAATAAAATCTTATGCATTTTTATAAATGAACAAACAATGTACATCTGGCAGGCATTACTTCCATGGTTCGCAATTATACTATAACTTTTGTACTCAGTATAAGTATAGTGTTTTGAAAACAGTGCTAGTCTTACTTTTCCTTTCTGTGGTTCCTGAGTGGCACCCCACATGTCCCTCGACGGCCCTGCTCCAGTGAGTACAGATGGGTTAGTCCTATATATACTGCCGGCATGTATATAGGACCCAATTCATGAGTCGTTCTCTGCTAGATTTTTTTTTTTTTTTTTTTGCGGTACGCGGGCCTCTCACTGTTGTGGCCTCTCTCGTTGCGGAGCACAGGCTCCGGATGCGCAGGCTCAGCGGCCATGGCTCGTGGGCCCAGCCGCTCCGTGGCATGTGGGATCCTCCCCGACCGGGGCATGAACCCGTGTCCCCTGCATTGGCAGGCGGACTCTCAACCACTGCGCCACCAGGGAAGCCCTCTCTGCTAGATTTTTATGCAGCTCTTTATGAAGTATTCCGGGTCGATAAATCTCTGTAAGCACATTACATATATTTACACACATCTATATACACGTATATACGCCTGACATTAATCCCACAGGGTTTATGCTGAGCTGCCGCCTCTACCAGTAATGCACCTGTGCAGGTACCCTCAGAGACCTTTCCCGGCCTCGCGTATGTCTGAGCTGATTGAGAAATGCTGAGGTAACGCCTCGAATGTTCCATTTGTTCCTAGCTCTTTGACTTGAAGTTGGTTGCTTAATTTGGGGGATAGCTATAATGTCACATGTTAAGACAGTTTTAAAAGCCTGAAAAAGTGGCTTGTTTACTTTTTTGCCTCGGGTTCGTAGTTTATTTTAACCAACATTATTGTGATTGGATCAGAGCTCCTAATGAATACCGGTTCATTATGGAAGATAAGCACAATTTTATGATTTCTGATGCACACATCTTAATGCACTAAACGCGGCAGATAAAGATCTTGCCATTCAAGCAGACAACACTGGAGAGCTGAGTCAGGAGCTCATTCAGTTCATCAAATCGAAGCCATTGAATCTTGTGACATGAGTCATTGTATTTCTAAGAAGTGCCTCTCATTTCTGTGGAGTTGTTTACATACATGTTGCATTTAAACCAATTAAAATGATCCAATAAAATAAAATAAATGGTAGCAAAAAAAAAAAAACCCCAACGTTTAGAGAATGTAAAAAGAACTGCTTCAAGCTTAGGATTGGGGAAAAAGTTGTAAAAACAGTACAAAAATGAATTACAAATATATATCAGTATTAGCTACAATTGTTTAGGTTGAGACTACTTCTCAAATCTTTAATGACTAAACTGGCTGCAGGTTTGTAACTTAACTGGAATAGGGTGGGATTGGTGGCTATGACAGAAAAGATGGGGGAGAGGATATCATTGATTAGTAGTGGTTCTTAGGCCTATTTGGTTAGTTTCCAGAAGGAAGAATTTCTACCTTCCATGTTTAAATATTATCTATTTCCTCTTTCCTTTGTGCTCATTTACGTGAGTAGTAAAATAAAAATATAAAACTCTTGGTGGTACCGTATTTCAAGGTAATAGAGAAGCAGCACTTATTACTTATTCATGTACATGTACAGAGCACCATTCAAAATGGCCTGAAAATATTCAGCATGTTATTTGCTGTGTAATTATTTGTATGCTTGGTTTTGTATATAATAAAACAATACACGTAGGTTTTTGTGAATCTGGACTTTTTCCTTCCTTGAGATCAATTAAACACTAGAAAAATATTGCCTGGATTTTTCTGGTATGGTTTTCATTTGCCTTTTATGCAGTTTTATTTCAGAGTTTGTCTTATTTCTCTCCCTGATTAGTTCAAAAAACTACTTGAGGGGGAAATTCTGTTCCAATTCCTTTCTTAATACTGAGCAGCGTGCATGGCAGCAGTACTAGAGGCATCTGAGGAGCACCCCTGGCTGTACCTTTCTTGGGTCCCTCTTCCTTTTATGACCCCCAAAGGTGGTTAGGGAAGCAGATGAAAATTCAATAAAATTGACATAACGCGGTAGAAATCTATTGCACGTGAACTTACACATCCAGAAATGAGCCCCGTGTCTTTTCGAGGAAGCCCCCCGGCTGGGAGATGGCAGTTGTGGGCAGCTACTGGCGTAAGCATTCTGAAAGGTTTCCTGCCCCTCTTTCTAAACTCACTCTGACAATGAGGCGCCCTCTTTTGAGTCTACCAAATAGTGGCAGTTTAAAAAAATAATTTTGGGGTGTAAAAAAGCAAGTTCACTGAGTAAATTTCAATCTTACTGACTTTATTCTGTGATTCACGAATCAGCAGCATGGAGTCCAGCAGCTAGAAAGGAGCTCTGCGGGGCTGTATAAAATGGAACTACAGGCAGAAGGGAGCCGGACGAGAAAGTTATACCAGCAAAAAGCAGATTGGTGGTGTCAAGGTCGCCTTCCTTTAGGGGCCAGGATGGCAGGGGGCGGACCAGGCAGGCGACTGAACGAGTCCCGACTGGGCTGTTCCGACAGACTGGCTGAAGATTCCGTCTGGGGAGAGCTGAAACTAAGTCTCGGTTTGGTGAAGTGGGGCTTAGCATAAGCGACTCATTTGGGGCCTGCTGTCTTGTTTTTAACGGGGTTTACAAATAATTTTTTGATAACTTGAAAGTTAACCATGCTGGAGGTTTTAAATCATTTGTTTGTACAGAAAATGGTAGATTATCTTTGGATGCGGCTCTTTTCTTATCCACGAGGTGGCATGTAAACCTTTTCGGGAAGCACTGAATCGGTTCTATGAATGCCTTCTGCCCAAATGGAGACATTTTTCTTGTAATCAAAAAGACATGGGGAGTGGGGAGGACTGTTTTGATTTCAGACACAAGAAGATTAAGACTTTTCTCTTTGAAAGATTTAAGGATTGATTTGAGCAAAAATCAATTCAAATTGAGCAGCAGCAAAGCCTTAGAGGTTCGGAGCACTACTTACTTCCCAGACAGGAGCTGAGGGCGGAAAATTTTATAGAGAGGATGCAGAAGCAAGGAAATCATTTGATTGGCTGTGGCTTAGGTGGTCCTGCCATTTGGGAAAGCCTGATTGGCTGCTGGTGACTGGGTTGTTTTTCCTGCTCTTGAGGCATTTGCAGGAAATACTCCGCTTAGGGTTTGGTCTGCTTAGGTAGGCGGAGAAGGGGTTAAAACCACCTCAGTCCAAAAGCCTCCCTGCATCGACTTTGATATCATAAAACACTATTTATAGCATAGAAACAATGCTCCATGAAGGAACATAAATCATTCGTTTATAAAAATCTTCAGAGAGACCCTGTTTCAAAAAATACCAATCGTATATCTGTCCTCAGCAATTTGGTATTTAAGGAATTAACTGTGATAACACTGGAAAATATATATATGGAACTTTAAAAATGGGAGAGTCGTACATAGAACTGTCCCAGCTTGCATGATATTTTAGAGAAAACTAATGATGCATATTTAACTTTCGATCCCGTTCAGCTAGCACAATTTTAGGCCTTACTCCTCGTATTGTGAGCCCCACTTCAGACCCACTAATGGTGAAGGAGTTCAGAACACACCACCCCGAAACACGGCGCTCTGGCGTTTGGATGATTTTGAGTTAGAGGCACTCGAAAAACAGCAGGTACAAGACCAAACACTCCTACCTTTCTGCATTCTCCTAAAAGCAGGAAATTAAATTCCTCTATGAAAGCTGTGTTCCTTATACCAGGAGGAAAGTAACGTTTTTCATCGTCAGGGATGAGAAGTTGAGACCGAGAGAACTCTACACAAACTTGAATTGTTCAATGATTCTTAACTTCCTCTAGCCGTCCACATCGTGGACGACAATTGCCCACTTTGTTCAACCTAATATAAAAGCAAGTTAGTGTCACCATTTCTCTGGGTCTCCATTCTTTATGAAGGCTTCTGGGTCCTGGAAGACTCGTGTTGCATAAATTGGCGTGCTTTTCTCCTGTTGATCTGTCTCATGTCAATGTAGCTGTCAGGCCCAGCCAAAAATACCCTAAGAGGGTGGAGGGGGGCAGAACTTGCTGCCACAAAATATGCCTCTTTGGCATGAGGATTTTTTTAGGCTGATCATTTTTGAGAAACAGCAGACACTGGAGAGGCTTCGAAAACTGAGACGTTACCCTTTTGTAAAAAGACATTTACATTAAGGGAAATCTCCATCTGTAAGGGTGTCTTCCTCTCTGTGCCTGGAAGAGGAGGATGAACTAAATCTAGAAATTCTTATCAGTCTTATCAACTCTTATATTAAGGCAGGAGTTAAACCTGCATAACAACTATACTCCCGTTTCCTGTGCTTTTCCTGACAACTTCCTTTTTCACTCGCTCTCCCAAATCCAACATCTTTTGTCTTTAGCTGGAGATGGTATTTATGGCGGCTGGGCCGTGTCTGGGAGTTCCTCACTTTTCCTGGGTGTCTCCCATGTATGCAGGGAGCATACAGGTTATTCAACTTCTGTTGGTTTTCCTTGTGTTAATCTGTCTCTTATTACAGGGGATGTCAGCCAAGAGGCTAGAGGGTAGGGGAAACATTATTTTTCCTTCCCCATGTCAACTACAAATTGGCCCTTGCCATCCACCTCTACAAGGGTTAAATCACATGTTGCTGCAGCTGCTGACCTTCGACACCCCCTGAAAGGAGCTCAGGGTGGAGAGCAGAGATGAGGCACTCTGTGCTCTGAAAAAAACTAGCACAACAGGTCTTCAGATAGTTAGATATTTCCATGAGTCATTTTTAAGAGCCCACTTCTTGTATCTCCTCGTATCTAGAAAAGCACTAAAATCCTTCATGGTGACGTCTGCTCCTCGTGACTAGCAGAAACCTTCTGCCAAAAGATACGTGTTTGACTGCATGTACTCCCCCTTCACCAAAATCACATCTATACTGACCTTCCCCCCAACCTCTTTGGAGCGATTTCTCAGAGCTCTCTGAGATGCTGTCTCCCAGGCTATAGTCCTCATTTTGCCCCCAGTACAACTTAACTCACGACTCTCACATTGTGCTTTTTTTTTTTTTTTTAAGTTGGCACTCACAAGGGTAAAGGTAAACGCTGGCTTCCAGAATCAGAGTCCATGTTTTAACAACATCTTTGCAGGTTAAAGTTTGAGAAAACTGCCTTTATGGCACTTAAAGACTGCAAGGTTGAAGTGGCTGCTTTGACAGCATCTCACCCGCTGGACCAGTCCCCTCTCATGCTTTGGCCACTAACAAAGCCTTTTGCTTACCCCCGTCTACTTTCTCCAGGGCTTAAAGGCACTTAGCTGGCTCTTCACCTCAAGAATAGGTCACTACTCAGCCATCAAAAAGAAGGAAATTTTGCCCTTTGCAACAACATGGATAGACCTGAAGGGCATTATGCTAAGTGAAATAAGTCAGACAGAGAAAGACAAATACTGAATGATATCACTTACATGTGGAATCTAAGAAATATAACAAACTAGTGACTATAACAAAAAGGAAGCCGACTCACAGATATAGAGAACAATCAAGTGGTTAGCAGTGGGGAGAGGGGTAATATAGGGTAGGGGATTCAGAGGTACAAGCTGTTATGTATAAAATAAGCTAAAAGGATATATGTAGGGAATATAGCCAATATTTTATAATAACTATAAATGGAATATAATCTTTAAAAATTGTGAATCACCCGTAACTTATTAATATTGTACATCAACTATACTTCAATAAAAAAGAAAATAGGACACTAACCTGCATGCTTCATGGCTCTGATGACCTGTGCCACAGGTGGGTATGAAGGAGTAGAGGTTTCTCAGAACACATCCACCTTCAGTATGTTTTTCTTACATCCACACTCTTCTATTTTTAAACTCCAGGTGTAGAGAACTCACCCTCCCTTCAGCTGACTTTTTCACATTCTTCATTCAACATTTTGGCCAGGTTTGGTAAGGTCACCACTTCCTGTCACCAAGGTTTTCCTCTGAACTCATCTCTCTGGAGATGTCCACCTTAATAAAGGAAACAGAAAGAAAAGGAAGGCTTGGCCCTTTTCCTATGTTGTTCAATTTTCTAAATACTGAAATGAAATGCTCTTTGCTAACAGGTCTTCTGCAATAATGAATGATCTACCAAGTTTAACTGAAAATATTCTAATTTTAAAAAGAAGCATATATTTTTACCTCAACAGGGTAGCTTATGTGGGGAGACAAAGTAAATAGCCTCAAATCTTTACCTCCCTTCTTCTTCCCTAAAAAAGCATAAAAACATTTACATACATAAACAACTGAAGAAAGAGCTTGGTGATGCTACTATCAGAATACTTGCACAAAGCGAAAAACGCTCCAATCTGTTGTGTTTGGCAGCATCCCCCCCCCAATTGTTCATCTACAATGATTAGTTGAACAAATAGGGGCAAGAGATTAAAATCTCTCAAAGGCAATTTTCTGGCCAGCTCTTGGTGGCGGACTCAAAATACTGAAACATAAGGGACCACTTCTGATCAACCTATGTGACTACAAAGCACCCATATAGGAGACAAACATTTGTGAGTCACTGAAAATAAGACAGGAAATACAAGTGATGAATTATTTTATTCTCTCATGAAATCTAACACATTAGATGTGTTCCCCTGTATGTGTGTTAGATATTGGGCTACAACTGGATACGTGATATTAACATTGGAGTAAAACTACACTTAATAATAACTTGGATTTTTTTATTTTATTTTATTTTTTACTGCTGGAGTCAAATTCACTCCAGTGACTTTTTTCACCAATATTGTATTGTAAAACATTGTGAACATACAGAAAATTTGAAAGAACTGTGCAGGGAACACCCACACGCTCAGTACCCAGATCCTGCATGAACACCTGGCTCTCGGCCCGTCTGTCCATCCTCCGTCTGTCCATCCTTTTCCGGGCACCTGGTTCCCTTTAGTTTCTGCGCCTTTGTTCTCTCTCCAGAGGCTCCAGGCAGTTGTTGTTTTATGTTTTGTTGAAAGGTGATCATTCTATAAGGCAGGGCTGGGCTTGTGGGAACCACTTCCCCATTTCTGGAAGCACAGCCCTTCCTTGGGTTGTCTTCTGTTTTGTCTCTTGGAGACTGTTCTCAGAAGTTAAGCTTTTCCCATGACTCTGAAGAAACAGAGTCTCCCCTCTTCTCTCTAGCTCCCACCGGCACAGTAGGGCATGGCTGTGGGTCCCACTGGGACACCTTCCTTCCCTCCTTCTTCTGTTTCCAGGTGGTCGCTTAGGTTGTCTCACCTCCGTGGAGAAGGCGTCCAAATGTCCGACTCTGGACTCCTCTATGCATATGAGGTATCCCCCCCTCCCAACCAGCAGCATCCCACTGCGGGGGCAGGAAGAAGGCTCATACCCGACCATTTCCTTTCTTTGATGTTGACTTGACCAACGGGAGAAATTCGGTTTCCTCGCCACACTCAACGGAGGAAGTGATGGGCACTTTTCCGTTATCCTTCTCTGAGTCCTGCTGGCCACCACAAGGCCCTTCAACTCAGCTGGGCACAGGGCTCGGCCAGCCAGCCACTGTCCGAGCAGAAGTCTAAGCCAGGCTGGGACGCCAGGGCCTCGGCTTGCAGCGACCCTCGTGCTTGACCAGTGATCCGCAGGAAGCTCCCGTCCCATTCACAGGAAAAATCCAACTCACCGATTTCCTGAAGTGGAAAGAAAGCATCCCATCCATCTGCAGCAGGGAAGGTGGGATCAGCTCTCACTGCAAATGAGGCCCAAGGAAGCCAGCTGACACCCGCCCCCCTGGACTCCTCACCAGTGGGTGGGCTGGGACCAGGAGACTGGGCTGTGGTGCAGGTTGTGGGCCACAGGGTCAGTCCTGCCATTTGGGGGAACGCTGAGGTGTCTGGTCCTAACTGTTGGTGTCTCTTTTTAGAACGTTGTGAACTACTGCTTCTTTATTCTCAGTTAATGACTCTACTCACCACTTCCTGGGCCAGTAGAAACCTCCCATGAAACATGCTTTTCCCTGAAAAGATGGAAGATGAACATGTTTCAGTCGTCTTGACTAACAACCCTGAAAATGAAACTCAGTGAGTGCCTGGCAATTGTAGGAACCCTGATTGACAGGGATAATTCAAGACAAAATCCTTGCTTAGATGCACTCACGATGCGTTTATCATTATAAAAAACACTGAGAAGACTCTTGGAGGGCTCACGCCAAGGAGTACTTCCCAGAACTTCTGCTGCCAGTGTCCTTGTCCCCACAGTGAAACAGAGCCACCCCCTACCTCTGTAGGAGACCCTCTAACACTAGCAGATACACCAGAAATACATCTACACATGGAACAACTCCTACAGAACACCTACTGAACGCTGGCAGAACACCTCAGACCTCCCAAAAGGCAAAAAAGTCCCCACGTACCTGGGTAGAGCAAAAGAAAAAAAAATAAACAGAGACAAAAAGATAGGGATGGGACTTGCACCAGTGGGAGGGAGCTGTGAAGGAGGAAAGGTTTCCACACACTAGAAAGTCCCTTCGCGGGTGGAGACTGTGGGTGGCGGAGGGGGGAAGCTTCAGGGCCGCGGAGGAGAGCGCAGCCACAGGGGTGCGGAGGGAAAAGCGGAGAGATTCCCGCACAGAGGATCGGGGCCGACCGGCACTCACCAGGCCGAGAGGCTTGTCTGCTCCCCCGCCGGAGCGGGCGGGGCGGGGAGCTGAGGCTCGGGCTTCGGTAGAATCGCAGGGAGAGGACTGGGGTTGGCGGCGTGAACACAGCCTGCAGGGGGTTAGTGCACCACGGCTGGCCGGGAGGGAGTCCGGGGAAAAGTCTGGACCTGCCGAAGAGGCAAGAGACTTTTTCTTCCCTCTTTGTTTCCTGGTGCGCGAGGAGAGGGGATTAAGAGCGCCGCTTAAAGGAGCTCCAGAGACGGGCGCGAGCCGCGGCTAAAAGCGCGGACCCCAGAGACGGGCGGGAGACGCTAAGGCTGCTGCTGCCGCCACCAAGAAGCCTCTGTGCGAGCACAGGTCACTCTCCACACCCCCCCTTCCAGGGAGCCTGTGCAGCCCGCCACCGCCAGGGTCCCGGGATCCAGGGACAACTCCCCCGGGAGAACGCACGGCACGCCTCAGGCTGGTGCAACGTCATGCTGGCCTCTGCCGCCGCAGGCTCGCCCCGCACTCCGTGCCCCTCCTTCCCCCCCGGCCTGAGTGAGCCAGAGTCCCCGAATCAGCGGCTCCTTTAACCCTTTCCCATCTGAGTGAAGAACAGACGCCCTTCGGCGACCTACATGCAAAGGCGGGGCCAAATCCAAAGCTGAGCCCCTGGGAGCTGTGAGAACAAAGAAGAGAAAGGGAAATCTCTCGCAGCAGCCTCAGAAGCAGCGGATTAAAGCTCCACAATCAACTTGATGTACCTGCAGCTGTGGAACACCTGAATAGACAACGGATCATCCCAAATTGAGGAGGTGGACTTTCGGGACAAGGTTTACGATTTTTTCCCCTTTTTCTCTTTTTGTGAGTGTGTATGTGTATGCTTCTGTGTGAGATTTTGTCTGTATAGCTTTGCTTCCACCATTTTTTCTAGGGTTCTATCCGTCTGTTTTTTGTTTGTTTATTTTGTTTTTTGTTTTTGTTTTTTCTTTTAAAAAAATGTTTCTTCCTAATAATTATTTTTTATTTTAATAACTGTATTTTATTTTATCTTCTTTCTTTCCTTCCTGCCTTCCTCCCTCCCTCCCTTCTTTCTTCCTTCCTTTTCTTCCCTCTTTCTGTCTTCCTTCCTTCCTTCCTTTCTCTCTCTCTCTCTCTCTCTTTCTTTCTTTCTACTTTTTCTCCCTTTTATTCTGAGCCGTGTGGATGAAAGGCTCTTGGTGCTGCAGCCAGGAGTCAGTGCTGTGCCTCTGAGGTGGGACAGCCAACTTCAGGACACTGGTCCACAAGAGACCTCCCAGCTCCACATAATATCAAATGGCAAAAATCTCTCAGAGATCTCCATCTCAACACCAGCACCCAGCTTCACTCAACGACCAGCAAGTTACAGTGCTGGACACCCTATGCCGAACAACTAGCAAGACAGGAACACAACCCCACCCATTAGCAGAGAGGCTGCCTAAAATCATAGTAAGTCCACAGACACCCCAAAACACGCCACCAGACGTGGACCTGCCCACCAGAGAGACAAGATCCAGCCTCATCCACCAGAACACAGGCACTAGTCCCCTCCACCAGGAAGCCTACACAACCCACTGAACCAACATTAGCCACTGGGGACAGACACCAAAAACAATGGGAAGTACGAACCTGCAGCCTGCAAAAAGGAGACCCCAAACACAGTAAGTTAAGCAAAATGAGAAGACAGAAAAACACACAGCAGAAGAAGGAGCAAGATAAAAACCCACCAGACCTAACAAATGAAGAGGAAATAGGCAGTCTACCTGAAAAAGAATTCAGAATAATGATAGTAAAGATGATCCAAAATCTGGGAAATAGAATAGACAAAATGCAAGAAACATTTAACAAGGACCTACAAGAACTAAAGATGAAACAAGCAATGATGCACAACACAATAAATGAAATGAAAAATACTCTAGATGGGATCAATAGCAGAATAACTGAGGCAGAAGAACGGATAAGTGACCTGGAAGATAAAATAGTGGAAATAACTACTGCAGAGCAGAATAAAGAAAAAAGAAGGAAAAGAACTGAGGACAGTCTCAGAGACCTCTGGGACAACATTAAATGCACCAACATTCGAATTATAGGGGTTCCAGAAGAAGAAGAGAAAAAGAAAGGGACGGAGAAAATATTTGAAGAGATGATAGTTGAAAACTTCCCTAATATGGGAAAGGAAATAGTTAATCAAGTCCAGGAAGCACAGAGAGTCCCGTACAGGATAAATCCAAGGAGAAATACGCCAAGACACATACTAATCAAACTGTCAAAAATTAAATACAAAGAAAACATATTGAAAGCAGCAAGGGAAAAACAACAAATAACACACAAGGGAATCCCCAAAGGTTAACAGCTGATCTTTCAGCAGAAACTCTGCAAGCCAGAAGGGAGTGGCAGGACATACTGAAAGTGATGAAGGAGAAAAACCTGCAACCAAGATTACTGTACCCAGCAAGGATCTCATTCAGATTTGATGGAGAAATTAAAACCTTTACAGACAAGCAAAAGCTGAGAGAGTTCACCACCACCAAACAAGCTCTACAACAACTGCTAAAGGAACTTCTCTAGGCAAGAAACACAAGAGAAGGAAAAGACCTACAATAACGAACCCAAAACAATTAAGAAAATGGGAATAGGAACATACACATCGATAATTACCTTAAATGTATATGGACTAAATGGTCCCACCAAAAGACACAGATTGGCTGAATGGATACAAAAACAAGACCCATATATATGCTGTCTACAGGAGACCCACTTCAGACCTAGAGACACATACAGACTGAAAGTGAGGGGATGGAAAAAGATATTCCACGCAAATGGAAAGCAAAAGAAAGCTGGAGTAGCAATTCTCATATCAGACAAAATAGACTTTAAAATAAAGACTATTACAAGAGACAAAGAAGGACACTACATAATGATCAAGGGATCAATCCAAGAAGAAGATATAACAATTGTAAATATTTATGCACCCAACATAGGAGCACCTCAATACATAAGGCAAATACTAACAGCCATAAAAGGGGAAATCGACAGTAACACATTCATAGTAGGGGACTTTAACACTCCACTTTCTCTAATGGACAGATCATCCAAAATGAAAATAAATAAGGAAACACAAGCTTTAAATGATACATTAAACAAGATGGACTTAATTGATATTTACAGGACATTCCATCCCAAAACAACAGAATACACATTTTTCTCAAGTGCTCATGGAACATTCTCCAGGATAGATCATATCTTGGGTCACAAATCAAGCCTTGGTAAATTTAAGAAAATGGAAATTGTATCAAGTATCTTTTCCGACCACAACGCTATGAGACTAGATATCAATTACAGGAAAAGATCTATAAAAAATACAAACACATGGAGGCTAAACAATACACTACTTAATAATGAAGTGATCACTGAAGAAATCAAAGAGGAAATAAAAAAATACCTAGAAACAAATGACAATGAAAGCACGACGACCCAAAACCTATGGGATGCAGCAAAAGCAGTTCTAAGAGGGAAGTTCATAGCAATACAATCGCACCTAAAGAAGTAGGAAACATATCGAATAAACAACCTAACCTTGCACCTACAGCAATTAGAGAAAGAAGAACAAAAAACCCCCAAAGTTAGCAGAAGGAAAGAAATCATAAAAATCAGATCAGAAATAAATGAAAAAGAAATGAAGGAAACGATAGCAAAGATCAATAAAACTAAAAGCTGGTTCTTTGAGAAGATAAACAAAATTGATAAACCTTTAGCCAGACCCATCAAGAAAAAAAGGGAGAAGACTCAAATCAATAGAATTAGAAATGAAAAAGGAGAAGTAACAACTGACACTGCAGTAATACAAAAGATCATGAGACATTACTATAAGCAACTCTATGCCAATAAAATGGACAACCTGGAAGAAATGGACAAATTCTTAGAAATGCACAACCTGCCAAGACTGAACCAGGAAGAAATAGAAAATATGAACAGACCAATCACAAGCACTGAAATTGAAACTGTGATTAAAAATCTTCCAACAAACAAAATCTCTGGACCAGATGGCTTCACAGGCGAATTCTATCAAACATTTAGAGAGGAGCTCACACCTATCCTTCTCAAACTCTTCCAAAATATAGCAGAGGGAGGAACACTCCCAAACTCATTCTATGAGGCCACCATCACCTTGATACCAAAACCAGACAAGGATGTCAGAAAGAAAGAAAACTACATGCCAATATCACTGATGAACATTGATGCAAAAATCCTCAACAAAATACTAGCAAACAGAATCCAACAGCACATTAAAAGGATCATACACCATGATCAAGTGGGATTTGTTCCAGGAATGCAAGGATTCTTCAATATATGCAAATCAATCAATGTGATAAACCGTGTTAACAAATTGAAGGAGAAAATCCATATGATCATCTCAATAGATGCAGAGAAAGCTTTCGACAAAATTCAACACCCATTTATGATAAAAACCCTGCCGAAAATAGGCATAGAGGGAACTTTCCTCAACATAATAAAGGCCATATATGACAAACCCACAGCCAACATCATCCTCAATGGTGAAAAACTGAAAGCATTTCCACTAAGATCAGGAACAAAACAAAGTTGCCCACTCTCACCACTCTTATTCAACATAGTTTTGGAAGTTTTAGCCACAGCAATCAGAGAAGAAAAGGAAATAAAAGGAATCCAAATCGGAAAAGAAGAAGTAAAGCTGTCACTGTTTGCAGATGACATGCTACTATACATAGAGAGCCCTAAAGATGCTACCAGAAAACTACTAGAGCTAATCAATGAATTTGGTAAAGTAGCAGGATACAAAATTAATGCACAGAAATCTCTGGCATTCCTATACTCTAATGATGAAAAATCTGAAAGTGAAATCAAGAAAACACTCCCATTTACCATTGCAACAAAAAGAATAAAATATCTAGGAATAAACCTACCTAAGGAGACAAAAGACCTGTATGCAGAAAATTATAAGACACTGATGAAAGAAATTAAAGATGACACAAATAGATGGAGAGATATACCATGTTCTTGGATTGGAAGAATCAACATTGTGAAAATGACTCTACTACCCAAAGCAATCTACAGATTCAATGCAATCCCTATCAGACTACCACTGGCATTTTTCACAGAACTAGAACAAAAAATTTCACAATTTGTATGGAAACACAAAAGAACCCGAATAGCCAAAGCAATCTTGAGAATGAAAAATGGAGCTGGAGGCATCAGGCTCCCTGAATTCAGACTATACTACAAAGCTACAGTAATCAAGACAGTATGGTACTGGCACAAAAACAGAAAGATAGATCAATGGAACAGGATAGAAAGCCCAGAGATAAACCCACACACATATGGTCACCTTATCTTTGATAAAGGAGGCAGGAATGTACAGTGGAGAAAGGACAGCCTCTTCAAGAAGTGGTGCTGGGAAAACTGGACAGCTACATGTAAAAGTATGAGATCAGAGCACTCCCTAACAGCATACACAAAAAAAGCTCAAAATGGATTAAAGACCTAAATGTAAGGCCAGAAATTATCAAACTCTTTAGGAAAACATAGGCAGAACACTCTATGACATAAATCACAGCAAGATCCTTTTTGACCCATCTCCTAGAGAAATGGAAATAAAAACAAAAATAAACAAATGGGACCTAATGAAACTTCAAAGCTTTTGCACAGCAAAGGAAACCATAAACAAGACCAAAAGACAACCCTCAGAATGGGAGAAAATATTTGCAAATGAAGCAACTGACAAAGGATTAATCTCCAAAATTTACAAGCAGCTCATGCAGCTCAATAACAAAAACACAAACAACCCAATCCAAAAATGGGCAGAAGACCTAAATAGACATTTCTCCAAAGAAGATATACAGACTGCCAACAAACACATGAAAGAATGCTCAACATCATTAATTGTTAGAGAAATGCAAATCAAAACTACAATGAGATATCATCTCACACCAGTCAGAATGGCCATCATCAACAAATCTAGAAACAATAAATGCTGGAGAGGGTGTGGAGAAAAGGGAACACTCTTGCACTGCTGGTGGGAATGTGAATTGGTACAGCCATGATGGAGAACAGTATGGAGGTTCCTTAAAAAACTACAAATAGAACGACCATATGACCCAGCAATCCCACTACTGGGCATATACCCTGAGAAAACCATAATTCAAAAAGAGTCATGTACCAAAATGTTCATTGCAGCTCTATTTACAATAGCCAGGAGATGGAAACAACCTAAGTGCCCATCATCGCATGAATGGATAAAGAAGATGTGGCACATATATACAATGGAATATTACTCAGCCATAAAAAGAAACGAAATTGAGCTATTTGTAATGAGGTGGTTGGACCTAGAGTCTGTCATACAGAGTGAAGTAAGTCAGAAAGAGAAAGACAAATATCGTATGCTAATACATATATATGGAATTTAAGAAAAAAAATGTCATGAAGAACCTAGGGGTAAGACAGGAATAAAGATGCAGACCTACTAGAGAATGGACTTGAGGATATGGGGAGGGGGAAGGGTAAGCTGTGACAAAGTGAGAGTGGCATGGACATATATACACTACCAAAAGTAAAATAGATAGCTAGTGGGAAGCAGCCGCTGAGCACAGGGAGATCAGCTCGGTGCTTTGTGACCACCTAGAGGGGTGGGATGGGGAGGGTGGGAGGGAGGGAGACGCAAGAGGGAAGAGATATGGGGATATATGTATAACTGATTCACTTTGTTATAAAGCAGAAACTAACACACCATTGTAAAGCAATTATACTCCAATAAAGATGTAAAAAAAAAAAAAAAACCACCGAGAACTTGAGGTGGGTTGGGCACCCCTCAACACCCAAGGTGTGAATGTAGAGTCTAGATAATTAGTTCTCACCCTCACCTTCCTTTTAATCAAGAAACTTTTATCTCACCATCACTTTCTTCATTTCAGCTTACATTGAGCTGGGAGCTGCCACCTTGTGGCCATAAGGTATTACTGCACTTCCAAGGACACAGGAACACTGATGGTCTTTCCCCGGAATTGCGGATACACAGAACAGAGAAACTTGACGTCTTCCAGCTCTGACTCACCTAAGACATGAGGCAGGTGAAGCCCAGAGTCACCAGCCGAGTGAGTCACAGCCTAACTGAGAAGGACTGCCATATGGGAAACTGGCTTCTTGCTCAGTTAGTTTTAAATGTTTGAGGATGTTGAAAATTTGTTTGCTTTTTAAAATATTAAAATACTAATTTTCTTCAACTTAAAGCAAATATAAAAGTGGAACCCTTCACTCGCATTCCCCAGCCCCTCTCCGGATCTCTGGAGGCCAACACATTGTGTTTCTTTTTATTTTATTTTATTTTATTTTTTGCGGTACGCGGGCCTCTCACTGTTGTGGCCTCTCCCGTTGCGGAGCACAGGCTCCGGACGCGCAGGCTCAGCGACCATGGCTCACGGGCCCAGCCGCTCCGCAGCATGTGGGATCTTCCCGGACCGGGGCACAAACCCCTGTCCCCTGCATTGGCAGGCGGACTCTCAACCACTGCGCCACCAGGGAAACCCCACACTGTCTTTCTTGATCAACATTTTCAGCGCCAGCATTAGGAGTGTACGACCTGCATCTCTCATGAACATTCCACATGGTTTAGTTTACCTCACCTATAAATTCTGAATTAGTGACTCTAACTTAATCAAGTTTTTGAATAGACTTACATGGAATCAAAATATCCACTTTGAGGGGCTTCCCTGGCGGTGCAGTGGTTGAGAGTCTGCCTGCTAATGCAGGGGACACGGGTTCGAGCCCTGGTCTGGGAGGATCCCACATGCCGCAGAGCAACTGGGCCCATGAGCCACAACTACTGAGCCTGCGCGTCTGGAGCCTGTGCTCTGCAATGAGAGGCCGCGACAGTGAGAGGCCAGCACACCGCGATGAAGAGTGGCCCCCGCTCGCCACAACTGGGGAAAGCCCTCACACAGAAATGAAGACCCAACACAGCCATAAATAAATAAATAAATAAAATTTTTAAAAATCCACGTTGAAAATAAATGCAAGGTTGTAAATTTGATAATTATTGTTATGCTTCTCTTTATGCACAGGAAATACAGAGACGTCTTAAAATTACATTAGTTACTCTTTTCAATAACAAACTATTAATTTGGATTCAGATTATAAACTATTCGAATTAAAATGTGCAGCAGCCTCTCGTGGAGCTATGAATGTACGGTAAGGCAAGAAAGCCTACCTTCTATTTCACCTGCTCAAAAACTGTTTACTATTTTAAACAAGGTGATGAGATAACAAGGTAATAGGTTAAGGTAATGAGGACTAATGGATGTCAGATTGTGTTTTAAACTTGGTCATTGCAGCCTTAAGTATTGGTATGGTAGAACCTCAACTTGTCTTTTTTTCAGAATTCTAATGCAAAGACCCCAGGTTGGTACAGAGACCCCACCCGTAGGGAGTCTCTTTCCCATCCCTCCTCCCTCTTCCTTTAACCCCAAACTCAAAAAGCCAGACTCATCTAAGCATAAAAGAGATTTTGGTAGAAAAAGTCTACAAACCCCAGAGCCTCGAGACATGGTTGGGATAAAGATTGTTAGTGCTTTGCAAAGTAAAAAGTATACTTTTTCTTTTTTCCTTGATAAAGTTATCCTTTCCTTTTCCAGTTCTTTGGTTTCAAATGATAGAGACTATAAGGAAATAAATATTAAAATACCCTGCTATAGAAAGAGATCACTGGGCATTTCACTGATTTTTGGAAACTAAAAATAAAGAAACTAAACCCCTAGTTCCTCAGAGCCACTGGTTTCACTTTCCTCTGACTGAGCCCTAATCTCCTGGGGTCAGATTCCCAGCCTCATGTCTGCTGTATGTGTGGCAGGGGCAGTTTTATTTCCGTCCACTCCCTTCCTAAAAATTCTGCTTGTAGCTAATGAGGTTAAAGGCTAAGGCTCAGCCCACCCCACTCTGATAAACCAAGAAAGGCCAGGGATTAGTTTGCCTAATCCACCAGAGGGAGGACAGCAGAAGCAAGAAGAACTACAATCCTGCAGCCATTGGAACAAAAACCACATTCACGGAAAGACAGACAAGATGAAAAGACAGAGGGCTATGTACCAGATGAAGGAACAAGATAAACCCCAGAAAAACAACTAAATGAAGTGGAGATAGGCAATCTTCCAGAAAAAGAATTCAGAATAATGACAGTGAAGGTGATCCAGGACCTCGGAAAAAGAATGGAGGCAAAGATCAAGAAGATGCAAGAAATGTTTAATGAAGACCTCGAAAAACTGAAGAACAAACAAACAGAGATCAACAGTACAATAACTGAAATGAAAAATATACTAGAAGGAATCAATAGCAGAATAACTGAGGCAGAGGAACGGATAAGTGACCTGGAAGACAGAATGGTGGAATTCACTGCTGTGGAACAGAATAAAGAATGAAAAAGAAATGAAGACACCCTAGGAGACCTCTGGGACAACATTAAACGCAACAACACTCGCATTATAGGGGTCCCAGAAGGAGAAGAGAGAGAAAGGACCCGAGAAAATATTTGAAGAGATTATAGTTGAAAAATTCCCTAACATGGGAAAGGAAATAGCCACCAAAGTCCAGGAAGTGCAGAGAGTCCCAGGTAGGATAAACCCAAGGAGAAACACGCCAAGACACATAGTAATCAAATTGGCAAAAATTAAATACAAAGGAAAATTACTGAAAGCAGCAAGGGAAAAAGGACAAATAACATACAAGGGAACTCCCATAAGGTTAACAGCTGATTTCTCAGCAGAAACTCTACAAGCCAGAAGGGAGTGGCATGACATATTTAAAGTGATGAAAGGGAAGAAACTACAACCAAGATTACTCTACCCAGAAAGGATCTCATTTGGATTCGACAAAGAAATCAAAAGCTTTACAGACAAGCAAAAGCTAGGAGAATTCAGCACCACCAAACCAGCTCTACAACAAATGCTAAAGGAACTTCTATAAGTGGGAAACACAAGAGAAGAAAAGGACCTACAAAAACAAACCCAAAACAATTAAGAAAATGGTAATAGGAATACACATATCAATAATTACCTTAAACATGAATGGATTAAATGCTCCAACCAAAAGACACAGGCTAGCTGAATGGATACAAAAACAAGACCGATATATATGCTGTCTACAAGAGACCCACTTCAGACCTAGGGACACATACAGACTGAAAGTGAGGGGATGGAAAAAGATATTCCATGCAGATGGAAATCAAAAGAAAGCTTGAGGAGCAATTCTCATATCAGACAAAATAGACTTTAAAATAAAGAATGTTACAGGAGACAAGGAAGGACACTACGAAAGGGATCAATCCAAGAAGAAGATATAACAATTATAAATATGTATGCACCCAACATAGGAGCACCTCAATACATAAGGCAAACGCTAACAGCTCTAAAAGAGGAAATCAACAGTAACACAGTAATAGTGGGGGACTTTAACACCTTATGTACACCAAAGAAAAGATCATCCAGACAGAAAATTAATATGGAAACACAAGCTTTAAATGATACAACAGACCAGATAGATTTAATTGATATTTATAGGACATTCCATCCAAAAACAGCAGATTACACTTTCTTCTCAAGTGCACACGGAACATTCTCCAGGATAGACCACATCTTGGGTCACAAATCAAGCCTCAGTAAACTTAAGAAAACCGAAATCATATCAAGCATCTTTTCTGACCACAACACTATGAGATTAGAAATCAGTTACAGGGAAAAAAACATAAAAAACACAAACACATGGAGGCTAAACAATACACTACTAAATAACCAAGAGATCACTGAAGGAATCAAAGAGGAAATAAAAAAATACCTAGAGACAAATGACAATGAAAACACAACGATCCAAAACCTATGGGATACAGCAAAAGCAGTGCTAAGAGGGAAGTTTATAGCAATGCAAGCCTACCTCAAGAAACAAGAAAAATCTCAAATAACCAATCTAAACTTACACCTAAAGGAACTAGAGAAAGAAGAACAAACACAACCCAAAGTTAGCAAAAGGAAAGAAATCATAAAGATCAGAGCAGAAATAAATGAAATAGAAACAAAGAAAACAACAGCAAGATCAATAAAACTGAAAGCTGGTTCTTTGAGAAGATAAACAAAATTGATAAAGCATTAGACAGACTCATCAAGAAAAAGGGGGAGAAGACTCAAATCAATAAAACTAGAAATGAAAAAGGAGAAGTTACAACAGACACCGCAGAAATACAAAGCATCCTAAGAGACTACTACAAGCAACTCTATGCCAATAAATTGGACAACCTGGAAGAAATGGACAAATTCTTAGAAAGGTATAACCTTCCAAGACTGAACCAGGAAGAAATAGAAAATATGAACAGACCAATCACAAGTACTGAAATTGAAACTGTGATTAAAAATCTTCCAACAAACAAAAGTCCAGGACCAGACAGCTTCACAGGTGAATTCTATCAAACATTTAGAGAAGCACTAACACCATCCTTCTCAAACTCTTCCAAAAAATTGCAGAGGAAGGAATACTCCCAAACTCATTCTATGAGGCCACCATCACCTTGATACCAAAACCAGACAAAGATACTACAAAAAAAGAAAATTACAGACCAATATCACTGATGAATATAGGTGCAAAAATCCTCAACAAAAGAGTAGCCAACAGAATCCAACAACACATTAAAGGGATCAAACACCATGATCAAGTGGGATTTATCCCAGGGATGCAAGGATTCTTCAATATACACAAATCAATCAATGTGATACATCATATTAACAAATTGAAGAATAAAAACCATAAGATCATCTCAAGAGATAAAGAAAAAGCTTTGGACAAAATTCAACACCCATTTATGGTAAAAACTCTACAGAAAGTGGACATAGAGGGAAACTACCTCAACATAATAAAGGCCATATATGACAAACCCAGAGCAAACATCATTCTCAATGGTGAAACACTGAAAGCATTTCCCCTAAGATCAGGAACAAGACAAGATGTCCACTCTTGCCACTATTATTCAACATAGTTCTGAAAGTCCTAGCCATGGCAGTCAGAGACAAAAAAGAAATAAAAGGAATCCAAATCAGAAAAGAAGTAAAATTGTCACTGTCTGCAGATGACATGATACTATACATAGAGAATCCTACACATGCCACCAGAAAACTACTAGAGCTAATCAATGAATTTGGTAAAGTTGCAGGATACAAAATTAATGCACAGAAATCTCTTGCATTCCTATACGCTAACAACAAAAGATCAGAAAGAGAAATTAAGGAAACAATCCCATTCACCACTGCAACAAAAAGAATAAAATACCTAGGAATAAACCTACCTGAGGAGGTACAACACCTGTACTCAGAAAACTGTAAGACACTGATGAAAGAAATCAAAGATGACACAAACAGATGGAGAGAATACCATGTTCTTGGATTGGAAGAATCAATATTGTGAAAATGACTATACTACCCAAAGCAATCTACAGATTCAATGCAATCCCTATCAAACTACCACTGGCATTTTTCAGAGAACTAGAACAAAAAATTTCACAATTTGTATGGAAACACAAAAGAACCCGAATAGCCAAAGCAATCTTGAAAGAGGAAAATGGACCTGAAGGAATCAGGCTCCCTGACTTCAGACTATACTACAAAGCTACAGTAATCAAGACAGTATGGTACTGGCACAAAAACAGAAAGATAGATCAATGGAACAGGATAGAAACCCCAGAGATAAACCTATGGTCAACTAATCTATGACAAAGGAGGCAAGGATATACAATGGAGAAAGGACAGTCCCTTCAATAAGTGGTGCTGGGACAACTGGACAGCTACATGTAAAATAATGAAATTAGAACACTCCCTAACACCATACACAAAAATAAACTCAAAATGGATTAGGGACCTAAATGTGAGACTGGACACTATAAAGCTCTTAGAGGAAAACATAGGAAGAACACTCTTTGACATAAATCACAGCAAGATCTTTTTTGATCCACATCCTACAGTAATGGACATAAAAACAAAAATAAACAAATGGGACCTAATGAAACTTCAAAGCTTTTGCACAGCAAAGGAAACCATAAACAAGACGAAAAGACAACCCTCAGAATATGTGCAAATGAATCAATGGACAAACGATTAATCTCCAAAATATATAAACAGCTCATGCAGCTCAGTATTAAAAAAACAAACAACCCAATCCAAAAATGAGCAGAAGACCTAAATAGACATTTTTCCAAAGAAGACATACAGATGGCCAAGAGGCACATGAAAGGCTGCTCAACATCACTAATTATTAGAGAAATGCAAATCAAAAGTACAATGAGGCATCACCCCACACCAGTTAGAATGGGCATCATCAGAAAATCTACAAGCAACAAATGCTGGAGAGGGTGTGGAGAACAGGGAACCCTCTTGCACTGTTGGTGGGAATGTAAATTGGTGCAGCCACTATGGAGAAGAGTATGGAGGTTCCTTAAAAAACTAAAAATAGAATTACCATATGACCCAGCAATCCCACTACTGGGCATATACCCAGAGAAAACCATAATTCAAAAAGACGCATGCACCCCAATGTTCACTGCAGTACTATTTACAATAGCCAGGTCATGGAAGCAACCTAAATGCCCATCGACAGACGAATGGATAAAGAAGATGGTACATATATACAATGGAATATTACTCAGCCATGAAAAGGAATGAAATTGGGTCATTTGTAGAGATGTGGATGAATCTAGAGACTGTCATACAGAGTGAAGTAAGTCAGAAGGAGAAAAACAAATTATCGTATATTAACGCATATATGTGGGACCTAGAAAAATGGTACAGATGAACCGGTTTGCAGCACAGAAATAGAGACACAGATGTAGAGAACAAACGTATGGACACCAAGGGGGGAAAGCGGCGGCGGGGTGGGGGGGGTGGGATGAATTGGGAGATTGGGATTGACATGTACACACTAATATGTATAAAATGGACAACTAATAAGAACCTGCTGTATAAAAAAATAAATAAAATAAAATTCAAAAAAAGAAAAAAGAAAGGCCAGGGAGACGGGAGGGGAGAGTTGAGATGAGAATGCCTGGGACAAAGTGACCAAAGAGTGACTGGAGGAGAGGGCCTGCTGGAAAGGCTGGGCTGCAGGTGAGCCCACGGCCCGGAGGACTGACCATCGCCCGCAGGCTCTGGGTGTATCCCAGGCATCCCCACATCGGCATGAGTTCCAGGGCCCAGTCCGTGCTGCTGCTTCTTCTCGCACTGCTGATGCTGCAGGTGAGCAGGGACGGGTACCCACAACCTGGCGCGTGGGATCTATCTGCCAGGTGCCAGGAACGGAGAGCACAGCTCCAGCTGGCTCTGCCCCTTCGAGGATAAGGGGTCGGGGGTGGACTGCATGTGATCGGCTGCAGCTGAGAGCGAGGGGGCTGGGAACTTTAGTACAGGGGAGGAAAAGGATTTTCCAGAATTTATACAAAGGAGGGGTTTAGCGCCGTGATCTGTTTGGGAGAGTAGTGGGAACAGGCTAAGGGGACTCGCCTTAAAACCGGTGTACATAGTACACACACTTTTAGATTTACATCAACACATTTCCTAAGGATACGTCTATTCACCTTACATAAGACTGAGAAAATCTCAACTGAGTATGTCAAAGACGGTTTGAGCAAACCGATGGGGGTGGGAAAGCTAAATCCCCCCGTCCCCCACCAGTTGCCTCGGCTCAACTGGGAAACAGTAGAATCAAGGTGAGAAAAGTATGGGCTTGTTCTGTTTGTACTTACAGTGGACGGAGTTAACGCTGCTGCATATGCTTGTGGGTCACGACCTGCTTAGTCACTTTCCTCAGAACGGGAGGGAGAGCCGTGAGACTCTCGCGTTGCTGCTGAGTTCCCCCTTATAAACCCGCGGAGGGCAGAGGCAGGAGGCCCTGCAGTGGGCGAGGGTCAAGATGCTGGGCCTGCGCTGGGTTAGTGGGGTGTGGCCTGGGCATCCGGTTTTTAAAGGTTTTAACTTCACCTTATTCAGCCTCATTTCCTCCACCTGAAATTGGAGCTAATGCTTGTACTTTCCTGTGGGAGTCAATGAGGTAATACAGAAAATCTGCATCTTTCTGTTTTCGCAGCCCTGGTGAAATGGTTGCTCTGTTTACTCAGGGCGGGGGCTGCTACTACTGATTGGCTACTTGTTCTGAGCCAGGTGCTTTCATAGCCACTGGGGTGTAACAGTAAACAAAGGAGCATACAAAAAGTTCCCAGTCCTCTAGCCAGCTCTGCTTCTGAAATTTGATGCCTTATTTGGCACCCTTTGCTTGGTGTTCGGAGGACTTTCTTGGCTACTTTTTAACATGGAAGAACCTTTTTTTATAAATTTATTTTATTTGCTTTTGGGCTGTGTTGGGTCTCATTGCTGCGTGCGGGCTTTCTCTAGTTGTGGCGAGCGGGGGCTACTCTTCATTGCGGTGCGCGAGCTTCTCATTGTGGTGGCTTCTCTTGTTGAGGAGCACGGGCTCTAGGCGCACGGGCTCAGTAGTTGTGGCGCAGGGGCTCAGTAGTTGTGGCACAGGGGCTTAGTTGCTCTGCGGCATGTGGGATCTTCCCGGACCAGGGCTTGAACCTTGGTCCCCTGCATTGGCAGGCGGATTCTTAACCACTGCACCACCAGGGAAGCCCTCTTGGTTACTTTTTGCCATGAGGAGTTGTGTGTTCTGGTAGAATCCTGTTTCAGTAGCCCATGTTCACCTGGATTTGAATACATCACAAATCAAACCCTGTCTCCATCTTTGTCTTGCTCCTGCCCTCACCCCTAACTGGACTCATTAGAAAACAGAGGTGTATTTTTTCTCCTTTCTGTTGTGTTAGCACAGAGCCCGGGCAGGTCAATTCACGTCGGAGGGTGTGGTGGGTTGGCTGGGCAGTAGGACTGGACTGTGGGTAGCAATTCTGTGTTTGTTGAAAGCAGCTTTATATAGATTCCAGGGGATCAAGGCCAAGGGAGAGAATGGGATGCAGCAGGATTCAGAGGTTTTGAGCAATCCACACTCTGGACCCTTAATTGGCGAAGACCTTTGCGCCTGGGAGGTGCCCAATTATTTGCTGAGCGGGCTGTAAGTAACCTATTCCTTTCCACCTCTAACTTTTCCTCCCACATTGGCTTCTGACCAGCTCTGACGTGCAAAGTAGGCACCCCCTCCCCCTCCTCTGATCCAGATTTAAAACTGGTACCCATTCTGCTGAAGAGCTGCAATGTCTACAACAGTTTTCTCCCCAAATCCCCCACCCTTGCTTTGTCATCCTGACATGAAGCAAAGGACAAAGCTGTGACTCTGCTGCAGGTCTTTGTCCCAGATTCCACGACAAGCCACAGAAGCAGGGTCCTGCTCCCCTATTTGCCATTTCCAGTCCTGAGAGCCTGCACATCCTCAGCTTTGGGCTGTGGCAGCTTCCAGGACCCAAGAGAAGGGAGGGTTTGGGAAAGAAGTTAGTGCACAAAGTCTGTTACGGTTGGTTGTTGTTTTTAATCTGGGAAATTCTGAGTCGAGTTATCTTTGAAAAGTTTGTTAGCATTTATGCTCTGCCTGATTAACTCACTCAACCACTTCATTCAAGAACAACAGAGCTGGCGGATTGCAGGAGGTGAGGCGTCATATGGTCAGAGGTGATGCTGAGCCCCCAGCAGGGGGCAGAGTGGCTGGGCTCTGTCCTAAGAGCCCTGAGAACCGCATTTTCTGTTGCTCTATGCCAAATCCGCACCTGTAGACGATCAGCCAAGCTTCCATATGCAGAGAATGTGTTTGGACCCGTGTGCTCGTCTCCAAGGGCTGTTATTACAGAGGACAAACTAGGTGGCTTAAGGCAACTGAAATGTACAGCATGGCGACTCTAGTTAATAATTCCAAATCGCATATTTGAGACTTGCCAAGAGAGTAGATCTTAAAAGTTCTCATCACAAGAAAAAAAATCTGTTACTATAAATGGTGACAGATATTAAGTAGACTTATTGTGATGATCATTTCGAAATACATACATATATGGATTGAATTATTGTGTTGTGCTCATGGAACTAATATAATGGTGCATGTCAATGATACCCCAATAAAAAAAATTGTTCTTGAATTCAAGTTTGCTGTGAAAAATATTTTCAGGAAAGAATTATTTCCATATAGGTCTCTTAGTTCTTTACGACCTTCTATAGACACAAAGCCTTCATTTACTGAGAAGACTTCTCCCCAGAGTTGCCACGGCTCCTCAGCCTGGCCCGCACAATGCCGGTGACATGCCCTCAAGTCAGCAGCAGCTATTATGTGATGGGCAGGCTGGACCTTACAGTGACCGCGCACCTGCCACACTCCCATGAAATAGGTGGACAGTGCAGCTGGAGATGCGCTTGGAGAAAGTTTGCTCCCCAGTCGTGTTACAGAAAACATTATGTAAATCTTTTGAATGGCATCCTCTTTGGACAAACAGCCTAAAATTGGCAGGGATGGGAGCTATAATAAGCGTACTTACAAGATCATTTCGACAAATATAACTGTTTCCAGTCTTCCTGCCTCACCAGTCGAGACAGTGCAAATGAATTCCAAGTGGTGCATAAAGAGAGGAGAAACAACACACATGTGCACACAAGGATGTGAAATTTCAGGTGTCTCTGGGTAAAGAAATACACTCTTTCAGGCCTCTTTTCCAGCGCTCCAGCCAGCTCCTAGTGACTGTCGGCTGTGCTGTTTATGTGCCGTCATAGGAAAATGAAACTAGAGCTTTCCTGTTGAAAGGGCCCTACACCTCGCTTCACACCCTTGCTCACAGAAGGGGAAACTGAGGCCAGAGAGGAGACAAAACCTTAATGTATTCCTTGTTCATGACCTGGGCCACCCGGAAATACACCTGTCTTAGAAATGGAATGAATTTCTTCATTCTGTTGCAAGACCTGCAATTTTCTCCATTTTAAAATTCCACATGAGGTTAGGCTCTTAATTTAAAATTAACAACATTAATCAAGAAGCATTTGTTGTCTGAATAAGTCGATGTTTGAGATTTTGGAAAGAGTTTAAAAAAATTCTTTGCCTTTAGGGAAAAAGATAGAAATAGAGTCTGTGGCAGGAAACAAATACGTTTATATTTGACATTAACAAAACCAGATGACCCAATAATATACCCCACTCACCGGAAGGGTGGCCGACCACAAGAAATGAAGATTTGGAGAATGTTTCTTTATTTTCTATGACGCTGTTATTTACTACACAGTCCTTTATGCTGCTACAGATCCTTATAATGGGGGGGGTGACCACGACAAGGGGTGTTTGGCAGGCTCTAGGTGGGCTGGTGAGCTCTTACCCTGTCCCGGGAGATCGTATAAATCCTAGAGGAGCAGCTATCAAACCTCTTGCTCTCAGGATGACTTTCCACTCGCAAACTTTATGCAGAACCCAAAGAACTGTTGCTTATGAGGTTATATTTACTGATGCTTACCATGTTAGAAATTAAGACTGGGAATTATTTTTTTGGCCACGCCATGTGGCTTGTGGGATCCTAGTTCCCTGACCAGGGATCGAACCTGGGCCTCCTGCAGTGGAAGCATGGAGTCCTAACCACTGGACCGAGAGGGAATTCCCAAGACTGGGAAATTTTAAATGTATTTCTCAATTCATTAAAGTTAATGATAAGTCCATTACATGTTAATATAAATCACACATGTCTATGAAAAATAAACATTTTTCAAAATTCCATTCAGTTTGAAGAATGGCACTCTTTTATGTTTTTTTGCAAATCTCTTGGCTGTCCGGCTTAAAAGCAGACAGCTGGATTCTCCTCTCTGATTCTGAATTCAGTCTGTTGTAAATGTTGTCTGGTTAAAGTATGTGAAGCAATTCTGGCCTCACATAGGTATATATGGAAAGGGAGGAATATTTTAATCGCCTGGAACAGATAATTGTGGGTATTCTTTTTGACATCACACCAAAACTTGACAAGTGGTCCTTTTTTAACATTTACTTGCAATGTGGAATCTGAAAGCATATTAATGAACTTTCCTTACTCCGTTCCATTAAAACCATTTGTGTCTCTTGCACTGCAGATGATTCTCACCTGTGCATGATTTTGGACCGTGATGTCTTAATCAGTAGGAAACTCAGCTCTCGGAGCAACGAAGATCTTCCAAATGTTGACATTTTTCATTCTACAAAATCAAAAAATCACATTCATCAATCTGTCCACCGATATCAGCAGAAAACTCTTTACCTGTTGGGAAGCTGTCAAGCTCGGAGTAGCAGACACAAATTTTCCAAAATTCTAATTTTTGCTTGAGAGCTTAAATTTTACTGTCGGCAACATGACTGTCCATTGTTTTTCTCGAAGTGACGGGCTGACTCTGTTCATTACCAACGACCTGTCTGTCAAGTACCTGATCCCGAACAGCCATGGTCAGGCAGTCATTCTTTCGAGGAAAATGCTGCTTCAGAAAAAAGTGGCCTGGGGCTTCCCTCGTGGCGCAGTGGTTGAGAGTCCACCTGCCGATGCAGGGGACACGGGTTTGTGCCCCGGTCCGGGAAGATCCCACATGCCGCGGAGCGGCCGGGCCCGTGAGCCATGGCCGCTGAGCCTGAGCGTCCGGAGCCTGTGCTCTGCAACGGGAGAGGCCACAACAGTGAGAGGCCCGCGTACCGCCAAAAAAAAAAAGGGGCTTGTTCAGCTGTCAACTCTGATAATTACAAACCTGCTCTTCTTTGATTCAAACCTTCTACACTGATGGGCAGCACAGGGGTTCATGCATCCTTCCCATGTAGACCCAGAGTGCTCAAAAGATAGACATGCAGGTGTGGCAATGGGATAAATTAATAACATTTCCTGCCTCGCCCATCCTCAAGTGATTTCAATAACTAAGTGAATTCACCAGTTACATCATTCTTAAAGGAGACTGGCTTTTTTTCTTTTCCTTCCTCTCTCCCTTCCTTCCTCTTTCCTGCACGTGCGCGGTGATGAAGAATGCATGACTATCAGAGGAATCTGTGCCATGGCCTCCAATGGTGCTGAGGCATCAGCAGTTTTGTCACCAATCTTTGGTACCATCAGTGCAAATGTCACACAGCAACACAAATAGTATCTTAGATTATTATGTACGTGTTTGGCCTTGCGGAGTCTCTGATAGCGTCAGGGACCACAGTGAACCAAAGTGAAAACCAGGGTCCAGAGACATTTTCTATGTGCATGTGGACGTTTATAACCACAGCATCTTTTTTGTGTGTGTATAATAACAAACAACTGGAAATAACCTAAATGGCCATCATTAGGAGAATGACAAATAAATTGTCCTCTATTCGTATAGTGAAATGCTACAGGGCAGTGAAAATGAATGAAGTAGAACTATGGGTGTCACACACATGCACATACATGCACACACATACACATATACATACAGACACACATGTTTTGTGTTGGTTTGACATCCATTGCAGGGCTCGTCTCTTTCTCTTGGTACTTCAACACTCTTACTGTACATGTTTGGGGTGTTTTATTTGAGGGGGAAATTTGTTGAGATAAAAATGATAAACAATTCTCAATGTAAATAATTATGTAAACGTAAAGTACCAAATTCCTTAATTTTATTGATGACTGTATGATAAAGTCTAAAAATAAGGTAAACGTAAAAGAAAAAACAAAAAAAAAGCCCACTTGAATCCCACCACCAATTAACGTTTGGTGCTAATTTACATGTGCCCATGGAAATACATTTGTGCTCACCCTGAACAGACAGTTTGATTACCCATTTATTATGTTATGCTAACATAACAGTAACATTTAGGGTTTTAAATGTCCCTACCGTTGGTAATACTTAATCAGAATTCTCCTCCAGTTACAGAAGGGAAGTGGTAATTATGAATTGAGATGTCAAGAACGAGAAATTATAGTTATCAAAACTGAATGCAGTTCCTTTTTTCCCCTTTCTAATTCTAGAAGATTTGTGTGACTTTAGGCAGCTTCTACCTGATTCTGCTAAGTACATTCCCTACTAATTAATGTCATTTTTATTTTTAAGGTCAACAGTGTCCCACCAGAAAATGATGGTCTTGCTAATCGAACAAAGGTGGGGTTTGGAATTCAGTTTCTTGATAAACCAAGTGAGACTGTACTTTACTTAGAAGCTGGATTGCAATTTTGAGTTTTTCAGTGCCCTGTCAATATTTGGTTGAGACAAAATAAATTAGTAACTAGATGTGGCCTTTTAGAATCTCAAAGGACTGAAGAGAATTGCAGACGATGCTTTTATGTCTAATTAGAACACGAGCAATCTGTGAACATCAGGAATCAAGCACACAGTGCTGGCCCAGAGGTTTGCCCACACTCTTTTCTTCTTTAGGGAATTAGAAACAGCAGACTTGCTATTTCCCAGTGTGTGAGCACAGGGCAGTGAAGGGATGCAGTCACCACCACCATCATGAGGTTTTGTTGTATCCTCATCCACCTTATGGTTTCCTTCCTGTAGTTCTTGTGATCTACTCACTTTCTAATTACATAATTTTTTTAAAGCACATTCTTGTGAATAAAAATGAATGTGACTAGAAACCGTCTATACTGTAAAATATATATAAAACAAATGAAACCACAGAGTTAAATTCTATCTATATTCCCTTGCCTGACAAATCTCTGACCCTAACGTCTGAGTCTAGGTCTGTTACAAGGGACTTGAGTAAACAGAGGGGAATTCAAGACCCAGCGGCACTGAATGGAGACTTTCTCACCAAGGATTTCAGAAAGATGGAGAGAGAAATAGAGGGGCAGTAAATCTCCCATTAATTCAACAGCTCGGTGCCTGTCTACCTTAGAGCAGGTGCTAGCACACGCTAGGCGATGATCTTCAGTGCTGTGTCTTCATGGCCCCTGAAATTATCTCATGAGCCACATAAAAATGTAAAATCCTTGGGTGTCACATGCCCCCCAGTTTAGAACTGACTCTGTGGTTGTAGAGAGAACGGGCACTTGGAATTGCTGAGCATCGGAGACTGTTGTGAGGATGGGAGAGGAAAGGGCTATCAGTCACTGCGCCCCTGGCACCACAAACACCCTCCTCCTCACCACGGTCACTGTGATTTCCAGGGAGACAGCCGGCCTCTACGGCGACCCAAGAGAAGATGGGTTATCACGACCATCGAGCTGGAGGGGGAAGACTCGGGACCCTTTCCCAAACTTGCGGGTGAGGTAAGGCAGCTGCTCTAAGGAAGGGCCCCATCATCCACCATCCTCCCCGATTAAACATGCCGCTGTTGGCAGGAGGCTACGGAGGCCAGGTAGTGGAGTGGTAGGGGCAGCACTGGCCAGGGTCAGGAGTCAGGAGGCCTGGGTCCTAGAGCCCACCCTGCCTCTACCTGAGTGTATGACTTTGGATAAATCACTGCTCCATGTGAGAGTGAGCTGAGAAAGTCAGAATCACATATATACATGCAGGGTTGATTCACTTTGCTGTACAGCAGAAACTAACACAACTTGTAAAGCAACTATACTCCAATAAAAATTAATTAAACAAAAAAACAAAACAAAACAAAAATATTAATTAAAAAAAAATCACATATGGCAACAGGCTGGTTAGTTCCAGCCTGCAGGCCTGTTTTATATTGTACCATGATTTTAAAAATTGGAAAAAATAGGGTGATTGTATTAAAAATTCTGCACTTCTAGAGGCTTTTTAAAAATGGGAAGATCTGATTCCTTGGAGAGTACATCCCCACATGGTAGGAATTTCTGGGGCTTGAGTTACCCAGGGCATCACAGTCCCCACCACTCCCTATTGTCTCCCTCACTTTGAGGTTTGCATGTCAACTGAAGCACCAAAGAAGTCCCATGGGGATGTTGGATGCCAGGATTTTTATACTCGGCCCCTGCTGTTCATTTCCACCACCTTCCTGACCTCCATGGGTCTTTGAGTTACATACTAAGTCCCCTACAGCTCTGACGTTCTATGATTCCTAGAAAAAATTTTTAAATGATTCATATTTGTTCAATATTTATAAAAATAATATATACCTAATGAAAAAAACCCATCTATAGACAGTTTGGAAGGCCCAGCGGTTAACAGTGAATACTCCCAAGGGTCAGGGGACTCAGTGGGTTCGTATTCCAGAGGTACCACATCCTCACTATACAAATTAGATAGACTTTTTGCCTCCTCATCTGTACAATGGGGTCAACGATAGTACCTTCATTATAGGGTTGTTAAAAGATTAAGCAGGGCTTCCCTGGTGGCGCAGTGGTTGAGAGTCCGCCTCCCGATGCAGGGGATACGGGTTCGTGCCCCGGTCCGGGAAGATCCCACATGCCGCGGAGCGGCTGGGCCCGTGAGCCATGGCCGCTGAGCCTGCGCGTCCAGACCCTGTGCTCCGCAACGGGAGAAGCCACAGCAGTGAGAGGCCCGCATATCAGAAAACAAACAAACAAACAAACAAAGATTAAGCAGGTTAGTGCAAGTAAGGCATATATAAGCTGGCTCCTTCTAAGCAATTTGTAAAGTTAGCTGTATGATTATTACTCTTCTTTGGAGGGATAATCAGTATGGACAGCTTGGTATGTATCCTTTCAGACGTTTCTTTGCACAGTCACTACTATGAATCTGTATTAACAAAATGGGATCACACTGAGTATACTGTCCCGCTGGTGGCCTTTCTTGTTTTACCATGTGTCACAGCCCGCATTCTGGGGCAGGGAATATAAACCCTGAAAGGCTGCAGAGCCCCATGCCACGGGAGGGGAGAACCACTACACGATTATTTCCATAGGGATGGACATTTATGTTGTTTCCAACTTTTCACTATTACAAACCAAACTGCTGCTACCTTGTTCCTCCATCTCTACCTATCTGTTTATTTCTTTAGGGTAAATTCTCAGATCTGTAATTGCTGGGTATGGTTCTTTACAAATGCCTTTGAATCTTAGCCTAGATATTTGATAGGCGTAGTGGCTTATTCTCACCCTCATTTTTCCCTAATTTTTTCTCCTTCCAGCTGTTCAATAATTTGTCTGCCGGCATGGAATTAGTATATTTAATCATTGGACCTGGTGTAGATAAATATCCAGAGACTGGTTTGTTTTCTATAGAAGATAATGTGAATGGAAAAATACATGTTCACCGCCCTGTTGATCGAGAGAAAACACCATCTTTTACGGTACTTAAAATTTGATACATTCTAAGCTTGGATTTATTGTAAAAGTCTTGCAGGAATATTGTATTCGGTAAGCATTCTGTAAGCTGGCTGTGTGCCAGGTTCTGGGAGACTGACATCTTATAAAATGTGCCACGCTTTAGAAGTGAGCCTGGGACACAGAGGTTAATTTTGTAATCTTCTTTTCCAGTTCTGGACTTTGGCTTTGTAATCATATCTGTAATCTGTGAACTGCTACAGGTCTCCCTTCTAATGACCAGTATGCTGATATGATTCAGGATATCTGAAAGCATTGGGCTATAGAGAGACAGAATGTTTATAAAATGGGCTGATTTGGTCTTTGATGAGTCATAGTTTAAGTCTATGGAGAGAAGCTACAAACAGACTCCATGGATTGCATAACGATGAATGAGGAATTGCAGCCCTTGGTCATGGTTTCTTACTGTGAGTCTAGGTGTTCTTTATGATTTCATCACCCTAATACCATGGTCTACCAGGAAGCTGAAATTCAAGTTCTAAACCACAAAGGAAATTCAAAATAAGAATGCCCCAAACCACATGGTGGTATCTCGTGCTACCAGCCTAAGCTTAACGGGCTTCTTAGGAAGCCTGCAGCCTTGTTCTGGTTTGACGTCTGCTGGAACCTGTGCTTGGGTCTCAGGCCTGCTTGGCTACACATTGCCTCCTTCAGGGGGGAAGAAGTAATTTGTGAAGGTTTTCTCCAGTGACTCAAAACTTTTATATACAAAGTAAACTATATACCCTTAACTCATTGATGGGCTTGGACTCTCTAATTCTTAAACAGGCAGAAATTCTCCCAGACTCCAAAAGACATGCAAAGCTGACTGTCTAGGTCTTCTCTCACCATATAATCCCTCACCCGCCTCCACAAAACGTGCAGTGTTTGTTTAAAAGAAGGAATATACAGTGGTCATAAAGGAGACCCTGGGACAGCACTTCTCAGTCTCTACTGAGCAAATAGGTCACCTAGGAATCTGGTTAAAATGTGCGTTCATCATACTTGTCCTTTTACATCGATTTCTGCAATTATTTACTAGTTGGTCCCCTCTGACTGTAAACTTTCATGAGGGAAGGTACAGGCTGGGGACTCCAAGGCCTGCCTCCACTGCCCCGAGGCTCTCGGTCCTATTACCTGCTTTACTTTCTCCTCAACACCTTTCATTACCTGAAATGTATACCTGGATGGAGGTCCTCACAGCCCTGCCGGTCCCTCTTCACCCATCACAGCACCGCCTGGCCCTGGCGACTGCCGAGTGTGAGAACCTTGCCCGGCCTCGGTGCATCTGAGCGGGACTTACATCTCCCACATTCTCTTTGCTCTATGTTCCAGGTCAGGGTTGGCCAGGAGAGAAGCCTCTGGGCCGTCTGGAAGGCAGACACGAAGCGGCGTGAAATGGGCTCTGATGGGCCGGGCCTTGTGGAAGCTCCTGCTTGTGGCCTCTGATGGGGCCTCACCTGATTGTCCCGGGGCAGCAATGGGACCAGCGGCTCCTCCAGCTCCAGTGAGTCGTGGACCAGGTGCATGACCAGCAATGTGTGAGGGTGGCCATCCAGCCAAGCATCTTGTGGACTTAGACGTGGTGTGAGACAGAGGCAGGTTCTAGTCCATCCTGGGGGCTCCAGTTTCTCCCCGCCCCTCCTGCTCTGTGTGCCGCCCTGCTCAAGCTGGGAACTTCAGGCCAACCACCCGATGTAAAGGCATCAGCCTTCCGGAGACTCGCTCACCTCCTTCATCACTGCATAAGGTCGGGCCCCATCACAAATCTTATCCCAAATCGCTCACAGGGTTCGATCAAGGAAGCACAACTTCTTATCAACACAGCCCTGGACTAGATGGTCCCCGAGGCCACGATTAAATTCTGGGGGTCACAGGTCAACTTGAGAATCGCATGAAAGCTATGCGCTCTGTCACATACACATACAGACACGTTATAAGACGTTTGGCCCAATAGTGGGTGTTTGACCAGTGGGTCTCAAGCTTTGATATGCACACATGTCGCCTGGGGATCTTGGTCTCTTACTGAAATGCAGACACAGGGGCTACAGTTCTAGGGCGGGGCCCAATATTCAGCATTTCTAACAAGCTCCCCGGGCAGTGTCAGCACTGCGGGTCCACGGGCCACACTTTGAGTAGCCAGGCGTCAGAGGGTTCACGGACCGCATGTGAGGAGAGGTCCACAAAGGTTTGCCCAATAGTTTGACTGAACAGTTTGTCCAAACTTTCACACATGGGAAGAGGCACAGTGTGATACACATAGCAGATTCTCAATAAATATTTGCTGAACGGATGAATAAATGTGCAGTTTTCACAACAGTTTATCCTAAGTTGATCTCCCTTGGCCATCTGGACCTCCATGCTCCCTGTTACACCTCGCACCATTCATCTGTGGGTGTTCAAGGACCATGGACCCCTGTCACCAGTATCTTCACCACAGTCTAGTCAGAAAAGTGAGCCAACGACCCAAAGGCTGTGGGCGCGGCTCTCAGAAGCAAAGAAGAAAGGTAAGGGCAGAAGGTTTGGGTTTGGGCAAGCATGTTTAAACTCAGGCTCCCAGGGCCCCAGCCCAGACCTGCCGAAAGAGGCTCTGGAGGTGGGACCCAGGCATCTGCATGTTAACAAGCTCCCCGTCTGGCACATTCCGTCCATCGTTGCTGTGCGTCTGTAGCCATCCGTCCTCAGCGTGCACCAGCAAGGGGCTCTGTCCACTCATCTGCTCCTGCAGCTCACTCTGACGAAGCTCACTCGTGCCAGGCGCCGTGTACCACAGAAGCAGGTAAGACAGCACTTGCCCCCAGAAGGCTGGCCTGCAGTGGGCTGGGTAGGCAGACAAGCCAGGAGGGGGCACGTGAGGGGCGGTGAGGGGCCGGGGGCCAGAGGAGAAACACGACCTGGTCACGGATGCGGGCCGGGCCATCCCAGTTGGCACCCGCAGGCCAAGCATGGGAGAGACAGGCTGGAGGGGCACACCCAGAGCCTGGTCTTCCCTCCAAGAACACAGCATGCGAAAGCTGCACCTCGTGGCCCCACCCTTACGCAACGGGTGTGAATGGCCCACATTCTGTAAGTGCCTGGGAAGCGCTGGAATATCGCCCGCTCTTCAGAACCTAAACGAATATCGCCCGTCTGAAGACAGTTTGCAATAAAATAGTCTTTATCGTTATTGAGAGTTTGACCTGAACCTGCCAACCGCCATGCTCGATTTAAAATCCTTCCATCTGGAATTCTTAGTTAAGGGCAGTTTATCAAAGTAAAGATGGATGGTGTAAGCAGATTTTGCTGCCGGCATTCAGAAAAACATGTCATCCCCTGCCATTCAGCAAAAGTTCTTTAATCACGGTTGAATGAAGGTTACCAGCTTTGAATTATTAGTTAATGGCATCTCTGCAAAAGAATGATTTATTGGGCACCTAAACTTTGCAAACGAACGCAGATCCTGAATTGCTGGGTATTTCATCCAAAGCTGAAATGTGCATTATTTGGACAATCTGTCTTCACAGAGAAAACAAAGTCCAAAGCAGAGGCTGACGTTTAGCCTTGAGCTCCGATCTCTCTGTGCATTCGAGATGTTGGGGATACTGAAGCCTGAGGCACAGCAGAGTCCCCACATTTTCTGTTCACCTACAGCCTGGAAAGCGCCCCCTCAGCAGGTCTCGCCACTTTGGAGCAGCCATCAGGAGAGACGCATGCTTTCAGTGACTGTGACTTGGTCACCCTTCTCTAGGGCCCTGCCCTGAAACACCAGCCCCGCTGGGCCAGCACCATTCACTGTCCCACACATACCAGAGACCTGACACCAGCCCCCAGCCCAGCCCTTCCCGAGAAGAACGACTCACCATCAGGCCCCACTCACCTGGACCCACCTCAACCCTGCCTGTCAGCACAGCAGTTCTCAGGGACCATGGGGAAGGAAGTGAGGGGGACCTGTCATCTGCCTCAGCTATCGTTCTCAGACTTCCGAGCATCAGGGCCTCGGGAGGGCTTGCTAATACACAGAGCGCTGGCGCCACCCTGGCTTCGGAGCCTGCAGGCCCGGGGCTGGGCCTCAGAACGTGCTCTTTAAGGAGTTCCTGGGTGATGCCACTGCTGGGCCAGGGCACCCTGCTTTGAGAACCGCTACTCTAGTCTGAGCCAGAGGCTTCTGGGCCAGGACAAAGGTCACCAGGAGCCCTGGATAACACCCCACAAGGGATCCAAAGTGTGGCTTCTATTTTAGCCTCAGGATTCTGGCCAAATCCTACCTTCAAAAATAACTAGACTTAGGATCATGACCTGGCCTTATTAATCATGGCCCATGAGATCACTCAGTGCACCGAACGAGGGCTCCCTGCCTGCCCAGACCTGGGAGCATCAACCCAGGCAGCTCAGCAGTGCCCGAGGACCCTGGGCCAATCCCCACTCTCCCCTGACCAGCAGTGAGGTGTAAGCAGCCCGTGGGGCCCTGGTGAGCAGAGCAGAGGCAGCAGGGGTCCAGCCAGGTGAACTTGCCATCGTACACATCGTACACGTCGTACCATGTGTACGATGGTACACAAAGAAGCTCTGTGTGCTTGCCACGTACTAGGTGCTCAGTTAAAGCAGCTGCCGTGAATTATACTATTAAAGAGCCGCTCCTGCCCCACGAACATCTGCTTGAAGAGACGGCTTGTGCTCGTAAATCATTACATAGCAGTCTCGCGTTTCGTGTGATTTCTCAGTTACGTGTCTCCCCTGTTCATAGCTGGGGCATTAATCAGCTCCCCCAGCCCCTGCACCAGGCTGGTCAGGAGCAAGAGTTGGACAGAATTCCTGCCCACAGCTGTCCCTCCTCAGAAGCCGAGACATGAAAGCATGTTGCTGGCACCCAAGTTCCCGTGAGTTCTACTTGTGACTTGCAGTGACCTCAAAGGCAGCTTCCCAGAGACAGTGGGGGAGCATTTCTGGAGCCCTGTCGGGTTCAAGCCCCGCCCCTTCCACTCGAGGGGTTCATTTGCTAAGGGGCCAGCAAAGTCTTGCCGTTAAGGTAGTAGAACAGACAGAGGGCTCGGCTGCACAGCTCTGAAAATCTCTTAAGCAAAGGAGCTGGAAGTGGCATTTCGTTTGAGCCTGAGTACTAAGGCCGTCTTGGCAGAAGCTGAAGCTGTGGGCACCCTGAGCTGGCTGACCTTTGTGGCTGGGCGGCCTGCCTGCTGCCCGTGTTGTATCAGCTCTCCCCAGGGCTGCCTCTGGAGAGCGGTTTTCTAAATGCAAGCCCTCGGCCCATGACCAGGGTATTTTTAGCCAATCTCCTGGTGCCCAGGGCTCTGCGGCTATGATCAGCATGGGGCCAGAGAACATTCTTGAACTGTGAGTCCCTGCTCTAGGCTGGGCTGATTCCCACGGCTACTTTAGCACTGTGTGGCCTCCCTCCCGACCCTTTCCCCAGAGCTCAAAGCTCCTCCTGACCATTCCGAGGACAGACTTTGGCCCTGCAGGTCCTAATACTGGGAACAAATCATCCCTTCATGGTTAACAGCAGCAGGGACGCCGTTGCCCCCACTGAGAAGAATGTGACATTACTGACAAAAGAGCCATTCACACTCAGGACAAACTTCAAGTGTAGAGCTTCTAAGCTGGAACGGACAGAAACACCCTCCGGCCCAGGGTTCCTGAATCTTCAGCGCTCCTGGGCTTTCCACCTTCACTGTTTTTACCTTCCCTCTCATACTCTGTAATGTTATTGCTACTCATGCACTTTCTTAACCAGTATATTAACTTTAGCTGCATCCCAAGAACTACCATATATAATTTCATGGGTTTGACATGCTAGTTATTCTTTTTCTTCCTACAATGCTTTAAAGGAACTTCTATTAAAATTTGTAGGAAGAGAAAAAGAAACTCTTCTGTGTGCCTCTGATAAGCAGTAATGAAACCAGTGGAGAGGAAATCACACTCTAGAAACACCACTATAGCGCAGTTCCCACGGTTCACGCAGGAAAAAATATTTATTGCCAGGCCTTGGCATATGTTATTTCCTCTGCCATGTTTTCTCTCTCTCCCTCTCTCTCTCCCTCTCTCTCTCTTTCTCTCTCTCTCTCTCTCTCTCTCTCTCTCTCACACACACACACACACACACACACACACACACCTCTTGCCCACCTGGATAACTGACACCTGCTCCAGGAAGCCATTTCCAAGGCCCTAACCTCCGAGAACAGACACATGACCCCCACTACATTCTCCTTAGCCCTGGGGTGGCCTGACAATTTTACTGCCTATTATGCTCTGCTGGCTCCTTGCAAAGACCCCTTTTTGTTAAGGGGTGATAAGGAATGTGAGCTCTGGACTCAAATGTCCCCTGTTCACTTCCTGGCTATGTGGCCCTGGGCAAGTTACTCGTCTGTTGTCCCCAAGTCTACCTCCCTCATCTACAAAACGAGGGTGATAACAGAATGTGAGAAATAACGTAGGGAAATGTTTAACATAGGCCTTAATCAGTGCTCAATAAATATTCGTCGAATGCATGAACACATGAATGGATGCAGTCTGTATACAGGCTGAACTTAAACAATAATCCACAACTTATTCAAGAGCTACTAACAATCTTATTTAAAATACAGGTTCCCAGACCTGTAGCCAGACTTCCTAAGTTAGATCTAGAACCTGTATTTATGCAAGCCCTCAGTGTGATCGTTTCAGAACTAGCCTATTTCTTCGTAGGGACAGTGCTCAGAAGCTGAATGACCACTGAGAATCTGTAGATGCTTCCACAGATGCAAAGTCCCCAGCTCACCTCACATTTTCCCATTACCCTCACACTGTACGCACCACTGCTTAAACTTACAGTGGAGTTCTCTCTGAAGCTACGGCAATAGGAGTTAGAAGTTAGCATTTAGAGACCCTTCCATGGGAATGTGGTGTCTAAATAATAAGTGATTATGATGATCTTGGTGGTGGTGTTGGTGATGATGGTGATGACAGTGGTGATGGTGGAGACGGTGGTGGTGGTGGTGGTGGTGATGATAGTGATGGTGACAGTGATGGTGGTGATAATGATGGTGATGGTGAAGCTGGTGGTAGTAATGGTGATGAGAATGTTGATGATGGTGATACCAATGATTTCTCGAAAACCTACAAGAGAGGGATTATTGTTTTCCTCACTTTACAGACAAAGCAACGAAGGCTCAAAGTGTTGAATAAACTTAATCATAAAGGAGGTGAATGATGGAGCTGATTTCAAGCCCTGGCCTTTTCCCAAACCACAGCAGATGTTCTAAACACCTACAGTATGTCTTCCATACACAGTGTTTTCATCCTCCGTGGGACACCAGGGTTGGAAATATGTTAGGGCTACATTCAAGTTCTTCTTAATTCCGCCATCTAAATCTGCCAGCAATTCCCTGGCAGTCCCGTGGTTAGGACTCCACACTCTCACTGCCAAGGGCCCGGGTTCGATCCCTGGTCAGGGAACAAAAATCCCATAAGCCGTGCGGCGTGGCCAAAAAAATAAATCAGGGGCTTCCCTGGTGGCGCAGTGGTTGAGAATACACCTGCCAACGCAGGGGACATGAGTTCGAGCCCTGGTCCGGGAAGATCCCACATGCCACGGGGCAACTAAGCCCGTGCGCCACAACTACTGAGCCTGTGCCCTAGAGCCTGCGAGCCACAGCTACTGAAGCCGTGCACTCTAGAGCCCGTGCTCTGCAACAAGAGAAGCCACCGCAATGAGAAGCCTGCCCACTGCAACAAAGAGCAGCCCCTGCTCGCCACAACTAGAGAAAAGCCCGTGCGCAGCAACGAAGACCCAATGCAGCCAAAAATAAATAAATAAATTTTAAAAAGCGAAAAAAAAGATTGAATTAGATTGTGTTGTTTAAATCAATCAATCAATCAGAGTCTCAAGTTTAGTTTCTGACTAACAAACACAAGAATAGAAATCCATCTCACGGTGGTGGAGAGGGAATGTGCTTTCAGCATCCATGTGTTCCTCTCCGTCTCACAGCCTCCCTTAAGTTCTGGCCAATAGAATTTAAGAGCCACTGTGATTTCTTCATCTTTTCCCTGCTGCAGCAAACTTGGAGGCCCAAACTGTACAGTTACTGGCTTTTGCCTACATGAGAAATAAACCTTTGTTGGGTTAATGGAATTTGTGGATTTATCTGTTAAAGCTGCTTGCACTAACTTCCCTGACTAACGTAGAAATTAATTTCAGGGTTAATTTCTCATTCCAACTTCTCCCATTCATTGCAACACTCAGGCCTATATGGTAGCATTTTAATAATTATAGTTATTGAATTATAATACTGTTAAATTATTTTTAAATTGTTCTTAGCCTGTACGGCTTTTGAGGAACAACTCAGTGTTTGTTCCATATTAAAAACTGACTTATAGAATGAGTCAAGTCTTCCACTCCATGTCACCAATGTTATTAAAAGCTAAGAGGGGCTTCCCTGGTGTTGCAGTTGTTGAGGGTCCACCTGCCGATGCAGGAGACACGGGTTCGTGTCCCGGTCTGGGAAGATCCCACATGCTGCGGAGCGGCTGGGCCCGTGAGCCATGGCCGCTGAGCCTGCGCGTCCGGAGCCTGTGCTCCGCAGCGGGAGAGGCCACAACAGTGAGAGGCCCGCATACCGCAAAAAAAAAAAAAAAAAAAATGCTAAGAGAAGCAGACAGCTGTCTGTTGGGGGTATTGATTTACAAATCACATGATAGATTAAGTTAATATGCTTCCAAAGTGGAAAATAAAATCTTCAAAAAGATAGATCCGGAAGGTGAAAATACAAAGACAGTGCTTACCTCCCGGCCCCTGATGAACACCCAGAGTGAAGGCAGGAATCATGCAGCCCTCTCACCTGTCCCCTTCCTGCTCTCCCTCAGACTTTCTTCCAAAGAACCTTGCATATCTCGCAAAGCTGCTCACAAAATGCAACAGACAGGAAATTACAAACAGAATTTCATGAATATTACCTTCCTTTCATCTAAAGAACATGAGGAAGTTTTTACAAATAATTAATTAAATTCAATTAACTCTCAAGTATTACATTTCAGATGCCTGAATCCATAACCAAACCTAAGGAGGAAAAATCTATTACATGCACAAATATAGAGACTCAAACCTCAGTGACAATAAAGAACTTTCTTGAAAGGGGGCATTTGGGTCAAAGCCCGGTGTTTCCATTTCCCAGGCTCTGCTAGTCTTGGTTTCATCATTTCCTCATAAATATTCTGATGCAGCCCCTGTCAGCTGTGGCCCAACTCAACAACACCGTCCCTTTAAGCCACTCAAAGCAGGGGGAGTAGCTCACGAGGAGGGGTCTCTGGGAAAGTTTGACTCCTAGTTAAAACTTTTGAAGCAAGTCATTTCATTTGAGGAAATTTTCTTACTCAGGCTGGTTTCTAAAAACCTGAATTAGGCACAAAAGTAACCTTATCAGTACAGGTAATTGTCCAGGGGAAGCTGTGGAGTCACAACTTGGTGCAGGACCAAAGCAAGGTTATTAGGAGCCAGCCTCTGTCCTTCTCTCGTCTCAGCTCCCCTTCATACTGCCTGATGTGGTGCCCTCTGCCCCCATAGCTCTGCAGCTTCCCCTCATGGTTGCAAAGTGGCTGCAACTGCCCCTGCACTTATACCCACTCAGGTTCCAGCCCTACCCAAAGACTTGAGTAGAACTCGGCCTGACCCTCATTGGCTCAGATTGGCTGACATGCTCATCTCTGAGCCAATTATGGTTGCTATGCTAACTAGCTTAGGTCATTCATGATCCACCCCTAAAGCCCAAGTGAGCAGGGGATGAAGAGAAAGGGAACTGCCCGTAGGAATTCCCATATGTGCTTTCCCAGAAGAAGGGTGAAGAGATGCTTGTGGAAAGACAGACATACAGACAGATACCTATAATACCAACAGACCAAAGTTCCTCTGCCATAGTTGATTCTGGGTCACACTGATGTCCCTGAAAATGCTGAGACTCTGGGGAACTCAGGTGGGAAAACCATCCACCAGAATGAACCCTCAGTCTTACAAGTAGATGCTGATGCCCAGACTAGGGAAGTCTCCAGCAAGGGGGTGGCAGAGCCCTGCAGAGCCAGGAGCCGGACCCTTTTTCAGACCACGTGTCCCATTGTGGGCCTGTGCCTGCCTCTGGGCTCTGAGAACGCTAAAGATTCCATGTAGACTTCCTGTTAAGCATAGTGTTTAGCACAACGAGTTCATTTTTCTGGGTTGAAGGCATGTAACGTATGAGCTCTGTCTACTCTAGGTTGATTTTGGTCAGGGGCAAGCAACTCCTGTCTAATTATCTTTATTCTGTTTTCAGTCCCCGCAAGCAGTGGCTTAAGAGCACTTTGATGACAGGACAGTGTCAACCCAGGGTAAGTCGTGTGAAGGTGGCAGCCCTGGCCCAGAGGGAGCCCTCGAGATACACAGTTTACTGTACTGCTTAATATCAAGTCTCTCAGCTCATCTCAGAGAGGCAGTTCTTTTAAAACAGAGGTCATTAGCTTCTTGCCATCTGCACGGTATTTCAGAGCAGGTCTCAGTGGGTCTAGGGCAGGGTTTTTCAACCTTGGCACTGTTGGCCCTCTGGACTGGATCATTCTCTGTTGTGGGGACCATCCTGTGCCCTGTGGGACGTTTAGCAGAATCCCTGGCTCTACCCACCCCTTGCCAGGAGCACCCTCTCCCAAGTCGTAACAACCAAAGTGTCTCCAGTCATCACCCAGGGTCCCTGGGAGCAAAATCGCCCTGGGACACCTGGCCGGTGGAAGGAGCCTTTAAAACACAGCCTCCTAGAGCTCTCAGCGGCTGCTGACTTCATTAAACTGGGCTTCTCCCCACAGACACTGCAAAACATAGAGTGAATTTCAGCTGTTGGAGGTGGTTCATTAGGACGATGTGAACAAGAATAGCAATAAAATCATTCTTTTTTTCCCTCACTTAGTTATGTAAATGATTAGTTAAAATGGAAACTGCAGGGTCTGGAGACCCTGAACAGTGGACCCTGGCGATACCATTCCTCAAACCCGGGAAATGCTCACCGACCTTTCCCCGGTGAAGCCCTCCTTCATGGGTTCAGATCTATGTGTGGATCCTCCTGATGGCCAGACACAGCACCATCTTGGTTGACACAAGCATCCTGGTAACACTGCCTCTCCAGGCATGTGAATTCATTCTGCCACAGAATCCTAGGGGGTTCTGAACATCACAAGGCAAGAACTAAAGAATAAAATTGATTGAGCTCACCTGGCCCAGCTGCACAGCGATGCCCATGGGCTCAAACGTTTTACGGGTTGTGGGCCCCACCCTCCACCTTCAGCCCCATTCCCAGCCCACAGTGCTGTCACTCAGGCTGATCCCTCACCTGCTTACCCGGCGAGGCCCTGAACGCCTTTCGGCAGTTTCCAAAAATCAGACCCAAGCTCAAAATGATACCGTGTGGACAGAAAAAAGGATATTTAAAAGAGTCTTGTCACAGGGTAGTGACAACCGTTTTGGAAAATAATCTTAGAACTATATTAAGCCTTCATGCAGCACAGGGAAGAATGAAACATTCATTGTACAAATATTTGAACATAATGGAAAAAAATCTGTTCAATGAATAAAATTAACTACACAAGGTAATTGCTCTGAAGCATAATGCACATATTTTGTTATGTCAATGTTTTTTCTATTTATTGGTTTGTTTTTTAGGTTATGTAACCTGAGTTAATTAGTACGAAGTTTGGCTGTGAATGACAGAACACGAACCCCCTATAAATAGAGACAGTGTCTATTTCTCTCTTGTAAAAAGTGAGGCGATTCAGGCTCTCATGGTCTCCAGGGTGAGGGATGAGGCTCTAACACATTATCCCATGGTCGGAAGCCTCCGTTCCCAAGGTCTCCCGATAGCCTGCTTTTACAGTCATGTTCCAGCCTACAGGGAGAGGAGAGGGCTGGAAAGAGGCATCCTGTTCTCCTCAAGGACCCATCTCAGCATCTGCACATATGCTTCTGCTTCTGCTTCTGCAATGTGAGTCCCATTGGCCAGAACATGGTCACCTGGTCACATCTAGTTCAAGGAGGGCTGGGAAATGTCATTTTCACTTGAGGAAGCCGTAGCCCTCACTCAAACTTGGGGAAGAAGGAAAGAAGGGACAATGGGGGTTGGGAGACAGTAGTCTCCGCAGCCGTCCATGCTTTGGCCGCCCACATATCTGCTTGCCCTTCTTCTACACACAGAACCCCTCCCACACCCGCCCCAAGGGAATCAAGTGCAAAGCCCCACCCAATTACTGCATCTGGCTCACAATCCAAGATCCCAGGGTAAAGCCCAGTCCTCTCCAACAGATATGGACGAGGTTCTTCATGGTTTTACAACCTACAAACTAAATCATAAGTTCCTGGTTCCCAATACACCCAGCATAAGGTAGATAAGTAAGAACAGTAAGACGCCTGCAATAAAAATGCCCATTTGGAGAAAAGCAAACTAATAAACACAATTATCATTGATCCATACACATGAGCGAATCCTGGAGGCAGGAACAGTGAAGACACCCCTGCAGCCGTCGCCGCCCCCGGCCCCTACCTGCGTGCTTGCTGTTGTCTCCCCTGCCACAGCTGACCGGCGTGGGTACCGGAGGGGATGCCCTTCCTGGGACCTGCATGGTTTTCACAGCTTGCTCCTTGTTTTCAGGGATTGCTTTGGGGTTGAACAATCGCAGGCTTTTTCAGACCATGCTGTGGCTTCCTTGGCAAAGCATTTTTTCAGAAACGTAAAGATTTCTGATCTATTTGTTTCCAGCCAGCTCTCTCTGTTGAGACACAGTTTATAACCCTGGAGCGTCTGGCCTGTCCTTTTTGGCCTCCACGCTCGCTTGGCCAACGTCTCCCGTCCCTCAGCACAATGGCACCGCCCACCTTGAGTCACCTGAAGCAAAAGGCCTGGGTAGGAAGGCAACATCCTTAAAGTGACTTTTGCCACAAGGCTTACAAATTGGTAGGATGGGGCACTAGTTTTATTTTCCACTAAGTGCAATGCTTTGCACAGAACCTTTCCAATGATTGATGTCATCTGAGAGATGCAGCGGTTGCTTTTTTCAACCCTGCAAGGCTCCAAATTACCCAGTTCTCAGTCAATTTAGATTGCGGGCTTCAGGCAGAGATGGTCTCCATGAGCATAGCTGCCTTACCTTTCATGCCACACCCGCCCTGGCCAGCAGTCACCCATGTCCATCTCTTTTGTGGGACTTTGCTATAAGCAGTGAGAAGCAGCTAATGCATTTCTACATTATGAATTTCTCCTACCATTTCCTTCCTCAATCCTTGTTCAGAGCAAGGGCTGCTTTTCAAAAAACAACAGAGGAGAGTGGTTAGCAAATGCTTTGTTTCTGCCCGATATGGGTCACCTGTCCTCCAGCCCCCACTATCTGAGTCTCTGCCCCCGACCACATCCATAAGCCAACGCCCCAAGTTTCAGCTCTCCTACTTACAGTTTGCTTACCTTGGTCCTATATTTTGTATCAGTTAAGATTAGATTTGGCCATGAGTGACAGAAAATCCAAAATGGCATGGGCTTGAACAAGACATATTTAATTCTCTTTCAGTTTGAGTCCAGAGTAAGGGAGTCCTGGGATGGGTCCAGTAGGGCTCTCTGGTGTCAGAGACCTCCACCCCTTCTATCCTGTTGGTGTACCATGCGTCAGCTCTAACAACGATGTCCAGGATGGCTGCTCCTGTGCCAGCCATCACATTTTCATTCCAGCCAGTAGAAGAGAAGAGGGGGAAGAGATGAGTCTACATCTCCATGCTTCAAGGACACTTCCTGGAAGTTGCCTTCCATTGGCCAGAACGTAGTCACATGGTCATACCTGGCTGCAAGGGAGGGTGGGAAATGTCATTCCCATTCTCGATGGCCAAAAATTCAGGGTTCTTTTATTGAGGAAGGAGAAGTGACAGATATTGAGACAATTAGCAGTTGCTGCAGCCATTCCAGCACCAGTGTCCTCATGCTGGGAAAAATGAAAGGACAAGTCTTTCCTGTTTTTATATCTCCAGCATTCTTTCTCCTCTTCCTTCTTCCTGATGGCAGATTTGTTTGGCCTCTGACACACACATTTCAGGAGAGACAATGACTACCCAAGGTCTGCAGTCTTCTGCCCACATGCCATCTTTGAGGGGACTGTTGCTATGCCTACTTTACAAGTACATAAAATAAAATTTCCTGGGTTAGTGTTTCACTTGGGCAAGTTTTTTTTTTTAATACTTATTTATTTTATTTATTTTTGGCTGCGTTGGGTCTTAGTCACGGCACGCAGGATCTCCACTGCAGTGCACAGGCTTCTCTCTCTCTAGTTGTGGTGCGTGGGCTTAGTTGCCCCGCGGCATGTGGGATCTTAGTTCCCCGACCAGGGATCGAACCTGCATCCCCTGCATTGGAAGGCAGATTCTTTACCACTGGGCCACCAGGGAAGTCCCTCACTTGGGAAAGTGACCAACCAAGATAGCTTCTGTGTTTAGTAAATCATAAAAGTAAGCAAAACAAACTCCTCTGATGAAAAACTCCATAAAGCCAATGAGACCGTTAATATAAATGGAAACCCAAAATTGATGAAATGCAAAATAAATATTTAATTTATGAGATGGCAGCTATCTTTGGATTGCTAAGTAATTTGGAGGCTAATGTTCTTAATAAAATCACATTTTCTAGGAAAATATTTACTATTTCTGTTTTATTGCCTTCTTCGTTGCCATTAGTAAGACTTCGTTTAGTTCATGAGTGTACATAAATTCCACCGGAGGCTAACATTTTTTTCCAAAACCTCCTGGTGCTGATGTTTCTAATGGAAACCTTTCTAAGCATGTAGATAGACTTGAAAATGAACTTGTGGGGAGAACCGGCCAACATCCAAGAATGTTCCCTGTAGACATCAGTTGGGACAGGTGATAATATATAATATAGTCTGGCGTCTAAAGGGAAGAGTCAAAGTATTACATGCCAGGTATGCTTCATAAAATGCCAACAGGGCCAGTGTCTCCACTGCACAATATATCCCAAAGGCTTGAGACCTGCGAAAACATATAGAGGATTCAAAATACACAAAGAAAGCAGCAAAATCAAAATTAATACATGTCTAATTAAGTACCTACAAAAGATAACATTTTGTTCTTGCTAAGTGTTAAATCTGGGATTCATGAATTTTTCATGAGTATTTTATTACTTTTGAGAACAATTAGCTGGAGAGAGCCTCATAATGCAAGAATTCACAAATACGCACAATTGCCCAGATTTCATAACCGTTAGTAAAGGAGCCAAGTTACCCGTAGCCAAAAGCAAAGTTATCTAAAACCTTCCTTAACTGTATGGCAATGTATTTGTTTTTAACACAGAGTATGGATATATCTTAATACGTCTGTTACAATGTGGGGTTCCCAAAAAGAATGCCTTAGACAAGGGGGTCAGCATACTTGTTTTCTTTAAAAGGCCAGGAAGTAAATGTGTTGGGCTTTGTGAGCCATACGTCTCCATCGTGACTACTCAGCGCTGCTATGGCAGCACAAAGGGGTCATGGAGGCCCTTAAACAACATATGAGCACAGATGTGTGCCAATAAAACTTTATTCACAAAAACAGATGGTGGGCCACATCTACCCCATGGCCATAGTTTTCTATCCCTTGCCTCCGATCCAGGAAGGTCCAGTGACCACCTATACTGATCCTTAGCAACCATTCAGACTCAAAAAGTATACTATCCTAAGATATTACTGTTATCCTGAATTACCCAGAAAATGTCCTATACTCTCCTCGGAATCATTCCAGCATTAGCATAGCTGTTCTACAAGACTGTGAGTCAGCTTTAGACTTTCCAGTGCTTTGGAGATGGTTTTTCTTCTTTTTCAGTTACTCAAAGCACTAGGTGATACATGAAATAACTATGTACAAACTCTTGAGATCTCTTTAAAGTAAGCATTTGCACAGCTTCTTTAAAAAGAAAGGGAAAGTTTTAAGCTTGCGTCAGCTAAAACTTAGGTTTAATATAGCATTTCACTCATTTGACATAAATGTGCTTCTCCTGATTTATCCCTCAGGTTCAAGAGGGGACTAACAAAAGACTACGCTCATTAATTATATAAATTTTGTAGAATTTGCCACAGGCTTTTAGATATCTAATATATACATTAAAGTGTCCTGGTAGCATTTAAAATTCTGCTTAACCAGTTTCTTATCTATTACTCAGACAAGAAAACTGAGTATATATAGGGCACATGTCCTACTATTTACATTTTTTTAGATATTTAAAGGAAACTATCCCCGCCCCCACAATTTACACTAGCGGTAGGTGGACATGTAGAAATCAATTAAAGTGTGTGGTTTTGTGCATAGATAAAATTTAATCAGAATTTATTCACTCAAAGGCTCCTAAGTTATTTTACTTACATAATACATGCAAGTTAAATTATGTCAGTTTGGTTTTTTTAGTATGTACTGCTCACAAATTTTAAGTATAATCATTTCTCTCATGATAAAATATTTATCTACTCAAAAACTACAATGGGATTAATATTTATGTTTTTTAAAAAAATCACTAAAAATACTGGTCACAAATGTTCTAGAAAACATTTCCCTATTTTTCACTTAAACTGAAGCAGAATCATAATTATAGAAATTTAAATAAGCACTTAAAAAATCTGTTTCCCCAGTTTTTCCCAAATAGTTGGGGGTAATCAGTGGATTATATTTTATTTACCCTCAGAGTTGGGCTATGAACAGCCATGAGCTGCTTCCATGAGCTGAAGCAAGGAATTACACAATTCAAGTTTCTCTAGAAAATCTGCCTGACAAATCGAATTTTTATAAAGTATAACCTGCTGTTTCACTTTGGTTCAAGATGTCTGGTCTGCAAATGTCCAAGCATTTAATCCAGACTCAGTTTAACCTCATTCAAGAACTAGAAGGTAATTTTTTTAAAAAGGAAGTACGGAAGAAACATTCTAGAATAGTGATTTCCCCTTCATGAGTTATTCCAATTCACCATAATATGCAGTTTTTAAGAAACGAAAACCTGACTCAGAATATATTTCTTTGAGTGGAGCAGCCTTTGGCCCCAAAAAGTCCAGCAAGTCGGGCAACAGGTCTTGTTCGGAGAAGGCGAGAGAACTGCGGGTCTCTACTCGCTCACACTTGCCCTGCTCTGCGTAGACGTGAGGTGGGTAATCAGGGTCTCCCTTGGGGATGTCAGCACCACTGAGCTGCTGCAGGGGAGCCGCGAGAGAAGGTAAATGCCATGGTGGGCAGGGCCTTGTCCCCACTGTCGCAGACGTTTCTACAGACTGGTCTTGAATGAGGTCCCTAATTTCTTTGTCCCTGAGTTTCCTCATTTTATAATAAGGAAAATAATAGCACCTGCCCTGGTGGGCTGATGCAAGAACTGAGTTAATACCTTTTGATTCCTTAGGACAGGGCCTGGAACGCAGTGATTATCATCCACGACTTTGCCAAGTAAAGTAACTCTTGGCAGACGACGCCCACCAAGCATTGATCTATTCCTTTGCACTTATTATTTCACAGGTCTGAGCCCCAACTTTGCAACGTATGGGGCTCCTTAGGGTCGGAAGCAGCACCTGAAGCCTCTGTGTGCGTCCCTCCCTGCGTGGGTTGGGGGCAGGCACACACAGAGAGCATCTCTCCACAGCACCTGCTCCAGCCCCTTCCATTTAAACTACCCATGCGTTTGCCCCAACTCCCAAATCACTGTTTAATTTGCCCAAGAATAGAGGGTGGCTGTGTTGAGGAACCTTCCAGGAGAGACAATGTTATTGTCCAATAATTCCCTCCAGCACAGTCAACCCACATCTTTCATAATTTCAAAGAAAGAGACCATTCACTGTTGTCTGAGGCTGTGCTGATCTGCAGAAATGCCCCTGGAATGAGGATTCCCATGAAAGCACTTGCTATGGACTGAATTGTGTCCCCCCAAACTCCTGTGTTGAAGCCCTAACCCCCAATGTGATGACATTTGGAGGTGTGGCCTTTGGGTGGTAATTAAGGTTACATGAGGTCATGAGGGTGGGGCCCTCACGATGGGAATAGAGTACTTATAAGAAGAGATACCCGAGAACTTGCTCTCTCTCCCTCTCTCTCTGCCACACGAGGACACAGCATGACAGTGACCGTCTGTGAACCAGGAGGACAGCTCTCACCAGAACCTGACCATGATGGCGCCCTGATCTCAGACCTCCAGCTTCCAGAACTGTGAGAAAAACAGTCTGCTGTTTAAGCTGCCTGTCTGTGGTATTTTGTTATGCAGCCAAGCTGACTGACACAGTGATTAGGAGGAAGTGGCCCCAGGTCAGTGTGGGGCCAGATGGGGAAGCAGAACCCATTCACCACCAAGGAGAGGCCTTCCTACCTGACTCAGCATCCCTGCCATCACTCGTACCCTCACTTCCAGGGGTCCTCTGGGCACCACAGTATCCAGGTAAACCTACAAAGCAAAGAAGCAGAGTCCTAACACCACCAAGGACTCACAGCTCCCCCCAAGTTGATGGCCTCTTCTGGCCAGCACACAGGGGGCCACCACTGGGCGGAGGGCTGCCAGAGCTCTTCTTGAGGGACAGCGGGCCAAGGGCAGTTTGATCAGATGTCACCTACGTGTGTGGTGGGAGAGAGGGCAGGCCCTTCCAGTTTTGACTGACAGACCCTTCAACGCCTTGGCTTCTAGGGAAGAAGTGAGCCAAGCAAGCCTGGCCAGTGGGCTTTGGGACCATTCCACAAACGAGATTTAGCAAACAGTTGATTCCCACAGGGAACCTCATCCCACTTCCTGCTCCCCCGACCGCATGGCTCTTCCCCAGGTTCTAATTTCTCCTCTTCCTGTCCTTGCTGGGTCAGCCGCACCTCATGTGTGGTAGTGGGTGTGCTGCCCTCCACTCATTCACTGGGCAAGTGCTCATGGACCTGGGTCTTGGGGTACCGGCTGAGGAGTGGGCTAGAGCAGTGAGGAGATGGACGCAGCGTGCACCATGTGGGGGTTGCCTGGGAACCCACAGATTCCCCAACTGCATCATGTAAGTCAGGCCCGCACAGGGTAAGGCGAGGCAGCCTCACTCCTGGGCTCATGCAGGCACTGGGCCAGCACCCAGGGTGAGAGAAACACAGTGATGACCGTGGAAGGTGCAAGAGAGACCTCACCCAGCCTGAGCCTGGGGACCTCTCAGGAGCAGGACCAGGAGACAGGAGCAGAGCGGCCAGGGAGAAGGAAGGGCCAGCAGAGGCCTGGAGGCTGGCGGGAGCTCAGACCTGCAGGCGGAGGACAGAGGCCACCACACGGCCTTAGGCCTCAGGGCTGCAGATTATTACAGGGCAATGGCCAGCCGCTGGGAAGGTTTAAACTGGAGAGTGACATGATACAATTTGTGTTTCTAAAACACTGATGGCTTTATGGCTGAAGTGACTTCTGATAACCCCTGGGTTTAGGGGTACTTAGTACACTCCAGAAGATGTATGTAAAAAAATTGTAAAGCTTGGAATAATTTTACATGTCCATGAGGATACACACACACACACACACACACCCCTATCTGTACACATATCTACCTGTATACATAAATGCAGCACACCCCACCATTGTGAATTGAACTAAACACACTTAGCCAAAGAGAGAGCAAGGGGTGACCCCTACAAACAGCCCTGAGGACCTGCTGCCCAGAGATGCTGTGCCCTCAGTTGGCCACCCTCCGGCTCCCGTGGGCCTCTAAGAGGATGATCCCAGAGACATAGGCCCTTCTTCCAACGTGCTCACGGGTCAGACACCACGGTCCTTCCCGGGCAGTGGAAGAGGCTGCACCAGTCTGCAAACTCAGGGTCGATTTTGCCTTGAGCCAATTTTAGGGCCTACCACATGCTGAATTTTGCTGCATTTTGCTGCATTTTGCCCCATGTGTCCACTCTGGCCTACAGCACCATTTCCCTTCACCCGGCCTCTCTGCACTGAGACCCTGGCTTCAGCTGTGTCCCCAGGACCTACGAGTTCTCAAAGATACTTCGGCAAGAGTATTTGAATTTCATTTCAGGGAAGATTATTTTAATAATAATACTTAATGTTATTTTTCTAATATAATGGAGAAGGGTTTACATCTTTTACACTGAGTCCCCCCAACATGTTAATAAAAGCAAAAATTTTATAATTTGCTTTTATGACACTTGAATGACGCTTTTTGTCTCTTGTTTGCTGAATCAAAGAGAACCTGATATGATCAATTGAGCTCCCTAAAAAATATCTGAAACTGCTTATTGGCATGAACTGAAATTTTCTTGATACTTTAAGAACTAATTTCAACAATGTGAGGCAATGAATTAGGTGTTAAGGTAAAATTTTGCAAACTGCCTCCACAATGCCTAACTTCTTTTTTGTTGTTGTTTTCAACCGAATCACTATTTTTATTTGTTGCTTTGGTAATACGTATATGTTATAAACGTTAATGTACTTCAAAATTGGTACTAATAAAAAACACCTCTTTTCTGTTTTATTTATAAAGGCATTCTTTGTAGGATCTCATTTGTAAGGAAGGATTCTGCTGCTAGTAAGGTTTAGGGAAAAGATGGACCAGATGGCTTCAATGGCCCCCTTAGCTCAAAACTTCTACAAATCTGTAAAGAATCAAAGCAAAAGAATATTCAGGCCTTCACCAAGTTCTTAGCTTCTCAGCAGCAAAAGAAAGTTGACAGGGACTTAAAAACTCTGATGCTTTCAAGTCTAGATGTAGGTACTTTATCTACTTCTCATCTGTTTCCCACATTCACTTCTTTTGGCCTATTTGGATGTTGGGTGGGTATGTTTTTTCTCACCTCCTCCCTTCCCAGTTTCCCATTTTCAGGGCTTCCCATGGCTATCAGGACAATAAGGTAACTCTTTTCATGATAACATCTTCATCTGTACTTACAGGAGGAGGGTATTTGTTTCTCACACTTCTTGGATCAAAAAACATGCCACGACCCTTAAATTTTTTTAAAAATGAAAAATTAATTAATTCAAGTAAAAAGAATGAAGTCTTCATTGGTTTCATATAAATTACCCGAGGATACAAACACACAGCCAGAAATTCTTGTAATCACATTGCCTTTTGTTTCTGCGCTAAAGGTATGATCATTCTAACGATAGCCGATAGGTGTTCATAGCTGAAATCCATGGGTGAGTTTTATAGTTGCTTTGTGGGGATGGAGCATGAGAATATAACATTTTCGAGCCCCATCTTGGGTCCACAAAATCCCCATAAGACTCATTTTGTGCCATGAGCATGGCCTCAAAGTCTGTGAATGAGACGCACGCAACCCCTAAGACTCAGGACCGGCGACAAAATTTGCAGCACCCGGTGCAAAATAAAAATGTGAGCCCCTTGTCCAGATACGCAAAATTTCAGGATGGTGACCGTAGAGCATTAACCAAGCACAGGGCCTTTCTGAGCACAGGGCCCTGTGGGATTGACCGGGTTCCACGCCTGTGAAGCTGGCCCTTCCAGGACCAGAGGGACACACCTATCATACACAGGCCCTTTCAAGGATTCATGGCACCGTGTCTGCGCAAAAAAGAAGAGCACATTTGTAATCTTGGCGCAAACTCAGCCTGAGAAAAGATAATGAATTACAGAGATCTTGAATTATTTTTTAGAAGTTTCCATCATAAAAACTGTGGCTCTTTGGACCTTGAGAACCTCGTTTAGTTCTTGTCAGAAAAGTAAATTTTTTGTTAAAATAATAGCTAGTTATACTAGTGAAGTCCAAATAAGGTCTGTGTTTGAGACCTGTGCTAATAGTGTTGTACCACAGTCAGTTTTCTGGTTTTGAAAGCATACTATGGTTATATACAGTGTTATTCTTGGGGGGAGCTGTGTGAAAGGTACACAGAAACTCTCTGAACTATTTTACAACTTCTTGTGAGTCTGAAAAGTCATGTTAAAAAGCAAAGCCACAGTTGTAGAATTTGTACATGGAGTGTATAAAGGGGAGTTGGGGTTCCATTTGGCAGGAGGTATGGAATCACTGGGCTGGAATTTGCCCAGGGCCAAGGCCATTGCTCTTGATCTTACAGATGATCTCTATAAGATGGACACAGGGAAATGTATCTATCTGTGGCTGTTCTGAGAAGTGTCGTATTTGATCTGCACTATCAAATAACAACTCAGTAACAACCAACGATCACAATAACTAGGTAGACAGATGAGAAGGTTTTCACTGACTATGTGTTTGTTCTACCCATATCACAGAATCTTCTAGAAGGGCCGCCTCTCAAGGGAACCAGCTGTCAGTCATCAGTGAAGTCCCAGCAGGAGGGAGTGAGCTTGTGGAACTCACCAGAGTCCCCAGCACGAAGTGGACTTGGTCTGATGCACTTGGCGAAGATGGCAGCATTTTGCCTAAATCCTGGGGGAAAACGCTGGGGGAAACTCCAAAGACAACACGTCTCCCTCCAGTTGAAAACGAAGGCACACCTTTCCCTGCTCAGATACTCATATGCAAATAAAACTGGCATTATGATGGGGGAGGTGGTGGAGTGGGAGGAGAAAAGGAAAGGTGGAGAGAAGCAAGGAAAAGGGACTATAGTGAAATGGAACTGCATGCCCCAATGTGACTTGAAGACGTCGATTCTAACATTCTACCGATGACGTTACAGACACCTGACAATTGAATATGCCCACGGACAAGATCTAGAGGGTAACACAGACAAATGAAGTTGCTTAGATTTAGGGATAGGAGTGTGGACAATTTTTGCTTTGGGTTTCTATTATTTTAATATAAGCCCTTCAATCATGCAATAAAATTTCAAAGACAATAAAGCAGGCAATGGTCCTTAGCAACAGTTTTAAGATAGTTCATGTCTTGTCACAGATTTTAAAATATCAGGTTACCTGATAAATCATAAGTGACAACTTCACTTAGGGCAAGTATGTGAATGGCTGTCGACTCAACCAGCCGCCACAGGTGCACTTACTATTTGCAGGACATCATAAAGGGGACCCAGAGACACTCCAAGAAATAGAAGCCACAGGCCTTGGTGTCCTCCCCTCCTGCACGGGTCTGGTGAAAATGCAGTGGGATTATGCTCGTAGAGTGCAAACCCCAGGGCACGCTCAGTGGATCAGAGCTCTTAGTGTGCTTACCAGGAGCAATGCTCTGGCCTCCCGAAGCTTACAGACCAGTTAAGGAAAGAGAGGCCCCCGCCAGCCCCCCAGGAGTCTCTGCACTCCCTTCCCCTGGGAGCGTGGATTGGTGGGCAGATGCCCTCTGGACCTGGACCTGCTCACCCCAGCCAGGCACCTGCCCAATAAATGATGGCAGCCCTGGGTCAACTCGCTCTTTTCCAAAGTGGGATCATCGTCCTCTTAGAGAAGGGAAGGTTCAGCCAGTTCGGGAACAGGGTTTTAAATGACATTGAATTGCACAGCAAGAAAATTAGTCCCTTTCTAATTCCTCTTCCATACTCCTAATGACAACAGGAGAAAGTCTCCATCGGGTGCCAGCCTGGCTTGGCTCTCTCTCTCCTTCCACATTTTCTACCTGGAATTACTGGGTTCTATTTCTATGAGCACTTACCTGCTCTTTATACAAGCAAAACTGGTTTTTCATTTACAGTTGAAATATAAAATTTCCTATTTAAAGAAGTGTATTTCATTGGTATGCAAGTCCATTTAAGGAAAAACAAGTTTTTTAATACACTAGTGCAAGTGGCATCTGCATGTGGCAAAAAGTTGTAATGGTAGCAGTGGACGGACTGGAATGTGGGCCCCGGGTCATCTGACACCTGAGCTGGGAGGCGAAGGCATGTGAGCTTGAGCAGAATCGCAGGGCCTTTGCAGGTGGGGCTGGGGTGGAGGCAGGTGTGGATCAGGCCTGCAGGGGATCATCCTGGGTTGGGGGCTGGGGGAGCAGCCAGGGTGTCCCCCACCAGGGGGACCATCAGCAAAGCCACCCCTCTGTTTCAACCCAAGCAGCAAATGAGCCACACTTACCTTAGCTCCCAGCTTGGCACCTGCCTCGGCCGTGTTGATGGACAGGGCTGACATCTGATCCCTGACGAATGACCTTTCCTGTGGGACACAGGGAAAGAAATATGACAGGAGCTGAAATTACAGATGGCGGTAATAAATGCAGAGGGCAAGGAGTATCATCTCCCCCAGATGCCTTGTTCTGTGCCATCACAGAAGCATCCAGACACCTGTCCTATGAAGCAAGAGGACATACTTGGGGAGGGGATGCTTCTGTAATTGCTGGTTAGGAAGTGGAGCTTCTTGTTGTTCAGTGTTTCAGGTAAAGTGATGGTAAAAACAAAAACCAACCAACAAAACCAAAAGCCTTGTTTCACTAGGGCCTCGGCATCTAAAAGCCTGTTCTCATCCTCTTCGAAGACTCACAGTGAAGGCTCTTGGGGTCACCGCGGTTGGGCAGTGCTGTGTGCAGCCTTATCCATTCCTCATTCAACCAATATTCACTGAGGGACTCAGAAGCTGATGGGTGCTGGATTTCTTTCTGTAAGAGCTCACCAGCTTCCCCACAGAGAGGGCAGGCCCCTATGCTATCTTGCAGAACCTCTTGATTGGGGGTGTCCGGCGGCAGAGTAGGACAAGGTGGGTGGAATCAGTGATGGCATCTGGGATGAAGGAGTCTTCCCAGGAGTGTACAATGTCCCCGGTGTGTGAATGCAGGCTGGTATATTCAGGCTAATGGAGATGGGTAACAGAGAAGCGTGGACACTTTGGGGTAGCCTTATTTACCAATGGCTACAAAGACATAATTGGTAATTACTGTTAATAATACTAGTAGTAGCAGCCACTGTTCACTATGTACCAGTAATTACTAATTTACATGTGCTACTTGATTAAATTGTCCAATAAGCTTGAGAGAAAAAGAACATCATTGATCTCACTTTATATATGAAAGTCGAGGATTGGTTAGATTGATAAGACACAGTTTGGGAACCGAAACCCAGGTTTGTTGGATCCCCGTTCTCAGAGCCCTAAGATACTGTGGCAGGAATGGGGGTGTGTCCTGGGGTGTGTCCAGGGTGTGTCCTGGGTGAGTAGCAGATGAGAGGAAGGACATCTTCTGGGACAAGATGAGCTAGAGGCCCCTTGTCCCGGATTGGGTGCTCTTGTCCCTTGGTCAGTGCCACCAGACCCCCTCCAACCTGCCGGCCTAGCCCTGCAATGACCAAGCTTCCCTTCCACACACTCTGCTTCTGTAGCTGCTCCTCCTTCCCCAAAAGACAACCACTAAGCAGCTGGCCAACAAGAAGAGGCATCACCAGCTCCTCTCCCACCTCGGCAGTGCCCTCAGCCAGTGCCTGGGGAGACGCCCTCCCCACTGGCCTCCTTCCAGCCGGGCAGCCTCAGCTCCACCCACCAAGCGGGAGGCTAAGCACAGCCCCTGGCTCAGGAGCTCTTTCCATTTTCCTGGATGGTTCAGCATCAGAGCAGAGTAGAACTGCCTGAGGCAGGGGATTCTATCTGTCCCACAAAGAACTGTTGTTCGTCAGGATGGTTTCCTTCTTAAAATTACACAAACAAATCAGAACAGGTAGCTGCTATTCTCATAGCTGGGGGCAGGGGGCATTCCTTCTGGGAATCCAACTATCTAGCTAGTTCGGACCATGCCTCTACCTTCCTGTCCCCACGACAGGCAGGGCTGAACGCAGGCCTACACAGACATGGACTTACAGGTGTGTGCATCCTCAATGTGGTCCAAAGCTCTTACTTCCCCTTCCTTTGTGCCAACAGAGGAGAGAAAATGTGGGAAGAATCCTAGGAGTCTTGGTCAACCATCAGCTTCTCCAACCACCAATCATCTTTTAGAATATCTCCCTATTTATCCGAGCCAGGGACCAAAGTTAACTGGACTCTCTTTTCCCAAAATCATCTCACTAAGTCTCTTCCTTCCAGGAGAAAACCGAGGGTAGAGGTCTCAGACAACAGCAGATGAGGCAACCTGAATCTTCTGCGTGAAAGACAGTGTTCCCTTTTGACATTTCTTGGCTTTCGTCTTTTGGATCAAGCAGCCTTAGTTCAGAGTGAAGTGAAGACAGACAGGAGCGCTCACAGCGCTTGTATCTCACGGCCCAGCTGCTAACGAGGGCAATGGAGCCAAGGCAGGGCCAGGATCAGAGGCGGCAGGTGTGAAAACCCAGCAGTCGCTGGCTCATTCCACCTTGTGTTGGAGGCTTGTGAGGTGCTGTCATGGGCTTCGTCTTCCTTGACCCATAACCAACTTGTGAGGCTGGTTTCATCCTCCCTCGCTCACAGCTGAGGATGTGCAGAAATGACTCGCCCACCGCGACAAAGGCCCAGGGTTGTCCCTGCAGGGCCAGTGGGCTCTCTGCTCCACCTCTGCTGGAGATGCTGCATGAGTGGGTTCTGCCTTACTTCACCCCACACCACGGCCAAGAAGCCAGCGTGGGCTCACTTAATGAGGGAGCATAGCATGTTTTCCATTTAGAGAAACTCCACCTGGCAAAAGTCATTTTTCCTAAACAAGGTTTCTCAGCCTTGGCAGTGCTGACACTCGGGCCAGTGACTTCTCTGTTGTGGGGACTGTCCTGTGTCCGGTAGGATGCAGCCTCCCCGGCTCCTACCCGCCAGACGCCAAAAGCATCATCCCCCCACTGCACTCCCAATTGAGCTGTGACCACCAAAATGCCTCCACACTGCCCACTGTCCCCTGGGGGCAGGGGGCAATGGGGGGGCAAAATCACCCCCAGTTGAGAACCAATGCCCTAAAATAATAAATCAGTTTAGTGGGGTTGGACAATTTTCACAGGACTTTCTTTCCCATTTGCTACTCAAATATGGTGAGATGGTGAAATGAGAAAGAACAGTGAGTGAGAACAGTACGGTCGTGCCTAACTCGCATCGACATGAAACACAAGCACTGAGTTCACTACCTGGACGGGGCAGCTCCACTCCCATCGTTCCACATGATCAGGGTCTGGATGCCTTCCTCACGTGGGATAGAGCAGCCCTGCCTCTGGCTTCAGACACAAAATAGCATCTCAGCAGGAAAAGCAGAGCGGCTGTGATGAGAGAAAGGCGGAAACGAGGTGCACAAGCTCATCTAGATCAGAGGTTCCAGCAGGATCCTGTGCTGCTAACTTGTAACTCAGCCATGAACTCAGGGGTCAAGTGCGCCTTCAGCATCTTTGTAGCCACAGCACTTAGCACAGCTCGGGGCACAAGGAGGTGCCAGACGACTATCTGTTGAACCGATTAATACCATGTGAGCAGTAATATTTTATTATTTCCTTGAAAACTGAGCTTCCTCGTTAGCCTTTGCCAACCCTGGGAGCTTGTGTTCATTGCTGCCCTCAGCTATTATAAACCATACAGTCACCCTTAGACAGTGTCCATCCATAGGTTCCATGGCTGTAAGTTGCTGTGTACTAAGTAGAAGCTGCCTTTGCCAGGCAGGCAGCATTCCTGACCAGGGTGGCAACCTCTGATCTGAGTCTGGGACTCTGACGAGCCTAAGGGTTATTCTCAAAGGCATCACGCTGACCTCGGCCATCATCTGCTCCCCACCCCTGAGGACTCATCCCCCTGGCTGGGGAGAGGAGCCGCATTCCCAGGGTAGCTCCTGTATCTGCTGACCTGCCAGAGCTATGAACGCTGCACAGAGAGAGGCCAGGACCCCCTGGAGGAGCCCGGCTCCCGACGGAGGGCTCTGCACATGTGAACCCACCGGGACAGGAACAGACCTTCACATGGACAGTCTGCTTCCGGGAAAGCCCCTGTTTGTCTCCGATGAAAAGTGGCACCAAGTAGTCACCACGCGGAGGCTTCTCAGCATAAGTTCCACTGAGCGACCTGCAGAGGGAGAGGGACCTTAGCTGCACTGACTTGTGCATTTGCTCAGCTGCTCGGTGGGTATTTCCTAGGTGCCTCCCATGTGCCAAGGCTCTGTATGAAGTTAGGGTCGCCAGAGCGACCCTCACTCGGACACCAGCTGCAAGTGCAGGGGTTCCCAAGACCACCCTCAGGTTGATAATTCTCTAGAAGGACTCAGGACTGGCTGAACACTGTATACGCAGGGTTAGGGTTTATTACACTGAAAGGATATGGATTCAAACCAGTCAAGGGAGGAAGTACATGGGGCAGAGTTTAGAAAAGTATCAAGTGCAGAATTGCCAGTTCTCCTGCCCATGGAGTCGGGACCACGGCACCTCCCGGCATCCATGAGTGACAAGATGCATGGAATGTTGCCAACCAGGGAAGCTCACCGAGCCCTGTGTCCATAGTCTTTATCAGAACTTGGTCTTGTAAAACTGGTTAGCCACCCACATGGCTGATTCACTGACACCCACACGCTTACATGACCCAAAGGCCACACCCTAAATCACATTGTTCTTATTGACGGACACAAGATCCCCTCCCCTAGGTAAGCAGAGACACTTTTATCAGGCAGGATATTCCGAGGGCTTGGAGATCACCTCCCGGAAGACCAGACCTCTTTTGGGGTACGTTTCAATGCTTTACAGCACACTCTGGGTCTGGGAAATATAAACATGGACTCACAGTTTCAACTAAAAAACAGGTTACATCCTAGAGACCAGTTAATAGAAGCACAAAGTAGGATGTTGACACTGGATGCCGGTGGTTCCTCCTGGTAAAAGCACCCCAATTTTCCTTTGGGGGAGCCCACACTTCCTGAACTCTCAGCCCGTGTGGGTCAAGAGAGGCTAAGCCCAGATCCCAGCCAGATCCAGATGTGGGCTCAGAACCAGCCAATCAGCACTTCTGCCCTCCCCACCCACGATGCTGAGCAGGACAGGTAACTCAAGCCTTGCAGTGAGGTACACCTTCTTGCTAGGTGCCAGGATGAGTCCCAGGGACTCCCAGCTGCTACCCTGCCACCTCCAGAGGAGAGCCTGCCTTAACATGAAAGGACCCAGAGAAAGGCAGGGCCAAGGTCTGGAGCTGCCTTCTCCAGGAAGTCCTCGGGGCCCCCAGCTCTGCTGGGAGACAGGCTCACTTAGCCTCTTTCTCGGTTACATAGCTAACACATTCCTCTTTTGCTTAAGTCTGTGGAAGTCAGGTTTCTGTCTTTTTCCATCCTTTATCCCCAACCAATGCGAATACTCACCATGATTTTCTGCCAGTCTCCACGTGTCTTCTGTGTTTGCCCACGTATTGTCCAATCTGAAGGTGAACGGGTGGGAGTAGGGCTCCTGGGCCCAGTCCTCCACCTCGATGGGGCGGGGCCTGCCTCCTGCAGACTCCAGACGTCCAGGTATCGAGACCATGGGTGGAGGGTGGGCGTGTCGTCGTTGGTGTCTGACAGGAAGAGCAGCATGGGCCCATCCCCGTCTGTGGCGGGACACCTGTGGCGGGGGGATTCCAAGAGGGTTGCTGATTAACTAACGAGGCTGCTCCATGCACACAGAACCCTGGGAAATTAGCATGCTCAGCCTCTGGGAGAAGAACCACTCCATGGAAACACTGAGGCCGCTTCCCTCTCAAAGTCATAAGCTTTACTGCAGGGGCTCAATCTGTTTTCCTGCTTTTTTGAAAATTCAGAATATCTGGGCAGGATAAGTTAACAAAACACTTTGGCTTCCCTGGTGGCACAGTGGTTGAGAATCTGCCTGCCAATGCAGGGGACATGGGTTCGAGCCCTGGTCTGGGAAGATCCCACATGCCACGGAGCAACTAGGCCCGTGAGCCACAACTACTGAGCCTGCGTGTCTGGAGCTTGTGCTCCGCAACGAGAGGCCGTGATAGTGAGAGGCCTGTGCACCGCGATCAAGAGTGGCCCCCGCTCGCCACAACTAGAGAAAGCCCACGCACAGAAACGAAGACCCAATGCAGCCAAAAATAAATAAATAAATAAATAAAATTTTAAAACAAACAAAGAAAACCACTTGCCCTTTCACATCATTTGTAGAAAGAGGTAGAATGTAGAATCATCGAGTAGATTAAAACATCAGTCATGGGCTTCCCTGGTGGTGCAGTGGTTGAGAATCTGCCTGCCAATGCAGGGGACATGGGTTTGAGCCCTGGTCCGGGAAGATCCCGCATGCCGTGGAGCAACTAAGCCCATGCGCCACAACTACTGAGCCTGCACTCTAGAGCCCACGTGCCACAACTACTGAGCCCTCGTGCTACAACTCCTGAAGCCCGGGTGTCTAGAGCCCGTGCTTCACAACAAGAGAAGCCACCGCAATGAGAAGCCCGCGCACCACAACGAAGAGTTAGCCCCCGCTCGCCGGAACTAGAGAAAGCCCGTGCACAGTAACAAAGACCCAACACAGCCAAAAATAAATAAATTAAATAAATTACTTTTAAAAAAACCAAAAACAACCATCAGTCATGCAAAGTGTTAAGACAGGAGGCTGGGGGGCAGGGAGGGGGGGATGGGTGTGACGTGGTGATGAAAATGTCTGCACCTGGACTGGTGCTGCGTCTTGTAGTCCTGGCCGTGATCCTGCACTAGGGTTTCGCAAGGTGGTACCACTGGGGGACACTGGGCAACGGGTACTCAGGACACCACTACGTTATTTCTAAAAACCGCATGTGAGTCTACAATTATCTCAAAATAAAAGCTTAATTTTTTAAAGCCATTCCACTGAAAAAAGTGCCATTCGTGAAACCATCCATAACAGAACCATGGAGCCCTCCTCACCTAACACCAGTTAGGAACACAGATTTGATATCTCCCTAACCAACATTCTACTGTTAATTATACAAATGGGATATACAACCACATAGCCCTGGGAACCTGGGTTTTTACAGATTTTTCTTAAATACAATCACTAAAGTTACTTGAAATTTTTTATTTATTCAGCTTTATGCTTTGGTAGGTTTAGAAATCCAGCCTTGGGAGATTATAGAGAAAAGTGTTAAAACATGCTCATGAGACCACGCATCCTGGTTTATAACAAATTTGTCCTGTACGGTCACATTTACATGAGCTTATAAGCTGGTCCAAGTACAGGGAAACTGTGCTAATGTTTATCATATGCAGTTGGCTTTGACAAAGAGCTAGAGGGTTGTCTTATGAGCAGATGAAAAAGATGCTGGGACAGTGGCAGCGCCCTAATCAGGTTCATCATCTCTGAACGAATGCTGCCCCTCTTTCCATGGCAGAGCCCCTTAGTTTGCTGTTTCAAGAATTACCATCAAAAATAATCACCAGTATGGATTCACAGTGATAAAAAGGTTTATTTTATATTTTTCCCAGTGTTCTGAAGACATTCAACCATGTCATTTTCCCTCAAGAAGCAAGAAAACACATCCGCACCCCCCTGACAATTTTGGGTCAACCCTTACCATCATCAACAAGTATGAGCGATGATCATGTAAAAGCTTTCATTCACATGAGGGGATTCGCGGTCAACTTGCTTCCTGGTGAGCACTGCCCCTGAGAGCTCATCTACACTGACCCAATCTGCCGGATCATAAGCCAGTTCGTATCTTGTAGAAGAAAACACATGCAATTTTTAAAATTAACATGTTACATCAAGAGAGACAAATCCAAATGTATCACAGCAGACACAATTCCTATCGTGAATTTAGGAAGTTAGGAGTGTTCACGAATCTGACGAAGGCCCAGGGATCTGAGGCCAGACTACAGTGTTAAATCGGTATTCACTGAGCAGGAAGAGCCCTGTCCTTGTCGGGCTGCACGTAACTCTGTCCACCTTAGGGAAAACATTTCGTCCTGGAAAAGAGCCAGCTTCAGTTGCCTGCAGGTGCTGGTGGCTTACTGTTAAAACCAGCCTGCCCTTGCAGAGAAGCACAGGACTTTCTTTATTACCCTGGAGCCCAAAGGATTCAAACGTGGGTAATCCAGTCAGGCAACATGGTCGTCTACATCCTCCCTCACCTGTGCACACCTGATGCCATTTTAATGGGCGGGCACACCTAGCCTTCCGGAATTCCCCAAGACCTGTTGGAATCAGAAGGCAGCCATCCGGGGACTTCCCTGGTGGCTCAGTGGTTAAGAATCCTCCTGGGCTTCCCTGGTGGCGCAGTGGTTGAGAGTCCGCCTGCTGATGCAGGGGACACGGGTTTGTGCCCCGGTCCAGGAAGATCCCACATGCCACGGAGCGGTTGGGCCCTTGAGCCATGGCCGCTGAGCCTGCGTGTCTGGAGCCTGTGCTCCACAACAGGAGAGGCCACAACAGTGAGAGGCCCGCGTACTGCAAAAAAAAAAAAAAAAGAATCCTCCTGCCAATGCAGGGCACACAGATTTGAGACCTGGTCCGGGAAGATCCCACATGCTGCAGAGCAACTAAGCCCACTCACCACAACTACTGAGTCCACTCACCACAACTACTGAGTCCGCTCACCACAACTACTGAAGCCCGTGCACCTAGAGCCCGTGCTCCACAACAAGAGAAGCCACCACAATGAGAAGCCCGAGCACCCCAATGAAGAGTAGCCCCCGCTCACCGCAACGAGTGAAAGCCCGCATGCAGCAACAAAGACCCAGCGCAGCCAAAAATAAATAAATAAAGTAAATTTATAAAAAAAAAAAATCCTTTTAAAAAAAAAAAAGAAGGCAGCCATTGGAACCAAGCCGGAATGCCAAGCACAGCTATTATTCCTCCTGAGGGACCCGCAGAAGGCAAGGCCTGTACCCACAGGCAAACACAGAAAAGGTACAGCTCCACCAAAGAGCCAGAGAAAGGGAGTTTCCATGCCTTCTCTTTCATGCTGTGTAAAGGCTTTGGAAAAGGTCAGTAACTCTCTCTCTGATATTTGACAGGTCATGGTTTTTAAAGGGACCAACCATACTGTAGGGATGGGAATACAGCACTGAATCAGATACAGGCTCTACATGGGTGTTCCCAAAGCAAGGTCCAGGGACCAGCAGCTTAAGCATCACCTTGGAACTTGCTAGAAATGCAAATCTCAGTCCCCACGCCAGACCTCATAATCAGAAACCACAAGGGTGAGGCCCAGCAACGGGCATTTTAACAGGCCCTCCAGGTGATTCTTATTCTAACTCAGCATGCACCTGCATGGACCTGTGCTGGTCTGGAGCTCTTGGTTAGCTGCCCACAATGAGACAATAGCAGAAACTGAGAGCAAGTGTTGGGGAATTTTTATAGTCAGTGGCATTACTGTGACCCCCAAGCACATAATCATTTTTTGTCATTTATTTTTTCATATTTTATAAAATTATTACTCCACAGTGAATTGGAAATTAAAAGAAGCAAAATATGGTCCTTCTCAATGGTTGAGAAGCATTGCTCTAAGGAAGAATCTCAAACTCTCGTGCCCGCGACGGTCTGAGCACGTGGCAGAAATGAGCAAACTGCTCGGATGGGGATTGGAGCCAACTGCTGAGTGAGAGGTGGAAGGGACATGATGCAGGACCCTCTCTATGCCCCAGATGATCGTGACCTCGTGGGACACAGACCCAGTGATGCCGAATCTTCCTCTTTTTCAAGAACAACCAGATAATTTGGGTTGTTAGCTTAATCTCTTGATGTTTAAATGATGGCAGCTTTATTAGCTTTTTCTTTTTTTATTACAGTAAAATACACATAACATACAATTTACCACCTTAACCATTTTTAAGTGTGCATTTCAGTGGTATTAAACATTTCACATTGCTGTACAACTATCACCACCATCCATTCCCATAGCTCTTTTAATCTTGTAAAACTGAAGCTCTGTACCTATTAAACAGTAACTCTCCATTCCCCTCCCGCCAGCCCCTAGAAATTGGCATTGTATTTTCTGTCTTTATGCCTTTTGACTACTCTAAGTACCTCCTATAAGTGGAATCACATGGAATTTGTCTTTCTGTGATGGGCACATTTCACTTAGCACAATATCCTTAAGGTTCATCCATATTGTAGCATGTTGCAGAATTCCCTTCCTTTTTAAGGCTGAATAATACTCCATTGCACGTATAGAGAACATTTTGCTTAACCATTCATCCATCAGTGGACCCTTGGGTTGTTTCCACATTTTAACTGTTGTGAATAATGCTGCTATCAGTGTGGGTGTACAAATAACTCTTTGAGACCCTGTTTTCAGTTCTTTTGGGTACATACCCAGAAGTGGAATTGCTGGATCATACGATAATTCTATTTTTAATTCTTGAGGAACTGCCATACTGTTTTTCACAGAGGCTGTACCATTGTCCACTCTCATCAGTGGTACACAAGGGTATCAATTGCTTCACATTCTCCCCAACAGTTGTTTTCTGTTTTTCTTACGGTAGCCATTCTCCTGGGTGTGAGGTGGTATCTCACTGTAGTTTTGATTTGCATTTCCCTGATGGTTAGTGATGGTGAGCATCTTTCATGTGCTTATTGGCCACTTGTATATGTTCTTTGGAGACATGTCTATTCAAGTTTTTTGCCCATTTTTGAATCACAGGTTTTTTTGTTGTTCTTATTCTTGTTGAGTTTGAGAAGTTCTCTGTATTTTCTGGATATTAATCCCCTATCAGCTATATGACTTGCCAATATTTTCTCCCATTCTGGCTTTGTACTCTGTGGATAGTGTCTTTTGGTGCAATGTTTCCATTTTCACGAAGTCTGATTTGACTATCTTTTCTTTTGTTATCCGTGCCTTTGGTGTCATATCCAAGAAATCGTTACCAAATTCAGTGTTGTGAAGCTTTTGTCCTATGTTTACTTCTAAGAGTTGTCTTATTTTAGGTCCTTGATCCATTTTGAGTTAACTTCTGTATACGGTGTTAGGTTACCTGTTTTTGTCTTTGGATCTCAAGAAAGCCTCTTGAAGACAACATAGAGTCAGATCATGTGTTTTTATCCATTCTATCAATCTCTGTCCTTTGATTGGAGAGTTTAATCTTTCTATATATAAAGTAATTACTGATAAGAAGGGAATTAACTTCTGTTAATTTTTTGCCCACCCCGGCTCCCACAGCAGTGTGCGCGATTCCAGAGACACGTGCACAGCTGCCTTCCGTGGGGCTGGAGGTGGGGAAGGGTAGCCGCTGGGAAAGGTACTGTGCTAAGAGTTGAAATGGACCCAAATTAACCACAGTTTACAGTCTGCCTTCCCCTGGAAGGTGCAAGCCTTCAACAGATTCCTGAGGTCCAAAATAGGTACATGAGACAGATTCTGCCAGCACGACTGTCTGGATGGGGAGAGAGATTCCTGTGCCTCCCACTCTGCCACCTTCTTGGGGATTATCGAAACTGTGTTTTTAAAAACAAAACACTAAGCAACCCAAGTGTCCATCAAGGGATGAGCAGATAAAGTGTGGTATATACATAGAATGGAATATTACTCAGCTTTAAAAGGAAGGAAATGCTGGGGCACATGCTAGAACATGGGTAAAACTTGAGGACATTATATGCTAAGTGAAATATGCCAGTCACAAAAGGACAAATCCTGTGTGATCCCATTTATATGACATAATTAGAGCAGTCACATTCATAGAGACAGGAAGTTGAATGTAGTGCCAGGTCCTGGGGGGGTGGGGGGAACGGGAAGTTATTGCTTACTGGGGGCAGAGTTTTAGTTTAGGAAGATGAAAAGAGACAGATGGAAAGATTCTGCAGATGGACAGTGGTGAGGGTACACTGTGAAGTACAATATGAATGTACTTAATGTTCCCGAACTACACACCTGAAAATGCTGATGGTGGTAAACTTTACATACATTTCACCACAATGAAAAAGAAAACACTTCTGTCGCCCAGAAGCCAGAGGGCTGCCAGTTTACAACCTTTGATAAAGGGGAACTAGAAATACATAACAAATTCTTTTAATACAAGAAAAAACTGTAAAAGAATTTTGTGCTAAATGCAAAGGAAACGGACAAGTGGATTCCACCTTTGGAGGTCAGAGACCGCTATAGAAACAAGAAGGCATCGAACCTGGGGAAGTGTGTTCTGGGTGGCTGCTGGTATTCTCATAACTGGAATGGAGTCGTCCTCAGGAGCACATGAAAGGAGCTAATTTCCAACAGGGATCCTCTGGGGCATGTGGCTAATTCTGCATAACCCACAACCCGTCCCGCTCCTGTCTCCCCACCTTATCCGGCTGGCAGTTCTGTCCGGATCAGTAGCATTAAAAATTCCCACCTGAGTCCCAGGCCCAGCGCCTATGCCTTCACTGATGATGAAGGTCCCAGGGAGGAAGGCGGCCGGGTCCTTGACGCTGGCCACCCGCACACTCGCAGTGGTGCTAGCCGCAGCCTGCGGGGCCTCTGCAGCCGCCCCCCTTCGCAGGAGAAGAGCGGCTCCTTGTTCTCCACGGCCACGACCAGGCTCCGCACTGGCTGAGTCTCACAGTCCAAAGGCGGCCGCCGCAGAGAGAAGATCGCATTAGCACCCGCAGCTCTGCTGGCCAGATGAAGCCTGCTCAGCACGCGTGTCACTGTCAACCCAGCGCCTGTGGCTTTTGTGCTTCATTTATTATTTACATCGTCTTTGATAACGATCAAAAGACAGGCATCAGCCCATTTTCAGATCACTTATGGAGTTCTTTTTTTCCCCTCCCCGCTCCTGGTTGAAAAAAGCCACATTACCCTCCATCAGAGGGTAATGAAAAATGCAACAAAACCCATAACCTAATAAAACATTAATGTGACAACTCTACTGCAAAAAAATTAGGGGAGCTTAGGGAAATATAGATATTAATGATCATAGCTATTCAGGGTACAAAGTGGTCAGTGATTTAAAAGGATTGAAAGACTCGGAATATTTGGGAAGTTCAGCCCCAGGCTGAATTCAGCCCCAGGCTGGTGTAGAGAATCCACAGAGCCTTGCTATTCACAGGGTGGATGTGGCCCGTAGGCATCACCTGGGAGCTTGTTACACTGACAGGCAGAAACGGGCCCCACCCCAGACCTACTAACTCAGGTCTGCCTTTGAACCTGACCCCCAGGTCGACTCACCTGCACTGCACCAGAGACACTGGTCATTCTAGGGTCTACTGAGAGCAATTAAGACTAAAGGCACTGGAGTCAGACTGCCCCAGTCTGAACCGCTATTCCAGCTGTGTGACTTCCTGAAAACAACCCAACCTCTCTGGGCTTCGGTTTCCTTATCAGTAAATGAGACAATAATACTTTACTGCAGGGCCAACTCTCCACTAGTCACAGCAGGCAAACTGCCAGGAGCCCACAATATTTTTATGGGTCCGTGCAAATGTTCTAATTTCTTTCAAACCCAGGAGGAAAAACAATGAACTCATAGGGTTAGAGAAAATATTTTAAGTGCTTTTATCACAACAGGAGAAAAAAATGTTAGGGACTATATAAATCTATTATATTTTGTCTAAAACAAAAAAATTTAATGTTGGAGTAATTAGTCATATCAAAAATAATCTTTGGGCTTCCCTGGTGGCGCAGTGGTTGAGAGTCCACCTGCCGATGCAGGGGACACGGGTTCGTGCCCCGGTCTGGGAAGATCCCACATGCCGCGGAGCGGCTAGGCCCATAAGCCATGGCCGCTGAGCCAGCACGTCCGGAGCCTGTGCTCTGCAACGAGAGAGGCCACGACAGTGAGAGGCCCACATAACGCAAAAAAAAAAAAAAAAAAAAAAAAAAAAAAAAAAAAAATAATCTTTAAGGGACTTCCCTGGTGGCACAGTGGTTAGGAGTCCGCCTGCCAATGCAGGGGACATGCATTTGAGCCCTGGTCCGGGAAGATCCCACATGCCATGGAACAACTAAGCCTGTGCACCGCAACTACTGAGCCTGCGCTCTAGAGCCCGCATGGCACAACTACTGAGCCTGCATGCCACAACTACTGCAGCCCGCGCCTAGAGCCCATGCTCTGCAACAAGAGAAGCTGCCGCAATGAGAAGCCCACGTACCACAGTGAAGAGTAGCCCCTGCTCGCCACAACTAGAGAAAGCCTGCACAAAGCAATGAAGACCAAGTGCAGCCAAAAATAAATTATTAAAGAATTAAAAAAAAAATCTTTAATATTGATATGTATAATTTTGGTGGGAGGAGCCATGGAGGCAAAAGGGCTGAGGGTCCGTGGCAGAAATCACTGTGCAGCCCTGCCTTCCTCACTTGCCATGGGGGTCGGAACACACAGATCATCACCACTGTTGGCGCCTATTTCATTGTCAGGAATCCTACAGAAAGGGCCTCAACATCTATAGCTACCTGCGGGGATGCATTTACCTTGATTACATTTAAAATCCCTTCATTGGTCTCAGGATCAGTCAAAATGTCAAAATGTCCCTCTTCATTGCCATTTAATATATTGAACTTCACTCTCCATGCTGACGTAAATGGCGAATCACCATCTTGGACCTCAAGACATAACACGCCCTGGCTGGCTCGGCCATCCGCTATCTAAATGTTATACTGACAGAAGCAATCATTATTTCAGTGTCATGGAGAAAAAGAAACGCAATTGAAAAAGAAAAAAAAGAAAGAAGAAAGAAAACATAGGCCTTGGAGACAACAACCTGGATATTTGTCTTGTGATTGAACTTGACCCCTAAGGATCTGCAACTCCGCCTGTTACAGCATAACAAGCATCAGTAACAAACATCTCCTCCCTGGTCCCTGTGACTTGGTGTCTGAATAACTGAATAGCTGAGTAACTTTAAAAGTACCCTTCAATTCAACGTGATGCACTACTTTTTAAAGAAGTTTTAAAATAATAATACATACCTCAGTTTATGCTGCCTAAAAAAAATCTAACTCTTCTCCTAAAATAGAGCTCTTATGATTATTTCAATTAAGACGATCGTTTTTCTAACATATAATAGATCTTTCAAATAGCTCCTTATTCAACACTTTTGGTGACAAGATAATTTCTCTAGATGAGCACATCAAAATAACAGCGTATATTTTCTCCAGCCCTACTTTTGGGAGCACAGCTTTTAACTAAGCCAGAGAAGGATTTTGAAACAAGACTCAAACATAATAAATATGTTTCAGTTATTATATACTGTTAGGTGAGATGCTTTCATTGAAAACATTTCAACTTTGGTCTATACAATTAATTTTTTTAAATGACAGTTCAAAAAAATAATTGTAGCATTTATTTATTCAACAAAGGCTACTGTGTACCAGATCCTGGTTTAGGTGCTGTGAACAAGACAGCAAAAATCCCATCACCAGGGACCTGAGAACTGAGTGTGTGTATGTTGCAGGGGTCAGGTTGGGAATTTAACCAGGTCATCAGGAAAAGCCTCCTTGAAAGAGGTCAGGAGAAGGACACAAATACAATGGACATTTTCCTTTTAAAAGTTCATATGGAAGAATGAAAAATTAAGAAATTGAAGGTAGATCACGATGGGTTTTTATTTTCTCTCTTAGCAATCTTCTGTATTTTACGTGGTATGGTGTTTCCAAACTGATGGGAACAGTGGGTGCCAACACTTTCTTCAAGCCTGAGGACCTAGTAGCATGTGAAATCCTGTGTGGAGCCCAATATATATAAATCAGGTGAGCTGGGAAAAGCCAGGCCCGAACCCACCTACCCACCTTTCCTATTTCAGAGCTCTGAACATTGTGCGCAAAGCTCAGGCCCAGACTTCTCACCCAGGGCCAGTTCTGCAAGGTCTGCAGATATTTTCAGTTGTCACACCTGGGGGTGCTACTGGCATCTAGTGGCTAGAGGTCAGGGAGGCTGCTCAGCATCCTACAGTTCACTGGGCAGCCTCCCCTCCCCTCCCCCGTACCCTTCCTCCAGCCCCAAATGTCAACAGTGTGGAAACTGAGAACCCCTGCCGTGGATGGAGCAGGGATCCTCCGTCCGCCCCGAGCCTCGGTTCTCTTACCTGCAGAATGGAAATCACGCAGCAGCTCCAACCAGTAAGCACCCGCGGACCCATGGAGATGCTCCGAACACGGTTTCTGGCAAGAAGTAGTAAAAATGCGAGCTCACGTGACTGCTATTAACTGGTTCTCCATCAGTATAGTTGACATCCTGATTCTAATTTACGTTATTTTGGAGCATTGCACACATCTTGGGTGATATGGGGAATTCCCTCAGCAAAACCAAGCCTAGGACGTGGAGGCCATCCGTGTGGGGACTTAGATGCCGAGGCCGCGCAGGCGCCTTACACAGTCGCGGCTGAACGTGGCACGTGGTTGTAGCCGCCTCGCACACGCATGTGAACCATGGCCGTGGATGACAACGGTGGTCCTCCACAATCCTCCGCTCTGAAGAGTCATGCAAGCCGAGGAGCAGTCTGAGTGGAGAGGAAAAGGAAAGTCAAGCCCTTCAGACACAGGAAAGGGGAACGTTAATACAGAAATATTCCATTGTAGCAATTTCAGTAGCCAGTCTAGCCACAGAGGGTTTCTCACTGCAAACATAAACCCTAAGTCTGGGGCTCAGAGAGCGAGAACCCATTTCATTTTTCCAAAACAATAAAGTGCGCATAACCTCATAATCTAAGCATCCTGACGGTCGTATTTCTCCACTAATACGGTCAATCCAGAAGGCACTTTCTCTCAGTAACGGTGTTTGGGAAACAAGGAAGTAAAGGACATGAGAATTTGGAGTATTTTCTTGATCCAAATCCACTGTTAACATCTCAAAAATAGGTTGACTTGGAAAGAATGTTTTCAATTGTTACTGTCGGCCAAAGGCAGCCTATCAAACCAGTAGGAGGATGATTCTTTGCTAAATGGCATTGAGGCATACACCAGAGTGGATTAAACACTTAAATACAAAGTCAAGCTGTAGACATACCGGACAAAATAAAGAGGGATAAATAGTCATAAGGTCAAGAAGCACTTTCTAATCATGATTGCAAATGTAGCAGGCTTAAAGGACAAAACTGGTACATCGATTTTTTTAAAGTGTGGCAAAAAAAACTATAAGCGAAATTTAAAAGGAAATGATAAACCAGGAAAACATATTGGCAGATAGAGACATACACATTGTTAATATATACGTAGAAAAGTGACAATCACACCAGCAGAAATGGACAAAGAAAAGAACAAGCAACTGATAAAGAAATAAAAGTGGCCAAGAAAGCTATCGTGTGTTCAAGCACTTAATAATCAGAGATGAACACTGAGCCCTCTCATATGTTGCTGGGAGACGGATAAATTGCAGCACTTAAGTTGTGTGTGCAGTTTGAACCAACAATTCTACCTGTCTGAATCTGTGCTTAGTAAATACTTGAATGGCACACACATTTAGCTCAGATATGTTCACTGAAGCATGTTTTATAACAATAGCAGAAGGTGGCAAAAAGGTTGGTTAAAAACCTTAAAGCACACCATAAAATAAAACATGACACAACAGGATGCTGTGGGAGAACACTGTTAGGTTACAAACAGCAAAACTGCATTTTTAAAGAGAAAATTCATAAACATGCACATATAAAAAAGCATGCCCATATATTTATAAATATTCGATATATACACATATACGTTTTGTACTACCATAAGGATGAAAAAAAGCATGTAGATATACGAATACACATTTGTAATTATATGTATAAATCTGTGAATATATACACATATATAAATATAACATACCATGGGTATATACATACACACATATAAAATGCAAAGAAAAATATTGAAAGAATATAAACTAAAACATTAATTGTACTTACCTCTAATTGGTAGTATTAGAGATGCTTGCCGTTTCAATCTTTTTGTTTCTTGGAACTTTCCAAATTTCCTCGAGACAGTTTTGCAAAATAAATAATGCTTTTGTGTTATTAAAATAGATGCACATTTTAGTGAGGGTGGTTTGGATTTAAAGACTCACAGATTCATAGAAATTTTAGATCCCATCTTGCTGCCACTTTACAGATGAGAAATTCGCAGAGATATTCAGGATCCTACCACCCACCTCTGCCTCTTCTTCCCTCACTCATTTGGCTTTATTTTAGATTGATATTTATGTATCAGCTCTTCCAACTGACAATTTTCACATCATTTCATTGCCAATACAAAATGAGGCTTGCAGACCTCAAAGCATTTTGCTCTGATCCACACCCTGCAACCTTTGGGATGTGAACAGGGAAAAGTCTCCCTGAAGACAGCTGGGACCAAGTGCCCTGTCACTATGCAAGCAGGAAAACCTTCATGGAACAGAGAGGACAGGAAGCCCCGAGGCCCCGCCGTGCATACCTGCAGCGTGGTTCTCCTTCACACTGATGTTAAATTCCTTCTCAGGGAACTGGGGTGCATGATGGTTCACATCGCTGATCCTGATGTTGAAAATCAAGGATTTATCTACAGTTTGTCCTGTTAAGCGATTCACAACATCAAAATAAACCTAGGATGCAGAGAACCACATTAATGTTGTACAAACCATTGATTAGAGGACACTAACCCCATACCTGTCGGTGTAATTGTGTCCTGCATCTGTATCCTCCATAGACTGAAAGTCCCTGAGGGCAGGGATCACAGGCGCTCATTCACCCTGTGGCCCCAGGGACTGAGCACAGTGGTGGCACAGACCAGGGGCACAACCAGCATCTGTAGAACAAATCAGTGCACTGACTTGAAAAAATACTTCATTCGTTATTATTAGGTTCAAATCTCAATTTCTCCACTTGCGTCAACATAGGCAAGTTGTTATAAGTCTCAGTTCCTACATCCTATCAGTCTTCTGATGAGAAATGAACACACTAATGAATATTGGTGAAACATCACAGAGGGCAGACACTTAAAAGCTTTGGGGAAAGTGAACATTTAAAGTAACGAGGACTGGGAATTCCCTGGTGCTCCAGTGGCTAGGACTCTGTGCTTTCACTGCCATGGGCCTTGGTTCGATCCCTGGTCAGGGAACTAAGATCCTGAAAGCCGTGTGGTGTGGCCAATAAATAAATAAATAAATAAATAAATAAATAAAGTAACTATGACAGCCATTGACATACCGTGGGTTCTTAAACGGTCACTGCTGTTACTTGTGTACTTGAATAAGGAAGGTCAATTCATCTCAAACATGCATTTGAGAAGTCTTTCCTTTTAGAAGGTCTCAAATCAGTAATTTAAGCTTCTACCATTAGTTTCTTAAGAAACTTAAAAAAAGGAGCAAATTAATCTTAAACAGAAAAAAGGAAGTAATAAGGATAAAAGCATATATCAGTAAGATTGAAAACAGCAAAATCAATAACGTCAATAAAACGAGAAGTTGATTGCCTTCCCATATAAATCTTGGGGTCAGCTTATGGATGTCTATAAAAATTCTGCTAATCTTTTGAATAGGCTTGCACTGAATTTAAATTTGAGAGAATTGTCATCTTAATAGTCAATCTTTCAATCCATAAACACACTACATCTTTTCATTCAATTAAGTCATCTTTGATTTCTTTCATCAGTGTTTTATGAAAGTTTTGAGTAAACACATCCTGCACATATTTTAGATTTGTACCTAAGAATTTTAAATTTATACCGAAGCACCTCATTTGTCTGGTGATATTGTAAATGATATTGTTTTAAAAATATTGATTTCCAATTATTCATAGCTGGTCTATAGAAATACCATTAGTTTTATGTAGTAACTTTAAAATTGATTTTCATATGTTAAAAATAGGCAAAGGATTTGATCAGACACTTTTCCAAAGAAGCTATACAGATGGCAAATAATGCATCATTTGTCATTAGAGAAATCCAAATTAAAACCCCAATGCGAAACCTCTACACAACTATTAGAATGGCTAAAATAAAAAACCTGACAAAGATGCAGAGCAATTGGAATTCTTACATATTGTTAGTGAGAATGCAAAATAGCTCAGTCATTCTGAAAAACAGTTTAGGAGTTTCTGATAATGTTAACATATGCTTTTCATGTGATTCCACAAGCCCACTCCTAGATATTTACCCAAAAGAAATAAAAACTTATGTTCACATGAAAATCTGTATGCTTTTAGCAGCTTTGTGAAAATTTTGCCAAAAATTGGAAAGTACTCAAGTGTCCATCAAATGATGAGTTGGTAAATTATGGTACATCTGTAAAAGAAATACTAATCAGCAAAACAAAACAAACATAAAAACTTTTGCTGCATGCAACAATATGGATGAATATCAGATGCATTATGCCAAGTGAAAAATCCAGATTTAAAAAGTGACATTCCCTTCCCTGGTGGTGCAGTGGTTAAGAATCTGCCTGCCAATGCAGGGAACACGGGTTCAATCCCTGGTCCGGGAAGATCCCACATGCCGCGGAGCAACTAAGCCCATGCACCACAACTACTGAGCCTGCGTGCCACAATTACTGAAGCCTGCACGCCTAGAGCCCGTGCTCTGCAACAAGAGAAGCCACCGCAATGAGAAGCCCCTGCTCGCCGCAACTAAAGAAAGCCTGTGCACAGCAATGAAGACCCAATGCAGCCAAAAATAAATAAATAAAAATAAATAAATAAATTTATTAAAAAGTGACATTCCGTGTGATTCCAGTTTACCTTCTAAACAAGGTAAAAATGTAGGGACAGAGAACAGATCAGTGGCTTCCAGGGGTTAAGGGTTAGGGGAGGGTTTGATTATAAAGGAGAAGCACAAAGAAATTTCAGGGGTAATGGAACTAACTATTCTGTAGCTTGGTATATTAAATGTAAAATACTAAATGTTTTAATTAAAAAACAAAACTACTCAGACAAAAACATAACTATGTGCTTCTTATAAGGAGATACACCTTAAATATAAGAGTATGAAAAACTTGAAAGTAAAAGGATATATATATATATATATATATATCCTCTATATATATGACCTTCTCTATATATTATCTTCTTTTGGTTAGTCTTTGAAGATAGATAGATAGGTAGACAGACTGATTTTTAAAGACTATCCAAAAGAATCTCATCTAGTTATCTAGCTACAGATACAAAACTTTAAGGTAAGAAGTCTTACTAGTCATCAACGGGGACATTTAAAAATCATAAAAAGCTCAATCTATGAGGAAGATATGACATAGCAATTCTAAATCTGCATGCACCCGATAACATAGCCTCAAAATATAAGCAGATAAGATTAACAAAACTAAATGGCAAGCAGAGATTTTACCACATTCCTCTCAGATAGAACAAGCAGATAAGAACAGGTAATCCGTAAGGATATCAAGTATTTAAACAGCATAATTAACTGACTTGATGTGATTGATGCCATAAATAGAACAATCTATCCAACACTGCAGTATACACATTCATTTCAAGAGCACATTGACTGTTTACTAAAATTGATCATATGCTAGGATATAAAGCAAGTCTCAACTAATTTCAAAAAATTACAACCATATAGAGTATATTAAGCTAGAAATCATTAAGAAAGATAATTTACAACCCCAAATGTTTGGAAGTTAAGCAAAGCACTTCTAAATAACGTATGGGTCAAAGAAGAAATCACATTGGAAATCAGAAAATATTTTGAACTGAATGGTAGTGAAAACACAATAAATCAAAATGCATTTTCCTCTCATCATTCAAACTTCAAACCCAGGCTTTATATGCATATTTTGATTCTATAGAGGCTAGCAGGTCAATAAAAGCTTGCAAAATGATTGTTTACAGACAACCAATCATTTTTGTATTTGGCAATAAGGGATTTTTGAGATTTGCCCATGCCATGACTCCTAGGTCTCAAGTTCCTTGTTGAAAGCATGTTACCAAAAAACTTTCTTCCCGAATTATATTCTGCTCACACAAAATGCTGGGTGATATAAATGTGTGATCTTTTATTTTGTGTATCAGAGGCTTGGGTGTAAGGAAATAACCAGAAGTCTTTCTAAATCTGACAGTGCGGTGGTGTAAAAGTTTCTGCTTTGCTAGCTTCTTGGGAGATTTTGGAGTCTTGCAAAACTCACCTCATAGTGAATTGGATTGAAGAAGTATTTATGGAATGAAAAAGCAGAAAGGCAATAACCTACACATTTGCCATTGACAAAGGAGCAAATGTGGTGAAGTCTCCGTTGATTAAGGAGTCATGATTGTACCAGGCTTCGTTTATGTCCCTGATTTGGGCACCGTTAACAGAAAGACTGCCAAAAGCAGAAAGATTGAGGGCCACGTCCACGTTCATCATTCTGCTTCAGCCAGAACACACCTCCAGGAGATTCAGGAAATGCATCATCACCTACTTATACAAAACAGCTATTACATGTGAAAACAAACGAAAAAGCTGCCTGAACCACAACAAAAGCCTTGATTCTGTTTTTCCGCAAATAACAATACCACCTAGCGCTGCCTAATGTTTGCTTGCAGGAAAGGGCATTCTCTGGAACTGCTGAAGATGTAAGCAAACTGAAGCATCTTGAGAGAACAAGTGTTTCTCACCTGATCCCTGCGGCAAAGATCCTCGCATCATTCTGCTCTGAGCAGATGCTAAAATTGGTGTGCATGTGTGTGTGCCTGTGTTCCTGTGTGCAATGAAAGCTGAGATGCCAGTGGGAATCCTCAGGTCATTTTGTTTCCTTGAAAGCCAGTTACACCCCGTCATTACCATATTTTTTGCAAATGATTATGTGAAGCTGTAAGGACACACAAAATATTAGATACAAAAATATATAAGCAAAGGCAACAATCTTAAGTCCACTTCTGAGAGCATCTTCTTCAAGTGGTTCATCTGGGGGGATGGACCATGAGACTGCATCAGCACCAATGACCAGCTCTTGAAGACCAAGGTTTTAAGGGAAGAGGCACCATTGTCTTAGTCATTTACCTTTAGGGCAGAGGAAACAGCTAAGGACTCAGTGATCACATCAGAGGGAGCCAACAATGACCCTGCTCCTCCAAGTGAGCAGTTCTCTAGTATCACAAATGTACCTGTCATGTCACTGCAGGCCGATTTAGAAACTGTGAAGAGAAATTATTGTTCTTGCAGTAGGTCAAAATGTTTAAACGGAATCCTTAATTTTCATAGAATTGTAATAAATTTTGAGCTTATGTAGGTTGACAGCATATAGTAAAAATGCTTGGAAAGACACAGATGTAAGGTGATCACTTCTGTGAGATCAGACCAGAGTGGAAAGTTGGGGGTCAGGGAGAGGTTTTTAATGACTATTCCATTAAAATAAATAAATAAATAAAATCTTATGGAATTTAAAATTCCATAAGAAGCCTGTATTAATTTTACACCTAAAAAGTCAGATAAGCAACCGGAACTCTTGTTCACTGATGGTGGGAATGCAAAGTGGTGCAGCCACTTTGGAAGACAGCTTGGCAGCTTCTTCCAAAACTACACTTACTCTTACCACGTGATCCAACAGTCCTGCGCAGTGGTATTTATGCAAAGGAGTTGAAAACTTATGTCCACACAAAAACCTGCACACAGATGTTTAAAGCAGCTTTATCCATAATCATCAAAACTTGGAAGCAACCGAGATGCCCTTGGGTAGGTGGAGGGATAAACAAACAGTAGTCCATCCACAGTATTCCCCAATGGAATATTATTCAGCAACGAAAAGACATGGAGGGGGCTTCCCTGGTGGCACAGTGGTCGAGAGTCCTCCTGCCAATGCAGGGGACACAGATTCGATCCCTGGTCCAGGAAGATTCCACATGCTGCAGAGCAACTAAGCCCGTGCACCACAACTACTGAGCCTGTGCTCTAGAGCCCATGAGCCACAACTACTGAGCTCACATGCCACAACTACTGAAGCCCGTGCGCCTAGAGCCTGTGCTCCACAACAAGAGAAGCTACCACAGTAAGAAGCCCACGCACCGCAAGAGTAGCCCCCACTCGCGGCAACTAGAGAAAGCCTGCGCGCAGCAATGAAGACCCAACACAGCCAAAGATAAATAAATACATAACTTTATTAGGGGAAAAAAAAAGTAAAGACATGAAGGAAGCATCAGTACACATGGCTAAGTGAAAGAAGGCAACCTGAGAAGGCTACAGACTGTATGATTCCAACTATATGGCACTCTGGAAAAGGCAAAACTATGCAGACAGTAAAAGGATCAGGGGTTGCCGTGGGCTCAGAGGGGAGGAAGGGATGAATCGATGGAGCACAGAGGAAGTTTAGGTCGATGAAACTATGATACTAGCAGGGTGGATACATGTCACTAAACACTGTCAAAATCCATAGAATGTACAAAACAAAGAGTGAATCCCCATGTAAACTACGGGCGTTAGTTAATAGTAATGTATATTAGCTCATCGATTGTAACACGTGTACTCCACGAATGCAAGATGTTAATAATAGAGGGAACTGTGGGATGAGTCGGAAAGTGAGGGGGTATATAGGAACTCTGTACTCTCCAATCTATTTTTATGTAACACTAAAATGGCTCTAAGAAATAAAATCTATTAAATTTTTAAAAGGGTCCCTACTTGTAAAATAAGGCATGGGCAACCATATATATATATATAGTCAGTCTACTTTGACTTGTTGCTGAATCTCTCATTGCTCTAGGATAAATAGCGATTTTATTTGTTGAAGGCTGAAAAGATTTCAGGGAGTCCGCAGAGAGGCAGAAGAAGCCCTGAGGAGATCTCAAGGCAGATGACCCCTTACAATGGGAATGTTGGTCTCTCAAGGGGCCTCTGGTTGCCAGGTACACAGCCCTGCTTGGGGATGCTGAATAAGTATGGGGTTTATTCCCAGAGAAGAAGCTTCAGTGAAGCCCAGGGAGGGCGGACTCACCAGGGGACTGGCTGAGCCCTTGCACAGATCAACTCCTTTCTTCCTTCACAAGTCCTGGAGGGATGCCCCCTTGTCACCCTGCTCTGCACCATATGAGAGGTTCCCTGGCTGGCAGGCTCTGAGCCTGGAAGCAGAGCAGCCCAGATTCAAGTCCCGGTAGGTGTCGACTTGACTGTGCCACCAGCCGGTCGTCTCTTCCCTCTGTGGACCCAGAGTCCAGAGCAGAGGCTGCTTCACCAGACGGGTGTCTTAGGGCCTTGGCAGCTTCACGCAGCCATCTTCCCACCCCCCTCTTCCTCACAGCTCACACGGTCTCCTTTACTTTGCTGTATGTGCCTCCTTGGGCCTCCTTCCCAGCAGACTTGCTGCCCTCTCACCGGCAGCCACCACAGTGGTCCCACTCGGCATCATAAGATGCTGGCCTGGGCCCCGGGTCTACTCCTGTTCAGCTCTCTCCTCTCTCCCTACGAGACAAAGGATGCGGTGAGGCTACTAGTACTGAACTCATCTGCTTCAGGGACTCCAACATACATTTTTAAATTTTCGTGCAAGCAAATTGGCTTTCTCAAAAGCAGCATTTTCACAGGCTCCTCCATAATTTATGACTGTGCTGCAACGCTCTGCTCCTTAATCACCCTGACTTCTGGCTCTAAATCTGTGCCAACTGTAATCCTTCCACTTAAAAACAGGAACCACATGTTTGTTTTATGTTTATTATTCTATATTCCATTTATTATCCTAAAAGCTACGTCTGAGACCTTTAGTTCTGTAAGATGCCTGAGAGGCCTATGTGCTATTTATTCTTTGGCAAGATGCTGAGAATTTCCGGGGGACTCAGAATCACAATGTTAAAAGGAAATGTCATGGATATTTTCTGCACTTGTAAAGGGCTTTCAGCCTTTTGTTATAGCCTTGAGACTTACATCCGTGGATAAACACACCACAGGGCATTGACATGATGGCTACTTGAAATCACATGTACAAGATGTTTACTCTTAGACACTAATGAGCATACAGAAACATCTTAAATGCCAAACACACAATACAAAATCACAACTATGTGTAGGTTGTAAGTAGGTAAAGATGACTGTGTTGAGATAAAGATCCACAAATAATCGTTACAAGGAAGATAAAAAGGTGATTTTCTTGAGTGTATTTGTATCTTATGAAATTGAGCATATTTTGATATAAATAGATAAGATTCCTATACAGAAAGAAGACTTTTCCCCTCTCCAGCTCTGGCTTCGATTTTTCAGCAATTCTTGACCGGTGCTACTGCTTTCTCGTAGATTTCTTATGGGGTTAACAGGAAATTAGCTCCCACCCCCCCCCCGCCCCGCCCCCGGGCCCCTGCCACCTTCGGAACACAAGTTTTTTAAGGTTTTAGTCAGTTTTAGTGACTCCTTTGCTATCCTCAAGGATAAGGCAGTGCTACTAGAACTGTCTTTCTGCCAATACATTAGGGTTACTTAATTTTTAATAACATCCTCTCCTTATGCACAGCTGAAAAGCCATAATAAGCATTCTCACAGAAGCAGATGGTTAAGCTAGAACACTCGGTTTGTGTACTGTGCCTGTGACACTCTGCTTATCCCACTGCCATGGCTGGTAATCCTCATCAGCCTGTTTCAAATCTTCCTAACTAGTACGGTAACCCCTGTGGGTTAGTTTCCTATGGCTGCTGCAACAAACTGGGTACCTATGACAGGACTGTATTCTCTTACAGTTCCGGGGGCCAGAACCAAAACCAAGGTGTCTGTAGGGTTGGTTCATTCTGGGGGCTCTGAGGGAGAATCTGCTCCAGGCCTCTCTCCTTACTTCTGGTGGTGGTGGTGTCAGCAGTCCTTGGTGTTTCTTGGCTTGTAGACACATTGCTCCAATCTCTGTCGCCAGCTTCCCATGGCCTTCTCGTCTGTGTCTTTTTCTCTGTGTCCAAATCTCCCTCCCCATACAAGGATGCTGGTTACTGGACTAAGACCCACCCCAATCTGGTATAACCTCATCTTAATTTGATCACACCTGCAAAGACTCTATAACCAAATAAGGTCACATTCACTGGTACCGGGGTTAGGAGTTGAGCATATCTTTTTGGAAGACACAATTCAACACTCGGGAAGTCTGACACTACATTTTGCTGTTCTCATTCACTCATCCAACATAATTGAGAATCTACTATGTGCAGAGGCCAATTCTTGACTCTGGGGTAATAAGAGCAAATAAGGCAGGGTCTCTCCCTTCTTAGAACTTCCATTTTAATGGGGAAATTGACCATCATTAGAGAATCAAACAGGAAAGTAGGAAACATGGGCCTGGGGATGCCAGATCTCCTAATTTTTCAGGAGAAACTAGAATTTTGAGATTTTAGGTCAAATTTCCTTTTTTTTTAAGAAAAAAATTAGAAATAAATTTGGTTTTTGAAAACTGTTAACCAAACAAAATGCTTTTGCCGGCCGGAATTTTATCCTTCTGACCGTGCCCATTCCCTCATTTTATTCCCTCAGAATCACCTGGAGAGAGTTAACGTGATCTCCTTGCTCAGGCTGCACCGCAGACCACTGAAATCAGAACCTGGGGAGGGGGAGGGTCCCAGCATCAGGATGTTTTAAAGCTCCTCGAGTGATTCCAGTGTGTGGCCAGCACTAGATTAGAGAAAGTGGGTTCACACTGAGGCACTGGGGGAAGTGGTTCAAGGCAGGAGGGGTGCAAGGAGAGCTTTCTGCAAGAGCAGCTTCTGAGTTTTCAAGGGGAGGTCTTGGAACTGCAGGAAAGTAGCCATGGGATGGTAGATGGTTCCTGAGCACCTGGTATGTGAGAGCTGATTGAGCTGTGCTGCAGTCAAAACACACCCTTGATTTTTGAAGACTTAGTATAAAAGAAGGGAAAAGATTTCATTAGTCACTTTTTTACTGGTCACATGTTGAAATGATATATTTGAGATGTACTGGGTATATTGGGATAAACAAAGCATATTTAAAATTTAATTTCATTATTTCCTTTTACTTCTTAAAATGTGGCTATTAGAAAACGTTTGAATTGTAGTAAAATACACAGCTATTAGAAAATTTTATATTACAGGACTCACATTATATTTCTTAAAGTCTAAAAGCCACAGAGCTAGTATAGAACTATTGACATAGCTTTTCTCCATGGTCCCTGGACAGCAGCATCAGTGTGACCTGGGAAATTGTTAGTGATGCAGATTCCTAGGCCCCATCCCCAGACCCACTGAATCAGGGCCAGCAGTCAGTACTTTAACAAGTCCTCCTGGAAAGTCCGATGCACGCTGAAGATGGGGATTGGGGTCAGGCAGGCTTCCCAACTCTTCCCAGGGGGCAGGGCAGTGTCCCAGGAAGATGAGCTGCTAGAGCAGAGGTTCTAGCATCAGCCCCAGTGGGGTAAGCTTTGATTTCTTTAGGAAAATGAAAGTTTACAAGGAACAGGACGTAAGCTGTGACAAAGCGAGAGAGAGGCATGGACATATATACACTACCAAACGTAAGGTAGATAGCTAGTGGGAAGCAGCCACATAGCACAGGGAGATCAGCTCGGTGCTTTGTGACCGCCTGGAGGGGTGGGATAGGGAGGGTGGGAGGGAGGGAGACGCAAGAGGGAAGAGATATGGGAACATATGTATATGTATAACTGATTCACTTTGTTGTAAAGCAGAAACTAACACACCATTGTAAAGCAATTATACTCCAATAAAGATGTAAAAAAAAAAAAAAAAGGAACAGGACGGAATCTTCAGAAGCCAAGTAAAGTTGTTGGAACTGCTGAAAGTGACTGAAAAGCTAAGAAACCCAACTGACTTGAGGGAGGAAGGGGTTTGGGCAGCACAGTAACAGCTGTTGGAAAACAACACCATTTCAACTTTGTAACCGAATGTGGGAAGACTCCCCAGTAGGCTGTTCTCCCATCCGGGGGCACAGCCGCGACTGAAGGAGATGTCTGATTTCATTCCCTGAAAGCACAATGTCTGTGGCCACCCAGAAGCTGACTATGTGCGGGATGGGAACGTGGCCCCCACTCCAGGGAACCCTTCTCCTCCACGACAAGGGCAGGACAGTTTACTGTGTTTAATCCCCAAAAATATTGTCTTGAGTTTTCTCTTCCTGCATTGGCAATCTGGTTATTTCAAGGCAAGACAAGGACCCATAATTGACCCAGCCACATCCCTCTGGGTCCAAATCATAACACACACTTGAGTTTTATCTCTACTTTGGGGCCAGACTTTAGAGTCATGTTTGAATAGCAGAAGAGAGAGGAAACAAATTACCCCTACTGGTTTCTGAAGAGGTTCTACCAAACCCACAAGTTGCTGGACACCAAAGTGAAAGTCATTTTAAAATTTAGCACATTTTGATTATCTGCCAAGAAGAACAACCTAGAAGATGACAGACTTGTCATCAAGATCAAGGGGATTAGCAGCTTCTTCGGTAGCCTCCCCCCATAAAAGGCTGGCTCGAGGTCTTCCAAACTTCTCCCAGCGTGGAAGTGGAGAGCCACAGCGATCTGCTCTGAGAGTGGAACAGGACCAGGAGATGGTCCTCCTTAAAAACTGCGCATAATCTATGCTGGCTGCATTAGGAAGTGGAAGGAAAATTCACTGCCTGAGAAAACTCTTTGTTGGGTTTATTTGTCACGAGAAGCAAAATACAGGGTGTTGCCTGGAATGGGGACATCTTGGCCACGTTATTCCGAAGAATAAGATAAATGTGAGTCCCCCATGTTCCAATTAGAAATGTTTTTCACTCTCTCGGATGGCAATGTTCCCTATTGTAGCTTACACTTGCTGGTCCTCTGAGCACTGGCTCCTAAATGCAATTCTTTGGGGAGGCCCCAGAGACAGAAGATTTGAGGTGGGGCATGGGACACCAGGGAAGTGGGGCTGGTGGACCTGGGAAAACAGGACCCCATGTGTGTGAGGTGGGGGAGACAGCAGTTAGGAGCTCCTGTGATAGGATGAGGCTGGCTTACTGTGCCGGTATCCTCTGACATCCGGTTTTCAGCTGTTTCCCGTTTTGCGGTATCGTATGCCTTTGTCATGTTCCTCCTACGCCAAACCATTTTGCAATTTTATGTCCAGTAACTCTGCCTGAGCCTTGGTGGGGTGGTGTACTGGGTAAAGAAAAAGAGACCGTGTTCAAGTTTGGGGCAAAATGCAGCAGTGCATGGGCCCCAACGATGACAAAGACATTAAGGGTACTGGACAGAAGCAAGAGGAAAGGTTAGGTGACTGTCAGAAAGTATAAGCCCTCCTTCCCAATTTCTTAGAATCCTCAGAAGTATTCTGGAGAGGACTGAATTCACCAGAGAAATGTGTGATGTTGAGCCTTGGGTTATTGAAACTGGATGGTGAAGGACAGGGTGGTTCTAGGGGCTGGAGGATTGCTGTCCAGGTATTCAGGAAACATGTGTGCTGCAGTTAAGAAATATTTCCGCCCTAGAAAGCCAAAGCCATAACAAAGAACCCCCTCCCCACCTTCCCATATTTATTCCCAAAGAGGTAAAGTCTTTGCTAGCCAAAAAATTTGACTTCCTGGATTAAGTAAATTTCTGGAGGGTTCCCCACAGTTAAGGCCTTCCCAGATTTGACTCTTAAGGATATTTTTACCAATGTTTGTTTCCAACATTCCAGATTGCCTGCCTTTCCCCGAGGGCTGGGACTGTCCCTTACTCACCTGCATGTCTCCAGCACCTAGCACAGTGCCTGGCATATGGTAGGGCTCAGTGAGTGAATCCTTAGTAACGAAAGTCCTTTGAAGATTCCAAGGGCTGCATTCGAGCGCAGGACGCCGCCTGACTGGCCAGCAGCCCGGGGGCCCATGAACAGGACTATTCCTGAGTAGTGTGGTGGAGCGTCGGGGCCTCATGAATCCATCCACAACTGTCCCATCCTACCACCTGATATGGCTGCAGAACTGAAGCGCCGAGGTGTGACACTGCTTTAATGTTCTCATCAAGAAAATGGGGGTAAAAATGCCTTACCCGGCGGGCTTATGAAGAGGATTAAACTGGACAGAGTAACTGCCCAGGAAATTTTAGTTTCCCCCTCTTCCCTTCCTGTCTTGTCTAACACTTTCCTTCTGGGAACTTCCCTCCTCTTCTCTGCCGGTTTCTGGTGGGACTGTTAACCTGGTTGGCCCCAACCTGGCCAATCAGAGTGTCCCATTGTTCCAAGACCCAGTGATTGGCCCAGGGGTGAGCATGTGACCCAAGCAAGCCAATGGGAATCTTTTGAAAGGGTTGATAGAGATGCTGGGTTTCTCTCCTTCCCTGGGTCCCTGGGCTGCAGGGTGATGGAGCCATGGAGTGGGTTGTGGCCAGCATTGCCCCATGGTGCCTACTGGACATGTGGCAGATTTGAGAGATGGAGAGGCTGGGTGCTGACACATTGTTTCGACTCCTGCATCCAGCTTTGCCTGAAGCCTATGCATCTTTTGATTTCTCCATTCCATGAGTTCAATATCCTCCCACTTTCTATTAATCCAATTTTGTCACTTCTAATCCAGAGGGTCCTGATAATACTTTATCTCTGTCCTTCTTTCCTCTTTTCTTCCTTCCTCTCTCCCCCTTTCTACTCCGTTTCTCCACCCTCCTCCCATGCTTTCCTTTCTCTCAGTACCTAGCCAGGACCTCGGCTTTGTTCTTATCTTCCTGTCCATTCGTCACTTCAATGGTGTCCTCATATAACTGAGACAGTGACTCCTGCACATTTAAAAATAATAATGAAAAGATCCTTTCATGACTCACAGGCACACAGCTCTCTTAGGAGCACGATGGGCAGGGATGTTGACATTTTGGATCAGGGAATGGTTATCCTTCAGCCGCAGTCCAAGCCATACTTCGCATTGCTGGCTTCGACCTCACTCATTTTTGTCTTCATGTAAATAAAACCATTTTGTTTTCACGTATCACGAGAACCAGGCTTTGTTGATCCCCTGTCCAGGTGTGTTCTGAATGCGTCTCTAGCTCCCGCTAGTGGCTGACATGGCTAAGGGCTGAACTGGCTGGGGCTGAGCCTGTCAGGTGAGAAGTCCCACCCTGGAGATGGGGTTGAGGATGATTGAGGCCGACTGTCCCATCTCTGGGTCTGGCACCCCAGGACTCCACTGAACAATCACAGGCAAAGGATGTCATCTGCCTCCTGGGGTCTCTTGAGCAGTGGGTGGTCTTGTCTGCCCGTGGGGAGTTTGTGGCTATTGACAGCGTTGAAATATTGTTCTTAGAGGAGCGGGGATGAATTAGTCCGTTAATTTGCTCGTGGTCTAAAACCCAAGGAGCACCTGTTTGAGCCATAAGGGGCTTTTTTTTGTGGCTGGAGGGAAGCCCAAGTTGACGGTTTGATTACAACCATCAGCAGGGGTTGTCTGGAAGCTTCATGGAGAGGAGGCAATGAATCACCACCAGGCACAGTGGCTCAGGTCCCCTGTGTAGTTATCCCCATTGCCCTCAGAGCCAATCTCTTTTTCCAGAGGGCGGTGGCTGGAAGTGGGTTAGCACAAGCCGGCTCCTTTGCTCTCCCTGGGCCAGCTAACCAGGGCTAATGATCATAATGACAACAGCTCTGCTTTGCAGCACACTTACTGTGTTCCTGCTGCGCTACATCCATTATCTCCGGCCTCCCCAACTTCTGTCGTTCAAATACCACCTTCAAGATCTTTGCTGTTTGTGTAACGCTGGTCCTGTTATTTTCTTCATTAAAAAATACAATAGTTATTTTTTTCCCCTTAAAATAAATGTACTTAAAAAGTAAACCTTCCAAATGGAAAAACATCTTCTAAATGGAAAACTAATAACACCTGCCATGAATGGGAGGAAACCATAAAAATACGATGTGAAAAATATAATTAGAGACTTCTGGTTTCTGGCCCAGCGTGTAAGAAGCTGAAAGACGCCACTCCATCCTAAGAACAGGTAAAAAGTTGAACAAACTGAAAAAGCACCGGCTCTTCCTCTATCTGTCAGAGAAGTGAGGTCACAGGGCAAACTGCTGCCCCCCAAACTGGAGATACTGACAGGCAAATCCAAAGAAACACAACTTACCTGAGCAGAAACTTCCGCAGAGGCCAGCACTGGGGTCGGGAAATCTGAACTCTGGTGATTTGCTGAAGCTCAGTGTGAACAAGCCTGGGAGAGAGAAGCTCCAGGAGTACCTTGTCAGGGCCCCGACACTTGTGTGAATTTTACCTGGAGGAGCTTGGCCATGTTTCCACAGTGAGCATGGGCGGGGCGAGGGGTGGGGATCGTGGACTCACTCTGGCTTCCAGCAGGCGAGCGAAAAAGGAACCAGTTTGAAATACACCAGAGCATTCAGTTCTTAATCAGGCCTGCCCTCCGGGAAAAGAGAGTTCACCAGAGTCTAACCTCCTGGGGATTTACCAGCCCCTAACTGACCTGGAGGAAGGGAAATGCCCAACTCCCAGCTCACAACAGCCATTCTGTCCCACCTAAGGGGAAGAAAAAAAATCAGAAACACTTGTGAAATTCACAGCCCAGAGGCACAGGCTCATTAAAAGACTGACACCTGAATATAGGCTAAAGGACCCTTCCCCTTCCCCAACTCCTCACCATTTTACCAAAGGCCTACTTAGAGCATGTCCTTTTAGCCACCTGGTACATCATAGTCACTTATAAATAAAAAAGTTACAAGGCATGCCAGAAGACAAAAAACACAATTTGAAAAGACAGAGAAAGTATCAGAACCAGATTCAGATATGGCAGGGATACTGGAGTTATCAAACCAGGAACTGAAAACAACTATGATTAAGATGCTAAGAGATCTGATGGATAATGTAAACCACATGTAAGAACAAATGGGCAATGTAAGTGGAGAGAAATTCTAAGAAAGTACCAAAATGAAACGCTAGAGATCAAAAACACTAAGAGAAATGAAGAATGCCTTTGACAGGCTTGTTAGTAGATTGGATATGGCTGAGAAAAGAATCTCTGAGCTTGAAGATCTCTCAACAGAAACCAGCCAAAGTTAAAAGCAAAGAGAACAAAAGATTAAAAAAAAAAAAAAAAGAACAGTATATCCAAGAACTGTGGGGCTACTACCAAAGGTGTAACACACGCGTAATGGGAATTCCAGAAGAAGAAAGAGAGAGAGAAACAGAAGAAATATTTAAAACAACAATGACTGAGAGTTTCCCAAATTAGTTTTAGGTAACAAACTACAGATCCGGGAAACTCAGAGAACATTGAACACAGTGAAATGCCCCTAAAACTACATCTAGGCTTATCATTTTCAAACTACAGAAAAATCAAAAATAAAGAAAAAATCCTGAAAGAAGCCATAGGAAAAAACCACAATACCTATAGAGGAGCAAAGATAAGAATTACATCCAACTTCTCCTGAAAAACTGTGCAAGCACGAGAGTGAAGTGAAAGGTTTAAAGTGTTGAGAGGAAAACACCCGCCAATCTACAATTCAGTTCCCTGTGAAATTATCTTTCAAAAGTGAAGAGGAAGTAAAGACTTTCTCAGAAATTGAGGGGATCTGTTGCCAGTATACCTGCCTTGCAAGAAATGTTAAAAGAAATTCTTTAAAGAGAAGGACAATAATGTAGGTCAGAAACTCAGATCTACATAAAGAAAAAAGAGTATCAAAGAAGGCAGAGGTGAAGGTAAAATAAAAACTTTTATTTTTATTATTAATTGATCTAGAAAATAAGTTTATTTAAAAACACAGTAGCAACAATGTATTCAAGTATGTGTATCTCCCTACATAACCTTTTGTGTGCTTATGTATAAGTGAAATGAATGACAGCAATGATACAAGGGACAGGAAGGGAGACTAACACTAGCCCCGAGTCTGAAGAAGTGGGCGCCAGCTCAGTGCCATGTGGGCTGCCTGCCACCCCAGGCAGCAAGAAGCCCCTGGAGAGACGGCCAGAGTTGGCCACATCATTTTCGAGCAAGAAGGGATCTTAGGGAGCCTTTTAGCTCAGCTTCCTGAGCCCTTGGTGAGGGGTGGCGCTGGCATTCCCTTCCTGGTGTGACACCGATAGACCTGCACACCCTCCAGGACCCCAAGCCCCCTGCAGCCTCCAAGCTGCTGTTCATCTCAGCCATTCTCTTCACAGAGGGGCCAACCCCGATTCAAAACAACACCATACAATTGCAGCCTTATTCCCATTATCTAAGAAATGAATATCTTCTTTTCCAATAATAGGTTTCATTAAATTAAACCCATGGCACTTACAGTCCCTGGAAATAGCAAGCTGATTCAGTTTGGCAGACCTGTGCTGAATTTCTTTAGAAATCATCACATTGGTTTCTGAGGCTTCTGGTGATCAAGGGCATAGGCTGCCGGGGTTTAAATCCAGGCTCTGCCACCTGTGGCTGTGTGACCATGAGCAAGTCACATCACCTCTCTGGTCTTAGCATTCCCATCTCTATAACATGGCAACAGCAGTTCCTACCTCCCAGGATTGTTGTGAGGATTAAATAAATTCACATTAACGCTCCACAAGGTTAGCTGTAAACATGTACACACAGACTTATAGTGCAGCTCTTGTAGGAAAAGAGACGTGGCCAGGAAACTCATTGCCACCCAACAGGATGCAGGGAAAGTGGTTATTTCTTTAAAGTTGAGAGCAGGAGGAAGCTGCCCTAGACCCTCTCCCCTCTCCTTGCTTTGTTTTGTCTGTCAAGCAGAGGCCTCCTTTCCACTCTATTTCTTAACTGAGTAAACTTCATGATTCTAAACGCAAACACACCCAGAGCAGCACAAACAAGCACTGTTCTCTGCACACACAGCTTCCAGGAGAGCAAGATGAGTGACGGGTTGGCTGCTGAGAGACAGAGATGGAGCCCGAGCAGCTGCTGCTTTTTGCCAAAAGGCCCTGCAGGTTCGACCCATTTGCTCCTTCTTTGTCAGATTGTTCATTCACTCATTCATTCATTCATTCATTGACTCACTCATCCATTTATTCATTCATTTATTCAAATATTTGGTTTCCTGTCTCATGGGCTGGGATTTTGGCCCCTCGTTCTCACTAATCTGTTAACTCCTTGATATCTTCAAACGGGTATTTTAAAATTTTTGTCCAGATTTTATTATTTTTTAAATTTTCTATTTCTTTCATTTCTTCTCATATTTTATTTATTTTATTTTATTTTTGGCTGCATTGGGTCTTTGTTGCTGTGCACAGGCTTTCTCTAGTTGCGGCGAGTGGGGGCTACTCTTTGTTGCAGTGCGCAGCCTTCTCATTGGGGTGGCTTCTCTTGTTGTGGAGCACGGGCTCTAGGTGCGTGGGCTTCAGGAGTTGTGGCACGTGGGCTCAGCAGTTGCCATACGAGGGCTCTAGAGCGCAGGCTCAGTAGTTGTAGCTCGCAGGCTCTAGAGTGCAGCCTCAGTAGTTGTGGCGCATGGGGCTTAGCTGCTCTGCAGCATGTGGGATTTTCCCGGACCGGGGCTCAAACCCATTTCCCCTGCATTGGCAGGTGGATTCTTAACCACTGCACCACCAGGTAAGTCCCCGATTTTGTTATTTTTTTAAATGAGAGGATTGGTTCAGAGACCCTAGCCTGCCATTGTTGGAAGGAGAACTTTCCCCAAACTACATACATGAAAACTTGGAAGCACATTAAACCAAACAATGGGGGTCCATTATGGTGTATCCAGGTAAATGGAATAATACACTGCCACTAAAAGTGTTAAAATATATTATTATTATGCTAAAATACTAAAAATAAAATTTTGAAGAAAAATCAGAGTATAAGTTTTTTATATTATCCCCATTTTTTGCAAAAATAAAATGTCTGTCTGAGCATAGATGGCTAGGAAGAGATCAAACTATTTATAGTGGTTACTGCTCAACAGCTGGGTTTCTTCTCCATGTGCTTCTATAAATCCTAAATTTTATGCCTAGAGAATATATTACTTCTATAGTCAGAAAAATTAGGAAGAAATATTTACCTTTGCTTCAGACATGCAGAATTGCTGGGTTATATCGTCAGTACGTGCCCCTGTGTCCCACCTGTACGAATGTCCACAGGGAGGCCAGTGTTGCTTGGTGAGGGTCCTTGGTCGTTTCAAACCAAGAAGCTTTGTAAACCTGATTTTCTCTGAGTCTGGGGGGAGGTGAGGAGGGCGCTGGCTGTGTCTCCTGGATGTTTTGCTTGCTGTTAAATGTCTTATCCTATCTCTGTCTCATCAGTACCTCTTGGTGAGCATTTATTGACAAGTCATTGCATGCTAATCACCACACTAAATGGACCCAGTTATGAAATGTTTGTGCTGGATGGGAGCTGAGATACTGTAACTAGATGAAGCCTTTGGCATGAGACACACAAGCCCCAGCTGGGCTGCTCTAGATGGGTGTGTGTGTGTGTGTGTGTGTGTGTGTGTGTGTGTGTGTGTGTGTGTGTGTGTGTGTGTGTGTGTGTGTGTGTGTGTGTGTGTGTGTGTGTGTGTGTGTGTGTGTGTGTGTGTGTGTGTGTGTTCGGGGGAATTCCACCCGTCCCTGAGGTCCCCCATCCTCTCCCCAGCAGGTGGCTTCTGGGGCAGGCTTGTGGGGCCCAATGTCCTGTAGAACATCCTGTGAACACAGATGCTCTGGGTTTCTCCCTGTGGAGATGGGGCTCTCACCCCCCCACCCCCCCCCCACTTACTGGGTGAGGCCACCATGTTCTCTTCACAGCACACTGTTCAAAACCCTCCATGCTGCCCCGCCCGTGGCCCTGCCCACCAGGCCCCTCCATGTGGCCCTTGACGCCCCATGCCTTGTCAGTCATTCTGTCCTTCAGATGTACCCTGGCCCTTCCTGGCACAGGGCATCCTATGTCACAACTTCTCCCTCTGCTGGGTCACCCCTTTCCACTTATCTGCTCCCTTCACCTGCCCACCCCTCCACTCTCCTCTGAGATGCCCCACTCGGTGAAGTCACCACGTTCACTCTTCGCAGCATCACGCAAAAGGGGCACCGTGACTCACCCGTGTGGGGAGAGCCCCCGGCATCCTCAGGGCCTCGTCTCAAGCTCCTGGCCTCTCCGTGTTGTGTCCCGTTTTACTAACGGGGGCGGCCCACGGGGGTCTCAGGAGAAGAGTCACCCTAGGAAAGAGCTCAGAAGGCTGGCTGGTGGGTGTGAGATGCAGGCACGTAGCCGTCACCTGGAGCTGGTTACTGTCACAGCATCAGGGCAGGGCTTGCCCACCGTCTACACCCAGGCCTCCTCACCACTCCTAAAAGCTCTGATTTCTGGGTCAAGGCTTCCTCGCCCTGAAAAGGAAATGCAGCCCTGCAGCCTCTGCAGCCTGGCCCCTTGAACTCGCCCTCCTTCTCGCTCTCTCTGCAGACATTGCCTCAGATGCCGACTCACTTCCCTCCTCTCGACTCCGACCCCAACAGAGAGGCTGGTCACTGGCTTTCTCCATCCATTTCTGGGGTGTTGCCCCAGCAGGAAGGAGTGGTTTCCTGTTCACATCCTGTGCTTTGGGCCTTGTGAAATCCTGGTGGACAGCGACGCCCAGCAGGGCTGAGTGTGCCTGACGGCTGCCGTGGTCCAGCTCACTTGTCCTGAGAATGAAACACTGAGAAAGGGTGTCGCCCCAGCGGGTCAGGCCAAACCAGTAGTTATCACAGCCCGGGGCCTGGGGACCACGGGTCCGCTTTGCAGCCATTTGGCTGACGGTAAACTTTTACTACACAGTGCAGAAGCCATTTAGCACCTTTGAAGAAATTGGAAATGTGTGTTTCATGTGTGGTGGTCCTGAAAATTGAGAATAATGACAGAATTATTAACAACAGGCTTCCCGGGCTTGGACTCTTAATTGCCTGTGGTCTGTAATGCTGACAAGCGCTGCAGAATCCAAACGTGAAATACTTAGTCTTGGGAGCCTGAGAGAATGGCTCCTAATTCTTTTGTTTATTGGTTGTGAGAACTGCTTTTGGGGTAGAGAGATGTTGCAAAAGCAAGAAAGAGCATAGAGCTCAGAGTCGAGGGGCCGGGGTTCCCACCCTGATTCTGCTCTCAGTGGGGCCTGAGGCTCCCATGGCTCTCAGGAAGCAAGGTAAACTGATGAGGGCAAAGGCACTCTGTGCAACAATGCATCTTGCAGGGTTCTGCCATGGCTCTGTAGGCAGCTGGGCTGGGGAGAGGCTAAGCTAAGGCTGAGCAGCGGGCTTTCCTGCGGGACTTCTCAGAGCCTTTAACAGCATTGTAATGACAGGTGATATTTATTAAGCACTTACTCTGAGCCATCACAGTGCTAACAGCTTTGCACCTGGCCTCATTTTTATCCTCATTAACAGGTAGGAGAGGAGAAGCTGGGGCTTAGAGATTACACAGAACTTCCCTCCTGTTCACAGAGCTAGTGAGTGGAAGTGTCTGGTCTTTACCTTGGGTCTTTCTGACCAGAGAGCCTGGGCTCTAACCATTATACCTCTGTCTCTCTATCCTGTCCAGAGAACCCTGGGGGGAACCTTTAAATCATGTAGTTCAATGCTCCCATTCTCCAGATCAGAAGATGGAGGCTGCTCGAGGCCTCCGAGAGGATGAACTGCAGGGCTCCTCTCCTCCGTCCTCCACTGTGCCCACATCCCTCTTTCTTTGGTGCTCCCGTGGGGCCCCATGGAGTAGGAGGGGGAGGGCATCTGGGCCATCTGCACAGGTGTTGGTAGAACGTGCCCTCAGGTGCCTTACTGCCTGGCTCCACCCCCTGTGCTGTGCAGCTCTGAGCGGCTTACTTAACTCTCTGTGCCCTAACGCCTGCGTCTGTAATAGTGCCCCTGACTCACAGGCTGGAGGTTGATAACAGAGTTAATATGTGAAATGGGGAAAAGTCATAGCTGCAGGGCCAGTGACTTTCCCAACCCACCTGTGGCCTAGAACCTGCCCTACTCAAGGGATGGGTCAGCCAGGCGGCTCCTGCCAAGGGAGGAATAAAACTGGCAACGACTTCTTCCTAGAAGGAAACAAAAGCTTGTGTGAGACTGGAAAATAAGGCATGTCAGTGAGTGGCCAGCAGATGGCAGAAGCAAGCCAGCAAAGGGAGCCTCTGCCCCGCCTGCTGGCAGCAGCTGCCTTAGAAAAATCCCGTGGTGTTTGCTTGTTGTATTAAGAGATCTCCAGTGTGAGAGCCATCCTTCATCCCGAGCAGGATTCTAAACAAACAGCATTGGCTTTGTGGCCGGCACCAAGGACCCCTGGGCTCCCGTGTACTCCCAGTGGGCACCGATGCCCACTTGCTCCCAAACGTCGGCCCCCTGCAGAGAGGACTGGCCGTTCTCTCTGCTCCTTGACCGCAGAGAACATTCCTACTGGTGCACCAAGGCTCAGAGAGATGCTGCCTTTAAACAGGGGGCTCTTGACAGTGCTTCCATGAGGCCCGTCCTGCTCCTGTGGTTGACCATTCACTCACCAACACGGATTTATGGGCCTCAACTGTGTGCCTGGGCCTCTTCCAGGGTCTGGAATGCAGCATGACCAGCACACACCAGCTCCATGACCGCCAGGAAGCTCACATTCCAGTAGCAGGGAAAGAAAATAACTAGCAAGGAGTTAAGGTAAAGTGGGATCCCACAAGGCACAAGAAAGAAAACCGGATTAGTGACGGTGAAGAGGGTGTCGGGTGGGATTTATTTGAGGCACAACTTTAGGGAGGGTGGCCAGGGAAGGAAGGCTGAGACCTGAGTGGCCAGAAGGAGCCGCCGCCCGGGGAGCTGGGGGGGCTCCCAGGCAGGGGGGGGCAGCTGGCTTGACTCTGGAGGCGGGATGGGCTTGGGTGTTCAGACCAGAGAGGAGGCCAGTGTGGCTAAGCAGCATACACTGGGGGGAGGGGAGGGGAGGACGGGGGTGGCAGGGGCCCAGGCACCTGCAGGGAGGGTCAGGGGTGGGAATTCCACCTGCAGAGAATGTGAAATTGTCCAAATGGTTCAACCTGACCAGTTCTGTGCAGTTCCCTGAGAATCCGGTTCTGACCCTCGCAGACCCTCTCATTCCGCCGGCCCCTCCCTCCAGTGGATCAGGCTGCCCAGGCATCTGGAAATATCTTCAAGTCTTCAAGCGGCTCCTCGCTATGTCTTGCTGACATCATTTCCAGCGGTCTCCTGTGGGTGGCTGCCCCCTCTCTCACCTGCACATCTGGCTCTCGCCTCCCCACCAACCCCCCTTTCAGCCCCAGGTCTAGGGAGGCCCGGAGCAGTTTCCTGGGGCCTCTTGGGGGTGCTCAGGCCAGGCGGAGCTGGCGCCAGAGGCCTCCATCCTCCCTTCTCCAGTTTGACACGTTCCTCTCCCGGCGCTTTAAAGCCGAGACGTGGTCTCCACATCTGAGAAAACAGTTAAACTGACAATTCCTCGCAGACTCTGGTTCAAATCCTTATTAGGCTGTTAAGTGACAGGGGATTTCACTTCCTTCCAGGGGCCTTCGTTTCTGCCAATTCCCAGGCCTCCCCTCAAGGCCTTGCCCATCCTGTCCTCCTGCAGTCGCCTGATGTGGCCAGGGAAGCAGCCGGGGGTCCTGGCAGCCTCTGGGGAAAGTGGGACCCGTGCAGTAGGGCTGAGGGTTGGGAGTCCCAGAATGGGGCCCAGGGGAGGGCGGGGTGGGGACCCAGAAGTGACCAGCAGGTAGTAACTGAGGGGTCCTTGGGGAACGTGTTCTGGTGACACGGCCGTGGAACGCCTGCCTCCTGTCTGGGGATTTTACAGCTCTGCTCTGGACACGCACAGAGCAGTACCTGTAAGCACGCATCCATACATATAGACACACACATATATACTTACACACATAGACCTACGCATAGACATACACATATACACACACACGTGGACACACACGCATAGGCATGTACATATGCACACACACATGTACATGTACATATATGCCTACATGTACACATAGATACACATACACTCCCAGATATGTGTATACCTACATGTACACACAGCTATGCACACATACGGATGCATATATAAACAATGTAGATATATACCTACATAAATCACCCAGGCTGGGTCCAAACCCAGTTCACTGAGGTCGACAGGGCCTTTGGGGAGCTGCCTGCCCGCTCTGGGCTTAGTTCTCATCTGCAGCGGGACAGGGTGATGGTGCATTTTCAATGAGAAGATGCATGTGGCACACGTTCCCAGTGGAGACACGGCCACAGCATCCAAAGGGCAAGGGCTGCGGGTCCCTGTACCCGGGAAGCACAGGCGCACCTGCTGCAGGCGACCAGGCATTGTGACCCTGGCCCGTGCCTTTGGGGCACACTTCGAACACGAGACTTCCTGGGGGCGCACACGGCCCGCTGCACAGAACAGTGGATTTGAGGACAAACCGAAACAAACTTTCCAACGGAACCCGGGGCTCTGCCTGTCCTGTCTGAAATCAGTGTCCCACTTAGGGAGGCACAGTCCAGCCACCAAAAGCCCTCAAGGTGAGTGAATCCCCAGTGTGAATTTCTCAAGGAACTTTCAAAAGGTCGGGTTAGTATTCCTCGCCACACCTTAACCCCTCTCCTGGCTTTCCCCTCCCCCACGCTCTCTCAACGGTGCCTTTTCCAGGGACTTCCTCTTCCCCAAACTCTCTGGCTGAGGCATCCTCAGGGGTCCTTGTCCTGCTTTCTGCTCCACGTTTTCCTCCTGCCTCGTCCCTCCTCCTGGTGATGTCACACCAGCCTGGGCTGGCGTGGGGATGAGGTGGATGTGGGGAAAACAGCGGAGGGGCCGTTTTCTTGAGCAGGTAAGGGGAAGAGGAAGGCTGGTTCCTCCCCCCGTGGTCAGAGTCGTCCCTGTGACACACAGTTATTGCTCAAGGAACTTTGGGGAGACGAGACCAAGTACTGAGCCCCTCACCACACACACTTCCATGACCTGAATACTCACCTTAATGACTTGTCAAAATATCCCCCGAATTCATTCACAGAATAAAACTTCCCTGAGATGGATCTGTGAGGATGTGCCGTGGAAAGCACGGCGCGGGTGTGAGGCCGGATGCAGGCCGGGCGCAGGCGGGCGAGCGCTGCCAGTGCACCCTGGCTCTCCTCCCATCAGGCCTCACACACAGGCTGTGCAGGCAGGTGTGTGTGTTATACCCCCACCTCCCGGGCTGAGCCCTCCGTGGTGCCCTGCTTGCTCCTGCAGGGCGCTGGGGGTACTCCCAACCGCGCTCTAACTTAGGGAGAGCCTATCTTCAATCTGTGTCTGCATTTGTGGGGTTACGTTTTATACCTGCCCCTTGCAGTGTAGAAAGAAAATAGATTTCGAATCTGATTCTGTTCAGTGCAGTTAAATACTGCATGTAAACATTCCCCTCCATGAGTTCATTCGGTGTGGACTAATTAGAAAGTAGGTGTTTTACATACTTGCATTATGCAAAAATCCTTAGTGTGTTGTTATATAGGTGTTTTGGAGTGTTTTAGTGATACCTGGAAAATTGGTTGGGGGTTTTTGGACGGTCTGGGAATGTGTTATTGTTTTTTCCCATTTCACATAATGGGATATGAGCTTCCGATGAAAATTTGCTCTGCAAAGCATTTCCAGGAATTGATAATATATGGATAAGGAGGGTTGCCTGCATTTTACTTGATCTGCACTGCTGGTCGGGGGTCGTTCTCACACCACTGGCCGAAGCCAAACAGACTGAGAGTCAGGGAGGGAACAGGGGTTGACACAATGAATCCCTACCTCTTTTTGTTATTAACAAGAAAATTAATAAGTGCCTCAAAGAACCCTGCTGGGTGAGCAGCTGATGAAAATGCTCTCTTAGGGGCTCCCCTGCGAGTTGTCTGGTAGTGGCTCCCCTGCCACTACAGCCACGCTGCAGCTGGACGCTGGTCCAACTGGGGGCTCTGCCAGGCCGGGATGCAGAGCCCTGCCTCTCATGGTGCCAGGCGTGGGGTGAGCTGAGCCCGTAATTAGTTAGAGCTGCAGCTGATTGATTTTCTCAAGGCTGGCACTCACCTCGGGGCCTGGGAGGCCCGGGGGGGTTCTGTTGTGCCAATGTGCAGCCTGGCTGCCCGTGTGCCAACTGCCGCTGGGATTTCACTGCAGCCTTTCCTGCAGCAAACCAGGGATGGCCTCAGCCCCGCCTGTCACCGTGGCATGGACTGTGTGAGCCCGCTGCACCTGGCGGCCGAAACAGCCCGGATTCTGCCGGAAGATGCTTGTGGCCTGAAAGCTCACTTTGCCGTCACTCTACCCTGAGACGCAGCTTCTGTGCTGGCAGGATTCACGCAAACAGAAGTTGCTCTGCTCTTTCCTCCTCGGGCCTCCACTGCTGCCATCTGCCAGGGAGAGCCACTTGGTGATACTGTTAATTAAAACCATGGCACTCGGGGGCAGGAAACACGCTTAAAACTCTGAAGCCATTTTTCCCTAATAGAAATCTTATTGTGGAGGTGTTTGTGGAGGTCGGGCTGACCAGGAAAACCTGCCAGCCTCAGATGAACTCCAACAGCTTTACCTAATTTACTCACCTGGGGGCCTGGAGGCAGAGCGGGGAGAAGGGCCTGCCATCAGCAATGGATCAGGGCGGCCACCCTCACCTCTCACCCTAGATTCTGTCCTGGGACTGGGAGATGGGAGGAGAGAGCCAGGCTTTCGTGGAGGAATCAGGAACTGCGGAGTGGATGCTTTGGGAATCGCTGACCAGGCATCTGGGAGTGAGCCTGACTGGCCATCTCTGCGCTGAGCTGTCTATAGTCAGACGGCTGTTGTCACCTGGAAATTAATTTTAAAGCGGCGGCTGTGACGGGGGAGTGGCTCTGTGCTGGATCCATCAGTCACCCACACAGAACTCCCCTTTCCATGTTTCCTGGCCCAAGTCGCTACTTGAATGCTGACGACTCCTTGGAGCTGGCAGCATCCAGCAGACCTAGGTGGCTCCTTGGAGGGAAGCTGGAGTGATTTGAACAGGCCCAGAGGGAAAGGGCAGCAGAAAGCCTCAGGAATGTGCGGGCCCGAGCCTTCTGCAGTGGAGGGAGTCGTACTCCTGCCGCAGAGGGGTTAACTTATTCAGGGTTCTTGGCTAATTTGTGAAATTACCTCTTCTCACGGGGCTAGGAGAGAGCGGTCTTAAATAGGAGCAGTTTAATTCTTGGATCCTGGTCCTAGTCAACGAAAAGCCAAATTTTATCCTCTCTCCTTCACTCGCCCATTTAAAGCCTGAGGCGGTGGGGCTGGGAGGGTGAGGGCCTGGAGTTGCTATGGAAACTCAGGGCCTGGAAGTGGACACAGCGCTTGAGTGCAGGTAGTGGTCCCTGTGCCGGACACGGCCACTCCTCCTCTCCCCCGCCTTCGAGCTCTGCCTGCCTGTGGTCCTGGAGAGACATGGAGACCACAGAGCCCGGCCTGCCCTTCAGGCACCCTGGCTTTCCCAGAGACTCACATAGCCCTCCTATAGGCTCCTTCCAGAATGTTCTCCGAATTCTCTCCCAGTTCAACTCCTTTATCTCCATAGCAAGCAACACCCCATGATTAACGGCCAGACCCAATACTGTCTTTCATTCCTGGCACCTCGGCCTCTGATAAGCAGGTGGGGGTCTCCTATGCCTAGGGGCTGCATCCCACTGGTTCTGTTGAAGCTCAGAATCCTTCAGTGGCCAGCATTTGTGCAGTACAGACATCCCTGCAATACAATGAAGGACTGTCTGGCCTTTATCCCTGGTTTCTGAGAGGAAACTTCTAAATCTTTAGAATTTCCTGGGTGATAGCAGTATCTTTGCTATTCATGGGGGCCCCTTGGACCAGACCTGGGTTTATGCTAATGAGATAAATCAGGATGAGGCTGCTAGAAAGATCAACCATGTGGTCAGAGGACTGGGGCTTAGACCTCTGTGATATCACACATTGCGGGAGGGGAGGGGGCTAGAGGGTGAGTTCAGTGGTGCAGCCCGTGATCCAGTCATCCTGCCTACAGAGAAAGCTCTGGACCCCAGGGGCAGGTGAGTTTCCTGGGTGGTTATATACATCCATGTGCTAGAAGGGGGACGAGACGAGCCCTGATTCCAAAGGGAGACAGCACAGAAGCTCTGTGTTTGGGGCCCTCCCAGGCCTGGCCCTAAGCATCTCTTCATCTGGCTCCTTGTCATTTGTGTCTTTCGTAACAATGCTAATCCTAAGTATAACGGTCTCCTGAGTTCTAGGGTCCTCCTGGCAAATTACTGAACCCAGGGAGGTTGTGGGAGCCCAAATCTGTAGCCAGTGGGTCAGAAGTGCAGGTGGCCTGGGGACCCGGGAGCACTGGGCTGGCATCTGAAGGGAGGGGCTCTCATGGGGACCACCCCCTCGCAACCTGTGAGGTCAGAGCTAAGCCCGGGCCGTGCACGCCAGGTCACGCTGCAGTCCCTCAGTACGAGTTCGGGGAAAGGAAAAGGAGGCACCTCTGCACTCTGACACGTCGGCTCGGTGCTTTCCTACGCTGGCTGCTCCTTGAGGTCTCCCGAGGGGCTGTTAGGGACACGAGCTGCCTGGGGCCCTTCCTGAGCGGTCTGCTTTGGTGGGTGTGCAATGGGTGCCTGGAATCTGCATGTTTAACAAGTTTTTGCAGGAAGTTCAGAGGCATAATCGCATTTGAGAGTGACTTTCTCAAGGAGCAGAGCACACGTTCCGGGCAGAGAACATCTGCTTGAAAGGAGAGAACTTGCAGGAGGCCATTTGCCAACATTCAAACCAAAGGGAACAAAGGGACGGTGGAGAAAGAGTTAAGTGCTGGGCGCAGGGCACATTAAGATCTGTGTCTGGGAGGGCACAGCTTGAAAGCCAGGGTCACCCGGCCTGTGCTGTGACACAGCAGCAACGTGAGAGGCCTTCTTGCCTCTCAGGACGCTCTCCCCTGGCTCCAAGGGCCTCCGGTTTTTCCTTAGGGTCAAGGCATAGTGCCCTCTGAGGGGACCAGGCTGGAAGCCACGAGCTGCTGCCGGCAGGGCCCGGGGACCTCAGCAAATGGAGCTGTGAACATCTGGATGTGGGGCACAGGGCAGAAATGCCTAGAGAACTGGTGGCACCTGATTAATTGGCCGTGACAACTTTCTCATGTCTGACCCTTTTCCCTTCTCCCCGGCCACTGCCCTGAGCCACTGTCAGCTTCCACGGGGGCGATGCCCACTGGCTCCCTCTCATCTCCCTGCTGCTTCTCTTGCCTCCATGCAGCCTTTCCTCCTCACAGCAGCCAGGGTGCTCCTTTTAAAAGTCAATCAGATCATGTCTCTTTTGCTGAAAATCCTCCAATGGACTGTCCTCTCACTGGGAAAAATAGGAGCCCCTGTGATGTGTCCCCGCCTGTATCCTCCACCTCCCTTGGTCCACGCCTGTACCAATTCGCAGCCACACTGGTCCCTTTCTGTTCCTTAGTGAGTCCCACGCTCCCTTCTACCACAAGGGCCTTTGCATAAGATGTTCCACTGCTGCAATGCCCTGCCCTCCCTCGCACATTTGGCAGGGCTGGTTTCTTGAATTTTATCATCTCGCCCTAATGTCCCTCTTCAGAGAGGCCTTCCTTGAGCAAAACAGATAGACAGGTTACCCCTACTATTGTCCAGGACATAATCCTGTTGTCCTTCAAAGAATTGATCAGGCTTCTCAATATGTGTTTACCTGTTTGTTTTTCCTGTCTTTTCTACTATGCTGTTGAATGTTCCATCCAGTGCCTGGCAGACAGTAGGTGCTTATTTCAGTACAAGTGGCAATAGGAGTGTGGCAGGCGATAACCCCGACATCCTCGGTGGCTTACCTCAGAAAGGGCTCTTTCTTGATCACAGGGTTTGCCCAGCGCCGATGGGTGGGGACTTCTGCTCGCCACACTCCAGCTAAAGGGGGTTCTGCCACCATGCAGCCGCTTCATCCCGACTAAACGTCCTGCAAAGTTTGCTAAAGGAGAGGAGTCAAGAGAAAAAGGAGATGCATGGTTTTCGCAGCATGGCAGCCCCACGTGCCACTTCTATTCCTGGTCTATTTGCCCCATCCAGACATATGGCTCCAACTTACTGCAGAAGGTCCGGGAAACGGAGGGGGCAGGTGGGATGCCGGGTGAGCACGAATGGGAGGACCTGGGGAGCCAGAAGATCTAGAAGCCAGAGGTCCCACAGGGGGCGGGAGGACCACACCCACGGCAACGAGCACAGAAGCTTCCCCGAGATCTTCCCTGCCTGTATTCTTCTAGGAACTAATGGTCAGGCTGAAGAGTGGGCAAGGACTCGGGACAAATCCTCCATTTCCTTTTGCACGAGCCCTGGCCTGTGTGACGGAGTAGCTGTGTCTTCCGCGGGCAATGTAGATGTTAGGAGGTGGACAGAGACTCTGCAGTCATTATCAGGCTCTGCTTGCCTAATGTTCCATGAAGCACCTTGGAAAACAGACCGCCGGGGGAAATAAGTGATCGCGGGGGCACCGGCGACCTCCAGCTGGCTTCAGGGGTACTCCCGTTCCCTGTGCGGCCTCCCGCCCTCCTCGTGGGCTCCTGGGAAATGGGCGGCAGAAACCAGCCCAGTGATTCACCTCCCGCCTTCCTGTGACTTCCTCCCGGTCCCGTGCAGGTCACGTTTAATTATAAGGCTGTGGATGGCGGGCATATTAATTATAGGGCTGAGGCTGTGTTACCTAGAGAAAATCGGTGCACATGGAATCCTGCTTTCCTCAAGGAGGAAAATTGTATTTTTCCTGATCTCAAAAAGAATGCCAGGGAAAGGAGCAGAGTCACACTTAGGAGTTTTAAACTAATGAGATTCAGTTTTAAAAAATTAAAAACCTTTTTATATGCAGAAGATTGGGAGAATCCATTTCCGGCATTTGGAGTTTCTCTTCAGCTGCGTTACCTGGCAGTGGTCTGGTGAGGGGCAGTGGCTTTCCTATGGGGAGGGTTGGGGTGCTGTCTTAGGTAGAGCCAGCTTGGCTCCTGGTGTAAAGCCAAGAGTAGGTTAGGCTGGGTTTTCTAAATACATAGAGCAAAAGCGTTCCTTGGCAAGAATCTTTCTGGCAAAAAGCAAGCATGTATGTTCCAAAGAGTAAGATGGGGTGAGAGTTTGACATATTTTGGTTTGTGAATAAATAAAAACCAAGCTAACACTGATAATAATAACAACAAGAACTGTTCTTTGAGCTTGTGTTATATGCCAGGCCACATTCCAAGTGCTCTGGGTGCACTCTGCCATTTAGTCTTCACAGCAGTCCTGAGGTGGTTCCCACTTTAATCCCATCGCTCATGTGTGTATGTGTGCATGTGTGTATGTGTATGTGTACACACACACATGTTCTTGTACTCATATGTGCATGCATGTGTTCCTCTGTGTGTGACACTTCGTACCCCACTTGGTGTCAGGCCCTTCATGTGGTCTCTTTCCTGGATCCCCCAATAGCACAATGAGGTTGGTACTGTCACCTGCTCCACTTTGCAGGTGAGGAGAGCACTGATTTTCGATGGAAACGGAGTCTGCACGGTGGAGGTGGGACCCGAACACAGATTAACCCAGTCACAATCCTGAGGACCCCCGGTCCTACACTACTCTTGGAGTTTAGTATTTTTCCTGTTTTTTTCTTTTATTCTCTTCTGCTTGGTGGGTGGTGGCTGGGACTGTGTGGGTGCAGGCTGTTAGAGGGTCAGGCCACTGGCTAACTTGTTCATTTTGCCTTTCCCAAGACTCGTGGGGCCCCATGAAAAAGTCAGCTTAAGTGATCAATTATTCAACACAAGGACAGAAAGCTCTGCATTGAGGCCAAAAACGGGGGTAGACAATGGTAATTTATTAATAAAAGGAATTCCACCACGTTCCTCATCCTGTACTAGGAGAGAGAGTCATGGAATCGACTGAGTGAAGGCATCAAGTTTAAGCCGCTAATTACTTCCTAATCATGCAGAATAAAAGCTACATCCCTTAAAATACATCAGACGGCTAAACATAATCTTTGCTTTTCCCGGTATCATCTAAGGCATCCAGATGTTACTGTAATAACTGCTCCATAAACAAACACAAGACCCAGCTGCAGGGCCGACTTCTCAGCATTCTTTTGCCTCCCAAAGTCTCTCCCCAGGCTGGGTTCTCCACAGCTGCTCAGCGTCGCCGCAGCCCTGCTGGGAGGGGACGGGCTGTGGGTACAACCACACGCCAGAGGGAGGCCAGCGGGGAACCTGCCAAATCTGAGTGTGATTGAACCCGGGACCCACCTGAAACCTTTTGTCTGTGGTCCTTCAGCAAAGCTGAGGGGTTTGGGCGTAGAAGAGGATGACTTGAGCAGATTGGAATAAACGACCTCAAACACTGAGACATACTTAGGTGGCCCAATTTAATTTAGGGCCATCAACATTAGTGATGGTGAAAGTAGCGAACACTGACTGGGGGCTTATTACGTCTTACTGCGTTGAAGCATCCACTCTGTGAGATGGCTGTGTCACAGAATGAGATTCAAAGAGGTGAAGTGATTTCCCCGAAGTCCCTCTATAAGTAGGTGGGGAAGGTGGAATCTGAGTACCAAAAATCTGGTTCTGCTATTTCACACGTTTCCATTTGGTTCAAGCTGGCCTTTCATCTTTCCAAGCAACTTCCGTAGAATTCATGATTTGGTAAACTAAAGTTGGTTTTGACATTCAGCAAAAGATCGCATTTTTAGCGTTCACTCTTTTTTATCTTGTGTGTGTATAAAATGACTGCTCACTTGCTGTAAACGTTTCGAACAACACAAAGCACAAAGACAAATTAGTGACCACCCAAATCCCATCCCCTAGTTTAACAGTTTGTTGAATATTCCTCTGGGCATACTCCATCCCAGAATGTTCCATGATATGGGATACCCCAAAGTGCTCCAAGCAAGGGGCTCTGCAGTCATGATGGCTGGGAGACTCTTGGAGGGTCATGAGGTGTATCCTCATGTTAAAGGATCTAAGATGTTCTGCGGTAAACGAACTCATTTGTCTTGATCCCATCTCAGGCTCCCCAACCCAACTTGTCCATGGAATGCCTTATCCCATAACATGGATGTGCGCTCCTTCCAGAGAGCGTGCTCTGGGGAATGCTGGCCTCAACACCCTGCACTCATCCACAGGCGTTTATCAAACAGAGACTCTGGGCCAGGCCAACGCTAGGCTCTGCAGGCTCAGGGCTGAAGGAGGCAAGTCCCCATTCCACAGTGCCCACTTTTTCTATTATTTCGAGATTTTCCAAGAATACAACCTTACTATCTACAAATTATGATGGTTTTGTCTCTTCCAACGTTCAGGACTGCTTTTATATTCTTGTCTAATTGCTCTGTTTAGCACTTCTGGAAAAATGTTATACAATGGTAGTGATAAAGGGCACCATAACTTTGTGACTCTAATGGAATACTTGTAGCATTTTCACAATGAATTATGATGGTAATTTTTGGATTGAAATGTGTATTTAAAAAATATTTATAAAGCATATCCCCTATTTCCCTTTCAAGTATCAGAAGTGGATACTAAATTTTATGAAGTGTATTTATGGCTTATAAGAAAAGAAGTGATCGCATGCTTCTTTTCCCCTTGTCCTGTTAATTTGGTAAAGGCATTTTTAAAAGTTTCCTAAATGGAACAGTTCCTGGACTGTGCACACCATCATGGTGTGTCATTTGCTTCTATTTGCTAATTACGTTCAAGCTGTTTGCATAAACCTTCTCTACCTACCTTTTCTGGGGTGATCTATGTCAGCCCTGGCTTCCAGGTTATACAGCCTTCATAAAAACCATCAAGTGATTTTTGTCTTTCTCTATGCACTGGAACTGTTGAAACAGTGTAGGAATAATCAGTTCCTTGAAGATTTGAGAAAACAAGACTCTGCCAAGCAGCAACTCCTGCCCTGCTATTACTGATAGTGTAAATTGTTTCAGCCACTTTGGAAAGTAATTTGTTAATACCTAGTTAAGTCAAAAACATTTATACCCTATGATCCCACAACACACTCCTATATCTGTAGCCTCGAGAAACGCTCTTACGTGCACAAGGAGACGTGTACCAGAATTTTCACTGCAGTGTTGTTTTGGTTAACAAATCGAAAATGACCTAAACGTTCTAATAGGGGATTGGATAAAGTAATTTATGCAACAGACTAATCTGTAGCAGTTGAAGTGATCGAATTAGGTCTCCCTGGAAAATTCTCAAAAACAAAATATGAGGGGGAGGGAGAAGAAAGTGAAAAAGAACATGTCCATTTAGATACAATTTGCATAAAAGTAACACAGGAAACAATACTACGTACGATTTTTGGATGCACATCTATTATCAGAAGTACAAAAGGGAAGGATATTCATCACTTTTAAGAATCCGGTTTCCACGGAGGAGGGAAAGAGAGGAACAGAAATGGTACTTGAAATGTCTTGGTATTATTTTATTCACTAAATCAAAAAGGTCTGCTGTAAGTACAGAACAACCATGGCATCTCCTAAAGCTGAGTGGTGGGACATGGGTGTTTGTTATATTAACCACATTTCGTTGATGGCCTTACCACATCCTCTGCTGCCTTTATTAATTTTTACCTGGTTTCTCGAGAAAGGGCTGAGAGAGGTCTTCCAAAGTCACCTGTTATGTCTCTAATCCTTTCTCCTGTTTATGCTCTTTTCAGAGTTGGAGATGGAGGCTGGATGGTGACGACTGACATTCTCTGGGTACCCTGACCTGGATAACACGGTGCTCGGGACACAGCAGGTATCCCATAAACGCGAGGCGACATCACCCCCACCACCAGCATCACCCCCACTGCGGCTCTACACTTGTCTCCCCAGATTCTCTGCACCACCTGCCTCGGTATGGACTGTGGTCATTTCCAGGCGTGGGTGGGAGCGGCACCTCGTGAGGAGTGGGGGCATGGGCCCGGCACTCACTGGGCCCTGTGCGTGTCACTTCTCTGCTCCGTCCACTTGCAGTACTGATTCCCAGGTTATTCTTCAGGACTTGTCCCACCGGGTTGGTGGCAATAAGGGGGCTGTAGCTTTGCCCCCTCCTCTGTCCTGCCCACGCACAGCACTTCCTCCTTCTCCCTGGCAGCCTGTTGCTCCGTCCCCAGCTTTCACAGCTTCTCCTCTTGCTTCTCTGTGAATTGAAATCATGTGTGTCCCCTGGCAGTCTCCTGCTGTGAGCCTGTTCTGATTGTAGCTGATGGACTTCTGTCAGCATCTATGGCTTGCGGGGGAGGGGGGGCAGTTCTTATTCCCTGATTTCAGAGGAGGCCAAGTTTACTTGTCCATGTGTAGATGCCTTAGGTCAGTGGTTCTCAACGTGGAGCAATGGTTCCTGCATCCCAGGGACATCTGGCAATGTCTGGAGACATTTTGGGTTGTCACACCTGGCTTGGGGGTGGTGATGCTTCTGGCATCTGGTAGGGAGAGAGCAGGATGGTGCTCAACACCCCACAAGGCAGCGAGAGGACAGCTCCCACCCCAATAAAGAATGATTCTGCTCCAACTGTAACCAGTACCGAGACTGAGAAGCCTTGCTTTAGGCTCAATGAGCCGTTTATTCAGGTCTGCCCCATTTTACGCAACGGCTTGGAGCCGCGACATGTGCTTCATCTGGTTTTATTTAACACGCACCAGGCACCTGGTGCTGTACTATTGCTGGATGACCTTCCATCTATCTTGTAACTTTGCTAATGTGCACAGTACAAAATATCCACTTGAAGTCAGAAGATGGGTTTGAATCTTTGTTACGCCACTTTCTTCTGTGCATTCACTTAACACATCTTTGCAGCGCGCCTACGAGGCACCAGATCTGGAGCCAGACTATGCCCTTCTGGTGCTCACAGCCCAGCGGGAACACAGGAAGTAAACAAGGAAAGGGATAAAGCAAGGCACGTTTAGGACAGCAGTGTTCAGTAGGAAGGAAATAGTTCCGAGAGTACACAGGCAGGTGGTGTATTAGTCTCCTGGGGCTGCTGAACAAACTGCCACAATTTGACTTAAAACACCAGAAGCATATTGTCCCCAGTCTGGAGGCCAGATCTCTAATGCACGTGTGGGCAGGACAGAGCTCCTCCGCGGGCTCCGGGGAGGGTCCTTCCTCCCCTCTCCAGCCTCCGGCGGCTCCAGGCCTTCCTTCGTTGTGGCTGCCTCACTCGGCCTCTGCCTCGGCTTCAAATGGCTTCTCTGTGTCTTCTCCTCTGTTTCTTATAAGGACACGTGTCATTGGATTTAGGGCCTGCCTGGAAAATGCAGAACGATCTCATCTCAAGATCAGTAACTTAATTACGCCTGTAAAGACCAGACCCTTTTGTCCAAATAAGGTCACATCTACAGGTTCTGGAGGTTGAGGTGTGGACATATCTTTCTGGAGGTCAGCATTCAACCTGCTACGGATCCACACAATCTTCCCTGGAAGTCCCCAGCTGATTTCCTTTTTTGATCTTTAACCATCAACAGGAGAGGCTGGATTAGACTAGGCAGGATTCATTAACCCTTCCAAAGCACACTGATGCTCAAACACGAACAGAGTTCTAACACCAAGAATAAGGCAGGCAGAAATCCTGTCTGTTGGCTGGACAGAGAAGCAGCAGGCTCTACCACCGTAACCCCCTTCCCCTCCTCCCCGCCTTCCAGACCTGCCCACTGTCACCCTCCCTCCGTGCTCTTTATCTCATTTTTCCTGAAGCAGAGGCTCTGAGGCTGGAGCGTGCATCAGAAGCACCTGGAGGACTTGGGTTTCAGGTTCACAGCCTGCACTTCTGACGAGTTCCAGGAGATGCTGAGCTGCTGGTCCAGGCACCACATGTTGAGAATCTCTGGGCTGAAACTGCTTCCTGCTGCTGCCGGCTTCTCGGCCTCTTGACCCTGGGATTCCCGCTCAGCCCCGCTTCCACCCGGCCCCTCCAGGTCCTGCCTCCTTTCCTCTTGTGTGGCATTTACTCTCGGGCTCCCCCCGTCACCGCACTCGGAGCTCGTGTCTTGCAGCCAAGGACAGCGTCTCGTCCCCGCGCCGCAGCATCCAGCACAGCATCCACGTGGATGGCACGCATCAGGTGGGTGGCGCGAGTGACGTTCATGCAGCCTTCCTCCTCGAGGAGCCGGTGGGCGCTGAACTCCAGGCTTCCTGCCCCCAGCTGGCTCTCAGCACGGCTCCCCGGGGAAGCCATTTGCCCTCCCTGGGCCTCCGTTTCCTCATCTGCCAAAGGGGCACAGTAGCACTTCCCTTAATGTCAGGACTCTCAGATGTGGGGAAAGCAGGGGGAATGCTCCCGGCATGGATGAAGGGCCCGTCAATGTTAACTGTGGGGAATACAGCCTTCTCTCTGGGACGAGGCAGGCCACATGCGCGTGCTCCCCCGGCTGTGCTGGGTTTCATCGTCAGGTAGAGCTTCTGCAGCTAGGCGTGTTCCTCAGCGGGTGCAGGGCTGAGAGAGGCCAAGCAGGGCCACCGGAAGAGCCTGGTGTGTTGACTGGGAGCGCTGGTCTCCTCCATAGCGAGGAGTCACTTCCGCTTTTGAAAACCAGAAGACAGGTGCAGTTACGTTACAGTGTAGAATGAAAATGCTCCTAAGTTTGAAGGTACAGTGTGCAGATTTTAGCAGTTCCTTGGGCAGAGGCCCTACCCCTACAGGGGCTGTTCCTTCACTGCCCCACCCCCACCCTAGGGCGCCCTGCACAGAGCTGCACACAGGCCAGGGGCTCAGGCCTGGGAGAGGAGAACAGACTAGTGAAGCTGCTTTCCAAGCACTTCTCTTACCCTAACACAAATGCTTTTGCAACCCCTGTGCCCCAAGGCCATGTTTCACACCGAGGCAGGGCCTGGAGGCAGGAGTTGACACCAGGCAGCTCTCACCCTTGGAGGAAAAAAGCATTTGATTATTTGAGGCCAGAATGGTCCAGCCTTCACCTCCCTGGCCTTTTGCACTGGAACAAGGCCAGTCAGTTCTGTCTGCTCCTGCTGGTGGTGACTTGGTTTAATCACACAACTGCGTGTCTGGGAGAGCTCCTTGGCTGCCTTGACTACACATCCTCACCCCTGCCCGGCCTCGCACACACTCCCCAGGTCATTCATCTCATAAATAATTCCCGTTCAGCCTTCCTGGTTCTTTTTCAATATTGCTTCTTCCAGGAGCTATGCCTGACCACGTTTGTTTGCCAAACACAGTGTGTGGCACAGGCTGAATGTTTATGTACATTTAGTGAGTGGCCAGAGCTTAATATTCATGAGGAGCACAGCCGTAAGTATCCACACATGTAAAAATGCACCTGTGCCTTTTCCATAGTGCTCCGCAGAAACTCAAAGGAGAAAACGCTTGTGAAAATACCTGATGAACTACAAAGCAGTGCCCAGCCCCGTGGTGAGAAAGCCCTTTCCCAGAGGATGGTCCAGAACACTACTGCAGTATGCCCTAACACACACCAGTGCTGTGTGTGGCCCTGGCTTTGCAAGGAATCACGTTAAAAGAAGCAAATTCCACAACCAAAAATGATTAGAAATAAATTGCAATCTTTTCTTGCTTGTCCACAAACATTAATGGGGATCCTGTTAGAAACCCAAAGCATCTCTTCTCCAAATTTCCTTTTCTCCCCATCACCTCATACCCTTCATGTTTCTCACCTGCCAAACCCCCAAATAAATCTCCTGACACCCCAAAGTAATCCTCTCTCCCTCTCCTCCTCTCCTGCCTCCCCCGTCATTATGTAGATTCTCCAGCCACTGCGGCATCTCCAAGTTTACCTAAAACCCAGATTCTTTGTAACAAAGGAGAACCCTGGGACTTCCCCAGCTAGCCAGCATCCCTTCATTGTCCCTGCACCAGAACCTGACTCCTCAACCCCATTTCCAAATTGTGGGGAGGGGAAGAATTTGGGCTAGCAAAAGCAAGGTCATCTTTAGTGGATGGACGGTACAGGAGGAGGAAGTCTGAGGATTTTCAACCCCCATCAGTCATATCTCATTGGCAGTCCTGCTTCTAATTCTGCACCATTTTCTAGTTTGTAGGGAAGCTTCCTTTCCATCATCTGTGTGTCTCCAGGCCAAACCTGGGAGGTGGTTCTCCCTCTGCCTCTACCTTTTTTATTTTCATTTTTGCTTTTTTTCCAGATGAGAACACTGAGCTCAGGTAAGTGAAGTGACCAAACAAGAGTCACAGCACCTAGGGGACAGAACTAGGACTAGACAACACAGTCTCTGACCCCGGGGTCCCCCAGAGCCAGCTCTGTCAATTAGCAGTTTACTAGCGATCTGACACCGCACACTTGTGAGCTGATGCTATTCCAATCATCCCCATGTTACAGATGCATCAACCGAGGCTTAGAAAGCTGAAGTAACTTGCATGAGGTCTCACAATCAAAAATTGACAAACCTGGCATTTGACTTTGTTCAATTAACTGTAAGACCCACGGATATTTGCCTCTTCTGTTCTTGTCCCATGATATATGATCAAAACTTTGTACTAGTTGTTTCGTGTCTCTTTTTCTGCTGTATATATAGCACTTACCCTTGAAATATCAAGGAAATCAGAAAAATGTGTTCTTTGCAACCCTTCTCAGTGCCTCCTTCCACCCATGTGCCCCAAGGCCAGTGGCCTCACACCTCCCTCTGCAAGCCCTGCCCACCCTTGCTCTGGAGGCCACGGCTGCCTGCAGCTTCTCGGCCAGAGCTCACTGCAGTCGGGCTGTCAGGGTCAGACCCGGTATCTGCAGGGGAAGCTGTGGACACCTCCACCACCAGTAACACCAGGTGAAGTTCAAGGCTGGGAGCATTCCCGAAGGGCTTAACTTTATTTTTATCGTCTCAAGTGTGTTCTCTAGGTCTCTGGGGGGACTTTTGTTTACTTATGGAAGAAGACAAGCAGGATCAGTCTTCCCTGGGCCTCGGGAGCAACACAATTCCGCGAGGTTGGTACCAGAGTGAGGCATGCGTGGGCTCAAGTCCCTGCTTCCCTGGCACCTGAGGGGCCAGCGGCGGCTGCCTCAGGTCGGGGGTAGGGCTGGCAGGCCAAATAGTACCTTTCTATGTGCAATAAACCATTTACGCTCCCCTCCCATTCCTGGCACCCCAACTCAGAACCTAGACCCCAGGCTGTTTCACATCTCTCTCCTCTCCCCTTCCTCTGCCCTTCCTTCTCTCCAATTCCCATTGTGACAACAGTCATTCTGAGGTGTCAAGAAAGACCTTTTCTTTTTAATCAAAAGGGGAGAATTCTAACATCTTGAGTCTGGATGCCGCCTTGAAAGGTCACCTGCTGGACAGCCCCGTCTTTAGACAGGACCACTTTCAACTGATCCAGACAAATGGAAGCTTTCTCTACACATTTGCTTAAAAAGGACGTTCCTTTCTCTTTTTGTGGTTTAGGAAAAGGCTAATTTTAACACATCAGAAGAGACACTTAAAGGACCGTGCAATACGAAGTCAAATGTGCCAATTACACCTGCGCCGTTCGCAGGCAACTGCATAATGAATGGGCTCCTTTTACAGGCGACCGTCTGCGCCAAGTCCTCGCACCGTCCGTAAGGGTCAGCCTTTCTCGCTCTTAATTTCTTAAGTCAGATGAAGCTATTCTATACGCGCATAGAGGGACCTGAAGGCGCAATCAGTAAATTGGGACAGGTTGGTTAAATTGATCTGTAAATGATAATTGTGGGAAAAGTCTAGCCCTTATGGCTTCCTAATCGAAAGCCCATCACCTGAATAGGTGAGTGCCTCCTGAGGGGTGAGTGCCTCCCGAGGGGTGAGTGCCTCCCGAGGGGTGAGTGCCAGTGTTTCCACAGTTTCACATATGTTTGGTCCCATTATCTGAATAACTTAAAAAATACACTAATAAAGGGAGGAAATAATATCAGAGCTTCCGGCCAAGGGAAGAGAGAAGCACCTGCCGAGATTCATCACCTGCTTTTAAGGGAAACCTCTGACCCCTAAGCCAAGAGCCTCGGGGTCTCACACGAGGGAGCGGGAGACGTGGGAGCAGAGCAGTGGGAATGAGGGACAGGAGCTGTCTCGGGACCGCCCGCAGTGGAGGATCGTGCTCAGAGAGGAGCGATGCGGCGACTCGGAGGCCAAGGTGAGGGCTGTTCCGCCCCAGGGCCCCCTGAGCAGCCGAGGACGGGCCTGCGGTGCAGCACGAGCTTTTGGTTGGGGGTGAGCAGGGCCCAGGAAAGGCTCCCTCCTTTGCCTAAGCTCTGAGGCGTCCCTTGGGTTGACCCCCGAGTCTTCACCCACTGAGCGGCCTGGCCCTGCTCTGCACCTCGCTGTCTCTGAGTGAGTCTCAGCCGGGCAGTTTTAACTTCCAGGGACATTTGGCGATGTCTGCAGGCATTTTCGGTTATCACGTGGGGTGGGGGGGGGAGTTGCTACTGGCATCCAGTAGAGTCCAGGGCTGCTGCTGAACACCCCACAGTGCACAGGGCAGCCCCCCAACAGAAAACGACCAGCCCCAAAGGCTGAGAAATCCTGTCTTGGAGCCCTTGGTTGCAATTCTTACAACTACAGTGCTGGCCCTTCAAAGGGCTGAAAGGCACTGCTTTCGAAGAGGTGCCTGAGGAGCCAGCCCTTGCCCAGCTCCCTGCCAGCCACCCCACACGTCAGGGGATGGTGATGCGGAGGGGCCGGGAGGTCGTGGCCAGATGTGGACAGACACAGCAGTGAGAAGAGCAGGGAGCCGGCCAGGCCGGCCTGCTCCCACCACTCGGGACCCGAAACCACTCGGTGCAGCCAAGACGTGCCAAGCAGAGCTCACACAGCTGCTGTGCTCAGAAAACACGTTCTCCAAGACACTGGGCTGCAGCTTGTATCATAGCCCTTCCTGCAGTTCATCCAGAATGGAGTGAAGTCGGCTGACTGTGACCTGAGGAGTGTGTGCAAGGCCGGGCAGGGGTGAGGATGTGTAGTCAAGGCAGCCAAGGAGCTCTCCCAGACACGCAGTTGTGTGATTAAACCAAGTCACCACCGGCAGGAGCAGACAGAACTGACTGGCCTTGTTCCAGTGCAAAAGGCCAGGGAGGTGAAGGCTGGACCATTCTGGCCTCAAATAATCAAATGCTTTTTTCCTCCAAGGGTGAGAGCTGCCTGGTGTCAACTCCTGCCTCCAGGCCCTGCCTCGGTGTGAAACATGGCCTTGGGGCACAGGGGTTGCAAAAGCATTTGTGTTAGGGTAAGAGAAGTGCTTGGAAAGCAGCTTCACTAGTCTGTCCTCCTCTCCCAGGCCTGAGCCCCTGGCCTGTGTGCAGCTCTGTGCAGGGCGCCCTAGGGTGGGGGTGGGGCAGTGAAGGAACAGCCCCTGTAGGGGTAGGGCCTCTGCCCAAGGAACTGCTAAAATCTGCACACTGTACCTTCAAACTTAGGAGCATTTTCATTCTACACTGTAACGTAACTGCACCTGTCTTCTGGTTTTCAAAAGCGGAAGTGACTCCTCGCTATGGAGGAGACCAGCGCTCCCAGTCAACACACCAGGCTCTTCCGGTGGCCCTGCTTGGCCTCTCTCAGCCCTGCACCCGCTGAGGAACACGCCTAGCTGCAGAAGCTCTACCTGACGATGAAACCCAGCACAGCCGGGGAGCATGCGCATGTGGCCTGCCTCGTCCCAGAGAGAAGGCTGTATTCCCCACAGTTAACATTGACGGGCCCTTCATCCATGCCGGGAGCATTCCCCCTGCTTTCCCCACATCTGAGAGTCCTGACATTAAGGGAAGTGCTACTGTGCCCCTTTGGCAGATGAGGAGACGGAGGCCCAGGGAGGGCAAATGGCTTCCCCGGGGAGCCGTGCTGAGAGCCAGCTGGGGGCAGGAAGCCTGGAGTTCAGCGCCCACCGGCTCCTCGAGGAGGAAGGCTGCATGAATGTCACTCGCGCCACCCACCTGATGCGTGCCATCCACGTGGATGCTGGGCTGGATGCTGCGGCGCGGGGACGAGACGCTGTCCTTGGCTGCAAGACACGAGCTCCGAGTGCGGTGACGGGGGGAGCCCGAGAGTAAATGCCACACAAGAGGAAAGGAGGCAGGACCTGGAGGGGCTGGGTGGAAGCGGGGCTGAGCGGGAATCCCAGGGTCAAGAGGCCGAGAAGCCGGCAGCAGCAGGAAGCAGTTTCAGCCCAGAGATTCTCAACATGTGGTGCCTGGACCAGCAGCTCAGCGTCTCCTGGAACTCGTCAGAAGTGCAGGCTGTGAACCTGAAACCCAAGTCCTCCAGGTGCTTCTGATGCACGCTCCAGCCTCAGAGCCTCTGCTTCAGGAAAAATGAGATAAAGAGCACGGAGGGAGGGTGACACTTGGCAGGTCTGGAAAGCGGGGAGGAGGGGGAGGGAAGTCAGCGAGGTGGAAAGCACCCAGAGTGTCAGGCCTGACTGGGGGAAACTCCGAGTCTGCAGAGATCTGCTCCTTCAGGCTGTCTCATCATTGCTCCATTTCATGTTTTATATCTTAACTTGGATGTCAGTGACATAGAGCTCAACCTATCTGCAATAAATCACAAATTACATTTTATAAATACAATTTATCAAAAGGCAACAAGAAGTTGTTTTACTTTATTCATTATTTTAACCTACTTTTCCCATGTGTGTCACTGATTTTTGAATTTTTAATATTTTATCTAGAATCCGTGTTAGGCTATACCCGAGCCCAGCAATTCTGTGTTGCTCTGTTTTTCTAAAGATCAGCTATTTTTCAAATAAGAAGTTGGTAAGGACATGTTAATAGATAAATCGACAAAATAACTTATTTATATCCTTAAGTTTATTCTTTCAGCAGTGACATGACATCCACCATCTAGGTCCTTTCAGAATCCCTCAGTTATTTCCATTTAAAAGCAGAGAAAATGGAGGCACGGGATGATTAAATGATCTGTCTGTGGTCCCCCTACTGGGAAGGGTCAAATTGGGATGAGAAGCCAGCTATTCTGATGGAAGCTTATGTCTGTAAAGTCACACATGGGTACTGTGCTAAAGGACTCGTATGTCCCACAGTCTAAGGGCCTTTTCTCTGGACTTGAAGGCCTGCCTGTTTCCCGGCGTTCATGCTGGGAGGGGTGTTTGTGCAGAGGGACCCTTGGTGAGCTGCTACATTATGCAAACTTGATCATCCTGTCCGACGTTATTGATGTCGGCAGCCATTGTGAAATGAAGTTTGGGAGATGGAGTGTGGAGGACAGCACTTGTAATTTTTAATAACCATCCTCTTTTACTTCTTATGGGAAGGCTGTGGGTGCTTTAATGGAATCCGTCTGTCATGATGAAGAAGTGGACACAGTGTCTTGGCACACTCCAGGCAAGCTCGGGGCTTCAGTCCACTCGTTTCTGGTGAACAAGTTCCTCAGGAACCTCAGACATTCTCCACCGTTAAGGCAGACTGGGAACAACTGAGGGGCTAGTGAGATTGTGACCCCTTGATGTTTAGTCATCTCTGGAACTGGTGCTCTCCATAGGCTTGGTACGCAGCAGGTGTTGGCACAGTGATGGCTGATTCCAAACTAAAAGAACCTTTCCACCTAGAGTTTCAACAGCTCAGTTATCCACTCCTTCAAGTTCAAAATCTCCTTATCTGACTACCTTGTCAGGTTCTCCCTTCGCACGTCACATGGCCAGGACAGGACAGATGATCTCCCCTTGAAGGATGTTTCCTTCAAGATGGTGACCGGCATCGCCATCTGCCCAGTCACCCAAGCAGGATGGCGCCCTGGCATCATTTCTGATTTCCAGTCTCCTTTGCACCAGGCACCTCCTCATTTATCAAGCACTGCCTCTCCTATTCCCTCACTATCACCTGAACCCTCACACTTCTCTCCATCTCCACCACCAACTCTCTGGACCATGCCAGCTGCAAACCTAATTGGTTTCCCTGTCAATCCATGTTCCACATAGTAGCCAGAGTGACATCTAGTCAACTCCTACTTAAAACCTCCCATGGCCCCTCAGGCCAAAGTTCAAGGTCTTCACATGACCTAAGGCCCTGCGAGCTGTGTTTCTCACCAACTTCTTCACCCCCATCTCCCACCCTGCTCCCCGCCTCCCAAATCCACAGTCTCCAACGTGCCGCGCCTCCTTGAAGCCAGCCATCACACACGCTGTTCCCTCTGCCCACAGCATCCTTCCCCTGCTCCTTGTCTGGCCAACTCTTACTCATCTGCCAGGTCTCAACTTGACAATCTTCAAGCTGAAGGCTGTCTTCAGTGAGGACTTCCCTGAGTGACAGGAAAGGCAGACACTTGTAAAGCCCTTGCTCTCTCCCCGGGACCCACCAGAGCGCTTTATATGCACTGACTTGTTTAATCCTTGCAGCAACCCTATGGCATAGCTAAAACATATTGTCTGCAGCTTGCAGATGGGGAAACTGAGGCACCAAGAGGTAAACGAACTTGCCAAGGCCACATGTTTCATAGAAAAGCCAGGATTCAAATGCATACCTCTTGGCTCCCCAGCCTGTGCACCAATCTCCACACCACAGGTCTCTCAGCTCTGACTGCAGGCAATGGCTGGTGATGCACTCACTTGTACCCCACGCCCTGGAATTCACTTCTGCTGCTGCTGCCGCTTACCCAGTGATAGTCTCCCCACCACCTCTAAAGCATCACATGGGAAGGACTTATCTTCTTGTTCGCTGGTGCATTCCCATTGCTCAGGAACACATTCTTGACTCAATGAATAAATGATTACGAATCCTCCCTCAGCACGTTTTCCTGTTGGAGCCATTGTTGCTCTCCCAAAGCATTCCAGGTTCACTCTGGGGCAGAAGCAGGGGCTGTTTGTGAACACTCTTGGCTGATCAAAGGTGTCCAAACAGGGAGGGGAATCGCCCGCCAGGGGCTTGGATGAGGTCCCTGTGTCATAGAATAATTTGTCTTTTGGTTGGTATCTCTTCTCTCCCAGCCCAGGAAGCGTCCAAGCTTTCATTTGGGAGCTCTAAGCCTCTCCTCTCTAGAAAAAGGAGGTTTTAGTGACTTCTCTTGCCAAAAGCAAAAAATGCTAGGAACCTGGAAGGAGCACGGTGCCCTGATTCCTGTGGGGGGAGGTGAACTGGAGACTCAACAAAGGGGAAGCGGACATCCCCTTGGCCAGGGTCTGTGTGGAGACTCGGCTGCAACAAACAGATGGAGATCGCTGCAGAGGCTGGAAAGGGGGCTGGCCTGGAGAGTGCCGGGAGGCTCCCGTGGGTCCTTTTGTACTGGACTGGACAACGGTCAGGGGCAGCCGAGCGCGCTCCCTGGAGCTCAGTGACAGCCCAGGGTTGGGGACCACTGGCATCTGGGAGCTGAAGAAGCCCCTGGGGCTAAGGGCCTGCCTTGGGATCCCCCCCACTGGGGCCTGGTACCTGTGAGCTCAGGTCCTTAATGCCACCCCAGGGTGGGGGAAGCGATGTACCTGAAGCTGAATGTGCTGTCCCTGGGCCACGTGGGGATTGCTGGCAACTGAACTGGGCTCAAAGATGTGGCGTGTATTTCTCCCCAGTGTCGTCAGCACACCCGAAGCCCAGACAGGGGCCTTGGGACCTTGTCTTGGGTGCTGGGCACACAAAGCAGACTGGATGGGGGGAGGGGGGTGTGGGCAGAGCCTCGGGCGCGAGTGGCATCATCCCTGCAGGATGAGCGATGGTGACGGGCTGCCTTTGGTGCTGGTGCAGCTCCGATGGCCTTGAGCAGGAAGATGTGGTGATGCAGCTCTGAGCTCTCTGCTGCTGCTCTGTGGGTTCTCCCCACCCACTTCCTGCACCCAGGGCCTTGTAAAGTCTGGTTTCAGGGGCTTGGGAAATTTGCCCTGCCCAGTGCCTCTGGATGTCTGTGTCTGGGGCTCAGGCCGGAAGTTCCTCTTCTAGTGGGGCAGTGAAGCCTCTTCTGGGGCAGGGAGAGCCTTGACGGTGAAGAAAGTCCTGGAAGCCCCTTCGGGAGGGCCCGCCGGTTCTTCAGAGTGTCGTCAGGTTCATCGTGTTTATTCAGCTACGCTCGCTTTTCCTTCTGCCTGTGACTCCCCCTCTGTCACAGGGGGACGCCTCCACAGTGGGTCCTCGAAGGGAACCCATCCTCAGGGACACCCGAGGGCCCAGCCTGCCAGGCGAGAGCGGGGCGGGAAGGAACAGTGGCTGGTGGGTGAGACAGGTGAGGCAGCTTGACAGGAGAGTTTTATTCAATAATTAATAAGCAGTGGGCCAAGCAGATGTGACGTTAGGAAAATTTAATTAGAACATGCAACTTATATATGTAATTGGATGCCTGGGGGTAATAATAATGCATTTTCACAGTACCTCTCTAACCAAAAGGAAATAAAAGGTTTTGAGTCATAAAATGGGATCAGTGGTGAACAGCTGCAGATGCTGGGCTGTCCTTTCTGCTGTCCTGAAGGTCACTTCTGTGGCCCAGCCTGTGGTGCATGGCACGGTGCCTAGTAGGTGCTTGTGATATTTGCTGTTACAGAGTTTTCTGATGAGGTTAAATAAGTTAGGGCTTTCAGGACGTCGCTGGATGGTCGCACATTTAATCCCAGAATGAGTCTAATCAGCTTGAAAGTGGCTCTTCTTTATTTGTAGCTTCCTCTTTGTTGAGGCGCCTGAGCTAAGAGCTCATGATAATTATCTCGGGTGGTCCTCCAGCAGCATGGCAGGTATTCTCCTACGTTTTACAGCCCAGGAACTTAAGGCCCCAATTCCTCTCCAGTCTTGGCCAAGTTCACCTAATAGGAAGTGATGGAGCTGAGACTTGAACCAGGTCGTCGGGCTCCAGAGCCCCTGCTCTGAACTGCTAAGTAAGTACCTTCTCCAGGGGCGTCTCCAGGGGCGACCCTCAGCCCTGCATGCTTGGCTGCTGGGATTAGGAAGGCATAAGGCATGGGGGATGCAGACAGCTGAGGTTTTCATAAAGGGCAAAAGCTGGATTTCACTGCTTTTCCTGCGTGAGGCTGCCTGGTGAGCTGGGGCTCCAGGGAGCAAGGTGAGGCTGTCAGCCCTGTCTGGGGAGGTGGACGCCGGGAGGCTGTGGGGTGTTGGGTCAGACAGTCGAGGCCCAGATCCTAACTCTGTGCCCTCGGGCTGTGGAATTTGGCATTTGGGACTGTGGTCATCTCCACGAGGTTGATTCCTGAGAGGGTGGGGTGAGATTAACGACGACCTGTTGCCCATCATGCCCCCATTCATTCCATTTCCTGCAGCAGCAGAATCCCACTCTCTAAACTAACTCTCTGCCCCGAGGCACCAATGGCCTCTCACATCACAGGGTGAAACTCACATCCCTGCCTGGCCCGAGGCCCACATGCTCTCCCTCCTGCCTCTCCCTCCAGCCTCCTTCTCACTCACCCCTGTGGCCCTGCGCGCCTGCCTCAGGACCTTGGCACGTGGTGTTCCCTCTGTCTGCCCACCCCCACCCCCCATAGCCTCATGGTTGTTTTTTTATTTCCCTGCGGTCTCAGGTCAAATGCCACCTCATCAGAGAGCGTGTCCCCGGCACCACAACTAAGGGAATACCCCCCACCCTGTCCCTGGCACGCCTGGCCCCTTCAATGCGCATTACAGCTCTGCATAGCACTTTCTGCCATCGCGTTCACTTGCCCACAGGGAGGCCTGGACCTCACTGCGGCCCCTGTAGTGTCCCTGTGCCTAGAACTAGCTCATAACAGGCATGGCACGAGTGAGTGAGAGAATGAAAAGTGCTATGTGGTGAGAGCGGAATCAACATTAGTGGTTCCTGATAGTTTGTTTCTTATTTTTAAAAATTTTTCATTATCAATTGGTTTATAGTTACTGCATGGAATTTTGCTGTTAATGAAGTCATAAAGAATTCTGAAACTGTCTATAAAACCAGTGTGTGTTTATAACTTTTCTAATGTTAAAGACTACTTTTATGGAAAATTTAGAAATCGTATTATTGTATAAGTAAAATAAAAATCACCTGTAATGTTTTTTAACATTTTCATTCCATCTCATTTAAGGTTGGGTAAATGTTTACAATTTTGGCTTTTCATTTTCTGCTTTTTTAAAAAAATTATGGTGAAATGCACATAATATAAAATTTGCCATTTTAACCATTTTTAAGCATACAGTTCTGTGGCAATAAGAACATCCACATTGTTGTGCATTAGTTATTTTTTTAAACCCACACAATCCTCTCACGTTTTCATCTCTGTTGGAACAGAGAACAGTTTCAATGGGAGGAAAGCACGTTTCCCTGACTTACGTGTGCGACGCTGGGTTAGAAGGAGGCCTGGTAGGTGGTCCTTCTTGAGGCTCTGATGGGGAGGCCGCCTCCCTTTCATGTCTCCAGCTTCCAGGGGCCCAGCCTCCAGCTTGCTCTCATTTGGTCTCTTGCCTGCCCTCCCACGGTGCCTTCCCAGGCAGCAGCTGTCCCCACCATGGCCGTGATAACTGAAGGCCTAGCGTGGAGGTCTGCTTTGGCTGCTGGAATGTGTCGGGTTAAAGTGTGGTTTGGCGACACTCCCCTCCCCGGATCATTGGGGCAGCTCCTCGGAGGGGCAGGCCCCTGCCCACCCACCCGGGCCGCGGGGTGGAGGGTGCAGGGCAGCAGAGAGCCCCTCACCAGACCCAGGCTCACAGCATCCCCGCAGGTCACTTTCGGCTCTCCTCCGTTCTTGCTTCAGATTTCATGGAAAAGCAAAAGAAAGACTTCAGATGTTAGGAGATGCCACAGATAAATAATTTCACACTGTGGCAGATGCATGGGAGGGACAGGCAGCGTCTGACTCTCCTGGCAGGTCAGGGAGGGCCTCTCTGAGGAGGTGGCATTTCAACTGGCCCGTAGGGACCAGAAGGAGCACACAGCGGGGGGGGGGGGGAGGACAGTGGGGGCAAGGCCCTGGGGGGCACACTCGCGAACTCGGGACTGGAGTGAGCAGGCGGCCTGTGGGAGTAGAGAGGAAGCACTCGGACGCTGGGGCACCACAGGCCTGGCCACCGGCAGGAGAACCCCACTCTGGAGTATGAGAACCAGGCATCACGTGGCCAGAGGAGGTGCAGCTGGGAGCAGAATGGACCTAAAGCTGACTGCAGGGTGTCGTGTTGGGGTCACACAGCAGGAGCAGAGGAGGGCAGGGCCTTGGGCATGCCCACTCCCCGGGCCAGCCAGCAGGTACAGTGGCCTGCCTCCGGGGGTGATTGTGTGGAGGGACAGGTGAGCGTGTGGTGCAGTCACCCCACTCAGCCTCCCCCGTTCTGCAGGAACGTGGGCAACAGGCAACTCTCAGCTAGCGGGGCAAAAAGCCGCGGCCAGGAGTCCAGCCAGCCTAATCGTGGAGACTGTGCCACTGAGGCCTCCTGCAGGTTTGCAGTTCTGGGAGCCGGGCTGTGGCTGTTTTCTCTCCTCTCTGTGTCATCCAAGGCCCAAGGGAGGCTCTGGCCAAGGTGGAGAGGAGGCCAGGGGTGTGCGAGTGCATGTGTGTGTGCGCGCACGTGTGTAACACAATGGCTACTGCAGCTCCCTCTCCAGGTCTGGCTACCCCAGAGGCTTGAATGAGTCTGTACACACCGGCCAACACCACTTGCTCAGTGAAGTGCTGAGGCTGCTCCTTGATACAAATTCTATTCGTTTCTCAGTTATTTTCCTAAAATGCCAGGGTTGCCACTCCCTCCGCTTCATTAATCCTTCTTTTTCTGTCTGGATCCACAGCGGGGCCTCCACTCTCATCAGCTGGCGCCATCTTTACTTCTAACTCTCTCAAGATTCTTCTGAGATTCTGTCCCAAAGGCCTGCCAGGTGGCCACGTGGGAAATATTCCTGGAAGCTTAGGATCCCGGCTCGCTGCCTGGTGCATGCACCCAGCCTTCCACAGGTAGCTGGCTTCAGAGCTCAGTGTCAGGGAAACACTGCCTGTCTGATGAGGACGAGGGTGGGTCCCAGTCCTGTCTGTAGGGTGTTTGTCATACACAAAATCAACTACATCTTTGGGGTCTTAACCAGAATGGAATTTCCCAGAAATACTGGGCTGTCTCTGTGCCTGAGGCCCTTGCAGTTATGAACAGATGGTTTAAGGGAGCCAAGGGGTCCCCAGGTTTCACGAGCCTCCCGTGCTGTGAAGTGGCCGTGTGGGGTGGGGCTTCCACTTCCGCACTTGCCAGTGATGGAAACCGTCGTAGCCACCCTGACGTGGCCTCAAGGGGACGGCCTCCTGCCGCCCCTGCCTGGCCATGAAGCTACGGGCTGTTCCCGTGACAGGCATCTTCGCACCAGCCGCGGAGTGATATTTATGGTGCATTGTGCCGTTGCACCCACAAGATATTTCACTGAATCTGAAAACCTCTTTACTATCATTCTCTCAGTTCTCTCCGGCAACGAGATCGGGGGGGAGACAAGGAACCCTAGTGGAGACACGCACAAAGTCACGGCAAGGGACGACAGGGCTGACCGTGTGCTTTGGGGGTGGGTTCAAGCCACTTCCCTCCCAAGTGGCACTTTAGAAATGTGTTTCCCCAGAAAACTCTTTGTTCTAGACAAATATTGCCAATTTCACTGATACTGGTTGTTGACTGGGATGACTTACTGTGGATCTCGTTAACTGCATTTTGGGCACGAGCTTTGAAAGTGGTCCACTACCTTCTGACGCTGAGGAGGAGCCATGCCCCTGCCCCCTGCCTCCATTCGCCTAGGCTGGGCCCCCGTTTGCTTTGGGGACCCACCCACCCACCCACCACTCTGCCGGGGTGGCCATTTGCCGCCTGCCCTTACATCCACTCCTTCTCCTCCCTGCTCTTCCCTGCATCACGAGGAACTACATTTCCCAGCCAGCTGACGTCAGCTAATGGGGCACACAGCTGGAAGAGAGGAAGGAGGGAGGGAGAGAACTAAGCGGGCTTCCCTGCTCTCTCGCAGCCTGGGGAGGGGTCTCAGCACTGGCCCTAGCTCCCACTGGGCAGCCACCCTGCCTTGTTCCCAGCTCCAGCCATGATTCAACCTCAGCAGGATGGCCTTGGCATCTGTGTTCTGGCAATGCCACCTCCTCCTTCCATTTCTTCTTTGTCCTCGGGGTTATTTCACCAGTGATAGAAGAGCAGAGAAGCCAATGGGATCGGGAGGCAACTCAGAGATGAGAAACACAGGAAGCCACTCCCACCTCTTGCTGAACCTACCCAGAATCCGGAAAGCAGGAAGATCTAAGCTGGCTTCTGTTTCCTTGAATGGACCCTGATTAACCATTCATATGGTGTTCATGTGACCCAGGCCTGTCAATCAAAGAGCCACACCCTCCTTAGCAACAATGAAGGAGTGAAGGGTACATGACTTAATGAAGCCAGCCAGAAGCAATAAGACTTAATTCTGAGTCTTTTGCTTGAATTAAGGGGAAGCTGCCTCTCTCTTCCGTACCGAGGGGCCCAGGAGCTGCTTCAGACCAGCATCCCAACATCATCATATGAGCTTGGTCTGTCCTGAAGACAGATCTCCTAAACTTTGCTGAACGCAGGCCAATAGCGTCCTCTTTCAAAGGGGTTGGATTTTATTGCTTGAACAGAAAGAGTCTTTTAACAGCCTCCGTTACACATAGTGGGAGTCACCCAGGCGATGGGACGAGGTGAGAAGAACATGAGATGGCATCAGTTACAGTCGGTCCTGGGCCAAATCTTCTGCTTCCTCCTGGGGACCTCAGCTCCATCCCCTGTCATTTGAGAGGTGGACTGTGCCTCCGGGCCTGCAGTCAACTGCTTTGAAACGTGAGGAATACATTCAGGACTCCGAGGTCGAGGTCGTGGTGCTGGATGCCCCACCACACTGCTCTTCTCAGCCTCCCCCCTTTAAGATGAAAGGCATGTCTTACAATGAACTCACTCATTTAGGGCTGCCTTCCTTAGGGGCAGGACAACGAGTGTGTATAACAAGCCTGGATTTGAGGGAAGGGAAAGGTGCAAAAAGTTGCCAAAAGGGCTGCTAGATTTGACCAGCATCACATTTTGACAAGAAATAGGCTCCCAACAGAGGAAGTGCCCACCGCCCGCTAAAAGGCATGGGCTGTTGCTATCAATAAGAATGCACGTACTTATGCTATCACTTATTGCCAATTCTTAATTCCCATTTACTGTGTTAAGCATTTTATGTACGTTTTTTATTGACTCGGCACAACATCCAACAAGCTGCATAGGTATTTTCCTTGTCCCTGGTTCACAGACAAGCACGTGGAGTCTCAGCTGAGTCGATTTCTCACGGCCGGAGTGGAAGGCTGAGGGAGTTAGTGTAGAAACACCGACACTGGGCCTGTGTTCTCAATTGTACTGTTCTTGGGGATTCTTACTGATTAAAAACAATTCTCCTCTGCTTCCGGTAGCAACATGAGATTTATCTGCGCCAGTACATAGTGACGACTGTGCTAACGCTTCTTGAGTCTTAATCACGGTTGTCAATGCTGCCCGTCAGCATCCCTTCCCCACCTCTGTGCCCACAGCTGCTCCCTGGCCCCTGGAATCCCACCTTCCCACGGCGTGGCCACCATCTGTTTTGGCGTCACTCTGGGTATGAATTCCTTGGGAACTGCTTTAGCAGAACATGCGGGGAGAGCCTTGGAGCCCCGGGGAGCACAAGGTAGTGGAAGGAACCTGGGATTCGGAGGCCGGGTCTAATCCTGGGTCCTGTCCCTGAGTGGCTACTAGCGGCTCGCTGAGGAAAAGCCCCAGCTGCGCCTTCTCATGCAGTTTTAAAAAGGCATCCAAAGGTGGGGCTCTGCTAACGCCTGCAGGTTCTGGAGGTGGGAACACTTAGCAGTTTTGAGCACTGACTTCAGAGTCCGGCAGAGCCGAATTCAACTCCCGGCTCCCTGACGAGACCTCACTGCACCTCACTCAGATTCTTCCACTGCAAACTGGTCTCACAGGACCAACAGAGTCACATAGCTGTGGCCCCCAGTACAGCGCCTGCCACCTGCAAGTGTCCATAGATAGCAGCGTTATTGTTGCTGCAGCTGCTGTTAGTATTATTGTTATTGCGAGTTTGTGGTTCTGCAAACAGTTTCCTTTCTCTCATTCCTCTAGCACGAGGTGGCTGTGGTCCACCAACCGCCCTTCAGCAAGTGCTGTTCAAGGGTTCCTGAAGTTGCGGGCAGCCCTCACTCGCCTCGGTTCACTTTGAATTGCTTTTTAATGGGAGAGAGATAAAGTGAAATTACAGCCTTGGGTAGCTGCTTGCTTGGGAGGCCGGGAACGGCCCAGGTCCTTGCCTCATATACTATAGCTGCATTTACAGTCCCAAGAGCAAAGGGACAGATCGCAAATCAGATCTCTTATTGCTGCTGCTAGCTCAGCGAGGGGAAAATTCCCGAGGGATGGAGGCGGGGGCTCTGGCTGTGAGTGTAACACTTTGGTCCCAGGGCTGCCGAGGACCAGACTGGCATGCTGGTGATATTGGCTTATGAGAGCAATAAACGGGCGCCAACGTGCTGTGTGTGTATGTGTGTGGGGGCATCCATATATTTTTCTGCTCATCAATCAACCCGTGATTCTGTGTGTGAGATGGGGAGGCGCTCTGATCAATAGTCTGCAAAAATGAAGTACAGTTGGCAAAACAAACACATTGAACGTATATTAAGAGCCCCAGGCCTCCGGCTTTAACTGTGACCTTCAGGGCTCTGCTAGCTTGCTTTCAGGAGCAGATGCCAGGAGAAGCTGAGACCCCAGGGGGCCTGAATCAGGAGGCATTTGGTCCACAGACGGATCTCAGAGTCTTCACAGACCAGCCTATTTTGTTCTTCAAAGTCTCCCTGTTGCCCAGCACGGGGTGTGGCACAATGCACAGGGTGCCTGCCGTAGGTGTATTTACTTCGTAATTTTTGTGAGCCATTGTTGAAAAAGTGATGTGTTCAGAGTTCAGAAATCTGTGTAAGTCCCTTTACTCCCCTCCCCTTTGTGTTATAGTTGTCGGATATATTACATGTACATACACTGAAAACCCATCCAAAGCTGTAATAGCTATTTCCAAACCGTAAACATATTTTTTTTAAAAACTCAAGGGAAGAATAGTCTGTTGTATTTACTCAGATGGTTACCATTTTTGTTGTTTTTCCTTCATTCCTGATTCTTTGAGCTTCCTTCTGTTTGAAGAACCTCCATTAGCACTTCTTGTAGTGAAGATCTGCTCACAGTAGGCTCTCTTAGTTTTCCTTCATCTGAGAACATCTTTAATTTGCCTTCGTTCCTAAAAGTTATTTTTTCTGGATATAGAATTCTGGGTTGACAGTTCTTTCCTTTTAGCTCTTTAAAAATGGTGTGCCGCCTCCTTCTGGCCTCTGTGGTTTCTGATGAGAAAACTGAAGCCATTCAGACCATTGTTCCCCTATGGGTCATAGACTGTTTTTTCCTGGCTTTTTCAAGATTTTTTTTCTGTGACTTTAGTTTCAGTGGTTTGATTACAATGTGCCTGGATTTCTTTGGGTTTATCGCTTTTGGAGCTTACTAAGCGTCTTAAATCTGTAGGTTTACATCTTTTGACATATTTGGGAAGTTTTCAGCCATTATTTATCAGATAATTTTTCAGCCCTATATTCTTTCTCCTCTCCTGGCACTCCCATGACATGAGGGCTAGAACTTTTGCTATGTCTCATAGGTCTTGGGGGCTCTTTTCATTTTTTAACTCATTTTTTCCTCTCTGTTGTTCAGATTGGGTAACTTCTGTTTATTTATCTGATTTTTCCTCCTGTCATCTCTTATTCTGCTTTTGAGCTCATTCAGTGAGTTTTAAAATTCTAGTTGTATATTTCCAGTTCTAAAAATTCTATTTGCTTCTTCTTTACATTGCCTATTTATTTTTTGAGATTTCCTCATTTATTAATCACTTTTAAATGTTTATTATTGCTTTTTTTGAAGCATCTTTGTATAATAATTGTCTTAAAGTTTTGGTCATAAATTCCAACATCTGCGCCATCTTGGTTTTGGTGCTGTTGATGACCATTTCGCATGGAAGTTAAGATTTTCCTCATTCTTCATGAGCTGAATCATTCTGGATTGTATCCTGGACATTTTGATTATATGCTATGAGACTCTAAGTCTTGGCTATGGAGACTTTTGGAAAATGTTGACATTTTTGTTTTAGCAGGCATTTGAACTGGTTACGTCCAAGCCACAAGTTCCAACCCACCTATGGGCTGTAGTTCCAATCATCAGTTCTGTTTTCAGAGTCTTTACCTGCTTCTGAGAACTGCCCTGTGTGTGACACCCAGGGGCCAGTGGCTAATAGATCAGCTCTCAGATTACTTTGCATGAGGATCCTGGTAGGATCAGGTGCTCCTATGTGCCACTTGGATTCATAAGCATCTTATAGGGCTGCTTCCCCAGCTCCTTCTCTCAGCAATCTCCATGGGGCTTTCTGACTCCCTGGAGATCTTCTTTTCCATCCTTTATCCAGAATGTTGGCATTTCAGTTATCCTGCTCTGCCATATGTTTCTGTAACTGTGCCTGCCCTGGGTCCAAGTGGTGGGAGGACAGAGAGAGAATAAAAAGCAACAGGGGTTCACCCCACACTCCTGGTACCACAGCTCCACAGACTGGATAGGAAGAATCCCACCCTCAGGATTTTGGCTCCTGTGTGCCCCTAATTCTGCCACTGTTGCTTGCTTGGGGGCTGAGAGAATGGAGACAAGAAAAAATTTGCGGGGGTGGGGGTGGGGGAAGGATTTCTGCAGTCCTTCAGAGCCTGAAGAGTTCCCTGTCCATTCTTTAAGCCAGAATTAAAGGCCTTCTCCGGAGTCCTCTCTGTCTGTGTCCTGACGCCCACTTCCAGGTCTCAGGCTGTGCTGAGGCTGGGGATTCTGAAGGAAAAGGATAGTAAGCTAACTGCTAGCTCTGAGGTACTTCACATTCTGCTCTCCTTCCTGGATTTGCCTACCACTATGTGCTTTTTAGAGCCCTCACATGCAATTTTGTCTAGGTTTCATAGCTGCACAGAACCTGGGAGAGACAGGGTAAAGTGTGCTTTCTCCATCTTTCCTGAAACTGGACCCCAATTCAGTTTTAAATACAAACTTATATATGTCTGTGTAAATTAAATTTCAAATGACACAGAAATATATAGAGTAAAAGGGAAAAAAGAGGTCCTCTCTTCTCCATTGAATCCCCTGAAGGTAAGGGCTGTTGATGTTTTAGTGTGTATGATTTTCCAGATCCTTCTCTCCTGCACACTGTGGCATCCTTGTGGGAGACACTGTGGTCCAGGGGTCAGAGGTGCCAACTCGAGCCTAAGAAGGGGTTCTGATTCAGGTTCCCCACAACGTTTGCAAGTTACTGAGCTTCCCCAAGTCTCAATTCTCAATGACGTAAAGTAGGACAAATAACACCTGCCCCTCAGGGAAGTTTTGAGGGTGAAATGAGCTAAGTAAGGCATATAGGATTCCCCAAACAGACCTTGGCATGTAGTTAAGTGCCAATAAATGTCTCTATATTATGATATTTATAAAACATATGTCTATGTTTGAATATCACTCAATGTGATAAAGCCATAGAGGGTTGCTTTGCTCTCTCTTTGCCTTGGACATCTCCTGTGTTAACAGCTATAGATTCACATTATTCTTTGGGATGGCTCCATGCGACTTTGCTGTGTAGACATGCAGTAGCTTATTTTCCCTCCTTCCCCGGAAACCCTGTTTCCTCAGGATCTTGCTCTCCATTTCCCTCTAACAGCAGAGGGGCAACTCCCATCCTCTTGACTGTTTTCATGCTCTTCCATAAACAGTGGTGAGTTGTGATGGAGCTGCAGGAGAAAGGGCTCTAAAACTCCCAAGAGAGAGGTGGCCACCTTCCGTCTTAGTTCACCGAGGTCACTGGCTGACCCTGTCTGGATCTGGGGTGGGGGACTAATCTGAGTGCAGATCAAGGGCTCCAAGGTTTGTGTGTTACATAAACTGCAGGCCAGGTATTCAGTGGTTTGCTTCCAAGAGTGCAGCACATTGCTTTTTTCCTGGGCCAGAAATGGCTCCCTATGGAGTGTTCTCGTTCATTCCAGGAGCAGAGTTAAGGTCCCGGGATGGCTTTTCCAGGCAGTGAGTGAGGAGCACGGAGCACCAGGGACATGTTCGGGACTCAGCACTAGATAATGGTGCACACAGGACTAGCTCCCCCTTCAGTTCCATTCAGGCTCTGTGGGAGCATCAGAGAGTGTCGTGGATGGGCCCCAAGTCGTCTTTACCGGCCCTCCAGTCCTATTTCCTCCCCTTCTTCAACAGGGAGAATGGATTTGGGGGCCCAGAGTTGGACAGGCCACAGTATCTAGGCAGAACTTAATAATCTTCATTGGTTTTCATGGTATTTACTATTTTATTATTGCTTTCTATTTGTGGCAAGTTTCACTTGTAGGTGTATTTAAGTTTGAAAAGTGAGATAATTTGAAGAAAAACATGAAACAAAATGGCATAGGTTGTACGTGGAGTTGGTATAATTCATGTAGGGGTTCCTAGATGCTTTAAGTTTGGGAACCATTGATCTCAGGTGTGAACGACTAATGGCAGGGCTTTCCCTGAGAGCAAACTTGGAAGAGGGAAGGGAAGACCAGTGCAAATGAGTGCAAGAATGCGGTCCAGAGTAACATGGGAGAACTCCACCCGTTTTCTGTATTTGCTGAGAACTGGCTCTTCCTTTGGGCCCCAGGCTGCCTGCTGAGGGGAGAGAAGAGGAAGGAAGTGGGCCAGCCCAGGGCAGGCAGGTGGACGGGCAGGGCAGGTGACCACAGCCTGCTGGCTGCACTGTGCTGCTGAAACCTGGCTTCACCGGAGAGGAAGTCCTCTCCCTTCTGTGCTCTTGCTCTCTGCTGTCTTATTCCGTCTGTTCTCCACTCCCCAGTTCTGCGAGGCCAGCCTCCGTTCTTTCCTGGGGGCATATCTCTTTTCTACTGTTCCTCACATGGTGCTCACAGGAGTACCAGCTCTGGCAAACGTACATATTCTCAACTTTTTGACTCAGTGATTGGATCAAGGCTGGGCTTGTTACCCAAGACAGTCCAAGCAGGCTGAATCTGGAGGCTGCTCTCCTGCCCAGTTGGGGGTGCCAAGCTGATGGGGGCAGGCAGGGAGCTCCCTGTGAACACAGGGTCCTGAGACTGAAGCCACCCCCCATGAAAGCACAGCTGAGAGAAGGAGGAAGGCCTGCTCCCAGTGTCCCCATTTGAGCAACTGCATCCACCTGGGACTGGACTTCCGTTTGTGAGCCAATAAGTCCCTCGTTTCCCGTTTTATTTGCTGACACCCGTTTGAGCTGGATCTTCGTTATGAGTAACTCAGTCTTAATACACCTCTTTAGTACTTGGAAAAACTCCTGTGCTCTGGACTATTGTCATTATAGCAAAGAAGTCATGGAAACAGGCCCTGGAGATGGGAGATGGGACCTGGGCTGAAATCCCAGCTCGGGAACAAGTGGGCTGCTTGAGTCTCAGCAAGCCCTTCCTTGGGCTGACATCAGGGTGACGCACCCATGCGGAGCACGTGGTGAGATGGTGGCACAGACGTGCTGAGTCAGTGTGACTGCTGATGGTGATACTGGTGGTTAGGATATAATCTGAATTACAGTGAAACACCTGCTGCCTCCAGTGGTGAACGTTGTTCCACTCCCTCATCTTTGGTGAGGGGTGTGTGCTGTGAGGATTGGGCTTGGAATTATGGCTTCCACACACTCCAGGGTACGTTTTGATAAAGGCTAAGACTGCAGCAAGCGTTCAAGGGTAGAGAGACGCCCCTGGTTAGTCCTGCCTGAGAGACACCCAGGGCTGTGGTGGGCCTTTGGGGAGACAAAAGCTCCATCTCCCTCCAGATGGCGTGCTGTGTTCATTCACGCGGAGCCCAGGTCCTGCAACCACTCTCATCCCTCACAGGAGCCAGCCTGCGGGCTGGACAGACACAAAGAGCCTGGGGAAGGCCAGAGCAATCGCAAAGCAGCCAAGCGTCCTGGTCACGCCGTGCTGGAGCCTTCCCTGCACTGTTCCACGTATCAGCAGATCAAACTTCTGGGAAGAATTCAGCCTTCAACAGCTTTTCTCACCAAGTGTCCCCCAGCCTGGCAGCCTTGCTGTGAGGGTCTGTGGAATATTCCATTTGTTGGCATATTCCTGCCGCTTCGTCAGGAGCAACTCAGGTGAATAACAAAGGGAGCAGACGGAGCTGCTGGTAAAATGTCTTGTGCTGTCATCGGGCAGGACGCCACCTCGCAGTCAGGTCCCCACGTGGCTCCCATGCAGGGCCTCTGAAACCCAAATCTAACCCCTGGCTCCAGGGAGCCCTGGTGCTCTGTCCCTCACCGAGTCTGGGCTCTTGTTTGCTTCAGCCCCGGACTTGCGGCCCCGATAGGCGGAGGGTGGGCTGTCTGTGGAATACAGATGGATGCAACTGATCGCATGTGCTGTAAACTTCCCCTTAGAAATCAAATGAGTTATTTACCTGTCAGCGAGACACCATCCCAAACCAGCTGTTGACACCTCTGGTGTTCACTATGGAGAGGGTGCAGGGTGAAGGGGGGACCGTGGCACCCTTAATAACTGCTGTGCATTGACTGTGCCACTTGTTAGTCGTCTCAAGAGCTGTGTCCAACCACTACAGTGTTCTGAAAAGACAATGGCCACAAGGACCAAGTTGGTGCCTCAGTTCATTAAGGCAACTTGTCCTCTAGGGAAAGGAGGTGGGAAAGGAACCAGCAGCTCCTGGCTGCTTGAGTTTCCTGAAGTTCAGGCACATCGGGTCATCGTCAGTGGTTCACAGACATGGCATAAAATGACATAAATCACATGGCGAGGAAGTCACTCTGTTCAGCTCTTTGTTGACCTGGTGGCGTCACATAAGCCTCGGCTGGTGCTGGGTGATCACCACTCACACCCCTTACTCCTTCTTTCTGACACAGAGAGAGGGCCTTGGGGTGGCTGCTTCTGCAGGTGCCTAGACCAAAAATTCAGTAACACTGGTTGTGTTTCATTTGTTTTTAAGGTTATGTATAGTTAAGGAAAGTGGTACTGCTTTTCCATTTATAGGAGTGAATGTTCTTTGGAATTTGCAACTTACTTCCATTTAATATATCATTTATTTGTTTATTTTTGGCACATAATACACTCACCTGGCTGAAAATGAAATGTATATGAAAAGGTGCATATTGAAAGTCCTGCCCCCCAGCTCAGTCTCCCACCACCCAGCTCCCACCTACGTGACACCCTGACTCTCGCTTCAGTGCAGCTGTCCAAAGACTTTATGCAAATACGACCTCGTGTGAGTAACGTTCTCCACACAGTGGTAGCGTACACTGTATACAGGCCTGTCTTCTGCATCCCTCTTCGCATAATAAAATACCCTGGCAATCTTTCCCTATCTGTGTATTTTCTCACTCTGTTCTGCTGCATAGAATTTCATTGTATGGATGTGCTATTGTTCATCAACCATTCCCTCCTGATGGACACTTAAGTTGCTTCTCATCTTGTGATACTGGATGCAGAGCAATTGGAGGTAACTTGCACTTACATCAGCCCACACGTGTGTGAGCCAGTCGGGAAGCAGCAGTGCTAGGCACTGCCAGCTCAAAGAGAACATCAGCTTGTAGTTTTGATGGACATTGACAAATCGGGGGTTATAGTTTTGTTCTTAACATTGTTTTATTAATTTTAGATTTTCAGAGAAGATACTGTAGGGAAGCAAAATCTGCCACCCCCCAATGTGTCTCTTTGCCGTGAGGATTTTGGGGGGCTGGTTCTTTTTAAGAAATGTAAGGCTCACTTCTTTTTACCTCTCCCTTAAGTGCCTAAAAGAATGTACATTGTAAAGCAATTATACCCCAATAGAGATGTTAAAAAAAAAAAAAAAGAATGTAGATAGAGGGCCTGGTCCAGGAAGAGAGCTCTGACCAGAGGGGACTACAGAGAGCATGAGGTAGGTTTGAGGAGCTGGGGGGCAGGGCCTGGAGATCAGAGTCCTCTCTGTGTCCCACTGTCTCAGCCTGGTGTGGCAACATTTGTTTACCAAACATTTGCTTTCCCAGTTTCCTGTGAATTGTCTTCCTCCCCTTTGAAGTCCAGACCCCCTTACGTCCTTCTCTTTAGCTCAGAATTGTGCAGAAGCCTCCACTGCCTGTCTGTGGGTCTCATATTCTTATGGGTACCCCATACATATGTAATTAAATTTGTTTTTTCTCCTGTGGATCTGTCCTATGTTAATTTGATTATTAGAACAGTGAAATAACCAAGAAGGGTACAGGAAAAGTTTTTCCTGCCCTGCAGTACGAAGCCAAGGATAGTGTAGATGGGCTGAAATCTGTGATGTTGGCAGGTGACGGCATCGGAGAGGACTAACAGGCACTGTCCTTAGCCCCAGAATTACTTGGCTGGGGAACAACCGGATGGGGGGCTTTGGGCACTGCACTGGGGCCCTGGCCTGGCAGGAAGGGTCCCAGGCGCCCAGACAGGGCTGCCCAAGGTCCCAGAGGCCTCCTGTTTCCTGCCTGTCCTGTTGGAGACTGGCCTTTTCTTTGTTCCTGGATTCCATAAGATTCCTCAGAATACGCTCCCTTTTGAGCCAGTTTGAGTGGGCTTCTCTTCCTTCTAAATCAACCCATCCTGAGACACTGCCGCTCCTGCCCCAGTGGAAGCAACCTGATTAGGTGATGTTAGAAATTCCTGTTGCATCCGCTTCTTCTGGTCACATTTTAAAAATTAAAAATCCAAAGTTTGTCTTTGTTTTCTTTTGGAGAAGAATCCGGCTTGGCAAAGTTTCCACTTTTTGGTGCCTGCTTTTGTGGCTGACCCCTAATGGTGAGTATTAAGAATTTCTTCTTGTATAGTCCAAGGGGCGAAAAGGAATTTTTCATTCAAAAATCGCAAAACAGATTTATGTGGAAAATAAGAACTTTGTTGGTGCCCTGGAAAAACATGTGAGAGAAGCAGAGAGTGATCTCTTTTATTCGACCGGATTGTGGAAGTTAATACACTGGTCTCAAGGGAAGTAAAAGGTCTTTTATTCACCTTGGCAATTTGTTTTCAACGAAAGATTCAGAATGCCTTTTCTTTTTTTTTTTCTTTTTTTTTTTTTTTTTAATAAAGGAAGGATATAGTTAGTTGACCAAGGATTAGCTAGGGATTAAGGGCTGGTTGACTTTGCAATATTTCCACCTGCCTGCGGTGCATATACTTGAATTAACAATGGTAAATAATCAAAAGGGTATTAAAATGTGAGCCGGGCCTCAGAGGGACAGCCCGGAGTCTGTCTCTTTGTTGTATGGAGCCCTGGGGCCTCACTTTACCTCGCTGGAATTCTATGGTTTTGAATTTATAATGTCCAGGGATCTGGGGGTTTCCGCAGGCCCCAGGATCACTCCTGTCACATTGCAAATAGTCCTGATTTGGGGTAATTTTCTTTAATGGCGAAGTTGACTGAGAATCCAGGTTCTATTGAATTGAGAGGTCTGTTTATCACCAGCGTACAATTATCGGCAGAGACACACTGAAATGACACAAAGGGCTGTAAGAGTGGCGGGGCCGGAGGCAGGAAGAAGGCCAGCGCCTGACCCTGACCATCATGACCACAGGACAAAAGATGTAACCCACAGGGAAAGATTCCCACCACAGACACTTTTCACCTGCTTAGTTAAATTTAACTCAGAAGGCTGGGAGGATGATTTGATTAATTCTGTATCTCAGTGGAAATTGGAGCCTTAGAAGATCAAGGCTTCAGAATTCTCCTGGGGGAGGAAAGACATCAGCCACATGGCACAAAGGAAAACCTCCTTTTTGTCAGAGGAAGACATAATTGTGCTGCTTCCTTACTGAAGAAGTTTACAAACATTTGCCAGTTGTCAGAAATAATTAGTCTAAAATTGTTTCATAAAGCATGGAATGAAACAGTACATGCCTTGTTGAGATCAAAGGGCTTCTGTTACCTTCTTGTAAATCCAAATGAAATTCTTTTGAAAGTAAACTAACTCCTGGAATGAGTGGTGGTTTCTGCTGAGTGCTGATGGCAGGGGGAGGGGAGCAGAAGGGTTAGGTCAGGAGCGTCAGACGGGAAGCTGAAGGAGCAGAGCCACGTCCAGGGAAAGTGGAGTGAGTCTCGAACGGCAGCAACCTCAGTGCGACAGACGGAGGACTTTTGCCACTGAAAGCTCAGGCCCTGCATTCCTGCCGGGATCTCGACCAAGGCTGGTATCATGACCCTGACCTCCCAGGTGGGAGTTAGCGTCAGCTTAGCACCCGGCCCAGATAAGCTCTGCGTAAAGGCAGCTCTATTACTTATTACTGTTATTCATTACTGATGACAGAAACTAGCAGACGTTCATTTCCTGAGGGCTTCATCAGTGCCAGGTGCTGGATGGGGGGTCTGGGAACTAACTCAGAACCGAGGAGGTCTGGCTCCTTTTCTTAATGGGAGGTCAGATACAAGGCCCCCTCACTGCACACCTGCTGGGCTGTGTCCTTTGTGAATGGTGCCCCCTAGAGGCGAGCCATGCAGCTGCCCCATAAACAACTCGAATGACAACCCTGGGAGAGGCACACGGAGAGGTCGTGGAGGGACTGGGGTGGGGGTGGGGGGGCATGGGGAAGCCTTCTGGGGAGCCCTGCTTGAAATCAGTGGGCAGAAGGGGGTGAGATGATAAAGATTTGATGGCTGAGAGGAAGCAGATAAAACAGAGCCTAACAATCAGAGTGCTTCCTCCCTCCCTCCCTTGCTCTCCCCCGCCATACACACACACACACACACACACACACACACACACACACACACACACACACACACACACACACACATCTGCGCTGGATGATCCATCTGTCCTTTTTGGTGATGGTTGTTTGTTGCTATCCTGATCGGAAGTTTGATGTCTGAAGACCCAAACAGTCTCCTTGGAGTCACTTTTCCCTCCTCCTCACTGTCTCCAGCCCCACCCTCTCTGGATTCTCCCGGAGAATGGACCCTCTGCACACACCTTTGCAGCCTCCCTCACCCTGTGCTTGTCCTCTTGTCTGCTTGCTGGAGGGCAGGCAGCCCTGAGACACAGGGAAAGTCACCCGGACAGAGCTGTGGCCTGGCGGCAGCAGGAGCACAAGGTGAGGGCTGAGCTCTTGCCTATGCAGACAGGGAGACCATACGGCCTGTGAAGCTGGCCTGATCACTTTGAGGGGCCCCCGGAATTCAGACACAGGAGTTTCTGCTCTAACATTACATATACAGCCTTGAAAAACCTCCTGTTGTGTGAAATCATGCACTGAAAATCAAACCAAAGCAAACAACACTTGAAAACAAATAGGGGTTACGGGTAAAAACGGTTTAGGGCAGATCACTCAAAACCTATGGATATTTGTAACCAAAGCACTCACAGAAAAATAACAACTGCAGTAAAAACACTAACCCCATTCAATCTAGTTTCATGGTCAGAGAATCCTTCAAGCCTGTGCCTCCTTCTATGAGATGTAGGTCCTGGAGGGTCTTCCCTCTGAACAGAGATGATTTTAAAAATGAAAATTCAAAGCCAAGGCAGGGTCTGCCTTTATATATGGATCCATTGTTTTACGGGAGACATGGCTGCAGCTTCTGCTCGCGGATATGCAAATTATCCCAGTAGCTTGACAGGCAGGGAGTGGAGAGGCTCTTGAAGCAACTGAAGCAGGACTGCTTTCATGAAAGGAAGGCATTTCTAGAGCTTTTAAGCATTTTTTTAAATTGATGAGTATCGCTTTTCAAGTGGGAGAAAGCTTGCCCCTGACCGCTTCAGGCCATCGCTGCGCTTGGGGAAATCATGCGTTAGGAACACAGAGGCCCGCCTTACACCCTGTCCCTCCTCCAACAATCCGGTCTCTGTGAGCTACTTCTCGCCAGGTAACCTGCGTGGTTGCCAAATCCTCCCGCTGCTTAACCCTTGCAGTGAACCAGGGGCTGCCCTCCTGTCTGTGCTCAGAGGGGCCTGGCTTGAGGTTCTCAGGACCTTTTGAACAAGGGCCCACATTTTCATTTTGCACTGGGATGGCAAGTTCTGTAGCTGACCCTGCCTCTGACCTGTCCCACTGCCCCTCGCTGGGGAGCAGACAGTACGTAAGGTGAGAGGTGGGGCCTAACAAAGATTGTCCATCTTCAGGGACGGCAGCGAAAGACGGGAGCTGGGCTCCTCCTGCCTGTCTCCCCACGAGCTCAAACCAGTCCACTGACAAGCTGGGCTGGTTCTCCCACCCAGAACCCTACTCTGGCCTCCGTCATCCCTGCCTGGACCAACTCGGTCCCTCTACCACCCACTACCATCACTACAGCCAGACGGTCCCTTTGTGGTACAAGTATAAGCACAAACTCCTGGCCTAAACCTCCCAGTGGTTTTGCATTTTCCTTACAAGAAATGACAAGATGTTGAGGCATTTGTAAGGCCCACCCGGCTGTGCTTCCTGTCCAGGCTCACGTGTCTCCCTAACTCCCCACGCTCAGGCAAGACGGGCTCACCTAGTTTCTCCAGGTCCCGTCCCTTCTTTTCGGTCCTTCTTTCTTTTCACACATGCGGGTCCCCCTGCTAGGTGGACCTATATCCCTGATGACTCATTCCATCTCAGGCTTTGCCTGGAAATGCCTCCCTTCCAGAAGGCTCTGTGGTCCCACGGGCTGCATGAGCCTCATACGTGTGGCCACAAGGCTCTGCCTCTCTCCACCGCTCCTGACATCTATCTCCCCGCTGTTTGCCCACTGGGCTCCAGGAGGAGAGAACCGTGACCGACACACTCAGCACTGCTTCCTCAGTGCTTGAACCATAGTAATAAATTATGCTCAGCAAACATCTACACCTTCACTGAGGAATGAGGGATTGGAAGCTCAGTAAGGTCGGGGGTACCCTCTATGTCTTAGAAACATTCAATTCTCAGATAAAAGACACATTCAAAACATATTATGGTGATCATGTGAAAACAGGCAAGAAAAGTGGTACCTCAGTTCACCAGGGACCCTGAGACAGGAAATCAACCCCTCTGGACTGTTAACATCAGCAGGACATGTGAATCCTTGGTGTTAGGGGTGGCCATCACATGCATTCTTGAACATTCTGGAGTCAGTCCTCACTCCATGGAGAATCTGCACGAAGACAAAGAGATTTGGGTCTTTGGTGTTTATTTAATACTAGCGTCACAGAGTTACTTATGGTCAAATACCTCCAAATTACGTACTTTGTAATTTCAAATGCCTTTCCTTTTTTTTTTTTAAGTGTAAAAGCAATACATCCTCATTAAATTTCTGCAGAATTTGAATGTTTATGTATTCTGTAAAGTGAAATCCCCTCCATTTAATCCCCCAAATTCTCCAGCAACGTTTTTCTCAGTAGGCATGTGGTAGTACCTCATCATTATTTCACAAAATTGAGAGCAAACAAAAACACTCTCCTACAGCTTGCCTCTTTTACTTAACAAATTGTGGACACCTTTCTAGGGAAGTTCATATCAACCTCATTCTTTTCAACTTTTCTCTGTTGTTCGGAAAAATGAAATGACCATAGTTTAATTAAGACTGGTATCGACGGTAGCATAGGTATTCCCAATTTTTCACAATTACAAACCATGCTGCAAAGACCATTTTAAAAAATACGTCCTTGCATAACTGGGTGATAGTTTCTTTAGGATAAATTCATTCCTAGAAATAGAATTCATGGGGCACATGGCATGAACGTTTTAAATATTAATTGACATTGCCAAATTGCTTTCCACAAAAAGGTTGTGAAAAATGTACACTCTTAACAGTCTGAGGGAACTCATACCAGAGAGGATGCTTTTGGGTGCAAGTGACAGAAAACCCAACTCAAAATGGTGTAAACAAATGAAACGTTTTGGATCATATAATAGGGAAGTTTGCTGTAAGGGCTTCACGGGTATGATCAGTGCCAGGTTGTCTCGGGCTCCTAGCTCAGCTCTGCGGTCCGCTGTGTGTTCGCCTTACTGTCAAGACAGGTCTCTCCTCACGGTCACAGGAAGGCTGCCAGCAACAACTGGGCTACATGGTCCAAGGTCCACATCAGGGGACTAGAACTTCCAGAAAGCACTCTGATCTGTTTCCTACTCGGATCTGGCTCACGCGCTCACCGCAGAACCCTTCAGCGTGGCCAGGGCAACGTGATGCAGGGGCCGGTTTAGCACAGGGTCACGTGCTCTAGCCCTAGCGTTGGGTGTGGTCAGTGTGGTGCCCACACCATATGGAGGAAAATGAGTGTGTGGCCTGGGCCCGCCCCGTGCTCAGAAGTGCCCTGTGCTTGGTTTCCTGCTCTGCTCTCATTATCTTGAAGATCCTAAAAACTGTTAAACAAGGGACCCCATATTTACATTTTGCACTGGGACCTACAAATCATGTAGCCAATCATAGATGAAAATTGGGGCTGCTTTTAGAAAACAGAGAGAATGTAGCTGAGTTGACAAAACATAAATGTCCACTGCAACTGTCTGTGCTAAATAATATGATTTAAACTTAATTTTTCCTTGAAGAGCTTTATGACTTGCTGTCTCTAATCCTTTGCCCTGTACATAAAATGACGGGGCTAGGCTAGGTGGTCTCCACCAGTGTTTCAGTTCTGCTATTCTCCAATGGATGTCTGCCTCCTTAGGCTGTGAAAATTAATTTGTACCTTGCACCAAGTTTATGGACACAGTGATATTAAATATGAGTTGTCTCAACTCTACTGGTATTAAAAAGTGGCTGCAAATTAAAAGGAAAAAAAATACTATGTTACAAGAATGAGAAAACTAAATTGATGGGCCCCAGCTTTATTCAGCTCTTAGAAACCACCAGTGTTATGGAAAATTTCCAAAAAGAAAATCCCAAGGTTTAGGGCAAAGCTTTTTGAAGATTCTTGTAAATTAACAGCTTGGTGTAGTGGATTAGACATATTTTCTTGGTCTGCTTTCTTTTCACAAGTAACCGGATTATTTTCCTCTAATTGAGGAGCAAAGCAGACACTTAAATGGCATCTATGTATTTCTGATGTGCTTCCTTTTCATCCTCATAAATGGTTCCATCTATATAATTCAGTGAAAATTATATTATATGGCCATCTTTCAAAAAAGCAATTAATATTTACCTCAGCTATCAACATGTGAATATATTCTCTTGTAAGAAGAAAAAAACACAGAAAATGGAGCATTCCAGGTGAGGTTAAAGTCCTTTCTGACCAACTCTCCCACCTCCCTTTCCCCGTCACTCATTCTCCAACCTCATCCCTTCTCAGAGGTAATAATCGCTGTTATCGGTTCTGTATCTTCTTCTAGAATGTTCTAAGCATTTAGATATCTATATATCTCCACAGAAAATGTCTAAAATTGTGTTGTTCTGTTTTGACATAAAAGGCATCATGTCTCTTTTGACTTTTTTTGAAACTCAACACAGCTTGGAGAGTTTTCCACGTAATCGTACGCAGACCCACCTCATCCTTTTTTAACTGCAGGAGAGTTTGTGCTATAGAGATATTCCACATTTTATAAAGCCTCCATGGGCCTTTAGGGTGATTTATGTTTTTCACTATTTCACAAAAAATGCTGCAGTGAACATTCTTGTGTAGGCCTTTGAGGGCAGCGTGCTTGCCCAGCATGGACACCGAGAGGCGCTGGGAGGCCACAGGACTTGTCACTTTCGTAGTCTCCGTGAAGTGGACTCTGAAATGGCTGACTGAAGGCTGGTCCCAGGATCCACCCCTCTGAGGAAGCAGGGGCAGTGGGACTGGGCAGAGGGGGCCTTGGGCTGTGATGAAGCTGTACCAAGGCCTCAGTCACCCTGTGGTTGGGGGGTGCTCTGGAGCAGAGATGGCCCTTCAGAGTTATTCCAAGCTGCGGCCATGGGCCAGGGGTCTGCACCCCACATCACTTGGCCACTGGTTGTGGATCGCCTAGGAGAGGGGTGTGACCTTGAAAGGTCTTCAGCAATTCCAGAGATGGGGGAGACAGGGGTGCGGTGCTGGGGGCTTGCCTGTGGCCATCAGCCGGGAACACAAGGGGCAGCGTCTGGAGGGAGAGCTCGGGTCACGAGGGCGGGCTGTGGTCGGAGCCCCACAGGCCCACGGGGCCCTCACATTTAAAGAACAATGTGAGATTGCCTTTCATGGGCTGCGGACTTGCAGGGCGGATGCGGTTTGGAGAGGATGCTTGTCAGATAACCTGAGGCAAGATCGGAGACACCCAGGACAGGTGCCACCAACCTGCAGTTTTGTAGTCATTTCCAGAAACAGCCTTGATCTGCAGCTGCTTAGACGATGTCATTCTGTAATCACTGGGGCAACTTCACCACATCTTCTTCCCCTTCAAGGCAAATGGCTTTGAAGGTGATATCCAGGCTCTGACAGCTTGTCAGAGGCCTCTGACCAGCGCCCCCTTCAGAGCCACTGAGACTCTAAATGTAAATTTTCATCTCGTAACACATGCTGCTCTTGGGTGGCCACCTCAGTTGGAGGAACGTGAATAAATTGGGGTTTGATACCTTGTTTTTATACCGTAAATTTTATTAAACATACATGGGAATCATTAGATGAAACACTTAATTAAAACCATGGCCAAATTAGATAAATGTTAAGGAGAGTGCTCTAAATTTATCGCCCAATGATCTATAGGCTTGCTCAGTAATATACTCCCGGAAACCTCCTTAATGAAGCTATTAAGTGCATAAATATCGTATGTGCCAACTGGCAAAATCTAGTGATGATCTGTCCCAATTTACTTGCTAAGTAAATACACCCCCTTGAAAGAAGCCACTAATTTATGCTGCTGCTGACCACAGGACAAAATCCCTCACCTGCCTGAAAACAGACCTTTCAAAATAGGTGATTCATTGTACCCCGAGGCTGGGAAGTGAGGAGCTGCTCGCCACCAGTAGGCCATGGGCTTTTGAAGTTTTGCTCTATTTCTCGAACTTTCCTTCTTGCAAATGCAGAGCATACACCACGGGCCACAGACGCAGCCAGGCCTTACTTCTCTATGCTAATCTGCTTGGAGTCTGGTGGAAGCACCTTCTCTACTGGCAGAGGTGGGTGAGGTCTTGGCTGACCTGGCACCTGGGAGGCCCAGGAGGGCTGCAGGTGTGTGCAGTCTGGAGGTGTGGCCTGGGAGGCACCCAGCCTCCCTATCCCCACCCTCAGAGCCTCACTTATCTGAGCTGCCAACCTTCCCTGCTAACAGATGGGTGACCTCCGGCTCCTCATTCAGGAGCTCAGGAGGGACAGTGGGGTGTAAGGATCCCTTGATGGTGATCTTGGCCCAAGGCGGGCACTACGGGACTCGGCCCACCTTCCCTGTAGACCTCACTGACCTCCCCCACTGCTCTTGCGCTGCAGCTGCATCGGCAACTTGACAAGCTGCCTCCCGCCTCCCCCAGTGTCCTACCCACCCCCTGCCGCGACTAACCACATGGCTGTTCCCTCTCCCACTGCTGCCCAGGCTGCCAGTTAACCTCTCCTCCCCGCGTCTAAATAGGACTCGCGCTCCTGTTGTCCCTCATCCTGCCTTTTGCTTATTTCATAGTGCTTGTCACCACCTGACATATTTTATATTTATCCGTTTATGGTCTGTGTTCCCTCCCATGAATGTAAATGCCAGTGGAGCCGAGGGAGGGAACAGTCACTTTTTTTATTCACTATGAATCTCTAGCGCCTAATTCAGGGCCTGCCACACAGCAGATGCTCACCAATTTTTTAATAAATGAATAAATGAATGGATGAATGAATGAATAATAAGCAGCAGCCACTTGGAGCCCGCAGTGTGCTGGGACAGGAGCTACAGCTGTCCCCAGAAGGGTTCTCAGCGAGCAGCGATCTGCAGTGAAGTCAACAGGAGATGACAAACAAGCAGGCTGAGTTCTCTCACAGGAAGCGAAGTGCGGGTGGGAAGCAGCACACGGGTGGGGAGAGTGGGGACCGGCCAGGTTCCCTGGAGAAGTGAAGTGGAAGCCAAGTCCAGAAGGGGAGCCCCCAGGTGAGCAGGGCTGCGGAGGTGATTGGCTGAATGATGCCAGAGCCAGAGAGCCAGGGCCGGAGGATTGGTCCTGGAGGTGCACGCCTGCTGATGGGAGGGGCAGCCTCGGGGCAGCTCGATCACTCTGAGAACGCGTGCGGCGAGCGGGGAGGCCGAGGACAGACCAGTGATATGCATGGGCCCCGCCCGAATGAGACCAACAGCAGCTCCCAGAGGCAGGGCGGAGCCAGGAGCTGAGGGTCCCAGCTGAGAGGAGAGACCAGCCATGGGCTCCATCAACCCAGTCACCTGCTCCTCTGCGGCCAAGAAGGGTCAGGTCAGGAGAAGCATGTTGGCCTGAGCAAGGGGCTGCTGTGGGTGACGGGTGGGTCCAGGCCAATCTGCAGTGAACGGAGGGGAGCATGACAGGGTGAATGGAGATGGGGGGGCACTCTTTCCAGAGGTTTGGCTGTTGGATCTGTAACAGTAAATCCCATTGACTGAGGAGAAACCTGAAGCTCAAGGCTGCTCAAGTGGACGCAGGTCCATCTACCTTCACGGCATGGTTGTGGTCATTCTGATAGTGGGTCCCAAGTGCAGACATGTTTGGGAGATGCTTTCAGGTGGCCCGGGGCCATGGCACCAAGGGACCAGCCACGTGCATACCAGCCCTGGCCTTTCCAGCTCTGTTAGTCCTGAACACAGAAGCAGAAAGGCTCCTGGAGGTGCTAGCTTGTCTCCCACCTGCCAATCTGCCTTTCTCCCCAGGACAGGAGCCTTGGCAGACAGCAATAGCTGCTGGGTGCCTAACACAGACTTTCTCTGAACCGATTTCTAAGATCATCTTATACTGCAGGCGAGGGAGGTTTGTTTTTATTAAGGTGGAGATATCAAGTTTCTTGTAAAACTACATTTAGTAAGAAAGTGAGTCAGTTGAATAAAAAAAATAAAACATTAAGTAAATCAGGTAATGTTAACTAACAGGAAAGATGCAGGGCCATGGGAGTTGGTGCAGGGTGGGACACCCTGGGCCCTATCAGGCCACAAGGACAGTCTGACTTCACATGTTCCAGTGAAGGAGTGTTTTGTGACAATGGGTCTGGGGATTCTATTTACCATTCTACTAGGTTGAATAGTGTCCCCTAGAAATTCATGTCCACTGGGAACCTCAGAATGTGACCTATTTGGAAGGAGGGTCTTTGCACATATGATTAGTTAAGATGAGGTTGTACTGGACTAGGGTGGATCCTAATACAATGACATCTGTGCTTGTTAGAGGAAAATCTGGACACAGAGACAGCCATACAGGAAAGAAGGCCCTGTGATGACGAAGGCAAAGACTGGAGAGACACAGTCACATGCTGAGCAACGCCAAGGATCGCCAGCAATGCCCAGAAGCCGGAAGAGGCACGGAAGGATTCTTCCCAGGCACTTTGGAGGGAGCATGGTGGTACTGCCAACATTTCATTTCAGACTCACAGCCTCCAGAACTTGGAGAGGGTCCCGTGCTGGTGTTTTAAGCCCCCGGTTTACAGTTGTTCGTTACGGCAGCCACGGGAGACCGATACGGCCACATTCTGAAAACGGATTGTTAAACGATTGATTAACAATTAAGAAAAATGACCTTCCTTCGTATATTGATGAGCATTTTGATATTCATAACATTTCTTTCTTGCAGTTATCATCCTGGGTGAATCCTTCTGAGGCCATAAGGTAAAAACGTAAGATTCTGACCCAAACCATGGAGTCTTCATAACATTAAGTGTATTTTATCTTAAAAAAAATTAGAAAACTACCAACCTTTGCATGAAAAATAGATTTTTGTTGACGTATATTTTTGTTTCCAATAAATTTGATGAAATCAGGCAGTGGGACAGGTGGCCTGGCTTGGAATAATGATCCTTCTGGATATATCCTTGTCTTGTTCTCATTTACAGCCTTAGAGGCATAAAAGCATATTTTCATGAAACCAACCCTTCCGTGTGAAAGCAGATTCATCGTTTGGATCCGTCATTAACTTCCCAATGATGTTCTCACTGGCCATAAAGAAGACTTAGAGCTCTTTACGAAAATTTTATTCCGGAGAAAATGGTCTTGGAACATGGTTTGCACCGACCTCTTTTAACCTCTGGTTCCCTGTGTTATTATTATTAAGTAATAATGCTGCTTGCTGCCAACATCATTCTTCCCTCGTTGTACTTCAGAAACCAAGTGATGCCTTTTGGAGTGGAGGACAAGTCAGCACTTAGTCATCGCCTTGTGCCCCTGGCCGGTCCCCATACGCCTGCCTGGACTGCAGTCTTACATCATCTTTTACGAGTACATCAACTTATTTGCAATTAAGTTTAGATTGTCTAATAAAATCTGGTGACATTTTAGCTTACAGTTTATGTCCCAATAAAAGGCTCCAAATGTTATTGCCATAAGAATCCATGTGACAACCCCACATAAACCTTTCCTTTCGGGCTGGACAGCTGACTATGCATTTAGAAACAGTCGGCAGGGAGATGCAGGGACCGGGGTTGTGATGTTGACGATTCCTGAGGGCTTCATTTCTACTCTCAAGTTCCCCTTCTAGAGCTCAAAATGGTTCATCTCTTTCTTTCCTTCTTATTACTGTGGTAAGAATACCTGCCATGAGATCTACCTGTTTAGCCTGTCCACTGGTACTAACTAGAGGCACAGTGCTGCTCAGCAGACCTCTAGAACTTCCTCATCGTGCATAACTGAGCTTCATGCCTCTTGAACATCAACTCCCCACTTCTCCCCTGCTCTAGCCCCTGGCAACCACCAATCTACTCTCTGCTTCTATGAGTCTTGACTGTTTTAGATTCCTCATGGAAGCGGATCACGCAGTATTTGGCTTATTTCAGTGAGGATCATGTCCTCCATGTTCATCCCCGTGGTTGCATACCGCAGGATCTTTTTAAAGGCTGAAAAGTATTCCATTGTGTGGATGCCCCACATTTTCTCTATGTGTCCATCCATGGACACTTAGGTTGTTTCCATGGCTTGGCTACTGTGAACAGTGCTGCAATCAACATGGGGGTGCAGATATCTCTTCAGATCCTCATTTCAAATTCTTTTGGATACATGCTCAGAAGCGGGATTCTGGGTAGAAATGGGTTGAGATGCCTCTGGTCGCGGACTTCAGGTTTGGGCAATAGATGTGAGAGCTGAAGAAATTGCAGAGGAAGTCAGGCTTGCTGGCAGGTTTGTTTCTGGTCCTCAGAATATCGAGCCTCGGAACTCAGCTTAGGAAAGGTTACTTTCATTACAGTCGTTTAGGAGCTAAATAAACATGGAGCTCAGAGATTCTCAACTAGGAATTACTTCCTCCCAGGGACATCTGTCTGGGGACATTTCGGTTGTCATACTTGGGGTGGTACAGGCATCTAGTGGGTGGGGACCAGGGATACTGCTGAATATACCACAGTATGCAGGACAGCCCTCCACAGAGAATGGCCCAGTCTAAAATGTTGATGGTTACACGGCTGAGAAACCCTGATCTAACTGAACCCTCTTACGACACACAGCCTTGACTTTCAGTCCTTGTCTTTTGTCTTTGAATCATGTTTTGCTCAGTTCCTGAAAGTGATGGGTCTGCTCTGAATGAAATTATGGATAACGCGGGGTGTTGGCTGGCTGCTCTCAGCCCTTGCTTGGTTTGGGAACGCAGTGAACAGCAGCCCAGAGAAGGCTCTCGGTGTTTATGGGAGAGAGGAGACACAAGGGTGGATGTGCAGGCTGGGTTTGGGAAGGAGGAGAAGAGACCCAGTGAGCTGCTTCAGTTTCCTGCTGAAGGAGATACAACTTAGAAGCAGTGACTTCATTTTCAAATAGAAAGTGCAACCTATGAGGAAACAAAGCCTCCCAGTGCTCTGGAAGTAGCCTTCCAGAAGCCAGCAGGATCTGTGACCCGGAACTATACTAACGGGTGCTCTGAATGAACCTCTAGGTATAACTCGGATGAAGTGTGGACTATTCCATGATTCTTACGCCTTAAAGCTTACAGATTCCAGAAATGAAACCCGTTCATGCATAAAATATCGGCTCTCAGAGCACAGTCATTTTCATGCTTGCCCTTGTGTGGGGATCTGTGTTATAAAGTATTGTGGTTAGACCCGAAAATCCTCCACCATGTGGACAGAGACCCCGCTATTTATAGCTCTCCTCATAGTGACTTACAGCATTAATCTCCGCGTGAATTCTGAGCTCCCAAACGCCTGCCTAAGGAGATATGCTAAAGCCTTTTCCCTGTGGCATTCTTCCAGACAGAATTTAAGAGACACCAGAGGATGGCACATTTATACTGAGTTTGCAGTTTCCTAAACATGAAGAAGATGAACGGCTCTCAGTTAAGGAACACAGGTCAGATAGGAGCTTGAAATTGAGTATTTGAGCTGACAAAGGAGAGAAACCAAGAGGCTTCCTGAAGTTTGCTGTGTCTCTAAGCTTCCTAAGACCCTATGATTAGAAACAGATTGAGGTCAGAGAGTGTGGTCCTATTTGAATTAATGAAAGAGCCAAATTGCCCACAGGGCTGGTTTCCGCACTGCGTGTCTGACTGCTGGGTTCTGCGGTGGGGGAGGGAGGCGGCAACCAGGCCCCTCCCGTCCCTTCCGCTCCACTTCCCGGCTGTTTGGTAATTTGAGATTCCAAATAAGATTTCTGTGGAGAAAAAGACAAAATGACTCTGCCATTAATTCCAAGGAGTAGGGACTGTTAATGAAGAGATCGAAGTGAACTATTTAAGAAGAAAAAATCAGTTTGTTTACTCCTGAATGCTGGAAAGGCTTGGAGAGCGGGGAGCAGACGGACCTTGTTGTCAAACAGACCCTGGTCAACCTCAGTGCCCATTCGCTAGTCCCGTGACCTTAATGCAGCTGAGTCTCGGTCTCCTCACGGTCAGTGGGGAGAGGAACTCATGCCTTCCAGGGGCACCATGAGGACGACGGGTAGTCGTACGAGAGCTCATGTGAGCTGCGTCTGCTGCAGAGGGTCTGGGCAGTGGACCTGCCTCAATGCGCACAGGAAGCGGGGTAATGGATGGCAGCGGAGGGGAGGTCTTGGTTTCCCACCTTGGGTTCCTGTTGACCGTTATAAGTCCCGGATCATTTCGAGTTCTTTGGTAGCGAGCAACAGAAACCAACTTTGCTATGTTAAGCAACAGAGGAGTTTCCGGGAAGGCTGTTGGGTGGCTGGTACGTAGAGTGGACAGGAATGCTGGAGACTCAGGCTTAGTCACAGGAAAAGCACCAGGGAAGCCCCTTCAGATGCAGCAGCAAGCCGAGAGCTGCTAGGCGCTGGTGTTTGCTTTTCTCTCCCGACCAGAGTCCCTCCAGCTTTGTCTGGGTCGCCAGCTGGTTCCTTGCAGGAAGGCAGAGCACCTTCACTGACATGCACTAAACCTGAGCACAGGGAGGGCAGCGATGTCCCCGAGTCAATCCAGGCACTGGAGCCAACATGCTAAATGCCCCTTGCAGGCCTCACGTGACCTGAGCCTCCTGCCCACCCTGCACGCCCAGCTGCCTCCTCCCTCTGCCAGCTGGGTAAGAACTTATCGTCAGTTCCCGCTCAGCTGCTGCAGCTTGTCTACCTGAAGCCAGGATTTTGCAGAAGCATCGGTTGCCACTGCAAATATTCCTGTCATCAGGCAGGCAAGTGGCATATCCTACCGTCTGAGGGGGTTTGAGAGTCTTTCTAACGATGCACTCCAAAACTTGGTCTGAGATCTCAAAAGTTTCCGCGTTAACTAATAACCAGAGTCCCCAGAAACAATGTGAGCAAACATTCATTTCCAGTGCCTTTCCAAGGCGGGGCTTGGATGTGTGGGTTTGAACGAATGCTGAATAAATTATCGGCACGTGTTACCCCATGTAAATGCCGGGCTCCCCATTTGTTCCCCTGTGCAATGACTTCTTTAGTATTCTGCGGGGAAATTTCTTAGATTTGTTTCAAAAGTATATTATTCTGTAAGATGATATGAAGAAACCTAGGGAAGAAAAAGGAATACAGGCATATAAGCTAATTAAAAAAAGAGGCTGCAAAACTAGGAGAAACAAACAGCCTCTGTGTTTCAGGTTATGAAATATTTATCCAGTGGCAAAGAAGACACTGTAGTCGGAAATGAACTTTGCCAAGTAATTACTTTTGATCCCAGCAAGATGCATTCAAAGGCCTTCAGGTAAACATCATCCTTGATAGGGGGGAGGTGAATTGCAAAGCAACATTATGCTTTTGAAGGAAACAAGGAATGAATCAAAGTCAGCAACTTGTCCAAGTCCTGTTGAAAAGTGTTCCTGTGTGAAATTTTCTAGATGATGCTCCATGAGCGCAGAGTGGAGATGTGAATAGGGGAAGATGGATATGATCAAATGGTGGGTGAGAAAAGCCACAGGCCGCAAAACCAGAGCGGATTTTCCTCCTTCCTAAGGAAACTTTAAATAATGCACATGTATTTAAAAATAGAGTATGTGTGGCTAATTCTGATAAAGATCTTTAAAATGACATTAAAATGGAAATACACTCAAACTAGGCATCTCCTGGGAAAATGTCACTAGTTATGTTACATTTGTTTTGTTTTGTTCCCGTGCCCTTGTGAAAACAGCTTTATCTTCAATACTCCCAGAGTGGAAGGAAGAGTTTTCAGGGAGACGGGAGCATTTTTTTTGTTTTAAATGAATTCTCTGAGGAGAATATGCTCTGTGCCATGCACACAAACTTTTCCAAGGACTGAGTTTACCCGGTGCTGCTTCCAGGGGTGTGTTTGCCTATATTCTTTTACCTTTAGATTTTAAGCCTCTGTCAAGGGGGCCCGGGTCCATTCCCGAGCTTATTAAGTATTAAGAAATAACACCACTGATCAAAGAACCCTGTAAAAATGACCTTCCAAGGTAATGCATGGCTCTTCCCCTGTAAGACTTGGTTTTCCTGGGTCCATATAGATCCAGCTGGAGATGATGTGGTGACTGCAGAGGATGGAAAGCTTATCGTGGAGCTATTCTTATCCAGGTGCAAGCAACTAACCCTTTTACCATTTCATTCCCCAGGAATGCCAACTTCGGGGTTAGTGGGAACAGGTTCCCTTCTTTGACAGCTGTTATGAGAAGAGAATGTTTTATAAATTCCTCATATGAAAAAAAGAGTAGAAAAATTTGAACCTGTCTCTTTGCTTTCATAAAAACCCCAAAACAATTTCTTATAACCCAAATGTCATTTCTGAAACACTATTCCTAGAACCCTCCTGTTGAAATCTTGGGACACTATTTGAAAAGAAAAGAAGCAAAAAACCTCCCTTCTCCCTAGCTCATAAGTAGAAGTAAAATTCTATGAACATTTTTGAAAGAAAAGCCTGGAACTGGTCTTTTCCCCCTGCTGGATTACAGAGCAGCGGGGAAGGTGAGCAAAGATTCAGAATAGTAATAAAGGTCAGGTCATCCCCCAAAGAGGCTACAGCTAATCTCAGCCTTTGTAACTGGAAAAATTGTGGATGTTTAGGGCGTGCTTTGGAAGATCTGGAAAACAAGCCAGAGGTGTTATCTCTGTGGTTATGTCATGGGGCTGACCCTCACTGCCTAATGAAGTGGGAGGCGTGACTGGGAAGATTCAAGCCTGCAACACAAGCTTACTGAAAGCCAGTGAGAACCCATGCCAGGAGCAGGTGAGTGCCTAGGAGCCCTCCCGGGAGCCTCCAGTGGGGGAGTGGAGAGCAGGATGGGAAAGGCAGAGAGGCCAGGTGGAGAGGCCAGGCGAGGTCCATGGGGTCCGTGGAGGTGACCCTCAGGGGAACTAGGGGGATTTTCAGATTGGGGCTCGCACATCCCACAGTGGTCAGTCATTGGCTAAGGGCTGCCCTGATGGCCATGAACTCCTGGCACTTGTGCTCTTGGCAAGTGCTGGCAATGGGGCTCAGGAGCCAAGCGAAACCTGGAAGGGAGCAGGGGCCTTGCTCAGAAATGATGTGAGGGACCAGAGGGGATCTCGGCGGACCATTCACAGTGCCCTCTGCACCTGGCGCTGCAGGCTGAGAAGGCCCCCAGCAGAAGACTGAGCCCTCTGAGTACTACATTCTCTCAGATAACCTCCACGTGACGAGCACGTTGGTGTTATTTGCCCTGTTGATCTCACCCTCTCACAGATGAGCGTGTGAGCTAGGTGGCCGAAGTCATTTGCCCACAGGCACTAAACGCCAGTCGGTCTAACTCCGAAGCCACCCCCCTGCATCCCATTCCCTGACTTTCAACAATCAGTCCAGTGTCCTTATAGGCAATTTGTTGGAAAACCATTTCCCCCCTGAGATCAAATAGATTCCCTTGCTCAGCTTGCTGCTTTGCATGATTTGTGGAATCCTGGCTCATTTGTCTGCGTACATTCTTCTCTTCCACAAGGAAGACAGGCAAAGGCCCCCTTTTCCCCCAGCAGATGTGACGGTACCGCTGAGTGACAGCGAGGAGTAACTAGCACCCGAGGCCCACTGCCTGCAACCTGAGTGCAGCGTTCCCACGTTCCCTGTCAAATGGGCTCCAAGGCACATGTATAATTCATGGTTACAGCCCACATGCCAGCAGAGAGACTCTGCTCCGGCTGCTGCTGGAAAAAGGAGCTCGGCTTACAGAGGGAGGTGGTTTGCCTTCCGAAAGAGGGTTTCCACTCACGGAACTAACGGGCTGATGACCAGCTCCAAAGGGCTCTTTGGAGCACACAGAGATGCCCCAGCAACCACCCAGAGCAGAGCCCTGAGGAGGGCTGAGTTGATTCTGGGGTTCTCCATATCCCCCTTAAAGGTTCTGTTTTGTAGTTGTTGAGGTTTACTCATTCGCCCAGTGAGTTTTTGGGTTTTTTTGGCTGTGTTGGGTCTTTGTTGCCATGCGGGCTTTCTCTAGTTGTGTGAGCAGGGGCTGCTCTTTGTTGCGGTGCGCGGGCTTCTTATTGCAGTGGCTTCTTGTTGTGGAGCATGGGCCCTAGAGCGCGTGGGCTTCAGTAGTTGCGGCACGTGGGCTCAGTAGTTGTGGCACGTGGGCTCGGTAGTTGCGGCACGAGGGCTCTAGAGTGCAGGCTCAGTAGCTGTGGCGCATGGGCTTAGTTTCTCCGCAGTATGTGGGATCTTCCCAGACCAGGGATCGAACCTGTGCCCCCTGCATTGGCAGGCAGATTCTCAACCACTGCGCCACCAGGGAAGTCCCGCCCAGTGAGTCTTTATGGAGCATCACTGAATGAGTGAATGAGCCAGGGGCTTCTGTCTCTGGTCCTCTATAAGGACAAGTAGATGCTGATGGCTTCCTTTGTCACTCTGATGAGGGGGATGGGGGGGCAGGGCATGAAGTCAGCTGCACAACGGCTAGGCAAGGGGGGGTTTCAAGAGACAGGACATAAGGAAGAGGACCCCAGAGAGAGCAGCTAGAGCTTACCTGGGGCAACAAGCTTTCTCCTTGTATTTGATATTCAGGATGGAGCTATTTCCTAGTTTCAGGGGCTTACTTACTAACACACTTCCCAGGACAGGGTCTCGGAAAAGAGGCCAGGCTCTCCCTGTGTGTGTTTGTGTGTTTCTATGTGCATGAGTGTGTGTGTGCACATGAGTGCATGCATATGCATGTTTGTGTATGTGTGTCCATCTGTGTGTGCATGATCAAGTGTGTATGTGTGTGCATATGCAATCTTGTGTGTTTACACACACGTGTAAACATGCGTGCATGCGTTTAAGTGTATGCATGCATATGTGCATGCGTGAATGTTTATGCATGGGTATGCACACTTATATGAGAATGAGTGTGTGTGTGTATTTGAATGACTCATGTTTGAGGGTATATGCATGTGTGAATGCATGAGTGTGTACATGTGAATGCACGAATGTGTCCACACATGGATGTGTGTGCATGTGTGTGCACCCGGCATGTGTGTATGTGTGAGGGGTGTGTGTGTCCATGTGTGTGTGCATGAAAAATGCCCTCTCTGCTCACTACCATGTCTACATCTGGAACTATAAACCCAACGTACTCCTGGAATAACTACTCCTTTCTCTCAAGTCACCTTCTGCAAGGCTCCCCAGAGGCACGGCGCCCTTGAGGTACCCCTGCTCCTCTGCCTGTCCCGCCCTGACTTCCGGGATTACCGGAAGTCTCGGTGTCCTCGCTGACTCCCCTCCTCTCTCAGACACAAGCGACAGATGCTAAGCAATGGAGCCCTACCTTCTAGGTCATTCTCCCCTCCTTTGCATTGCTGCTGCTTCTAGCCTAGGTTAGCCCCTCATTGTTTTTTATCTTTTAATGAACTTATTTTGGTTTTTAATTGAAGTAAACATTCAGAAAAATAAACCATAACTGTACAGCTTGATGAGTTTTCATGAATAAACACATGCATGTAATCATATCTGGGTCAAGAATTAGATACGGCAGTCCCCCTGATGACCCCTCCCAGTCACTAGACCCCTCTTCCCCAAAGATAACCCATCCAACATGGAACACCCCACATCAGTTGTGTCTGTTTCTGAACTTTGTATAGGGGAAATAATGCAGTAAATTTGCTTTTACATGTGGCTTCTTTTGTTCAACATTTTGTTTGTGAGATCCATCCTTGTTGCTTACAGCAGCATTTCTTTCCTTTTAATTGCTATATAGTATTGCACTGTATGCAAATACCAAATTTATTTATCCATTTTATTACCGATGGGCATTTGAATTGCCTCCAGATTTTGGCTAGTTTGAATACTTCTTCTATGCATGAATATCCTTATAAATTTCTTTTGGTGAAAGTACACATGCATTTGCTGTTGGGTATAGACCCAAGAGTGGAATTCTGGGCTCCCTCATTATTCTTTGCTTGGACTCCTGCAGCAGCCTGGACCGAGTATGCCTTGTTCTATCCCAGCCTGTAGTCCTCATGCCATGGGCACATGCAGGAAGCCCAGCTCAGTCTCTCTCAAAGGTTCCCTGAACTGTGCCACACAATAGGCCTTGTAGGGGATGTTTTGGGCAGCCGACTGCCACACAGGACCACACACTCCTCCCAGGGGGATCCATGCCTCTTTGCATTGTGGTGTTGCAGCCCATCCCCGTTTATCACCCCCTTGTATCTGGACTGGCCTCCCGACTGGCTTTGACCAACAGAATGTGGTGGAGACCCTGCAGCTTCCCTTCTCTCCCTGGAGCCCTGAAACCAATCAACGTGCTGTGAAGACGTCTAGGATGAAGTGTCATGTTGGGGGAGAAGTCGAGGTAGCCCAGCTAAACCCAGTTGTGTCCAAGCCATCAACTGGCCCACAGAATCATGAGAAAGACGTGGCTGTGATGAACTGTCAGTGTGCTTGGGTCTGTGACACAGCCGGAGGCTGGCTGGTGGGCCCCATGCCCCTGCCTTTACCCTTTATGTTCCGTTTCCTGGACAGCCCTTGTCCTCTCTCTGCCTGCCCAGTTCTTGCCCTGACCCCTGGTCCATATTCCAGTTCCCCTGGCCCCTGTGGATTTCCTCCTGGTTCTCCATCTGGATGTCATCTCTTCTTCACTGGGATACCCCGTACTGCTCTTCACTTCTCTTGGGCCCCCTGCTGTACCCTGCCTCACGACTCAGTTGCCTGAGCACTTATTTCTCTCCTAGAGCAGTCTTCTCCAGAATAGGACCATCACCACCATTCCTGTCACTGCTGCTTCTGATAACAAAGATGCTCTCTCTTCTTGAGCATCTGCTCTTGGCAGGTCCTCAAGGTGCCTCACAGACATCATCTCATCATTCACTGTGGTCCTCCCGCTGAAGAAGGCATCACCCTCCTGAGTGGTTTAGAAGACTGACGCCACAGGGGGTACGTGACTCCAAGATGAATCGGGGACTTGGACCCAGGTGGTTAGCCCCACAGCCCTGGCCTGTCCACATGCTTTGCTGTCTTTCTTTGCACAGCATCCTGCCAAGCACAGAGAAGACTCTCAAATACCTACTGAGTATAAACGAATCTGAGTTATTGGACCTCTAAAGGCTAATGTGTTACTCTTTCTAGGTAGGAAGTGATTTAAGCCAACAAAGGAAAACAGGAGTAGAAAACTAAGTAGTTTCCCAATAAAAGCAGCCTGACATGAAACACACACTGCACTGTTTTCTGGTTAAATTGGGCGCTCAGACCACTTCCCTATTACCAAGCACTGGGGTGGCGCACTACAATGCACACTTTGCAGCCCTTAGCTCAGCTAACCCATGAGGTTATGCTGGTTCCATCATTTTACACATAAGAAAACCAAGGTTCGGGGTGGTGAAGCGGTCCCAGGTCCCACAGTTAATAATAGCAGGACTGGCATTCATCCTATGTCTCCCTTGGGCTGTTCATTTATTTAGCAAATATATACTGAGCTGATACTATATGCTGACTTCAGAGACAATGGCATCAGCTCAGTGTGAACACCTTCATCCTCCCTGAGACGGATGCTCACATTCTGGATGCTCCCTAAGCGTGATATGATAACATTTCCTGCGAAGCTGGTTTTCTAGTTCTAAAATCCACTTTGTTTGAAGGCAGGCCCTTGCTGTGTGATGTGAGTAACAGGTGGTTAGCTGTAGGTCTTAGGGCTTATTTCTTAGACTTCTAACCTGTTAACTGGTTGGTACAATTCGGAGACTTGCTTGCAAGTTTACTGTAAAGTTTACCTAGATGAAAACTGAGTTGTTGTAACATATTCCCAATACTTTCCTTTCTGTGGCATCACCTCCAGGTAAATCTAATGTCTGAGTTTTCAGATGTTTTCAGCAACTGCCTCTTTTCTTTTTCAACATTGTTTCAATACTGTTTAACCACAAAGAGTATAAGGTAAATGTCCATCCACAGGAAAATGGATAAAGAAGATGTGATACACACACACACGTGCGCGCGCGCGCGCGCACACACACACACACACACACACACACACACACTGGAATACTACTCAGCCATAAAAAAGAATGAAATAATGCCACTTGCAGCAACATAGATAGACCTAGAGATGATTATACTAAGTGAAGTAAGACACAGAAAGACAAGTATCATATGATATTGCTTATATGTGGAACTTAAGAAAAATGATACAAATGAACTTATTTAACAAAACAGAAACAGACTTGCAGACATAGAAAACAAACTTATGCTTACCAAAGGGGAAAGAGGAGGGATAAATTAGGGGTTTGGGATTAAGAGATACACACTACTATATATAAAATAAAAATAAACAATACGGACCTATTGTATAGCAGAGGGAACTACTGATATATTCAATATCTTATAGTAACCTATTGTGGAAAAGAATCTTAAAAAGAATACGTATATGTATTCTGAATCACTTTGCTGTACACCTGAAACTAACACAACACTGTAAATCAACTATACTTGAATTTGTTTTAAAAAAGAGTGAAGTAATAATTCAGAGCACGGTTGTTTTATCATTGGAAAGGTTTTATCTTTGTATTCTTTCTTAGATAAACATCAGTAAAAAAATGGGCAGTAAAACATTTCTCCTTAAGCTTTCGCTTGGTTGTATAACATAGGTCACATTCTCAATGAGACTAAATAAAATTTCCTCCACTTAATGTTCTTACTCATTGGTTGTTATTTGGAAGAATAATGAGAATTTGAGAAGTCTTTCAGATGGAACTTAAGAACTCACATTTAATATTTATGGTGTAGAGAGGCTTGAATTGGAATTTCCAAAGTTAGAGCGTAGGGGAATGTAGAAACTCATTCTGGGCACTGCTCAACCTGATATAGATCGATGCTTTGCTTTAATTGCACATTTCATCAGGATACAGGCTGAATGCAGAATACTGTGAATGCTTTGCCCCACTTGCTGATTCCAACACTGTGTTTCATTTATTTTAAAGATTCTAAAATTCAGTGCACAGAATTACTTATTTATGCTGCCCATTACATCACTTACTATGCATTTTCTAGCTCAGTGTAAAGAGGCTGAGCTCTGAAGTCAGGAGTTCAAATCCTGCTTCAGTTCTTTAAAAGCCCTGTGCATTGCTGGCCTTCAAGTGCCTGTTTCTTCATTTGTCAAATGGGGACTGTAGCCATATCACACTCATAGCAGTGTTGTGAGGGTTGAAGAGGAGAATTTTCGGGTCATACCTGCATCATGCCCAGCCCTAAGCAGGCCCTAAATCAAATTGCCTTTATTGTTATTTCTGCTGTCATGACTATTTGTAATTTTATGTACATACATAAGACTAGACTTCTATAGGGCAAAGAAAAAGTGGGCCACAAAGTGCTGGATGTGAGGGAGACCGATCAGTGGATGGAAGATTTGGAAGATTATTCCTTAGAGAAGGTGCTGTTCACGGAACTCCTTGAGGAATGGGTGGCATTCCTCAGAAAGCAGAGGAGGTGGGGACTACAGTCACCTCATGCCATGGGTGGTAGACAGGGGAGATGGTAGCAGATTTGCATATACTCTCGTCTGCATTTCTCTATTGTGCAGGATGGCTGATGTGTCTAAATGTGTGCTTACGTTGTTTCTGGAGTCACGTACTCCCCATCCTCCCTGTATTCTGACATGTCTTTCCAGTTATTTGTGTTCAGGGTGCAGAGAGACCTAGGTCCAGGGAGAAACACTGTATACTGGTTGCTGGTTCGGGACGTACCAGCGCCTGCCACATGCTGGTGAATGGTCAACCAGGGCTGCGTGGGGCGACCGAAGATGAAGGAGGAAGAGCACAGGCGGTGGGTGCAGATGCATGAGGGTCATGTAGGCCGGGCTCTATTCTGGGGGTTGGGGGTGGTGCAGCCTTCAGAGCCTGTTTGTTATTCATGGAGGAAAGCAAAATTCTGCAGAAATAAGAGAAATGTTCCATGCAATTGCACGAGTTTTTCTTGTCAAATTAAAAACATGAACAGTGTAGCAACAGCTTAAATATTTTCTGCTTTTTTGTGCCACCTCCAGCAAAAATGAAGTAAAGAAACGTGGGGAGAAGCCAGAAAGGGCAGGGGGCAATCCCAGCCCAGGTGAGGCTAGGGGTGTTGGCTTCACAAATCAGCAGATTCTGTTCATAAGCAGCACAGATGGCTGCCAGGAGAGGTGAGACCACTTTTGAAAGTCATCTGTCACAGTTCTAAGAGCATTTTGGCTCTACTGATTTTGTTGTGCTGCTAGAGGGTGAGAAAACTGTGATGAAACTGACTAGCACCCAGCGCTATGCCCATTAGGACATCTGCAGCCTGGCTCTGTCCTGATGTACTTCAGACTGTGAAACAGATGCGAGCATCTTCCCAAGCAGGCGAGGTTTTCCAAGAGGAGAGGCACACCCTGGAATTGTCCCTCCCCCTCCACTCAGCCTGGCGCGTGAGGCATGTGCCAGTCAGGACAGTTCCAGCAGAGAGGGAATTAGGTGCTTACGGCATTGCTGGTACAGTCGAGACGGGCAGAAGCCATGCGGTGGGGTTGCCGTCCAGAAATCAGGAAACTGGAGGAACCTGCCTGAATTTGCAGCCTGGAGCGGGAGGCTGACAATGGACTGGGGCGGGGGGCGGGCAGAAGATCTAGAAGCCCCTGCTGCCGATGCAGGAGAAAGACTGACTGATGCTTATCTTTTGTCTTCCAAATCTCAGTAAGCCCCTCTTACAGATTCCACTGGATTTCTGCTTGAAAGGGATTCTGGAAAATGTAATTCCCAGGCTTCCAGCCCCTGAGATAGCATGGCACAGTTGAATGGGGTGGTGCTGAAGGGCAACAGACCATAGCTGGTGCAGTCCAGGCGTGCGGTCACTCAGCATCCAAACTCACATTCTACCTGCATTTGATTGCCAAACAGCAGTTGTAAAAACATCATCATGCTCCCTCATGCAAAAGGAGCGATGCCCACCCTCACCCCAAAGGAAAGAGACCCACAGTCCCATCAGTCACGATACGTGTCTCTGACTGATGCTCATCCTCCTTGTTCAGTAAGGCTCACCCTTAGACAGACCACGGCCTAATGTCTGAATTATTAGCTTAGCCACAATCAGGACATCTTCCATAGATAGTAGGGGGTGGGGAGAGCAGGGAAAGAGACAGCGTTTAATGTACATAAAAACACACATAGGAAAGCAAACAGGAACGTGTGTATAGCTACCAGTGTCCTCATGTCTACAACTGGTCACAAAGCCGTTTGGTATTTATAAATTCCTCGCCATCCCTTCCTTGCATGTTCTTGCTGTTCTCAGCCATCTCTGCAGCTACTATAGTTCCACTCCAAACTTCATTCCTGAGGGACTGAACTCTTAGGGGTCTTGCCTGTTTGAGTTTGCCATGGTTTTCTACGTGGAAGTCCTAGAGGTATCCTAGGGAGTCCCTGGGTTTCAAGTCTCCTCCTCCCTGCCCCACTGTGCCCCAGCAGCCGTAGTCCTCTCCTGTAAGCCGTCCAGGGACCTTAGCCAGTGCAGGAAGCCCCTTCTCTGCCTTGGGAACCATGAGAAGTTTTCAGATGGTCACAGCACAATCTCAGTTTCTAGTGGGGGAGGAGTGTTGTGTGGGCGTTGTTAGGTGTGTCAGTGAGGGGAGCCACTTGTATCTCGGCCCCTTAGGTCCCAGACCCCTGTATTCTGGCTAGGGGAGAAACAGCACCATATATGAGTAACAGGTCCAGAGCTTGAATGGCATCTTGTAGGTGCAGACCTTAACTGGCAAGATGCTATCTCCACTGGCACTGTAACCGAGTCTTCAAAAAGCCATTCCTCACGGTACCTGATAATAAGACTTCCCATACAGCTACAGGATCCAGTCAGTGTAGCACTGGCAGAGAGAGATCAGTGGAAAAGAACAGAGAACTCAGTATGCCCCAACGATTTTTGACAAAGGTACAAAAGCAATTCAAGGGAGGAAGGACAGTCTTTCAACAAACAGTTCTGGAGCAACTGGACATTCACAGGCAATCCCCCCAAAAAAGAAAAACATAAAAAAATGAACTTCGACCTGCACCTCACACCTAGCACCAAAATTAACTCAAAATGGATCCTGGACTTAGTGTAAAACTAAACCCATAAAACTTCTAGAACCAAACCACAGAATGAAATCTTTGGCATCTGGGGCTAGGTGAACAGATCTTAGATTTGACACCAAGAGGACAACTGATAAAAGAAAAAATTGGTATGTTGGGCCTCATCAAAATCAAAAACTTTTGCTCTGTGAAAGCCCATGTAAAAAGGATGAAAAGACAAGGTACAGACTGGGAGAAATTTATTTACAAACTCTATTTCTGATAAATTAGTACCTAGAATTTATGAAGAATTCTCAAAACTCAACAGTAAAAAAATCCCAAACAGTCCATCTCGAAAACAGGCAAAAGATATGAAGAGATAGTTTACAGAAAGGATATACACGTGGCAAATAAGCACATGAAAAGATATTCAACATCATTAATCATAATGAAACTGTAAATTAAAACCACAGTGAGGTATCACTACATACCTATCAGAATGGCTAAAACAAAAACAAAATAGTGATAACACCAAATGCTGGCAAGGATGCAGAGAAACTGGATCCCTCTTATGTTGTTGGCAGGAACATAAAATGGTTCAGCTGTTCTGGAAAGCAGCTAGGCAGTTTCTCATAAAACTCAATGTGTGGGAGAGACCCTCAAGATGGTGGAGGAATAAGACGTGGAGATCACCTTCCTCCCCACAGATACACCAGAAATACATCTACACATGGAACAACTCCTACAGAACACCTACTGAATGCTGGCAGAAGACTTCAGACTTCCCAAAAGGCAAGAAAATCCCCACATACCTGGGTAGGGCAAAAGAAAAAGGAAAAAACAGAGACAAAAGAATAGGGACGGGACCGGCACCAGTGGGAGGGTGCTGTGAAGGAGGAAAGGTTTCCACACACTAGGAGCCCCTTCACTGGCAGGGATGGGAGGCGGAGGGGGGAAGCTTTGGAGCCACGGAGCAAAGCGCAGCCACAGGGGTGCGGAGGGCAAAGCGGAGAGATTCCCGCACAGAGGATCGGTGCCGACCAGCACTCACCAGCCCGAGAGGCTTGTCTGCTCCCCCGCCGGGGCGGGCAGGGCTGGGAGCTGAGGCTCGGGCTTCGGTCGGAGAGCCGGGAGAGGACTGGGGTTGGCGTGAACACAGCCTGCAGGGGGTTAGTGCGCCACGGCTGGACGGGAGGGAGTCCGGGAAAAAGCCTGGACCTGCCGGTGAGGAAAGAGACCATTGTTTCGGGGTGCACAAGGAGAGGGGCTTCCTGTTCCATGTGCCCACAGATGGCAGAGCACCGCCTAAGTGAGCTCCAGAGACAGACATGTGCCGCAGCTGTCAGCTCAGACCCCAGAGATGGGTGTGGACCACTAATGCTGCCGCCACTGCCACCAAGAAGCCTGTGTGCGAGCACAGGTCACTATCCACGCTCCCCAGGAGCCTGTGCAGCCCGCTACTGCCAGGGTCCTGTGATCCAGGGACAACTTCCCCGGGAGAACACGTGGTGTGCCTCAGGCTGCTGCAATGTCACACTGGCCTCTGCCGCCACAGGCCCGCCCCGCATTCCAGTTATGACTACCGTACCCTTCCGTCTCCCTGGCCTGAGTGAGCAAGAGAGCCCTAAGCAGCCACTGCTTTAACCCCCTCCTGTGTGAGTGAAGAACAGACGCCCTCAGGCAACCTACACGCAGAGGCGGGGCCAAATCCAAAGCTGAACCCGGGAGCTGTGCGAACAAAGAGAAAGGGAAATCTCTCCCAGCAGCCTCAAGAGCAGCGGATTAAAGCTCCACAATCAACTGGAGGTACCTGCATCTGAAGAATACCTGAATAGACAACAAATCATCCCAAAATTGAGGCGGTGGACTTCGGGAGCAACTGTAGACTTGGGGTTTGCTTTCTGCCTCTGATTTGTTTTTGGTTTTATGTTTATCTTAGTTTAGTTTTTAGCACTTGTTATCATTGGTAGATTTGAGTATTGGTTTGGTTGCTCTCTTCCTTTTTTTTTTTTTTTTTGTGAGGGTGTGTGTATATGTTGCTTTGTGTGATTTTGTCTGTTTAGGTTTGCTTTTACCATTTGTCCTAGGGTTCTGTCTGCTTTTTTTCTCTTCTTCCTTTTCTTCTGAGCTGTGTGGCTGGCAGGGTCTTGGTGCTCCAGCCAGGTGTCAGGCCTGAGGTTCTGAGGTGGGAGAGCTGGTACTGGACACTGGACCACCAGAGACCTCCTGGCCTCACGTAATATCAATTGGCGAGAGCTCTCCCAGAGATCTCCGTCTCAACACTAAGACAAAGCTCCACCCAACGGCCAGCAAGCTCCAGTGCTGGACGCCCCAGGCCAAACAACTAGCAGCACATTAACACAACCCCACCCATTCGCAGAGAGGCTGCCTAAAATCATAATAAGTCCACAGACACCCCAAAACACACCACCAGATGTGGACCTGCCCACCAGAAAGATAAGATCCAGCCTCATCCACCAGAACACAGGCACTGGTCCCCTCCACCAGGAAGCCTACACAACCCACTGAACCAACCTTAGCCACTGGGGACAGACACCAAAAACAATGGGAAGTACGAACCTGCAGCCTGCAAAAAGGAGACCCCAAACACAGTAAGTTAAGCAAAATGAGAAGACAGAAAAACACACAGCAGAAGAAGGAGCAAGGTAAAAACCCACCAGACCTAACAAATGAAAGGAAATAGGCGGTCTACCTGAAAAATAATTCAGAGTAATGATCGTAAAGATGATTGAAAATCTCAGAAACAGAATGGAGAAAATACAAGAAACGTTTAACAAGAAATTAGAAGAATTAAAGAGCAAACAAACAATGACGAACAGCACAATAAATGAAATTAAAAATACTCTAGGGCTTCCCTGGTGGCACAGTGGTTGAGAGTCCGCCTGCTGATGCAGGTGACATGACATGGGTTCGTGCCTCGGTCCAGGAAGATCCCACATGCCGCGAAGTGGCTGGGCCCACGAGCCATGGCCGCTGAGCCTGCGCATCCGGAGCCTGTGTTCCGCAACGGGAGAGGCCACAACAGTGAGAGGCCCGCGAACCGCAAAAAAAAAACAAAAACAAAAACAAAAAACAACAACAACTCTAGAAGGAATCAATAGCAGAATAACTGAGGCAGAAGACCGGATAAGTGACCTGGAAGATAGAATAGTGGAAATAACTGCCAGGGAATGGAATAAAGAGAAAAGAGTAAAAAGAATTGAGGACAGTCTCAGAGGCCTCTGGGACAACATTAAACGCACAAACATTCGAATTATAGGGGTCCCAGAAGAAGAAGAGAAGAAGAAAGGGTCTGAGAAAATATTTGAAGAGATTATAGTCGAAAACTTTCTTGACACGGGGAAGGAAATAGTCAATCAAGTCCAGGAAGCGCAGAGAGTCCCATACAGGATAAATACAAGGAGAAACACACCAAAACACACATTAATCAAACTATCAAAAATTAAATACAAAGAAAAAATATTAAAAGCAGCAAGGGAAAAGCAGCAAATAACATACAAGGGAATCCCCATAAGGTTAACAGCTGATCTTTTTTTTTTTTTTGCGGTACATGGGCCTCTCACTGCTGTGGCCTCTTCCCGTTGCGGAGCACAGGCTCCGGACGCGCAGGCTCAGCGGCCATGGCCCACGGGCCCAGCTGCTCCACAGCATGTGGGATCTTCCCGGACCGGGGCACGAACCCGTGTTCCCTGCATCGGCAGGTGGACTCTCAACCACCGCGCAACCAGGGAAGACCCATAACAGCTGATCTTTCAACAGAAACTCTGTAAGCCACAAGGGAGTAGCAGGACATATTTAAAGTGATGAAAGGGAAAAACCTACAACCAAGATTACTCTACCCAGCAAGGATCTCATTCAGATTTGATGGAGAAATTAAAATCTTTCCAGACAAGCAAAAGTTAAGAGAATTCGGCACCATCAAACCAGCTTTACAACAAATACTAAAGGAACTTCTCTAGGCAGGAAACATAAGAGAAGGAAAAGACCTATAAAAACAAACCCAAAACAATTAAGAAAATGGTAATAGGAACATACATATCAATAATTACCTTAAATATAAATGGATTAACTGCTCCAACCAAAAGACACAGAGTGGCTGAATGGATACAAAAAGAAGACCCATATATATGCTGTCTACAAGAGACCCACTTCAGACCTAAGGATACATACAGACTGAAAGGGAGTGGATGGAAAAACATATTCCATGCAAATGGAAATCAAAAGAAACATGGAGTAGCAATACTCATATCAGACAAAATAGACTTTAAAATAAAGACTATTACAAGAGACAAAGAAGGACACTACATAACGATCAAGGGATCAATACAAGAAGAAGATATAACAATTGTAAATATTTATGCACCCAACATAGGAGCACCTCAATACATAAAGCAAATGGTAACAGCCATGAAAGGGGAAATCGACAGTAACACAGTAATAGTGGGGGACTTTTAACATGCCACTTTCACCAATGGACAGATCAGCCAAAATGAAAATAAATAAGGAAACACAAGCTTTAAATGACACAATAAACCAGGTAGAATTAATTGATATTTACAGGACATTCCATCCAAAAACAACAGAATACACTTTCTTCTCAAGTGCACATGGAACATTCTCCAGGACAGATCATATCTTGGGTCACAAATCAAGCCTCAGTAAATTTAAGAAAATTGAAATCATATCAAATATCTTTTCCAACCACAATGCTAAGAGATTAGAAATAAATCACAGGAAAAAAACTGTAAAAAATACAAACACATGGAAGCTAAACAATATGCTACTAAATAACCAAGAGATCACTGAAGAAATCAAAGAGGAAATCAAAAAACTTAGAAACAAATGACAATGAAAACACGATGACCCAAAACCTGTGAGATGCAGCAAAAGCAGTTCTAAGAGGGAAGTTTATAGCAATACAGTCTTACCTCAAGGAGCAAGAAAAATCTCAGATAAACAACCTAACCTTGCACCTAAAGCAGTTTGAGAAAGAAGAACAAAAACCCCCCAAAGTCAGCAGAAGGAAAGAAATCATAAAGATCAGATCAGAAATAAATGAAAAAGAAATGAAGGAAACCATAGCAAAGATCAATAAAAGTAAAAGCTGGTTCTTTGACAAGATAAACAAAATTGATAAGCCATTAGCGAGACTCATCAAGAAAAAGATGGAGAAGACTCAAATCAACAGAATTAGAAATGAAAAAGAAGAAGTAACAACTGACACTGCAGAAGTACAAAGGATCATAAGAGACTACTACAAGCAACTATATCCCAATAAAATGGACAAGCTGGAAGAAATGGACAAATTCTTAGAAAAGTACAACCTTCCAAGACTGAACCAGGAAGAAATAGAAAATATGAACAGACCAATCACAAGCACTGAAATTGAAACTATGATTAAAAATCTTCCAACAAACAAAACCCAGGATCAGATGGCTCCACAGGTCAATTCTATCAAACATTTAGAGAAGAGCTAACACCTATCCTTCTCAAACTCTTCCAAAATATAGCAGAGGAAAGAACACTTTCAAACCCATTCTACGAGACCACCATCACCCTGATACCAAAACCAGAAAACAACATCACAGAAAAAGAAAACTACAGGTCAATATCACTGATGAACATAGATGCAAAAATCCTCAACAAAATACTAGCAAACAGAATCCAACAGCACGTTATTAGGATCATATGCTATGATCAAGTGGGGTTTATCCCAGGAATGCAAGGATTCTTCAACATATGCAAATCAATCAATGTGATACACCATATTAACAAATTGAAGGATAAAATCCATATGATAATCTCAATAGATGCACAAAAAGCTTTTGGCAAAATTCAACACCAGTTTATGATTAAAAAAAACTCTCCAGATGGTGGGCATAGAGGGAACCTACCTCAACATAATAAAGGCCATATATGACAAACCCACAGCCAACATCATTCTCAATGGTGAAAAACTGAAACCATTTCCTCTAAGATCAGGAACAAGACAAAGGTGACCACTCTCACGACTATTATTCAACATAGTTTTGGAAGTTTTAGCCACAGCAATCAGAGAAGAAAAAGAAATAAATGGAATCCAAATTGGAAAAGAAGAATTAAAACTGTCACTGTTTGCAGATGACATGATACTATACATAGAGAATCCTAAAGATGCTACCAGAAAACTACGAGAGCTAATCAATGAATTTGGTAAAGTAGCAGGATACAAAATTAATGCACAGAAATCTCTGGCATTCCTATACACTAATGACAAAAAATCTGAAAGAGAAATTAAGGAAACACTCCCATTTACCATTTCAGCATAAAGAATAAAATATCTAGGAATAAACCTACCTGAGGAGACAAAAGACCTGTATGCAGAAAACTATAAGACACTGATGAAAGAAATTAAAGATGATACAAACAGATGGAGAGATATACCATGTTCTTGGATTGGAAGAATCAACATTTTGAAAATGACTATACTACCCAAAGCAATCTACAGATTCAATGAATTCCCTTTCAAACTACCAATGGCATTTTTCACAAAACAGAACAAACAAGTTTACAATTTGTATGGAAACACAAAAGACCCCGAATAGTCAAAGCAATCTTGAGAAAGAAAAACGGAGCTGGAGGAATCAGGCTCCCTGACTTCAGACTATACTACAAAGCTACAGGAATCAAGATACTATGGTACTGGCATAAAAACAGAAATATATATCAATGGTACAGGATAGAATGCCCAGAGATAAACCCACATACCTACGGTCACCTAATCTATGACAAAGGAGGCAAGAGTATACAATGGAGAAAAGACAGCCTCTTCAATAAGTGGTGCTGGGAAAACTGGATAGCTACACGTCAAAGAATGAAATTAGAACACTTCCTAACACCATACACAAAAATAAACTCAAAATGGATTAAAGACCTAAATGTAAGGCCACACACTATAAAACTCTTAGAGGAAAACATAGGCAGAACACTCTATGACATAAATCACAGCAAGATCTTTTTTGACCCACCTCCTAGAGAAATGGAAATAAAACCAAAAATAAACAAATGGGACCTAATGAAACTTAAAAGTTTTTTCACAGCAAAGAAAACCATAAACAAGATGAAAAGGCAACCCTCAGAATGGGAGAAAATATTTGCTAACGAATCAATGGACAAAGGATTAATCTCCAAAATATACAAGCAGCTCATGCAGCTCAATATCAAAGAAACAAGCAACCCAATCCAAAAATGGGCAGAAGACCCAAATAGCCATTTCTCCAAAGAAGATGTACAGACTGCCAACAAACACATGAAAGGATGCTCAACATCACTAATCATTAGAGAAATGCAAATCAAAACCACAATAAGGTATCACCTCACACCAGTCAGAATGGCCATCATCAAAAAAATCTGCAAACAATAAATGCTGGAGAGGGTGTGGAGAAAAGGGAACCCTCTTGCACTGTTGGTGGGAATGTAAATTGATACAGCCACTATGGAGAACAGTATGGAGGTTCCTTAAAAAACTAAAAATAGAGCTACCATATGACCCAGCAATCCCACTACTGGGCATATACCCTGAGAAAACCATAATTCAAAAAGAGTCATGTACCACAATGTTCATTGCAGCTCTATTGACAATAGCTAGGATATGGAAGCAACCCAAATGTCCATCGACCGATGAATGGATAAAGAAGATGTGGCACATATATACAATGGAATAGTACTCAACCATAAAAGGAAATGAAATTGAGTTATTTGTAGTGAGGTGGATGGACCTAGAGTCTGTCATACAGAGTGAGGTAAGTCAGAAAGAGAAAAACAAATACCGTATGCTAACACATATATATGGAATCTAAAAAAAAAATGGTTCTGATGAACCTAGGGGCAGGACAGGAATAAATACACAGATGTAGAGAATGGACTTGAGGACACAGGGAGGGGGAAGCGTAAGCTGGGATGAAGTGAGAGAGTAGCATTGACATATATACACTACCAAATGTAAAGTATATAGGTAGTGGGAAGCAGCTGCATAGCACAGGGAGATCAGCTCAGTGCTTTGTGACCACCTAGAGGGGTGGGATAGGGAGGGTGGGAGGGAGGGAAACGCAAGAGGGAGGGGATATGGGCATATATGTATACATATAGCTGATTCATTTTGTTATACAGCAGAAACTAACATAACATTGTAAAGCAATTATACTCCAATAAAGATATTAAAAAAACACAAACCTACAATGTGATACCACTGCACACCTATTAGAATGGCCAAGAATTAAAATGACTGTACCAAGTGTTTGTGAGAATGTGGAGGAACTGGTACCCTCATGTACTATTAGTGGGAATGTGAAAGGTTACAATAACTTTGGAAAAATATTTTGGCAATTTCTTGAAAAGCTACACATTAGCGTACCATATGATCTAGCCATGTCGTTTCCAGGGAGAGAAATGAAGGCATATGTCCATACAAAGTATTTTACATAAATGTTCATAGCAATTTTATTTGTAACAGTTCTAAGGTGGAAACGGTCAAAATGTTATCAATAGAGTTAAACAGGGTGATTAAATGGTTAAACAAACACAGTTAGTGGTATATTCATACAACAGAATACTACTCAGCAGCAAAATACATAAACTCTTGTTATATACGGATGAATCTTAAAACAACAAAGTTGAGTTAAAGAAGCCAAATAGAAAAGATTATATACTGTATGATTCATTTATATAAAATGCTAAAAAAAGGCAGACTATTGTGACAGAAAGCAGATCATTGGTTACCTGAAGGTAAAAGTGGGTTGGGGTGCAATTACAAAGGGACATGAGAAAACATTTGAGGGTCATAGATACTATCTTGACTGGGGTAATGATTTCATGAATATTTATTTATTTGTCAAGGTATACCCTTTAAATAGGCACAGTTTATCATATATCAATTACACCTCAATAAAGCTGTTAAAAAAAAAAACCTCAATGTTCAATTACCATACAACCTACCAGTTGCTCTCTTGAGCATTCATCTCAGAAAAATGAAGACTTATGTTCATACAAAAACCTGCACATGAATGTTTATAGCAGCTTTATTCATAACAATCCCAAGCTGGAGGCAACCCATGTGTCCTTTAGTGGGTGAAGGGTTAAGCATACTCTGGTACATCAAACCACGAAGTACTGCTCAGCAATTAGAAGAACAAAGCATGGATACACGCAAACTTGTATGTACAAGTGAAAAGAGCCAATCCCCGAAGGTTATAGACTTTTGTACATATGATTCCATTTATACAACATTCTTGAAATGACAAAGTTATAGAAATGGATCAGTGATTTCCAGGTGTTAGGGAAGGGACTGGGGGTGAGAGGTAGGTTTTGCTACAGAAGAGTAGCACTAGGGATCCTTGTTATAGATCTGTTTTCTGTCTTGACTGTGGTGGTGGATACATGAACCTGCACGTGTGATAACACTGTATAGAACCACACACACACACACACTCGACAAGTACAAGGAAACTGATGACATCTGAATGAGATGGGTGGATTGTCTCAGTGTCAATTTCCTGGCTGTGACATTGCACTTTAGTTTTGCAAGATTTACCCCTGGAGGAAATGAATAAAGGCTACATGGGATCTCTCTGCATTATTTCTTACAACTGCATGTAAATCTACAATTATCTCCAAAGAAAAAGTTTAATAAGAAAAATATGGTGAGGAAGCAGTAAAAGCAGGAAACCTCCAGAGAGGCCCCAATGACTCATTTCTCCTGCTGTAAAACAAGTTCCTTGGGCAGAATCAAGGTTTCAGTAGATATCTGTTTGACGTGTGAATGAATAATCATGGCATGCTTGCACCTACCCTGCCCAATGTGTGCCTGGGTCAATCTGATGACCTTGCCTGCAGAGGGATCTTGGTTGGTCTGCCTGAATTTTAAATTTAAAATAATTTAAATTTAAGTTATTTTGACAAAATAAAAACATTTATAAAAGGTTAAAGGTAAAGAATTAATTGTATGTATGAAGTTATTATATGATAATTTTATATCCTGCTACCTTAATGCATTATCTTATGGTTTGCATTTCTTACTTAGATTTTTTTAATAAAAAAAGTTTGTATGAAAATAATAGTGTGGCTAGTGGGGATATAAATTTATATAGTTTTCTTGGGAGGTAACACAGCAACATAAATCAAAAAAAGACCTAACACAACAATAAAAACCCTAGTCCAGCATCCAACTTTTATGAATTCACCCTAAGGAAATAATTGGATAAGTGTGCAAAGACATATGTGCAAGATCATTAACTAAAGTATTATTTATAATAGTGAACAAACAGAAACAAGCAAAATGTCCAAAACAACAAAAAAAGACTGTTTAAATGAACTGTGATGTTGCAGTTTGAAACAATTGGCCAGGATCTAGCCATTCAGAATGATGCTGTGCGTCTACATTTACTACAGTGAGAAACTGTGCCAGGTACCTTAGGTTGACGTCAAGGGTTTCGCACCAGCATCCTGCAGTAATCCATGCTTATTTATAAAACACCAAGGCTCTGTGTGGAGGATCACATAACACACAAGCAAGGCATCATCTGGAATGGAAAAGACCCAAAGCTTAACTGTGCTAATCTGTGTGTGGGAAGAGCTCAGCTAATTATATGTTTAAAAGCACTTGTACTTTTGGGCATTTGTAATTATTTTCCATAATGATTGCTTATATACATAAAAATAAAGTCTCCTGAGTTACCACATTATGAGAAATTTAAATTTTATCACGTATATTTTCCATTTTTAATAGATATAATTTAGTTCGTGGGAAATCTGAATAAAAATGGCAACAATTATTCTAGATCTGATTAAGAAAGACAAAGTAGTTCTGATCCAGAATGAGCCATGCCGCTAACATCTAGCAGAAAGGATGAAGCATGGGTACTCAGGAGGGCACCGTTGAAAAGTCGGGATTGGCATTTGGTCCTAAACGCTGGACGTTCATTGAGGCCATGAAGAAGGGCTTGACCATGAGCTCCTGGGAGGCAGGGAACACTCCCTCATTCATCTCCAGGTTCCCTGTACCTGGCCAATACCCGCCACTCCCAAATATTTGTTGAGCAAATAAAATAAACTGATTTTGTTAACTCAGGAAGGATTTCTGGCTGCCTGCCTATGCTGGATGTTGTTCTTTTGCACTTGGGGAAGCAGTTATGAACTGGGGAGCCCTAGTCTTGGCTTCGAGTGAGGGCAGATAGAGAATAAAGAGGTCAGCAGAGAGGGGAGCACATGAGGAAATTATCAGGTCATGAAAGAGAATGTGAGGCCCCTGCAAGAGAGGGCACATCCAGAGCCAGGCAGGAGTCAGGCCAGTGGGATGACTAGGTGCTTTTCCACCGGGAGGGCAGGTTTCAAAGCCCAGAGGCAGAAGGGAGCCTCAGGGCCCAGGAGCAGAGAAAAGGCAGGCGAGGTGCCCGGATGGGGGACGGAGCAGGATGCAATGATGTGGGGCTTAGAGGGCACAGTGAAGAGCTAAACTTTGTTCCAGGGGCCTTGCGAAGGTATCGCAGGGCTTTTAAAACAAACTCTTAATTCTACCCTCTACTCAGGGTAGAACAGTTCTAGATTTACAGACATGTCTTCAATTTACAGAAAAGAGAGTTCCTTCATATCCCTTTCCCAGGTTGGCCTTTTGCTAATATCTTACATTTCTCTGGTGCATTTGTTACAATTAAGAAACTAACATGGAGTATTGCTGTCAGTTAAACTCAAGTCTGACTCAGATTTCACTGCTTTTGCACTATTGTCCTTTTCCCGGTACGGGACCTCATCCAGACCAGCACAGCGCTTGGAGGCCTCACATCTCTCAAGGCTCCTCTGGGCTGTGATGGTGTCACAGACTTCCCCTGTTTTTGACGACCTGGACAGTTTCTAGGAGCAGTGGCTAGGTGTTTTGTAGGACATCCTTCAGTTTGGATTTGTCTGATGTTTTTCTCATGGTTGGACGGAAGTTATGAGTTTTGGGGGAGAAAACCAGAGCGATGATGTGTACTTCTCATCACGGGGTGCGTGCTGTCAACATGCCTTGATCACTGATGATGTGAACCCTGGTCACCTGGCCAAATACTGGAGTGATTTAGTATGTGGGAGGTGACCTGGTCTGTCACATCATTTCAAAAGGTCACTTGGACCAGATGAATGGGGTCATGTGAGTACAGGCACAGTAGGACGAGAGCCAAGGTGTGCTGGGGGACGGTGTGACCAGCTGATCCTGAGGCAGATCATGTGGGGGGTTGTGGTGAGGCTCTGGGGCCTGGTAGATTTCAAAGGCTGGCCCCCAAGTTCTGCCTTCAAATAGAACTTTATCCAAAAAAAGTGAAAAACAATCTGAAATCTAACAATGAGTACCCTGTGACAAAGGGGACACACTGAGTTCAGAGTCAACAGAGGTCCCTAGGACCCCTGGATGGAGCCCCCTGGGCAGCTGAGGGCAACTCGTCGGCAAAGCACTGCTTTGGGCAAGGTGAGCGAGTGGGGGGTTGGCTTGGGGGTCATCACACGAGCGAGGCTCCTTCCCTTGTCCAGGTGGGAAGCATCTGCAGCTGGGTCAAGTGGCCAGAACAGAAAGGAATGCCCAGCCTCCAGGAGTGAGAGGAAGGAAGCCAGCAAGCAAGGGAGGAAGGGCAGAGAGCCTGCATGCCTGCGGATGGGGATGAGGGGCTGGAGGATGCTGACACTGAGGAATCGGAGCCCAGCCCACCCTCTTGGGCAAGAAGGCATTGGGGCTTTTTTTAGAGGCAAAAGTGGGACAACTACTTTCCTGGGGTCCACAGATGTCATTTCCTCTGGCCCTGGTCTCATGGAGTAATTCAGGCAGGACATCCAGACTGCAGAAGACACCATGGATCCAACTTCATTTGGGGTTTGGCCACTGGTGAGCAGAGGTGTCCCTGAGCTTAACTTGAGAGGCTCTTTCCCAGACCCAGGTTTCTCGCTTGCTTGAGGGATTTTGTGATGTGGTAGACAGAGCAGGGTAATGATCACAAATGACTGCCCAAGAGGAAATCTTGTTTAATATTTAATGTGCAATAAGAACTGTTAGCTGTAGTGCCCCTTGTCCTCAGGGGCTGAGGCAGGTTTATTGGTTGGGAAGTTCCAATCTAGTAATGAGACCATTATAATCCTGGCTTCCTCGGAAGGACCCTTCACACCAGAGAAAGCACTTCTCTGAGCCCTCTCCCACTGTTTCCAGCAGGAATGCCCACGCCCCGTGTTTCTCCCCTGCTCCTCTCTCATCCCACTCCTCTTCCAGAAGCTGCTCCACCCTTCCAGGCTTCCTCATGGTGCCTTCTCTCCATCCCACAGATCCCACAGATCGAAGGCTGAGCACCTGCTGTGTACACACACTTGCTTTGTGGGGTGACGGAATCAGTTCTAGGGTGGCTTCAGCTCATGAGGAGCTCACAGTCGTGCCCTGGTCCTCAGAACACCTGAATCAGAAATAGCTGAGTTGCTTGTGAACATGCAGCATGTTCCAGGCTGCACCTCAGACCTTCTGGATCAGAAACTCGGGGTCGGGGGAATTCCCTGATGGTCCAGTTGTTAAGATTCGGCACTCTCACTGCCGTGGGCCTGGGTTTGATCGCTGGTTGGGGAACTAAGATCCCACAAGCTGCGCAGCATGGCCAAATAAATAAATAAGCAACAAGGACATACTGTATAGCACAGTGAGTATATCCAATATTAAAAAAAAAGAAACTTGGGGTCAGAGTCTGGCACTCTCTTAACACACAGTGTGATGGCTGGCATGGCCCAGGGTTCTCTCTGTACTGAACTGCCAGCATGTTTGGTAATTTAACCTCCTGAAAGAATCTAGAACAGAGACTTATTCTGCAGGTGCATTTCCTTTCTCACTAGATTGCTGTGCCTCATAGGCAGTAGGCACTGGTCTACACTGGCTGGATGGAAGAGTGTGTGGGTGGGTGGTCACACTTTACAGACAGAGTGGGAGGCTTTTCTGGGGTGAGGGGTTAGTGTGTGGGCCTCGAGTCTCCAGGGACAACTTTAATGAGACCCCCAGTCTAGCACATGGAGTGGAGTTTGTGTCCAGAAGTGGCAGACAGGCCTGGCTCTCACTGTAGTGGTGAAAACGATAATGCCCATATGCCTGTGCGGGGGGTCTGCTGTTTGCCAGACACGGCATCGGGCACTTCACATGTTTTATCCTCAGTGCCTTCTGAACCCAGCAGAACAGACTCGGCAGCCCCACTGCATGGGAGACGAATGGAGACCTCAGGAGATGGCAGTCACCTGGAGAGGGACCTGGGAGGCAGGCAATCCCAGTGCTCAGAGCAGGCAGACACCCTCTCCACGGTGCGAGAGGTCAGCCTGGGAGGCGCAGTGCAGTGAAAGAGCTAGGATGCCAGCAAACATGATCTCTCAGATCCTGGACTTCCCTTTGTCCCCGTTCTGCTCCAAGTCAAGTCAACCCGCGCTGACTGAGCACCAACAATGAGTCACATCTGTGAAGGCGGCATGGCCACATTCCTGAGGAGCTCAGAGTCAGCAACTGTCACTTTAACGGGTTTCACAGGGGCAGAGTAAGCGCTGCTCCCGTTACAGTAATTGCCCTGCACTGTACAAGCAGTCAAGGCCCTCGGCGTGTGTGGGCATGTGCGCCCCAATTAGTTATGTCCTCTACCTAATACAATGTTAATATTTGACAGGAGCCCTAAAAATTAAACTTAAATAATTATATAAACTGAATTAAGATAGCATAATATTACCAATCAGAGTAACGTGGCTCCATAATCCAGTGCGATGTCATATGAACCTACCAATCAGGCGCACATCAGAGTGTGAGACCACATCCTTTATTGCTTTGCCTTAAATAATTTAACACTTCTCTGGTTCATGAGCAGACAGCTGTCTCTCGCGTTTGAGAATGCTCCTTCCCCCCAGACTAGGCTAACTCAATGGCGCTGCCCAGTGTGCGTGCAGGTACCTGGTGCCAGGGCAGAAACACGGGGGATGGCGGGAGGGGAGACCAGCAGTTGCTAAGGAGTTGATGGTCACAGACATAACCTTTCAAGTGCCCTGGGGACAGGTGGGACCAGGATTTGCTGAATACAGTGCTCTAGTGAGTTCTAAGATGGCAGAAAAGATTCTTTCCTCCAGAGGGCCAAGCCCTGTTACCCACTGATCAGCAGCACCTGTGTGCCATGAGGACAGGTGCGAGCAGATGTGGAGCAGAGTGAACTTAGATGTCTCCAATCTGTGCTGGGTAGGGAAACAAAAGAGCAAAATGAGGAAAATGAGATGATTATCACCAAGATTCATGTCTTAGGTTTTCTGATTCAATTTTTCATGAATTTCATTAAGTAATCAAAATGCTAAGCATGAAGTTTGGGTACGCTGCCACCAAGTGGGAGCATTCGCTCTTTCAAAAGTACACTTTGTTCAACACCTACTATGTGAAAGATACTCTGGGCACAGAGCAGGGATCAAGGCAGAGAGAGTCCCTGGCATTGTGGAGCCAGGAGGCTCATGGGATGGCAGGTGCTTAATCGTCTGTGGTGAGGTATAGCTAGCTTTTAATGACATACTGATAGTTAACAGAGAAAGAAACTGCTTAATCTAACTCCAAGCTATAATTTCTTATTAAATAGTTATTAAAGTAAGTGGAAAATAAATATTAAAATACTTATTAAGTAAATGAGAAATAATATTATGTTTAGTTATAAAATTAAGTAGAAGTTTTCAAATATCTTTAAGCTTTGAGCAACCAAAATTATCTGAGGAAGGAAAAACCATGAGTACAGAAAATAAAAAGAGCTTTTCTGTTTGAAATGGAAATGGGAAGATTGGGGCATCCCTTCCAACAGTGTCAGACGTTGGGGGCTCAAGGGAATGTGTCCGGAAAAGCGTGAACCCAGGCGAGCGCTTCCCTGCCCCACCGCCCACACACCCAGGTTTCTGTTTGCTACGATTCAGTCTCAAGCGCAAACTTCAGAAATCCGTCCTGTTCCTTTCTTCTCTTTACTGACATCTGGTCAGACAGTCCCCCCTCACCCATACCCCCTGCTTCAGTTCCCTTGGAGACTATTTTTCAGCACAAGAAAAGGAAGAAGGAAGATAGTCTCGTAATTGCTAATGCAATTGAGAATGAGAAAGCCCTGTGACTACTTGTATTCCCCCTCAACCAGAAGGAGGCGATCTCCCACTCTCCTCTCTTTCTTGCTCTAGTATTTTCTATTCTGTTAAGTATTATATATAATAAAATCTTAGAGCATTTAGAAACTAGAGAAAATAAAGAATAAACAGCCACGATCCTCCATCTTAAAGAGAGCACTCTTATTTTGCTGTAATTCCTTCTGGTATTTTTTCCCCAATGTTTAATATTTATTAGATATTTGCAAACATACTTAGTAAAATTTGAGTCATGATTTTTAACTTAACATATCTTAAGATTTTTATTTGCAGGTGGCTGAATTTCTTCAGAAAAAAAAATTTAAAGGCCACTAACCGCTGCATCATTAGAATCAATTTACATAACCATTTGACATCTATTTTGGTTCCACTTGTTTGCAGACGAATGCAGTGGTAAATCTCATTCCCTTTCTATTTAAAACAACATCCGTTAGGACAGATTTCCACATGTCTGACTGCAGAGCCCAATATACAAAAATTTATAATAGCTCCTCAGGTGTGCTAACTGGTACTTTCCAATTCAGATATTATCAATATTTATTATTCCCATTTGCTGGTTTACCAGATGCTTCCAGAGATACACAAGAATGCCAATTTCATTACACTGTTGCCAGCACTAGGTATTTCCACTAAATACATTTTAATGTTAGTTTAAGAGGCAAAAGGGACCTGTTGCCTGCTTTAACTTCCATTCCTTTGTGGAACAGTCAGGTGGTACATTCCAGTCCCCTGAAGAGGGCAGAAGCATCGGATCTCCAGGGAGACCCCCCATGGCAGCTGCTCTCCTCCCCAGCTCCTGCAGGAAGCTGCCCCTGGCCTCCTGCTGTTGGAACAGCCTTCCTGTCTGTGAATCAGTCCCAGCATCACACATGTGCCTTTGTCCGGACATGTCTGTTCCACACTCCACTTCTTCACGAGGCTGCCTATGCCCTTTCTCTGCCCTTGCCAGAGACCCAGCTCTGGGGAGGGGGATGGGGACGGAGAGGCTCTCTCTTAACCCCTGACACTGTCCAGCACAGCACCGTGCACGCAGCAGAGGCCGAATCGAACTTTATGACAAAACCAGAAATGAATAAACTAGAAGTATGAATTGAGGAAATAATTCCATCATGAGACCTCAACATTTGGAAGCTTGTTGAGTGGAACCAAGAACTGAAAAACTGGAAACTTAGTTCTAGTTTCCTTCTGTCCCTGAATCATCAATGAAGTGAATCACATGGCCTTTCGGTCCTGGTTTAAAACAGGAGACTGGGTCAGATCCCCTCAGCCCTGTGCTCGGGAGTCAAACCCATGATCCCCATCACTAGGTTCACAGGAAGGAGACATCATACAGAGTAGGCTGAAAGGGTGCCTCTGGATCCCCTCCCTTCCTTGCTGGGTCAGCAAAGTCGACGGAAAGAGCTGTGATCCTTGGGGATGCCTGTACAGTGTTCATTTTATTAACTGATTCACTCATTTGATAGGCAGTTGTTAGCAATCTACTATGTGCCAAACTTTGAGCTGCATCTGAGAAGTAAAGGGTGCTCAAGAATGACCAGAACACACATGTTTCAAAATGCTGTTGTCTGAACTACTTGGAGATGTTAGAGCTTGATTTGAAGGAAGTCTGTGGATCAGGGTTTCCAAGCTGGGAAGCCCTTGTCAGTGTTTGGCATCACTAGTAATTTCTCAGTCCTCCAAGGCAGCGGTTCTTGTACTTTAGCAAAAATCAGCATCCCCTGCAAGACTTGTTAAGCCACAGATTACTGGGCCCACCCCCAGAGTTTCTGATTCATTTGGTCTGGGGTGAGGGCTGAGAATTTGCATTTCTAACATGTTCCCAGGTGATGCTGATGCTGCTGGTCTGGGGACCACAATTTGAGAAGTGCTGCTGCTTCTATCCATAGAAAATTTACCATGTGCCAGGTGTTCTGCTAACCACTTAGCTTGCATTATCTCAGTCTTCAGAGCAACCTTATAAAGGAGCTATTGATAGCTCAATTTCTGAGATGAGGCATCTGAGGGTAAAAGAGGGTAAAAACTTTTTTTTTTTTTTGCTGTACGTGGGCCTCTCGCTGTTGTGGCCTCTCCCGTTGCGGAGCACAGGCTCCGGATGCACAGGCTCAGCGGCCATAGCTCACGGGCCCAGCCGCTCCCTGGCATGTTGGATCTTCTCGGCCCGGGGCATGAACCCGCGTCCCCTGCATCGGCAGGCAAACTCTCAACCACTGCGCCACCAGGGAAGCCCCAAGAGGTAAAAACTTCTTTAAGCTGCTGTGGTTGATGAATAGCACAGTGGGTGGGAACTCACATGTCTGGCTCCAGAGCTGAGCTCTGAATAACTCTGCCTTCTTGGTTCATCCACTCACAGCATCAGGAACCCTTGTCCTTGATAATTATTGAATCCAAGTCCACCTTCAATTGACACTGCCCCGCTCCACAGACAGCACAGATTCCTTACGTCCGGTTCCTCCCTCACACTGCGGTGACATCATCCCTGCCATTCACTTCACTTCCCCAGGGGCCACAATCACCCAGCACGCTGTTCACATTATTGCTTTAACAGTCATCTTTTGCAGATCAATGTAATAAAAAGATAGAAGATTTTACTTTCATTGATTCCTTCTTGATGCTTTTCCTTTCTTTACATAGATTCACGTTTCTGGTCTCTTCCATCTTCCTTCTGTCTGAATAACTTTTTTTTTTTTTTTGCAGTATGTGGGCCTCTCACTTTTGTGGCCTCTCCCGTTGTGGAGCACAGGCTCCGGACGCGCAGGCTCAGCGGCCATGGCTCACAGGCCCAGCTGCTCCGCGGCATGTGGCATCCTCCCAGACCGGGGCACGAACCCGCGTCCCCTGCATCGGCAGGCGGACTCTCAACCACCGCGCCACCAGGGAAGCCCTGCCTGAATAACTTTTAACATTACTTGTGGGGCTGGTCTACTGGTGACAGATTTCCTCCGTTCTTGTTTGTGGGAGACTTATTTCTCCTTTATTTCCGAAGGACAATTTTTCTGGATATAGAAAGTTTTTTTTTCTTTTAACACTAGACATTTCATTTCCTTCTCTCCCAGCATGGTTTCTGATGAGAAGCCCACTGTGACTCTTACTCTTGCTCTCTTATACGTAAGGGTTTTGTCTTTTGTTTTCCCTCCTCTTTCCGCTCTGTTTTGTTTCAAGACTTTCTGTTTGTCTATGGCTAGGTGTAGGGATTTTTTGGTATTTATCAATTCTCTGTACCTCAGTTTGGTGTTTGTCATTTATTTTGGAAAGTTCTTAGCCATTATTACTTCAAATTCTTCTGCTCTGTTCTCTCTTTTCCAGGTATTCCAATAGTGCACATGTCAAAACTTCTGATGTTTTCCCACAGTTCTTAGCTATTCTGTTCTGGGTTTTTTTTTGTTCATTCTTTTTGTCTTTTCAGTGTGGGAAGTTTCTATCAATGTATTTTCAAGTTCCCTGATTCCTTCCTCAGCTCTATCCATCAAAGGCATTCTCCATTTTTTTCTTTTTCTTTTTAGTTTTAAAATTTCTAGTGTTTCCTTTTGATCTTTTCTTAGTGTTTCCATCTCTCTGTTTACATTGCCAATCTGCTCTTGCATGGTGTCTACTTTTTCTATTAGAGACTGTAACGTATTAACCAGAGTTGTTTTAAATTCCTGGCCTGATAATGAGGTAAGAGAGACTGGGAGTAGGAAATCAGGTAAACAGGCTTTAGGGTGAGGGTTTATGTCATCTGCCTCAGTCAGGCTGTGTTTCACGTCTGCAGTAGCCATAGATGTGGAAGGCTGCAAATTTCTCTAAGTGTCCTTGTTTTTGTCTGCTCTCTTGATTTTGAATTTCTCTAAATCCTCCTCCTCAAGGACAGCCTGTGTCTTGCGGCTCCTGAAGCTGTACCCCAGCTATTACACTGGAGCCCTGTTGGCACTGTGGAGATGTGGGGCTGGTGGGAGTGTCCTACAGTCTTCAGGTAACTCCCAGTCTTTTAGTGGGTCTGTGCGTCTGGCACTTTAGGAAGTGTTTCTACTGTACTTTCTTCTCTGGCTACAGCATTCCCAACCCCTTCCTTGAAGCCTGCCCCTGTGCCTGTTTCTTCTCTATCAGGTGACACTGGAAGGTAGAAGGGCTTATCCCTGTGGGGATAAGTCTGGGGCAGAGTCTTTCCCTTGTAGAGTGGACCTTTGTTACGACCCTTGGGTATTTAATGGACTATTCTTCCCCTCCCCCTGCGAGAACTGGGAGGGGACCTTTTTAGGATTTACACCACGAGAACCTGGCAGGGAGTGTTCCTGGAGATAAAGTCCACCAGAGACTGCAGACCCAGGAGTTTCTCCCTCTCAAGCTAGCACACATTCACCTAACAGCTATTTGTCAAAATTGCCATCTAAGTGTGTCTCCCAGTGAGCAGAGCTCAGCTGAGTCTCAGGATTCATCTGCCTTTTCAGATTTCAGGCTGATGGTGTGGGAGAAGAAAAAGTGTTCTTCGACCCTCTTGGCGTCCCCGAGTCTGAAAATTAAACTGATCAAGGAAGATGGACAGGAGACAAGTATACACATTTACTTCATATACGTTTTCGTGACATAGGAGCCTTCATAAGGAAATGAAGACCCTAGAAACAGTCAGATCAGTGAAGCTTTGTGCTAGGTGTGATGAAGGGTAGACAGCTGTGGAGGGATCTGAAGGCTCAAAGGGTATGAGGTAAGGGCCTGTTTGTTGGGATTCATCTCGAAGTTCTTAGTCTTTGGAGATAAGGATGCTCCTTTCCTCAGGTATAGGGAGGGAACCTCTCATGAGGGTTTTGTGACCTGATCCAGGGGAGAAGGGCGAGGCGGGGATGGGGTCAGAGTGACCTTCCTGCTTCTGCCATTTCTTCAAATTCATTTAGCTTTAAATACTCAATATGCTAAGGTGCTGTATTCCGATTCTGGGTGGTGTGTCCTGAACCCCACCACTGGTTTACCCTGGGAACTCAATTCTCTGACAGGTCCAAGAAAAGTCATTAATTTTCAGTTTGTCCAGCTTTTTTCTTGTTGGAAGGATTGAAGTGATGACTTCCAAGGTCTTTATATGTAAAAACTTGAGAAGTCTCTTCTTTATAATTAAAGGGCAAATTCCCACTTTCATGAATATCTCATAATATATCACCCATCATCTCTTTCAGATGATAATTCCATGTGCTCAGAGATATCCAATTTTAGCATTTTTCAAGTACCTAGAGACTCCTGGTTTTCTCCTAGGAAACACTGCATTACTTCTCCATTACTTGCATAGTGAATGAGAGATGGAATTAATTCATAATAGACTAGTGGGGAGCATTAAGGAACAAGGGTCATAGGAAGCTGGGGAAATCACTTCTTGCTGGGTCATATATTTGAAACACTCTAATGAAAAAGTTCCCAGATACTTCCATATTATTTAAATGATGTATTTCTAGCTACTAGTTTCCATCCTCCCAGGGATGCTGTATTAAAACACATTGATGCAAACATGTTTGTAAATTGATGTATTTCCTCAACACATGGAGATTAAAATACATTATCAAGAATGTACTAAGGATTTCTTTCCACTCCTCCCCCTTCCCTTCCCCTCACGGCAACCTCATCCCTGGATCTATAATAGAGCCTTTGCCGTGAACAGTCCTAAGATCACCAATGCCTGCAATCCACAATTGATGCGCAAGTTGTAAGACGGTGCCTGGAGGCCCTTATCAGCCTGTTAAGGCTTAGGCATGTTTTGTATGGTTGAGAGGAATAAAGCAATTAAAATCTGGATGAGTTCTGTTTATATTCCATCTATTGTCACAACATGGGTGCTTCCTCAACATGGGACTGTCCAACACTGAGAGAGGAAAGGGGCGGACCCTTCCTGAAACCCCTGCTCCAGGTGAGGGGTGAGACCGTTAATGGAGTTTGGAAGCCTCCCCTCCGGTCTCCCTGAATCATGCTCTGGGAGGCATGAGCCTTCAGCTGATTCACCTAAGCAGCTATGTGCAGTAAGGAGGCAGACTGGATTACAGGGTATTAAAAACCTGGTGTCTGAGGAAGAAAAAGGAGGCAATTCCAGGTGTTGTGGACTTAGTGAAACAGACTCAGATGGTGACAGCAGTATTTTCTTTTTTAAAAAATTTATTTTATCTGTGGCTGCGTCAGTTTTTTTTAAATTAATTAATTATTTATTATTTTTGGCTGTGTTGGGTCTTCGTTTCTGTGCGAGGGCTTTCTCCAGTTGCAGCGAGCAGGGTCCACTCTTCATCGCGGTGCGCGGGCCTCTCACTGTTGCGGCCTCTCGTTGCGGAGCACAGGCTCCAGATGTGCAGGCTCAGTAGTTGTGGCTCACGGGCCAAGTTGCTCCACGGCATGTGGGATCCTCCCAGACCAGGGCTTGAACCCGTGTCCCCTGCATTGGCAGGCAAACTCTCAACCACTGCGCCACCAGAGAAGCCCACAGCAGTATTTTCCAATGCACAACTGGCCACTGGGGATGCCCAGGAAGCACCTGTCCAGGACTCTGGCTTCCCAGACAGGAAGACTTTGTTTTGACTGTGTTCTCTAATGAAACCCCAAACACATGTCCTCTGGTAAGCCACGTGCATGGCCTTGAAAAAAAAATCCCAAACGCTGGTGCCGACATTCCACCTGGTTGCCCAGGTGTGCCTCCCAGCTTGTTCTCCATGTTGCCCCCACACCAAGGTGGCTTGTTCTACACCAGCCAAGCATTATGGCAATGACCCAGACGGGGCAGCCACATACCTTTATCTTGGGTATCTGTGATGAATGTGCTTTAGGAGGGAATGAACAATTTGACTTACTATTGAATTTTCTGCTCTTTCATTCAACTGTTTAACTGATCTATACATGTGGATGTCACGGGAAGCTCAAATTTACACCCGAAATAGGTCACTGGATATTAATCCCTACAACCAATTTCTCCAGCATTTTCTCCATCTGCTTGCCTACTGTTTCTCTCTCTGCAGTGGGCTTTCCCCAGAGTTTCAAATGACAGTGTCCCTTCCATTCTCCAAGTCTCGCTATAAATATCACCTGCTCATACAGTCTTTTCTTGACCACCTGCTATGGACTGTTGTAAACAAAGGGAGAGTTTGCTCTCTCTGAGGGGGCTGGGAGATCGGTCTTCTCCTACCCGTGGACTCAGACTGGGATTTAAACCATTGGCTCCACGGAGTCTCAGGCCATCAGACTTGGACTGGGACTAACCACTGGCTTTCCTGGGTCTCCAGCTTGCTGATAAAGATTATAGGACTTTTCAGCCTCCATAATCATGTGAGTCAATTCCTTATAATAAATCTCTTTACATATCTATATATACTAGGGCATCTATCTATCTATCTCTTATTGATTCCTATTCTGACTAATACAGTAATTCAGGTTAAATAAGGTCTTAAAGATGGGGTCCTAATCTGATAGGATTGGTGGCCTCAGAAGAGGAAGAGAGATTTCTCTCTTTCTCTCTCCATGCACATAAACCGAAGAAATGCCACATGAACACAGGGAGAAGGAGGCTGTCTACGAGCCAGGAAGAGAGATCTACCCAGGAACCAACCCTGCTGGCACCCTGATCTTGAACTTCAAACCTCCAGAACTAGGGGAAAATAAATTTACTTTGTTTAAGCCACCCAGTCTATGGTATTTTGAATGGCAGCCGAGTGGACTAAGAGACGACCTGATATGAAATACCCACTATCTTCCTCACCCTAGCACCTCGTGTCTTCCTTTACGGCATTCACCACAATCTCGGGGTATTCTGCTTATGGTCTGACTAGATCGGTCTCAGGAGGGCAAGGACAGTGGCTCTTCCTTGCTTCATTCATCTCCTAGGACCCCTCCCCTGCCCCTGGAGAGCAGTGCTAGGCTAAAATAGGGAGCAATACATGCTTATTGAAAAAAACAATAATTTGAGAATGTCAATCCAGTTTAGATCATTTTAATGTTAATACTTCCTTATTTGCATAAGGTTGGACAACATTCCAAATGCCCACATGATCTCGGCAGATCCTCTCAGAAGCCCTTTGAAACGGTAGGCAGGGCATCAAGGCATCCACAGTTCTGTCTCATTTTGGGAGGAGAACGTTCAAATCAGCTCAAACTCTCAGTTTTCTGTGTGAAGAGGGAGCTTTCAGGGTCTGTTTCATAATTAATAGACAAAGAAAGAGAAAAACAGGTAGAGAGAAAGAAACAGGTAAAGATACAATGAGCAAGAGGAAAGAAAAGGAAAGACGTGTGTTTGAAGTGAGGTAAAACATACAAAATCCAGAAGGCAACTGACAGAGAGGCAGCGATCGGGATGGAGGGTGAGGATGTCAGTGGAGGTGGTGTGGGAAGTTCAGAAACCTGCTATGGGAAGGAGTGGTGACAGGGCCTCTTATACCAGAATGTCTGGGGCATCAAGCAGAGCACAGCCTCTGGAGGCAGTCTCCACAGGTGTCCACTCTGCTTTAATGATGGTCTGGGGACCATGGCCTTGGTTGCGTCTTCACCTTGGGCTGGATATTATGTAAGCACTTAATGTTTGTAGAACGGCCAACTGGTGCCATGCCCGGGCCCTGAACTTCACGACCACAAGGATAATTCTGAATTAAACAGCTTTCTCTTCGCACAGTGGACAACTCTGGGAAGAAGACGCTCCAAATCAGTTGGCCTCCTGTGTTTGGGAGCTGAGACACTTAGCTCTGTTCACCCAGCTCACTCACAGACTGAAAACAGACATTCAGAAGCTGTGGTGAGCTGCAGGACATCCTCCTGTTTACACACCCATTGCACGTGTTTTAGTCACTCTCTCCATTATCGACAAATACTTTCTACCTGGCTTCACTGGACGATGTACCCAATCATGGAGATAAATAGACTCCCTAAATGTTTAATATTCAGTGGGTGCAGGCACGTGCACTCACTGCCTAGATGTATGACTTCACTTTATGAACAGTGACAACACCCATTCTCTTCCCTTAGCTTGACTTCCCAGGGTAATAATTTTGTAAAGCCGACAGAGTCCAAAAGTAGACTTCTAGGGGGATTCCAATGATCCGGATAACTGACATCAAGGTGATCCTTCTGACATTAATTAGGAGGACACTTTGATTTCTAAACCAGGATAAACACTTATTATGAAATCACCCATGTGTGTTCCCACTTCTTTTTGTTTTAAAAAATGAAGAGAATTTGATCTCTCTTTCTTTGGGCATATTTGCAAGTTATCCAAAAACAGAACATCTTCGAAAATTCTCCATGCCGCCTATTCCCTGTTAGCCATAATTTGCTCAGGAAATGAGTCTGATGATTGGCTCCCACTTGGCATAATGTAGAGGTGGCCAGCAGGAAGGAAAACAAAGCGAAAACAGACCCTCTTTGCTGACATGGACGGAATGATGCTGCAACTCCACGGCATCAAGCCATCTAAACTTTCTTTCTGATTTTTAAACCAGAGCTTGAATTAAAGAGTGAAGCAAATGAAAGAAAACCATTAAGTCAGATTAGTATTGAACTCCAGTCAAGACCGTCACCCATGGTCATTAGATTTGCCTGTAGGTAGAACGAAAAGTAAAATAAAGTCTGGTTTCTGCTTCTCACGTCTACATTAATCTAAATTACCTGAGAAGATTAAAAACAATCCTTTAAGTGGCGTTAGACAGTGGACCTAAGATGGAAGATATAAAGCGAGAACCATCCACCATGCTGTCTCGACAAGATAGAGCCAAGAGCCCCAGATGCCTTTGTTCTGAGGATTGAAAGGGACTTTCAGCTGAGCCGAACTGTCCTTAGAAACCCACACTGGAGGTGGTGTGGCTTAAGCGAGAGGACCAATGGAGAGGGTCACAGGGACCACGATGTTAGAGAGTATGCTGTGACTGCTGAACTAATTAATCATGACAATTGTGAAAGGCCGTGAGTGGAGTATTGAAGAAAAAAGGAAACTAATATTTAAATGCCCCACAATGCGTGATGCTTAATTCCAAGAGCAAAATCCAATCTGTAAGCAAAAGATTTCACGCGAAATGAACTCAAATTGGAATAGGACTCAGTGGGTATTTCACTTTGCCTTGGTTTTGGATTAAGTAATTAAAATCAGCATCAGATTCTGCCTGGAAGCTAGGACAGCTGAGCAACAGCTAATTGTTACAGCAGCAAAATTAGCAGATGATCAAAGAAAATTGTAGAATTTTTTGCACAGAATGAACATGCATGAAATTCTATCCTCTAGTCCTAAAAAATGCATACAGGGTAAAATTAAATTTAGCTAATTAAATTAAGTATAAATTAACCCATATTTTTTATTTACTAGGCTGTGTTAACATTTATCGAGGACTTATCCTAAAATTATAGATTATATGAGGACCCTCCTGGCTGGTCTAGACTCCTGTTTAAGTGCCTCACTCTCCCTGTTTTTAACTCCCTGGGCATATCATTAACCAGTCTCTGCTTGAAAACTCCCAGAAACAGGGACCTCACCACTCCTCCTCTCTCCCTCCGAAGTAGAGGTGAGAAATACATTATGTTTCACGAGTAAAAAGAGAATGAATGGTAAGTTGTCAAATTCAAGGAAGACATTGGAAGAAGAAAAAAATTACAAAGAGGGGATTGCAGGATGGGCACGTTCTAGTGATTACAAGTGGGATAAGCTAAGCAAACAGTTGTAATGTGAAAAAAGGGAGTACAGGGTGTGGGCACACTTAGAGCATCACTGCGTGGGAAGGGGCTGAAAAGAGGTGGACCTCAATTTTTGAAGGGTTGCTTTTTTAGCAGTGATGGACTTCTTTTCCTTTGCTTTCATCAGAGAGGTTGAACTTATCCCCAATGGTAAGGAGGATGAAAAGCTGAATATCACAGAGTTTGCATTATTGAATGGTTTGAACCACTGTAGCAGTCTCCTACCTTGTCTCCTCCCATCAATTCCACGATCTCTGTCTTAAATTTTATCCACTTAGCACCTAGGGGATAGACATTTTAAAATATTTTTGTAATCAAGGATTACTTTATAAATATAATATGCACAGAGCTTAAGCTCAATGATTTTGTCAGTCGTATACATTCATGTAATTGTCACCCAAAACACAATGTGCAACATTTTCATCACCTTCAGTTGATCCCTTAAAAGGCAAGAACTTTCAGGGACTTCCCTGGTGGTCCAGTGGTTAAGACTTTACCTTCCAATGCAGGGGGCAAGGGTTTGTGCCCTGGCCGGGGAGCTAAGATCCCACATGCCTGCTGGCCATAAAACCAAACCATAAAACAGAAGCAATATTGTAACAAATTCAATAAAGACTTTAAAAATGGTCCACATCAAAAAAAAAAAAACTTAAAAAAAAGGCAAGAACTTTCTGATTTCTGTCAATATAGACTAGTTTAGCTTTATTCTTAGATCTCATATAAATGGAAACACACAGTATGTATTTTTTTGTGTCTGACTTTTTTGTGATTCATTGGTGATGTTTTGTACTAGCAGTAGTTCATTCCTTTTTACTGACAATTAGCATTTCATTTTTTGAATATACTGCTATTTGTTCAGCCATTCACCTGTTAATGAACATTTGCATTGTTTCCAGTTATGGGCTATTATAACTAAGGCCATTATGAACATTCTTGTACAGGTCTTTTTCTAGACACATATTTTCACTTTTCTTGGGTAAATACCTAGGGGCAGAATAGCATGCTGGGTTATAGAGGAGTTGTATATTCAACTTTATACAAAACTGCCAAAAAGTTCTTCAAAGTACTATTCTACATGCCTACCAGCAATGGATGAGCATTCCAGTTGCTCCACATCTTTGCCAACATTGAGCATTGTCAGTCATTTTAACTTCAGTCCTACTAGTGGATGTGAAATTGTATCTTGTTTTAATCTGAATTTTCTTAATGACTAATGATGTTAAACATCTTTCATGTGCTTATTAACCATTTACTTATTCTCTTTTGTGAATTGTCTGTTCAAGTCATTTCCCCACTATTCTAATTGGAGTATTTTTCTTTTTAATATTTATTTTATTTTTAATTTTTGCTTTTTACACATTTTATTTTACCTAAAAATCTTGACCTACCTCAAGGTTGTGAAAGTATTGTTTCTTCTGGAAGCTATATGGTTCTGGCTTTTACCTTTAGGTCTAGAATCTATTATTATTATTATCATCATATGGAACAAGGTGGGGTCAAGGGTTCATTCTTCCCCCACCCCACCCTGCACACAGCTATACAGTTGTTTCAGCATTACTTACTGAAAACACTTTCCTTTCCCCACTGAATTGCCTTGGTACCTTTCTCAAAAATCAACAAGAGTGGTCTATTTCTGGACCTTCATTCTACTCCACTGATGTGTGTTATATTCATATAATTTTGGTGCTTTTTTTCCTTATCATTCCATTAATCTGCTTTCTATTTTCCCCTATGATTTATTCTTTGACTCGTGCATTATTTGGAGGTCTTCTGCTTAATTTCCAACCATTTTGGGACATTCTAGATGTCATTGTTTTATTAGTTCATACTATTTTGGTCAGAGAACATATTCTGTATGTTTCAGTCCTTTGAAATTTATGAGACTTGCTTTTATGGCCCATCGTTGCTCTACCTTGGTGAACGCTCAAGGTATACTTGAATACTCCAGGTGATTGGTAGTGTTGAGTGAATGTTGTATGTTCTTATAGGTTTGTTCTTCACTTTTCTAGTAATTACTGAGAGAGAAATGTTAAAATCTCCAACTAAGACTGTGGATTCGTCGATTTCTCTCATCTCTCTGACAATTTTTACTTATATTTTCTCAATCTCTTGTTATTTGCATAACATTCAGAATAGTTATATCTACTTCATGAATGATACTTGAATAATTATAAAATAGCCCTCATTGTCTCCAGCAATATCACTTGTCTTAAAGTATTTTTTTCTTAAAGACAATATTACTTGTCTTAAAGATATTAATGTAATTTTCTTGTTATTTTTTTGCCTGTTTTTTTTCCCACCTATTTACTTTCAACTTGTCTACTTTTCGAATGTTTCTAGTAAACAGCATACAGTTGTGTCTTGATTTTTTTCCCCTGAAATTTGACAATCTCTGTCTTCTACATAGAATGTTTAGTCTACTAACTTTTTTTTTTTTTTTTTTTGCGGTACGCGGGCCTCTCACTGTTGTGGTCTCTCCCATTGCAGAGCACAGGCTCCGGATGCGCAGGCTCAGTGGCCATGGCTCACAGGCCCAGCTGCTCCGCAGCATGTGGGATCTTCCCGGACTGGGGCACGAACCCCTGTCCCCTGCATCGGCAGATAGACTCTCAACCACTGAGCCACCAGGGAAGCCCCTAACTTTTAACATAGTTGTCAATATAGCTGGATTTAAGCTGACTATTCTGTCAGTTTTTTTCTATTTGCTGCATTTATTCTTTGTTGTTCTCTTACTACTTTCCTATCTTCTCTTGGTTTAACTGAATATTTTTATAGTATTCTTTTTATCCTTTCTTTTTTTGGCTATATCTTTTGTATTATTTTAGCTGTTGCTTTAGATATTATAATATTCATCTTAAAGTTAGCACAGACAGCTTCAAATAATATTTTACTTCATGAATAATGTGAATATCTTATAACCATGTAATTCCATCTATTCCCAGAACACTCCGTGCTTGCACTGTCATATATTTTACTTCTATGTATGTTATAAACCCTTCAATACTTTATTATTTGTGTTTTAAACAGCTAAGGGTGGGTATCATTTCCTATAAGCCTGAACAATGTCCTTTGGCATTTTTTCGATAGTGAATATCTGTTGGATATGAATTCTCTGTTTTCGTCTGTCTAAAAAAGTATTTATGTTTCTTAATTTCTAAGTATGTTTTAACTGTACAGAACACTCTAGGTTGAGAAGATGTTATTTATTAGTTGTTCTTAGCCCTTTAAAAACTGGACAGCTACACGTAAAAGAATGAAATTAGAACATTCTCTAACACTGTATATAAAAATAAACTCAAAATGGATTAACGACCTAAATGTAAGACCAGATACTATAAAACTCCTAGAGGAAAACATAGGCATAACACTCTGACATAAATCGCAGAAATGTTTTTTTGGATCTGTCTCCTAAAGCAAAGGAAATAAAGCAAAAATAAAGAAACGGGACCTAATTAAACTTAAAAGCTTTTGCACAGCCAAGGAAACCATCGACAAAAGACAACCTAGTGAATGGGAGAAAATGTTTGCCAATGATATGACCAATAAGGGGTTAATATCCAACATATTTAAGTAGCTCATACGACTCAACATCAAAGAAACAAACAACCTGATTAAAAAATGGGCAAAAGAACTGAATAGACATTTTTCCAAAGAGGAAATGCAGATGGCCAACAGGCACGTGAAAAGATGCTCAACATCACTAACCATCAGGGAAACACAAATCAAACCCACAATGAGGTATCACCTCACACCTGTCAGAATGGCTGTCATCAAAAAGAACACAAATAACAAATACTGGCAAGGATGTGGATAAAAGGGAACCCTCTTATACTGTTGGTGGGAATGTATCGATAAATTGGTGCAGCCACTGTGGAGAAGAGTATGGGGGTTTCTCAAAAAACTAAAAATAGAACTACCATATGTTTCAGCAATTCTACCTTGGATATATACCTGAAAAAAAAAACCCACTAATTTGAAAAGATACACACACTCCAATGTTCATAGTGGTATTAGTTACAATTTCCAAGATATGGAATCAACCTAAGTGTCCACCAACAGATGAACGGATGAAGAAGATGTGGTGTATATACACAAAGGGATACTCCTCAGCCGTAAAAAAGAATGAAAATCTGCCATTTGCAACAATGGATGAATCTGGAGGGCATTATATTGAGTGAAATAAGTCAGACAGAGAGGGAAAAATACTCTATGCTGTCACTTATATGTGGAATCTAAAAAATACAGCAAATTAGTGAATATAACAAAAAAGAAACAGACACAGAGAACAAACTAGTGGTTACCAGTGGGGAGAGGGAAGGGGGAGGGGCAATAAGGGGGCGGGAATTAAGAGGTACAAACTATTAGGTATAAAATAAGCTAAAAGGATATATTGTATAACATGGGGAATGTAGCCAATATTTCAAACTATAAATGGAGTATAACCTTTATAAATTGTGAATCACTACAACTATGATTCACACCTGAACTTATACAGTATCATACATCAATTAAAAAAAAATGTCACTCCACTGTTTTGGGCCTCCATAATTTCTGCTGAGATGTCAGCTTATATTCTTTCCAGTGCTGCACTGTACGTAATGCCTTTTCCCCTGTGGCAAAGGGGGAAGAGAAGGAAAAAGAGGAGGGGAAGGAGGAGAAAGAAGGAGATGGAGGGAGGAAGGAAGAGAGGGAGGGAGAGAAAAAAGCTCAATATCCAAACCCCTAAACCAGCTATGTCTGAATACCAACCCCCTGGGCTTCTCAGTTATGAGTTCATGAATTCCCTATTTCGATTTAGCTGGTTTAAGTTTTATTCCCATTTTGCAACTAAATAAATTTTGACTTCAAATTGATAAGCTTTTGCTCAGTGACTGTCTTAATCTATTTTTGTATCTGTTTAAAGCAAAAGTTGACAGGCTGAAACCAATGGGCCATATCTAGTCCAGTGTTTTTGTACAGCTCATGAGCTAAAACTAAGAATGACTATTGCATTTTTAAATGGTTGAAAAATTTAAAAAATAATATTTCATGACATGTGGAAATTGTATGAAATTCAGATTTCCGTGTCCTAAATAAAGTACTATTGGAACACAGCCACATCCTTCCACTTATGTATTTACTGTCTATGGCTACTTTATGCTTCAATACGGAAGAGTTGAGAAGTTTGACTGAGAAGACGCTTAAAATATTTACTGTCAGGCCCTCTACAGAAAACGTTTGCCAACCCTGGTCTAAGGCATGCAATGCAAAAGCATTGACATTCAGTGGTCATTAAGGACATGACCTGCACTTAGGGAGGAGAGGGGGCAGGAAGCCCCTATGTTATTCCAGGATTGCCCCTCTAACCCCTGGACAGTTTCTCTGTCCTTCATTTTCCTTCTCCAGTGTGTTCCAGGCTCTTCCAGGCATTCTTGAGTAGAAAGAGCACTTGGCAAAGGGTCCAAAAACTGTTTACCAGCCACGTGGCCCCAGGCAACCCAGCCAACCTCTCTAACCTCTGGTTTCCTCACTAGTGAAGTGGGGTTATTTAATAAAGCCCATTTCTTAGGTTGTGTATGAGAATTAAATGAAATCATGGCACGCGTGCGGTCTGTTGAAATAGCCCACAAATGCTTTCTCACACTTGTTTATTGTGAGAAGCAAATGAGACAGGCTTTGGTAAAGTGCTGGGAAGCACAGCTGAAGGAAAATAAAATGTTTTAACAATGTCCACATGTCCAGTTAGAGCCTAAATGACTCTGGATTCATTATATTTACCACCACCCCTCCGCCGCCAGATTAACTAATTTTTAACTTACTCACATCCTTGGGAAAATTTAAAATAGTACAAAAATATAAACAGTGAAAATTAAGGTTCCCCTTGTCTCTTAAACATTCTTCCCAAAGGCAGACATGGTTATCACTTTATATACTTCAGAAGGGGTCTCTGTAAACGTCACTAGTGAATACATGATGTGTGAGTGTGGTGTATGAACCTTTACCCCCATCCCTTTCACCTACATCCCCAGACCAATGTAAATGTACCGTAACACCCTGATCTGTACCTGGCTATGACTACTTTGAAAAGACATGTTTTCACATTCATCAGAGATATGTACAAGACTTTTTAAAGCAATACTATTTGTAATAGTTAAAAGTTGGAAAGAACCCAGATGACCATCAACGGGAGAAAGAGTAAATGAACTGTAGTGTATTTATACAAAGAATATTACCCATTAATGAGCACACACGGGCTACAGCTATAAGCAACAAGGTGGAGGGATCTCAGAGACATCAACCCTGATGGAAAGAATCCAGATGTGAAAGGTGGACGGCTCCAGCACTATCTCTGATGTTGAGGTAGTGGATCCACTGGGTGGGAGACATCGCGAGGGGCTCTGTGGGGTTGTGATGTTGACACTTGACGTGAGTGCTGGTTACCCACGTGTGTGTACACTTTGTGAAACTTATGGTTTTGTGCCTATTTCCATAAGATTTTCTTCAATAAAATTCATGCTAGAAACTTAAAAAACTCTTATCTTGGAAATCGATTTCAGACAACTTGGGTTTACCTCCTTCTCTTTCCTAGCTGTGGAAACCTGTGCTGTATGGATGGTCAGCACTTTCCTTTTGCCATTGGCCCTCTGATGCACAATTACATTGTTTCCAGCTGTTATTTTCTGAGCTATTTTCTAATCACCTTCTAATGGCAGCAGGTTGTTATGAACACAGACAGATGATAACTTGTTGCAGAATCAATTCCGCCCTGTGGATGCCACGAGGCAGGGGAATGGGTTCCAGACCAGCACACAGGTGTGTGGGGCCCTGACCCATGCTGAACCCACACAGGCATCTTGTGGGAAAACGCGCCGATGGCACAGCCGAGTTGCCGCTAACGGGTATTCCCAAGGCATGGTACTGTTAGTTAAGTTGCATTTTGTCGTTGTCACAACGCCCAAGTGTTCTGAATATTAATGAAATCATTCACAGCCTCCTTTGCAGGCTTAAAATATTCAGCATCGGACATACTGTTTTGTTCCCATTTTAGCCAAGTTTAATTTCTCTTAACCAGCTTTGTTTTTGGAAAGTAAAATTAATGTATAATTTCAGTGTTTAAATCTCAATTCTCAGCAATTCGTGACAGACGGCGAGTGAATATGATTTGTTCGTTAACACCTAATGGGTTGAAATAATTTATTGCACAAACATTCCCAAGAAACCGACGCCACTTGAGCAAAAGCAAATCAGGAAATGTTACTTGTGTATCTAATAAACTACCCTAGGGTGAGTGAGAACATTAGCATTGCACAAACTTTGTGACTTATTCATCATCACTATGTGTTATTAAAGCTTTATCTGTTTCAACTTAGCGAATGGCTGCCTTGGGATACACTGCCTGCAGCAACAACAAAATAAAGTTTATGCAATTTGCATAATGTTGTACAAAGAATATTAGCTCAGAACAATATGAAGCCCTGGATCATTTGCACAGCCCTTTGATGTTTAATGCTGGTAAATATTTAAATAACAGCAAGCCTGTATAATTATAAAGATTTCTCTTTCTAATCTGCCCAGGATGCACAGCTGCCATAAATCACCTCGATCACATGGTTTAGCTGGGAGACTGTTAGGGGGATGATGAAGAGACACCTGTTGCTGATGTTGGCAAGAAGGATGGAGACCTGAAGCACGTGCTCAGGAGAGGCGTTTGAGACAAGATGCTGAAGTTTTGCTCTTTCTTCTTTTCTACCCCTTATACCAGCATCCATGTGCTTAGAACAGGCAGGCAGAAGATGCGTCCCTGGACTTCCGGATCCTCTTTCATGAGTGGGGTATTTGCACATTAAGAAAAACCTGAGTCATACCTCAGGGCCTTTGCATGTGTGATTTTCTTTCTTTGGGTTGTTCTCCCTCCACATCACCTGCTTGTCTCCCAGATATAGCATACCCATCCTTTGGTCTCAGTGTAAACCTCTATATTCTTCCTGACCACTCCCGGCCCCACCCCATGTAGCTTGGTCTCCCTATCATGCGCCTTCTTGATGCCTTGCATTTCTCCTCCCCAGCTTACTTATTCAAATGTCTTTCCTTTCTTCTGGACTCTGAGCCCCACGAGGGGAGGGGCCAGTCTGTGATGGAAGTCCTGTGTCCAGGGCATGGCAAAAGGTAAATGCTGAATTACAGTTTTGTTGAATGAAAGAGTAAATAAATGAATACCTATAGTCATCCATTTAAAGAAATGTCTACAATCAACAATCACATGCTATACTGCCTTTCAAATTAGACAAATTAAAAAATGCATGATAATGCCTAGCGTTGCTGAGAGTTTAGGGATGTGAGAACTCTCAAATACTTCAGGAGAACAATTTAGCTGCAGGAAGTAAAAGTCTTAAAGTGATTATTTTATTTTTTATTTTTTTTGGTTCGGCAAATGCATTCATGGGAATTTATCTAAAGCAGTAATTTGGGAACGTTTGCACATATTTGGTCCCAAGTATATTCATCACAGTGTTGTTTAAAACTGTGAAAAATTGTCAACAACTTAAATGGTCAACAATAGAGGATTAGCTGAGAGAGCTGTAATTCATGTAAGTGATAAAATACCATGAAGGTGCTAAAATAGTGATTTAGAAATATTTTAATGACATGAGAAGAGGTTTACGATATACTCTGGAGTGAATAAAGCAAATGTAAAGCCTTCTGTAACCAGGATTCCATTTTTGTCATAATATTCACGTACACAAACGACAAGAAGCATGTATGTTAAAATGTTAAAGAAGTCATGCGGGTGGTTTGGTGAGATTTTGCTTTTAATGTGACCCTTCCTCAAAATCAAAAGCAAAATGAAAGAAATTAACCTATGCATTGAGTTGTTGGTTTAACCCACACAGAGAGATTAATGTAAGTGACTGTAAAGAACAGTAATTTGGCTGTACATCTTATTGGGATATATGTTAAGGACAAAAAGAATAGCTTTTCTTTTCAGTAACTGCATTGTTAGTTATCACATTGGTATTTCTATTTGGAAGCTACTTAAGTAAATTACAGGAGAAACAACGAACTGTGTTCATGTCATCAGTAAATAAGATATTCAGCTTAAAACAGAGAAAAATATAAAGGAATTTAAATAAAAACACTGCAACTCTATTTTGAATTGGAAATATCAGTATAGACTCACGATGTGTCTTCTCTTAAAACACACATTTCCTGCATCTGTCCACTGCACAAGCCCAGAAACCAGGAGCAATCTAGTAGCAAGGGACGCTCCTAGCATCCAGACTGTGATCGCTTAACAACACTTCCCACTGAAACAAACCAGATCTCCTTGGATACACGGCTGATTCCAGACGTGTACAGGGAGATACTGGATCATCTTAGCTTACCAAAGGAAACAAAAAAGAAGGCTCTTGGGTCAGGTCAGAGGGCTCAGTGGCTGGCTTGAACAACCTTCCCAGCCAGAGATGGCACACTCGGAGCATCAATAAGAATGATGGCAATGGTGGACTGAAACACACCAGCTATGTTAAAATACATGCATAAAACAACAACAACAACGATTTGGGTTCTTCTGAAGGATGGAACAACTATTCTGAAAACTAGCAAGTACAAGTAGAGCACTGAGAACTTTTCCTGCCATTATTTTACAACCGTACCTCAGGGTAACCAAATGATTTACTTGAGAAGGTTTCTCCTTATACTGACGAATTCCAGCTCAGGAAAGATGACAGAATGGTAGAACAGAAATCACAATTTTTCAACCTCCAATGTAGTCATTGAGTCACCTCCAGTGACTGCTGGGATCAAAAAAAGAAACAGCCAGACACTGTGTGCCTCGTGATAGAAATATATGATACCATGTAAGGATTTTTTTTTTTTGGCCAAAATATTGAACCTGAAGACAGGGCATGGAGGAACAAATGTAATGTCATCACAGGGATATGATCAGCAAAATTAAGAATATGGGAAACACTATGACATCATTCACAAATTAATTGCAAAGAAATTAAAAAGAGAGGTGGAGAAACTATATATAAAGAGATTCCAAGGTACAGCCTTGTGTGGATCTTAATTTGAATAAGCCAGTTGTAAAAAAAAAAAATTAGTAAGAGGCCATCTGGGAATTTTTTTTTTTTTTGCGGTACACGGGCCTCTCACTGTTGTGGCCTCTCCCGTTGCGGAGCACAGGCTTCGGACGCGCAGGCTCAGCGGCCACGGCTCACGGGCCCAGCCGCTCCGCGGCATGTGGGATCTTCCCGGACCAGGGCACGAACCCGTGTCCCCTGCATCGGCAGGCGGACTCTCAACCACTGCGCCACCAGGGAAGCCCCCATCTGGGAATTTGTAACACTCACTGGATATTTGGAGATATTAAGAAGTTACTGTCATTTCTTATGTGTGATAATGATATTGTGATTATTAAAAAAAAAGTTTATTTTTTGGAGATATATACTAAATTATTTCCAGAAAAAAGTGAGCTCCCTAGAATGAATAACAGATACAGGCCTCTTTTGTACTTTCACTCGTTTTTTTAGGTCCTTGGAACCCTTTCATTTTGAAGACTCAACATGAGACTTTCGTATTTTCAATGCTCAGAAATGTTCTTCTATTATTTTACTGATTCTTGCCAGAACTTTATTTACTGTTTTCTCAGTTCATAATTCCCTTGGGTATATGTGGTAACCTGGACTAACTCTTTATTTCTCTTTTCTTTTCTTCTCCAAATTCATCATTTCAGAATAATTGAATTACTTTGAATTAATTGAAGTTGATCCAAAGCAACTTATATCCAACACGCGATATGCCAGCAACTAGATATTACATCAGCTAGATATTACTAAAACTGAGAGGCCTCTTTCAACATGAAAAAAAAAATACAACAAACACCTTATATGTTTTAAAGAAGCAGTATGAGCAGAGAGCCTCAGAATCACTGGAGACAATATTAAGTATCTGAATCAATTATATGAAGGCAATAAAGAATAATTTTATTTTCTTGGGCCAACCACTAATTGCACTATCATCTGTCATTGCAGGGAAATATTAATGGAATGCTTTAGACCGGGAATTTGAGAGAACTATTGGTTAATGAAGACACAAATCCCCACGCCTACCTAAATGCGTGACATAGGAACAGGCTAATTTTAGAATGGGGATGATGGTTTCAGAACAATACAGATAAATACCTCTACAATGTTTATAACTGTAAGACATCAGATTAAATTGAGTTTGTTAAAAAGGATTGCACCGAAAGAGCCCAAACTGTATCCCTGATCTAATTAGCTTGTTTACAAAGTTTAATTGATTTATTTTCCCTAAAAGACCTTTCTCTGGACTTCCTACAAATACTGTTTTTTGCAAAAGTCTTCCAGTTACCTGTTACTGAAACTCAGCTCAATAAATAGGTTTTCCTTTTAAAAGGGAATATATTGTGTCATTGAATGGAAAAGCCAGAGGCCAGCTCCTTGGGTGTGGCTGACCAGGTGCCCAGCAAGGTCTTCAGGAATCTCTCTCCCGCTCTTGGTCTAGGCCCTGCTGCCTCCTGCATCAGCTTCCCTCTCCGGCAGGCTCTTTCCTTTACCAAAAGGTGTTCACCAGTACCTTCAGCCACATTTTACCAGTTCAGCAACCCCACTGGCAAGAGCTCGAAGCCTCTCGTTTGCCGGTTTCCCTCACACTGGCATCCCTACGCACACCACGTGGCCTGAGGCACGCTGCCCGTTGGCCAAGCTTGGGTCCTACGTCCAGCTCTAGAGCCATGTTGTGGGTTCAACTCCCACATACGCCAAATGGGTGAGGGTGGTTCTTTGATGGGAACTCAGACTCTGCTACTTCGAAAAGGAGGAACAGATGCCTGGCAGCCAAAAACGCCATCCGGCATCTACTGCAGAATTTTAAATAATTTTAGATTTAAAAAATCACTATGTGGTGAGGCTGGCCTGGTCATTTCCAGGTTAAAGGAATGGCAGCAAGGCCGACTTTGGAAGTTTTGCTGTTCTGTACTTAGGGATAGAAGGAGGAAGAGTTTTATGAGAATGCACAATGTCTAACTCTTGATCTCATTTTTCCCTCTAAGGATGCAAAGGCAGTAACTGTCAGATGTATGTTTACTGGCAGATCATCATTTTTTTTAATGTCTTATGAAAAAGAAACGTTTTATTCTTTGAGAATTTAGGAATGATAAGGTAAATCCCTTCTAGGTATCTTCTCTGAGGGGAAGTATTTAACAGTTGCTTATTTATTTTTGCTTTAGCATTGTCAAAGGTCACACGATGGAGTAACTTTATTGGAGAACATGAAAAATGCTGTCCAAGAACTTCCTGGTTGGTCAATGGTGGGACACAGCCACAAACATGTGCTCATCCACCCAGGAAAGGTCACATCTCATGATATTTGGGGACGGATGTTCAACAGTCAAGGGTCTATACAGGTGGGTAGTTTAAGGCTCACAAAACTTTAGCCCACATGAATTGAACACTGATTGTATACTACATGATTTGCTGTGCACTAGAGAAACAAACAGAAATACATGAAGGTGCATTGATGTGATATTGTGATTCATATAATAAGAAATATATATTTCTATGCCATTTCTGAAAAAGCGCTCCTAAAACCCTTGGAACTTCCTAAGAGATGAGAACAATAAAGGTGTCTTTTGTTATGTTAGTGAGTCGACTAGCAGAAAGCTCAGAAAGGTGTGAGATGTGGGCTGGCTGGTAAACATGTGGAGGTGAGGGGAGGGTAGTGCTCCAGAGGACCAGGAAGCCCTGAGCCCTTTCCCCATGGCTTGCCTATGTATTTCTTCACCTGGCTGTTGATTCGTATCCTTTAATGTCCTTTGCAATAAACGGGTAATCTAATAAGTAAAATGTTTCTCTGAGTTCTGTGAGACACTCTAGCAAATCACTTGAACCCGAGGAGGCAGATGCTGGAACCTCCAGTTTGCAGAAGCACAGGTTTGGGATGGGCGTCTGAAGTGGGGTGGGGGGTAGTGCAGTCCTGAAGAACTAAGCCATTACCTGTGGAATCTGGTGCTACTGCTGCATAGATAGTGTCATAATTTAGTTGAATTGTAGGACACCCAGCTGGTGTCCCAGAGAACTGTCTGGTGGTGTGGGGGGAACGCCCCACACCCCACGCACACCTGCACTGGAAATTGGTCTCAGAACATGCAAATAACTGGGGATACAAATACAAATATATGGCTCCTGGTGTCAAATATATTATGACTTGCTTATAACAGGTGACTCATCAGAATATGTCAAATAAAATGAGGGAGAGGGATGAAGTTGTGAAAAGTCAGGAAATATATGTGTTTAAAGAAATGGAGTTTTTATTCCTAGATCTACCAATAGAGTGACTAGAATAAAAATAACATTTGATTTTAAGATTCTTGTCCCAAAGCTCCTTAGTCCCAAGGCGTATAGGTGTGAATCTCTGAAATGGGTGAGTTTATCTTGTTGGATGTCATGTACCATCAGAATACTCTTTAATTGATTGCTGTTTCTTTCTGTTTGACTAAAGACTGAAGTTTGCTGATATTGCTGCATATCTGATATGATTTCCACTTGGTATTTGGCTTGCTTATGTACAGAAATACACATTCAATTGGGTTGAGAAAGACCAGAACGTGATTGTTCAAAACCCTGGGGATGTGGCTTGCGCTTGTTAGCACTTAGCCGTCTCTGGTTCCTATACACCAAGCTCACTGTCAACCTTCAGCATAGAAATCAGCACAAAAATATTTACACAGGTATAAGGACCAGTTGTCTTAACATCTGTGGCTGGTGCAGGGGAATCACTCATCAAAAGGATTAGAAGACCAGGGCCAATTTAAAATTCTTTATAAATGCCAGATTCTAATGAGCATACCAACCACTGTGGGTGATAGTAAATGAATGTGAAAAAGGTCTTCCTTCTTTTATTTACGCCCTTAAATCTCAGTGGGAGATATTTAGAATTGGTCCCTACTGCTATCACCTCAGGTTCACAGATTTCTGCATGTGTGGGGTGGAGCTGGGGATCTGATGCCTGGGCATTTCAGCCCATCTCAAAGAAAGCAAGTTTCCAAATGTGTGTTTACGAAAACTAAGGCACACTGCATTCCAGCAAGAGAGTTTTCAAGCATGTGGTTTCTGAGCTGACCATCAGTTGCATCAGCACAAACAGGACCTCTCTGTGATGAAGGAAGTCTGGGGTCTCATTCTTGAGGCTCCCAGTATATTGAAAAATGAATGGATCTTGAATCAAGGTTATAAAATTTGGTATATATTTAAAATATTTGTATTGAACAAATTCATGCTTTTTCCACAGCAAATTGCAATGACTACATGTATGATTGTCCTTGATAGTGCATCTAGCAATTACTGGTTGGACATGTGTGAATGTGAGGGTGATGCAATAAAAGGCAGAGGGCACAGAGAGGGAGGCTGGGTTCTTGATGGTGTCACTGAACCACTGAACCACACCTCACCTGAAATCTTCTGGTAGATGCCCTACTGCCAGACCCTTCACAGTTGAGCCAATAAATTCTTTATTTATTTTCTAAGTCAGGACTAAGTGGGTGTTGGTTCCTTGCAGCTGAAATTATCCTAACTGATGTAGACTTGGTTTTGCCCACTGCTCCCACCCTTTAACTACTCTCAGCTCATACACAATGCTAAGAATGTCTTGATTTAGTTGAAAAGTTAATTATAGGAGGTCTGTTGTATAGTAGGTGGTGATTTTGGTCTCTGTAACAGTAAACACATCTGACAAGTCCTCTTACTGACCCGACGAAATGGATAGGTTGTTGATATGACATAATTCTAGCTATTAGCTGTCAATCTTTTCAACCTTAAAGATGCTGTTTTCTCTTTTCTTTACATTGGTTTGACAATTTATATAGTTTGAAATGTTTTCCCATGCATTATCTCATCTGATCACAAACCCATGCTTGGGGCTTATAGGATAGCCAATTCCTACTTTGTTACAGAGAAGGAGCTTGAGACAGGAGGCTGCACAAGGCCAGTGTGAGAAAGGGATCCTGGACCCCCCAGGAAGCCTGTTTGCTCTCTATAGCTCCATGTGGGTTGACCAATCCTGTTAGTATCCGTGTTGGTTGGTGTGCATTAGGTTCTAAGTGATAGAACACCAAGACTCAGGCCACTCCAAACAACAGGGACATTTATGATGCTGTGCAACAAGAAACCCAGAGGCGAGTGGGATCTAGGTGTGGACATCAGGCTCTGGTGCTTTATCTGCATTTCTTGAAGCTCCCTTCCCCTGAGGGTTGGCTTCATCCTCAAGTGGACAGCAAAGTAGCTATAGCTGCTCAGTTATCAACAATGTCCAGAGGAAGAGGGACCTTCTCTTCCTCCCAACTTTTCCCATAAGTACTCTCAGCAGATATTTCCATTTTGTCCAGCACTGGGTCTATGCCCACCCCTCGGGAGGGGAAAGGGTGTCCATCATCCACTTAGAACAACCAGCTGACTGGAATCGGATGTTGGATAGTGAGCTGCAGCCCACTGCATCCATTTAAAACATATCTATTTCAAGTATATAGCAGTTCAAGAGAACTGACCTGGGGTCTGGTGGGTTGTTGCTGTCACGGTCCCTCATTTGTTCATGCCTTCCTGTATCCATGCACAGGGGTAGTCCCTCCCACACTGTCTCAGAGCTTGGCTACAGGATTTGTCTTGGCCAATGAGAAAAGAGCGAATGTTACACAGGGAGCTTGCCTTCTGGTTGCTCTTGGGACCTGTTATGGACTGAACTGTGTACGCCCCCAAAATTCAGAGGTTTAAGCCCTAACATCCAGTGTGATTCAATGTGACTATATCTGCAGATGAGGCTTTTAAGGAGGAAATTATGGTTAACTGAGGTCATAAGGGTGGGGTCCTGATCCAATAGGACTTTGTGTCCTTATTAGAAGAGGAAGTGACAACAGAAGTGCTCACACAGTGAGAAGGCAGCTGTCTGCAAGCCAGGAAGGGAGGTCTCACTGGAAACCCACTTTGCCAGCACCTTGATCTTGGACTTCCAGTCTCCAGAACCACGAGAAAATAAATTTCTGTTGTTTAGGCTACCAGTTCGTGTTTTCTGTTACGGTAACCTGAGGAGACTAATAGAGAAGCCCTACCACCACCACCACAGAAACAAGCCTGGGCTAGTGTGCTGGGTGAGAGACACAAAGCTCAGTTACCTTCGTTGTCTCAACCTATAGCCAGCCAACCTGCAGCCATGTGAGTTAGGCCACTGACCACCAGCTGACGACAGATGCATGTATGAGCCTAAGTGAGACCAATACAAGAGCAACCTACCTAAGTCCAACCCAAATTGCTGACCCACAGACGCAGGAGCCAAATAAATGATTGTTTTAAGCCACTGAGTTGTGGGGAGGTTTGTGACACAGCAACAGATAACTGATACGTGTGGAATATGTGGGGTTTTCAGTCACAGTCACATTTCAGTCAAGTTACGCTCCCTGGAAGGACTTGATTACATATGCTCCCGTTAGTCAGATCTGGAACGTAATTGGTCTACCCCATGTCGCAGCCATATTTATAGAGATAAGGCAAAGTAAATAAGCAAGGCAGACTAGGTATAAAAGTAATCACAGGCCCTTTCAGCTTGATTTTTATTTTCCATCTTTGATTAAAGACAGAGATACAGAAATACTCTTAGACAATAAGAAGGCAACAGTGTAGGTGAGATGCCTTGATGACAGCTGCACACACAATCTCAATGATGGGGACACTATAGGGAGTGGTGGGGCCTGCGAGGAACTGGACATACCCTACTGAAGAGGATCGCCACTATTTGGCACTGGCCCTTGTTGTCATGTCAGCTCAGAGCTCAGTGTCTTGTTAGCAGACCTTCAAATTTTTCAAGACAAACCAGAAATCTGGATTTTTACACAAAATCTCTAATTTTAAAACATTAATTCCATTCAAATTAAATATCCTACAGGTTAAATAAAACTCACTGTAGCCTGACCAGCCTTTCTGGAATGTTCGGTGTGCATACATGGCTAACACAAAAGTTAGAAACCAGTGATGTCACATAACTGGCTTTACAGAGCTTTTGCTTGCCTATTTGTTTGGGATGTGCATATCTGCAGTAGACAGATGCAGATGGATGACTGCAGAAAAGTGGGTCCCGAATCCAAAATATAGTAAGAGAAAACGCAACAATGAAAAAATTACAGTCTGTGATTGCAGGTCTTTCCCCCTTCTAAGCTCAGAAAACAACAGATAAAACACAAAAACCTAATATGGTAAACTCAGCACAAAAGGCTTTTCAAATTCAGAAAACAAATGAATGAGGATTTGATCCTTTGCATTTCAAAATGATTCTCAGCCAGATGGTGAATTTCTTGAAGTAAGGGACCTGATTTCATTTATCTTTGTATCCCTTGCAGCTGGAAGCACCTTATCAAGGTTAAGTGAATAAATAAATGAATGAACAAGTGAATATTCCAAAAGGACTCACAGGTGATTAACATATGGGATGTGTGTTGGGAAGTGGCATAGTATGGGTTACAAGCCTGCAGTTAGGAGCCAGTTGACCTGGCTTTTTTTCTACCTGCTCTTCCATCTTGGAAAAGTAGTTACCTAACTTCTCTGTGTCTCCATTCTTCATGTGTAAAATGAGGATAATAAAAAATGCCTACCCGATACTGTTATAAAGATGAAATGAAACCTGCTTGCAGACTGCACAGCACAGCCTGAAATGTAACAGGGGTCTCCTAGACATTGTTACTAGGGTTGATGGCTAGTTACTGTAAACAGTGGATTACCAGGTGAGTCGATAAGGGGAGAGACAGCATATTTAACTCCTCTCAATGACATAGCTTTTGAATAAAGCAGCATGAATTTGAACTAGATTAAGTAAAAGCATTCTTTATATGGCTTCTGTGAGAATCAGCTCAGGTCACATCTTGGGCAGAGGCCTAAGGAATCTGGGGGAAAAAAAAAAAAAGAACAACAAAAAAAACCCAATGCTGTTTCCAAAGCATTTTCAGCAGCAATGTGGCCCAGATGCTTCTCCGGGGAATGATTCTTCGCTATAGAATTGGCCATTTTCAGCAGCACACACTGACGTTGTAATGAGGGGGATAAAACAGGCGAGTCCACAGCTGGCTGTTATAGAGTACTCCGTATAGCCTAGTTGTTCTTGGATGAGCAGAGAGAAATTGCCTTCTCTACACCAGCAGAAGCTTGTGGCTTTTTATTTTCTGCCTCTTTTTGGGTATTGTTGATTTCCTTTTCACTTTGCCCTAATAAGGAATGTTCTCTCTAGAGCAAAATAGACGCCAATCTTCAGCATTTCTGAAGGAAGAGCTATTGTAGTTGGAAATTACTGAATAATTCTCAGAGTACTATTTCGCCATTATTATGGCACTTTCACTATTATGCTCCTGATGTTGGCTGGGACTTCCTAGTCCTCTGAAATGTGGGCAAGGACGGTCAGTGCCAGCCCCCATCGCGTACTCCGCCAAAGGAGAGACAAGTCCTCCCGACCTCCTGCGGGGGAGGGGTGGTGAGTCAGCAGTAGGGCCTCCCAAACCTTTGCATCCTGGGTGGGCGGGGCAGCTTTCGTGAATGTGGGCTGTTTTGCTCCATGTTGTTTCCCAACGGAAAAAATTAACTCCTTTAGCAGTCCCATAAATTGATCCTATTCACACATAATTCATGTGAATACAGAAAACTCTTTTCTGTTTTTAAACTGGAGGTGAGAGTGGTGAGAAAGGGGGAAGAAAAACCAACTTGCACTGGAAAAAGGTGAAAAACTAAGAAACAACTTCAAGTGGAAGCGTAGATAATTAACAGCGCTCTTTTTTTTTTTTTTTTTTTTTGCGGTACGCGGGCTTCTCACTGTTGTGGCTTCTCCGGTTGCAGAGCACAGGCTCCGGACGCGCAGGCTCAGCAGCCATGGCTCACGGGCCCAGCCGCTCCGCGGCATGTGGGATCCTCCCGGACCGGGGCACGAACCCGCGTCCCCTGCATCGGCAGGCGGACTCTCAACCACTGCGCCACCAGGGAAGCCTGACAACAGTGCTCTTATTGAGCCCCTTTGAGTCCCCACCCCATCCCTTCACCAGCGACCCTCTGATTCACTCCGTATTTCTTGCCCCTTCCCCAGATGCGTCCTGGAACTCCAGCCTCTGGGAGCATCTGCGTTCTCTGCCGAGGCCACTCTGAGACCTCACAGCGAATCCATCCAGACCCAGGAGGCAGAAGGCCAGCCCCTTTCCCTTAAAAAGCAGTGGAAGTTAAAGAGTGAGCTTTAAAATATCTGTTACGTTTTCCGCGCTCAAACTCCCTGACTTTGATTACCGAGGGGAGCATACGCCCTCTGGCCCCGGTGTCGTTTTAAGGACGCCTCCTTGCCCTGCACAGACTGTGCTGGCGGGATCAGCACAACACACGGTCACCCCGTAAATCCGCTGTCCTCGTGGACTGTCTAGAGCAAGGCTCCACAGCAGAAAGAGAAGGGCAGCCCCAAGCGTCTCGTACACTTTGCTAGCAGCCCCACCCAAACACAGAGAGGTGAAATTCATCCTAATCACGTATTTTATTAACCCAGCATGTCCAAGTACTATCACTGCAACGTGTAATCGATAGAAAAAATGCAATGAGGCGTTACCTTTATCTTGGTCTTCACAACCCGAAGGAGCATGTTGCCCCGCAGCGCACCTCAGCGTAGGCCAGAGCACCACACAGGACAGGCCGGGCTGGGGGCCAGGTGGCGGAGGAGGAGCTTGGGGGCCAAGGGCAGTGGTCGTGTGCCCAGCACTGAGGTGTCTCCAGGGCCCCCTTGGTGCCCTCCTCAGACCTGCTTTGGCGCCTGGTGGTCAGGTCGCCCCAGCACCTCAGGTCCTCACGGGCTCGCCACGCCGAGAAAACTGGTCCGTGCACCCCAGGGCGAGAGTCACTCTGATTGGCTGAGCAGGATCATGTGTCCAGAAATGAGCTGAGCTGATTGGCTCATTCTCCACTCCATCTTGGGAGTGGGCGGAGCTCAGCGGCTGGGAACCCGGGGCCTTCCCGCAGGAAGTTGGAGGCAGGCTCTGGGCAGGAGAACCAGGACTGAGGAAAGACGAGGTCCGCTGCTCAGGATGGGTAGGTGGCGGATTTAACAAGCGAGGAAGCTTCTTTAGGGCTTGTCTGGGGACGAGAGGAGTAGATTTGTGCACCCCGCCCGCCAGAACCGTACAGTTTATGTGGAGGCTTTAACCGGGTTCAGTCAGTCCGCCGTCCACACGGTGCTGCTTCTTGAAAATGGTTCCCACCGTGGGGCCGGAGGGCGCGACCCACATTCCAGGGACACGGAGAGTGAGGAGCCTCTGCGTGTCCCGGCCAGCTCGAGGGTCGTCAGCCCGTGGTCGGTGACCTCCATAACAGCTGCACGCAGACTGGACCGGGTGGGCAGCTAGAGCACAAGTGGAAGTCGGGGTCACCCAGGGGAGGGGAAGTGGGGGGCACGCCGGCGCCGAACGCCCGTCATGCAGGTTGTAGAAGGCATTTGCGTCTTAGGTCAGCCTCAGGGTCACATTTCCTTTTGAGCTGTGTTTTGTTTGCGGGATGTTAAGAATATTTTGCTTCTCACAGGGAGAGAGGCGCGAATCGTAAATGGTTTCAGTGCCTCACCTTTCTATCTCTTTAACTAAACTAGTCAATGAGATGAAAAGAGGAGCAGTAGGAACGGGTTTCACATATGAATGACCAGTAATCGAGATGGGTACATGCTCTTTGGGACCCAGTGCAAAACCAAACGTGGACCCTTGTGCAAAATTTATTAAGGTCGTGAAAGAGAATAGACATGTATAGCTGAATCACTTTGCTGTGCAGCAGAAATGAGCACGACCTTGTAAATCAACTGTACGTCAATACAGTTCTTTAATTTATTAAGATTATCAAGATGGTGAAAGCGGAGAAGTAAGCCGAGATGGGGGCGGTGTCCAGTGTGTCTGTGCAGGTTGCACCCCATGAAGCCAGCCCTGCCCACAGTAGCTATAACAGTGTGCACTCCTTTTCAGGGAGCACCCTAAAATTGCAGGTGCTAAAATATCTGTGCTATGGTTTGACCTCCAGATGATGTATCCCTCGAAATGGCACCGTGTAGTAGTTCAGACCAGATTCTGCTGATGCTTCTGTTTTTTTGCTCTCCCACTAACTAGCTGTGTGGTCTTGGGCCAGTTACTTCATCTCTCCTCACCTCTGTAAAATGGGATCAGGACACCATCTACCTCGCGGGATTGTTTTGAGGATTTAGATGAGATGATGAAAATAATGTGCTCAGAATGGGCCTGCAGAGTGGCCACTCAACAGATTCTGACTAGTGTCGAGGTTATGAGCATCACTGCGGTTTTACCTACAGCGTAGATGTACAGTGCATCACGCACGCAGACGTACTTCAGCACGGTACTGCCACATGCCCTGCGAGGTGCTTCCCAGTCTTGCCTGAATGTGGTTGAGAAACACTGCCTAACGTGCTCACTTTTATGATTTTATGTAAGTGGAATGCAAAAGTCACTGAATCTTCAAAATTTGCAGTGCAGAGCTTCAGCCTCCTTAGCCAGTGAAACATGTTTAAGGAGATTAAATCTTACACAGAAATTGTGGGGAACTTTATTCCAAGGCCTGCACGCAGTCTAACCTGTGTTCTCATTTGTTATATATGACAATATATAACAATATATAACATATATATATGTAAGAAGGCATGTTGCTCTTTCTAATATGGGTTTTTTTTGGGGGAATAGTTAAAATACATTTTAAGAAACAGAAATTTGAATTAACTTGGCAGGTCCCTCAGACTCTGGCTCCTGTCCCTGCAGGGCCTTGTGATCCTAGGATACTTGGCCTCTGGCAAAAGGCCTCATAAGTGACTTCGCTGACAATGGGTAATGGATTTTTGTTATTTAGCGCTTAAAAAAAAAAACCCTAAAAACAAACACAAAAGCTTGATTGAAACAAAGTTTCATCTTAAAATAATGAAATGAAAATTATGAAGATAATTTTATCTTACATTTATGATTTAGATCACAACTATAAGCTAATTTTAAAAGGGAGAAAGAAGGAGGCAAGTGTTGATTTTTCCCATTTTTTTTTATTGTGGTGAAATATACATAACACAAAATTTACCATTTTAACCATTTTTCAGTGTACTGTTTAGTGGCATTAAGTACATTCACATTACTGTGCTATCGTCACCACCATCCATCTCCAGGACTGTTTTCATCTTCTCAAACTGAAACTCTGTCCCCATTAAACCCTAATCCCCCATTCCTCTCCTCCCCAGCCTTCTGTCTCTATGAATTTGTCTGCTCTAGGTACCTCAGATAAGTGGACTCATACAGTATTCATCTTTTTGTGACTGGCAAGTATTGCTTTTTTTTGGTATAATTTTCCTAACAAGGTTGGATGACAGCACAATCGAATGTCCTTCACTTTGTGCTTGCTTTCATAGAACCATCAGGAAGAGGACATTTTTGAAGTCATTCAAGGGCTTCATCACTTACATAAAATACGCTCAAAAATTTTTAATTGAAGTATAACTTACAGTAAAGTGCATACGTCTTAAGAATTCAGTTCGATGACCTTTGCTATCTGGCTACATCCAGATCCAGATGTAGAACATTTCCATCAGCCCAGAGTTTTCCCTTGCGCTCTTCAGAGTCAGCAGCTCCTCCCCAGCAGGAGGGCTTCCCTGACCGTAGACAAGTTTTCCCTGCTCCCAAACTTCATGTAAATGAGATCACTATTATGTGTTCTTTCGCATCTGGCTTTTTACTCAACACAGCATCTGCGATGTTTGTACAGATTGCTGTTCTTTGCAGTTCACTTCTAGTTATTAGTGTGTACTATTTCTTGCTTTGAATGTACCACAATTTATATACCCTTCCTGACAGACGTTTGGGTTGTTTTAATTGCCCATTATAAATAAAGTTGCTATGACCGCTCTAAGAACATTTCCTAATTTAAACAATTTTTCTTTTAAAATGTCTATGTTGTCATCATTCTTGTAAATTTTCTTTTCAGTTCTTGACTCTGCCATGTCCTCATTTGTGAATGACTCCACAACAGATTCTGTGTTTTCCAAAATCACATTATGACTTCGTAAAATCCTGCATCATTTGCAAGATTTTCACGTTTCCTTTGAAACCAATTTGTCCTGTCCTTCTAGATTATGCCCGCATCTGCCCATGGAAGGAACTGGCTGATGAAGACATTGGCGTAGTGGGCGAGGGCAGGAGCTGGAGGTAAGTGGACTGGGACGTTTGAAAGGCTAATATTCTGACAGTCACATATAGGGGAGTATTTTTTTATGACAGCTCTCTCTTCCCTCTGCAACCTTGCAACTGGGGGTTGGGTTAATGTGTACTCGGCTAAGAAGATCCTCTTGTGTTCAGTAGAAGCCGACCGCTGTAGAGAGTCCCTGAACTTGCCACTTTGGAAAATCATCTTCCCATTCTTTGACCCCGTGCCGCAGTCTTTGGTTAGTGGTGCACGAACGTGCGAAGGGGACAGTTGTCACTGAAATTACAGACAGCTGAATGGCAATTTGAATTGCATGAGCATTAAGTTAGTCTTCCTTAAGAGAGAGATGCAAAACCTGCGATTACAATGATTTTATTCAAGCGTCAGGAAGTATAGATAAATCCCCCTGACGTCAACATAGCGGAGGCACTCTGAGAACCTAATTTTAATGAATATACATTTTGACTTTTCAGCTACAGGGGAAGTAGGGCAGAAGACTTATTTAGATCATCCTAATTAATAGCCCTGTATATTAGGGTTACTGTAGGGCTATTCTCTTTCTCCAGAGAAAAAGAACCAGTAGGTTTTATATACATATAGACACATATGTATTTGTATATATATGTATACACACATAACAGACTATACATACATATATATACACATAGTAAATATACATACATAAACATATATATCTTTATATATGTGTGTGTATAAAGATTTACTGTAAGAATTGGCTCATGTGCTTATGGAGGCCCAAACTCCCACAGTCTGCCATCTGCAAGCTGCAGAACCAGGAAACCCTGTGGTGTAATTCAGTCTGAGTCTGAAGGCCTGAGAAGCAGGAGCACCATTATCCAAGGGGAGGAGAAAATGGACGTCTCAGCAGACACAGGAATTCACCCTTCTTCTGCCTTTTTATTCTATTCAAGCTGTCAGTGGATTGGATGGTGCCCACCTGCCTTGATGAGGGCCATTTACGCAGTCTACTGATTCACATGCTGATCTCTTCCACACACACACACACACACTTTTATCTCCTTAAGAGGGACCTGGAAATTGGTTGCATTTTCCACTCTCTGGTCAACGTATCTTCTCTTGGGCACTGGGACTACTAGTGTTCTGGGTGGGGCTGCACTTAGATGCACATCAGATGTGATGGACCCGCATCTGTAACGAAATGGGACAGTGCTCTGTGCTTCGTTCATGGTGTTCATGGTGTTTGGGCAGTGTTTGATCGTTTCGAGGGACTCCCCTTACTTAGCAGGTGTCCATCAGAAATGCGGGGAGGAAGTCGGGCCATCTCAACCGTGTTGGCTTGGAGAAGACTTTGTGTGGGTAGTTGAAGGGTTTCCAACAGGAGTGAAGCCTCCTGGGAGCGGTCAGAGGTGGCTGGCTGAGGGGACCCCACAGAGCCCTTTGCTGGCTGACAGACTGTGCTCAGTGCTGAGTGAATATTAGGTGAACCCTTAGGAAATTGAAATTCTGTAGGTCACAAAAGTTCAATCAAGATTGAACTAATGCTTTGTAGAACGTAAGAAGCTCACTCCCAGCTACCCTCACTCTGTCTCCCTCTCAGCTAATGGGTGGTGGCGTCCTGCTCTGCGTGTCCTGCTCTTCCTGGTGTTGCTGCTGCCCTGGGTGCAGAGAGGATTCCTACACGCAAACATGGGGATCTGAGAAATGTCATATTTCTTTATTTTCTTCCAACTGAACTGGATATGAGTCTGAGGCAAAATCCTGGCAGGCTGGAGGGAAATTCAATCACAGACATTTTGGAGACCATTTACTCTCCTTTTGGGGCATAAAAGTTCTGGAGGTTGAGGTGGCATCAGGGGAGACCTCTTCTTCATTCTGGGGTGCTCACTGCTAATATCCTGGAGGGTGATTGCAGATTATCTTTGGGAAGGAAGCAAAAAGGCACAGTCCTTCAGCAGCACCTGTTTTCTATTCTATCACAAGTTATTATCTCAAAGGATTATCCTTGTGCAAGTGTTTTTAAATAAACACTTCTTTGTGCTCCACAAGTCTCTCAGGTGGATGGACAAGTGATGGACTCCAGGTAAGATCCTTGCTGGGTGGTAAGCTCCTTGAGGGCCATGTCTGTCTTATTCACAGCTTCATCCCAGAGCCCAGAACAGTGCCTGGCGCCTAGTGGGTGTTCATTGACTCTCTTCTGGATGAATGATCGAGATGGGAAAAGCCTTGAGGCTGAACGAATGAGAAAGTAAACCTGCAGTGCATTTGTATGATTTATTACTGAATATATAAGAATGTGATTTCTCTTTTTATAAATGGACTTTATTATAACGTAACATACATACATAGGTGTCTATAAATGACACTTGTAGAGTTAACGAATATGTACCTACCCAGAGCAAGAAGGAGGACGTAATCAGCATCTCAGAAGCACCCCTCCTCCCCCCTCCAATTACTACTTTCTCAGAAAGTGACCCTTCTTAGAAGTCCTGTCATTAGGGTTCACTCTGATTGTTTTGAGGTTTATATAAATAAGCAGAGAGTATGCTTTCTTTTGTGTCCGACTTCTTTCCCTCCTTAGTTTGTTTGGGGAGGCATGCATGTTGGTGTAGTTGCAGTGTGTTCCCTTTCATTGCAGTGGAATATTCCACCATGAGAAGAAACTGATGTATTGTTGATGGACATCTGGGGTGCCTATTATGACTGGCTTTGCTGTGAACATCCTTCCTTGTGTGTGGGTGCACGTAGGCACACATTTCTGTGGAGTACTTCTGAGTGGCTTGAGTCGCATGGCCGGAAGCAGAGCCCTAGATGAGTGTTGCTGGGCAGGTGATTTACAGAAAGAGCACTCTCCGGAGCAGCCTGCAGTGAGGCGAGGAGGAGGGGGCGGGGAGGGGAGGGAACCAGGCCAGCTAGCACATTTGGCTGGAGTCCAGGCAGCCTGATTCCACGGGGCTCTGGGGGTGAATGGCAGTGTAGAGTCACCCCCCGAGGACTTCAGTAACTTTTAATCAGCCCATCATTGGCTGTGGGCCACCCCGGAGGGTAAGCATAGCATTGCGGGTGTTTCCAGGTGAGGCAGCCCCTATCAACCTTTCCCCATTCTCTGGAAAAGGTGTGACCTCTCAGCAGCCAATGATCACAGAAGCTGGGAAATGAATACCCTGGCCTGTAAAAGTGATCTGGGTGGGTCCCCAAAATCAACTCCTACACAAGAGCCTGGGGAGGGTACAGCTTCAGTGAGCGTTGCCAGGTAGTTTCCAAAGTGCTTGTGTCAATATACACATCCACCAGCATCGTGGGAGTGTTTCAGTTCCAGATCCTCTCCAACATCAGGCATCGTCCGACTTTTCCATTTTAGCCATTTTAATAGAATTACAGTAGTATCTCGTGTGATTTTAATTTGCATTTTTATGATGACTAATGAGGCTGGGTCCCTATTCTTACGTTTATTGCCACGTGAATATTTTGAGAAGTGTCTCAAGTCCTTTGCCAGTTTTTCCCGGGTTATCTGCCTTTCCTTATTGTGTGAGTGCATTATTTATTCTGGTCAGTAGTCCTTGTCAGATATTTGTATTAGAAATATTATCTCCAGCACTGTGGTTTGCCTTTTTACTCCATAATGTGTCATTTGCTGAATAGAAGTTCTTACTTTAATAAAGTCCAGTAAATCATCTTTCCCCCTTCGTGGTTTGTGCTGTTATGTGTCCTTTTTAAGAAATCATTGTCTGGCCTAAGGCCATGAAGATATTCTCTTATATTGCCATCTAGAAACTTTGTTTTAATTTTCACCTTTTAGATCTACAGATCATTTGGAATTGAGTTTTGTCTATTGTGGGAGGCAATGCCTTTGTCATGAATCAAGGAACCATAGATGTGTGGTCTGTTTCTCATTCTCTATAGTTTCATGGGCTCTATTTGTCTATTCCAGTAGTTCTCAACTGGGGGTGATTTTGCCCCCTCCAGGGGCATTTTGCAATTTCTGGAGACATTTTTTGTTGTCGTGTGTGTGTGTGTGTGTGTGTGTGTGTATACTACTGGCATCTAATGACTAGAAGCCAGGGCTACTGCAAAACAGCCTACATCACACAGGACAACTCCATAATAAAGAATCATCCATCCCGAATGTCAGTAGTGCTGAGGTGGTGAAACCGGGGCTATCCCCATGCAGTGCCATACTGCCTTAACTACTTAGTGTCATGATGTCCCTACTTCTGGTCCTGCGAGCCTCCAATTTCCCGCATTTTTCCAAGCCTGCTCTGACTCTTATTTTGCTTTTTTCCCCACATACATCTTCGAACCAGCTATCAGCCTCAAAAAAAATCTGGGATTTTTATGAGATTGCATAAGACCTATATCGATTTGGGAAAATTGACATCATTCCAGTAACAAGTCTTATTGATAAAATCCATGAACGTGACATATCCTATTTGTCTAACGCTTTAAAACCTTCTGTAATTTTGTTAATTTTTGTATTTTCCTCCTTAGATGTCTCACATGTCTTTTGTTAGATTTATTCCTAGATATTTGATATTTCTATTGATATTGCAAATATTTCTACTTTTTTCCATTTCAGTTTCTAGTTACTCATTATTGGCATATAAAATGCAGTTGCTTTTTGTATTGACATGTATGTGGCAGTGGTACTGAATTCTTAATAATTCTATTAGATTGTGTATTCTTTTGGATTTTCTATATATCTGTATTAAATATGAGAATTTACTTTTTCTTTTTCAATTGTTGTTGTATTTATTTATTTATTCTTATTGCCTTGGTCAGGACCTCCAGTACATTTTTTTTTTTCTCGGTACACCGGCCTCTCACCGTTGCGGCCTCTTCCGTTGCGGAGCACAGGCTCCGGACGCGCAGGCTCAGTAGCCATGGCTGATGGGCCCAGCCGCTCTGCGGCATGTGGGATCCTCCCAGACTAGGGCACGAACCCGCGTCCCCTGCATCGGCAGGTGGACTCTCAACCACTGCGCCACCAGGGAAGCCCCAGTCCAATTTTGAATAAAGACTATCATAGTCTTGTTTCCAGCCTTGGTGGAACGTTTTCGCTATTTCACCATTGAGTTATCCCTGATAACCTTCCTTGCTTTGGTGTCTGCTATGTCTGAAATTCATATAGTTGCTCTTGCTTTCTTTGGATTACTATTAGCGTGGTATATTTTTCTTTATATCTAAAGTGGATTTCTTGCAGACATCACAATATTGGGTCTTGTTTTTTGACCCACTCTGACAATCTCTGTCTTTTAATTGGTGCATTCATACCATTGATGTTCAAAGTGATTATCAATATAGTTGGGTTAATACCTACCATACTCGTTACTATTTTCTATTTACTACCCTTGTTCTTTGTTCCTGTCTTTGTCTTCCATTATTTTTCTGTCTTCTGTGGTTTTAATTGAGCATTTTATATGATCTGTTTCTTTCCTTTCTTAAAATATTAGTTATACTTCCTTTTTTACTTTTGTTAGTGGTTGCCCTAGAGTTTCCAATATATATTTACGACTAAAACAGGTCCACTTTCATAACACTGTATCGCTTCCTGAATAGTGCAAGTATGTTATAATGACAAAAGAAACCCAGTTCTCCGTCCCATCCCTTATATCATTGCTGTCATTTATTTCACTTGTTTATAAGCATACATAAGCATATATTCATATGTTATGTAAAATGCATACAAATGCATTATTATCAAATACATTGTTGCTATTATTTTGAACAAACTGTTAATCTGTTAGATCAATTAAGAATAAGAAAAATAAAGGTTTTTATTTTACTTTCACCTATTTCTTTTTCAGTGTTCTTCCTTTATGTAGATCTGAGTTTCTGATCTATAAAATTTTCCTTCTCTCTAAAGAACTTCTTTGAACATTTCTTGTAAGGCAGGTCTACTGGCAAAAAATTCCCTCAATCTTGTTTGACTAAGGAAGTCTTTATTTCTCCTTTACTTTTGAAGGACAGTTTCCCAGAGTATAGAATTCGAGGTTCAGACCATTGATGTTTCAGCTCTTTTCTTTCTTGTATACATTTAAAACCATAAATTGTCTTCTAAGCATGGCTTAGGTACATGACACACATTTTGATATATGTTTCTATGTATATGTATGTGTATATATATATATACACACACATATATATAAAATGTTTCATGTATATTTGAAAAGTATGCAAATTCTGCAGTTGTTGGGTGCAGTGTTCATGTAAATTAGGACAAGTTTGTTAATCATAGTGCAAAAAGCTTTTGTATCCTTTTTGGCATTTTGTCTGCTTATTCTATTATTTCCTGAAGAGACACGTTAAAAGCTATCAAAGCAATTGTAGATTTTCTGTTTCCTTTTTTATTTCTATCAAGGTATGCTGTACACATTTTGAATATATGTTAATTAGGTACATGCAAATTTCAAATTGTCACATCTTCCTGATAGATTTTTTTCACCACTACAAGAGATCCCTCTTTATTTCTAGCAATGCTTCTTTCTTTATAATTGACTTTGCTTGGTATTAGTAGAATAAACCTCCAGCCTTTTGATTAGTGTGTGTATGTATATCTTTCCCATTCTTTGATGTTCAACTTGTCTGTATCCTTACGTAGAAAGTGAGTCTCTTTCACAGCACAGATTTTTAAAAAAAAAAAAATCTAATCAGACATTTTTTTAAACTGGAGTATTTAGTCGATTTATATTTTATGTAAGTAGTGACATAATTGAATTTATACCTACAATTTTACTATTTTCTCTTCCTATATTTTACCTTTCTATGCTTCATTTTATCCCCTTTCCTGCTTTCCTTTATATTAATCCATATTTTTTTATTGTATGTTTCCCCCTTTAAGCTTGTCATTCATTCCATTGCTATTGTTTTAATATTTAAACTAGATGTTATAACATGTAAACCTTAGTCCTTACCGTGTATATGTCTAATGTAATTATCACTTTCACCACTTCCAAGATGACTCAATTACCATAGAACACTTCTACTCCATTTAACCTCTCACCTTTCATGTTACTGGTATATTTTATTTTAAAATATGTTTTAAACACCACTAGACAGTATTATTATTATTCTGTACCCTTAATAATTCTTGAGATTGACCCATTTATTTACACATTTATTTTTATTCGTGAGACTGTGCTTCTGAATGGGATCATTTTTATGATACCTAGAGATATCTCTTTCATATTATTTAGGTCTGCTGATGTTTGTTTGTTTGGGGAAGTCTTTCGTTAGTTCTCACTTTTGAATGATAGTTTCACTGGACAGAGAATTCTAGGTTGGATATTAGTTTTTTTAACCACTTTACAGGTAGCATTCCTTTTTCTACTGAATTCCACTCTTTCTGTTGAGAAGTCAGCTGCCATTCTTACTATTTGCTCCTTGAAGGCAGTACCTCTTAGTTCCAGGCAACTTTTCTCTTTGTTTTAAGAACCTAGATGTGGCTTTCATTTTATTAATCCTGCTTGTCAGACTTACTGTTACTCCTTTGAAATAATATGGTCTATTTTTTCTGGTTGCTTTTAAGTTTTTTTCTTTGTCCTAGATTCTCAATGGTTTCATTAAGATGTTCCTGGGTGTGACTTTCTTTTTATTTAATATTCTAAGGATTCATAAAATTTTTGCATAAATGATTTTATATTTTTATCACTTTTGGAACATTCTTGGTCATTACTTCATCAAATTGGGCTTCACCCCTCCCCCCCTCCCCCCCCATTCTCTACCTCATCTCTTTTGGGACTTATGCTTAATCTTATAATCATGTATGTAATTTCTATTCATTTTGCCCCCTTTGCACTTCAGTCTGGTGTTTTCTATGCTCTTATCCAGTCCACTTTTCCTCTTTTCAGCTGTGTCAGATCTACACTCAGACTCATCTCTTGCATATGTAATTTTAGTGATTGCATTTTTTTTTTTTTTTTTTTTTGCGGTACACGGGCCTCTCACTGCTGTGGCCTCTCCCGTTGCGGAGCACAGGATCCGGACGCGCAGGCTCAGCGGCCATGGCCCACGAGCCCAGCCGCTTCGCGGCATGCGGGATCCTCCCGGACTGGGGCACGAACCCGCGTCCCCTGCATCGGCAGGCGGACTCTCAACCACTGCGCCACCAGGGAAGCCCCTAGTGATTGCATTTTGAGTTCTGGAATGTCCAGTTTCAAATGTATTACAGATTCTAATTCTCACTAAAATTCTCCCTTTTGGGTTTTTTTGTTGTTATTTTCTTGAACACATTAATCATAGTTATTTTAAAATCCATAGCTTACAATGATAATAAATGGATCATCTATAGATCTGTTTCCATTGTCTGCATCTTATTTCATAGTATACATGATATTTTTTGAAGCTTTGTTTGAATGATGGAGTAGAGCCTCTCTATGATACTATATTCCTCTAGAATATCATTTTATTTTAGCTCATAGCAGGCAGATACATTAGGGGAAGAACACTGTAAGCCAGTCAGAATTTCTTTTATCATTTCAAGACTTGGTTCCTTCCTCCTTTTGCCCCTTTTCCTAAGGAGCCCTGAGCTCCAGTTTTATTAGCACCATGAATTGGAAGTGATGTTGTTTCTCTGACATGTAGAAGAGTTTTATGCTTGTTTTCTTATTCTTTCATTCTTATTCTTTCACTATTTCCCACTTAGCCATCAGCAAACATCTCCAGGGGGAAACAGAGCAGAATGTGAACTTGTATCTCTGTGCCTGACTCCAAGGTCCTGGATCTGTGTGTCCTGAGAGCTTGGCATGCTAGGATACCAGCTAATTTCCCAGCCCTCTGACACCACCCAGGGCTCTGCCTAGCTCCCGCCTCCAGCTTGGCTCTCTGCCCATGTTCTCAGCCTGTGTCCATACTCCTTTCAAACTGGCAGAAACTCACGGGGAAAGCAGTGTGGTAGATTGACCTCATCCAACTGTGTTTTCTTTTTCTCTGGGACCTTTGGCCATCCATCTTTGTTTGGTAGTTCTCTCTCTAATCTTGAAAAAAAGCATAGTTTTGTAAAATTCAGCTTTTCTATATATGTATTTTATCTAGTTTTTCACTAAAAGATTTATCTTGCTGTATACTAGTCCTTTACATCTTTAACCAGATGATGAAATGTATCCTCTTAGTCACCTAATAACCCTATTATAAAGTAATATCCTATGTTTAAGTCAAAATTTTTGTTGTTGTAAGCAACAGAAACTGACCCTGGTTAACGTAAACAAATAAAAAATACACCAAAAAAGTACCCTCTGGGATAGACACCACCTTTACTCTCATTGTGCACCTGAAGGTCTGAGACTCTGAAAGGTTAAGTGACAGATCGCACAGATAGTAGGTAGTAGGGTGGGATTCAAACTGATGCTCTCTGGCTCTGAAACACTACTGTGTACAGTGACTCCCTAGTAATAACGTAGATTCACATGCAGTTGTAAGAAATAACACAGGGAATCCTGTATATTCAATTTCCCCCCATGCTAACATCTTGAAAAACTATAGTACAGTGTTAAGATGAGGATATTGACATGGATACAGTCAATGGACTTTATTCATACTTCATCAATTTCATATGCACCCATTTGTGTATGTCATCCTATGTAATTTTATTACATGTGTGGATTCATGTGACCTCCACCACAGTCAAGATAAAGAATCTCTATCACAAGGACTCCTATGCCACCCTGTTATAACCACAGACACCTCTCTTCCCCTACCAACCCCTGGCAACCACTAATCTGTTTTCTATCTCTATAATTTTGTCATTTCAAGAATGTTATATAAATGGAATCATACACTATGTAATCTTTTAAGATTGACTTTTATCACTCAACGTAATTCCCTTGAAACCCATCCAGGGTTTTGCATGCATTAATAATTTGTTCCTTCTTATTGCTGCGTGGTATTCCACATGGGTTTACCTTTAGGATTGAATAAGATACCCTATGTAAAATGCTTAACACAGTGAGTACCACATAGCAAGGCATCCCATATTGGGAGCTAGTGCTATTTCTCTAAGCAGAAACATGATGTAATTTCTAAAAGTTAAGCTCAATTACAGATGCGGCTTTAGAACTTGAAGTGATCCAAGCACACTTACACCGTGCTAAGTGTTTGGAGGCTGGATTGAAGCACCCTTCCGGTCCTCCAGGACTTAGAAATACTGGCATAATTTGGCTTTGGAGAAATAGAACATCACCAAATTCCCTAGAATTGAGAGGCGAAGCCAGCTGAGGAGGCAGACAGGAGACTGGCTCTGCTGGGGCCTGATTGAATCTATTAACATATCTAAGGAGAGCTTTGTTGTTCTAGGAAGGTTTGGTCTGTCAGGAAAGCACAGCTAAGTAGGAATCCTACTGGCAAACACTGGAAGATGATCCGGAGCCTCTCCGAGGGGTAGAGAGAGCTTAGCCATTGGAGCTACTTCTGCCCAGAGCAGCAAAACCTGTTATGAGAGGCTGATGCATCTTCTCAGCCTGATGACATCAACGATTCAGTGCCCCCAACTCTCCCTGTTTCTATTCCAGGCTCCCCAGGTTAGTTGCTGATTATTTTTGATGGCCCCCCTGTCGATCTGTCTACAATGAGATATTGCAGGAGTCCTGGGAACTGTAAGCCTTCAGTTCTCAGTAGGACTTCCTTCTCATTGTAAAATCAAACAAGTGATATTCTGAATATGATTTGGCTTCTTATGTCTGTGGTGAGGGACAGGCTTGGTCATGCAGAGACAAATTTCCGATTACCATGATATCAGGCTTCCTGTGGAACCTTTTGTATGCATTGTCTTGTGCTGAACCTCACTGCAATGCTGTGAGGTCTGATTATCCATGTTTGAGGATCCAGAGCACGGTTAGATTTGTCTGTGAGCATGGCTCCCTCCATTCAAAGCTAGCAAATGGCAGAGCTGGGATTTGAACCCTGGGCAGCTTGGCTTCCAGCCTGGATCCTTATCCACTGAACTACAGAGCTGAGTTACCACAAGTCGAAAAGTTGGCATTTGGGTCTTTTGTTTCAGCTGTAAAAGAGGGATCAGCTCTTAATGAGCTGGCAGAATCAGTGTTTGATCTGTAAACCATGGCCACAGCCTGAACCAGGGTGAATTTGTAGGCTGAAGGGGACAATAGGAATAAAGATAATAATCACAGCAGTAATAAGAGTAAGAATAAAATTGCTAATGCTTATCGAGTGACTGTTTGGACCCAGTACTCCTTATTCTTTATACATGTTAACGCATTAATCCTCAAAACAAGCCTTTTAGATAAAATAAGATTTTTAGCTGCATTTTACAGATGAGGAAACTGAGGCACAGAGAGATTAGGTAAGTCACCCCAGGTCATGCAGTGGTGAGTAACAGAGCCGGGATTCAAACTGGACAGCCTTGGTCCAGAGTGATGCTTGGTCCTTGAGTTGTCCCGTCCTCTCCAAGACCAAGGGGAGCGCTTGGGGATCTCCTGCCACCCTGTGCTGGGTGCTAATCCAGGCATCCTGCAGGGTGGGCACCACAGCCTCTTCTTGCAGAGGAGGGAGATGAGATACCCTGAGGGGTCCCAGAGGACTTCCAGCTGCTTCTTCCCAGGCAGGAAGGAATCCTTTGACCTGGCAGTATGGGTTTGGGGTCATTGAGGGTTAATCATGTCATAAACTCTGGTTCTGCAGAAGAGGGATCTAGTGGGAGCATGTTTCATGGGCTTAAATACTCAGTGGGGAGGCTGGAGAAGCGGGGGGTGGGTGGAGGGTGAGGGCATAATGCAGGGCAGAGCTGGGGTCTGGGAATGCACATCATTCCCCTCAGCTGAGCGCACCTGATGTGAATCAGCCTGACTCTTTTCCCATCTTGTGTTGTTCCGGTTACCAGTCAAAGCATGGAGGGAGAGAAAGGGAGAGAGAAAGAGCTAAGATTGTCCAAGCTAGAATTTCAGTCCCCCACCTGCACCCCACCCCACTAGGCAGTGGCAGGGCACCTTGCTTATAGCCAGCCCAGGTTGCAGACAGTGGGAGAGAACTAACTCCCACAGTCTTCAAGGAGAAGGGGGTAGAGGGCGGTGACCTCAAACTCTCCGTGTCCCATGGTCCACAGCCACCATCTTGGATAAAAATGGAGGAGAGGTGAATACTTCAGGTGTAGCTGTAGAAGGACATAGTGGTCTGCAGTGTTGCCACCAATTTATCTAATAAAAGGCTGTGTCTCTTTAGTGAATTCTTATGGTCCCTGGGGAAACTCAATTTTCCATAAATAATTTGAAACAATAAAAGCGCTTGACTAAACTTTGGGCATATAAAATTTGGCTGCTTTTGGGGCTTCCCTGGTGGCGCAGTGGTTGAGAATCTGCCTGCTAATGCAGGGGACACAGGTTCAAGCCCTGGTCTGGGAGGATCCCACATGCCGCGGAGCAACTAGGCCCGTGAGCCACAACTACTGAGCCTGTGCGTCTGGAGCCTGTGCTCTGCAACAAGAGAGGCCGCTATAGTGAGAGGCCCGCGCACCGCAATGAAGAGCGGCCCCCGCTTGCCACAACTAGAGAAAGCCCTCGCACAGAAACAAAGACCCAACACAGCAAAAAATAAATAAATTAATTAAAGTCAGATGCAGGCTTGTGACATCCTCTGTCACATAGGGGAGGACGTGAGTCAGGCACCAGCAGATAAGCAAAGCTTTCACTTAAAAAAAAAAAATTGGCTGCTTTTAGAGTGAAGAAAAATCTAGAATTATCTGTTTCCCCTCCTGTTACTTTTACTTTCCATACCATCCTTTGTTTCAAACCAGGTAATATCCATGAAAAGGTCAGTGGAAATGAATGGGTCCTTGTTGGACAAGTCAGATCAGACAAGGTCCCTTCATGTGGAAATTGCCTTAAAATTTGCCCAAGAATTTACCCTAAAACTTGGGTTGTCTCTGAAACTTTAAAAAGGTACAGTTTTGCCAAAAAGAAAGGTAAAAAGAGATGAAACAAGTTCAAAGATATTTCAGAAGGAAAGGACTTCAAGTAAGATTCCAGATGAGTCCTTTGCGTCCTAAGGAAAGGCTATTTTGGCGGGCGGTAGTCTGCTGGGGGCACTTGTGCCCTGACTTTGCTGTGTGGAGGTGAAAGGTGAGTACTTAAGGAGAGAGAACGTCACTGTGCATATTTATATCCACCAAAGGCCAGATGTGTTATTGGGAGCAGCTGCTTTTAATTTTTATAAGGCTTTGAAATCACTAAAAATGGGATGTTTTTGCTCGCCATGAAATACCCAAACTTTTGCGGGAAAGGTGTTCTCCCAGTAAAGCCCCAAAGAGAACGAGTTAGGGCAACCCCTCTCTGCTATACTCCCCTCCCTACTGGGAGCCCTGACAGGTCTTGGTGGAGACCGCTGGGGCTGCGAGTGGCTGAGAGTTGTAAGAGGTAGAACTTCTAGGAGTCTTGTAAAAGGAACTTCTAGTACACTCGTCCCCTGCATAATGTTTTATTAAAAAAGAGGTGTTCAGTGCTCAGGTAACTCATTTCACCCTCTTGTAGAGTTGCATACATTCATATATTGAGTTCTCTTAGAAACCCTGCACAGAAGATACTTTATCAACTTTGTGAAACCCAGTGTTTTTCAGATTTATTGATCACATACCTTTTGTTCCAAGGAACATGTGTTTTGGAGATGCTCTTTCCCTAGATTTTGCATTACTGGTTGGGCCCCCATCAAGGGAAAAGTGCTGGGGTGCTGATGCCTGTGGCAGAAGACTTTCAGCTGAGAGCTCTCACCACTTTGCTGAAAGGAAATATTTCCCCAATGCATTGTGCTTCCTTGAAAGACTGAAGGGCTCCTGAGTCCATTTGGTTTCAAGCAGGATGGTATGGTGTGACATAGCAGTGGTTATTGTACCTATCTTGCTTCCGTTTTGACAGTACCATCAAAGTAAGTACATTTGGCAGGACTTTTTAGATAAAGCAAACAAACAAATCCAGCTCAAACAGGATTAGGCAAAGAAAAGAGGAATTAATTTGCCAAAGGCCCCTGACCCAGGGGCCATCATGCTTTTCTTTCTCTCATGCATGACATTGGTTTCATTTCTAAGATGCCTCATACAGTGGGTTCTCTAAGTAAAAACAAAGGTGGCTGCCCACAGCTCCAGGCTCACATCCTACCAGCTGAGCACCCTTATCAGAAAAAGAGCACAGATCTGGCAAACCCCTAGAGAACCATTTAACTCTGAACTAATTACCATCATTGGCTGTGGGACATGGGACCCATTCGTGGAACTGGGCTGTGGGTCAGTTCCATCCAAAAGACATGATCTGAGAGTAGAGAAGAGATGGGATCTTCAAACAAGAGGAGGAGGTGCATCCAGAAGAAGGGGAATGCCTGCTTGGTGGCGACAGGGTTGTCCCCTACATTCAGGCCGAGAGGTGGAAGGTGAACGAACGGTGCTCCAGGGAGTTGGAGAAGCAATGATCAAGATAAAGTTTTTCCTACTGTCTATCCGATTGGAATGTCACTGAGGTTGGTGCTTAATAAATCTTTGTTAAATAAATTAAAAGAAAGACTTGGGAAAAGAGCCGATGGCAAACCACTGGAAAGAGGCACAGGCGCTGACTGCCTTCCACCCCACTGGTTTGAAAATCAGATGCTCTGAAACCTGAGCTCCTTGGAGAGAAAAGGTGCCACAAAGTCTGGGCAGAATTAGGTCAAGTTCCTACAAGACCTGCTGCAGCCCAACACTGAAGCCCCAAGCTGATGCAGCCTTCAGTCCCCTGAGGGCCTGGGGCTCTGCTGGGGGGAGGGCCTGTGTAGACGGGGCTCCCTGCGGTGCCTGGGTAACCCTGATGAGGAGGGACGGGCACTGCGCGCAGGAGCCTCCTGCCAAGGCATACAGCCGTTCCAGGCAGATAACTGCCGTCGTGACAAGCCTGCCTGCTCTCCAGCCTCTCCGAAGCCAGGGCCTGGGCTGCTGCGGGGACCTGACTTGCTCTGGGCAGCCGAGGGCCTTTATCTCAAGTGCTCTGTAGACAGGCAGGCTCTGGGTCTCCCGAACTCTGCTTTGGCTTGTGGATTGCTCTTTCCTTCTCCCAGGTCCTTTCTCCATCACAATCTTCCACTTAAATGCCTTTGCAGACCCGAATCCCAGCTGGAAGGACTGCGTTCTCCAGCTTTTCCTCTTCTAGGCTTGTAATTAAACAGTAATAGCAGGTGTGGCCCAGCCTGGATGGAATGTGGGCTCTCTGGTCACTGACAGGTGGGTCCGAACCAGGGCTCTGGTTTATGCCAGCTGTGTGTCTTTGGAGGAGAGGGACTTAATTCCTTCCCCCCTTCCTTCCCTCCCTCCTTCCCTTCCTTTCTCTCTCTCCCTCCCTCCTTCCTTCCTTTCTTTTTTTGATAAACTTTTAAGTTTAGAACAGTTTCTTTTAGAGACAAACCACTAAGATACTACAAAGAGCTCTCATATACCCCAAACCCAGTCCCCCTGTTGTTAACAAGCTATACCAGTATGATACATTTGGTAGAATCAATGAATCAATATTGATGTATTATTATTTACTGAAGTCCATACTTTATTCAGACTTCACTAATTTTTGCTTCATGTCCTGTTCCAGGGCCCTATCCAGGACTCACGGTTTTTAATCTTTGTGTTTCCTTCAGTTCCTCTGGGCTATGACAGTTTCCCAGACTTGCCTTGTCTTTGATTACCTTGGCAGTTGAGGAGAGCTGGTCAGGGATTTTGCAGAATGCCTTCGGTTGGGATTTGTCTGATGTGTTTCTCCTGATTTCACTGGGGTAATGGGGAGACTTTCGTTTTTGATCCCCTGTTTCTTTTCCCACTGCGAACACTTCCAGAACATGTGCTGAGCCCGCGCAGTACTAAGCAGTTTCCCTGATGATCTCACATAATCCTCACAACACCTAACACCAGCTGGGTCCTGTTGTTAACCCATTTTATAGACGTGGAAAGTGAAGCACAGCCAGGACCAGTGACTGAGCCGAGGCTGACAGCTGGGCAGGTGTGCGTCTGGGATGGCGTTTACCTCAGATTCAGAGAGAATCAGAGATGGGGTGCTACGTTCTCCTAGGACACCTGCCATGATGGAGAATTTCTCAAAGCAACTTAACACTGCCCTCTGTTCCTGCAAGATTTATGAGCTCTAGTTTTGAATTTATCAACTTCTAAGGTTCATTCAGGATGGTTCACTCGAGGTCTAGAGCTTTGCTTGGTAGCTTGAGCAGCGTCCAAGGTAGGAAGCCTGGAGTTGTGTTGGAAAGACGGGCTGAGTAGGGCAGACCTGGAGCAGTGATGAACTGGCAGTGCCCAGCCCCAGGTGCTGAAGGAGTTCGCGGAAGAGCTGGAATGACAGCGGGTATTGCTTTAAGGAGTGAGGAATGTCTGCCAGCAGGCTGTGTGGGGTGAGCAGGAGGTGGGAGGGGAGAGGGTGAGGAGGACAGCCTGAGGCTATTTCATTCCGAGAGCGGTGTGAATACTGGAGAGCAGTGTGAATACTGGCCGGGCTCCAAGTCCACCGTCTGCACTTGGCTTTGCCCTGCTGTGGGGCTCTGTAAGCTCCATTTCTCCTCTGCCGGCTGCTTCCTTCGGGCCCTGACAAGTTGGGGACTCAAAGCTGGAGGAGGAAAGGACTTGCTCCTTCCTGTTTGCCATTTCTGCCCCCACAGCTGGGGCAGCAGCTGCTGGCTTCAGCTTCTGCTTCTTTCCACACACCAGAACCAGCCTCATGACGCCCCGGCGGAGGTTTCAGCACCCCTTCTCCATCCTCCCAGAGTCTAGGTTCTGGTGGCAACCAAAGAACGTTAGCTTAGTTTAGTGTTGCCCCAAATCCAGGCATTTGTGGACCATCTATGGATTTTTTCCAAATCCTGTACCAACAGGTTATTTATTTATTTACTTAAATAGAACCATTTTAAGTCTATATATATTTATTTTAAAAGAACACTTTGTATTTATTACCGTCAGTAGACGGTGTCATTCCACCGTTAGTAGACAGTCTTGCCATCCGTTTTTTAAATGAATGACAGTTTGTCCTTGTAGCACCTAAAATCCCTCTTCTACCATCAGTGATGGGTAACAGCCTTTGGGAAACCCTGCGGTGTTCTGTAAATAGTATTTATTGTGTGCCTATTGATGCAAATGCTTTTGTAATTGCTCTGAGGAGGTTCTACAAAGGTGACCTGGACCCAGGGCAGCATTAAATCAGGCTTTCAAACCTTCCTCTCCCACTTCCTTTCCACCCACAATGACCACTAAAACACACGGATTTGGAATCCTTTGAAATACCTCTGGTGGCACTGGCTTTTGTCCCTAATGAGTGTGGCTGGTGGGAAGAACTGGGGGCCCCCAGCGAGAACGAAGAGTTGAACTTGAATTACTCATATCACACATTAGCCGAAAACTCCCAGAAGTTTAAAAGGACATTATTTATTGTAATTTATGGAAATATATTAGAGAATTTCCTGATGTAACTGAAAAGGTCTAAATTATATTCAAAGGAGAATATTTAATGACATGTTAGAAGGTGCTATGTTTGAGAGCTATTTGTTAAAGTGCTCCCAATTTTGACAGACATTTGTAGAAGTGATCATATTTTTTATCTTGAGGGAACAGAAGTAATATATGGGTAAAAACTTTGAGTAATATTCACAAATGACATTGGGAAAAATAATTCAGCATCTGACATATTTTCTCTTTCTTGCATAATAAATCAGGCTTCACTGGCTTATGTACATAATTATCAGAACTCATTTTTATAAAACCAATAAAGAATGTTAAATCAGGAATTTTGTTAAGATTTTAAGTTAAACAGATGGTAAAGGACTCCTACTAGTGCTGATTCACCTAATATGAATCTCAGGATAAATTCATCTAATTTCATAAAATTAAGGCAAATAGAGAAACTGATATATATACATATATATGTTTATATAATATATAAATGTACACTGCATTAAGTACACTCACAATGGTGTACAATCATAACCACTATCCATTTTCTCCATCCCAAATAGGAGTTCTGGGCCTGTTAAACAGTAATTTCCATTCCCTCCTCCTACTCAGCCCTTGGCAACGACCATCTACGTTCTGTCTCTGTGAATTTGACTACTCTAGGAACCTCATATAGGAGGAACCATACAATATTTGTCTTTTTTGTAAAGGTTACGTTTTGAGAAAGTCACTTACTCCACTTAGCATAATGTCTCCAGGGTCCATCCATGTTGTCAGAACCCCATTCTTTTTCAGGGCTTAATAATATTCCAGTGCACATATATACATACATATACATACACACACACACACACACATATACCACATTTTGTTTGTCACTTCATCTATTGATGGACATTTGGGTTGTTTCCACCTTTTGGCTATTGTAAACAAGGCAGCCATGCACATTGGTGTACAGGGGTCTGTCTGAGCCCCTGCTTTCTGTTCTTTGGGGTATTTACGTAGGAGTAGAATTGCTGGATCATATGGTGATTCTATGTTTAACTTTTGAGGAATGCTTTTGCCATGTTTTTATGCCCAGTGAATTGTCTGGAAATCAAATTTACCAACAGTTATGAGGGAGACTCCCTTTTTTGTTATTTCATGAAATAACCATTGTTCACTGACAGTGGCCAGCAGGGTGCTAGACATAGGACTGATCAAGAACCAAGAACAAAACGCAGTCTTTGTGCTCAAGGAACTTACATTCTAACGTGCAAGACAGAAAGCAAGCAAATAAGTAGATGAGGGCAGAGAGTAAAGAAGTCCCAGAGGAAAAACAGAACAGGAAGGGGAGCTGGGGAGTTGATGGGAGTTCTTGTTATTGCTGAGTTTGTGTGTGGGGTGTTGGGAAGGGCCCTGCAGGGGTGACATGTGAGCAGAAACCTCCACGGGGGAAGAAGTCGTGCTGGTGAAGGTCGGGGGGAGGGGGTTCTGCGTGCGGGAGCCCTAGGAGAGATCATGGCAGGATGTCTGAGGAACTTTAGGAAGGCCAGTGTGTGGCTGCAGCCTTGTGAGGGGTGGGGAGGGGTGGGAGGCTGGAGGGGAGCTGGGGCCAGGTCGCGAGGGCTTTGCCAGCCACGTGAGAATGTTGGGTTTCATCTTACAGGTGATGGGAAGGCTTCGTCGGTTTTGGGACTGGGACTGACAGGATCTGGCTCACATTTTGAGAAGGTCTCCCTGCTTGTTGGGTGGGGAATGGCCTTGAGAGGGCAAAGAGTGGGAACGGAGAGCAATTTGCAATCTGGTCTTGCCTACTACAGGGCATTTCTTCCAGGCTTAGACAGTGAATGCAGGACGTACATGTTGGAACTGGCATTTTAATCTGGCATTCAGGCTGCTTTCAAAGAAATTATACTCTTTCAATATCTATATCAGAAGGACTTCTTTCAGTATCTATAGTAGTGGACCATTGACCTTGCATTTGCAATTGCTTGCCAAGGTCATTGCCCAGGGTACTCCCATGGTTAGGTACCAATGACCAGATAAGAAGCAAATGGCATCATCGTCTTCTTTATCATCCCAACAGCTGGCGTCTGCTTGGTGCCCAAAGATGCTGAGGATGGACGGCTAGGGTGACGAGCCGGGAAAGTAGCTCATAGCTTGCTTTCTGTGAGCTTCTCTTATGCCATTTGAAGAATGCTGAATGTGAAGGAGGAATTTAATAAGAAATCTGAAAGATTTCCCACGCAGAACTCTGTAGGATGGTAACCAAACCCAACTTTTAGGTTTAACATGGAGAATACCTCGGGTTGTGATAACAAAAAAGGACACTTAGGTTTTTAAATACTTTGTTCAGCAAGGTTTTATAAACTTAGGATCCAGTTATTGTTCCCTACCATTTATTGCTGAAGAAATGAAAGAGAAAAAAAGAGGAAAAAGATTAATTGGTTCATTTTGAGTATGTTTCTTTTTTTTTTTTTTTTTCCGGTACGTGGGCCTCTCACTGTTGTGGCCTCTCCCGTTGCGGAACACAGGCTCCGGACGCGCAGGCTCAGTGGCCATGGCTCACAGGCCCAGCCCCTCCGCGGCATGTGGGATCTTCCCGGACGGGGGCATGAACCTGCGTCCCCTGCATCAGCAGGCGGACTCTCAACCACTGCGCCACCAGGGAAGCCCGAGTATGTTTCTTTTGACAGATGAAGAGTTATTGCCAAATTTGATATAAAAAGGTTTTATGACCTGACATTTATCATTTGTATTTATTGAGAGTAACTTATTTCCCCAAATTCAATAATGCCAAGAAGCAGAGGTAAGCTGAGTGATTCCATGGAACGGTTTGTACATGTCCTTTAACCCCATTGGGGGAAGCTGACCAGGGAGGCCACACTTTGCAGTCAGTGATGATGACTTTGTACATTTTCTCACCTTCCTTACTGATCCTTATTTTTCTTACACGTCAAATCCCATCCCATATCTTATGGAAAGACCAAAAAGATAATAATATTTAAAAAAATACACACAGAATTAAGTGACAGCAGAGGGCCAGAAAGTCTTGAAAGATAGAAAGCAAATAGAATCAGCCTTACAGGGAAACAAAAGTAGAGCCAACACAGGGGAAGGGAGCTGGGAAGGTAGAAATAAGCAGAAGATCCTGAGTTCTGAGTTAAAGAGCTGAGATGCAGGGGTGTGGGGAGGGGAGGCTCATGGGGACAATTAGGGGGTCTTATTTTTTTATTATTTAAAAAAAAATTATTTATTTATTTATTTGGTTGCACTGGGTCTTAGTTTCGGTAGGCAGGCTCCTTAGTTGCAGCTCGCCAGCTCCTTAGTTGCAGCATGTGGGCTCCTTAGTTGTGGCCTGTGAACTCTTAGTTGCGGCGTGCGTGTGGGATCTAGTCCCCTGATCAGAGATTGAACCCGAGCACCTGCATTGGGAGCATGGAGTCTTATCCACTGTGCCACCAGGGAAGTCCCGGGGGTCTTACTAATTTATTAGTGAGGAGGCCCTTCCCCTCTTCCTACTGTGTTGAGTAGGCTGGCATTTCCTGAGGCCAGAGAAGTTGGTGAGGGCTCTCGGGTCACAGGGCCAGGGAGTTAGAGGCCTTGGGAGGGACGGGTAGCCCTGCACCCAGGAAGCAAGATCTGTCAACCTGTCCCAGCAGACCCTGCCCCTCCCCATACCATAAGAGCTCAGACACTCGGGGCAGGGGTGTCCCAGAAAGGTAGACAAATATTCCTACATCAACAAACACTCGAGGAGGGGTAGCACCAGGCATGCTTGACTCCAAATGCCACAAGCGGGAGAATCAAAACCTCGAAAAACAGGGGTAACACAGCAAAGGGGGAAAAAGGAATCTAAGGGCACTCCAAGAGGTTCAGAGAGATCCAGAGTCTGCAGTATGACCGACCCAGCCAGAGCACTGTTCCTGAAATAGGAAGCTCCCTCCCTGGGCTGAAGAGCAGAATGGACACAGCTACCGCTCAAGGGATTCTTTGCAAAGATGGGCACGATAGTGAGAGAAAAGGGAAGAGGTGTGGAGGGTGAACCTACAAGTATGACATGTACTTAAAGGTCCTGGAGAAAGAGAAAAGGGCGACTACAGAGAAGGAAACGTAAAAAAACTAAAGCAAACAAAGAAAGATGTTGTGGAAACTTCCCAGAGTTGCAAAAAGACATGAGTCGTCATAGAGAAAGGACCCACTGCATAGTGAGCTGGAAAAAGGAGAAGGCCCACTGGCTGACACTTAGGAAAACCAAGGGTGCGCTGAATACCGGGAGCTTCTAGAAAGAAGAATGATGTTTCTTGCTAAGGAGCACAATTCAGACTGGCATTCGACTTCTCATTGCCAATATCAGATGCTAGGAGACAAGGGAGGAACATCTCCACAGATTCCAGGAAGCTCGTTTGCACCTAGAATCCCATGCTCAGCCACGATGGCATGAGGGCATGCACGGGTGAGCGTGAAATGAAGAGGTCTTCAGATATGCAAGGGCTCAGAAAGTTTGCCTTCCAGAGGTACTCACGATGACTTGGGAATGTCCTAGATCAACATGTACAATAAATCCGAAATTAGTACCTGTTTGCAACACAATTCAATTAATACAGAAATGTGGAAAGTAAAATTCCCCCATTGCCCCCTCCTCCCAGGATAGTCACTGTTAGGAATATACTCGTCCAGGTACTTCATATGTATATGCTAACAGTTCAGTTTTAAGTGTTACACTTTATATGAATATATATTTTTGCAAAAAGGCCATATTCTACAGAATGTTGGCAAAATTGCTTTTTGCAACTTGATGTTTTTCTATGGAAACCCGTCCTTGTGTAGTTCCCTTGTTCTTTGTCAAGTCTGTGCTCTAGTTTATTTAGCCAGTCCCTATTAATTAGGGCCCTAATTATTTAACCAGTCTCTATTAATAAGTATTTAGATTGCTTTTATATTTCAGTATGAAACGAATACTGCAGTGATTATTGGACTTTTATCTCTGTGTGTGAGCTGATATTTATACAGGATATGCCCCTAGAATTGGAGTAATTGCTAGATAGAAGGGAATGAGCAATTAAAAATCTGATAGATCTCGCTCACTCTCCCTCCAGCATCATCGCCACCGATTACTCTTTCGATGAGGGGGTCCTGCCTTGACTTTTCCAGGGTGGTGGTGAGGGGCGCTGGCCCTGGAGCCTTTGAACCCTAAGTGTCTGGGGTCGGGCGGACCTGGGGTGTGAAGTTTCTCCTACAGATGGCGCCATTGCCTCGCTCTGTGTCTCTCCTGCCCCAGGGAAGCATCGTAATTACAAAACAAAAAGAAATTAAGCTGCGCACACAGGCGGACTGCAGGGTTTTTAATGTTTGTGCCCAGACAGCCCAGACCTATGTTTTCTTACCTTCCTGGCTGTAAAACTCAGATAACTTTGTGATCCACTGTTCTTCAGAAGGAAGAAAGAAGAGATTATATTTGACCATCTTTTTTGAAATCTTTAGAATTGCACCCTTTGAAAATAAGTCTGAGAATTTCCAACGATGCGCATCCACTTAGTGTATTTTAGGAGAGAAGAAATAATTTAGGTTTCAGCTTAATATATATATTTTTTAATTCTCTTCCTCCGGAAAGAAAGAATCCTCTTGATCCCAAGGGAACAAATGGAGAGCTATATGATAATGTTGCAGAATTAAGTGTTCCAGGTGGCATTTGCCTGCGCACACCGGCACTTAAATCCCAGGAGATTCAGTGTGTCGGGAAGGGATGGAGTGTCCTGTGAGGAAGAGAGCCTTGTCCCTTAAGAACATATTCCCGGGCTTCTGGGTGTGTCTCCTCAAGGTCCTGGGTGACAGACCCTAGTTGGTAATGAGCCATAGTGCCTCTCCACCCAGTCAGGAATCAGGGAGAAAAGCAGGTGGAGCTGCTGGGCAGTCAGGCTTCCTAGACTGGGCACGGCTCAGAACATGCTCGGGGTTGCGTTACGAGTGTCAGCAGCAAACACAAAGCAAAGATGATCATTGTAATACACAGTGGCCCATTTGTGCCTTGGATTGCCCTCATCCAACTTGAAACAAGCACCAGGCCTCGCTATAGGTTCAGGATTCAGAGCTCTGATGAGCCCCGCTTATTCTGCCGAGGATGAGAGAGAGAAGACATGCACTGGGGGATCAGCAGAGTGTGCTTTGCTTTTAGAGAATTTATTTCATGAATCCTTTTAGAAATGAAATGCACCACCAGGTCCTCTCAGCACGAAAGGTTCAGGGATGCAACAACCTTGATGAATCTCCGTCAAGGCTCTGAATAATTTAGGAGTAATAAAACCAGCCAGAGAGCGCACTCCCAAGCAGTCTGCCGTTTTCCTGGATGCCTCTAAATGGGCAATCCCAGCTTTTTCCTGTCTCTGAGGCTTCTCTTGTCCATGAGAATCAGAAGTAGGGCTCTGTATGTTAGCTAAGAGGCACTGTTAAAAGTTAACATGTTTCTTTGTGTTAAGTTGCTCATTCCACTGAAATAGGGGTTTTTTGTTGTTACTGTAGCCTTAACGTACACATAAGGAAGCAAACTGTCAGAGTACTATGGAAACATGATGCTTGATATTTCTGCATGTCTTAAAGGAAAGTCAGAAAATCTGACACGTATGAAGGTGGGGTGGGAGAGCTGGTGTTTGCAGAGCTTCTGGTGGCTAAGAGAGGCTGAGCAGGCCCCTGCATGTGTCTGGGGTGGGCCTGTGTTCCAGCTGTGTTTTCAGTACAAGGTCATAGATGGCAAAGGTGGAAACTTAAATACTTGATCTTGGAGTACCGTGCTAGAATGTGAGCTGCAGTGAACTGGGGCTGGGCAGAGGGGACTGGCCGCATCGGTGGAACCTGGCTGTGTCAGGAGTGGAGGGCTTGAGGTCACACCCCAGCATGGTGGGAGGTCAGGAGCAAAGTGATGTCCTGGGAGCCCAAAGTTCAAGGCAAAGGATTCTGTAAGTGCTGAATCTCAGCCAGAAGCAAACCCCAGGTTCTGGAGTCAGGAAGTCAGCAAAGCAGGAAGGAATGGGGTGGGGTGAACCCAGGTAGCAAGATATTGGAGGCAGCCTGGTAACAAAGCCAGAAGATTGGGCGGGTGGGAATACGATGGAGATGTCCCTCCTTGTTTGTGGGCCACGCGTCATGGGACACGTCCCTTGTTTCTTCACATGTTTTCTAATTTACTCCCCACACCAACAGCCCCATCTGCACTCAGAGCTGGGGAGCTGGACGGCCTTGACAGGGTCTCATAGCTAGGCCGCGGTTGGAATGCGGACACCCCTACTCCAGAGCCTGTGTTCTCCTGCATCTCTGATTCTGCTCAGGGTCAAGCGGCCAGTAGCTGGTGCATCTGCCAGACGCCAGAGCCCATGCCCCTGCTTTGGCCTTGCTCTGCCTCCAAGGCTGGGATCGAGGCTGGGAGACGTGGGTTTGAACCTGCTCCTTCTCTGTGTTCACTGGCTCAGTTAAGGGCCTTCTTGTCTGAGCCCTCCCCCTTTTTCAGTCACTCCAAATCCTTCCCTTCCTACCTGTGAAGTGTCTTCTGGCCTCAGCTTCCATCTCTGCAGTGTTCCTTCCCTGATAGCTCTCATCAGGATGGTCTGGCTCATAGGAGTCCCTTTCTGCTTGTCCTCCCTGTCCTCCACCTCCCTTGTTTTCCCCCGCTTGCTTTAATTTATTCTCTCCATTGACCCCAGAGAGTTTGCAAAGCACTGATGGAAGCTAACCACCCTTCTGCTTAAGCAATGACTTCCGCCTGCCCTAACTCCACAATGTGGTCCCTGCTTCCTTCCCTCTCTGGTTCCAGCTTTTGTGGTGGAGGCTGCCTGGAGCGCCATCTGGAAAGGGAGTTCCACACTGGGTCAGAGCTCCCTGAGGCCCAGACTGTGATCGATTAGTAATGCCTGCCAGGGACCTGGACGTGGTGAGGTGGGGGGTGAGTCTACCCAAATCTCTGGCTACTTGTGGTCACTTAAACATGCTGTATGTTTTTGGGAGTCTGAGTTTTGCAGATGTTTCTTTCATTTCATGGGATGTTTTTATCCCTTTCAGATCACCTTGCAAGCTCTTAGTTGCCCTTCAGCTCTGTAGAATCATTCCTGTGGGGCTTTCACTGACCCCCACCGGGCATCTTATCCCCAGTTACTGCCATAGCACTTTGCACAGCTACCTCTTGGCCTTCCCTTCGCTGTATTATAACCATCTGTGTATACTGTCCCCACCCCCACCCCATAGTTTCCTCTGAGTCCCTGAGAGCAGAGAAGGTTTTAGAAATTGTGTATTCCAGTACCTGGCACATAATCAGTATTCAAAATCAGTGTTGTGTTTTGGAAATCTACGTTCTTTATATCTGCCTTTAAAATCAGCACAGGATAGCATGATTAACAGGAGTTTTTATTTAGCCATATAAACGGAGTCTTTTACCTGGCTCAACTTTCATGATAGAGTAAGGGGAAAGAAATTAAAAGAAAAAGATAGAAGGAATTTGGTTAAGGAAAAGAAATTAATTTTCAGTAGATTTTGAAATTAGCTTTGCTCCAGTTCACACCTGGTTACCAAGCACCTACCAAGTGTGGACTCCATGGTGAGTTCTCCTGTACTTTTGCAAGACTCTGTGTCTGCGTCTGTATGAGGGCGTTGGATCAAAATCCTACCTTCTGGAGTTATTGAGAGGGTCACAAGGGTGAACCTGTGTCCAGTGCTTCGCACAGTGCCTGGTAGGCATTCCAGACAGCTGACCTTGCTACTGTATCGAGGTGTGTCTAGCACCACTGGCAATGCCAGACAGCCCATCATCCCCACACCTGGCTGATTCTCACAGTTACTCAGGGGACTTTGACGAGGTACAGACTCTCTAAAATGCAGCCATGAAAACGATGGAACTATATCTCTATATACTAACATGGAACAATTTCTAAGATACAAAACTAGGTGACAAAGCAAAGTGCTATGTGCAGTGTATCGGTGGCTTCTACTGTGAAAGTACCAGAGAGATATACAAATACATGCTTATATATGCTCAGATGATTTCTGGAAGGATCCACATGTGACTGTCACAAAAGAGTCCATAGAGAGGAGATAGAGGGCTGGAGACTGGGATTGGAGGGACAACTTTAAATTTATGACAAAAGATTTCATCTAAATACAGATTCCTGGGCCCTGTTTCTAGAATTTTGATCCTATAGCTTTTGAGTGAAATCTGGGAATATGAATTTTACAGAGTTCCCTAAGTGAAGTATCTGATCCACTAGATTTTGGAACTGCTGCTGAAAAGAAAAGACAAGGATCACCTGCTGGTGTTTCTGAATCAGCACCACCCTTTCAGGGAGCAGGCCATAATTTTGTGTTTATTGAACTGACTTGAGTTGTGGAAAGGAAACTGAGGCTGATGCTTCGAGTTGACAAATCTAACATCCATTCCTAATCCCCTTCTCTCTTTTCTGTCTCCACTTCAGCGGCTGAAAAGTGAAATATCCACTTTTCTCAGCATCCTGAGCACTCAGGAGTGGACATATACAAGCACAAATGTTCTGGGTGGTTGCTGGAAAACTTTGGCTTCGGGAGAGAAGGGATTTATTTTAGATGCTTCCCTTTCCTTCTCCCTCTTGCCTTGAACATGTATGTGATGTCTGGAGCTGTGGCAGCCACTTTGTACTCATGAAGGAGGGCCAGGGGAAACTGTGGAGACCCCAGCCCTGACATCATTAGACCCCTGAAATGACATCAGCAGTCACCTTCTCTGACTTCTTGTAATGTAGAAAAAATTAACCTCCCCCCCTTTTTTTTTTTATTAAAGTTGGTTGGGTTTTCTGTTATTTCCAGTTTAAAGGGACCTAAGATAAGGGTACTGACCTAGGGAAGCAATAGACTTGCGTTCTGGCCCTTGTTTTGGATTTGGTAAGTGTTCTCAGGCAGACTTCTCTCTGTCTCTGATCCCCAGTTTAACAGCCTATAAAACGTAGTAATAGGACTTGATGACACCATGCACCGTTTGGGCCTCCTGCTATTTGTTAATAACACAGGTGTAACGCCTGCTCTTCCTCATCTGAGAAGCACCTTCTAGATCCATTAGGCTCACTTGGTTGCAAGCAAGAGAAAGCTGCTCTGCCATGTTAGGTTGGTTTATTTGAAGAAATCAGGGACTACACTACATTCATTGGAGCTGCAGTTGGAGGACTGACCCTGAAAAGGTCAGGAATCAGCACAGATCCTGAGATCAGGAGCTGAGGTTGGCAGACTCTGGCCTGCAGGCCAGATCCTACACGCCATCTGTTTTGTAAATAAAGTACTATTGTAAGAGAGCCACACCTGTTCACTGACACCTTGCCCACAGCTGCGTTCACAAGGGCAGAGTTCTGACAGAGGCTGCAGGCCACCCAGTGCTGAAAATATTTACCATCTGGCCCTTTACTGACAAAGTTTGCTGCCCCTGACTTTTAGGGGGTTGGAACCACCCATGAGCCTCAACGGGAAGTGAAAAGAGGAATTAAGAGCAGACCACGGCCCCCTGCAGGAGGTTGTCCCTGAAACTTCTTTGAAAATGGTGGTCTGCCACTTCATATTCCCTTCTTATACCTTCTTCTTCTCCTCCTCCTCGTTGTCCTCCTCCTTCTCCACGATACTTATCACTACCTGGTGGCAAATGGCATGTCATTTTTTTTATTTCTATGCCACCCACCTCCTGTGTGGCAGTATGGGATTCCTGAGGGTTGGAGTCTGTCTATTTCCCTGTGCACCCTCAGCACCTAGAACAGTATCTGACACAGAGCAGGTGCTCAGTGAATATTCATTAAAAGGAAAACTGTGAACTGTTCTTTAGATTCACTGTGCCATTTCCAGTGTCCAGGAGACAGTCTTTCTGGTCTAACTTGATTCGTATGTCTCCCTGTCACCTGGGAACTGATGGGCACTTTGCTTTACAGAGACAGGCACATCAGGAGGGAGGCAAGTCCCCAGAAGAAATTGTTACAGTTACAAAGGATAGGAGTGGTATGTGATGGATGTAGAGTATCTACAAAAAACAAAGATCAACTACAGAGAAACGAGATCTTTTGGAACTGCTTGTGCATTGTGTCCTTGTGACGTTTCTTGTGTTCTTGTATAACCTTCCATACTTGGTCCCTTTTTTCTCCTTGAGGTCTGAGGTTGCTGAGGGCAGGGAGCCTAGCTACCTACCTAATTCTTCCTTGTCTTTCACTGTCTTCCTGCCAAGCCCCAGTGCCCAGCATGCTGCCTGCCAGAGGTGAGGGGCTGAGCCAGTAGTTTGGGTTTGATGCATTTTAATAGTGGTAGAATTCTGCATGCATTTATGTGCCAACCTTTCAAGCTAGAAGACAGAGGTATGGGGAGAACAACAGGCTGGGACTTCATTATATCCCAAGACATGTCTGGCTGGTACATGAATCCATCTTCAGTGACTGCCTGGATAACAATATTCCATATTGGAGGCTCTATTCTATTTAAATGTACAGATTAATCAATACTATATGACTACTGTTTCCAGAAAGCTTCTTGCTGAAATTATGAAATGGTGTGTTTAGGCTTCAGAGCTACAAAACATGATCTTCTAGGTGAAAGAAGATGAATAGCTTCAAAGAAAGGTGTCCCCCTCCCTTCCTCCCCTGGAAAACATGACCAGATGATGAAGAAAAATGACTCAGGACCTGTCTACACCTCCCGTGAAATGTTCCACTTCTTGAGCATTTTATTCAACTAGTGTCAGCCTGGCGCAGTGCATTAACACTGCAAGTTTTTTGTGATGTTTTGTGACTGATAATATTTTCCTCCCAAGTTCTCTATAAACACTAAAGCAATAACGGTGAAAACCAGGCCCTTTTTTGCTCCTGAAAATGTCTGATTTCTCGCACTGGGTGAGACTTTTCTAGTTCATGTGATATCTCCCAGGGGAGGGGATGGGATGGGGTGTTTTGAAGCTCATCATTCAGACATCTTGAATCTGAAAATTGGGTTGGGGCTCCAGGGCCAGCAACAAGCCAGCATAGCAGGAAGATCAGGGCTCCCACGTGGTTTTTGCTACCCATCAGCCATGGGGCCTTGGGCATCCGTGTCCTGTCCGTTTCCCGTCAGTGGAGCAGTAGTAGATGATTCTTTGTTGTGTGTGTGGGGGCAGCATCTCTGGACTCTACACACTGGATGCTGGCAGCAGCCCCCAGCTGTGACAGTGAAAAATGTCTGCAGATCTCACCAAATGTCCCTGGAGGGAGAGGGCAGAATTGCCCCTGGTTAACGAGCTTGCTATGGTCGAGATACTTTGGTGACAAGTACAGAGAAGATAGTTCAGAGCTTGTCATAGCCATGCACTCCACCTTTCATAGCTCCTAGTTATTCCCAGCAGCCCCTTGCCCTCCACCTTATAAGCGTATTCCTTCTAAAAGGGCCCACGGTCAGCCCAGAGCAAAAATGGCTTTACTCAGCTTGGTGAGTTTTAAATTTTCATTGAAGTATAACTCACATTACGGAAAAGCACACGGATCAGAAGTTCACAGCTCAGTGAATTTTCACAAAGCGAACAACCCATGTGACTGCAGCCAGCATCAAACCAGGCAGCAGGTTTGGAACAGGAGCAGCACCGCCCCTCCAGGAAGCCCCTGCGCCCCTCCCCCTGCCCCAATTAGCCACTGTCCTGAGCTCAAGCATCATAGGTTAGTTTTGCCTGGTCTGTTGAACCTTTCATCATGGAGTCATGTGGTGTGCCTTGTTTCTGTGCCTGGCTGCTTTCACTCAACACTGTATTTGTGAAATTCATTCACGGTATTGCGTGCGCCCGGAGCTCCTCGTTCTCCTCGTTGGTTAGCGCTCCGTTCTGTGGATTCTGTGCACTGATTCATTGATCCATGCTGTTGGCCGTGCCCTCTGGGGAGTCTCCAGGTTGGGGATAATAAGGTGCACTACTGTGAACATTTTGTACATGTCTTTTGGTGAATATGCATTCTGTTGGGTGTATATCCAAGAGTGAATGTAACGGGTCATAGGGCACCAGCATGTTCAGTTTAAGGAGATGTTAGCTAGGCAGATATTCCTACAAATTAATGAGAAAAAGACTGACAACCTCATTGAAAAATGGGTGAAAGTCTTGAACAGTCATCTCACAAAAGAGGATATCCATTGTCAAATAAACATAGACCACATTCGTCGTCTAGAAATTGCACACAAAACCCACACCACCGTTCCACCATGGGCCCACCAGAACAGCTACAAAGAAGGGCAAAACATGCCACATGTGGGTGAGGCTCTGGAGCAACCGGACCTTTCATATGCCCGTGAGAGGAAGGGCAGTAGGGTAGAGCAGCACTCTTAATTTGTAAAAACTAGGTTTTATGTTAAGAGTGAGGAAAACCCAAATGAAGGATTTGTGCTTTGCAAAAGGCTCCAGGTGGGGGTCCTGAGCAGGAAGGTGCGCTTACATAAAGCATTGCCCCTGCCTGGGAGAGCGGGGAAGAAGCGGGGAGGGCGGAGGGGAGGACACTGCAGCTGCGCACTTGCCCGCGAAGGTGGAAGGGGGTTCTGGAAGGAGAGGGGCTGCTTTCCTGCTTCTGGGGTGGAACGCAAGGACCTCGGGGGCTGGCGTGGTCCCACAGGCGGGGCTCCCAGGTCCCCAGAGCTAGTGCAGGGCTTGAGGAGCATTCTGGAGTTTCTCCAAGTCTTGCAGGTGGGGTGGGCAATAAAAAGGCAGAGAGGGTGGACCAGAACCTCTTTGGGGCTGTCACGGGGAGGGGAGGGAGGCCACGGCAGGGACTGTGGTGGGGGCCACATTGTCTGGAGCGAATGCCAGGTTGGGGAACTCGCGGCCACCAGAGAGATGAGGTCTAGAGCCTGCGGTGGCTGCCAGGGACTGGAGGGGCAGGTGGCCAGTGGACCAAGACCTCACCCCTCACCCCTCGTCCCAACCCAGGGGAAAGAAGGCGGGGCGGGGAAGGGTGAAGCGGTGCCAGACTGTCGCCCAAACAGGACTAGCACGTGAGCTGGAGAGTGAGTAGGATTAAAAAATACTCACTTTCGACTGAAAGCTTGGTAGATTAAGCTGGATAGATGCGTAGGTGATAGAATAAGTGGTCTCCTCTAGGAAGCATGGGGAATTGAGATAAAAGTTGGGTTCAGTTACTGTAGTCAAGAACAATTCCCCCTGCACTGTCAAGCTGTGCCCACATCTCCCTCCTACCTGCACCTGCGGCCTCCCAGACACTACATGGTCCTGCCTCTGTTCCTCCCTCCCATCCTTCTTTATAACAATGGTGACTGTGGTGGTAGAAGCTGCAGATCCCGCAGTGAGGAACCAAACACAGTTCTCTCCCTCATGGAGCTTCCAGTCTGAGGCAAGAAGAGGGCAGTATGAACATGAGTGACCAAATAAACAGTAATTTCATCGTTCGGGGTGATGAGGGAAATAGAAAGGGCGTCCGAGGCAGGATGCTTTGGAAGTGGTTTTTATGGAGATGCTTCTCTGAGAAAGCCAAAAGCGTGAGCACATGCCAAGTGAGGGAGCGACCTGTGCAGAGGCAAGCGGGGGCCTGCCATTTTCCTGAGAGTGAAAGAGGTGACTGTGACTGAAGCTTGCTGGCTGGGGAGGCGTGTGGGCAGGGTTAGATCAGGCAGGGCTGTGAAGCTCAGGGAGAAGTTTAGATGGACGACGGGGAAACATCACAGGGCTTTAAGCAAGGGGGGGAGGATCTAATTTGTGTTATAGGCTCATTCCTCTTGCTGCTTTATCTAGACGATATTAAAGGGAGCAGAGTGGGAGTGAGGGGACCATTGGGAGATTGTCTAAGAAGCTGGTGGTGACAGGGGCCTGGACTAGGGTGACGGCAGGGGAAAGAAAGTACATGGATTTAAGATCTATTTTAGAAGTAGAAACATAATCATCATAACAAGCACCATCATCATCATCTTTATTATTTCGTAGCCACTCCTTGTTGGTTACCCACTATGCTAGCAATGTGCTAACAGTCCCATATATAATATTTGAAACAACCGCATGAGGTAGTTACTCTTCTTTTCATCCACATTTGGAGACCAGAAAACAGAGGTTCATAGAAATTACGAGATTTATCAGACTGCCACATTTGCCACTGATAGAACTGGTATTGGACTCTAAGGGTGTTGGGCCTGCCAACCAGTGTTCTGAGCCACTGCTGCTGTTGGATCAGAATCACAGGGTCCGGGAGATGCCACAGCCCATGCCCCCCGTCACTTACTAGATGCAAGACCCTGATGGTCACTCTCTCTCAGCCTGATTTCCACTCAGTAAGGCCGGAATTCAATGCAGAACTGTTTTCAGGGTCATATGCAGTTTTTGTAAATACTACAGCAGTACTCAAATTTGCATTGTTGTTACAGATGATAAAGCACCAGTCCCAACAGCCTTAGTACAGTTTTCTTCTGGAGAAACAGACTTCATGACAGGAGTAGACATTTCCGACAAAGAGCCTCATGCTGGAGAATCACAGAGAGCATGAAGAGATCCTTTTGTAACCAGAGTTCCTTTCCCTGACACTTGAAGGAAAGTGGCAGCTTGGGTTTGAGACCCGCTCTGCCCCCAGAAGCATCTCCCTGTTCCCCTACATTATGTTCTCCAGTGTGTTATGGTACCTCAACATTGGTCATGGGGGTACCAGCAATGCCTAGACATGCCGTGCGTTCTACCTTCCCAGGAGGTCTGTCCCCCCACCCCCCGCTGGAATGCCCACTCCTCGCTCCTGCCTTTTCTGCAAACCTCGCCCTATCAGGAGCCAACCCTGATGCCCCCTCCACACTACCCTGCCTCTCCTGCTCTCCCTGTGCTCTTCCTATGATGATGATCACCAGCAGGTATTACATGCTTACTCTTTGCCAGACACTGTGTAAAGAGCTTTGAAAGTGCTGCTTCATCAGACTCTGCAAACCTCCCTAACAAGATAAAATTTGTCATCACTGTCCATTTATAGATGAGGAAACTGAGGTCTAGAGAGGTTTTAGGAGCTTGGCGGAGGCAGCCGTGCTGGTGAGAGGCGCCCCTGGGCTTTGAGCCTGCATCTCTCTGTCCACCACGCTGCTGCTGCCTGTCTGTTCATCTCTCTCCTCCCTGAGGTCGGGGCCCTTTTGTTCTGACACTCGCTAGCACAGTGCTGGGCACATAGTGGCTGAATTGCTGAATTGAACTGAGTGCTAGGGAACGTCTGTCTGCAATGGGATGTTTGCGCCGAATGGGAAATGACCCCATGGAATCCCATCGCCATGGGCTGTGCCCAGATCTTAGAAAATGCTGCTTCTGCTAATGACAGCAGCAAAGAATTACAGAGCATCTCTTTTGCAGCAAACACTGCGCAAAGCACTACGTAAAGTCATCTTTGCTGTGCAGCATGAGTGTGGATGAGGAAGCTTAGTTAGGTAACTTGCCTGGGAGTGCAGGCTGCACCCTGCCCGGGGCTCAGAGGCACAGCCTCTCAGCCCCGCACCTGTGGGTCTGCAGCACGTGATCCACAGGGGACGGCCACTGACCCAACCACGCGGCAGAGAGGGCTGGATGCTGAGCTGAGGGAAACACAGATCAACTGCAGGTCCATAGTCCACACGCAATCGTTACACTTTCACCTTTGTCCTCTCCGTTTTTCTGTCATCAAAGTAAGCTAAATGGCACCCTGGCCATTTGTTGTCAGATGTTGTATTATCTTTCAGTTTCCTGTGTTTTCTTCTCAAATACAGAAGAGGAGAAAGAGCTAGAGGAAGGGATAAAATGTGCTCCATGGCCCTAAATCTCCAAATGTCCTCCTGATTGTCGCTCACGAGGCTGGCTGGTGAGGAGGCAGGCTGGGGTGGCCCTAAGCTGAGGGGTCTGATGTGGGGTCTGCAGGGAACGCTAGTGCACTCAAGTGGCATGTTTCTCGGTTGGATCCCGAGTGTATAAAGGGACTGGGCCAGAGAGTTTGTGAAGGTGGGATGCATGGGCATGTTTGTAGGAGGCACTGGTGAGGTAATGAGCATGATTGGGTGGTGTCCCTGGTCAGTGGGCCTGAGCTCTGTTTGGACCAGCTGCGCTTTGCAGCTGCGGTTTACAGGAGGGGCCCAGAAGCTCCGTGTTCTCACAGTCCAGCAGACTGGGAGCCGTGAGCACAGGTGACCACGCGGGAAAGAGAGGTCCCAGCTGAGGATGGACTTGAGAGCTAGCTCTAGGCTGCCCTCAGGCCAGTGACCTCCCAGTGAACAAACAGGACACAGGTAGGGTGAAGAGAAAAGGGCGGTTGGCCTCTAAGCCCCGCCTTCCAGCCAGCCTGGGGCGGCCTCTGGGGGGTGAAGGAGGCTGGGTGTTGCCTGCATCTGTTCTCTTGGGCGCCCTGGGCGTGTCACCTACTATGGGTGGGCCCATGTGAATCCACAAAGCTCTGCGGCTCCACCCCTGGCAGGAAGGAGCCCCAGAAGTAAGGTTGAGGAGGCCCTAGGCTGCACTCGGGGATTTATCCACTCAAAGCTGCCATGCCTACTTTGTAAACTGGGGCTCCCAGCACCTCCTTGCTGCCTCACCAGCTGGTGAACTAGAGCAGCTGGCTGGGGAAGTGGGTGTGGAGGCAGCTTGGCCCAGGAGAAGGACCTTGGACAGCGGCAGACCTGGAGAAATTGGCGACTGACTCCAAATTGTTTAAAACAAACCTTGGTTCTATGCGGTTGCTTCCCACAAGCTATCTCTTTTACATTTGGTAGTATGTATAAGTACATGCTACTCTCTCACTTCATCACTTCATCACTTCATCAAACCTTGGGCAAATTACTCAACTTCTGTGAACTCCAGGGCTTGTCTCTACTGATTGGGAGATGCCAGCATTGCTGAATTCATGATGAAGAACATGATGATGATAACGACTCTAATACCATTTATTTCACACTTACTCTGTGCCAGGAACTGTGTTAAACACCATATAGATATAATCTGAACGAATTCTCAGAACAACCCAGGAAGTGTTATTCTCATTTTCCAGATAAGAATCAGTGCTGAGGGGGGTTAAGAAACTTGCTTGTTGTCACTAAGTACTAGTAGGAGGCTGTAGTGAGTCAAGTGGCAGTCTCTCCAAAAGATATGTCCACCAGGAACCCGTGAATGTGACTTCGTTTGGGGAAAGTTTTTGCAGATGTCATTAAGTTAAGGATCTCTAAATGAGATCATCCTGGGCTATCCAGGTGAGCTCTGAATCCAGTGATGTCTGTCCTGATAATAGACAGAAGAGAAGGCAGAGACACACAGAGGACAAGGCCATGTGCAGATGGAGGCAGGGACAGGAGCAATGCTGCTGCAAGCCGAGGATGCCTGGAGCCACTGGAAGCTGGGCGAGCAGCAAGAAAAGATTCTCCCTTGGAGTTCTGAGAAGGAACCATGCCTGCCCACACGTTGATTTCAGACGTCTGGCCTCCAGTACTGTGAGAGAATGAAGTCCTGTTGTTTTGAGCCACCCAGTCCGTGGTCCTGTGTTACAGCAGCCTCAGGAGACTGAGACAGAGGCCCAGCCAGCACTGGAACTCAGACCATCTGTGTCTTGGGAGGTGATGCATGTAGAGTGTCTAACAGACACACAGTAAATGTTCAATTAACGCCACAGTGTCAGTGCCTTATTACCATGATGTGGCCTCTTCTGCTGATAGTCTAGGGAGAGTTCTTTCCTTGAGATGTTCTCTCTGGTGAAACCAGGAGGAACTGGGGACTCTTCCACAATGAGATGAGTCATGTTTGCTGTCCATTCCACACCTGAGGTTTCATCCTTGGGGCACATGAGGTGACACCTGTGTACAGAGGTGTGACGTGGAGTGGGCAGCCAGGAGACCAGTTCTGTTTCTTTATCGCCTGGACACTTAGGTTTGGGAGTTTTTCAGTTGGGTGGTTGGAATGGTGGTGAAGGGCAAGGGTGTGGAAGTCAGTCAGACATTGCCCCTACTTCTGGCAAGTTGTTTGCTATTGCTCAGCCTTGGTCTCCCACCTGGGCAGTGGGCCTTGAGGTCATGCAGGTAGAGCATTTAGCACAGACCCTAGAATAGGGAGAACATTGTACATATGTATTCAGTACTATGCATATATTTATTATACATTTGTATATTTGTTATTTTTATATATTTTAATGTTTTAACTACATATAACAGTAGATTACTTATTTGAAACATGGATTTAAGAACCGTTTTTAATCACAAGTGTTATATTGTTCATCGTGAAGATTCAAATTTTTGAAACAAGACATATAACTAGGAAAAGAAAGGAGTGCATGTAAAACAAGTTAGCAGCAAATGTGGTGAATGTTTAGTGTATAGCTCATGCACATTTCCTCTTTGCTGATACCTTTCTTTACTTAAAGTTTGGATCTAATTGTACATAATGCTTTGAACTCTCTTCCTTTAACAATACACTGTGCATGTTTTCCCCTGTGGTTAAACATTGCTCCTCAAAGCCGTGTTCAATGGCTTATTATATTCTCTATGGGAGTTTCCGTGAGGCGCCCATGGTGTGAATGATGTCTGCAGTCACGGGAAAAGAAGGATGGCTTTTTGATGGTAGAGTGTGCAGAAACTGTCTGCACGGAGATGGTGACAGGAAGCAGGCAGAGTCCCAGTAGCTCCCCAAGATATGCAGCGGTTGGGGTCCTTCTCTCCCTCCAGAGGGGCTGTTCCAGTTCCCCTCCTCTCCCCACCCTCGGCATGGCATAAGACTGCCATTTCCTCAAAATTTTCTGGCAAGTTACTGTCAAAGTACAAATTTTGCTGATCTGAATGTGTAGAAATTCTATCTTGTTGTTTTCATTTGCATTTCCCATATTGCTTGGGAAGTTAAACATATTTTCCATCTGTTTTTCCCATCTCCCCTTTTGTGACTTGCCAATTTTTCCATTGGGTTCAGTGCATTTTTCTTACTAATTTTTAGGAGTTCTCTGTATAGTCTAGATACTATTTCTTTGTCAGCAATATGCATTGCAAGACTTTATTTTAGACAGGACTTGCTTTACTGTGGCTTATGGTGTCTTTTGTCAAAGATTTTGAGGTTTAATATAGTTAAACTTATCAATCTTTTCCTTTATGGTTTGTGCTTTGGGTTTCTTAAGACGTACTTACTACTCCCGTTCTGTAGAGATACTCCTCTGTTTTATAGCAGACTAATATGCTGGTAAGCTGTGATGCTTCGTAACTCTGCAACTTGGGAAAGGGTTCTCTCTGGACCAAGGTCTCTCATTTATAAGATGGGGATAATCATAGTATATGCTTCACTGAATCATTTTGCAAATTTATTGGAATTTACTCATGTAATGTCCTTAAAAGAGCACCTGGCACCTGAAAATCACTCTGGAAATGTTAGATTACTATTATTGTCCTAGAAGTTTTAGTTTTCCTTTTAGCATTTATGCCTTAAATCCATCTGGAATTTATTTGTGTGCTCAGTGTGGATCCAATTAGATTATTTCCTAGCTGTTGTCCCAACGTCAGTTATTCAGTGGTCCATCTTTTCACCACTAGTTTTCAATGCTGCTCCTGTTACATAGCAGGTTCCCAGGTAGTCATTTCTACGCTGTCCTATCCCAAGGTTCTATTTTGCTATCCCTAGGCCAATAGTGTGTATTTATCTAGTGTAACCTTAATTGATGATAACAAAGAGGTCACTACCTGCTCCACATTTATCTCCAAAATTGTCCTGGTCGTTCTTTGCATTTATTCATCTATGTGGATTATAGGGGCAGCTTATCACGTTCCATGAAGAACAGATGGCCACAGTACTTTCTCTCCCAGACATACCACAATCCCATTAGGACATTTTCCTGGTGTTTGTGTTTGTTTAATACATTTGTGATCTAAAAAATATTCAGTTTGCTCAACTTTCCTATGCATCTTACCAGTGTTTCTGGTGTAGGTACCTGGGCTGTGTTGTGAAACCAGGTTGATTGTTTCTTTTAAACAGTTCCTGAAGTTCACCTTAGCCAAGGAATTTCAAAACTTTGGCTTCTCAGAGATGTTCTCCAGATTTTGGAGCTTGTAGGGGACTTCCTTATAGGCCAGGTCAAACATGCCTTTGCCAGCTAGGCAGTTGTCAGCTGTGTTTTTTTGGCCTTGCCCTAATTTGATCACTGGGTCTTTTTCAAACTCAGCCAAATTTCTGGCATCTTTCTTCTTTCCATCTTTTCACTTTCATCTTTTTTGATATTAGTATAGCTCGTTTAAGTGTCCATGGAGGTGGATAAATCCTATTTCAAAATCTGTCTTTTAGCTTAGTATTTTATCCATTTACATTTATTGTGATAGCTTATGAATTTAGGTTTAGTTCTACAATGTTATTTTATATTCTCTATTTATTATCTTTTTCTTTGATAATTTTTTCTCTTTTCAGTCTTGTAGTACAGACTGAATAATTGAATTGCATTTTCACTTCCCTGTACTGGTATGGGAGTGCCACATTGAATTGCAGTTCTTTTAATGGCCAACCTTAAATTTTTAACAGGCACACTTGTTTTAATGAACTCTGAAGTTAATGAATATTTCTCCCTCCCCCTCCCCCAAACAACATAAAGACATTTAAACCTTTCTGTGTGATTGCTCATTCTGTTTTCCAAGTATTTTACTTTTACCTTATCTTTTAACCTCCCTAAATTAGTAACCATGCTTATTATTTTTATAGTCAATGACTATTTAGTTCTTCATATATTTTCCAGTATTTTGATCACCACTCTCTTGATTCTCACTCTTGGCTACTCATTTCTTATTAGCCAACAACTTCTTTTAATAGTTCTTTCATGCTGAATCTGTGAATAGTAAACTTTTTCAATCTTTATTTGTCTGAAATGTCCTGATTTTACCTTTACTCTTGAACAATAGTTTGTCCTAATACAGAATTTTAGATTTTTTCCTTATTGTTCCATAAAGGTATCATTCCATTCCCACGTCATCGTTATTACTGTGGAAAATCACTTGCCCCTCTGGCTGCTTTTAAGGTTTTTCTCTTTGTCTTGGATAATCTTCATTTCACTGTGATATATCTAGGAATGGGTGTATCTCACATGTTTTCAATGTAGAATTTTCTGTTCATCCTCAATTTTGGAAAATTCAAAATGACTTTTTTTGAAGATTGCCTCTCTTCCATCTCTACTATCTTCTCCTATAACTTGCTTTAAATATGCATTGGGTCTTCCGATTCTATTATCCATTCCTCTTAATCCCTTGTCATAATTTGTATTTTCTGAATGCGCTGTTAGTGATTTATTTGGCTCTGTTCTCCAGCTACGTCTAATCTTGTTTCATCTCTCTTTTATTTATTTATTTATTTATTTTTTGTGGTACGTGGGCCTCTCACTGTTGTGGCCTCTCCCATTGTGGAGCACAGGCTCTGGATGCTCAGGCTCAGCGGCCATGGCTCACAGGCCTAGTTGCTCTACGGCATGTGGGATCTTCCCGGACTGGGGCACAAACCCATGTCCCCTGCATCGGCAGGCGGACTCTCAACCACTGCGCCACCAGGGAAGCACTCATCTCTCTTTTGACTTTTAGGTATTAGTGACTGTGCTTTTCATTCCTAACAGTTGTGTTTGGTTCTTTTTATTAAGCTCACCATTCCTCTCTTTCATAGTATTTTGTGCTTTCATAATGGCTTATCTTTTATCCCTTTCAGATTCTTTGATTTTTCCAAGTTCTGGGAAAGATAAAAAAATTTTTTGTTGTTGTATATTTATGACTCTCTGTTATGATCCAACTTTCCCTCATGTGGTTTATAACTTTAATTTTGATTTTATCTTTGGTTGATATGGCCATCTACCATGCCAGTTTTGTGTGACTTTGGTTACCAAAGTATCGCTACAGATCTGCTTCCCCAGCTGGGGTTCAAAAGTTATATTTATATTGGTTTGGGATCCTGCATCAAATGAACTGTAAACTTGAACTCTATATCCTGGAGGGTGTAGACTTGGGTTAGAATTTCTAGCAAGGCTTGGTTTCTTGAGGGCCAAATGGTGCAAAGCTCTCTTGCTGTTACCCTGGGCTAGTGGAAGTGAAATTATGGAGCAAAATGTCTGAAGAAGTTTAACACTTTATTTCACATTGTCACATTATCCTCCAATTAAAATACTACCACAAATGGTTCATAAATGCAATTTTTCAGTTTTCTTGTTAGCCATGGTCCAGTGGTTCTCAACTGGGGGCAGTTTTGGTGCCCAGGAGACATTTTGCAATGTCTGGAGACATTTTTGGTGGTCCCAGCTGGCAAGACGGTTCTACTGGGGTCATATGGGTGGAATCTAGGGATGCTGCTGAATGTCTGCAGTGCACGAGACACTCTCCAGCCAAGGATGACCTGGCCTGTCATGTCAGTTGTACAGAATTGAGAAACCCTGCTCTAGACTGAAAGCCCCTTGAGGGCAGGGACTCAGTTGGACTGGTTCAGGTCTGTATATTCTTTTTCATCCGTGTGAATTTCTTGGCACGTAGCAGTGACTCAGTAAGTTCTGCAAAATATCAAATAATCACTAACTCTTAAAAGTTATTCTTGCCAATATGACAGGTAAAAAATTATCCAAATATCTACAGTTGGAGTTATGAAGACTAATTGTATTAATTGAGAAAAATATCCAGCACCCTGCTCTGTGACACCAGAGTCACCACATGGGTGTCCCTGGAGGGGAGTCTCTCACCTCTGCTACCGTAGCTACTTGGTAGCAGGATATCTGAGCAGCCCTTGATTCTTTTCCCAGAGCCTTCACATATGTAGTTTCTCTGCCACTGCTTACAATACCCTATGCCAGGTGCAAGGAGGTGCTGTGTCTGCAGGTGAGGCTCTAAGTCTGGGAGCACCTCAGGGACACTGGCCATTTCAGAGTGTGAATGAGTTCTCCTACCTGGATGCTGCTTTTGCACACCTGTGCCAGGCTCTTCCCCTGGGCCCAGCATCTGAGGAGCCATGGATAGGACCTCATCTTGGTGAGCTTCCTTTTAGCACCTAGGACTTAAACTTGATGTGGAACAGTGTGGGGGAATTGGTGAGAGGAGACGACTTTTATTACCTCCCAAAAGGTACCAACTTCACCAGATTGTAAGCAAACCCTGGGGAAATACTATGGCTTTCTTTTTTTCAAGGGTTTCCATAAAGTACAACCCAGCAGAGCAAGAATTAACCACACCTATATGACTCCAGGAACCATCCCAGCCCTGGGAGGGATGGCCCCCAAGAATCTGATAAAAGCTGTGAACTAGGAAAACACCTGATTGTATACCCAATTTCAGGGGTTTCAGGACCCCTGGGCTCCAGGAATCCTTGGTTAAAAGCTACAGCCTGCACTAAATTGGACTTTAATGGTCAACGGATGCGAGAAATCGATGTAAAACCACCCAGGTGGCCAGGGTCCAGCAGATCCCAAGTTTGTGCTCCTCTCACTCCTGCATTTTGCACATGCTGCGCCTTTCAAGGGAAATGCACCTGCTTCCTTTGAAAACTCATATTGACAGCTCAGAAGACACTGTCTCTAGTGCATGTGCATGTTTCCTCTCCTCCCTGGGGGCAAGGTTGAGCATCACCTTCCAAATCCCCACATTCCCTCCCCCACATCTTTCACTGCACTCACAGAGCTCTGGTTATTTGCTTATGTATTTGTTTTTCCAGGTTGACTGTGGGATGCTTATGAGCAGAGATCATGTCTTAGTTTTCTTAACTTTGTTGCCCCCTCATTGTACAGTGCCCGGACCATAGTAGTAAGTTAATAGATGTTGCAAAACAGGAAAGTGCAATAAAGCATGGGGATTTCGAGAATTCAAAGGAGGAGAGCAGAGGAGATTCACATGAGTGACAGTCTTGTGTCTACATATTGGGGCGAGATAATATGTACGTTTGGGCAGGGGCACAGATGATTTGTGACTCTTTAAAAAATATTTCACCCAAATACCATTGACTTGTCTTGAATTAAAACTCAAGTTCAAGAACCAGGAACCCATTCCTCCACCATGGGTATAGTTTGAACGTGGAGGACTTCGGCTCCGGTAGAGCCCTGAAAAGGGACAAATTGTCCACGTTGGCGAGAGAACTCGGCATCTGGAGCCGAGTTGTTGCTGCTCTGAAGATTCATCTCAGTGTCTCTGAACTGCGGGGAGGCAATGGCTATGGTGCATGTTGTCTGGTATGAGTTACTGCTACAGATAAATCTGACAAGCCGGCAGCCACGGTGAAATGAATTGCCTCAGATACACACATTGTCTGCCTGCTGTGTTAGCCTCCATCTTTAAGCTGCAAGAGCAGGGCACAGCTAACTGAGAAGGAGAAAGAATCCCTCACCTGAGGCTTCAACCCAAACATGGTGACTCACTGGTTCCTCTCTGACTCACTGCCCTGGGGACCCTGGTAAGGTCCGATTCCCAGAAGAAGAGAAAAATTGAATTCCATCACAAGCCCAGTGTCCCTGGGGGAGGGAAGCTCCTACCTGCCCTGCACCTTCCAAGATTCTGAGGCTAGGGTCACATCCTGCTGCCTCTGTGCTCCCGGGAGTGGGAGGAGAGAAAGTGTCTGTCTCCATCTCTATGTCTGTTACACACAACGGACTCATGTATATAGCAGGGAGGAAATGAAGAAATATACTTAAATATACACATAGATACATGGACGCGGAGCTGACCGTACATTCAACCATGTGGTGATTAAACAAGCGGTGTCCTGGTAGTCATTCTGGTTAGCTCAGCCCTTCAGTAGAACCACATTGAACGTTTTAGCTGCTTCATCCCAGGTTCTCTCCCTCCCTCCTTCTTTCCCTTCCTCCATGTCTCTCCCTCTCCCCTCCCCCCTCTATCTCATAACTTTGAGGCTGATCTTGTGCATTGATTCTTCTTGATAAACTTTAGAAACATGTTGTCAAGCTTCAGAAATCACCATGTTGGGATTTCAATTGGCATTTCATTAAATTTATAGTTTAATTTTAAAAGTTGTGATATTTTTGCTGCATCTTACCTTTTCATTCAAGAATATGATGCGTCTTTCTATTTCTTCATGTTTTGTGTTTCTCAGTAAAGTTTTAAAATATTTTTTATGAAGTCCTGCACATTTCTTGTTGAGATTATCCTGAGATATATTTTTTGTGGCTCTTATACATGGAATCTTTATTATATTTTTCTCACTGGTTATTATGTGGATTTATTTATTAATAGGTCACTTAGTAATCTCTCTTCAGTACCTCAGTAACTTTTTAGATGATTCTCTTTTGTTTTCCAGGTAGACTTTATGGGTTTTTTAAAATATGAAAATAATAATCTTTGTCTTCAACTTTCCAACAGATCATTTTAGAATGTTTAATTACTTTTCATAGAACAATAAGTGCAAAGAAGGTGGGGATTCTCGCCTTTTTATAGACATTAATGAAATACTTTAGTATTTTACTGTTCAGTGTGATATTACATGAAGATAGTTATTCTTTACCATGACAGCAAATTTCCTTCTGATTTGATTTTACTAAGAAATTTTGTCAGAAAATGAACATTGAATTTCATCAGATGCCTTTCCATGCCTACATCCATGTAGGAGGTAATGATAAGATTTTCTCAGTTAACCTCACAAAATACCTTATTCTAAATATATAAGTACTTCTGTAAGTTCTCCTGCATTTAACTTTTTTTCATCACTTTGCTGCTGTGTCTTTTGTAAACATGTTTAGACATGTGTTTACCAATATGAGGTATTTTATCATTTAATAGAAAGTTTAACCCATTTACTTTTTTGTCATAATAGATATGATATGCTTTACCTTCTTTTCTTCATCCCGTTTTCTGTATTTATGCTTCCTGTTATTTTCTTTGCTATATGGATTATATTGTCTTTGATCATTTTTTCTAGGAATCTTGAAGTTTGTGTCCTGCTTTTTATTGCCATTAATAGTTACCTTTAAGTATTTGGTATTAAAAAACACCAAAACATTTATTTCTGGAGTTATCAGTTTTAAGAAGAACAAATATCCATTGTGTCCCCTTCACATAATAAGAGGAATATGCCAGTTAAGAAGAAGTTTGGCTAAAAGAAATAGAAGCCATGCTCACTGGGGCTTAAATAACTAAGGGTTTATTTTTCTTAAAAGATGAGAAGTCTGAGATAGGCAGCTCTCAGCATTGGTTCAGTAGCTCAACAGTGTTGGAGCTAACATTTCTGTCACTCTCCTCTTCATGGTAATAATATGGCTGCCACAGCTCCAGTCATCATATTGACATTCAAGGCAGTAAGAATAAGGGAAGGTCTGTGCTAGCTGTTTCTGTCTCAGAAGTCCTAACACCTAGAAGACTTTGATTAACATCTCATTGGCCAGAATTCTGACACATGCCCTTACTGCCCAGGCACAAAGGATGTTCAGGGAGAGAGCATCTCTCCTTCCCAGGTAATGTAGGTGGCAGGGGGGAGGGGACATCAGCCTCAACTTAATTTATACACTTTCGTTTCCTCCCATCAATGCCCTCTGTGGGGACCTTCCCACCAAATGAATATTTTCTTTTATAAGTTGCACTGATATCATCAGTTAAAATGAAGGATGATTCAAAAATTTCCCAGCCCACAGTAGGTGGTTAAAGCTGAGCCATCTTTTTCAGCCTATTCACAAATCACCTTTGTTTAAATGGCTCTTCTTAAATTGCCGAATTCCATATCCTTTATTCTATGATATCATTTTTTATCTGCATTTCATTCCAACATTATTGCCTTTTTTATTCCAAGTAATAACAAAATACATTTTCTTTCAAATAATTTGTATTGGGTTATCTATGAAAAAAGGTCCTTCAATGAAAAAAACACACTTAACAAATACTGTCACAAGCATCAGGAATAGACAGATATCTGTCTCTGCCGGTACTGCTCTCTGATGGTATAATGCCTTCGTGTTTAGATACGTGGTCTGTCTTGGTTAACTGCTTTATGGCTTTAGAGCCTGTCTGGTTTAACACTGAGACTTGAGGCGACGGGGTGTTGACTGCAGATGTCTCTTCCCTCTCTTCAGACCACTTGCCTAATGAACGGGCTTACTTTAAGGCTAGATGTTTGTTTCTCTGCAGAGCCTGGCATGTTTATGTATGTTGCAAAGTTTATGTAATTATTTCCATAGTTGTTACTTAAATGGACACAAATCAGTTGAAGGTTAGTTTACAAAAAAAGAAAACCACAAGTTATGCTGCATCTCTGTGGTGCTTTCAAAAGAACTCAGAAGTCAGACCAGCCGGGTTCAAATCCTGGGTCTTCCCACTACCAGCTGCTTGACTTGAGCCACTTAGTGTTGTTGTCTTTGAGCCTCAGTTTATATAGTTTATACATTTTTATAAATTAATTTCTAACATCAGGTTGTTACATTATAAGATTGTTGTGAGGATTAGGGATTATATGAAAGGGCTCAGAATACGAAATGAATATGTTCATTTTAACCTTGGTAAGTTCCTTCTTTCTTGGTAAATCTTCAACTCAATGTTGCAAAATAAAAAGGGAAACTTCAGCTCAACTCTTGACTACACTTTGTCCAGGTGCTTTTGTACCAAATGGGGCGGTCATAATGTCTATCATATCCCCTGTCTTCTAGCTGAAAGAGCCTTACCTGGATCACCCCCTCTGGAAGCAGCACTGGCTATGTGTGTGTATGGGTGGGTCACCTGTGAGATCAGGTGTGGACACCTGGTTGAGGACAGTCCATCCTGGGTGGGCTGGTGTGATGTGTTCTGCCCAGCAGAGGGTGGGAAACCTAAATGTGGGATGTGCTCACACTGCCCCTTTAGTGCTTGATAAAACCGACTCAAGATAAGACAAGAAATCCCATGCTTTCCCCAATATCTATGTCACTTCCCCGGGGGCTGCCAGTTTTCGTGTCCAACTTTGACTCCAACCTCCAGCTTCTACCCAGTTTTTGAGTCACAGCATGGGCAGCCCATGCTTTGTACCACTTTGAGCCAGGGGTGGATCAGTCTCTTTCCTCCATTACCATAACACTACTCACTCAAAGCTGTCATGACAGCTCAGCATTCTGGTTCTCTATTGCTGAAGACAAACCACTCAAAACTTTATGGCTTAAAACATCAACAGTATGAATCTTCCAAGATGGATCGCTCATCTGGCTAGAAAATTGGTGCTGACTGTTCATTGGGTGGTCAGACAGGACTCTTAGACCTGATTCCTATCTAGGCAGGTCTCTCCATGGGGCTGCTTGGGCTTCCTCACAGCATGGCAGCTGGGTTCTAAGAATGAGGATTCTAAGAGACAAAATTAGAGTACAAGTGTCTCAAGGCTGGGACCAGACCCAGAAACCAGCAGAACATTACTTGATCTTTCTGCTGTTAATCAAGTAGTCACAGAGCCAGCAACTCATGGGGATCCCATCTCTGAATGAATTTTAAATGAATTTGAGGCCATCTTTAGTTTACTACACTTAGAAAGTTAGAGGAAGGTTTTACAGCTTGTCACCACCAACGACTGCCAACCAAATATTAGACCCTGTTATTCCTAAAGTACTTCAGATGGCCCACCCTGCCATGGGGAGGCTCTCCCAGGCCCACCTTTCCTCAGCTGTATCTTGTCTCTTCTGTCTCTGTCCCTTCCACATTTCTGTTCATTTCTAATGCTTAGGAACTTAATGACCTTGTTCACTTCTGGATCCCTGTTCTAATGTCAGGATCTCACCTAACCGTGTGGCTTCTTAAGACATTTTTCTAAACAAAGACATAGCTCTACTTAAGAAAAGCCAGTAACCAGCTCTGAGAATAACCATGTTTTACGACCCTGCTGCTGAGAAAAGGTGATTAAGTTAATCAGCCTGACTCATGTCCTGCCCCTTGTCCCTCTCCCCCTGCTACTTCTCTACCCCTCCTGTCCTGTGTCCACCCCTTCCACCCTCGCTCTGCAGCAGACACACCCATCTCCCTGCTTCCTCACAGACACAAGCACGCTCTGCTTCCTGGCCTTCCCCCTGCGCGCTGTGCTTTCCCCTGCGTGCCCACCAGGCTCCACCCTCCCTGGCTTCTTGATTTTGTTAAAGTGCAAGCGTATTGGTGATGCCTTCGCTGCCCCACCCGAGCTCACCGTTTCCCTGAGCACTTTCACTTTTGTCCCCAGCTCTTCTTACCGCGTAGCCTGCTCCTTAGGCCTAAATCAGTTGCCTCTTGTTTGTCTCCTGTGTGAGCTGGAGCTTTGTCTGTCTTGCTTGCTCCTGAGTCTTCAGCACCTGGAACAGTGCTGAGAACACAGTAGCTGGTCACTGAATGTTTGCTGAGTGATTATTAAGTGACTGAATAAAGCTATGGTGAGGATTAGCCAGTAAGGATTGGGAAGACAACTAAGGTGACCCCCGCCCCAAGTTTGCCCGGGGCTGGGCGATTTCCCAGGGTAAAACTGAGGAAGTCCCAGGCAAACAAGGACGAGTTGGTCACCCTCATGACAACACGCCCCCACTGTCCTCAGCAAAATCAAGCTGCCATGGCAGTGAGACCATGGGGGCCTTGAGGGAAAGTCCCAGACTGTGTCCTCAGTTCATAGCCATCTGCATCCTGGCCACAGCACCCTATTCCTTAAGGGGGATCGCACGGCCCAACATCACAGCCTAGCAGTGGAGGACGTGGCAGGCTGCTGTCCTGATGGAGGAAGAGCACAGTTTCTAATTTATCTGAGCCGCTTGCAGCCCATGTGCTTTATGACATTGTTCAGAACTGCTGGCGGGGAGCCTGTGAGTTCTCCTTTCCCTCTCTTCCTAAGCGAGCCGCAGTGCTGCCTGCAGGCCTCTGGCTTTGCACGGTGCTGCACGGAGCTCAGGCTCCCGATGAGATGCAAGAGACAAAGCAGGCAGAGGAGCAGCGTGGAAAAGCCTGAGATGAGCTGCAGTTGGGACCACCCATGGTGCCCGGCTGGACCAGGGCACCATCCCTGCCCTTTGAACTTGCAGCAGAGGCGATGCAGCAAGGAAACACTCCTTCTTGCAGCAAGGAAACACTCCTTGCTCCTCTCACCTCTGACCCAGAGCTGGGGAGGCCCTGGAGGGCCCTCTTGTCTGTTGGGCAGTGATGTGGGGAACAAGCACAAGTAAACTTGAGTGGGAACCACAAAGCCATGGAGGGAAGATGCGAGGAAAGCAAGCCTCTTGAAGACGCCTGAGCAGGGGGACATCTGGTGCCTCTTTGAGGGCTTGGCTTACAGAGATGTGCTTTGGCACCACTGCTGTCAGGCAGAGTGGACTCCCACATCACCTGCTAGGCACGTCCATCCTGACCCCACAATTTGGCTCCACAGCCCTGAAGCAGATTTTCAGACCCAGCAATAAAACACAAAGCAACTCCATCAGTGCCAACCCGGTGTCCGCCCTGAGCCCTGGCAACATCTCTGCTGAGCTGCTTCTCCCACGGCTGCAGCTTTCTCCTGCGTGGCGCTCACGCCTGCTGTCACCAGCTGGCTCCGGGTGACAAACAGTCACACTCCAGTGACTTCCTCCTGTGTTCCCAGGACATCTTCAGAGTGAAAGGGAGTCTCCAATTATGTGCTCCTTTTTTTTCTTTCCCACCAAGACAATGTTCAGTAATTAATTGCATATTTTAAGTATGCCAGGGAGATTTGCATTTTTCTCCAAGGAAGAATGAAGTGACAGCATCTGCTTAAAAACGAGTCCAAATTCAGCCTCCTTCCAGGCCAGTAGTCGGTGGACCTGCTGTAAGGGACGGCAGATTATTTTGCCCCGCTGAGAAAAATCCTTTTTGTTCAGAGTGGGGAAAGTTTGACATTGTGTGCTGCTGCAGAGGCATCTTGGCAAGGCCTTTGTTAAAATTTACTTCTCGTTGGGACTTCCCTGGTGGTCCAGTGGGTAAGACTCTGCGGTTGCAGTGCAGGGGGCCCGCATGCATGCCTTAAGTAAGAAGTCTGCATGCCGCAACTAAGACCAGGCACAGCCAAAATAAATAAATAAATAAATATTAAAAGAAGTTATTTCTCATCTTTTGTTAATGAGATTTGGTTCAGAGAGACTGTCTTGTGGGAGTATTAAAACCCTGTCTTGGAAGGCAGTTTTTAAGAGTTGACTGAGGTTTGGCGACAAGTGACTCAACAGCTAATATCACGGTCTTCTGGTTGCAGGGACTGCTGGTTGTTGTGGGGAGGGAGCAGCTGGGCAGGTGGTCCTGCAAAGGATGGTTGGCAAGAAACAAAACACCGCACACTCTCACTGGATCTGCTGGGGTCTGCCTTCCCCCACGCCATGATTCCCCCCAGAGTCTCCATAGGTGTCCCAAATGAGAACGTAATCTTTGGAGCCCAGCAAGCTTGGGTTTGAGTCCAGTCTCACCTCTTCCTAGCCTGTGGCCTCGGGCAAGCCTCAGTCCCCCATCTGTAAAGTGAGGGCATTGTCGCAGGACCGTGGAGGGGATTCGATGGGACGGTCCTGCATGGAGCTTGGCATAAGGCAGTGGCTCGGGGCGGGGCTCAGCACACCCGCTATGGTCCGGCTCAGCATCGGCAGGGTTCCTTTCAGCCCTACGAATCTTTAGTCTTCTTCTGAAGTCTGTCCATGCTGCCCTTCTATCCTGGAATGTAGGATTCCTGGCAGATGCACTTTCTCTCCGTTTGATGAAACTTAACCCATAGAACGTTCATAGGAGCATTAATTAGAATAGCCCAAAGTGGAAACAACGAATGTCCATCAGCTGACAAGTGGATTAACAAAATGTGGTATATCCACACCGTGGGGGATATTATTGAGCCATAAAAAGGAGGGAAGCACTGGTGAACGGTATATCATGGATGAGTCCCAAAATATGATGCTAAGGGAAAGAAGCCAGTCACACACAAAAGACCACATTTTGTATGATTCCATTTATATAAAATGTTCAGAATAGGCAAGTCCATAGAAACGGAAAGTAGATTAGTGTTTGTCAGGGGCTGGGAGAACGAGGGATAGGCTGTGACTGCTGATGAGTATGAGGTTTCTTTCTGGGGTGATGACAATGATCTAAAATTAGATTATGGTGGTGGCTTCACGGTTCTGTACAGGGATACCTTTTTTATTGTGCTTTAGTGAGCTTTGCTGATACTGCATTTTTTTTTTTTTTTACAAATTGAAAGTTTGTGGCAACCCTGTTTCAAGCAAGTTTATCAGTGCCAATTTTGCAACAGTGTTATTTTAAAATTAAGGTATGTACATTGTTTTTTAAAGACATAATGTTATTGCACATTTAATAGACTACACTATAGTGTAAACATTACTTTTATGTGCACCAGGAAACCAAGAAATTCCTGACTTGCTTTATTGTGATAATCATTTAGTTCTGTAACTGAACCTATATCTCCAAGATATGCCTGTAAATATAAAAGAATTGAATTGCATACTTTAAGTAAGTAAACTGAGTGTTGTATAAATTATACCTTAAAGCTGTTAATTTAACAGAAAATGAATTACTGTCCTTCAGTGTCTGTTTTGTCTGCAGGGTATACCACACATACTTTTGTATACAATGTATACATTTGTACCCCTTGTACACAGTCCATGTGTTTATGTGCAAGACAGAATATTATCAGAGAGAAACTTGCAGCATATCATACTTATTCAAGACAGATTAATGCAGTGGTTCTCAAACTCCGCTTCACGGATTAGTGTTTTTAGTGCTGAAATATTCAAAAAAATAAGACAAAGTAGTTAATAGTACTTTATCAAGGTTATTTTTTTAGTTTTGAGAAATGTACTATGATTATAAGATGTTATCATTGCAGGAAGCTGGGTGAAGGGTGTATAGGAACTCTGCCCTATTTCTGCAACTTTTCTGTAAATATAAAATTCTCCAGAATGGAAGTTTCTACTTAAATAACCCCTCCCCCCAAAACAAACAAACAACAACAAACAACAAAATAAGGATGAAGGTAGTGACTTCAGTAGAAACTCAAAGTAAGAGACTCTTTTATTCTTAAATTACTTTCTTCCAACATTTTTGGTGTTAAATTGGCCTTTTATGAAGTGGCATTAGATGGAAATTGTATTTATTGCTTCCCACTTGAGGACATAAAAAGTGTCAATTCTATGTTAGTTCTCCAGAGTTGTAGTCGATGCTGTTGGGGTCCTGTCCCCCAACCTCAGCCTTCACTCTTCCCTGCATGGGTGGGATTCTCTGAGGCTCACTGTCTGCGCTGTCCCTTGAGGTCCCTGGTGAGGCTGAGCCCCTGTGGTCCATACAGGTACCCTGCCCTTTGATGTGCACCAGTCACATTGGCTCCTTCCTTCCCTGCCTCACTTCCCCACCCCCACTGGTGTTTGCTGGGATCACTTTTCAGTAAAGTACGTGCCCTCAGAGTCTTGGTCTGTTCCTGGGGTACCCAAATTAAGACACCTGTGGCTTGTGAATTCCAAATTCTAGGGACCACAGACTAAAAGTAAGGCCGAAATATGGCTGAAGATACATAGCCACAGGATGGTCATTAGCATCTGCCAAGCTCAGTGATGGACCTGCCTTAGTTTCCCGAGGCTGTCACACCAGGTCCCAACAGTCGAGTGGCTTACACAACTGAAATCTATCGTCTCACGGTTCTGGAGGCTAGAAGTCTGAAACTGAGGTGTTGGCAGGACCTTGCTCTCTCTGAAAGCTTGGGGAGCATCAACCCTTGCCTCTTCTTGGCGTCCCTCAGTGGCTGGCGATCCTTGCCTCTCCTCGGCTGTATCACTGCCATCCCTGTCTCACTGGTGTTTGTTCTCCTGTGTGTCTGTGCTTCCTCTCCTTTTCTCCTAATCCAGTCATGTTGTATTAAGAGCCAACCCTACTCCAGTACAACTTCTTTTTAACCAGTTAGATCTGTGGCAACCCCGTATCCAAGTAAGGCCATATCCTGAGATTCCAGGAGGACATGAATCTTTGAGGGACCCTATCCAACCCAGTAGAGGATGCAGAGAAGAAAACAGACGAGACCCTGCCTCAAGAAGCTTATAATGTGCGTGGGGTGGTGGTGGTGGATTTTAACTAAACAAACATACTAGTCAATGAATAATTACAGAGTTAAAGACTTTCTGAAACAAGACTGAGCTCACACAGGAAGGAAACCTGGGCTGGCCTGGGGAGATGGAGGAGGGAACTCCAAGAACCCAAGTCAGAAGGAGAGCAAAACTGATCCATAGGTGTTCACTCCTGGTGGAGGCCAGAGCGCTGCTCTCAGCAGCTGCACATCACAACTCTTTCCCAGGCCCCAGTGCGGGTGGGAGCCCAGGAGGGAGAAGGGGCAGAGGGCAGGGAGCAGAGAGGGAGTGGGGTTTAGCAGCAGCAGTGAAGAGACATGAGAAATGCTTGATTCACTGGCCTACATTCAGCAGTCAGCAGCTTTCAGCGAGCTCTCCAAGGAGCTTCCTTCAGACCCCCTCTGCCCCCCCAAGCCCACTCACTGTGGATGGACCTAGTTACATGAGGGCGGGGCCAGAGAGGACCCCCAGCCCCCAGCCCCTGTGGGCACAAGGGGAACCCTTGATACTCCCGGTTTAGGTCAGTTCAGAGAGGAAATGTCTGGGAGTGGAGAAGGGAAGAGGGAAGAGGTGGGGGAGAGGGATGGGGTGAGACCTGGGGGGAGGACAGAGGGAGAGTGGGGATAAAGGGAGAGCAAAGAGCAAAGGAGAGATGGAGAAGGAAAAAGGAGAGAGGGGGGAGGTGGAGGAGGAGCAGGAGGGAGAGAGAGAGAGAGAGGAAGGAGGAGGAGGACGACTCGGGGTGGAGGGAGAGGAGGAAGAGGGGAGGAGGGGGAGCAGGAGGGGGAGGAGGGGGAGGGGAGGAGGGGAGAGGGAGGGGGAGGAGGAGGGAGCTCTTCCAGTGGAGCAGAAGTGCTGTTTCTACCTGGGGCCAGAGGAACAGCCCCCTCCTGCTCCCTCCCTCCTCTTTCTCACCTCTCTTCTCTCTCTGGAATGTTTCCTGAGTTCCCCTTAATGCACTTGGCAATTGCTTTGCTAGCAGGGCCCACACTTGCTGGCTGCAAACCACAGCAGCGGTTTCACCCAGGAAAACCGCATTCAGCTCCCAGTAGTAAGTGGCCTAAGTAATTGCATCTGATGCCCCCTTTGCAGAAAGGGGCTGACTGACAATTCATGCCGTCTCAGACGTTGAGATTGATTGCCTGAGAAGGACGAGGAAATCGCACAGGAAGCCCTGTTATTGGGGCAAACAGTGTTAAGTCGCTGACTGCGCAGCAGCGCACAGAGCAGGGCGTTCGATTCCAGGCTCTCGGGGAAGCATTAGATATGAAATGACTTTCATGATGCAGCTCCAATGTTAAAAGCACAATGCTCAGGACTACGTGATTCAGTGAGAAAATATAAATGGAAAATTACTGGAGCTGAAACTTTATTGCCAAGTTATTTATCTTTGTTATTGCTTTCTGAATCCTTTTGTGCTTTTCGTTCACGGCAATGGATAGAGGCACCCTTACTTACACTTTAAGCAGAGATTAGGAGGGAAAAATATTCCTCACGGCACCACAAAATACCAGATTAAGTCTCAGCCAGGCTTGTGATTTCTCTCATTACAATGAAATATCTACAAATTGAAGTAATAATAATAGTAAAAAAAAAAAAATTCCGCAGTTCTTTTCACAGACAGTTCACATGACTTCCTATTAATGCCACTTAACGTTTTTTAATAGAATAATAATGGTAAGAACAGGGGTCCCAAAAAAACATGGCCTAGGATTTGATAATTCCAGCTTCCAGCTCATCAGGCAGGTGTTCTGGACCACTTCCGGGAGGGGATGGGTGATGGTGACTTACCAGACCAATAAGATAATACCAGTATTAATGACGGTAATAACCCATCTTTTACTTTCTTATAGCTCTGTTTACTTTTCAGGATCATAGCCTACATTCTTTTATTTAATTAAAAAGTTGCATATAATTTTTATTAAAATGAAACTAATTTTCTTTGTAAAATAAAAAAGACATTTAAAACGTATGATACATAAACATACATATTTATATGTATTAGCAGATGTTCGTGTTTTTTACATTCATTCTTCATGCGATGATTTCCTGTCGCATTCAGAGAGAAAAGAAATGTTTTTTGATTTTAATTCTCTTATTTGATCTTTTACAGTAATGCAGCAAGGTCGATGGGGCAGTGTCACCGTTCTGACACCAGAGTGCAGGGCTATTCACAGTGAGGCCTGTGGTTCAGCAGTACCCAGGGCTGGCACCTGGCGGGAGCTTGTGGGAAATGTTAGACGTGCAAACTCTCAGGCCCTCCCTGGACCTGAGTGTTGGGGCCCAGGAATCTGAGTTAACAAGCACTCCGGGTGACTGAGGAGGGCTGTTGAGATTCAGAGACCAGTTCATTTACAGCATCACAGCTGGATGGGGGTTAAGACATTGTTGTTTGAGGTTAGGTTGTCTGGGTTCAAGCCCCACGTTCACCACTCCATCCCTTAACTCTAGGACATTGGCCGACTCACTTCTTCACTTGCCCATTTAAAGATGGGAACATTCTTATAGTGAGGGTCAGGTGGGGGAGGCATTTTCATTGGCTTGTATTTTCATTCTTCATTTAACCCAGCCACCCCGCCCAGCCAGACAGATGTGACATACCTTCGAGGAATAAGGAAACCGAGTTTTTGCATGTGGGCAAATCATGTTCACAAGCTGCTGGTCTGACTGTCCATCAGAGTCATGGATGCAGCTTGCAGAGTGAGTCCTGCTGCCCCAGAAACTGGATATAATCTGCAGCTGGGCTGGAGTAAGGGATGGACCGACTACACCATCAGGAATTGAAATGGAGAGAAACTTTAGCTTCTGTGGGAGTGAAGTTCAGGAAGCAGCGAGGGAGCCGGATTATGGCAGTTTTCAAATTCCACAAAAGGCCACAGTGATATTATCCACCATCCCACAAGTTCTTACAGAACTCTTCTCCTGCCCCATCAAAGGTCAGAATCTGTGTCCCCTCCCCTTGAAGCGACGGGCCTCTGTGATAGCCATGATAGGTGGAGGTGGTGGGAGTGAGGCTGCGTGGCTTTGGGGGCTCCGCTGGAAAAGGTGAGGCAGTGTCTTCTTGGCTCCGTCTCTCTGAACAAACCCCTTTTGGAGCTCTGAGCTGCCAGGCTAGGGAGTCCTCTCACCTGCAGTCACCATGTTGTGGACAGGTGCACAGAGAAAGAGAAAGATGTCCCAGGACCCCCAGCTGTTTGGGTCTCCCCAGTGCAGGTGCCAGACACCTGAGGCACCAGCTACCATCTGACTGCAGTCTCATGAGAGACCCCAAGTGAAAGCTGCCCAGCTGAGCTGCTCCCACACTCCCTGCCCATAGTGACATGGGACGTAATGAATGGCCATTGGTCTTCAAAGCTACTAAGTTTGGGGATATTTGTTATGCAGCAGAAGTGACTGTAACACAAACTGAACTCATTCCTTCCTGGAGAGAGCTGCCTTTCTGCTGGAGTCAGGAGGTTGCCCACTGGTCTTCCAGCTGGAAAGACACTCATCTGTGCCTGGGGTAGGAGAAAGAGCCATACTCAGAAATTCTCACTTGTCAGCTCCAAACTTGATTCTACATGCAAGCAAATAGCCCTGAAGCTCTGGAAGCACCATACCTTGCTGGAAAAAATACCCCCATACTGCTTCTGTAAAGACATGTCTCAGCCTCTTGCAAGGTTAAACACATTTTGGGAATATGAATGAGTTTTGAACAAATTAATGTTTTTACCGCAACTGCTCTCAGTAAGATTGGGGTTGATATCTGCACCTTTTGAGGAAGTTAAGACACAAAACCATAAAATATTATTTTCGACACTATTTTTCCAAGACCATTTTTCTAGAGGGGTGATCTCAATTTAAGAAACATTGATGAGTTTTAAATGTTTTTCCTCTCAGAACACTGTTTATGGGGATGAGCAGGCCATGGAGCACAAGAATCCTGATTCTTGGAATTTTAAAAGAAATGTATGGGGACAAAGGGCCGTATCTTTGTGCTATCAAATAAGTAATTTGTGTGTGAACACACACACACACACACACACACACATATACATACTCCTGTATTCACATGGGTACTTACCTTCTTCTAGGAGGAGAAAAGGAAAAGAAACTCTTATTACCCAAGTCCTTTGATTGATTTATCATTTATTAATTTTAAAAATTGCTCAAGATTTAATTGGCCTTCTCACTGTCTTTTGGTGCAGGTTTAACCACAGTCCTCACCCCCTTGGGAAAAGGCCCTAGATGCTACCACGGACTTCGTCTTGCAGAGATGGTTGTCTTTCTGTATTGCTGTTCAGTGCTTTAGATTAGAGTTTTCATTCATTGGCACACTTTTATGAAAGTTTCTTCTCCCTCCATTCCTCCGCTGAGATTTTGGAAACCTATGGTTACGTTTAGCAATAAGCATAGAAAGAGCAGGGGTGATAGCAGTAGAGTTGTAGTAACTGATCTAAATGCTGAAAGTTTATTCTGGGCCAAGTGTTTGGTTGTTGTTTTTGCTTCTTTCGCATGTATCATCTCCCTAATTCCTTTAGAAAGTCATTCAGTAGGTGTGAGATGAGGTTAATTGCCCCTTCTCCCCACTGTGGGGAGAATGGGACACCCCCATTTAGGGTGTAGGGGAGGAAGGTGACCCCAAACGGGCCATATACCTAGACTGTGAGGCTTTCTGTGAGGTCACTGGGGTGGGTGGGGTGAAGGTCTCTTCCTCTGAGATCAGAGCTGTAAGGTTCATGTTGTGCCCCCTGACCCATCTCGGTCAGGAAGACTGCCACACGTGGAGTGACCCACAGGACAGTGAGGGAGGAGACGGGATGGACACAGATGTGGCACTGAGCACGGACCCAGCCACATTCGAGCCCCAAGTGTCTCCTGAACTGCTCACTTATGTGAGCTTGTATTGTTCCGTGACTCAGATTGAGTTCGCTTTTTGTCCTTTGCAGCAGGAAGTCCTGGTAATATAATTACTGTCACCATTTTACCGACAGCTGGCTAAACCTGGGAGAGGCAAGGCCAGTTCTTCCAGGTACCATCCAGTGGCTGAGCCATGATTCAGAGCCAGGTTTGTTCGCCTGGGAAGCCTGTGCTCTTAACCTCCCTGGCTCACATCCAAGTTAGCACCTGAGAGTTATCCGAGGACTTGCTAAAACACAGATGGTGAGACCCATCCCAGAGTTCCTGATTTAGCAGGTGTTGGTGGGGACTGAGAATGTGTATTTCTAACAAGTTCCCAGGCACACTGATACTGCTGGTCCAGGGACACACTCAAGGAACCCTTGCCTCCCCAATAGAATCCTAGAGCTGGACACCCAGCTATGAGATCCTGGACATTGGACCCCTCTCTTTGTAGTGTTTCATTAACATTTTGAAGGGTGGTGAGTAGGCTGTTTCTCCCTCCTATTGAATGAAATATTTCTAAGCCTGGATTTTTCTTGCTGTAAATGACTGAAATCTGACAGCATCAATCAATCAATCAATTGATAAAAATGTTGGTCTAGTATTCGGGAAGGGCTGAGGCGGCGATAGTGTCAGACGTGGCTGTACCAAGAGTTCAAAGGTTGCTTTCTGGCTGGTACCTCTCTCTCCCTCTCTCTCTCGCTGTCTCTCCCTCTCTCGCTGTCTCTCCCTCTCTCGCTCTCTCTCCCTCTCTCACTCTCTCTCCCTCTTTCTCCCTCTCCCTCACCCTCGCCATCTCTGGGCTCTGCTTCTCTACCATGGAGGGCTCTTTGCACGTGGCAGGGAAGCTGGAGCACCTTCAGTACCACGAGGGAGTCTTCCCTGCAAATGCCAACGGACAAGTGCTGGGGAGATTCTGCAATGACCAGGCCTAGGGCTTGAGCCCACCTTGGCATTGCTGGAGTGGGGTCAGGCAGGGTCTGCTACCAGAAAATAGAGAGCTGGAAAACATGCGGTAAAGTCAAAAAGCAAAAGTTCTCTTTGGTTACTTCCAAAGAGAACTGTTTTCTGTGAATTTGTGTTCTAACGTGAGAAACAGGGATGGGGGCCTTTATCAAATAGAAGAGAAGAATTGTGTCAGAGAAGAGAGGAATGCATTTCAGGATTATCCCAACAGCTTGGATATTTTGGAAATAGAGCTGAAGGGATGGTAAAGACCTCTAGAGCAGTGCTCTGGGAAGCCCATGGTGTCCAGAGTAATGGCCCCCAAAGATGCCTGCTCTAGTCCTCAGGACCTTAAATAGCTCACCTTACATGGCAAAAGTGATGCTGGAGATGTGATTAAATCAAGGACCTTGAGATGGGAGATTATCCTGGATTAACGGGGCACCCAATGCAATCTCATGAATCCTTAAACCTGGAAGGAGAAGGCAGAGGAGTGTTCAGAGAGATGAGACAGAAGAGGAAAGATTCAAAATGTGAGAGGGACTCCACCCACCATTGCAGCTCTGAAGGTGCAGGCAGGGAGCCAGGAGCCCAGGAATGTACGTGGTCCCTAGGAGCTGGGAAGGGTCCTCAGCTGACAACCAGCAAGGAAGTGGGGCCTCGGTGCTCCAACAGCAAGGAAGGGCATCCTGCCAACACCATAAATGAGCAGGAACATTCCTCCTCTGAGACCAGTGCAGACTTCTGCCTCCAGAATGAGGAAGTAGTAACTGATGTCTAAGCCACTTCATTTGTGCCCATTTGCTACAGTATCCACAGAAAACTAATACAGAAAAAGACCCACATTGTATCAAATCAAGAGGGATGAGCTCAGCTGCAAATTCTGGCTAACTGTCTCAATGGTGTGATGCCTTGACCTCTTAGAGGCTGAGCCTCCCTGCCTCTTACATAGAAAGACTAGTATGACCCACCTCATGAGGTTGTGTGTTAATTGGCTAAGATTATCGTTTAGCGCGGTAAGCATAGTACCTAGCCTGTATGCTCAATGCTCAGTGAGCTGTGAGCATGACTGTGGTGTTGAGAAATGAGGGAAAGCAAGCTCCTGGGTAGTTTTTGGATTTTTTTAAAATAGATAAACTAGGTCAAGAAGAAATATAGCTTGAATATATGTTGCAGGTTAATTCAGTTTTGAAGTCTTTTGAGAGCTTTTGTATTTTCATCACTATACAATTGTAGAGTGCTGAAAATATTCCCAAATACATTGAAATTTCATTAGAAGGTAATGCACAAGGCCACACCTTGATTTTCTTGAAAGAAAAAGGGATGTGAGGGGGAGGAAGCAAGGAACGCATCATTTTAAAATTCCACTTCCAAATGCATCCATTTGGTGACATTTAAGATAGCAATCAGATCCATATACCTCAGTTACAGTGTTGCAGAGAGTTGAAAACCAAGCACATGAACATTATTTCTGTATGAAAAGGTTAATCTTGTAAGAGCTCAAATGTGCATGTTCCCCATTTCATACGGCCTGATGTGGGGTTTCTCTTTCGAACTGCTTTTCCCTTTCACACACACACACCCACACACACTCCTTTACCCAACTCGTTTATTCTTGTCTTTCTGGAAGGACATAGAAGTTTGGCATCCTGGGGTTCAAGTCCTAGCTCCACCACCTGCCAGGGCTTGGGCGCGGGCTGGTTCCTCACCCCCCGTGTCTCCCAGCCTGTGCCTGTAACAGGAGGACGGGAGGACACAGGGGCTCCTGCAGTGGGGAGCAGGGGCATTCTTGTGGTGCCCGGTGCACACAGCTGAGGAAGCGCCTCTGGTCTTCAGGCTGTCGCCGTCTTCATTGCCTGCACTCATCCTTTCAGCACAGCGTCTGACCGTGCTCGTGCTTTCCAACTCCAGCATCTCAGAAGTTAATGAAAGCTCCAGGACTGGGCATCTTATCAGCCTGTCCTTTACATTTCAGCTCCTGGGTATTCTGCCCATGAATTTGTTGTTGTTGTTCCAGAAGTGTGTGCACTTAAAAATATTTACCATCCTCTGCCCTGCGCCCCTCCCCCACCTCATGCCCCGAATATCCAGCATGAGCCGTTGCCCTCAAATCACTCAGCCAGGCCGGTCTCACACACATGCAGTTATAGAATCGGTCTTTGCTCATTGGTTTATTAACATAAAATCACTTTCTAACTCACTATTATAATAACAATGATTATTGCAATTGAATTGCAATTCAAGGAGCCTTGCGGTGTTTCAGTGATTATTTTTATCTTGCCATTACCAATGTGGTTAATAACAGTGTTATATTCATCATCCACTCTGATTAGCTTCAAATCATCTGCAGTGAAAGCAGGAGCTCCTTATTAGCGCCCTGTCCAGGCTGCGGGTGTCCTTGCTGACATCCTCGTCGCTTCTGTTTGACCTCTGGACTGTCCCCTGCTTCCACCTGTCCGGCAGCCTCTGGGGAATACTCAGACATGGTGGCATCTCAGACCTGTCAGCAAGTTCTGTTTGACTTGACATCCCCTTCTATTCTGATGGGCCAAGGTCAGCCCCAGGGTCCGTCTGCTGGAGGTGAGCTGGGTATCTGTGGGTGTGCACAGGAAGACGGCAGCCTGCTCAGGCTCTGTCTCTCCAAGGCTTAGGCCATTTGAGGTGTAGCCACAGAAGGCAGGCAGGAACCTTTCTCAGGGGATGGAAGGTCTCTGAGATAAGATGTGAGTGATGGAAGGAAACACCAGTAAGGGATGTGGGACATGAGACAGGGAAGGCTGGAGGCTGATTAAGAGCAGATCATGGAGCTGGAACCACTGGGCTAACTGAGGATCTAAGGGGGACAGTGTAGAAAGTGTCTCAGTGTGGCCTGGGGGGCGGCGGGGAAAGGTGGTAGTTGTCCACTGAGCCCATCCTTTGTGGCTGAGGTCCATCCGTCATTGGTCGTTGCTTCTCCACTCAGGCAGAGTCGCAGCGCCCTTAGGTCACGGCCCTTGAGGTTTGGAGGGGATGCGGGCGGGACACCAGTAGCATTTGCCACGTGAGCTATGGGCTCCTCTTCCCTCCACCAGGGATCTCCTTCCTCCTGTGTGATTTCTGGTGCTCCCAGCAGCTTGGAGCCTGGCCTGGCTATATTCTTGACAGTGACAGAGAGGGCTTAATGGAATCTCCGTATTGAAAGGAACCTTGGAGGATGAACTGCAGGATGGTTTCCTGTACACCCCAGGTGCACTGATTCAGCATTTCATTGCATCCATTGTTATTCCTGCTGGGAGAGCAGAGAAGTGGGGAGGGGACAGAGCAGGGTGCTGTCTGTGGGGAGCCGGCCCCAGCCTTTCCCTGGGGAGAAGCTGATGGAGTCAGTCCTGGAGGAACCCTGTGCCCCACCCCCGCCCCCAGCCCAAGCGTAAGTTCTTTGAACCCAGATACTGGTTGGGGAGGATTCTCTCCTCACCTCCTCTGGGATCCTGAGCCCTGCTGAAGAAGCTGCTGAGAAAGTGCAGGAATTCACATCCTCATGGGCTGCTGCAGCCCTTCACCCCTTCGGGGCTTCTCCAAGTGGATTCCTGGGCCATCGGCATGGTCAGGTGGGAGCTGAGAAGGAAAGGAAGACTTGCAGGGGATGGGGGCTGCAGCCACAGGCTGGTGGATGGGCACACAGGAAGGACCCCTTTTGGGACTCTCAGAAATTCCTGGGGCGATTTGGGCTTCTCATTCTGTCAGTCAGGCCAGTGGAGGGGTGTCTACACACCGTAATGTGGTCACTAACAGAATCTAGTCATCAGGAAACAACAGAGAAACCCAAATTGATGGACAATATATAAAAATAACAAGGCTATATTCCAGAAACGTATCAGTGGATTGAAAGACCAAAGCCAAGGAACATTCCAGAGTAAAAGGCAACTAAAAAGACATGACAAAATATCATGAGTGATTTGGACTGGCTCCTGAGTAGGAACAAAAAGTCTATGAAGGGCATCAGTGGGCCGATTGATCAGTAGTTTAGATTAAGATATTGCACTGATGTTAAATTCCGTGAAGGTGGTCAGTGTCCTGTGAACACGTAAGAGAGTAGTTCGTTCTCAGGATACGGACGCTGAGCAGAGTGGGGAGAGGAGCGTGGTGTGCACAGTCTGCTTTGAATGATTTAGAAACAAGCACATACACACATACATGTACACACATGTACAGTCTGACAGGTGTTAAATACTAGTGAAACTGGGTCAGAGGTGCATGGGGATTCTTTGTACTGTTCTTGCAAACTCCCTTGTAGCTTTAAAAATAATTGCAAGATTAAAAAAAAGAAAAAGGAATCTTGAACTTAGAATCACAAGTCAGTGAGGTCTGGAATAGTGTCGTGCACACATGCGCACACGCACACACCACCGTCCCCCTGCGTTCCTTAGGACCTCCCCACCCCCAGCCTGCTCCCCCTGCCCCACCCTCAGAAGTTCACGGATTGTCCCAGGAGCTCTGTTGCCAACCCCTGGCTTCTGGAGCGTCCACTCAGGGCCGAGGGCTTTGATTGGAGACTCATGTTTGAAACATGATTGCTTTCTGTTTTTCTGCCTCCACATCATCTTAATCCACATGGCCTCATTCCCTGTTAGCTGCCCTGATGTGACTCTTGGTGAGGACCCCCCAGAGGAATCAGGAATGTACACCTTGCCTACCTTTAAGCCAAATTCTCCCAAACATATTCTCCAAATCAGGTGAGCGTTTGTGTAGTCCTTTTGCAGGATGCCATGACAGAAACTCATTTTCCTGGCCACCGGAGCTGGGCAAGCAGAGGGAGGGCGGGTTTGCCCACGGACCCTGGGGAAGAGCCTCTGTGGGGAGGAGAACAGACCCCGGGCTGACGCTTGCTTAGGGAAGGGGTGGGCATGGGGCCAGGCACTCACCCCCAGAACCTGCTGGCGCTGCCCAGGGGCCACCTCTGTATTAGAAAATGGCGGGAAGTAGGACGGCATGGGAAGCGAAGTGCTCTGTCCACTGTGGTCAAATCAGGCGAAAACTGAAAAATGAGAAGATCCTGGGGTGTCGCTGGGAGTCATCCTTTTCAGTGTCTCCTTGAGGCTGAGGTCAAGGAGGGGCTTGGGACACTGTTGGAAGAAGTGTTTGCCTGACGTGGGAAATCTACACCCCCTGAAGAAAGGGGCACGACTTGTGGGATGCTGAGTGGTGACGCTGTAGGAAGTCGGGGCTGGTGGAATAAGGAGGCTACACATACAGCAAATGAAGGCGGAACAGAGGCTCCCCGGAGTTCGTCAGTACACCATTGGGGTGTCCTGTGTATGTCAGTCTGCCAGGGTGAGTTTGCAGGGACCACGAGGTAGCCTTGAGCTTGAGTGGATTCATGTACAATTATCTCCAGGAGCGCTGGGGGAGGCTGAGCAGGGTCCTGGCTCCTGCATATCGGGTTGTTACATTTTTAATAATGTTCCTTTCAGTTTGAAGTCAGTTTTGTCTTTTCTCTGTGTGGGAAGGGCTTTGCTGTAGGGGCCAGCTCAGGCTCCTCTCCTGGCCGAGAGAGCTACAGCCTCTGCGTCACACTCATTGGCTTCCTGGCAAACTCTGTAGAACCAAGGTGAAACCCGCAAGCATGTCTGGGTGACCCATACCCTTTTCCAGCCCCAGCGAACTCTGGTCTCTCTTAGTCACCGATCTATTCAGTCAATATTTCTGAGCAGCTTTTTAAGTACCAGGCCGCAGGGCTAGAGCTGTGAGCAGAACGGTGAAGTCCCTGCCCTCTTGGGGCTCACGTTCCAGCCCAGAGACAGGCAGGAGGCACATGAGCAAACAGTCACAACGTCTGTCCTGGGGGGTTCATGCTGCAAAGTTAAACAAGCTGAGGGCTGGAGAGACGCCTGCAGACTAGGTTGCGAAAGGTCTTCCTGGAAAGATGTGCGGGGAACAGCTGCAGAAGGAAGTGGGGGAGCAGCCGTGAGAGCTCCCGGCAGGGGTAAGAGCTGTGCTTGGTCTCATGGCGTCTTTGGAGAAGAGCTGGGGGGCCGGTGTATCTGGGGAGGTGGGAAGCCCCAGAGAACCACAGCCTGGGAGCCTGGGGAGGTGTGCTGGTTGTGCTGAGACTGACTTTGTCCCAGCGATGAATGATACTGGTGGGGATAGCACACACAGGTGGACGGCTAGGCCAGCACTTCTCAACCACGGGTGATTCTGCCTCCAGGGGACACTTGACAATGTCTGGGGATTCTGGTTGTCACCACTGTGTGTGGGTGTACGCTCCTGGCATCTGGTGGGTAGAGGCAGGGCTGCTGCTAAAAGTCCTCAATGCCTGGGACAGACCCCGAAACAGAGACTCACCTGGCCCCAAATGTCAGCAGTGCTGAGGCCGAGAAACCTTGGGCTGTCCATGTACTAAACGCTTCATTTAATCCTACAGGCACCCTGTTAATAATCTGGTCCCTGTTTTGTAGTTGAAACTGAGACCTGGGGGTTGAGGCATTATCCTAAGTGACCCAGCTGGTTAGTGGTGGAGCTGGGATATGGACCAGGTCCAATCCTGCAGTTTGTGCTTGTAATGATGCAGGGCACTCACTCCCGGGCAGGGCATCCCACACATGGTAGAGTAGGCGTTCCGCAGGTGTCAGGCACAAATACGAGAGGAAGCCTCTCTTTATTTGAAATGCAAGTTCTCTGGGACCTGCCAAGTGTCGCTTCCAGTCCTGCTCTGCACCAGGCAACCTCAGGCGATCCCTGCGAGTTGCTCCGTCTCCCCCAGAAATCATTCAGAGCATTTACACGACTGCCCACTGCTCATCAAAAACAAACCTGACAGGCAGGCGGGAGCTACGGCAGCGCCATGTCGGAGTCCAGGAAACTGAGCTTGAGCCGCCAGGTGAGCTGCTCAGACTCACAATTTACCTGGGAACTGTGGGTTCAAAATGTCACAATTGTCTCCCTCCCCAGGGTCTCTGATTGGTAAAATGTGCCCTTGAGTGTCCCTGAGCCTTGGGTCCATAACTTACGAGACCCCAGCAGGCAGTTGGGGGTTCATGGACCGGACGTTCCCGGACCCACCACGTGGCAGGGGAGCCTGATGACACTGATGCAAGAGGATGCCGGCGGGAGTGTGATTTGATTGCCATTTGTGTAGACTTAGTTTGACCGATGTGTGTAGCAGGCTTACTACATGCAATGCCCGTGCTCCACGTGCCCAAGTTCACTTTCAAATGGGCCACCTTGATGGTGACCGCAGGGGACACCTTGGCAGGGGGCTCAGGAGGATCCAGCGTGATGTCGTGTGGTTCCTAATAGCACACCCGCCCCTCCTGGCCCGCCCTCAGCTTCCAGCTCATCGGCTGTCCAGGGGCTCCTGTCCCTAATGCTCATGGCTGTTCATGGATGGGGTTGATGGGGACCCTGGGGACAAGGAGGCATACAGGTGGCTCATGGGGACCTCTGCTCATTTCTTAAAGTTCATGTTGATAGACCATCACTGAGCCTGGCAGGTCCTGTTTCAGGCACTGGGGTGGGGATACTTACATGACTCCTAAAGGGCCCTGCCCTCCATGAGCGTGTGGTCTATTAAAAGAGACCATATGCAACTGAGTCATTGCAGGGCAGTCTTCCTCCTGTCTGGAGCCCTGCCCACCTGCCCCTCTTCCAGGTACGCTCTCCTTCCCTCCCCGTCAGCGGGGTATTGCTGTCAGGTCTGGCACCCCTTCCACGGGCAGGCTCCCCAGCTTCCAGAGCCCTTTCTGCCCCCCACTTCTCCCCATCACTGCCCATGGAGCCCCCTCCTGGTAAAGGCCTCTGGACTTGCTCTGTCCTGGCTGTTAGCTCCCTCAGGCCCGGCCTTCTGCGCCGCAGGCGTCGGTGCTGTTCGTTGCGTGAGGGAGGGAAAGTGTGGCCATGGTGTGGAGGGTCCAGCAGAGCTCACCGCAGGGGAAGCCCTGCGTCCGTGCCCTCCGCCTTTCCTGAAGAAAGGGAGAACTCTGAGTGCCCGGCACCAGCCTTACCCACGCTGCAAGGCTCTAAGGCTAGGCCTGCTCACTGTGAGCACGTGCACAGCAGCCAGGGAACTGCTCGAGCTGGCAGAGTGGGCCGGAGGAGGAGGGTTGACTCATGAACAAGGTGAGGTCCCGCCCGCGAGCCACGCTTGGAGCCCACGGCCCATGTTGTTAGGATTTTCAGCTGCCGAACATCCTCCTCCTCCTGCTTTAGAGGAGGAACCCAAGGGTGCTCCCTCCCCACCTCGGGTCCTTCTGGAAACCACCAGGACCTTGGACAAGGAGGTCGTGAAGATTTCCTGCAGCCACAAAAATGAAACCCAGAAGGAATCTATTTTTACCGCTTCAAGTGTGGGCTCACCTGACCCGTAATTGCAATGTTTGTGCTCGTTTTGCCTCTCGGCCCCCACCTATCAATTTGCTTTGGAAGCTAAATATGCTGTGGCATCAGTGAGAGAGGAATATGCCTGAGAGAGTGGAGGTGGGAGGCGCTCGGAGGGCGCTGAGCGTAATTTTATTCAGTTTTTTACTGGTCTCAGCCTGGCTCTTGTAAGTAATCAAATATACCTGTCCAGAGGACAGACCTTGGCACGATGCGTTTCCATTAACAAATTACTCCTTAATCGACTTTCCCGCCCAGGGCAGCCGAGGTGCTCTTGCCCGTGATTCGGGATGCCTGGAGGGACACAGCCTGACCTTTGGAATGACCTTCCTGTGTGTGGTGGGCACACCTATCCATGACCTTTCACCTGGAGGCCGCTTCTGTGTCTCTCAGTCCCGTGGTTGGGTCCAAAGGCAGAATGGGGATGGGCAGCTCCCCTTTGCATTCTCTTCTCCTCATCTCCTGCTTCAGCCCAGACCCTTCTAGTAAGTGGCTGATGACCACTCACATTCCCACCTGGCTGGGGGGGCGGTCTTCTTATGGGGAAATCGTTTTCCTTAAATATAGCAGTACTTGATTCTGACAAATTCTGTCCCTCCTGCCGGAAGTCCAGGCCACCTGCTCAGCCATAGTGGCAGATGCGTTATGTGACGTGGGCTCTGGGTGCACCGCCAGTGAGCCTGAAATCATCCCTGTAGCTACACTTACCCAGTCTCCCTGTGAGACCCACCTGCTTTCCTGACAGCACCCCCAAACATGACCCAGGGGACGAATAAAAGCTCTTGGTTGTCGTTGCTAAGAATTCTTGTTACCAAGAAAATCCATGCATGTAATATTAACTGCTGGGTTTTTGTTGTTGTTTGTTAGAAGACAAAAATCAGAGTTAAGCCAGGTTTCAGCCACCTACCAAAACATATTAGAAAAAATGTGAGGCTTTGGTGAAAGGAAACACACACAGGATCACAGGAAAGCCTTAATAGCTTGATTTTACCTGGCAGAGACTGTGACCGCTGTGAGATCAGCTTCTCCCTGTCTCTCCCTTCCTCTCCCTGTCTCCCTCTCTGCATCTCTGCCCCATTTCCCCTCTTGTAAAGCATTTCTTTGCTCTCCCATCTTGCTCATGGTTCTCACGCAAACAGCAGACCCACTCTAGCTCGTAGGTGGTTTCAACATGAAGGGGATTCGTTAGAGGAACTTGGTGAGCTCATGGAGTCCTAGGAAGGTCCAAGACTTGGGGATTAGAGGCCCCTCTCGGGCCCCCTGGGCTGCTTTCCCAATGGGCCGGCCATGCCCACCGCCCCGGCACCATGGCCTCACTGCTGCTCTTGGTGGAGCCCAGGTCACACATCCTGCAGTGAGGACAGACACGTGACGTGGGCCCTACCTGTGTGAGGTTGAGGGCCTGAGCCCAGGGGTCCTCCACTCACGGCCAGGGTACAGCGATGGGCCAAGAAGGTGTCCAGGCAGCCTGTGGCCAACGGCTACTCGTCCATCTCCCGATCGTTGCTGAAGTCCAGCTGTGAGTCTGCGAACGGGAGCATGGTGGGGGGTGGGAGTCTTGTAGGAAAGATGGGCCAAACCAGGTGAACAAACAGCACAGCGATTGTGCTAGAAGGAGAAACAAAGGGAGGACGTGGTAAGCATGTGTCTGGGGCTTCTCCAGATGGGGTCGAGGATGCCTCCCTGTGGACCCCCCTTCTGAGTCGCGCTGAAGCTGATGGACATGACGAGAAGGAGCTGGGTGGGCATGCTGCTCTGCCACCTGGCCGTAGCCCTGTATGCCGGCTCTGCCCACGACATCACGAGGAGGAGGAGGCTCATCCCAGAGGGGCAGGAGGGTGGCGTGCCTGCCTCAGGCTCAGGGGGCTCCTCGGATAAAATCTGGACGTGCGTGTGTTGGTATCATCCCTGGAATCCGGGAGCTGGGTTCAAGACCTCAGTGTGCCGCTTATTAGCAGTGTGAACCCGGGCAGATTGAACTCTGACCCTTGGCTTTCTCATCAGGAAAATGTTGCTGGAGAAAACAGTCTTCCCCGTAGGACTGGAGACACTACTTGGAAAGCGCTTATTAGTGCCGGGCCTGGCCCACAGCAAGTGCCTAGTAAATGCCTGGCTGCTAGAATGCGGTTGCTGTGCTTATGAGCGATCAATCAGTCAATCAACAATATGAAAGCCAGACTGTTCCTTAGTGAGTAGCCAGTGCATAGGGAAAGGGGAGAAAAGCATTTGGGATTTTCTTTCAAGAGTCTCTGTCCCATCTTATTTTCATGTATCTCAGTTTTCTTCATTAGTCATTAGCTACTATTTATTGAGTGTTTACTGTATTCTAGGTACTTTTCATAGACTATCCTATTGAATCCTTGGTTCTCTGTGACCTCCTCACCTTTGACTCTGCGTGTGTGTAAATCAAGTGCAATAAAGTATTGATATTAGTGTGTTGCTGAATGTTGCAGCCCCTGGGTGGTGTGGCTGGGATTTGAATCCAAATCTGTCTGACCCCAAGTTCCTTCTCCTGACTGAAACCAGGTGACAGGGCCTCACCACCGAGGTGAGAGTGCTACGGCCTGGGCTTTACGTCCTTCCTGGGTCTCTCCTGAGCTCATTTCTATCGACCAACATAGTAATGACTCTCACGTGCAACGTCCAGCAGAGGGCTTCGCCGTGTCCATCCTTTGCCATTAGACAAAGGATGTTCTTGGTGTTCCCCGAGAACTTTCTTGGAAATAATGCCAGAAGGAAGCAATTCCTTGTGATTCCAACAGTGACCCGAAGTGGAGAGAATAAAGTTTGCAGCAATGTCAAAAAACACCCACCCAATCCATTTTTCTTTGCTTCCAGTTCATTTTGTATTTTCTTCTCCTATCTCCATAATCTTTTTTTCTCCATGTGACAAGATTCTCATCTAATTCTCTAACATATCAATGCTTCTTGCAGAGACAATTATCTATTGTTCCGTAGAGTGTGGGTTCATTAGCCTTTGCTTGAGAGGGGCTGTGTACTGTCACTTCTCTGCCTGCCTTTGTAGGTTTTAGATTAATTCCTGCTGTGGTCGTGTTCGTTGGGATAATTTTATCAAGATTTCCTTTCTCTTGTGTTATTACTTGCTTTCTTGGTTACTATATTAAATTTTAAAATATCTTATTAAGGCCACTTCTTTTCTTCTGACAAAAGTATAACTTTTCCAACTTTGCTCTTAAAAACTTGCAGACCAAACTCTTATTAGGGCCTCCCTAGGAGAGTGGTGTAGGGCTGGGGTGGGAGGGTTGGTGAGAGAAGACTCTTGCCTTTTAGTACAAATGATTCTGTATAACTTTATTTATAACCACCAGAAACTATTTTGTTGAACTGTTTTAGGCAATAAGAGAAGACTCCTAGACCTGAGAATGTTATTTTTTTCCATTATAACCTTTTTTAAAAGCAGTCTTTGCTCTCTAAGATGCAGAAATATGACAAGTCTTTTATGAAATAAATTTTAAGAACTGCTTGTTAAATAATTGACTAATGGCTGTCTCTCCAGTGAAAATAATGTGGATATGAAAGCTGCATGCAATTCATTAATATGCCTTGATAGAGATTTTCAAGGCCACTTGGCCTAACTGCAGTTTGCAGCTCAAATGGGGGTTGTACTAGGTTCTGTGGATTGTCCAAGGGTGCACAGGTGCAGCTGCCAGCTCCCATATTCACAGTGCAGAGTGAGACATTGCGAGCAAATGACTTCCATCTTGGCCATCGCCGAAAACCATATGGATGGGCAATTTATAGAAAAACTGGGAGGTTTTTTGGTGAGTTAGGTGGTGATTGGCCTTTTGAAAAACGACTAACAGAGCAAAGAGACAGAGAAAACCCCATATTTGGTCTTCACCAAGAGTTAAGTCCTTACCTGGGCAGGTGTCTACCTCATGTCTGTGGGCAGGTAAGCGGGTTAGCTGGTCATGGAGGCAGGATGCCTGTGGATGGAAAATGGGCTGGTGTTGGAGAGCGACCCCTGGTGGACGGAGAGCCTCTGTGCACTTCGCAGACATCCTTGGGGAGAAGCAACCTCTTCCCCCCACAGACTTCCTGCAGGGACCTCCTCCCTCACCTCTCCCTGCCTCTCTCCCAGTCAGCCGAATAGAAATGCTTTTCTGAAGCTACAGTAGCCAAAACATTGCTAGCCCTCTCGCTCTCCACCTCCCACCACATACTTCCCCTTTCACACATGAGATGTATAGTTCTTAGATACGAATCTAAAATTAATGTATTCAAGCTTGGTTCTTAAGGGAAAAAGTGGGATAATCAGCAAATGTTAAAATGTTTCCTCCAAATTTCTAAATGAGTGGAAAATAAAACAATATAGTCCCCCTGGGGAATTACCTGGCCACCCTCTTTTTTTTTTTTTTTTTGCGGTACGCGGGCCTCTCACTGCTGTGGCCTCTCCCGTCGCGGAGCACAGGCTCTGGACGCGCAGGCTCAGCGGCCATGGCCCACGGGCCCAGCCGCTCCGCGGCATGTGGGATCTTCCCGGACCGGGGCACAAACCTGCGTCCCCTGCACCAGCAGGCGGACTCCCAACCACTGCGCCGCCAGGGAAGCCCCATTTTTCCGTAGACATGATGAGTCTATTTGCTATTCCCTAGAGTGAATTCAGTTGGGAATATTTTGTACTGAAGATCTCAGAGCTCAGAGGGAGACACCATCCCTTTCATAAGGGGGGTCCTGAGTCCCAGGGATCTAAGGTGGCATCCTTGGACTCCAGGCAAATCACTCAGCCACGGTCACATGACTGTCACGTCTCTCTGTAGGTCTAGGAGACCCCGGGCACACACCCAGAGTGGGCTCCTTCTCTGGGTAGCTCCAGTTAACCTCCGGAATCTAGTATAACTGGAAATCTTTATTGGAATTATCCAAGCTGTTACCCCGCTCACTGTATTAGCTCTGCCCCGGAGCGCTCTTGACTGCGCGTCCCGGGATGGAGTGCTTTGTCGATCCTGAATTCAGTGGGGGAGGCTGGCAGACGGCGCTCTCCCCGCCCTCCTGCGTTTAATGACTTCGTTACTGATTACCGTCCACAGCCATGCAGAAAGCAAACATACTCTGCAGAAAGGCACCAAGGTTGACACGCAGCTTCATTGGCGTGGTGAGTTCCATGTGGAGCTCTGCACCCCCTGCAAAATGGGGGGGGCCAGATGTCACCATGTCCCCCAGCCCCCCGTCTGTACTCAGCCAAGCAGCCTGGCCTCGCGGGCTCGGGAGGGGCCGTTACCTGAGGTGGGGAGATGTGGTATTCATGGACTAGCTCCCATGCACAGTTAATTCAATATTCTGCTCTCAGTAATCTTTTCCAGCGTTATCTGTATTCATCCTCTCGTAAAGAAGGCTGCTAAGTAATTGTTAAATATCTCTCGTGTGCCCTGAATAAATTGGAGATACAGAAAAATAATAGGGATATGATTGCAACATATTCATTTGGCTGTGTTTGCCCTGATTTAGTGGGGCAGGCACGGCAGACAGAGCTGCAGCGTTCCAGAACCACCGAGAAGGGCCCAAGCCACACCTCTTTTTCCAACAGAAAGATTTCCTCTGACATCAGCGGTCCTTAGCACTCCCTAATCATACATCATCCTGCCAGGGGGACCAGCTTGTACCAACAGTGGCTTCTTCTCCATTGAAAAACCAGGCAGTGAATATCATGTGGATATTCTGCCAGGCTTATTCTCTTCTTTAAGCTAAACATTTCATTTGAGACAGGAACATTTTAACCATTACATCCGTATGCTTTGCAAAGTGAATTCGCAGGTTCAGATTTTCCCAGTCCAAGCAACGGCTTGTGAGCACAGTAAATACAGCTGGAGGAAACTGTTTTTGTAACACTTGGTTGGAAGGAATAAATAGCAATGGGTTCTGAGAAGAAAGGTAAAATGTTCCCAGAGCTTCCACGAGGGGAGAGGAGTAAGGAAAACGGTGACTCTAGTTTCCAGGAAAATCACCCAGCACAGAAATAGTTGCTTTAGCTTTTACACGGAGAGAAAATACTCAGGGAGAGTGACCTAGGCTGTGGACCGTGGGCTTGATCATCCTTCCTAAGGGAACCAAGTGCTGGCCGGTCAGGTGGTGCATCCCCTTCCTCCGACGACCAGGGCTCCTAACAGGAAGGAAAGCAGGTGCTTTAAGGGAAGAGCTCTCAAGGAGGCTGTTATGAGCTCCTTTGCCATTGGCCTTGAGCTGCACAGATCAGCTCAGGCGCTTGACACTTTGTATACTAAGAGCTGAATCTAAGACCACACGGTCACAGATATTTATTAGCACGTGTCTGTTAAGTCAATACTCGCTGAGGCTAGTCTCTCTTGCTATCAAAGCTGCTTTTATATTCCTGGCATTTTGGTCACATTCAACTTGTCATTTGTACACATCCTTCTCCTGTCCATTGGGATGCTGCCCTGTGCTGCCCTCCTTCTCTACTGAGGCAGCTTTGTTTTTCCTGAGGCCTTCTTTCTCCTCCTGGTCTCTGGCCAGAGCTGCTGGCAGGTGCCTCTTCCCTTCCTCTGGTCGCTGCTCACAGCTCAGATTTGCACCCTCCTCTTCAGAGGGGATCACCACCTACTCCCTTGACATCTTGTTTTAGAGCTTGTCACACCAGTCCAGCCCCAAACCTCCAGAAATCTTTGCACAGGTGCGTTGTAGACACCGCAGACTCACATGCCCTAACACAAGGGATCTGCCCACTGCCAAATTCCTTTCTCCCCCAACTTCTGAGGCCTTTAAATAAAGTCTCGGCTCTCCCACTCACCCTGGCCAGGGGTGATGCACACGCTGCGCTGGTTTAAACAGTGCTTCTCAGCCAGTGGGATGGTCCTCCCTTCCCCACGGGACATCAGGTGACGTCTGGAGTCATTCTTGTTGTCACTGCTGGTGGTTACTGGCATCCAGTGGGTGGAGGCCAGGGCTGCTGCTGGATGTCCTACAACACAGCACAGCGCCCCAGGGAGTATCGTCCAGGCCTCGATGTCAGCAGCGCCGAGGCTGAGAAACCCTCGCTCCTCACGCAGCCCTGCCTCAGGGTTCACCATCCAGCAGCACGACGTTAACCCCTGTGTGACTCCTCATCTCGTCTGGAAAATAGATACTGGCAGCTCTTACCTTGCCTGGTTCTTAGGGACTAAATGAAATGATGCTTACAAAGTCCTCAGTAGAGTTCCTGGTGCAGGTAAACGTGCACACCTGGATGCCATCATTGTTGTTCTGATTTCCTTCCCATTGACTGTACTGGGTCGGCTCTGGGTACAGTGGGGTCCAGTCCCCAGGTCCTCAGGACCCTCTTGCTCTAGTGAATTCCAGCAGGATCCCCCTGATTTCATCTCACCTGTCACCTCCTCCCACGGTCCTAGCTGAGTATCTTACAGAAAGGCACCTTTCCCTAATCACTCCACATCCTATTATTGGGTTCTGGTTAAAATGTCACCATCTGAAAGTACCTCCCTTGTGTCGTCTGGGAGCTCTGCCGTGGGAGCAGGTCTGTGTCTTCTGTTTCTATGTCAGTGTATCCAAAGGACTTTGCTGAGCCCCTGGAAACCAGTAGGTGCTCAATAAATGTTTACTGAATGCAAGGGTGAGTCCATGAATGGGTCAGAGGTTCTCCTCCTGCCCATGGAGTTGGACGGAGTGGGGAAGTGCTGTGAGACGTGGCATCGTGAAGGTTTCCCCTCGGTTCAGGCTGGGACCAGGGCAAGGCTCTCATGGGTGTTTTTTGTATTGTTGGAGTTTTTTTGGTCTGTTTTTTACAGCCATCCATGAAGTGGTCACGGCACAAACTGGGGGTGCAAGAGGATGCCGCAGGCATGGGGCTAGCTCCTTGTGTGCCCTGCCTACAGCTCCTCTGAGGGACTATTATATGGGCTGCAGGAAAGAACCCCTGTCACTTCTACCACAAGGTGGGGCCCCGCAGGTTACCTGTGGAATCTCTGCCCTGGTAAGAATGTCCAGATCTGCTGTTTGTTCCCGGCCTTCCGACCACCTCAGCCCCTGAGCTGCCCCGGGTCCCTGCCCCACCTCTTTCCCTGCTCTGCACGCTCTGCTCTAGAGCTGAACTTGGGTGCCAGCCGGATGCCCAACCCTGGGTCCTGTCCCAGCCCCTGGTGCCCACACACCCTGCCGTGGGTGTGCAAGCCCCACCCTGCTCTCACAGTCTCCACTGGCTGGGACGGGGATTTTTCAGAAGGAAATTTGTCCACGTGGGATTGTAAACGGGCCTGCACCATCGAGGCCTTTGAACTGCAGTGCTTCTACTCTGTTCTGAAGTGTAGTGTGTTGCTGGCATTAGCAGGGTTTGGAATCCAGAGCTAAAGGTGTTGTCTGCTGGACAGGCTGTAGACAACACTTCAGAGTGGGCTCACACAGCCCTTGTTTGATGTTGGACCTGCCACTTGCCAGCTCCGTGACCTGGGCCAGTTAGTTCACTTCTGTGAGCTGATGTTTTCACCTATAAGAGGCAGATAAAACCAAGTATGTCACTGGGCCTTTAGGATGCAGACTGTATGCGTGGTGGCTGCTTAGTATTGCTTCCTTGTCTGCTCGCAGGGCCCCCCTTTCCCCTGGGGAATGCATTTAATCCGGGTCAGTCTCCCCATCTTCCCTTAGGGATGGCCACGTGACCTAGGCTTGGCCAAGCGAATCAGCTCAAGATGCTCACATGAGCTGACTAACCAGTCATCTCTGGGACTCTCTCATGACCAGGACTAAACAATCAGGTCAGAGATGCACACATGACCAAGACTAAGGAATCAGCTCAGGGACACTGTCATGACCAGGACTAACCAGTCAGCACTGGAATGCACACCTGACCAGGTAGCCCTGGTCCTCCCCTTGAATCATCAGCTGTGTCATCTTAGGAGGGAGGCTGGACTCAAGGGAATTCTTCAAACACATAGACTTAGATGGCCCTGAAGTCTCAGAGCTTTCTGGATACGTGAGAAGTTTATTTCCTTTTTGCCCATGCTAGTTTGATTGGGAGTCCCTGTAACTGGCAGTGGACAAATTGTGCGCAGTGCCTGGAACAGAGCAGATGTTTAGCGTTTAACAACAGGAGTTGCACCTCAGGCTCTGGGGAGACAAGCAAGTAGTTCTCGCTCCCGTGCAGGGCCTGGCAGCGGCTGGCTGAGGATGGGCGGAATGGCCCTTCGCTGTCATTGTAAAGGCCACCCACTTCCGGAACATCTGGGACAAACAAAAAGCGCCTGTTTCAAGCCCTCAGCATTCAGCCTTTTAGCAGGATGGAGAGCCCCCATCCTTAGAATGGGTGCTGAATGAAAATGTATTTCTTTAGTGCAGCTCTGAGAGAGATTTCCTTCTCACCCAGTAATTCCCCAGCATCCGATAGAGGCTAATGAAAATGCACTTTCATTCCTAGTTCCTCCTGTAATTCATTCCTTTTCAGCAATGTAGAGTATGGTATTTTATCCATGGATTGCAAGCAAAGAAAAGCGTTGCCTTTCCAGAAAAGAGAATGCAGTACTCTTATGGGTATGATTAAATCTTGATGTAACTTGAGTCAACGTTTTAGGGTCAGAGTATATTGAGTCCCTATAAGTTTTGGCCTTCGAGGCAGAAGCTGTCTTTCTGATGAGCTAAACAAAAGTTAAGCTAGTTAAGGCCCTTGTTGAATAAGTGACAATTGGTAATCTCTCAGAATTTCAGGAACCTAAGTAAATCGGGTGAGGCACATAAGGGCTCAGGTGGAGTCTTGTTTCATAGAGCTTGACAGTCAAGCATCACATAACCAGGACTGACAGTACCAAGCCATGAATTATTCCTGCATAATGATGCCCTTCCAGACGAAGACAAAAGCTGTCCTTACTTCATTACTTGGCTGTGTCTTATTTATTTTGGGATTGCTCTGCAGAATCCATGAGAAAACATTTTATTTTTCCCCCATGGAGGACTGCCTCCATCAGTTGAAAATGGGCTGTTTCCAATCAAAGAGCTCACAAATCAATTATCCTCAGAGTGATGAAAGTTCCTGGAGGTCACTGTAGGCGGAACTGAAGGAAGGAAATCTGATGTGCCTCTCCTTGGTGCATTAGCTCTGCGTGTTCACACTTTCACAGTGTCCTTGCTGGAGGGTCTTCAACCTTTTCCCAAGGAGTGACTCCTGATTTCCCTAAAGTCTTATGACTGTTGATGAGAAAAGTCAGAGATGGCCAATCAAGGGCACCACTTCTAGTTCATTTTGAGGGGCAGCCAGGGGCACCGCTTCTAGGTCATTTGGGGGCCTTCTAAGAGGAGACTCTGGCAGTGGGGAATACCTTTGGAGATTCACTTGGTGCAGGTGACAGGCTGCGGGCCCAGCCATGGCAGGGCTGGCCTGGCCTACAGGTCTTGCCTTCATGCCCATCCTTCTAGGGCCTCTCAAGGTTGGTTGTGTCGCTTGGCTCCTTGTTCCTTCTGGTGGCCTCAGTATGAGAAAGGGAGGTTGCAGGCATACACCCAGGCTGTGCCTTTTGTCAATGAGACAAATGGAGCATTTCTCAGGGGGAGTGTTTTAGGAAGAACAGTGAAGAGGGCCAGACCCCTTTGTAAGTGAAGAGCAGCACTAAGGAGCACAGTGGCTGCCCCCAGGCTGCCTGGTGCCTGTCTGCTTCTGTTTCTCCCTGGCTACGGGCGTGATGTCTTGGTCCATTCAGGCTGCTATAGCAAAATACCACAGACTAGGTCATAAAAAACAAACGGCATTTCTAACAGTTCTGAAGTCTGGGAAGTCCAAGATCAAGGTGCCTGCAGATTTGGTGTCTGGTGAGACCCCCTTCCTGGTTCATAGATGGTTGTCTTTTCACAGTGTCCTCACGGGGAGGAAGGGGTTTGAGAACTCTGTGGGGTCCCTTTTATAGGGCACTAATCCCATTCATGAGGGCTTCACCCTCTTGAACTAATCGCCTCCCAAAGTTCCCACCTCCTAATCCATCACCTTAGGGGTCAGTATTTCAACATATGAATTTCGGGGGAAGATAAACATTCAGACCATAGCCCTTGGAAATGTTATCAGCCCTCCCTGTGGATGGGACCATGATACTGTCCACATCCTAGGGCTGTTGTGAGGAGCCAGTAATTTAACACATATAAGATGCACAATGCCTGACACAGTCAGAAATGCCGGCCTTTAGTTTTCATTGGTCATTGGGCTGAAATACTGAAGTCTTGACGGAGGAGAATAAAAACACTACTATTTTAGGAACCATCCTATTGTTGCTAGGCACTAAAAATGAATGTGCATTTTACCTCCAGTGATGATGCAAATCCATGGGAAATTATGACTTGATGTACCCAAATTTTGCACTACCCTCCCCATCTTCAAGGATAATCCATTTGCATACTGTGTGGTCCTCCTCACAAGTGAGCCCTTGCCCTAGAGAGACAGTTACAGCTTAGAAATTCTCAGTCCAGCCTTGTCCTGCTTCTCTCCTGGAGAGTCCAGAGGGTGGAGGGTGAATGAATCTTTTTTTTTTTTTTAATGTAGACCATTTTTAAAGTCTTTATTGAATTTGTTACAATATTGTTTCTGTTTTATGTTTTGGTTTTTTGGCGGCAAGGCATGTGGGATCTTAGCTCCCCGACCAGGGATTGAACCCACACCCCCTGCATTGGAAGGCAGAGTCTTAACCACTGGACCGCTAGGGAAGTCCCATGAATCTTGTAATCTTTGTGATGTAGTAAACTCAGTGGTTTCTCAGAATGGTTGCTGCACCAGACTCTAGGATGCTGGGTTTAATTAATGACAGCCATGGCAGGAAAAACCACTAATTTCTCTTAGAGATAGGTTCCAGAACGTCCCTGGAGGGCTGGCTGGTAATGACACACGGAATCGGTTTGCCTCCATTGGGAGGAGGCTGGAGTAGCATTAACTTAAAAACAAACACACAAGCAAAAACAATCCACGTTCAAGAACCAGGCTGCCAGCTGGGCGTAGTGGAGCATGTAAAGTGTTTCAGTGTTTAGAAGTCAGAGATTTAGGCTGATCTTAGTGAAAACTCACCCAATTCTCATTCCTGCTTGGTGGGACCCTTGAGAAGGTTATACCTTAAGAATTGCTGACAAGGTTATTCTAAATTTCAAAGCTGTGGGTCATATCCCAGGAACACAGGATTTCAGTGACCTAGATAATTAGGGCTCAAGTACCTGTGAGGCATTACTAAAGGGTGGAGAATGCCAGAACATGGGAGAACTGGAGAGAGAAGCAGGTGCTGAAATGCAGATATGAGAACCTGGTCCAGCTGAGGAAGAAGACAAAAGTGAGTGATTTAGGAGAATTATCAGAGACTAGATCCCAAGGCAAATGAGACATTGGCAATGGTAGGGGATAGAAATCAAGATAATGGTTTACCACTTTCCTGGTGATTCTGTTTGTCACAGAAAAAATGAGATACGGTCATTGCTTGGGAAGTTTGACTGAGGTTGGGCATGTCTGTTCGGGGAGGGAGCACATTTGAAGGATAGCCTGTTGGGAAGGAAAGTAAGGTGGTTTTATTTCTTCCAACATAGCGGCTTTAATCAAGCCAACAATCTCCTGTTTTCGGAACAGATAAGAATGGTTTGTAATTAACATATTAATTGTGAGGTGCTTCTGGAATGCTTGAGGATGATGCTTCAGAAAAGGACTTGAGTAGTGTCAGCATAGCAATGCCTCAATTGCACAGGCTGTAAATGGACTTAGCCAGCGCCCCCTTTATACAGAGGTTAACTTCCCGACCTGCAGGGGTGGATTATCACAGGCTGAATGTGGCGGTTTCTGTATAATATTTGCCTCCGGGTGCCCCTGTGAAAACAGCTAAAAATAGGGACCTTTGGAGAGAGAAATCTTCAAGTGGGAGAGCCAAGGACTGGACGTGACCTCGAAACCCGAAAAGATAAGCTTTCCTGTGGGCCGAGGCCGCTGGGAACCTGTGAGGAAACTCCAAGAAGTTAATTCTGCAGAGCTCTTACGTTACCTAGACAGTTATTTATTTAACTGCTGCCGGCCATTAAGAACCATTTCCTTACTGAAAAATCACCAGCATCTGCGATAGCAATCCATAGTGTTCCCGGCCCTTCTGCACACGTGACCCACACGCACCCCTACAGGCAGAGAGAGCAGGTTTTATTTTGCTGGAAAACAGAGACAGGTGGAGCCAGGACTCAGACCCTGGTCTGTGACTCTGTGCGATGTCTGGACCCCCATCTCTCATGGCGTAACTGCTTCCTGTGTTTTCCAGTGTCAACCTAAAGAAAAACACAAGCCATGAAGGTTGCTGGTTTAAGTGTCATTCAGGGTCTTGCTGAGGGCTATAGCCTGGGAGAAGACAGCCACTCAGTAGCTCTGAGTAAACTGCTCTGAAGAGATAGGGGAAGAGCCAGTGTATATATGAATTTTTTGGCTGGGAGATAGTCAGTCAAGCTTGCATCTTGGTAAAAGATTATTGCTAGTCACAAAGAACAGACATCTCAGGTTAATGATTTTAGTGCTTTTCTCCATATGTGAGTATCTGGAGTCATTGAAATTCTTCCTGAAATGTACATCTTAACTGTCTAGGGACCTGTTAATCCAGAGCACAGGTGCTTCATCCTGTTTCCCATCCTGCATCCCCCTCAGGGTGCACTGTCAGTGGGCGCTGCAATGGGTTGCATTTAATTCTTTATAGAACAGGATGATAAGCCACACTCCTTGTTCCTTGTTTTTTACACCAGTCACTAGGGAATGTTTTACACATTCTGTAGTCCCATGGTCCTCACTGGGGAAACCTCTAATGTCTGAATCTAGAAAACACAGAATTAAGAGAGCTGTTCACTTAACAGAAAGATTTTCTCCTCTTCTCAAAAGAACTTGCCATGAGTTCCTTTAAGTAAAAATAATATGTTGCACATGGTCTCGACTTACAAAAACGTGGCATAACTTTTCATAGCAAACGAGGCACATCTAAGAGAACCAAACTCAGGGAGAGTTGCTATCTGGCCTCTCAGGCTTCTTGTGTGGGCAGCTTATCTGTCTGGTTACTGACCTGCCCGGACCACTGGAGTGTTTCAGGATCAGCAAACACTTACTCGTAAATCACGTTGTTGGCAAATGCTGACGTGGTCTCGCTTGTCCCATCCAGCAGCTCTCTGTTAAAAGGCCAGACAGATGAAGATGCTTCTGAAAATCTGGGCAAAAATGAACTCTCCAGGTTTTAATTTAAGGACCACTTCCTGCCCAACGGCTCTTTCTTTCCTGCGAAGCTCTTTTACAGACACATGCTGGTGAAGTTCTGCACACACACACACACACACGCACGCGCACGCATGCAGACTTTCCTCAGGTAAACAAACAAACATAAGGCCATCCTCCTAATTGGCTGAACAAATCTGAGATCCTTATGGTGAATCCTTCTGTCAGTAATCCTTTTTGCCACATCAATATTCAGTCTCTTCTCTCTGGATGGTTCTGCTGAGAATCCACCTTTGTTAAATCTACAGGAGTGGTTTTCAACTGGGACGACTTTGCCACCTTCCCAGGGACACGCTTGGCAATGTCTGGAGACATTTTTGGTTGTCAGACCTGTGGGATGTCTACTGGCATCTAGTGGGTAGAGCCCAGGATGCTGCTAAACACCTTACAATGCACGGGACGGCCCCCACTGTAGAGAATGGTCCATCCCAATGTCAATGGTGCCGATGCTGAGAAACCCTTGTCTGTTCCCAGGGGAACACTGCATGAGGGGGGAATAACCAACAATTAGTCCTTATGAGGGACCCTGCTCCAAAATTTGTAGTTAGCACCGGGGCCTTTCTTTGGGAAATTGGAAAAGAAGAAGCCAGCCCACACAGCATGATACACACATATTTTATAAATATTGCCTTATTGAGAACAATGACAATGGCGGCCATGGAAACTTTTCCTTTTAACTAAAAAGTACAGCTAGTAAACATGGCCCCATAGCTTCCAAATTACAGTCCTCAAAGTGGCTCATTCCCTGAGCTGCCAGGCAGGGAAAGGACGCCCCTCTGATATGTCCTGATCGTGGTTGAGTTATAGGTAAGGAGAACAATCGGATCTTTTCTGAAACGCTTTCCCTCCTGTTATTAAGAGATTGCATTGAAAAGAGACACTTGCTGTTTTTGGTGCTGTTAATAATTTTCCATTTGTGACATCACCCAGATGCCCAGGGAAACGCAGCGTTTCAATTACTGCATTACCACCAAACCCTTGCTGGATTGGGTGGGTAGATGGACAAATTCAAATGGAGAGGTCGGAAGTGTCTGCCTGTGCAGGGTGCAGTGAGGAAGGGAGTGCTTTGATTTAACGTCAGGATGGCATTTGAATAGGAGAGAGATTCATCATGGCACGAAGCAAAAGGCTTCTTTGGCTTATGAAAGTATTAAATATAATTTGCCATGGAATGCACAGGCTATATTTAGTGGATATTGGAAAGGGTGGAAGAAGGATGTGTTTAAATAAAGGTTTGGACAGCTTGTCGTATACAAACTCATCACACTCCATGTACACAAACCTTTGCAAGTTAAGAAAAAAAGAGGCTGCCATCTGATGGCTCCCTTCCACGGTAGTTTCTGCGCCTGTTTCGATCTCAGAAACACTGAACACAGCAGTTCTCATTAATGCAGATTTTAATGGGAGATATTTGTCTGCACTGCTCAGTCGTTTCTACTTGCATGAGATTACCATTTACAACAACAAGTAAAAGCATCTTTGAGCTTTTTAATTAAAAATTAATTAGGAGATTTAAGAACAAACTCATTGGGGGTTACTGTACAATAACATGTTTACAAAATTAGGTCTGGGCTTCTTGTTCCAGCCAAGTGTTTCCATCAATTCTCTGTCTATTAAATGTAATTACGTATGATGCTTCCTCAAAATTATAATGTAGCATTTAAAAAGCAGCTGGGAAAAGTCTATAATTTTAAGTTTGGATTTAGGGTAACGATTAAAATGCAAATAAAGGCAACCATGGTTGGTTGGTTGGTTGGGGAGTAGGGGTCAAGAATCTTAAAAACAAAGTTTCAGCCACAGGGTCCATTGGGAATGACTTTTTCTCTGTTGGTCTTAACTTCTTCTTACTTCAGTTAGGATGTTTCCTTGGGGAAAGCCAGAAGAAGCCAGACTGCCTGATGTAGAGTGATGAGAACAATGAGTGGAGAGAATGAATGCTCTTGCACATGTCCTTTGGCATGTATTTTAGCACTTATTGCTTCTTTTTTTTTTTTTTGCGGTACGCAGGCCTCTCACTGCTGTGGCCTCTCCCGTCGAGGAGCACAGGCTCCGGACGTGCAGGCTCAGCGGCCATGGCTCACGGGCCCAGCCGCTCCGCGGCATGTGGGATCTTCCCGGACCAGGGCACGAACCCGTGTCCCCTGCATCGGCAGGAGGACTCTCAACCACTGTGCCACCAGGGAAGCCCTATTGCTTTTTAATGAGAGACAGTCATTGATTAAATATTTGTCTTGGACTTTGGCCCTTTAAATGTGTGTGCTTCTGGGATACTCTTCAATCTCTGAGTTTGGAAATGGCACTTTTAGTCACTTCGGGAGCAGGTTCAACATTCTTTTTCTGAGTGCATCTCTTCAATGGGTAGTCATTGGATGAGAGCATTTTAATGTCTGCTCAGGCAGGCATTTAGGCTTTAGGACATCAAGCTTCTTTCTCCTCCCATTGTTACCAGAGCTCTGAGGCAGGGGCTTCAGTTGGTGTGGCGCACGGACTCCCACGTGCTTGATAACTTTTGTTAAGTGGATGGAACTGTGTTATATCGCAAAATTATATGACATAAGTAAAAAGCAGCTCTTCTTAGAGAAGAACGCCAGGGTCTGGTCCTGCACCAAACTCCATGAGGAGCCTGGGAGAGGTTAGTCCACATCTAACTAGAACAGACATTTAAGAATCTTGCAAAGGTGGGCCTCCCCAGTGGATGGCGAAATAAAACCTGGATCAGAGCGATCTCTGAACCGTTGAGGAAAATAGAGAGGCCCAGGCTCCTGGTGAATACCTGGTGACGCACGGTCTGCTAGTGCTCATGGGAGAGCCATGCCCACGTGGCACCCTTCTCCTTCCCCAGCGGGACCTGTAGCCCAGTGATGCCCTCTGTTTTCAGATGGGGGGGGAATGCCTTGGTGGGGGGTATCCCCTGGCCTGCATCAAACATCAAACATGCTTCTGTAAATCAAAGACTAACTTTAGTGAATCACCAGAACCCACTTTTAAATGCAATCCTTAGGCAGGTATTCTGTAAATTGAGGACTACAGCTCTTCCCCATGATTTTTCTTTTGTATTTTTGGAGCATGTTTCTTAATGGGAGATGTGCTGGGGCTATGTGAAGTGTATTGGTGTATTACTGCTCTGATATTGATCCTGGTCAGTGATGTGGCCACAAATGGTGCGAGTAAAAGGGAAACGTGTGTGTTTACCGTGATACCGGCCTCCAAGCTGCACTAGTCTCAGTGTTTCCAAGAGAAAGGGTGGTTCCTTTTCCTTCTCCCTTCTCCTGTTCTCTGCAGCAACCACTGAGTCACTGGTTGCTATTTCCCCAAAGGAGGGAAATAGACTATTTCTATTGCTACTTTTAAATAGTACTTGGGGGGTATTAAAAAGGTCTAATTAATTTTCAAGGCTTTGTGGGACCAATTTAGCAGAGTTACCTTCTTTTTGTTTCTTTCCTCAAGAGTAAAGTTAAAAATTCAAATTAAAAATTTTGTGGCATTTCCCCACTGTGTGTCTTGATGACCAGATATCAACTATGAGATTATATTCATCATCTATGCCTGAATATGAGAACACTTTTTCTAAAAATCATTCCTCAGAAAGTGGGAGTCACTTTACGTTTGAGTTTTTAAGTGTCTCTCAGTTTCCGTGGTTCTCTCTTTATTTTGAATAACAAAGTTCTGACTCAGGAAGACCATAAGGCTGGAAGAACCTCATTCAATTACAGTTTGGGATGTTTATAGAGGGCGCGTGTCAGAACTGGACTTGGAGACTTTTCTTTATCTTTCTTTACAGCAGTAAGGAACATTGAGCACAAGTTTGGCAGTTATTCCATGGTGTGGGGCTTCACATTTCCAAGCATTGTGGGTTCTTGTACACAGGCCTTGTAGGAACCATCCTGAACAGCGAAACACGGAGTAGTTATTCTGGAGATAACTGATGTACCCCTACAAGAAAAACAAACCATCCTCCTGTTATATAAATGAGTATTTGGATGGGGGAGCAATTTCCAGAAACATATTCATACGTGGAGCCAGTATCTGAAATGAAAGGCAAAATGCCGTCCTCCGAAAACGTGTACTGGTGACTCAGACGGCAGCCTTAGAGGTGGCAAAGTCACAGGTGTCAAAGACGCGCAGTCTAAGTAAAACTCGTCTCATAAAAGCGAGGTGGGGATGAGGGTTTCCGAATCGGTATTCTCTGCACGATTCAAGTCTGCACGTCTGCCTAAGCTAATTACGTAAATATTGTTGATGGGCCTTGGCTTTTTCATCTTGCCCCAAGGAGGTTTTCCACTGAGGCTGACAAAGTATGTTTTGGGATAACCTCTTATTGGAAAAACAGGGAATCCCCTTATATTGGGGGCACACGTGTTTTTCTCTCTGTTGCTTTCCAAACCTGGAACCAGGGTTAATGACGGGAAGTGATTGGTGGAGGTGGAAAGAGCTGGTCACTGAACACCTGTGCATTGTGTGGGGCCAGGTAACGTACAGAATTACGATTGAAGTCAACAGATCTTTGACTTGTAGAGCAGTAGTTCTCAATGTTTGGTAAACACCAGGATGGCCTGTGGAGTTTATTAACAATACAGCATTTTTGGTCATCGTCTCCCAGAGGGCTGGAGTGGGATCAGGAATCTGAACTCGGAATATGCATTTCACCTTAATCCTATTGGAGGGAGACTGAGGAACCCACTTTGAGGAACCTGCGTCCTGGGATCAGAGGGGTCTGTCTGAGGAAGTAGCCATCACGCTGAGGCCTGAAGAGGGGTTCCGGAGAGGTGCCATGCATGGGAAGATCCAGCCTCGAGAGGAAGCGTGGTTGATGGACGTCACACAGAAGTCAGAGTGCAGGACCTAGACTTGTGTGTGTGGTGAAGAGGAACTTCACCCAAAGAGAGGTCTGGCCTTTGACGTCAGATGCAGGAGGTCACCTCCAGGCCCCCAAGACATCCTGCCCAACAGGAGTGTCCTTGTTTGCTGGGCCTTTGGCCACTGGACAGCCCCACGGTGTGATTCATGGTTTTGCCTTTGGGTGAACCGTATCCGCTCCTACCTCTGGGGGACTGGGGACTGAAGGTGTTGTCCTGAGCGTCCAGGAGGGGCCGAGACTAAAGCCCAGCCACGCGGGTAGTGTGATCAGGCCCCAGCCAGGACGCTGGACCCTGAGGCCGGGGTGACCTTCCCCCCCGTCGGCTGCATTCTGGAGCACTGTCGCACATCAGAGCTGGGAGGAGGTGACTCTGCAGGACTCCTTGGGGAGAAGATGACCAGAAGCTTCCCATGTGGACCCTGCCAGACTTCGCCACTCTCTCTTTAGCTGGTTCTAGTTTGTATCCTTTTGTTATAATAAAACTGCCGTTGGAAACACAGTGCTTTCTTGAGTTCTATGAGATATTCTAGTCAATTATCAAACATGAGGAAATCTTGGGAAGCCCGGGACTTGTAGCCAGGTGGTCAGAAGTGAGGGAGGCCCTGGGGACCTTGAACCTGACACTGGCATCGGAAGTCATGGGCCAACTTGTCAGTCTGGAGGACCGTGCCTCACCTGAAGCTTGGCCAACTCCCCTGCAATATGTGTCAACCTGAATGAGCCTCAAAAACACAAGGTTCAGAGAAGAAAACAAGTCTCACAAAATTCAATACAGTGTGATATCGTTTATGCCATTTTTAAAAAGAATAAAACAATGTCATATATTGTTTATTAAGTTATATGTACATATACACATAGAGTCTATAATATATTTAGAAGTGTATAAAGTGCATAGGTAAATGCATATACTATATAGTTTATCTACAAATACATATGTTTATTCATGTCTCTTCATGTGCAAAGTATTGCAATATCAAACCGGAAGATACACACCACTTTCATAATAGTGGCTGCGTCTGGGGTCAGGATGAGGAAGCCAAAGTGACAAACTGTTAACGTTTGTTGATTGCGGGTCATGATTATTGGGTGCCTGTACTATTACTTTGTATGTTTTCCTGTATTTAAAATTAATGCAGAAAAATAAGAAATTGAGGCAAGGGAGACAGAGGTGCTTTCAGTGCACTGTGAGGAGACCTGGTGGGTGGAGCCTGGGACAGAAACACCTGGAGAACAAGGTATGTTGGTGCCTTGTGGAGCTCCTCCCACGCGGAGCTCTCCAAGGACAACCAGAGTAGGAGGAATTCTCTGTCTGACCTGCAGAAGAAAAGGTTCAGGAGTTGCCCATCTTTGGATGGTCGTCAGGGAGGGTGCAGCTGTGGGACTGAAGCTGTCACTTCCGTTTTGGGGAGCTGTCTTAACAGCCTTTCCACCGTCCTTGGCGCTTTCGCCCTGTGACCCAGGGTGCACGTGGGTCTTAGGAATCACCCCGGCCTCCTGTGGTCTGATGGTCTGGCCCTCCAGCTGAGAACATCTGCAAGTCCCCCTCTCCTGGGCCTGGCGGTGATGCCGGCCCTGCCTCTCCAGCCTGCGAACTCTCTCCTCCCGTGGCTGTTGTGTCTTGTTGAGCATCCAGTTATGCTCCACGGTGGCACAGTCAATAAAAACCCCATCTGGCTCTCACATCCCAAAAGACGGTATATGCCTTGAAAGTTCATTTGTGCTGAGCTGAGCACATGCTTCTGAATCACAGGTGCCAACAGAGTCAAGGTGACATGGCAGGAACAGGAAAAAACCAGCCACCGGAACCGCAGGCGCCGAGGGGCCATATTTCACCCTTCGTCGGGAGGAGAATGAAGGCCACTTTCTGGTCCATTCAGGTGATCAGAGGAATTGAGGAAGCTTTGCAGGCACCCCTGCAGACCTGCGTGGGTCGGGCCATGTGGATATTTCACCCACAATACATCACCGACCGGCAAATTGCACTTAGTACTGTTTGATCTAATTGCGGACCCAGTGAAATAGACCAAATGTCACAGATTCACTATCTCAGAAACAACAGGCGTTTTGAGAGCCCACCCCCAAACCAAAATGCTGCTGGGACAATGTCACACCACAGGTGGACACTGCCCTCTCCCAGCTCCAGAGGGTCCTGGGCACCCATCCTGACCCAATAAAAGGTTGCCAGGTGAGAGAGCATCCTGGATTGGATAACGGGGCTGGGAAAGCCCGGGTTTCCAGAGTGGACATGGGCGTGGTGCCTGAGGAGGCACTGTGTCCATTTTATTTTGTTTAGGGGGTGCACGGACATGCTCTCTTTTTCTTCCTCTCATTTTCTGAGCATCTGTGACACGCCGAGTCCTGAGCTCAACACTGGGGCGGGCTGTGTTAATCAAGACGTGGGCCCTGCTTTCCAGGTTTAGAATATGGCGAGGGGCAGATGCAAAGCAGTAAACACACAGGTGATTTCCGATGGTGAAAGCTGGTGAAGTGGGGGGCAGTCCCTGAGGATGGAGGTGTGGGGGGTGAGCTGTAGAGGGCACGGCAGGGTGAGGAGAGGCGATGAGGTCCATGGTCAGAGGACGTGGTCACGTGAAGAGTGTGAGAAGCTGCCGAGTGGACACTGGGGAGGGCTGGACGTCAGCCGGTGTGGACAGAGGGGCAGGCAGGAGAGACGGCAGCGGGGAACAGGGCTGGAGAGACGGGCAGTCTTATAGATCAGTAGGGATTCGATTCTCACCAGCGAGGGAGTGCAGGGAGGGAGAGAGAGACAAAGAGAGACAGAGGCAGAGACACACACACAGAGCCAGAGAGGAGAGAAGGAGGAGGCGGAGGAAAGGAGGGTGGAAGAGAGAAAAAGGAAGAGAGAGAGAAAGAAGGAAAAAAGGAAGGAAGGGAATCGCTGACACCACGTTACAGGGCTGTGGTGCAGCGGCCCGTCTTCCTGGTCACTGGCTCCTTAGGTGACCACAGGATTCCAGGAGCCCACAGTGTTTTGAGTGCTGCGCCTGGAAACCACTCCCTCACGTCTGTCTGACACGTTATCTCCCTTTGACACCATCTCTATCTCTCTGACTTTCTGCTTCTGTGGCCCCAGCCTGGCTCCCTGCCTCTGTCCCAGGACTTGACATCTAGTTAGACTTTGCATCCAGTGACTGAGCCTTGGCATCTTCCATCGGTGTGTGCCTGGGGTCTCCTCCTGGTCCAGTCCTGTCCTTGCTGCTGGCAGTGTATCCTGCTTCTCCTGCATTCGTCCAGGAGGGGTGGACAGTCGCTGACACAGGCCTCCAGGGGCCGACTTCAGGGGGCCTTGCAGCAGCCCTGCACTCCAGGTCCCTAGAAGTCAGACATCCCTGTGGAGGTAATACATTTCATAGCAGCCAGAATTGGTGGGCAGCGTCTACCCATGCATTGCACGCGATAACCCACCACCCACCGTCAGGGCAACTGCCTGTGAGTGTGAATGACAGGCTCGTCTGATGACAAATGGGACCCCCGGTTCCACGCCTCTTGCAGAATTCTAATTATGAATTCTGTTGATAATTCTAATAAAAACTTGTGATAATTAAATTAGAATCAGCCTATAGATTTTTAACATGAAAGGAGAAACAATTTGCTGAGATAAGTCAATCTGGAAAAAAAAAGGAAACGGCTCGTATTATGTACTTATGAAGTAGAAATTCATTTTCTCATCCAATTTTCGCTTGCTAATTCATGTTGGGTAATGGGTCTGTCTGACAACAATAAGAACCTCTGATAGAAATGTGGCCACCGTCTCACTGTCAAGTTCCCTCAGACCCAGGTCAATGATTAAACATGGTCATTAAGCTTTTCATTTGACCGACCCAGGCTAATTATAGCGGGAGTGGGTTTGCCGGTGAATTCCCTGGCTCCCCACCTTTCTGCGCCCTCTTTTTTATTCTTTATCATTGTTCCCTAAATGTTACCCATCCTCTGCACGTGATCTAGAAGCTCCTTCCTCTCAGAAGTGTCCAGCGGTGGCCTCTGGGCGGTGTGACGGTCACCGTGTCCCCTTACGTCCTCTCCCGTGACTGCGATGTTTCCAGCGCTGTCCTCGGGACGGGTCAGGAAGGAAGGGAAAACACCTGCCACGCTGATCCCCTGCTTGCTTGGCAGTCTGTTTGTGGAACTGACGGGGCCCCTGCCCAGCCTCCAGGGGGTCCTCCACCAGCCTGGCCGCAGCGTGGGTATAGGAGTCATGCTGGTGGTGGGAAGGCCTGGAAGGAGACAGAGGCTGAATAAGTTACCGTAGTGAACAGTGGGATTGAGGAAGATTTGCTCGTTGGAAAACAAAAGAGAAAGAGGAGCAGAAAAGGGAGGTGGGCACTAGTTTGGGGGAGAATTAGTGAATTATTTGGGATTGGAAGTTGAGCAGGAAATGACGTGAGAGGAAGGGTTTGAGGACAGCGTCTGGCGCAGGAGGGACAGAGTGAGCGGGAGGGCAAGGGCGTTAGAATGGAAGTGTGTGTGCCGGTTGTACGCTGCGTCCTCTTGGAGGAGCTCCAGTAAAAAATGGAAAGGACCTAGTTTTCCTTTGGCTGCTCCGTGTGCCTGTGTGGGCGTGATTCTTCATGTGACCCCAGGCGGGGACCCGGTCACGAGGACCACCCCTTGTCTGGGTTACAAGTTATGGGTCACGTGGCCCCTTTGCACAGGACCTGGAGTCACAGACCTGGGCTTGAATTCCAGCTCTGCCGCCTGAAAGCTGGGTGGGAGACTCTGAGCAAGTTGCTTAGCTTCTCTAAGCCTCAGTGTCCTCAACTGTGAAATGGGCACAGCTACTAAGATTGTTTTGAGGTCAAGATGAGATAAATAGAGGTGAAGATGTGGTGCAGGGCTTATCACGTGGTAGGCAGTTGGTGGTTAGCAGATTTGTATTTCTTTGTCCTCTCTCTTCCCGCCTCACGTTTGTGTCTTACACTCCAGCTGTTGTGCCTGCCCTTGTGAAAAGGACCGTGTCTTATGGTTAGTTTGTGCCCCAGAGCCTTCCCAGGTTGGGGTGCACAGTGGGAGCCCAATGAGGCCAGCTGATTGGCGCATCCACCCAGGCAGGCTCTTTCCTGTGCTGCTCTGGAGCAGTCCTGACACAGACACTCAGAGGGGCACCGTGTGGTCCGCACATGCGCCCGATGGAGCCCCTCGCTGGTCGTGCTGACCCGCGCCTGAGCTTCCGGACTCTGACTGCAAGAGCCTCACGAGGGGCTGAGCATTTGGCCTGCTTTGCTCATCCCCTAGAAACAGCCCAGGCACAGATGGGCTGTCCTGTGAGGAATCATAAATTCATAATCACATTTAATTCCTCAACAAAAAAGACACATTTGTCTGAGGGCTAAATACTGAAAAATGCATAGAGCAGGGAAAAAATCGTCAACAAAAGTTTAACTTACAGGCCCATGACTAATGATTTATTTAGGGTGTTGTGTGTTCTGGCTTGATCACAGCTGACCGTGTTTGAAAACAACCAGACTGTGCAGGACGCACAGCAGAGGTGCCCTTGGGGCAGCCTCGGCTGGGCGGGTGGACACAGGCCCATGTTTGTGAGCCCAGGGACTTTGGCAGTTACAGCATCTCCCTGGACCTCAGTTTCCCCACCTGCACAAGAGGAGCTGAGCCGCCATGTGGGAAAGGACCAGCACCAAAGCCAAGTGCCACTGCACCTTAGCTTCTGTTGTCGTTGTTTCTGTATTTAGGAGTGCGAATACCATTTGTTCTTCCTGAAAAATAATATCTTAATTTTTTTGTACTCTGAAGTGAGATAAATATTTTAATTGACTGATACAGTGTATTCTGCATCTGACGTCCTAATGAACGGTGAACACATTTCCATTTATTTATGAATGGTCTTAAAAGAACCAGAGACTTCGTTTTGCAAAAATGTATCCTTGCCACCGATGGACCTGTCATTCGTTACTGTGGACGTTAGCTCTTTGAATGTGTATATTCACCAAAAAGGCAGAGGGAGTTGTGTGACCTTGAATATTTGCATTAGACTCACAGGTCGCCCATGAACATGAGCTCTTGTACCAAAGCTACGAGCAAAGGTCACATGTCAGACCAGTTCATTCAAGCTTGCACCTTCTCACTTGGAAGAGGTTTTACAGAGAAAAAATAGGGACAGAGGCTTGGACCAGAGACCCCACAATCTGTGATGCAGGCCCAATACCTCTTCTTTCTGGCTGTTTTAAGATAAATAGCCCCAAAAGTGTAAATGTTGACTGAGCTTGATACCATAATTATGAAAAGAAAATACAGCTCAAAAAATAATCAGCAAAGAGAAAGCAGAGGTTTGCTGATTGGTGGGTGTTTGGCTTTTCCACCTGCTGGTCCCAAAGCCCGGAGCTGAGCATTATGCCTCTATTTCTGCTGCCTCTTAGATCCTGAAGGAGCAGCGAGGGCCACCGTGGTCTCGGTTTCCCTCAGAGTACCAAGAAGTCACTGAGGATAGTAGACAGAGGGGTGAGATGAAGAGGTAGAATTTTGGAAAGTTCACGTTGCCTGCTGTGTGCGGGGGCTTTTAACAGGCTAGGAGTGCCCGTGAGAAGGTCCCTAAGACTGGGGAGGCAGAAGAGATGGGCGGTGTGTGCGGCGACCGATGGAAGGTTCCAAGGTGTGCCCCTTCTGGTGGCTGTGGCAGGTATCCTTTCAACTGGGGTGGAGCCTTTTGACCAATTTCTCCCTTGAGCAGAAAGGAGCCCAACTAGAACCCTCCAGCTCACCACCTTCTTCCACTGGGAAATCAGGCAGAAAGGTGGGACCTCGCCTTTGACACACGCAGCCCACCTGCGGCAAAGGTTAAAAAGTAGAGGTAGTGTTTGGACCTGAACTTGCACTCTTTAGAAATGGAAGTTAACGTCAAATGGAACAGTATTTACTGTAAATGGTGAATGCACCAGGTATGGCAAAATAACTTTTTTGATGTTGGCTCTTTCTTTGAACTTTGAAGGGCCCTCTCCTTCAGCTGGCTTCTTTTAAGCCATCCACCCTTTCCACTGTCACCGTCACATCACAGATTAAAGCCCTCTGCACCTGGCCTTTTTTATCAGTGCTCCCTGCACAGGTGAGATGAAAGTTGAGGCAGAAAACAGCATCATGTCCATGAGTAAGATGAGAAATTGATTGAATGAATGGGTGCCAGGGAGAGGGACCCTGATAAACAGGGTCTGCGAGGAGATGCAACTCATGGGGAAAGAATTAGGGTTCAAAGTCTTCCTATTTGGGACGGAGCACACAGAGTCTCGGGTCAACCTTTCTAGGGCATAACATTGTCAATTTCTTAAGCTTATTTGTCACACTTGCATGGATGCCATAATCAGTTATTTAATTATGATGTGTAAAACCAGAAAGTAGTGAGGATACAAATGATAAAATTTAATGGTTTTGCTACCCCAAGGTAATGAACTTTCATCCTGACCTCTTGTGTTGGGACTGGAACACAGGTTCCTGTAAAACAACCCTCGGTGGGCAGAGCTCAAGATGTTGGGAGTGTTAATCACACATTTGGCATGTGAGCTGTGAGGGCTGGAGGGAGACAATAAGCCTGGCACATGAGAGTGACCGTAACTAGACACTCGGGCTGGCGCTACTCCAAGGCTTCACTGGGCGCCGGCTCTGTAACTGGCTCCAGCACAGGTGAGGAACCAACCGGAGGCCGAGGATGCCAAGGAGCTTGTCAAGAGGGACACCTCTGGAAGGTGGTGGAGGCAGGTCTTCAATCCGGGTCAAGCCTGTGGGATCGCTCTGAATTACTGCCTATAATAGTTCATCCCAGTCTACATGGAGAAGAGATGGTAGCGGACCCCTGGAATCAGGACGCTAATGGCAAAACCGCACAAATGCTCTCCCTCAGCTCAGTGCCCACGGCCAGGGACGTGCCCCGTCAGCAGCTCTTAACTGTTCTCTGTAAACTACTTACAGATGGTGTTTACTTCATTGTAAACACAATCTAAAATCCTCTTTTAAGATACTGCCATAGATGGTTTGTGTCCCCCAAAATTCAAATGTTGAAACCTAATCCACACTGTGATGGTTTTAGGAGGTGGGCCTTTGGGAGGTGATGAGGTCACGAGGGTGCAGCCTCATGATGGGATTCGTGCCCTTATGAAAGAGACGCCACAGAACTCCCTGCCCCTTCCACCATGTGAGGACCCAGTGGGAAGACAGCCGTCTGTGAGCCGGGAAGTGGGTCTACAGCAAACACCATATCTACAGCTGGTGCCATTATCTTGGGCTTCCAGCCTTCAAAACTGTAAGAAATTGATTTCTTTTGTTTATAAACCACCCAGTCAATGGTATAGTTACAGCAGCCTGATCTGACTAAGATGGATACTTAGTTCTTTGAGAAAGCAACATGTTGGTGTTTGGGGCTGAGCATGAGATATATATATGGAATATATTTATAACAGGTTTGGAATATGCTGTTTCTTATTCACATCCATGGAAATAGTCAAATGAGATTAGAATAGTTTCCTGTGGCCAGTGTAACAATTACCGCAAATTTGATGGCTTAAAGCAACAGCAACTTATTCTCTCACTGTTCTGGAGGCTAGAGGTTCAAAATCAAGGGGGCCGCAGAGCCATGCTCACTCTGAAGGCTCTAGGGAAGGATACTCCCTGCCCCTTCCGGCTTCTCGTGGCTCCGGGCATCCTTGGCTATGGTATCACTCCGGCCTCTACCTCATCTTCACATCACCTTCCCCTGTGTGTCTGCGTCTTCTCTGCCATCTTTTATAAGGACACTTGTCACTGAAAGTAGGACCCACCTGGGTAATCCAGGATGAGCTCATCTCAAGACCCTTAACATAACTACACCTGCAAAGACCCTTTTCCAAATGAGGTGATGGTCGCAGGTTCTGGGATGTGAACATAATTTGGGGGTACACTATTCAACTTTGGAATGAACGAGCGATCATTCATTCAAAGCACTTGGAGCAATGCCTGGCACCAGTGAGAGGTCCAGGAATGTTAGCTGTTGCTATAATGTTAATAATGATTGTTTCCTGAGGGAGGTCTTGGGGAACCCTCTGGCCCTTTGGTTAAGCTGAACTCATGAGAAAGGAGAGCAGGCATAATGGGGTGGGGGGAAGAGGGCCGGGGGTCTGGCGGCCCCCATTCTCACCCAGCACCACTGCCTGGCTGGCCGAGCACAGGTGGGGGCTCCCTGCCTCGGCCCCCATCATCCTGGGGAGGACTTGTCTCTCAGCAGCTGCTTCTTTGTGCCTTTGGAGCAGGTGTTTTGAGAATTTCACATGTTCTCCATCCTGAACTTGGCTCTCCTGCCCCAGGCCACAGTGCTCCTGCAGTTCCTAACCTCGGAGCTGCTGGTCACCTGCCCTCACAGGAGTGGCCAGTGGAGCCCAGGAAGATGGTACCACTTAATAAACACCCTCTTCATTGTCCGCCCAAGCTCCTGGTCCATGACCGCTGTCAGAGCCGCTCTGAGCATAGTATTGGAGGAAACGTTCATGAGGCTGTTTGAACCCAGTGGAGTCTTCCTCTTTTCCAAGCCCTTGAATTCATTGAACTCACCACAGGCGGACAGCTGGGCTGCTGCAGGACCAGGGTTGAAGGGCTTGGATCCGACTTGCTGCTGGCGCTCTAAAACAGGCTTTGGTCCTGAGCCCTCATGGACCACCTTCTCACCCGAGGCTCCAGCCTGACCTCTTCAATCCCGGGGTCAGCCTGCTGGAGCTGATTCCTGTCCTGTGTTTGTTCACCGTGTATTAATCGCATGCCCACCTTGTGCTAGGAGAATAATACTGCCTTTAGGCCGCCTACTGCCTGACAGGAAAGACTGATGGGGGAAGAAGTGACCCCTCATCGGCCTCCGTCAGCCGGCTTCTAGGGTTATAGCCTCTCTCCGTTCACAGGAGGCCCACCTCCCGTGCCCACTCCCCAGCGCTTGGGCTTCTCCAAGCTGTGAGTTGTACGCTCACCAAAAGTCGGTTCTAGTTCCCATATCTGTTGATGCCAGTCGTACTAGCTGGCGTAATTATACCGTGCAATTAACTAGTACATAAAACAATGCCATCTGAGTGCAAACAGGAAGAAGGCTGTTGTTTCTATAAAAACAGTTGAATTTTTGGAAAGACTCAAAAAAGGCAAGGTACTAAAATCTTTCCTTCAAATGTTGTTTCTGTGAGACAACAGTAAGGGATTGAAGGAGAAATGTCACAGTTCTGACTGATGGCTGAACCAACTGTCGCTTCAGGTTTCCTGTGAGTTCTTGTGCCGGGTTAAGTAAACAGGAAATGACGTCGTGGCTGTGGTGGCTGCAACACCCCAAACCTGAGGGTGAGGGACTTCTTCCTGGAGGGTCAGTGTGCAGTTGAACACATGTCTGCATGTTTATGTCCTCAAGCTTAAGGCATATAGCACTTTAATGGTTTTCTACTTTATGAGACTTTTAAAATTCACTGTTTGGTCCCTATTTTGTCGGATAAGAGGGTATCTGCTGAGTAGGTGTCGTGGTCGAGGGACCAGGCACCCCACAAGAGCCCATGGGAGGTTCAGATCACGCTGAGGTCCAGGGCCTTCATCCACAGGCTTCAGGTGCCAGGGGTAGCATTGCCCCCCGGAGCCGTTTGAGGATCAAATGAGACAGTGGCGTGGACAGGTCTCAGTGGTGCCTGGCTCATGCTAAGCATGAAGCCCTCTGATTTTAATTGTTATTGTTCAGGGAGGAGGAGGTATCCAAAAGGAATGATTATCTACTCCTTTAAGAAATTAAATATATCTGTGTATATGTATTTCTCTCTCCGTTCCTTAGAGGATAACCCCAAGGATGACTTTCCTTTCAGTCTGTTTTTAAAAATAATCCTGAAAACTCACTTCCTGAGAGAGAAAAAGGAAGTGTAGACAGAAAATGAAGTGTAAGAAGCAGTTAGCCTGCCTATCGAGCCTCTTTAATGTCCCCAGGATGGCTATCAACTGGCCTCTTGGCAAGAAAATGCCATGTCCTACCGATCGGAGTAGCCACCTGGACTCACACAAAGCATCGGTGTGTTTTACTTGCAAAACCTGTCCCACCAGAACTTCCCTGGTGGTGCAGTGGTTAAGAATCCGCCTGCCAGTTCAGGGGACATGCGTTCGAGCTCTGGTCCGTGAAGATCCCACATGCCATAGAGCAACTAAGCCTGTGAGCCACAACTACTGAGCCTGTGCTCTAGAGCCCATGAGCCACAACTACTGAGCCCATGTGCCACGACTACTGAAGCCTGCGCGCCTAAAGCGCATGCTCCGCAACAAGAGAAGCCACCACAATGAGAAGCCCGCGCACCACAACGAAGAGCAGCCCCCGCTTGCCACAACTAGAGAGAGCCCGCTCACAGCAACGAAGACCCAACGCAGCCAAAATAAATTTAAAAAAAAACCTGTCCCACCTGGTGTCTAGTTAGAAGGCAGTACCTTTCAAAAGGTAAAATATAGCTCATGTAGATTATTTAACTATTTTCAGTTCCTTCTATAATAAAAAAATAAACATATAGCACTGAAATGAATGATTTATGGAAACACATAAAGGAACACATTTTCCCAGCAAGTCACTGAAATTTAATTTAGAGATGTAGACCCAGATGAAGGGATGCATTTTAAAGTTGCTTGTTTCTCCTCTTTTGGATGACTTTGCCTTGCTTTTGTGACAGCACCTGAGTTTGGGAAATGAGCTACAGAGTCTCCAGAATGGCCAGGCCTCCCTTTTGTGTAAAGCGGGGATCACAGTTCAGTCAGCAGCTGGGAGCCTGGAGGAGGAGGTCAGAGACAGGGACAGCATTTTTGATTTTGGAAAAGACGTGTCAGTTGTACAATAATCATTCCTCTTTGGACTTTGGCTTTTTTTTTTTTTTTTTTTTTTGCAGTACTTGGGCCTCTCACTGTTGTGGCCTCTCCCGTTGCGGAGCACAGGCTCCGGACGCGCAGGCTCAGCGGCCATGGCTCACGGGCCCAGCCGCTCCGTGGCACGTGGGGATCTTCCTGGACCGGGGCACGAACCCGTGTCCCCTGCATTGGCAGGTGGACTCTCAATCACTGAGCCACCAGGGAAGCCCTGGACTTTGGCTTTTTATACTGAGCTCTGAAACCATGGATGCATCAACTATCTCATCATCTCTTAGAATCTTCAGAGACACCGGCATCAGTGGTAGGGATGAGTGGTCATCAGAAGCTGCTTGTTACCTTTTCCTGTGCGTTTCTTCTGTGAGCTGGTTGCCTTCCGCTGATCTGGATGAAGGCCACAGACTCAGAGAACAACATGTAATAACAGAGAAAAACACGTGAGCAATTTTCTCAACGCTTTTTCCTGCTATTACATCATCATTACCACTGTCACTGTCAAGAATAACTATAACAATGTTGACATTTCCTAAGCTTTTCCTAGTTGCTGGGAGGCAGCATGGAGCTAGGGACTTTGTTTATCATCTCATGTAATCCTCGTTGGGCCCCTGTGGGGAGTGTGTCTTTATTTCCATTGGACAAATAGGGAAAGAGGCATGAAGACATTAAAAACTTACCCATGTTCTCAAAGTTGGTCGTCAGGGTGTGGGATTTTACACAGCCTACACGGATGTTCCATAGATGCTGGGAAGACATGAGACTCCTGGGTCAGAGCCCAAGGGCTCACAGCACATCCAGCAGCAGGAACATCCTGTGCACATTGGTTTCTCACCCTGCCCCAAGTCCAAGGGGGCCTCCTAGGGTGTCCAGGTGGATGCTGCATACTTGGTGGTTTGCACCACAGCTGAGGAACATTGAACTTAGGGAATCCACTGCCTATCTAGTAAGTGCTAAGCAAGCCTGCTCTTTGTTTCAGAGGGGCAAATACCGCATTCCTTGAGGTCGTTCGCTACAGCAAACCCTGAGAAAAGGTCTGGGTAGAGCGTGTCCAAGTCTTTGCATTCTTAGCATCCCCAGCGCGAGTTTCTCCCGTGGAAGAGTTTCTTCCCGTGTGGTATGTTTGGGGGCAGGTGTCCTGACACCAGCGCCTGGGCTGTGGACCGTTCCTTTGCACGTGGCATGGGAGGTGGAAGGTGCAGACCATTGCTGAGTGCAAAGGACACTCAGTCCAATCAGAGTTTGGTGAGACTCTGCGTTTTCAGTCAGCTGTCAAAGCTGGGGGGTCTGTGCAGAGCGATTTTAAAGTGAACGCCCCTCTGGAGTGAAATGCGATTTCCATGACTGCACTTGAGGTTTGGGTGATACTGAGCATATTTCATCTACCATGGTGATGATATCCCTTCTTGTCATCCTGAAGAAGGACTCATGTCATTCCATTAACAAGTCCCCCCTTCTGCTAACTGCACGCATCTTTCATGCACACCTGGGACAAGACCTCCCACTACCCCTCCTTGTCATCCATAGACCCCGTGGTCCCTCCTCATTGTTGAAGGTGTTTGCCCACATCTCCCTACGCTCCCTCCACACAGCTCTGGGGATGTTCTTGGGGATTTCTGCATCTTTTAGATGATCTTCCCAAGATCCTGAGCGCTCAGTTCTTCCACCTTTCCTCCAACGATCTTGTATTTGTTTCTACCTCAGACACTCAGTTCTACTGGTCAAACTCTGGACTATTAGTTTTCAACCTTGGGGAACTTTAGAAAATTCCTGTGTGCAGGCTGTGCCCCAGAACTTTTATATCAGAATCTATTCGGATCAGGCCTAGGCAGCAGTATCTTAAAGCTCTCCAAATGATTTCATTGGGTGGCCAAGGTTGAGAACCTCTGCTCTTGACCTTGCACCCCCTATAAGTTCAGTGTCAAGTATCCCACTCATGAAAACTACACATGCCATTTTCCAGCTACCCCAACTCCCATGATTCGTCAGTTTCATCCTGATCTACATTCCTTCCTTAGTTTCTTTTCAGTTTTCGTATCATCACTTCCCTTCTTATCTTGCTTACATTGCACAGTGCTGCATGGGAGCTCGCCCTTAAATACACTCTTGGCTGTTGCCCATTCTCTTGGCTGCATTAATATGGCAAAGCCCAACTACGTGAAATCCAACCCCTCACTTCTTGCTGTGCCAGGCAGGTGAATGTTTCTAAATAAGCAAAGTAGAAACAAACAAACAAAACCACTTGATCAGTGCCCTGTATTTATTTTAAATGAAGGACCGTATGTGTCTCTCTTTCTGCCCCTCAGTCCTATAATGCTTCCGTTGTCTGCTCGCTTATCCAGTATCCGTGATAACTGCCCCACACCTTTTCTTCTTCTCAAGCCACCCACACCTCCTTGGCTGCATCCGTTCCCAGCTCTTGACCTTGTTCCCTATTTCACTGAGAAAAGAGAAACACTCCAAGGAGAATTGTCATATTTCCCCGTCGCCATGCGTATCCACCAAACTTAATCTGGTACCCAGATTCTGCCTTCTCTCCTGCCACTGCCAACCTCTCCATCTGTCCACGAGAGTCAGCCCCTCATACCTTCTCACACACAGCTCTCCAGCAGCTTTCTCTTTTGCACTGTTCAGCATCACATTTCCTCCATCCATGCAAATATGTTAAAATATGTCCTATCTCAAACAAACACCAAAAAACCTTTTCCCTTTAGTCATTGTCCTACTTCTCTACACTCCTTTATAATATTATAAATGCATGCAAATGATGTCAATTTCCATTACCTCATCTTCTCTCCTCCCAGACCCTCAGGAATCTCTGTGATCATGCTTTCATTCCCATCCCTCCAAATAAACAGGTTTTATCACCATCTGCATGATCTATGCACTGCTAAATCTAGGGATCTATTCTCAGTTGCATCAGGCATTAAATATTACTTCCTCCTTCTTGAAACACTTTCTTGACTTGGCTTTGGGGACGTTATTTTCTCTTAGTTTTCTTCTAGCTCCATGGCTAGTTCTTCTAAGATGTTACTTTTTGTCGCTGCCCCCTTCTCACCTCCCGGACCTCTAAATGTTAGAATGATCTGGTGCGACGTCTGCCGGCCTCTGCTCTATCTACACAAACTCCCTTGCTCATTTCATAGTCTCCGATTTAAATCCCACCCACATTTCCCCTTAGCTGACCAGATGCCGTCTCAAGCTTGACCTGTCTGGAACTCAACTCCTATCCCAAATTTCCTCTCCTACAGTCTTTCCCACCTTAGTAAATTTAAATGTGATCGTTCCAGGTGCTCCAACCAAAAATGTGCATCCTCCTTCTCTAACACCTCACATGTAATCCGTCGGAATGCCCTTCAGCCCTACCTTCAAAATGTGTCCAGAGTCCAACTACACAGCTTCTAGCCAGCATGGCCACCACCCTGAAGAACTGCACTGGCCTCCTCACTGGATGTCCTGCTCTCTCCCCTCCCCCACCTCACTGTCCACACAGCAGCCGAGGAGCCTATTAGGGGCAGGTGGGGTCATATCCCTCTGCTTCTAACCCTCCAGTGGCTCTTTTCTCACCCAGCGGGTCACGTGGAAGGATGAGGGAGGACCTCATAAACCATGCCAAACTGCAGGCTCTCCCTCGAGACTGGAGAATCTTAGAGCTGGGGAGATCAAAGAGAGCAAAGATAATAACAAGAGGTGCTTAGTTCTGGTCCCATTCCTTGGATGCCGAGCATGCGCTTACTGTCACGTCACTTTGCTGTCACCAGGGAAGGCTTCCTGGGCTAGGACTGTGGGCTGCGGGTCTGTACACCATGAAGGAGGGGTGGTCGTAGGGGGGAGAGACTAGCATGGCGGGTAAATGAATGTCAGTGAGTCCACTCTGGAGCAGGAAAAACAACACACTAAAAATAAAGGGAGTAGCTGGACTAGTCAAAGGCCGGGAGGGACCTTGTGTTATTATGGTTTTGTGCCCTGACCCTGTGCTCAGCCTTTGTGAGGAGTAGGGGAGGGGGCAGCTGATGCAGATGCTTCCCTGCTTTTAAAGGGCTTATAGTCTGGAGAACCTGCCCAGAATTCCCAAGAGGGCTCTGAACTGGCAGATGGCAGCCTTGCAGCAAAGAGTTTGGTTCAGGACGAAGGTATGTGTCTTGTTGCACAAGGGAACTTACCGATGCCAAATGACGCATTGGAGGTGACATCTGGGTTCCTTTATGTTCAGTCCAGTCAGACTCGTGTGACATTCATGTGTCTGATTTCCTTCACATCTAAGCATTAAGCTAGGGGGCCAGATGATTGATTATTGATTGCTTCATTCATTTATCCATGTTAATTGAACACCTATTATATACCAGGCACTGGGCTAGCCATTGAGTGTGGCAAGCCAGACTAGCCTCTGACGTGCAGTGTACTCACCCGTACTGAGAGTGTCCCAACACCAAGTCTCCAGAACGGTCCTTCCGATGCTGTCTCACTGCCCCTCTTCACAAGGTCCCTGCAGGGCTTACCTCTGCAGCTGCCTCCATGTATGCCCCATCCCTGTGGTGTGCTGTCTTCCTGTGGGTGGGGGAGATGTGAGACGGGAGGCATTGAAAGCTTCAGGGGTATCCATTCAGAGCAAACAAAATACACAGACGGTCTTTGAGCACTGCAATTCCCACTGTTCCATCTTGATTGTGACAAATATGAACCATCATTAGATCCATGTTGGTGGAATAATTGCTCACAACTGGATGAAGTACGTGGCTGAAAATGGCAACTCTCGTCATGCGACTGCCCAGCGTTATTTAAAACCACCCCGTTATCCAGAGAAGGAGGAAGAAAGAGCCAATCCGTGGCCGAGATCATTCCTAGATGATCCAGTCTTTTGTGTCTGTTATTAAGCCCTTCAAAAGTACACTGCTTCCCTGGAGAGAAAATATATTTACATAGTTCCCAGCCGCTCCACCAGAGCAGCGGTCCCAAGCCGGGGAGGAGGGTATTATGCACACTGCAACCAAGTCCAATTATATTGAAAACTAACAGCCCGATTTCTCTGCCCCTGCAGTTCCCAGACTGTGAAGAGAGAAGGAACAAACAGACCAAGAAAAAAAAAAAAAAAAAAGGTGACAGCACCTTAATGATGAGAGTGTGAGAGCAGTCCCGTCTCGTGTTCTCGCCCTTCCTCTTCCTGTGTGGGCGTCTCTGCGGAGAACAGGCATAGGTGGTGGCTTTTGAGCCCCCTCCCCGCCCCCCACCCTTATTAAAAGGTGCTCCTAAGTGCCTCCCTGCCTCCCTGCTTGCCTTGAAATGTGTTTTGAAAGAAATGGCCTGGAGAATCGCCAGGTTCCTCATCCTCTTTCTTTTCAGTAATTAACTTTCTTGAGTTCTCCCTCCAAAATGAACAGTAGGGGGCATTCGTTCCGAATAAAAATTGCAGAAGAAAAAAAACAAAAAGAAAAACAAATGGGAATTGGAATAAATAGCATTGCATTGCTTGATAAATGCATTTGCAGCTGCAACAGAGACTCCCACCTAAGGAGATATAATTAGGAACCTGACCTGGTGAAACCAATGCCACTGTTGCCACAGAAAAATGAATAGGCTAAGCAGGGCCTGGGGTGGGTTATTTCCATGTATTTGTCCTGGAAAAGTTAATCAAAGTGAAGCAGAGACGGGAGAGCCAGGGTTATTCTGATAGTGTTAAAAAATTCAATTCCTGTTAGCCCTTTGCAATCTAGTCACATCTCTCTCTTTCTCTTTCTACCTCTCTGTTGAATCTATGCCTACGTGTATGTTTCCTTTGTGAAACATGATTTCACCCTTTAATTTGTATAAAGGGCCGTACAATTCTTTGGAGATGTGCAGAGGTGAGAAAGGTGATTGCAAGGGAAGAGCCAGTGTCTCCCCACCTCCTCAACTTCCATCCTCAGGGCTGCCCAAGACGCACAGCTGGTACCGTTTTACTTGGACCAGGTATGGGCGAGGGTGTGGCTCCTGTGGCTGTAATTGGTGTGGCTTTGCCTAGTGGTTGTCTCCAGGAAGCTTAAGAGAGTCCACACCGGAGTTCCCGGGATCGGTGGAAGGACAGGCCAGATGTCGCAATCATCCTGCTCTCCTTGCCCGAGCAGATCACAGGGCTGTGACAGTGCTGTCCTTGATCCCACCTGCCATGCCCGAGGACGAGGGCTAGGCTGTGTTGCTCAGGGTTCAATGACCAGATAGAGACCCCTCTGCGGGTTGAGGCGGGAATGGGTTCAGGGCCGAGGACTCAGATGCTCCCTGGCTGGGCTCTGGCTGGGCCCTGGGATGCCTCCCCCAGCACAGTGCGGTGGGCGGCCAAGGCCACCACGGACCGGAAGACTAAGATTTTCTGTGTGTGCGGTCGCCGTAGTACCAGGTGATCCGGCAGGGCCTCTACCCCACGCAGGACCCTGATTCCGGTGTGGGGTCCTCGTCCCCTTCTCCCCCACCTCCCTGCACCCATGCACATGAGCACTGGGTCCCAGTTGGTTCACCAGTGGAAGTGTTTACCCAACCTCAGACATTTCCTTCCCTCCTCCAAGGTTTTGGCCAAATCCAGTTGGCACCATGCTCCACCTTCATGATTTTGTCATATCTTAATATCGCCTCTATTCTTATTCACTTATTTCCTCCTCTTAGTTGACTTTTAAAAAATAGTCTTTATTTGTGAGGGAAGTTTTAGATTCACAGCAAAATTGAGAGGAAGGTACAGAGACTTTCCATAGACCCTGTGCCTCACCCTCCAGCAGCCTCCCCCATTATCCACATCCCCACCAGACGGTACATTTGTTACAATGGATGAACCTACATTGACATGTCATATTTACTCAGACTCCATAGTTTACCTTGGGACTCACCCTTGGTGTTGTACATTCTATGGGTTTAGACATGTATCCATCGTTACTGTATCATACAGAGTATTTTCACTGCCCTAAAAATCCTCTGTGTTTCGTCTATCCATCTCTTCTCCTTCTGCCCAAACCCCAGCAACCAATGATCTTTTTACTGCCTCCATAGTCTTGCCTTTCCCAGAATGTCTTATAGTTGGAATCAGGTTGGCTTCTTTCACTTAGAAATATGCATTTAAGTTTCCTTAGTTGACTTTTAAACTGAAATGAATTTATTTTTAAAGGAACCAGTACCATAGATGGAAAACTAGTATCATTTGTATTAAAAGGAGATAACAGAAAGAGTGAATACAGTAAAAAGTGAATACATTTTTGCTAGATGTCATTAGTTATCAAAGAATTGGAGCCCAAGATCTGTTTCCTTTATTGAAAAGATAAATGAGTAAAATGAGGTGTCACGAGCCCAAGATCTGTTTCCTTTATTGAAAAGATAAATGAGTAAAGTGAGGTGTCAGAGATCCACCATCATGAAATGGAGACATCCTTCTTTATCAGAAGAATTGGAAAACAATTATAAAGGAACAATCCACATTGCCGTGTGTATATCAGCTAAGATGATGCCAGTACAACAGTGGCAGTGAGTTCACACTTTTAATTATTTTCTCATTTAATTTTACTCTGGAATGCATAATCCTATCCCCAGCTTAAAGACGAGGAAATTGAGGCTCAGATAGGTTAAATAATGTGCCAAATTGGGAAGGCGGTGGCGCCAGGATCTGAACCCAGCATCCTAGACCTCAGTTCTCACATCCGTGAATACCGTGTTCTGTCTGGATGGGAGAGGGAGTGGTTTTGTGTAAAGGTTCCCAGTTCCTGGCATTAGACTCATATGTGGGGTACGTAGTCTTTGCCTCTCCAGGGTTTTGATCAAGAGAGAGGTTTTCTTCGCTGATGCTGTCTCATTCCTGGAGATCTTAGAACAGTCTGCCCCCAGGCCCAAGGTGCTCGCTCTTGCCTACCTTTGGGTTGGCTCTCCAACATGGAATGTGGACAGACATCTGTGTGAGTGGAGCCTGCACTGCTGGGATTGTAGGTCTCACTGGGAAAAGCTCCTCCTTTCATAAGCACTTTCCTTTCTCAAGTGTCTATGGCAGGGAATCCGAAAGTGACATACGGTGACCTTTCTCTACAAAGCAGAGCTACCCAGCCTGGGGGTGCCTGTCTCCCTTAATGCCCGACACCTGGACAGATTAGGACCCAGACCAGGAATCGGTTTCTCAGAGAGGCTCTTCGGCAGCTCCGAGGTTCCTTTTTAATCACTCAATGGTGAAGGATGTAAACGGGTGAGTAGAATGCTTGCCTTCACAGTTGGATGATTTTCTGACCAGTAACCTGGGGAGGTGGCCTGCTGCTCTCTCCAGAAAGATAAGAGCTGTAAGTCCGTCACCTGTGAGCATCTGGCAGGGTTTATTATGCATGCAAATTTTATGCATGAAATTCAAACATGGAAGGAGGTGCCCCCCAACTTTTACGACTTGCGGATAAGTTATGCTGAGTTATGCATCTGACTAATGTCCTGGCAGTCTGTGAGCCTGTGTTTGGGTTTTCTGGGTTGCCTGTGTCTTTGGTTCTGAGCCAGAGGATTGATGCCATTCCAGGTCCTTGTTCTGAATCCCTCCTTTCTTCCCTTCCTCCATCCCTTCTTTCACTCAACAAATTTTAACAGTGTGACTCCTCTATGCCAGGCACTCTGTCGTGCATGAGAGCTACCACAAGGCTGGCTTCTGTTTCCATCAGGCCACGTGGCAGGTGGTTAGATGTGTAGAACTGGAGTGCAGGCTCTGAGTCCAAGTTCAGCCTCCATGCTTCCTACCTGTGCAAACCTGGGCAGGTTACCTCGCTCGGCCCTGCCCCACCTGGAAGTAGAGGCACTCACCTTCCAGGCTGTGGTTGTGACGACAAGATGTGCATATGTTTCAGGAAAGCAGGCATAATTACAGGGAGGTGGGGAGTGGGCATGCTGGGGTCTTTTTCCTCCCCATTATGGGGCTCTGTGGGAGGGGAAGATGGAAATGGACCCATGTGGAAAACTGGTGGAGGAAAGAGTGTCTCAATGGACATGGCCAAGGGATCCTGGCTTGTTGATCTGAGAAGGTTCTGGAAGCAGTGGGAACCAAAGTCAAATGGGCTATGCCATGATCTTTCGTAATCAGTCTGTTTCTCTGTTCTGTAGCCGGGGGTGGAACATAGGGTGACAGGACGAATCACCAGAGGAAGCAGTTGGCAAGGACCTGGCAGGTGACAGAGCCCCACTCAGGTGGCTGAGCTTTGGGAAGTATCTAGTTCCCATGGAGACTGGAGAGCTACACAGAGATGCCTTAGATATTGATAGCACAACATAGCAGGGGGCAGGGGTGATTAAACTGGTGAGGACCAAAGCCCAGGTGACACCAACCCACCAGGTACAGCATCTCGGTACCTGGCAGAGCAAGACAAGAGCTTGGTCCCATCACCAGCTGGGCTGAAGCTTCTGATTTGCCCTCTGCCCTCTCCTCTTTCAGGTCCACAGTCATCTTATTGGTGAGGGCTTTTCTGGGCACCTGGTCCTCTACTGCTCGCCCCTTACCCTTCTCTTTTCCTTGCTGCCTTTTCCTTTTAGCTGTTACCACCATCAAGCATACCATAGTTTTTAATTCTTTTTATTGTCCTTTGTGTGGTTTTACCTAGTAATATCGAGGTAGGAGAACTCATCGTCTGGCTCCCCGTGCCGAGCACACCATAAGCCCTGGATAGATCTTTCTTAAATGCTTAGCTGGGTAGATGATGAGTAAATGCCTTGATTACCAAGCTTATGGTGTCTGTAAGAAGGCGCATCCCTGGATCTGATGGGGCAGCAGGGTAACAGAATCTCCTACTCAGTCCCTCTGGATTTTCCTGTAGCAGATTTTCTTAAACTGTAGCCCAAGTAAATGTATTATAGAATTAATTGTGAAATCTTTAGTGCTTTGTAACAGGGACAGAATTACCTTGTGTAAAGCTGGCCTCGGAGTTATCCCTTTTTCCATCTTTTTCTTAGGGAACCATGGACAGAAATGTGAAGGTTTTTTTTTTTTTTAATGTCCATTTTAAAAAAGAGAGACTCTAAATAGTTCCCTCTATTCTATATTAGATACAAAAAATTCAGCCAGGGCCTTATTTTGGGACTTCTCTGTTCATTCCCATCCATGTATGTATTTATTCCTGTGTTTAATCATGAAATCAATCCACAGACACTTATTTAGTACCCACCGAGTTCTGGGTGTGATGTATGATAAAGAAGCCATACTCTTAGCCTAGATGCTTTGAAGGTCAAGGAGGACAATGGTGAGAAAATGGGCACTGGCTGTGGACATCAGGGAATTGCTGGTGGTCTTCCAGTGAGCATGTGTGAGTCTGTCCAGAGAGGAAGCAAAGGTGTAGATAGTGATGGACGTACGAACAGAAAGAATTGAGATAGTGAGTGGGTGCTATGTTTTTGAGAAGTTTGGAGGTGAAGAGGAAAAATCAAGGGAAATTTTGGGGGTTGACTTCGGGGGTTGTAAATACATTTTAAGTGTATGGAGAGTGGGCAAAGGAGAGGAAAGTTGATGATACAGGGAGCAGTGAGCCACTAAAGGTCTTTCATGCTTACAGGTCCTGCTGAAAGGGCTGACAATGAAGTAAGTGTACCTCTGAGGACTTTGGGGGACCCATCTTCCGCTAAACTGTGAGATCACCTTAAATGCTGGTGGGAGAGCCCTGAGCAAGTGTCCAGGGCTACTGGATGGCCTCTTATAAGATGAGGAGGGAGGGTGGTGGTGGTGTCAGGGGTGAGTGGGAATGCTTTTCTCAGGGATTCTTCCTTGGGATCATGGAGAAGTTTGTAGGCATCAACACGCCATCCAGTGGAGACAGCTTCTCCATCTGTGCCCCTAAAAGTCCAAAGCACAGGAACTCACTTAACAGATACGTATGGGTGCTTGAAATACGCAAAAGAAAGAAGACTTTCACCCCAATGAGCAAGGGTAAGAGATGTATAATCCACATTAGTGGGAGCAAGAAGGGAAGGGCAGACATCCCACTGACATTTCCACTCTCCTGGAGTTAATAGCTGCAGTCCTCTTGCTGTTACTGGGAGGCACCAGGGCTTCCAGCAGCCATGTGGGCCAATTAGACCTCTCTTTTCCCTGAGTCTCTATCAGCTATAGGTGCTATTACTCCATTAAATTTTTGCCGTTTTGATGAGTGTAAAGTGATAGCTCATTGTGACTTTAATTTGCATTTCCTGATGACTAGTGAGTTTGAGAATGTTTTTTCCTATGTTTGTTGGCCATTGGGATATACTCTTGAGAATTACCTAATTAAGTCCTTTTGTTCATTTCCAAACTACTTTATTGTTTCTTCTTCTTGTCATTTTTATAAGAGGTCTGTGCCTATTATAACTATTAACCCATGGCCTGTTATCTGTGTTGCAAATATTTATTTTTACAAATCCTTCATTTATCTGTTGACATTGTGCCATAAAAAATTTTTCGGTTTTTACGTAGCCAAGTATGACTCTCTTCTCTATCTCATTTTAAACAGCATCTGAGTTTCCAGTCTTGGTTACGGATGTGTCCCCTGCCACTAGATTCTAGATTTCCTCTGAGAGAACAGCCACCCCACAACATATACACCCGGTAGGGCCTTGTCTTTTGTGAAACGCCAGTTAAATTTGACATGGGAGAAATATGAACAGATAGGAGCTTGTTGCTTCAATATTATTTTATAATCCTGTGTCAAGAGCCCTTTGAGACTTGCTGGGAAACGAGCGTTTTGACAGAACTTCTGGCAGGAATTAGTTTGATGTGATTTCAGCAGTGGACAGTTGTTCCTTATCCTTCCTGCACCAATCCCCTCGTCCCTGGCCAGTGGCATCCCCAGTTTCTCTGAGGGGCATTATTGCCTCCTGGCCATCGAGGGCATTCTGAGCTAGACCCACGGCTGTCCTGCCTCCCAGCGGTAGCTACAAGCCAAGTCTGCACACTTGCTCTTCTGAGCTGGATGGAGGCCAAGAGGGAGGGAAAAGGGGCCACATGGCCGGGCTCATTTTTTTCGGGCTCAGATACCTTTTGTTTGGGCCTCCACTGCGTATGTTTCTCAGAAGCAGCTTGGTGAGCCCTGTCTGGAGCATCCTCCATTCACACTTTCAGACCATCTCCTGTTCTGGGTGTTTCCATGGCCCTGTCAGTCCCCAGCACTTTGGAGGTGTGTTAATACTTCACATAGTCCATGTTTGCATACCAGGCCTGGGTCCAGGATAAGCACTCAGACAGGCTTTGGCATCCGGGAGGAGCTCATCTGGCTGGAACTTTGGAGAACACAGGTGACCTCCAGACTTAGAGCAGACCCGGAACAGGTAGTATTTTTTTTTCTTTTATGAACTAATTTTTAATTTTATTTTATTTATTTTTAAATTTTTTTAAACGTCTTTATTGGAGTATAATTGCTTTACCGGAGCAGGTAGTTTGGTTCCTGATGTTCAGCCAGAACCCTGGAGTGTCTCACAGGGAGTGGGGCTGGGCATTTGCTAAAGAGCTCTTTCTCAGAGCTGCCTGCCTGTGTGGTTGGGCGAGAGCCACTTCCCTAGTGGCCAGGGCGGAGGAATGACATTGGCTGCGGGTGACAGTGGTGCTTTGAAGCTTCGATTCAGGTGTCCAGGGGAAGCGTTCTCAGAAGGTGATGATGAAGTACGTACTCAGGGAGCCGGGGGAGCGCGCAGTCTCTGCACTTGGATGTTGGTTTTCCACATTCAAAGCTGTTTACAAGGCAAGTTCAGTCCAAATATTGTATTATGTTTTATGGATGCAGTGCTGAACTGTTTGGCTTAGTTTACCCAAATTCAATAAAGTTGTTCTAGAAGAGATCGGGAGAGCCCTGAATGCCTGAAAACTGGGATTATGGATATTTTTGTAGGATGATTTAAGGCAGTTTGCCCTCTCCCACCCACCCCTTAGAGTCCAGAGGAAATGCACCCATTGCAGGGCTGGTTACTTTTATCTCCTCTGTGATCTAAGTCTTGGCAACATTCTTTTAGACCATTTCTTCGTTTACACATTTGTCCATTAAAAAATGTTGATATCACTCCTCTTATATAGGTTCCAGGTTGAACAGAACTGGAGGTGGTCCCCACCTGCCTTCAGGGAGTTGGAATCTAATGGAGAAGACAGATAACAGTTGTTTAAATTATATACATACATGTAAAATTCAATACGAATGAATGAGCACCAGGGAGGTGCAGGGCCTGGTGCTGTCAGAGCAAATGATGGGAGGATTTGAGCTGGTCTTGGCGAAGCCTTCCTGGAGGAGGTGATTGATTACTCTGAGAGTGGAGAGAAAGAAAAACGTTCCTTCTAGACGGAGAGGACGGCATGAGGAAGGGCCCCATGGCAGGAGGGAGCTTAGAATTCCAGGAACTGGAAGAAGATCTTAGTGGTTGGGAGGCACAGAGTAAGGGGGAAATAGCAAGAAATGAAGCTGGAGTGGTGGGCGGGGCCATACCCACTGGGCTTTGTGCCAGGTACAAGAATCTCAGCTCACCTGTCCAGCTGCCCACCTGTCTAGGATTCACCGGGAAGGCCGTGTGGACATTGGTCTTATGACTGGTGTTTCCCAGGCCTCCCCTTCACACCCAGCGCCATCCACCCAACCTGGCTCTCAGGCCGCTGGTGTTTCTACCCCTGGCTTGTTCTCCCAACACCTGCCCGGCACTCATACCTCCAGGGCTTTTTGGTTCCAGGCTCCCCACGTCTCCGCTTCCCACTCCCCGAGTCTGGCCCACTCACACTTCTCTGTAAGCCACCTTCCACCCAGATCCTCCGCTGCTTCCCGAATGAAGTGAGTCAAACGACCATCCCGGATGTGAGCCCCATCACCATGGTGACGGCGACTGGCTCTCTCTAACGTCTATCTTCCTCAAAGACTAAAAGTGTCAACAAGACAGGGCCCTGGTCTGGCTCCTTCCCTGTGGCAGCCCTAGTGCCCCGCACAAAGCGTGCACCAAAAACATAGGTGAAAAAGAGCAGCCCAGGCAGCTGCCTCCCCTCCCCCTCCGCAGACCCCCGCCAAGCGTGCCTGGGACAGAGGAGCCTGCCTTTCCTTCAGACGCAGACAGACAGACTGAGGAGCGGAGCGGCTGGCAGCCCGGGAGATGGTGAGAAACAGATTCCAGAAGCTTTCTGGCTGTCAGTACTTAACACCCGGAGCTATTTTCAAATGCTAGTCACAGACATTTTGAACCGCATTAGAATAAACAGAATTCGGAATTATCTTCTCAGCAGTACATGAAATAACTGTCTGTCACCCTAAAGGAAAGAAGAGAATGATGAATTTCTAAGGTAAAAATCCTAGAAGGGGAAAAATCCACAGACCGTTCTGGAATCTTCTGCACACCAAGTGGTTGTCCCTCCCTCTCCAGCCCCAACTCAGGTGCTTTGGGGGAGGGACAGCCATCAGGTCCACTGGGCCCAGGGTGTTGAGCTAGGCTCCTGGAAATGTCTCTGTATGTGCTCGCACCAGGGGGGCAGCAGGTCAGGATAAACGGTGCTGCGGCATCAGGGCAGAGCCTGATAAATGATGCACGAAGGGAAACCCATGCCCAGCACCGAGGGCCCAATCACCGGGCGAGGAGACCACGTGAAATACACAGCAGCCAGCCAGGCTCAGGTCTGCTCACCGGGCTCCCTGCCCCTGATGAAGCCCCAGTCAGGACCTCTGTAAACATGACTTTTGTGGAAAGCTTGAAAAGCACCTCAAATGCCTTCCCCTTTTATTCCCCAAGTCTCCTGTCAAAGCTGGGCACCTACCGAATGGCATCTCTGTGCAAGGCCCCTGTGGCCTCGCTCGTAGTTACCCGCCTTGCCTGTGTCTCCCTTTAGCTCACCTCCACCCGGTGCTACAGTCACACTGGTCTCCATCCAGATCCTTCAGCAGACGGAGGGCCTTCCCCTCCACACACACACCCCAGGGCCTTTGCACATGCTCCCCCCTCACCCCCGCTTCTGGAAGGTCCTGTGCTGTCCACCTGACTGTTCCTTCTCTTCTTCAGGCCTCAGCTTGGGTGTTGCCTCCCCAGAGAGGCCTTTCCTGCCCCCCTGCCCCCGCCAACAAATTCGTCTTCTCTTAATTCCCTTCCTCTGTCCTGTGTGGACACACTTGCAGGCCCCTCGTCGGCGTGTGTCCAGTGCAAAGCATAGTGCCAGGCCCACGGTGGGGACCCAGTAAGAAGTTCCTTGAGTGAAAGAAGGCCCGTCCTGCAGGCATGGATTGAGCACCCAGAGTCGTGCCTGCCCTGATGGCTCCTCTGCAGGATACACTCTGATCCTGGGATACAATCTTCAGGTTCTCTGTCCATGAGTCTGCCCAAGCCACAGACCAGGCAGTACCCCTTGGCGAACAGGAGTACTTGGGCTTTGTTCCTGATCGATTCTGACTGCAAGGACTGGATCGATGGATGAGAATATGCTTTGTCAGGACCAATAAATACGGATGGATTTCTACCCAATGGAGAGGTGAGGGGCTGTGGCTCTGTGTGGACACCTGTGGGTGGGCAGCCTGCTCCCTTCCCCGTGGCAGTTCCGCCCTCTCAGGACACCTGTCCTGCAGGTCCAAACCCGTCCACAGCTGCGTCTCGCATCCTTGGTCCAGTGGGCCTTGCATTGATAAGCTCAGTTTCTTCCCGCAAATGTTGTGTTGCTCATGGCGATTTGCCTGGATAAGACCGGCAGCTGGACTGGCCATTTGACGTGTGTTGATGCCGTTAGTGTGTGCACTCAGAGCTAGAGGGGCACCGGTCAGCCGCCTGTGGTGTTCATGTGGTCCTGGGGGAAGCTGTCAGGCGAGTCATGGGCAGCAGACGCTCCGGGCCTGCATTACAGACACCGGAACTTCATCTTTGATCCACAGCACTGTGTGTGCTTTTCTCTGTCTGGGAGCTGGGGTACTGGCTCAGGGCGGTCACTCAACAGTCACTTCCTTCCTGCCACGCGCCGGGTACTGTGTGTGTGTTGGGGGTACTTTGTGCAGAATCAGGCAGCATATGGCTCCCGTCTTCTCGGAGTTCAGGGTCTGTGGGACAGAGACCACGAAGGCCTGGTACCCTGTGCTGTAGCAGATGAACCCAGCGTGTCCGTGGAAGGGCGAGGTGGGCAGAAACTGCAGCTGGACTGCGTGGGGTGTTTCCCCTGCCAGTGTCCTTTGGTGACAGCCACTGTTGAGCTACTGTCAGCCCGCTGTTTTCCTCCATGGTCACCACCATGTTATAAAGAGGAACCAAACTCTCCTCTCTGAAGCGTGACTCCACACCTTGGGGGCGGGCCTGCGGGGGTGACGTTCCCCCACTGCATGGATGGCGGGCTATTTAGATGACACTTGCCGCACCCTGAGATGCTCAGAGCACAGCCTCTACGGGTGTTCATTCTTTCACGTTCAAGCTGCTGGGAAAACAGAAATGTCATATAAATCTCCTTCTCTTGGCCCCTCCGAATAATCGCCCCTTCCAATGAGAATGGTCATTGTGCCTGTTCTCTGAATACCAGACCAGCAAAGGACCTGGGTCCCTGCTTCCAAAGAGAAACAAGAAGCATGTGAAATTCCTCAGCATAAACATACATACAAAGCGGCTGATTCTGTATCACTCTCCAGAGGAGGGAAAGCCGTGATTTTCATTGGCAGGCTGTGTTTGGAGAAGGACTGGTGTCTCCAAGTTGAAAAAGAATCCACTTGGCTTTGATATTTGGAGGAAGTGTCCAAACCATCACGCGTTTCTGCTTGGTGTTCCGTTCACTGCACCAGCTGGAGTCGACATTAAAGGCTCTGTCTCCCCTTTGCTACGAAAGATGTTTAATTGAAAGGCCCTTCCTCTGGCTTCGGCAGGCCTTATCTCTCAGCACCAGGGTTACACAGGAATTCTGTGGTCAAGAAGGGAGTATGTGTGTAGTTAGACCAGGCTGAGGAAGGGCTTGGAAACCTGCAGGAGGAGCACATGGGAGTCCTCATCCCCTTCATCAAGGTCAGGTTCGTGCAGGATCCGTGTGTGCGTGCGGATGTGCCTGCTCTGACCACCAGCACCAGCGGCTCCTGGCAGGGCTCATGAGCTCAGCTCCCCCACCCATCCCTCACTGCCACCTGCCTAACCTGTGGACCCTCTTCCTCTTCCAGGAACACAGCAACTCCCTCCTCCCTCTGACCTCAGGACCTTTGCACATGCTGCTCCCACTTCCTGGAATGCTCCTGTGCAGCTCTTCACCTGTGTGGTCCCTTCCCAATGTTCTCCTTCTTGCTTCAACTCACCTTTTCTGAGGCCTCCTCTGACCACCTTATTTAAAGTAGCCCTCCTCACACCCTGGCCAGTTCCATTCATCCCCCTCTGGCCAGCTCAGTGTGGCCAGAGCTGTAGCTGTCCCATGTATTGTTTACATGTTGACCATCTGTGCCCTCCAGTGGAACATACACTCCAGGAGGGTGAGGACATGCTTTTCTCCTTCCCTGCTGTGCCCCTGGCGCTGTGGTGGGGATTCAGTCAGTATCTGCTGAAGAAATATGTGGATGAATGAATTTTTTCAGATCCAGGTTCTGTAGGGCTCTTATTAAAATTTAAAAAGAACACAAAATTCCACACACAACATGAATTAGGAAAGGAGTTTATTTAAATGTTAAAATGTCGTATTTCAAAAAAGTTGCAAAATCTATACAATTATTGAATATTTTTATTAATTAGTTTCTTGATTATATAATATTTTTCTGCCACATATCTTTTGCCTCTTCATGTGACAAAGATTTTGTGGTACTATTTTCCACAGAGAGAATAGAAAGGTAATTCCATGTGTCTTTTAGTGGGGCTGAGTAAAAGTGTTTTGTTTTATTGCATTTTTTAATTATGGATAGTTGACTGCACACAGCATGCAGATTGATACACAGACATACTCACCGTCGTGTTGTATGAGTTTTTGTCCTGTAGACACAAGGCGTCTGATGAATTCTGTGTTATCCCATCAACAAAATGAATGGTGTGTTGACACTTGCATACATGCAGCAAGTTCCTGGGAGAACATGCATTTTGACTGTCTGCTGATGAGAACTGAGTCCTCTCCTTATAGTAACTTTGCTGTGATAAGAAGAATTTTCCCCCATCTAGCATCTGGCTCCATGCGTTCTAAGCCTTGTTTCTCCTCCTCTGTCTGCGGGTGTACTTGGGGTGCTGGGCATAGCGGGCATGTTCATATCACGGTGCATCATCTGGCCCCAGACTCCTTATGTGGGGAGAGCTGGCGTGGAGGGTGGCAGGGCTGCTCCTGGAAGCATCACTGCTCCAGGGCGGCCGTCACGGTGGAACTCAGCCTGGCAGCGGCTTCGTACAAAGCTACCACCAAGCCCTAAAGGAATGCGTCCCCAAAGTGCCAAAGCTCTTCAAACCATCCAGCTGGAGGGAAACATGATGGAGGGACTTCAGGGTAGAACAGATGGTGGTTTGAACCAAGTGATGTTGAAATATCTTCCCCTTGCAAGTTCCTCAGAGCCTGTGACCACACAACCACATTGCTGGGGTCCCCTAGTTCTTGGGAGGAGCTCATGTAAGTGAGGGGCTCCACGGTGGGCTGTCCTCTAGTCCTATTCATTTGCAGTCCAGGGAAAAGAGACACCCCCTCCCCACTCCCCAGCCCCTACCCCAGAGGGCTCTTGCCTCCACAGGCTGTGCCTACCCCAGACAAGCCGCATCTGAATCCAGCCCCCATTGTCTCCCCACGGTTACTGTCTAGGCTCCTATAGGCATCTCCAGTTAAAACATGATGTGGGAGAGATTTCTTCTCATCGCACGTGGGGAAAACTGGACTTTTAACCCAAACAGGACGTCACCTCACTTGTTGGCTTTGCAGCTGACTCTGTAAGGTCCCTGGCAGGGTGGGCACAGAGAGCCGTCCCAAGCCTGCATTTGGTATTTTCACATAATTTTGAAAAGTAAGCAAATCTCACAGCCCCAGTGGAGGTAAACACGTGTGGCGAGCTGAATCCCTCAGCATGATATGGGCAGATGGCGTGAGACGCAGCTCCTGATGCTGTCCCGGGGCGGGGAGAGGAGTCCTCCAAGGGGGAGATGGTGGCAGGGCAGTGGGAAGCGGGGAGAAAGAGCTGTGTGCAGAGCATGCAGCTGTGGTGGAATGCATGTGTGACTGCCACCGTGCATTTGTAATTATGGCGAGCAGAACATTCTAAACAGTCAGCTAGTCGAGGGAAACCTCCTGCAAAGCCTGGTCAGGAAGAAACACTCCACAGGTTTGATGATTTTTGGAACTGCAGGAGGGAATTGCCGAGAAATACCAATTTATAAAAGAGAAGGCAACGGAGACCTTGTTTTCCAACCAATCACCAGCTTGCGTCTCGGTGACAAATCTTCCGGGGCCAGGGGTGATATATTGTCTGCCGGGCTTTAAACAGTCAGGGAGCAGGGTGGTCCTGAGCAAGGCTCCCTAAACTTCAGACGACATCCAAAAGACACAAGATGTCTGAGCAGATGCGGACTGTGCCCAGAGATCCTGACTCAGCAGGTCTGGGATGCAGCCAGGGAGTCTGCATTTCCAACCAGCTCCTAAGTGAGGCGGCTGGTTCTGGAAGTTTGGTAACTTAGAAGGCCGGGGCTGGGCAGACCGCAGGCCTCTGCCTCGACTTCCTGTACCCAGTGGAGAGCTGTGTGGGTGGCATGCTTTTCAGATACTCAGGAAGCCGATTGTGACTTGTATAGGTTTGGGGGATGGTTTCTATGACCGTGGGGGAGTCTTGGTCCCAAGCAGTGTCCTGGGTTGGCTTGGAGGGCTGAGGGCCACCAGGGGACAAGACCCACGTGAAGGAGGACTCACTGGCCTGGACTGCTCAGGGAAACAGCATCCTACAGACACCCTGCCCACCACACTGGGAGCCCAACCTGCCTCCCATCTTGCTTCCTGGACCTTGCCCCTCCAACCGTATCAAGCTTTGAGGGGCAAGTGAATCAGTTGACATCTTCCCTGAGAGTTCTCAGGTCACAAAAGCTAATTAACCTTCCTCTTGCCTTCCCAACAAAGTAACAGCCGTCAGAGCCAATCTCCTGGGACGAAACGGGGAGGGGAGAGAAAGCAAGAGGAGTCATCCTTGTTTACAAAGAAAAGATTGGCAGAGGATTTTTAGAATAAAATTCCAAGGGAGGGAGATATGGGAGACACAGCTCTCTGGAGCATTTCCCTCAGCTCAGGGATGCTTTCAGTGGTGGCCATGCTCATGTTTGCGGTCTGCTCTTCTCCAGCAGCTGAACACGCAGGGATGTTTGTTCTCTGGGAAATCTGGAGGGGAACTTGATGTGGGAGGTTCTGAGGTCACCCTGAATGTGGAGGTGTGGCCCATTGGCAGCACAGGGATGGGCTCATCTGTGCCCTGTGGACTTGACCGTACAGCTCAAGGTGCGTGGACGTCCTGGACTGACCGACAGAGGATTTGCAGGCCTTCACCTGGGAAGTCACTCTGTCAATGCACAATGCAAGCATGGCGGGATGAATGGCACCCGCTTTGCCATCCTCTCTGAGAAGCCACGTGGTCAAATAGCTAAAGACACGGGCTGTCTGATAGGACACATTTGAGTACCAGTGCCGGTTCTGACACTCGCTGCCTGTGTGACCTGTGTGACCTGGCACTGAGTCCCACTGTGGGGTGGCCATGATGAATTACCACTCACTGGGCGGCTTAAGACACCAGGAATGTACTGTCTCACGGTTCTGGCTGTTGGAAGTCGGAAAGCAGGGGTCAGCAGCCCCATCTTCTCTCCGATGGCTCTTGGGAAGAATCCTTCCTTGCCTTGTCCTAGATTCTGGTGGTTGCTCACAGCCCTTGGAGTTCCTTGGCTTGTACTGCATCCCTCCCACCTCTGCCTCCACTTCACCTGGCTTCTCCCTTTTCTATCTTCACATCATCTTTCCTTTGTGTGCCTTGGTGTCCAAATCTCCCTCTTCTCGTACAGACACCAATCTTTGGATTAGGGCCTTAATTCCATATGACCTCTTCTCACCTTGATTACATCTGCAAAGACTGTTTCCACGTGAGGTCACATTCTGGGTTTCTGGGTGGACAAGATGTGTTGGGGACCATATTCAACCCAGTAGAGGTGCCTTCCAGGTCTTTGCATGGCTTGAGAGAGCTGACTGTGTCATCTCCTCCTGATTCTGCAGTGATGGTGAATTTTAGGTCTGACTGAGCCACAGGGTGCCCAGGAAACAGGTACAGCATTATTCTGGGGTGTCTGTGAGGCTGCTTCCAGAAGAGATTAGGACATTGGTCTTCTGCTCTTGGACTGGAATGTACACTTCAGATCTCCTAGTTCTTAGGCCTTAAGACTCAGGGTAGGATTACAGCACTTACTTTCCTGGGGCTCCAGCTTGAAGTGGCAGTCCTGGGACTTCTCAGCCTCCATACGCATTGAGCCAATCCCTCATCATAAGTCTTAAATAGGATAAATATAAACATACAATAGGATAAATGAGTAGGATATAAATAGGATACACATACACACATACGTGTGTGTGTGCGCGCGCGTGTGTGTGTGTGTGTGTATCCTATTGGTCTGTATCGCTGGAGAACCCTAATACATCTGTGTTAGTGCTATTTGTTCCTAGCTTGAAAAAGATGGGAGCGTTGACCCGAGGGAAATCTGCACGCGCTACAAGCTGGGGCTTCTTTAACCCCCAGGGGGCCCAGTCATTGAACATTCGCCAGCATCGCACTGGATGGCTACAATCCTGAGCTACTATTTTCTCAACATTTTCTTCTCAAAAATTCACATTAAAAAAATGAAATAAGTTTATTTTACTTTAGACCAGGGATCAGCAAACTGTAGTCCATGGAACAAAGCTGGCCTATCACCTGTTCTTCTAAATACTGGGTTCTGTGGGGACACAGCCACAGCCATGCCCATTCACTTACAGGATGTCTACGGATGTTGCAGACTGTAGGCAGAGTTGAGAAGCCACAAAAGCTAAATATTTACTCCAAGGCCCTTGGCAGAAAGTTTGCCAACTCCTACTTTAGACAAATGCTTCTCAAATGTTAACGGGCAGATGGATCCCCTGCATCTGGTCCTGGGCCACAACCTTACACCACAAGTGAATGTAAAATCGGCAGTACTGCCGTAAATAGCAGGCGCCGTACAGTAGAGATCAAGGCAAACTAGACAATACTGCAGAATTCTTGTTAGAATCTACTGCTGCCAAAGGCTCCGAGTGTTCTCTCTCTTTTTGCTCTGAAGACATCAGCAAGTGTCCGAGACGTGTGACAGACATGCTGGCAGCAAAAGAGACTTTGTCCTGCTTGCAAGAGGAGAGATTAAAAATGCACTAAGACGTTATTATTTATTAAGGTGGTAAGGCTGTTGGGCTAACAAATGGTTTTGTTTTGTTTTACATTGTTTCCCCCAAATACCACCTCCTTTTCCATATGTCTTGAGCATCACTGAGGACCTAGCCTGGCTTTATGGGGAAAGTGGAAAAGCAACCAAAAGTGATTGTTTATCGTCTTTTACTAAGTTTCAGCAATTTAAGCTTTAACACCACAGCTCTTGCATTATTTTAAAACCGTCTCTGGCATATCTCTGAAACTAATGGTGCGAACCACTGTGTAATAAATTAAAATACCTTCTGTGCTGTCACACTGCAAACAAGTAGCTACTCCCAAGTCTTTGAAAAAGTACTTTTGAGATAAAATATGTACTTGTAGATTCTGCAGGTTTAAAAAAAAAGTCCTGACTCTTCACAGATCTACTCAGGGGAGGGGGTGTTTCGTGTAAAATGTGTTTTCCTTGACATTTAGAGGTCTTGCAAAGTGGTTTATTATAGATCTTGTGGACATCTTGATATTTAATTAAATTTCAGAAATATATTCTCTGGACTCATAAGAGGGATTTGAAGAATGTATTTATTCACTGTCTATTTGTTATTCTTTTTCTGTTTCTAACACAAAATTATCAGTTGGAAGTAAGTCATCAGAGGCACTTAAAATTTTTCGGGGTCAGAAATCTAATTAACCCCGGCAACTGTGCTGAAAATGTTAAATAATATAAGACAAGTCCCTACAGGAGTCTTTGGTAGTGTTCAGTCTGGGTGATCTATTTACCACCATTTTTTTGAAACTGACCTTTAATGTCCATTTTCAGCAGGCATGAGGGAATGGAAAGCAGATTGGGAAGCAAGTGCCTTGTGAGGTCTCATCCCATACATCTCAGTAAATTACTGCTACGCGTAAACAGCTGAATTTGTAAACTATTTCATCCCTTTACGTTTTTATAGACTGAATTAAGAGTAAGTTCATAGTGAATGGACCGCTTGTCTGAAAATAGCTCTTTCGCCCCAATTATAGTTGAAACCAGAAAGATGGAACCCAAGTGGTTTCAACCTATGGATTTTGGGGATACATGTATTTTACCACCACCTTATTGGTGGGTTTGCTTAGTGCAATTTAAGCCTTTTGTTGTGTCCCGACAAACTAAGCTGTTCTTGCACGTTCTTGGGAGCTATGTTTTATTTTTCTGTGAGTGGGACTCTAGTTTGCTTTCAAAATACTGTCAGGAGTCAACCTGCGAGACTGTATGTTTTGCCCCTAACTTAACAGAGCAAGAGTTGATGGAAATGGTCAGAACAGGAGCTATTGGAAACTGGGAAGACAATACAGAAGACATGAATGGCTGTTGTGGGAGACTCTTGGGAGCAGTGAAGTATCATGAGCAGACAGTGGGAGGAGCCAGGCAGGTGACCGGGAAAGGCAGAGGACAGGTGAGAGGAACTGGCCACCTCGTAGGTGGTCAGCTCCTTGCCCATTAAGAACTGGAGGCCTTAGGGGAGGCAGAAGTGAGAGGGAAGGAGGCTGGGGCAGGCACTAATGTCTAGTGGACAGCCTGGACCAGAAAGGGAGTCAGTGCTGGCTACAGGTGAGGAAGTAGAGGTCAATCTCCAGGGAAAGGGGGAATGGAAAGGGTTATTTTTGCATGGACATAATTATAGTTAAAATGGCATTCTTTATCTGCAATTCTAATGGCATTGGACTATTATTTGTTTCCGCTGGCTGCTGTAGCAAATCACCACAAACTCCGTGGCTTTAAACTACACAGATTTAGTGTCTCGCTGTTCTAGAGGTCGGAAGTCTGAAACAGGCCAAGGTGTTTTCAGGGCTGTGATCCTTCCAGAGGCTCCAGGGGAGAATCCGTTTCCTTACCTTTTCCAGCTCCTAGGGGCTACCCATGTTCCTCAGCTCATGGCACGCTTCTCCACCTTCAAAGTCAACACCAGTGGTCAGTGCTCAGAGCCCCTCTCAAGGTGCCGTCTCTCTGGTTCTTTCCCTTCTGCTTCTGCCTTCTACTTATAAGGACCCTTGTAATTATGCTGGTCACACCCAGATAATCCAGGGTAATCTCTCTGTCTCAAAATCAGTTTGACAGTCTTCAGTCCATCTGTAACCTTAATCCCTCTTTCCATGTAAAGACACATATTCACAGGTTCTGGGCGTCAGGATGTGCGCATCCTTGGGAGACTCTTATTCTGCCTATCATAGGCCAGTTCAGAATGAAACTTTGTTATGCAGGAGAAAAGTAACCCGAATTGGTGCCCAGGAGGACACAACCAGAGGCGTGATTGACCCTTGGTTCTGCTGTGTGACACACCACCTCACAATGTAGTTTTGTTCTTCTCACACAGCCTGGGGTCAGAAATTCATTCCAAGCGCATCAGGGCCATCCAGTCTCTGCTCCATGATGTCTGAGGCCTCAGCTGGGAGGATTCAAAAACTGGGAGTGACTCAGCGGCTGGGGGTGGGGTCATCTGAAGGCCTCTCACACATGTGGCTGGCAGCTGTGCTGGCTGTTGCCTGGGACCACGATAGGAATCCTGTCTCTCAGCTGGAGCACCTGCTCGTGGCCTCTCCACGTGGCCTGGCCTGGGCTTCCTCGCAGTATGGCGGCCTCAGGGTGGTTGAGCTTCTTACATGGCAGTTCAGGGCTCTAAGGGCAAGTGTCCCAGCTGGTGACATGGAATCTGCGTGCCTCAGAAGCCACACCGTGGCACTTCTGCCATGTTCTGCTGGTTATAAGCAAGTTACAAGCCCCCCTCCCCCACCACCATCTTCAATTCACAGGAAGGGGTGTTAGATTCCATCTCTTAATGGGGGAGTGACATGAGTGATTGAGATGGGTGTGCAGGATGGGAGAGATGGAGGTGTCCATCCCTGGAACAGTGATCTGCCGCATTCTTCTAGGACCCTCAGCAGGGATGTACTGGTTGTTTCTGGCTGAGCTCCATTTAGGGTTGCCAGATTTAGCAAATAAAAATACAGAAGGTTCACTGAAATCAGAATTTCAGGTAAACAACGAATTTTTATGTATAATTATTTCCATGTAATATTTAGGATATACATATGCTGAAAAATAGTTGTTGTTTTTTCTGAACCTCTAATTTAACTGGGTGCCTTGCGTTTTATCTGGCAACCCTACTCAATTCTGAATGCCCATTGTTGGCTATTTTGAACGTAACCTCTGGATTCTAGGAGGGTGGGAGGAGCAACCAGGGGGCAGATTTTGAGAGGGAGCCCTTGTGGAGGGGAAGAGACCCAGACCTGAGGGGGTTAAGCTTGTTCATTCCTCACCCACGTCTGCAGAGCCAACCTGCCCATCCCCACTTACCACTGCCTGTCAGAACACCCAGCCTCCTGGGAATTAGTGGGAAGTGTGGAACCCATTCTTCTGATGAGCTTTCAATTAGCCTGTGTCTAATTTTCAAATGCTCATGAATAAATGATTAACTCGGATCAGAAACAAAATCAAAGACCTCACCGCTAATAAACAGGAGGGTTTGAGAGATTACCTCATCATTACTTCCATCATCCTTCCCATCGTCGCCTCCCCATGGCGGGAACACAGGGAGAACAGCCAGCAGCTACTGAACGTACTCTCTGCTGGACACCACCCTGGATTCTCTTCTCTCTTGGCAAACCTATTGGCTACTTTCTATTAGTATCTGAACCGTGCAAATCAAGACACTGGTGGCCAGCCAGGGGTCGCACAGCTGGAAAGCTGCAGGGCCGGGAGGACCCAGCCTGGGCTCACTCCTGGCCTGGAATTCAGTTCCTCTGTTCCACTCATGGTTGCTGCATTTCTTCAAGAGCAAATGTCCTTTTCTCAGAGGACAGGAAAACGAGCTTGTGTGCAATAGCTTGTGGTTAATATATCCCTTTGTGGATTGAATATTGTTTCCCAAAATGACATGTCTGAGTCCTAACCCTGGTACTTGTGAAAGTGACCTTATTTGGAAATAGGGTCTTTGCAGATGTAATTCAATGCAGAATCTTGGGATGAGATCATCCTGAGTTTAAGGTGGGCCCTAACCAAGTCCAATGACTGGTGTCCTTAGAAGAGAAGAGAGAGGGAGACTTGAGACACAGACACAGGAGGGAAGACGGCCGTGTGAAGACAGAGGCAGAGATTGGAGTGGTGCTTCTACAAGCGAAGGATGCCAGGGCTACAGGCATCCTTGTAGGAATGGGTTCCCCCTTGGAGCCTCCAGAGGGAAACACCCCTGCCGACACCATGACCCGGTACTTGTGGACCGCGGAGCAGTGAGACAATGAACTTCTGCTGTCCCAGCCCGCTTCACCTGTGGCGGTTCCTTACAGCAGCCACAGGAAAGGAACGCAGCGGTGACCTGAGCGCTGAGAGTGTCTGTTTCTGCGCCCTGTCGGTAGCTCGGCTGCCCCGTCTCATACCCGTGAGTCCGCTAAAGAGGCCACCACGTTGCCTTCCGTCACACCAAGCACAAGGCTATGGTCTCTCCTGTTTGTATGTGAGCCACAGACGGTGACTTGTGGTTCTGAACCTGCCTTGGCCTGCCTGTGCGGCACTGGATAAAGACAAATCATGTCAGCAAAGCCCCACCGGGGTCTTTACAGGGAAATTTAGAGTAACGTGGAGTCTGTGTGCTTTTCTTAGTCAAAGAATCAAAGTTACGGCTTTTATACCTTGAACTCCTAAAGCACTTAAATCAGCTCCAAGAGCGAGCCGGCCAGCCGCTTATGCGTGTGGTCCCTTGACGAGGACGCAAGAGGCTCGCTGAGTGTAAATCAAAACCCAGCACCTCTGGCTGTAAGGCAAACTTTTAAAAGTACTACAGTTCCTACCTTCCTGTGTGCAGACACCCCTAGGGAAGGGTCAGAGGCGGAAGTGAAGTTCTCTGGTTTGCTCATCTCTTAGGGCAAATTCCATGGAGTCACCTCCAGCCCTCGCCATGGCTCAGATGCTGTGAAAACAACCCTTGTTATGTATCAACCAGCCAGTTCCCAGCTGTTCTTCCCTCTGTTTGCTGGTGAGAAGCAGGCCTCTGACTGTGGGGCTGTGCTAACTCCCTGTAACACGGCTTTCTGCAGAGCCAGCTGGACTCTCCTTTTCCCCGGAACTTAACAAAGTGCCGGCTTCACCCTGGAATCCCAAGCAGTTGCCCTGTGAAGACATCAAGGCCCCGGGAGAGGATGTAAATGATGTGCTTGAGAGTGGCTTTGAAGACCTCACACAGGGCGAGAGCCAGCTCAGCACGGAGCTGGCAGAGTGGGGCTGTTTTCTGGAGGGCTTTAATTTGCCAATGTGACCACGGAGGAAGGAACGCTGCCAGACCAGGGCACCGATGACGTAAAAACACGTTGTTCCCTCCATCGCCTCCACCTCGAGGAAGCCAGAGTTCTTCAAGGTGGGCACTCTATAAGTGAAATCCACGGGGTTTGGGAAACGAGTTGAAACCACTCCAGAATTCAAGGCACATGTTTTGCGATGCCCGAATGGGCTCATGAGCTTCCCAGAGCCAGGCACGGTTGGGAGGCCTTGAGCTTTGATCTTTGGGCTTGATTTTCTTTCTGTCTGCTCCCTGGCCTTGAGCACAGTGCCCTGTGGACAGCGAGGGGATGAGCCCAAGACCCTCTGCTGTGCTGTCGCCAGTTTGTAACCTGAGCAAGCCCCGATCCATTCCAAGCCCCCGTCCCCGTCAGTAAAGTGTGGGGGAGGGTCTCTCCTTACTAGCCTCCGGGGGAGCTTGGAAGATCCAATAAGGGCACAAATGCCGCGGTTGTAGTGTTGACTGATGGGGGTTGCCTGCTACGTGCCAGGAAGGTGCTAAGTGCTTTGCATGCGGAGCACAGGTTGGCTACCCGTTTTATGTAGAAGGGTAGGGAGGCCTAGAGAGGTGAAGGATCCCACCCAAGGCCATGTGGCAAAGTGAGAAGCTAGGATTCCAACCCACGTCAAAGCTATTGCTCTAAATAATTTCTCTACAGGCCTCCTTTTTGTAAAAGACCAGACAGTAAATATTTTCGGCTTGACCGAAAAGATGGGCCATGAGGTCTCTGTTGTATCAACTCAACTCTGCCATTATGGCACAAAGCCAGCCATAGATAATATGTAAACAGAGGGTAAGGCTGTGTGCCAATAAAGCTTAGTTACAAAAACAGGCAGGGGACGGGGAGAAACTGCTTACCGGTATAGGGTTTTTGCTTTGGAGTGACAGAAATGTTTGGAACCAGAGTGGTGGTCACGCAAGCTGCGGATTGTCTAAATGCCACAGAATTGTTCATTTTCAGACGGTTAATTTTATGTTAGGTAACTTTCACGTCAATAAATTCTTTTTTCAAATTTAGGTGATGACCAAGTTGGACCACGGGCCATAGTTTACTGACCCCTGCAAACTGTTCCTGGTCCCAAGCCTAGTTAAATGAGGATGTCTGAGAGGAGTTAGGAATCAAGTCTTTTTCAGCTGCCAGCCCCTTACTCTGACTGGACCCGTTCAGAGTAGGGACCTGACTCAGGCAGGCGAGACCGCCAGCGTGGGCGTCGAGGCTCGGAGCATCTTGGCTCTGTCAGGTACCAGCTGAGTCACACGGGCAGATTGTTCAGTCTCCCTGGCCTCAGTTTGCTCACCCTACAGGATGGGGGTGATGAGGAGTTATGAGGATGGGCTGAGCTAATGCATGTGCTTGACGAGAGTCTACAGGTAGGCGCTGGCTACAGTAGTGGTTTTTTTTTTGGTTTTTTTTTTGCCAGACGCGGGCCTCTCACTGCTGTGGCCTCTCCCATTGCGGAGCACAGGCTCCGGACGCACAGGCTCAGCGGCCATGGCTCACGGGCCCAGCCGCTCCGCGGCATGTGGGATCTTCCCGGACCAGGGCATGAACCCGTGTCCCCTGCATCGCCAGGCGGACTCTCAACCACTGCGCCACCAGGGAAGCCCCTACAGTAGTGTTTTAATTTTGACAGATGAGGAACTTTCTTTACCCACCAGCTACTGCTCGCTAGTAAGCAGGAGCTCAACAGGCAGCCCTGTCCCTCCCCCCCGCACCACACAGCTTTACTGAGATATGATAGACTGATAACGCTGTGTACATTTAAGGTGTATAGTGTGGAAATTGGATATACGTGTATATTGTGAAATGACTATCATGATAAGGTTAGTTAACACATCCATCACTTCACATTCTTCTTTTTTGTGGTAGAACATTTAAGATGTACTCTCTTAGCACCTCTTAAGTGCAGTATTATAGTGCAGTATTGTTAAGTATAGTCACCATGCTGTACATTAAATCCCCAGAACTTATTCATCTAATAATTGAAGTTTATACTGTTTGATCACAATCTCCCCATTTTCCCAGCATCTGGCAACCTATTCTTTGTTTCTGATTTTGCCTCATTTGGTTTCCATATATAAGTTTAAGTCATACGGCATTTTCTTTTTCCTGTCTGACTTGTTTCACTTAGCACAAACGGCCTCAAGGTTCATCCATATTGTCACAATGGCAGAATTTCCTTCTTTTTATTAAGTAAATAAATTATTTATTTTTATTTATTTATTTTTGGCTGCGTTGGGTCTTCATTGCTGCGCGCAGGCTTTCTGTAGTTGCGGCGAGCGGGGGCTACTCTTCGTTGTGGTGCGCAGGCTTCTCATTGCGGTGGCTTCTCTTGTTGTGGAGCACGGGCTCTAGGTGCGCGGGCTTCAGTAGTTGTGGCTTGCGGGCTCTAGGGCGCAGGCTTAGTAGTTGTGGCGCAGGGGCTTAGTTGCTTCGCAGCATGTGGGATCTTCCTGGACCAGGGCTTGAACTCATGTCCCTTGCACTGGCAGGCAGATTCTTGACCACTGCGCCACCACGGAAGTTCCTTCTTTCTTTTTTATGGAAGAATATATTCCATTATATATATATCTCACATTTTCTTCATCTTGTTGACAGACACTTAGGTTGTTTCCATGTCTTGGCTGTTGTGAATAATGCTGCAGTGAACACAGGCGTTCCGATATCTTTTCCAGATAGCAATTTCATTTTCTTTTGATACATACCCAGAAATGGAATTGCTGGATCAGATGGAAATACTATTTTTAATATTTGAGGGACCTTCATACTGTTTTCTATAATGGCTGTGCCAACTTTCATTCCCAAAAACAATGTGCCTAGGCTTCCCATTTCTCTGCATCCTCGCTGACACTTGTTGTCTCTTATGTATTTGATGATGGTTCTTCTAACAGGTGTGAGGTGATATCTTATTGTGGTTTTGATTTGCATTTTCCTGATGATTAGTGATGTTGAGCAGCTTTTCATGTACATGTTGGCCATTTGTATACCTTCGGGAAAATATCTATTTAGGTCCTTCACCAATTTTTTTACTATATTATTTGTTTTTGTTTGTTTTTTGTTTTTGCTATTGTGTTGTAGGAATTTCATCTATATTTTGGATATTAACCCCTTATTGAATATATGGTTTGCAAATATTATCTCCCATTCCATAGGTTGCCTTTTCATTTTGTTGATCATTTCTATTGCTATGCAGAAGTTTTTTAGTTTGCTGTAGTCCCACTTATTTATTTTTGCTTTTGTTGCTGGTGCTTTTGTTGTTGTATCTAAAAAAAATATTGCCAAGACTGATGTCAAGGAGTTTTTTTCCAATGCTTTCTTCTAAAAATTTTATGGTTTCAGGTCTTGTATTTAAATCTTTATAATGCATCTCTGGTTACTTTTTGTGAGTGGTGTGAGACGGGGTCTAATTTTATTCTTTTGCATGTGAATATCCAGCTTTCCCAGCACCATTTATTGAAGAGACTGTCTTTTCCCTATTGAGTATTCTTGGCTCTCTTGTCAAACACTAGGTGATTGTATATGCATGGGTTTATTTCTGGGCTCTCAATTCTGTTCCATTGGTCCTTGTGTCTGGTTTTGTTTTGTTCTGTTGCCAGTGCCATACTGTTTTGATTACTATAGCTTTGCAACAAGTGTGATGCTTCTAGGTTTTTTTCTTCTTTCTCAAGATTTCTTTGGCTATTTGTGGTCTTTTGTGGTTCCACACAGTTTTAGGATTTTTAAAAATATTTTTGTGAAAAATGCTATTGGAATTTTGATAGGGATTGCAATATATCTATAAGTAACTTTAGGTACTATGGCCACTTAAACAAGATTAATTCTTCTGATTTATAAAAATGAGATATCTTTCCATTTATTTATGTCTTTTTCAATTTCTTTCATTAGTATCTTATAGTTTTCACTGCACATGTTTTCACTTCCTTGGTTAAATTTATTCCTAAGTATTTTGTTGTATTTGACCTTATTGTAAATGGGCTTTCTTTTTTTCTTTCTTTTTCAGATAGTTTGTTGTCAGTGTATATAAATGCAACTGACTTTTGTGTGTTGATTTTGTATACTGCAGCTTTACTGAATTTGTTTATTAGTTCTAACAGTTTGTGTGTGTGTATGTGTGTGTAGTCTTTAAGGTTTTCTATATATAAGATCACGGCATCTGCATAAACAAATTAGCTTCTTATTGTCTGATTTACATGCCTTTTATTTCTTTTTCTTGCCTTATTGCACTGGCTAGAACTTTCAGTACTGTGTTGAATAGAAGGGGTGATAGTGGGCACTCTTATTCCCGATCTTAGAGAAAGAGCTTTCATTTTTTCACCATTGAGTATGATGTTAGGTGTGTGTTTTTCATTTATGACCTTTATTATATTGAGGTACATTCCTTCTATACCTAATGTGTTGAGAGTTTTTATCGTAAAAGAATGTTGAATTTTGTCACGTGCTTTATCTGTATCTATTGAGATAATCATATGGTCTTTATTCTGTCACCTTTATCAATTTGCATATGTTGAACCATCCTTGCATCCCAGAGATAAATCCCACTTGATCTTGGTGTATGGCTGAGAGGTACTAGAACCAGGTTATTGGCTACTTCAAGTTCCACAGATGAGACCGAGGTCTGTGGGCCTATTACTCAATGCACAGGTGGGTGTCCCTTGGCATATGGTGCAGAAGACAGAGCCAAGGACTAACAGGTCTGTAGCCGAGACCTCAGGGAAATAGAGCCCTTTCTAGGTCTGTAGTCCAGACCACAGTCACAGCTGCCTGGGTGCAGGCCTGAATTCTCAAGAAACAGCTCTTGAACTGCATGGGGTTTCATAATCTCCTACCTGGAAACCAAAGCGCCCAGAAAGGCACCTTTGTCCATGGATAAATGCCATATTATTGTTGCTGAGAGGACAGATATGAGTAGGGGAACTTCTATTCCGCCATCTTACTGATGTCACTTTCCCAGCCCTGGTTTTTAAGAGGCAGTGTAATCAAGACCTTGGTTAGCATCATAATTAGGACAGTTTAGAGGCAGCTCCAAACAGGTGTGGTTTCTTCTCAGGATTCAGGAGGCTTTGTGAGCAAAGACTGGACTTGATAACTTGCATTTATCATGAGTTTAACACAAATGGCTCCAACTTCTCCATTCTTTGGTATCCATCAGAATTCAGGAAGGATACAGACCCCAAACTGAGAAAGCAGGAGAATATAATAAAGAGATAATGTCCCGACAGTAGCATGTTGAGGAAATCCTAGGCTGATAATAGTGGGGAGCTGTTTGCATCCCAGGACTGAAGGAGCAAAGGCAGGGCGCAGCTGCAGAACCCAGAGGGGAGGATCGTACAGGACTCCTGCTGTGCAGAGCGCTCACCTGACAGAAACAGTGGCTTCAGAAGAAGGATGCAGCCCACTTGCAACAATGGAACAGAGACGGAGCCAGAAGAATAAATAACTTGGCCATTCTTCATTCTCAGATGGGCTCTCCCTTATGGGACCAAAGCTGACCCTCAGCCCCTCTAAGCTTATGCCATCGCTACAGCAACCATCTCAGCCAGCATCTGATGGTTTCAGGGAAAGTCCTAGGGAGGGTTCTGATTGGCCAGGATTGAGTCATCACTGTTGCACTGGGATAAAGCATTCTGATTGGCTAAGTCTGATTTGCAAAGGGGTTCAGGCGGGAAAGAGAAGTTCTGACACCAGGAGAATGAAGGCAGAGAATAGAGCATGTGAATTCTATCTGGTGATGTCCACTCTACTTGTTCTCGGAACAGTGCTCTGGACTTCCACAGATCATTAGCACTTTGCAATTACCTTCTCCAGAAGGCTGCTGATCTCCCTGTGTCTCTTTATCCTAAATGTAGATTGAACTCCTCCCCTAATTCCTCAAAATGGGATTAAAATCAGACTTTTTTTTTTTTTTTTTGCGGTAAGTGGGCCTCTCACTGTTGTGGCCTCTCCCGTTGCGGAGCACAGGCTCCGGACGTGCAGGTTCAGCGGCCATGGCTCACAGGCCCAGCCGCTCCGCGGCATGTGGGATCTTCCCGGACCGGGGCACGAACCCACGTCCCCTGCATTGGCAGGTGGACTCTCAACGACTGCGCCACCAGGGAAGCCCCAGACTATTTTTTAATTGGAGTATAGTTGATTTAAAATCAGACTATTTTAACATTTACCAAAACTTCAGTGAAAGCTTGAAGGAACAGGAAGAAGCTGAACAAAGTTTATGATTTTAGGTCAAGTTCCACCATGGGAGTGGGTCCCCACTAGACATGCTTCTCTTTAACCCTTAACCTGACACCATGTATTTGCAGCCAGTCCACCAGTCCCAAGACTCCACCTCCCACCTGCCATGAATGGAAGTATTTTGGAACCAAGAGAAGGAAAAACATCCCGCCTTCCTCTACCCCCCCCCACACACACACACACGATTCCAGGCTCATCTGCCAGGACACACCATCAACTCAGAGGTGAATTCTGTCCAGAATGATGGTACCCCTCACATTGTCACGCAGGGCAATTTCACTACTTCTTGTTGAGAATTTCTCCATTCCCGAAGAGGATTTTGGCTTCTTCTTTGCAAAATCAAAAGGCTTATTGAAATGCTTTGTTTTATTTTGTTTTTCTGAAGTAAAAGAGCAGTCTTCCCTTCCAAAGGGGGTTCAGAAAATTGCTAAGGGCTTTAAAATAGCCGCATGTTTCCACTCCCACCCATCAAGTATTCAAAAATATGGGGGTCTAGACTCAGAGTATCCAATTTTCACAAAGATAAATTAAAATCAAAATGCATTATTGCAAAAATCTTATTTCCTGCTGGGAAAAATTGACCTGACATGTATCAAGGGGGGACATTCTAGAAAGACAACTCAATTTTCCCCATCCAGAGAGAATCCTAGCTGGGCCTCAGGGGCCCACAGGTCAGGAGCTCTGTCTGTTTGGGAAAATGCATTCTCTCTTCTTCCACCCACATCTGGTGCTATATTATAATCAATCCCTCCTGGGTCCTGTTCTCACTTTTTCTAATTAAAAAAAAAAAAAAAAGAGGTTTTTAATAGATGAGCTCTCTCTGCCACCCCCAACGAAGTCTTTGCAGTTTCCATAATCACAGAGGTAGGAGATCAGAACAACAGAGGAGGTTTTGTGCTGAGGTTCTGCATGTATCCCTAGTAGTGGGGGACCTTTTGCCCAGCAGGGATTTAAGTGGTACCTCTGCATTCTGAGGATAATGCTACTCCATTATCTGCTATTGTTATAAACAGTTTATGATTTTTAGAGAAAACCCTTTTTTTTTTTTTTAATGCATCTCTGCTCACATTGCCTCCTTGTCTCTTTCATCTGGGGAATGTTTACGACTTCTGGTCCGGCTCCTTTTCAGTGAAGAAACCAATTGAGATCAATCTGGGCGTTAAGTATTGATCCAAGAGGCAGGGCGATCCATGGTGGAGCCTGGCCACAGCTGCTGTCTCTATGCTGTGTCTCCTGGGCTCCTGGTTTATCCCCTGGGACGTCAGGACCCCAACCTGACCCCCTGGAAGCTGGGACAGCTGCAGAGTGTCAGATCCTCACTGGATCTGCCGGACGCACCAGGAGGCCGCTGCTGTGGTGGGGCCACTGCTTTAAGCAGGTCTTTCCGAAGCTTGTTTCTCCCGGGAGCCTTGCACACTCTCTTCACAATCATAGGTGTCAGAAGACAGCAAGGCAGAGCTAAAGAACTCACTGCTGACTTGCAGGAAGCGGCTGTGGAAACAAGTAGGGGGACTCTTTGTTGGAAGCTATTGATTGTTTCTGCTCATGTGGCTGAGCTTAGGGTCCATGGGGCCGCTGAGCGCGAGGTGGAGATGGATTCTCAGGTAATCACGATCCAGCAAAACTATCCCCGTGATGGTTTTCACGGCAGGCTGCTGTTTTCGGAGCACAACAGTCTGAAGGCACTGAGAAAGAAAAATCCACAGACATGCAAGATTTTCCATGTGATCTCAGAGGAATCTCTGAAAGCTTGCTTTCAGAGATTCAGAACTCCTGGTCTCTCACATCTGCTGAGAACATGCTCATTCATTCATTCATTCATTCAATAAACATTGATTTGAGAGTTTATATGGTAACAGGCTATAGTGATGCCCAGGTGAACATAGTTCCTAGCCTTTGGGGGCTTACAGTTGTGTCAGAATTTCCAGAAGGTAAGCAAATAAATGAGCAAATGGAATTACAGATTGTGCAAGTGCTATAAATTAACCCAAATTGTCAGTAATAGAGGTGAACTGTCACGTGTATGTGGTCATCCACTAGAAAGCTGGGCAAGGAAGGCCTTTGTGGGGACCTGGCACTTGAGCCTTGTAGGCAAAGTGCTGGAGAGTGTGTTCCAGGCAGGGGTAGGCCATGTGCAAAGGTCCTGAGGTCAGGAGGTACTCAGCCCAGCACAGAATGGAGGCCATCATGATTCAGGCATAGGGAACCAGGGGGAGGGAGAGAAAAACAGGACCATCCTACAGATGTAGTAGGAGAGGTAGGAGTTTGGACTTTTTTTCTAAGTTTAATAGGAAGTTAAAGCACAATTTAGGTTTAAATTCGTCATCAGTTGCGGTAAAGAGAGTGTGCTGGAAGGGGCAGGAGTTGGAGAGGGCGATGGCTAACTAGCATGGTGGTCCATGTGAAAGATGATGACAGCTTGAATTCAGGTGGTCGTGTTGGGGTGTAAGGGGGTGCTGATAAGCCAGCTCTCTGAAAAGAAAACAGACCCGAGGGTTAGGGTTTGCCAGTTTCCGTGGTGTAAATTCTCCCACCGCTGGCTGGTTCCAAGCCACCCCTGTGAGCAGCAGGGAGCTGAGAAGTGATGAATCAGTCAGCTGCAGCCCTGTTGGAGGAGGACCTTGGTCTGTGAGGCTGGATGGAAGGGGGCATGAGGGAGAGGGGGGCATGCACAGTCTCCCACTTACTGGTTTGGGTGGTGGAGAGGCTGACAGAGCCATAGACGGAGACAGGAAGAGAATGGAAGGGGCACAGATTTGCGGGTGGGGCGGTGCCATGAGAACAGAGCTCACTGAAGCCCCTCCCCTTCCTCATCCTCATGGACTGGTATCAGTTCTGCATGATTTGTCCCCTCCTGTAAACACATGGCCCTGCTCTGCTAGCATCTGCCCAGCCAGTTCTGCGGGGACCTGTGCAGTAAGTTATGGGAACAAGAGATGGGCTGGAAACCCAGAGATCAGGAAACCAAGGCTCGAGGATGTTAAGCGTGGCGTCATGTGGCTGGAGAACGGGTCAGACCTAGGCCTTCTGACCCGAAAGGGTGAGCCCTCTTCTCTGCGCCCGGTTGCTGGATTTGTTGATTGTTAAAAATCTATAAAAAACAAAACATAAAAACTAAATACTCTTTTCTTACTTTTTTTCTCTGCTCCTGTTTTCCCCGGATTACTATGCATAAGGAGAAGTAGCCCGCACTGTAAAATGGATAGTTAAATATTCCCTCTCTAGTAAAGTGGAAGGGTGAGGGTCCTCAGCATAACCTGCCACCCACAGCAAAGGCAGCACCAGATGTGTTCATTTGGAAGTTACACAGGTGGTGCGCTTCGAGCTGTGTCTGTGTTAATCCCGCAGGCGCTGCTTAACCCAGGCGTGCGCGGGTGAGCCTGCGAGCTGAGCCCTGCTGAGATCAAAGGCTCAATCTGGGAGCTTTCTGCTGCTTTCTTGGGTGTCTCCCCCCATCTCCAGGCGCCCTGAGCACAGCTTGGGAGCGACTGTCAAAGCTGGTGGATGATGTTTATATCAGGATGCTGTGTGTGCTTGTTTATTTAACGCCTGATGGTGGCTGCAGCCTGCCCACTAGGCGGGGTTAACAACACGCACGATGTTAAGGAGCTTGCAGGAGGCTCTTGTTCTCACATGTTCATCCTTTAATCCAGGGAAAGCTGTGAAGGTGCAGAAGGAGAGTGAGCTCTGGGGTCCAACAGCTGTGAGTTTGAATCCTCTCTCAGGCTTCACTGCCTGTGTGCTTTGGGCGCGTGCCCTAAACTCCCTGAGCCTCAGCATTCCCACTTGTAAAGTGAGAGTAATCTTAAGTCCCACGTCTCGGAGCTGTTCTGAAATTACGTGTCCAGGTTCAGGCACGATAGCGATGGTCGTCACCATCGTCATCATCTTCATACTCCTGATCTGAGTCCAAAAGCTCATGGGCCGGGCTTCCCTGGTGGCGCAGTGGTTGGGGGTCCGCCTGCCGATGCAGGGGACACGGGTTCGTGCCCCGGTCCGGGAGGATCCCACATGCCGCGGAGCGGCTGGGCCCGTGAGCCATGGCCGCTGAGCCTGCGCGTCCGGAGCCTGTGCTCCGCAACGGGAGAGGCCGCGGCAGTGAGAGGCCCGTGCACCGCAAAAAAAAAGCTCATGGGCCGTTCACTCACCCCCCAGCAGTGTACGCGATGCCCCTAAGGGGCCTCCAAGGGTTTTGGGTGTGACTGGGACACCAGCTGAAGCCCTGGCTCCTGGAGACCCTGCAGTTTCTGCACATCCTGGGAACATCCATCCTCAGCGCTTCCTTTCCTGAGCTCACTTGCTCTTTGTTCTGACCAAACCATGACATGACGTCTGGCTCGTTTTCTGTGGTTCACACCCACCAACACATGCATGCCACTCACAGGGGGTCTGTGTGTCTGGGGGCTGGAGGGCTCTTCCATGACAGCACCTACATTTGTGTCCCACCATCAAATTTCCTGCGTCTCTATCCTGAGAAGCCTTGAGCTCCTTCAGCGGTGGCTCCTGTGCATTCACTGCTTCTCCTTCTGCTCTGGCTCCCCTCTCTGCTCGCCCCAGCTTCAGGGCCTGTTCCCACGTGGAATTCTGACACCTCTAGAAAGACATGGTGATTCCAGGGCAAGAGCAGGAAGGCTCTGCTCCCGCCCCTTCATCCTTCAGTCTGAGGATCTTTGATACAATATCTCAAAAAACAGAAAAAAAAAAATCACCCTGAGAAATTCCCTTACCCACCTCTCTATCCTCTCCCTCATGCCCCAGTCCATCCCACAGATAATTTGAAACGTTTAAAGGATGAAAAACAGAGCTGTTAGGAGTCCATTTGAAAGCAGTGCGTTAAAAGGGCTGTTTTCTGCATAGCACCATTATGTCCCGGCTGAGAAGGGCTCCCGTTCTAGATGTTGAATCCATAAAACTATGAAATCCTTTCCTATAAAGACCTCACTGACATGCAGAAATCAAGAACTGGTTCCCACATTAAGAGTTAAGAGGAAAAGGTACTATTAATTTTCCGTTTTTAGCCATGAAATTTGCAGTTGTACGCTTATGAGAATTTTGTTTTTTTTTTTTTTTTTTTTTTTTTTTGCGATACGCAAAGAGGCCACTGTTGCGGCCTCTCCCGTGGCGGAACACAGACTCCGGACGCGCAGGCTCAGCGGCCATGGCTCACGGGCCCAGCCACTCCGCGGCATGTAGGATCCTCCCGGACCGGGGCACGAACCCGTGTCCTCTGCATCGGCAGGCGGACTCTCAACCACTGCGCCACCAGGGAAGCCCGAGAGGTATTATTTTAACCTTTGTATTTCTCTTTACATTACTTACTGGAGACAAAATTAAAAGTTAAAAAATTGATACCTGACTTCAAAAGCTCAGCATGCTAAAGGGTATGAGGCAGGAACAAAAATAAGAAGAAGTGGTGGCCTTTGAAGACTTTGGGAATCGAAATATATCAAGAAGGGCTTGAATTGTCCATAAAGATAAATGTCGGAGAAATTGCCTATAAAGATAAATGGTGGGGAAAGAGAAAATAAGATTTGAGGACTTTGGAATGAGTCCCTATAATTAAAATAACATAAAACATCTGAAGAGGTTTCCAGAAATTAATCAAAACAGTGGACAATAATGTGTATCTGTCAGCTAACCTGGATTTCTTTTCTGTTTACAAGCTGAGGCTTTGTTTTGTTTCTCCAAGACTAATGAGACACTTGGCCTTAGCTCATCTTCCCTGCTGCGGTGGGGACCTCTCCTGTGCTGACTTGCCCACAGGGCGTCCCGGGGGGTTGTCAGTCACCTGCTTGTGAAGGACATTCCTGTTCAGCTCTCAGAGCCACTCCATTTCCAAAAAGCCCTAAGATGGAGGGTGAGAAACTTAACCCAAGGATCCTGTACATCCCTTTTCTGATTATAAGAACAGTCTCTGTAAATGAGGCATGAGTATAAAAAATACAGACCAGATAATTATTGCATTGGGAGAAAGTAGATCTGTCAAGTCAAAATATAGTAGTAGATCAAATGAAAGAAAATGATAATAACAATAACAGTGAAATTGCTAGCATTTATTGAGTACTTATAATGTGTCAGGCACTTAAGCTATTTCTTTTATTTTGTACAATGACCACTTTAAGTAGATATTATTATTATTCCCACTGTATACATGAGAAAATGGAGACCTGGAAAGGTTAGTGGGGTCCAGGGACAATGCAACTGGAGTCCTAGAATCGGGCAGTTGATGCCATGGTGCCTGGCACACGGTGTGTTCAGAAAGGCGGACCCTGATCTCCTCCCTTACCAGCCACCAATTTTATTGAGAGTAACCTTTAAGAATCATTCACTTGTTTATTTTCACCCATCACTTTCCAAAAGGGACTTGGAGTTTTGTTGAAGGGCATCCAAGGGACCTGGCCAAGGTCTCCTGAAGGTTGCTTGGCCTCTGGCCTTCAGTCAAGGTGGAAATGAAGATGCTTCAGCTCCTTCCAGCCTTCTCTTTGTCCATCTAAATAATGAATACTTGTGTCTCTTTATTTTGATAAATCTCCCCTTTGTTATAAAGTTTCTCAGTGCCTCTCAAGTGACGAATTCTTCAAAAATCCCTTGAAACTTTGCCTCTTGTTGTTGCAGCCTCAACCCCCATTTCCCCGGCTCATGTCTGTTTTCCTTAAACATAGCAGACACCCCGGTGAGTCACCAGAGCAAGTGTGAGTGCTTGCTTCCAGAGATGCTCCGTCCCACCCTGGGCCCCGGGCTCCTGTCCCGGCTGCCCTGAGCCTCTCCAGGCTGGGCCCCACCAGTGTCTTGACCTCGTCAGCCACACCCTTGTGCCCGCCCTGCCTTGGGACCTGGACGCTGCACAGCCACTCTGGCTCCACTTCACTGCTCATCTGTAGAGTTTTCCTCCTCTTGCCTCATTTCAGCCCAACTCTTTCTCATGCAGCCAGGCTAGCGTTTGTCTCCGTCTCCCAGGACCTGTCTTAGCTGGTACCTGAGACTTTCAACCCTAAGAGCAGGATCTGTTCAGTCAGAAAATACAGCTTGGGATCCAGGGAACTTCCTACATCAGAAGAAAAGGTAGGCAGACAAGAAGATGCCTTTAGTTTGACAAAAAAAAAAAAAAGAAAAACCTGACAGATCCTTTAAAATGCCCATGTCTACAAACAAAAATGCTTCCTAAATAGAAATGAGAATTGACTTAGAGCAGAGAAGCTCTTCCACTGCCTCCTGTCATTAATACATGAACACATAGGTTCAGCTCCAAATACCTTTTTGAAAATACAAAACAAACAAACAAACAAACCCTTCACAGACATGCACCTCTCTGTGCTTCGTTTTTTGGCTAAGAACATGATGGAAAGGTATTGTCAGGCTCTGCAGTCCTTCTTTGGAATCGTTTGAGCAGTTCTGTTGTCATGAGCTTGTGAAAGGCTTCAGTTCTCTCACGCTGTAGACCATTTGGGTTGAGATGGAACCTTTTCTCCTGTCCTGTGCACCCTGGAGGTCTGGACATTCTACCTGAGGATCTTACACACACACACACACACACACACACACACACACACACACACATGCTCAAACATACACATGTGTGCTGGTGTGCACATGTATCAGGATGACCAACTCATGCCCATTTGCCCAACTTATTCAGTTTTGGCTCTGGAAGTCTTGTGTCCTGGGACACGGTCCGGGCACATGAGGACCACTGGTCACCTGTTGCATACGCATGTAGAACAGACAGGCTTCTTTTCACCCCCTCTGGAGGCTGGCACCCCAAAGTCTACAATGCTGGAAGGTGAAGTGTGAGGCTGAGGAAACAGAGGCTCCGTGACTATAACAGGGAGGGGGAAGAACATGGGGTCCCAGGGTGTTTTACATGTTTTGCCCTGAAGCCTCATCACCAGGGGGGGCCCTTGTGTTCTGAAGTCACTGGCTTTCTGACCCCCACACAGGAACAGAACCGGGGGCGGGGAGGGAAGATGGAGAATCAGCCAAGTGGGATCGACTGACTTGAGATTGAGAAGGAGGCTGTTTTATTTCTGTTCTGAATCTCATGGAATATATCTACTTCTATCTTAATTAAAAAATAAGAAGAGACAATCAAATCCGTTATTACAGATTGGATGGGTAAAACAATTGCCTTAACAGTAATCTAGGAACTTAATTAGAGCCAAACATGCCCGTGTAATACACATACTCAGGAAGGAAGGGTTGAAGAGGTCCGATAAATCATTGTTCTTAAAAACAGAAGAAGCCTTTGTATTCGTCCAGTTACAGCTGACGAGGCGGTGAAGAAGCTCTAAGCGGGCTGGGTGCCGTGCATCGCGGGCTGTAACGTGCGGGCGTCGCGTCAGAATGGGAAGCTGTCTGGGAAAGAGCTGAGCTCTGTGATTATTTGTCTGGAATGGGAAGCCATCACTCAGGGTGGAAGCTGGTTAGTGAAGGTCCTTCACGACCAACTGCATGGTCCTGCCGATCTTTGTCTAAAGTACAGGAGGCAGACGGAGGCCGGCCAGAAGCAGCTGCAGTCCCAGTTGCGCAGGCTCCCTGGCAGGCAGGCTCCGGGAGCTCGCCCAACCCAGCCAGACCTGCTGCCCTTCCTCTAGGCTTGGGAGGGCTCGGGGCATCCTTCCGGGGCCTGCGGCCCTGGGGAGGGCGCAGGTGCCCGAGTGGCTCTTCCAGCCTTTCTGCTCTGGCTCCTGCGTCAAGTGCCGGCTCTCAGAGAGGCCTCCCGCCTGTGCACTGAGAACCTGTCACCACCACCACGCTCCCCTCACCACCGACCCCGTTACCGGGTTAGTCTTCCTCAGAGCATTTATCCACATCGGAAATTGTCCTCTTGAATGGGTTCCTCACACATCACCCGTCTCCCCAGTGGGCTGCAAACTCCAAGAAGGGGAGGGCAGGCTCAGATTTACCGCAGCTCTGCCTCTGGACCCGGAACGTTGCCAGGCCTGCTCCTGGTGTGTCCCGTCCGCGGCAGTGGACAGCTGGCGGTTGTGCTTGCCCAGCACCCACGTCTGGGTGCTGGCGCTCAGAATATCCATTCGGGGAACCGCCCTGCTCCCACTCTTAGTCTGGGTGGTCTGGGTGGGGCTCCCCTGGCCCCAGGCGTGGAGAGACCACCTGGCCCCAGCTAGACAGCTGGTGTTCTCCACTCTGTGGCCGCAGTCACGTGTTCAGGGGTGGGCTTGAGACTCGCCCGTCAGTGGGCTCTGGGACTTGTGCTGGGACCCTTGGGAAAGGCTCTTCTCTGCTGAAAGGGAGCTGGTAGTGGTGAGCCTGGAGCTGCTGCTGGTCTTCTTTGCCACGCCCCGGGGGAGCTGGCCCTAGAGCAAAGTCAGAGGAGACGCACATGCATCTGACAGCAGAGTCTGAGCCTCTGTAGTTGGCCTTGTCCCAAGTCCCCCGGTCACAGGAGCCAATGATGCTCTTGTTTTTAATAAGCCAGTTTGCATCAGGTTTTTGTCACTTACAACCAAAAGGATCCTGACTAATACATCTGACTCTCACTCCCCAATCCTGGTTTTACAAATTGCTTGTGAGGAGGGCCTGGCACTCTGAGCGGCAGTGGCGTTGGCGAGGGGTAATTGGCCTTCCTGCAGGGTGTTATCCTAGTGACAGTCGGGCCAAGCGAGTCACGCTGCCAAATGTGTCACCCGGGACAGTCACACACAGGTGGCTGGTTTGTCTCAGCAGATGGTGGCATCAGCTCTTCTGAGCCAAATCCTGAGTACGGGAGGGACCAGTTGGTCTGCCCCATCTCCTGTTGCTTCCTGAGGGTGCAGATAACTCTGACTGGAGACTCTTCAAGGCCCATTCAGAGGTTCTGCCATTCATTTTCTGCCCATCACGCTGGCCCTGACTCCAGTGAATGGCTGGCCGCATCCTCCACTCACATCCTTTGAAGTGAGGAGCAGGCAGGAACACTGCCTACCTGGGTTTTAATTTCATCTTCCATTTTCAAGAAAAAGCAAATCAAGAAGGTTTCAAGGAATCCCAGTGTGTGACTGATAACATAGGAAACTTCTCTGAAAAGAGATAGTGTTCTGTGGTTCAGATAGGTTGGGGAAACACTGGTTTAAATAAGGTCGAGTCTATCTGGCGCTGCAGGAATGTGCAGAATTTCTAACACGCGTGGCTGTCACTCTCCAAGAGGCAGGTATGGTGGCTGCTTCTGCCAGTCTCACATGCCGCAGGACCCTTGTTTGGGGAGCGTCTCTTAGGATTACGTGTTCTGCAGAATGTTCCTTGGAAGTATTTTAAGGATAAAGACGTAAAAGGGTCTTCTCCCTGCCTTGGCGTGAAAGTTCCCTGGGGTGAATTTGTGGGAGTGGAAACTGTAGTATCCGGGCAAGATCTCATGGTCCACCTGCTCGTTCAGAAGCTTCCGGAGGGCGGTGCTGGCCTGTCTCCTTCGCCGTTCCACCCCCGGCACCTACCACAGAGCCTGTGCGTGGCTGGACTCCCATGCCTGCGGGGTGAGGGAACAGGGACTGTGTGGCTGAGGGCACACGTGCTTAGCCCAGGAGCACGGTAAAGCGGAGCAGCAGGAGAGCTTTCTGGAGCCTCTGGGAGACTTTGCTCTGAAGTTAAGGCTTATTGGTTTTCCCTGTGGCTCTAGAAGGCAGACCTGGGGTCGAGGGGTGGCCTTGTCATGGAAGAGGAATCCAGCTCAGGATAAAAGAGGCTTTTCTAGTAGTTGGCAGCAGCTTAACAAACAACAGGCTGCCCCCCTGTAGTGGGAGCAAGTGTGGATTGCCTTAGAAGGATTTACGTCTCAGATTTGGGCTCGCCCTCTATGATTTCCGATGGTAACTCTGAGTCTGCAGTCGTGTGGAAACAACCATATGTTCTCCCTCTGTAACTTCTTTTTCTGTCATCTAAGCTGCTTCCAAAAGCTGTTGGCATTGAACTCCATGTTTACTAAGCTGACTTCAAATATTTGAGGGTATTGGTAAAGTTCATTATTTGCCCCGAGAAGCCCTGAATCCGTACTGCTGGGTATAGTTTGGTTTTCTTTCATAAATCCAACATACATAACAATAAAAGAACAGAATGGAAGAGTTGAGAGGGACGTGCGTCTCCATGTGCATTGTGTAGCGACGGCTTCCTCGGCAATGCTGCATCTTAGGTCGGGTTGCCCGGAAGCACTCCCTGAGGAGAGGATGCTGTGCAGGTGCTTTATTAAGAAAGCACTTTATTAAGATCCTCAGAGAGACTGGCAAGAGGGAGGAAGAGCGTCTGGGAAGGGAAGATGCACGACGCATCTCGGGCAGCTCCGCCTGACCCCGCGGGTGGGCTCTGGAGTGCAAGCGGCAGCTTCTGTGTCACCATCAGAGGCAGAGAAGCTTTGCACTCGCAGGTGACCCGGAAATGCTCCAGCTCTGAGAAGGTACATGCTTGAGTATTAGAGATAAAGTGGCTTGGTGTCTGAAAGTAGCTTCCCGATGCTTCAGAAAAAAAAGTACATTCATGTTTACACGCACATAAATTATTATTCTGCAAAACAAAACTCCATATAAATATTATATAATTATCTAATAAATATCTGTGTGTCATATAGACACATAAAACACATGCGAATGTAGCAAGTGAGTTCTTTGAACTTTTCTATAGGTTTGAAAATTTAAAAGTAAAGTAATCAGTTAACCATGATTCCATCTTCTAAAATAAACACCTTAAGTTCTGTTAATATTTTGGTGTATAGTATGTCCTTCCAGTGTAGGGAGACATGTGTAGGTGGGTGCTTACAAATGTGCTGAAAGTCACTGCTGGGTTGGGGCTATGGTGAAATAGGATTATAATGAGTTTTACGCAGAGGACCCAGGGATGCGCAGATTCTCCTTAGCCCAGGCTCCCCGTCACCACAAAACACAATGCAGAACCCCAGTGAGCTGGTCCAGGCTAGCGGCTGGCTTCTTTACCAAGTCCAGGTCCGCTTGAATGCCCGGTTTCCTCCATGAATATCCCAAGTTGCCAGTGTCATCACCCCCGTGACTCTGGCCAATGACAGCCCTGGAGAGCCCCTAGCAGGAGAGCACGTTTGTGGCAGAGCCTCAAGTCTTCCCATGGAGGTAGGAGCCCCAGACTACCAATTCCGTGAGGTTGAGCTCGCAAAGGAAGAGAGAGGCAGCAAATTTCTTCTACGTCATTTGGAAGAAAAAGAAGAGACCCAGGCCTGTGACTTCATCTCTTTCTTGTTTCTCTTCTAAAAATGCAGTCCAGGGGCTTCCCTGGTGGCGCAGCGGTTGGGAGTCCGCCTGCCGATGCAGGGGACACGGGTTCGTGCCCCGGTCCGGGAAGATCCCACATGCCGCGGAGCGGCTGGGCCCGTGAGCCATGGCCGCTGAGCCTGCGCGTCCGGAGCCTGTGCTCTGCAACGGGAGAGGCCACAACAGTGAGAGGCCTTTATACCGCAAAAAAAAATAGTAAAGATTTTAAAGGTAATACTTTTACTTTCTCTATTAAAAATGTTTTAACCAAGTCTCTATGTTGGGACATGTAGGCCATTTCCATTTTTTTCCCTACTATGAAATCATTAGATAAACGTCATTTTACATCAGGATTTCTCAACCTGGTACGATTGATATTCGGGCAGGATAATCTTTTGTCGTGGGAGCTGTCCCATGTATTGTTGGGTATTTAGCAGCACCCTGACCTCTACCCACCAGATTCCAGTTGCACCTACCCCCCAGCTGTGACAATCCCAAAATGTCTCCAGACATTGCCAAGTGTCCCCTGGGGCAAAAAATCGCCCCTGGTCAAGAACCACTGCTCTGTCTCTGTACTTCTGCACACATCCAATTCTTTTCTCAGGCTAAAGTCCCATAAGTGGAATTAGTAGTTTAAATTGTTCCAATATTTTTAATGCTTTTGATAGAGTTTTCCACTGTGCCCTTCACAGAGGTTGTTCATTGGCACCCAGCTAGAAAATATCCTCTTCCACTTCCTGGGACCAGACTTAGATGTGGAACTGGGGGGAGTCTGAGGTCATAGACGGTATAAGCTGTGATGTGGATAAGCTGTGATGTGGAGGCACCTGGGACCCTCCCTCCAGGTATGGGAGGTAAAGTTCATGATGGAGAAAGTCAAGTTCACCTGTGCATAACTTTGTCCAGAACCGGCTTGAAATCCCCAGGCCTTTGAACATACGCGAGGCTGTGTCATCGAGTTTCTATCTGTTGAGAAACCTACCTTCCCCTCTGGCCATCACGTCCCACCTGGTGGCCTGGAGCCTCACAGACAGGCAAGGAAGCAGGAGGTGACTTCCTACTGCAACCCCACAACCTAGAGCGGGCACCAGGTGAGCATGCTCTGTCACTGCCCAGTGCAAAGGCAAGGATGGGGACGGGAGGCAACCTGCACAGGCAGCTGCCAGATGGACGGGCATCCTTGACACTAACTAAGTGGAGGAACAGGTCTGCCTGTGGCTGGAGTCTCTTAAGCTTGTGGACCCAGAGGTAATGTGATACTTTCCCCAGAAAACAGCCTGCCTAGTGAATAGCCCCCTCCAAACTCCTCCCTAAAATGCCCCCAAGGTGATCCTACCTGGATTGTGTTTTCATCCGCTCACGTGTGGTTTTACTCAAGATGATACCATTTTCTTGAGAGGGGATTTAACCTCCAGGTAACCAAGAGCGGAGAAAGCTCAGACCCCACTTGATGGCTCCTGTGTCTGCTCTTTGCTCTCCTCTCTCCTTTGGTCTTCAGGTCGTGAGCTCTCTGCAAATTTGCTGCCTACTTCTCCTGATTTTGGTGGTTTCTCTTCAAGGTTCCACTGACCCATCACATTCCTCTAAGTCCACTTACTTAGTCCACTTTACTTCCACCAACCCTGAAGCTTTCCCTCCTCTAGTGAATTAATTCCCATTTTGATAGATGTTTTCCTCCCTGCAAAAGCCTTGTTTGTGTTTCCCTGTTGTAATGCTCTTAGTGCTCGAGGATCTGTGAATGTGCATAAATATGAATTATCCGTGTCTATAATCACCTCCCGGATAATATGCTGTCCCACGCTGCTGGCGTATCCACCTCCTCTGTCAGCTCCCACAGTGGAGAGCACCCCCAACGCCCGCGATACAGACTCACAGGGTGGGGGCGTGTGGAGGAATTACCTCCCCACTTTACTCACACCGTCACGTCTTCGCGTGCCTCCAGGCGGGGAGAGTGTGACAGCCTGTCCCACCAACGCTGTGATCGTCCTCCTCTGCTCCAAGGCCCCCTCCTTTGAGCCTTTCCCAGGCCTGGAGAATGTGCCTTCCTCTGCATGTGAGTGGCCTCCCCTGTAGGGCCCACTGAGCATTTGGTCCAGCCCTTGCCCGCCATCTCACGGTGCTCACTGGCACCATCCACAGCTACTTGTGAGCTCTTTGGGGACCAATGTCTCACCCTAAACTTCTTAGTAAACCCCATTTGGCTATTTAGATAGTAGGTGCTCAACAAATGTGTGGATTAATTCGTGAGAGAATACCACAACATCTCCCAAGGGAGTGTCACCATTGCCACACGGTGTTTGTTTAACGGGGTCCACTCAATGTCCAGCAGAACAAAGGAATTACTTCTCATTGCTGGAGCAGTGTATTATGACCCCACAAGTCTGAACAAGAGCCTTCTTTTTAAAAAGTGTGAAAACAAACCCTCTGCTGTTTGTGAAAACTATTTTCTAAGTCATATCCGTGTCTACAAACAGACAGGCATGGGGGCCCAAACAGGGTGGCTTTTCAGCGTGACAGTTAAGGAATAGAGGAAGAGGAAGTCAGTTTTCGAGGTGGGGGGTCATGGACCAGTGGAACACATATATCTGGGGCCTCATGAAGCAAAATGCAATGAGCAAAATCGAGATTGTAGGATGAAGGGGGATGTTCATAGAGCTGCGTCTTTCTGGCAGCTGTAGCCCGTGGGCCCTGGGGCCGGGCAATTAAGGTGGAAACCATTTGGCCAGTAGCCTCTGAGCTGGTTTTATTGCCGTATGATGCCTCATACCGTGGGGATGGAGCAGTGTCCTGGACAGGCCTGAGCCAGAAAGCAAAACTCTGACAGCCGTTTCATGAGTTCCAAAATTATATAAATTCCCATGACCCCTTCTATCAGTTCAGTCCCCCCCTCCACACTGTTTTCTCCCACAGGATGTGGGGAATGATGAGGGAGAGGAACAGAGAGATTTATCAGCAGAGAGATGTGGGTGTCTTCCCAGCTTCTCCAGAGCGGCCTAAGCTTACTCTTTAATCTTGCAAATAAGCCATGTCGAAATCCTTTGGGCTCCATGCTATATCCCCAAATCCTTAATTCTAGATGGGAGAGACCAGTGGTTCTCCAGGTGTGACCCCCAGACCAGAAGGATGACGGGGGAAGTTTACTGGGAATGCAGATGCTCGGCCCCCACCCAGGGCTTCTGAGTCGGGAACGCTGAGGGTGGGTCCCAGCAATTGTGCTTCAACTGCCCCCAGGTGATTCTGGTGCACGATGAAGTTGGAGACCCACCGGGATGCACACACTACAGCGCTCTCATCCTTAACCTGGTGTACAGAGAGCTCTACATTTCCTGGTTAGCTGAGAATCAGAAGAGGGAGGGGGGCCCATTGAGCACCTGGAGGCCACCCAAATCTCTGCCTTGAGGAGCCGTGGCCAGTGCGGTCCCAGGGCAGGGACCCAGGCCAGACTTCAGGCGCAAATCCAGACTCGGCTGCTCCCAGCGTTGTGCTCTACTGGGTAAACCCCTTACCCTCTTTGTATCCCGGGTTCTTCTTTTGTAAAATGGCGATCTATAATACTTTCCTTCTGGAGACGTTGGAGGGGTACATCAGATGAGTCAAGAATTTAGACGTTCACCTGGAAAAGGCCGCATGCTGGTGGTTGCGGTTCGTATCGTTCATCTAAGTTAACTTTCAGTTCTTTTCCCTAATGTTAGTGTGTCACTGCAGTGCTCTATCCTCTCCGTAGCAGCGCGTCAAAATACAGATGCATCATCGTCCTTTCTGTTTCAGTTAGGAGTGCAGTCCGATTTAGGAAACAGACACTCAGTTTAAACAAATGGGCAGTTATGTGTCCCGTAGGAATCTGAAGACTGGCAGTTGCTGGTATGATGCCCTGACGTAACCCACTTATGAGGAAGCGGATTTTGGATATGATGTGATTGGTGATTCCCCTCTGTGCTCTGCTACAGCTTCGGTCTCATCATTGTTTTAACTCTGTGATTGTGAGTGTTTTTTTCATTATTAATAGAATTTTCTCTGTGTGTACATATGATAGATAGATAGATAAACTAGATAGATAGATAAACTAGATAACTAGATAACTAGGTATGTAAACTAGATAAACTAGATAACTAGGTATGTAACACAAGAGCAAACTAGCCCAGTTACCGTACCCGCTGGCATCCTTTTGGCCAGCAAGTGCTGCTCGGCAACAATCTGCGCTGATCCTCTCTGCTTTGGCCCCGCCTGGGAAGAGGGCCTTTCCTACATGTGGTGTAAGTCCTCCAATGTGGTTGGCCAGGTAGAGCCCAGATTTGCATCCGTCTGTAGGGGTCAAGAGCCCATGATGGGAAAGTACTGACCTAAGCCCTGGGGACACAAAGCGAGCAGGTCCTGGCCTCAGCCTTCATGAATTTTAAATATTAACTGGGAAGATGGGAAGTTCACAGCCAAGTGCATAAGCACAGAATTGCCTTTGTGGTCAGTTCTACAGAAATGGTGTGGGAGCGCTGGAGAGTGGGTGTGGGTAGACATGGCCTGGGGGTCCTGGGAGGCCAGGAAGAGAGGTTAGAGCTGATTTGTAAAGGAAGGATAGGAATTGGCCAGGTAACCGTGGAGAGGAGTCATTCGGGGGGAGACGACCAGATTGTGAAGGTCCCCAGCAGGAAGGACGGTGAAGTACCATAAGAACTGGAAGGTGGTTTACTTGTCACTTGTCCCACTTGAGGCTGCCCAGAAGTGGAGCAGTGACTTCCAGTGGCTGCGAAGCCACCCTGTGCCCCTTGTAAGGGGTGGGGTGCTGTCTCTCCTGGAACAGCCGGACAAGGCCAGGCTTTGGCTTCCTGTAGTCTGGGAGCTCCGAGAACCTGAGCACCCCAATGCGATATGGAGCTTAGAATTCATCTGGATTAAAGTGGAGGTAGAGGCACCGGTGCCTGCAGGGCAGCCAGGCCTCCCTCGGCTTCCTCCTCTTTCCTGAGCCTGGTTCTCTAGCACAGCCATCAAGCCCGTGGGCTCCCGACAGCCTTGCAGGAACTCCCCCTCTCGTAACTCTGGGAAGCCAGAGAGATGCCCGTGTTGGCAGCCCAGAACTCTGACCATCATAGAGGACCAGAGGGGCCAGGCCGGCAATGAAGGAGGCTGTGCTGGGGCGCTTAGCACGGCCACCACCTCCCCACCACACAGGGCCTTGTGTCACTAGAGGCTTCCAAACCCAGGGGCATGGGACAGGAATTGAATGCCATGTAAAAGTCTCCTTACTTCCCGGGGAATAAAGGGTTTGAAAGACAGGACTAGAAGGAAGATTCTATTTTCTATTTCTTTTGAACATCTGGAACTCTAAAGAGTGTTAATTTTTAAGCTGCCACTAGGAATGGTGAAAGAAACTGGTTATCCATTTAGAGCGTGATCATCAAGTTGCAGCCTGCATGAAGTCAATCTTTATAGCCGGCTCCTAACCCCTTGAAATGCAGAGTCTATAATGGCAGTTTGGGTAACGCTTCAAGTTCAGTGGTGTAGCAATAAAGAAATCTAAGTGCAAAGTGCTTCTCCTTCCCAACTAAGTCCTTCTCTCAGCAAAATTTCACTTCAAGTGTCTGTTCATAATAAAATAATTCTGCATTCCAGCTGAGAGCTCCACACACTCCCTTACTCGTCATGTGGCAAGAGCCCGTTTTTTCACTGCTGGGCAGGGCTTGCTAATGGGCACTTTATTGCTAAGTGTGTTGGCCCTTTGGGAGCAAAATAATTTTATCCAGCGTATGTCTCATCTCCAAGCCTACTGATCAGCGATGTTATTATGCTTGCAAGAGTCATTTGTAAGCTTTTCAAGTGATATGCCAATGTCTTTTTTTTTCAGGTAAAAGAGAGAAAAAACTAAAAGCAAACAGCTATATCTTGGGGGAGGGGGTGTGAGGAGAGTTACTGCAACCAAATCGATGTTTATCTTCCAAGTGCTATATACCATGAAATGACGTGTTTGCTTCTTTTTTGTGCATGTTCCAAAAGCAAGGCTCACTCTTAAATAAGATTGGGAGAGTGGAATCAGAGAGACACTCAAGACCCATCCTGCTCCTTATTAGCTGTCAGACCGAGGACAAAATTGCTGGGAGATTCAGAGCCTTTGTTTTCTCGTCTGTGAAAAGGGAACAGTAATGAACTTAGTTCCTAAATGATGGTGAAGATTAAGTGACATGAGAAAGTACAAAAGGCAAGGAGCATGGTTCTGAATGTGTGAGAAACGCTTCTCTTCATTGGTCTTTGCTTTTGCTTTTTTCAGTCAGTGTAATTTTTGCAGATGCCTCAAAACTCCATGGAGAGCTGGTGTTTGAGGCTGTCCCTTCTCACCTTTACTGTTGGTCGCAAGCCAAGTGGGAGCAGAGATAGTGTCAGCATCTTTCTTTTTTCCTCAAAACCTTACAGAGTGCGTTAAAAACCAAACGTCTAGGGCTTCCCTGGTGGCGCAGTGGTTGAGAGTCCCCCTGCCGATGCAGGGGACACGGGTTCGTGCCCCGGTCTGGGAAGATCCCGCGCGCCGCGGAGCGGCGGGGCCCGTGAGCCATGGCCGCTGAGCCTGTGCGTCCGGAGCCTGTGCTCCGCAACGGGAGAGGCTGCGGCAGTGAGAGGCCCGCGTACCGCAAAAAAAAAAAAAAGTCTAGGGGGGCGGAGTCAAGATGGCGTACTAGGAGGATGCGGAATTCGCGTCTCCTCACAACTGAGGCACCTGCCAGGCACCGGCGGGGGACCGTGGACACCTAAGGGGACGGGAGGAACTACCAGCCACCGGGTAGGACGTGGGGCGTGGGAGTAGTGATGGGGGAGGAGAAGTGGAGGTGGGACGGACTGGCGCCCCTGCGGCGTGGCTGGGGGAGGGGAAGGGGGGAAATGAGGGGAACCACTGGGAAGGCAGAGGACCAAAAGGGAGCGTGGCCAGGATTCCCCTGCCCACTTGGGCCCCCGGAAACCTGCTGAGAGCCCGGGCCTGATCCTCTGCCCACCGAGACCCCCTCCAGCCACGGGGTCCTGAGGGAGTGGGAGGGAGGAAAGGAGGAGCAAAAGTAAAGGCCGGACCTCCGGGGCCTGCACCCCTGAGGGGTGGCTGTGGGAGGGGACGAGTTCCCACACCCAGGGGGACCCACCCATGGTTAGGGGTGCAGCGGGGATGGGGGAGACCCTGGGGGAGACGGTGGGGGAGGGGCGCGGAGGAGCGGAAGGGCACGCGGCCAGCACTTTCCCTGTCCACTCAGGTGCGGGGAGGCTGCTGGGACCTAATCCTCTGCCCTCGGAGCCTCCCTCCTGCCGTGCAGAGCCCAAGTCCCACCCCTGCACCCTACCCGGGGCCCTACGTCTACCCTCGGAGACGCCCTCCACCACGCTGGGCCTAAACCCCACACACACACCCGACTCAGGGCCTTACCCCCAAACACCGGAACCCCACGTTCCAGAGGCCCGCCTTTCCACGTGCTGCTGCTCCCCTTCCCCGAGCAGGGAGCCCAGAGATAAACCCACGCACATATGGTCACCTTATCTTTGATAAAGGAGGCCAAAGTAAACAGTGGAGAAAAGACAGTCTCTTCAATAAGTGGTGCTGGGAAAACTGGACAGCCCCATGTCAAAGAATGAAATTAGAACACTTCCTAACACCATACACAAAAATAAGCTCAAAATGGATTAAAGACCTAAATGGAAGGCCAGGCACCATCAAACTCTTAGAGGAAAACATAGGCAGAACACTCTATGACGTACATCACAGCAAGATCATTTTTGACCCACCTCCTAGAGAAATGGAAATAAAAACAAAAATAAACAATGGGACCTAATGAAACTTAAAAGCTTTTGCACAGCAAAGGAAACCACAAACAAGATGAAAAGACAACCCTCAGGAGAAAATATTTGCAAACAAAGCAACTGACAAAGGATTAATCTCCAAAATATACAAGTAGCTCATGCAGCTCAATACCAAAAAAACAAACAACCCAATCCAGAAATGGGCAGAAGACCTAAACAGACATTTCTCCAAAGAAGATGTACAGATTGCCAACAAACACATGAAAGAATGCTCAACATCATTAATCATTGGAGAAATGCAAATCAAAACTACAATGAGGTATCACCTCACACCAGTCAGAATGGCCATCATCAGAAAATCTACAAACAATAAATGCTGGAGAGGGTGTGGAGAAAAGGGAACCCTCTTGCACTGTTGGTGGGAATGTAAATTGATATAGCCACTATGGAGAACAGTATGGAGGTTCCTTAAAAAACTACAAATAGAACTACGATGTGACCCAGCAATCCCACTACTGGGCATATACTCTGAGAAAACCATAATTCAAAAAGAGTCATGTACCACAATGCTCATTGCAGCACTGTTTACAATAGCCAGGACATGGAAGCAACCTAAGTGTCCATCGACAGATGAATGGATAAAGAAGATGTGGCACATATATACAATGGAATATTACTCAGCCATACAAAGAAATGAAACTGAGTTATTTGTAGTGAGGTGGATGGACCTAGAGTCATACAGAGTGAAGTAAGTCAGAAAAAGAAAAACAAATACCGTATGCTAACACATATATATGGAATCTAAAAAAAAAGTGGTTCTGATGAACTTAGGGGCAGGACAGGAATAAAGACACAAACGTAGAGAATGGACTTGAGGACACGGGGCGGGGGAAGGGTAGGCTGGGATGAAGTGAGAGAATAGCATTTACATATATCCACTACCAAATGTAAAATAGATAGCTAGTGGGAAGCAGCCGCATAGCACAGGGAGATCAGCTTGGGGCTTTGCGATCCTAGAGGGATGGGATAAGGAGGGTGGGAGGGAGATGCAAGAGGGAGGAGGGTTATGGGGATATATGTATGCATTTAGCTGATTCACTTTGTTATACAGCTGAAACTGACACAACACTGTAAAGCAATTATACTCCAATAAAGATGTTAAAAAAACCCAAAAAACAAACGTCTAAAATTCACGTGTTACAGTGCTCAGAGCTGACACCCGTGACAGGGGTGTGTGTGTGTGTGTGTGTGTGTGAGTGAGTGAGTGAGTGTGTGCACGTGCACACGCCTGGGGTGTTTCCTATAAACATTTTTGTAGATGAATGAACTGCTATCCAGGAGGTTGAGTAACCTACTTACAGATGCCTCTTAAATGAGAGTCACAACTTGGCTATGAACCAGGTGGTCTTACTCTGGGTCCTGCCACTTCATACTGAGAAAGCCTGTAATCTCCCTTGCCATTCTGTGGAGCTCTCGTGCCGAAAGAAATCAATCCAGTTTTAGAACATGACAGCCTGGAAATCGGTGGTTAGAATGTTCATGAAGCTCATTATCAGGGAGTCCCAAAGCCATGGGTGTGACCATCACACAGGTATTCTGTCCACAGAGTATGTTTCATATTCAGCTCATGTGGGCTGCGGGGTCCACTTTTCTGCCCCTGCAAAGGGAGTTTAAACCCTCTTGGTGGTGGCTGGGAATGGAGAGAATAAACAGGCAGTGAGCTGCTGTAACTGTTGCCCGGCAACTCCTGTCATCTCCCCAAAGCTACACAGGGATGTCCTTCCCACAGGTGAGGTGGTTGGGTCCCCGAGCTTGACTTGTTTGTACTAGCTGTCGACAGACTAGGGGAACTAAGGAAAAAACATTCTATTTCCACCAGTAAAACACATAATATACAAGTAGATTTTTCTTTTACAAAATCTTTTTTTTTTTTTTTTTTGGCAGTATGTGGGCCTCTCACTGTTGTGGCCTCTCCCATTGCGGAGCACAGGCTCCGGACGCGCAGGCTCAGTGGCCATGGCTCACGGGCCCAGCCGCTCCGCAGCATGTGGGATACTCCCGGACCAGGGCACGAACCCGCGTCCTCTGCATTGGCAGGTGGACTCTCAACCACTGCGCCACCAGGGAAGCCCTACAAAATCTTTCACTCGATACTTTTGAGGAACTTAATTCTTAAGAGATTTACAACTCTAGTAGACTTGAATTTGCTCTTGACCAAAGTTTCCAATTATCTTGCCAATCACTACTATGGTCTGCAGTTTGGAGGAGTTTCACGGAGGAAATGTCATTAGTTCAAGCTCATTCCCAATCCATTTATTATGAAGTTAGGGTGGGGGTCACCACTCCACATGGAAAGACCAGCAGTCTCCTTACTATTTCTGACACTGTCCTTCTAATCTTCGAAATCTGTGACTCTCAAGTGGGGGTGATTCTTCTTCAATTAGGGAATGTTTGGCAACATCTGAAGACATTTTTGGTTGTCGCAGTTAGGAAGAAGGGGTGCTACTGGCATTGAGTGGGTAGAGCCCAGGGACCCTGCTAAACATCTACAGTGCACGGGACAGCTCACAATGAAGACTTATCTGGCCCCAAATGTCAACATTTCAGAGGCTGAAAAATCCAACTTTAAGTTTAAAAACAGAAAGTTGAACATCAAACATAGAGCAGGACACCAAAAAAGTCAGTTTTACTGTGTAAGTTAAACATACAAAATAAAACATTGTCACAGCAACCTCTGGGTTTAATTGCTGATGTAAAATAAGAAAACTCAGGGGCAGTGGGACATGTTATATGGGACCTTGAGGATGCAATCTGAAACAAATCTGTAGGGCATGCGACTTCCCCAGACAGTGTAAGCAAACAAAACACTTAAGTTATCTATCCATTAATTGCAGCGTACGGACCTTATTTGTAAAAAATAAAATAAATAGAATATATAACATGATTGGGAAATGAACACCAATGGGGTGTTTTGTGGTGTTAGGAAATTATTTTTTTAGCGCAACATGGTATAAAGAAGCTTAGAGGTACATTTTGATATATCTGTAGATGAAATGAAGTTTGAGTTCTGCTTCAGAATAATCTGAGGGAGAAGTGCTCGTGGGTCTAGATGGAGCTATGTTGGCATGATTTAGTAACTGTTGATCCCAGTTGATGGATGCGTGAGGCTCATCATTCTTTTCTCTCTACTTGTGTCGACATGTGGAATTTTCCACACTAACATGTTTTTAAAAACAAACAGTGCCCCAAACCACAGAGTTACGCCTGCCAGATTCTAATAGCTCAAGTCATGGTGTCTAATGCTACAGGCACTTCCCGTGCATCCTCCCCGCAGCATCCACAAGACTGGTGATGGCCTCCCGCTGGCTTGCATCCGGGAGTTTAAGCAGTTGCCTGTGGACGTGAGGAAGTTAGTGGTGGAGCAGGAATTCAAGCTCAGGGCCTTCTAACCCCAGATTGTGGGGTTTTCTGCTCCATCCCACTGGTGTCCACCTCCCCACAGAACACAGGTGTTTAGTGGGTGGGAGGGAGCATGCATGCATCACAGGTGCAGATGCTAATCGGCTCCCTTCCAAATCTGCACAGGAGCGCTCCTTGTCAGCTGGTATTTGGACAGCTGAACCTCTAAGGGACCACAACATAATGCCTGATTCCTACCCTGGGAGTTGTAAACCAATCCCGGGTTAGAAATGTAAACATTTTCCCCATGGGGAAGAGCTGTTTTTAGCTAATTAGAAATGGGAGAGTCTGCCAGCTGTTAATATTGATGGTTATTCCTCGAAAAATGACTTCAAGGTACGACTAATCAATTGTCTCTCAGAATGAAGAATGGAACAGGCTGCTCCCTGGGAATGTCAACGTGTATTTATAAATCTGTGCTTTACAGAACAGTCAGGAAAAATGAGCCAGACCTTTGGCACGGTGATGAGTTATGCAGAGTAACTAAAGCAATTACAAGCATCTGTATTGGACTTCAAATTTACAAAATTCCTTTAAAAAAAATTGGTTCTTGCAGCTGTTTTGTGTGTCATTAAATGTGGTTCCATGTAGTGTTTGTCTTGGTACACTGAAGTGTGCTTCTTGGCACTGGATTGAAAGTTAACAAGCGCTGGGATTGCGTTTTCTCACTTGGTAAATAGGGAGCTTTCGCTTGGCTGAAAACATGTGGATGATTAGGCCCTGGCTTGCCACAGTGTTTGCTTTGCTGCGTCTAGAACTGATGTTTGCATGAAAAGTGCATGGCGATGAGCTCCTTTACTGTGGGACGTGTGAGGGGACCCTGGCCGGGGACTGGGGTCTAGATGTATGGTGAGCAGGTTCTAGGGTGACCTCCTGGAGTCCGTGCCTGGGTAACGCCTTCTCCTTGAGTGTGCATGTGATGGTTGGCTTACTTTTACCCAGTTGAATATGGCAAAGGTGATGGAATGTCATGGGTATGATTGCCTTACAAAAGGTGGTACCATCTGTCTTACTAAAGGCGACTCTCTCCCTTGCTGGCTTTGTTAAAGCAAGTGACTGCCCTGGAGAACTCGGTCCCCAGTGTAGTCAGACAGCAGAGAGCTGAGACATCAGTCCGACAGCCTTGAGGGGCTGAATTCTGCCAGTAGACGTGCTCCCAGCTTTAAATGTGGTTATCGCTTCCGGAGCCTCCTGATTGACCTTTCTCATAATAAGCACTGCGGGATGACTTCCACATTACAGCTGCCTCTCTCTACAGCGATCGGATGCCCAGCATCCAATATTCTTCTGACTCACAGACCCAGCCTGGTTCTGGGTGTGTCTTCCAGACAGCTGACCTCCAGTTCACCCCCTGGATTGGTTACAGTCATCACGAACCTTGGAAGGTGAATATGGGAAGAACCACAAGATCCCTCAAAGGAGTCTATTACCAATTCCAGCTCTTCCTCTCTTTCAATTCTATAACCCCTGTACATTTTTTAAAAGAAGAAAAAAAATTAGCATTTTTATCAATGTGGTATGAAGAGACCTGGAACTAAACTCAACATCACGATGAGGAAAGCTTCCTGCCTTCCATTCCTGCCCCAGGATCAGGGCTTATAAAAAAGGAGCCTCCACAGTACCGGGAGCTTCTTACAATGAAGTGTGAAGCATGGTCCTCCCCGCGAACGTGTCACGGGACCTAGAAACATGAGGTTAACTAAGGCAAAAAGGCAGTTACAACATTTTTAACATGAGAAATATTTAAGCTACTTAACAGTTGATGAGAATGATCCAGTTAAGAGGGGAAGTTAAATATTTAAGAAGAGGAAATGAAGTGGCAGGGAAAGGACCTTCGACATTCACTCTAACAACAAAAAAAGTCTGGCAAAAATGATCAGAATAGGGGCTTCCCTGGTGGCTCAGTGGTTGAGAGTCCGCCTGCCGATGCAGGGGACATGGGTTCGTGCCCCGGTCCGGGAGGATCCCACATGCCGCGGAGTGGCTGGGCCCGTGAGCCATGGCTGCTGAGCCTGCGCGTTCGGAGCCTGTGCTCCGCAACGGGAGAGGCCACAGCAGTGAGAAGCCCGCATACCGCAAAAAAAAAAAAATTATCAGAATAAACTTTTTCAGAACTCTAAAAATTAACCAAAGCCTTCAGCAATGCAAAGAGGGTGTTTTGTTTTTGTTTTACCTTGTTTTTTTTTTTTAGAGAAAAAACAGCTGAATCTTGGTAAGAACAATAAGCTTTGTGGCATTTTAACTTTCCCTTGTCTCACCTCAACCTCCAACTCTGTGGTGACCTTGATAAACAGCAGTGCCCATCCCCCACGCAGCCCGAGTGCCACCAGAGGGAGGACAACAGGGCTGCAGCTCATTGAAGCCTTGTTCTCAAAGAATTGTCATCATTTGACATTATGGGTGCCTGGAAGACCCCAGTTACAAATCCATCTGTAATTGACCTGACTTGGAACTCACCTGGTGTGATCAGCCATAGAGGGATGAAGAAAAAGCATTTCAGGTAGAGAGAACAGCCAGTGCAAAGCCCCTGAGATTGGAATGAACTTGGATCCGAGTCGGGGAGGGAAGAGCATCAGGGAGACCTTGGACACGGTGAACATAGAGAGGAAGGTTGGGGAACTGGGGGTTTTATTCCAAGTGCACCTCGGAGCTACTGGGTGGTTTTAAGCTGGGGATGGAGTGAAGTTTTCAAAGCCTCACTGTGAGGAGGTGTGTTACTTTGTTTTTGTTCTATGACACCCACTGGACTGTGAGAGATGATGGGATAGGGGCTGCATCTTAATCCCTCATGACGGAATCCTGCAGGCTGTTACAGATGTGGCGCGGGAGCATTTTGGGAAAGAAAGAAACCAACGAAGGGAGGGAGGGAGGGAGAGGAAAGAAGAGAGAAAGGAGGAGGGAAGGAAGCAAGCTTGAAGGAGCTCAAGCTGTTTCGCCTCTGCCTTTAGCGCGTGGGAGGCTGTGCTTTGATTGGGGATTTAGGGCCTTTCCTGGCTGTTTAGTTTTTGCATCTGCTGCATTTGACATGTCTCTAATTTTGATACTCTTTTCCCCTCGTATTTTATGCCAAATTCCCCTCGTAATTTATGCCTTGGGAATTCTGGGTCTTTCCATCTGGGAAACAGCTGCATGTTTTTGATGCTCTAAAATAAAATTAATGAAGAGGTAAAGAGATCTTTTTCACTCATTACTTACCGCTTCAGTCTTGCATTGTTTCTGTTGATTTTATACTGGAATTTTTCCCTCAGCATTTTTAATTAGAATCAGTCTGCATCCCAGGCATCCCTGGGCTCAGCATGCAGTACTAAGTTGCAAACATGAGCAGGGCCTGCCAGGCCGCACCTGCTCCAGTGTTCAGCCATGCACACACACATCCTCAGAACAGCCCGATTTCTGGCCATATCTGGCCAGAGCAGCCTTCCATGGCAGTGTCATTTCTTGGCCTCAAAGTGACTGCATTCACCTTGTAATGATTTAGTTACTGCAACTGTTAAATAATGCAATCACTTTTATTAATTCTCAATCCATCTATGTGGGAGAAAATATCATCTGAACAGCCATATGGTCGACTTTTAATGAATGCAAGATACCTGGATGTCACATGAAAGATTCTGGATGGGCACACAAATTAGGCATCATGATTTTCTGTTAATACCAAGCCCAGATAAAGTCCTCTCCTAGGAGACCATTACTATGTGGTTGTATATTTAAAAAAGGCAATGGTTCCCAGAGAAGGCACAAAGCAGCAATGCATACTTAATAGCTTGTACCAAGGAGTAAATTAAGCCTGGAACTGCCGAGGTATTAAAGTTAGCAGAGCGGGTCTTGAGTATTCAAGAGAGAAATTTCTGAGAGAGAGAGAGGAGTTCATTCTTTTACATTGACTCAATAGTGAAATAAAGTGAACTCTGACAGTATGATTTAGCAAAGACTCTAAAACGTAACATGTTGGAATGGCTTTGTATCAAAAGTTATTTTTCTGTTCTATTACCTTTAATGAATCGCTTGGATCACCGAATATATTCGCTGAGCTATGGCTCAGTGCATTTTTGATAAGGAGACAAAATGTGCCACAGGTTTTGGTATAATTTTATTTATGATGGGGTTGCGTGCTCCATGTCATGTATATGCAGAAATACCTGTATCCATGCACAGAATATACATGTTTATTTTCATACATATTCATGTGAATATTTTACCTGTGGGACTTCTAATGAATTAGAATAGATCTGATAATAAAGAGTTCTATTGTATTTTTTTCATCTTAAATAAATAGAAGTGCACAAAATCCTTTATTGGAAATTCACTGAAGGAAGACATGTTATCAAATTAGTACCCAAAGGGCCAGCTGGTGATGTGCAGTGATGAATCTATCTCAAATTACTCACTGCTCTGTGAAAATGGCTCAAATCATTCAGCCCATGGCCCTGAAAGCACTAAATGTCTCCCATTCCACAGTTTTAAACAGAGTTCAAACCAACCCATCCCTTATTTTCAGAGTTAAAATGGGAAGTTTCAATTTGCCTTCTCTGCTAAGTGTCTTCTCTCCTTTGGGGGTGTCTTTTGGGTGCTGGGAGGGGACCCCAGCCCTCTGTCTTCTCCCCACGCTGAGACTCCCCGCCAGTCCCACTCCAGCACTTCATCCTGTACCTGGGAATTCTCTCCATGGGAGCTGTGTTGAAGCCCCTGCAGGCTTCTGCCTGAGTTTGGGTTAACGTGCCTCAGCTAGAACCACAGCTTTGCTGATCCCTTTGTCACCCTATAGCAGGACACTCTTAGGTCCCCTCCTGTCCACCTCTGTGGTCTTTTCTCTAACAGTCACACCTCAGTTCTTTTACTATTGCTGCATCTTCCAGCTAGAGCACCCAAACTGACTTGCAAAACCCAAATCTGGTCCACTTGTCCATATCCGTCTAGGAATTTTCTGTCTTCTGAGGCAAGGCACATGCATTCATGAAACACATTTTTATTGATATCCTAGATAAGAGGCAGTGTCCTAGTGCCAGGTATAGGTACAACTATGAATGAGACCGACTAGGTCCTGGCACTAATGGAGCTTCCTTCTAACTAGGGGAGATGGTAAGCAGTTAACTGGTGGAGAAATTGATGTCATGTGCTGATCTGTCTTGTGGCCAGGGTGAGCCAGGTGTCACCCCAGGTCAGGAGCCCTCGTCCATGACTCCACGTGCTCCTGTCACAGCGTGTACCACTTTCCACTGCAGTGGAAGCTCTCACGGGTAGAGCCGTGCTGCTCTGATCTTTTTTACATAGCATAGTGCCTGCTAGGCAGCTTTTAGAATATAAATTCAGTAATCCAACCCACAAATATTTACTGAACTCTTGCTGCGTGGCTTGTGTTGTTTTGGGCACCAGAGATCAAGATGGGTGAGGCCCCCACACTTGCGGAGGTACCTGGGTGCAGGCCAGGAGGCCCAGTAAAGAAGCAGGACAGCTGGGAAGGGAGGCCCCTGTGGCTGGGCTGCGAGCACATGAACAGAGTAGTGCTTCTTGGACTTGCGTGGGCTTAGCAATCACCTGGGCCCCGCTCACAGAGTTTCTGCTCCGGGAGATCCGGCTGGGGCCTGGGGATGTGCATTTGCAATGAGCTCCCAGGCGCTGCTGCTACTGGTGCGCAGAACGCTCTGTGCTGACGCCTGTTGACGCTGGGAGGGGGAGGAGGAGAGGCGGCAGGGCGATGTCCCCGGTGCTAGGGCAGCCTGGCCTTGGGACGCAAAGGGCCTGAGCCTGGGGTTCGAGAAGCAGGGAGGTTTGGTGTCAGGTGGGTCCCTTCACGTGAGGCCACTAACCTTGCAGGGAGCTGAGATTTTCCTGAAAGCAGTGGGGAAAGGGTGTAGCATTTTAAGCAGGTTAGGGTTAGGGTTAGGGCGACATCACTGGGAGTATTGGTTTCCTATCACTGTTCTAACAATTACCACAAACATGGGGGCTTACAACAACACAGGCTTACAGTTCCGGAGGTCAGAAGTCCAGTCTGGTCTCACTGCGCTAACATCAGTGTCAACAGGGCTGTGTCCTCTGGAGGCTCCATGGGGGTACCCACTCCCTTGCCTTTTCCAGCTCCTGGAGGTTGTCTTGTTCCTTGGCTCGTGGCCCCTTCCTTCATCTTTGAAGCCAGCGAGGGGTGTCTGAAACCTCGCTCGCCGTCTCTTTGGTTCACTCTTCCGCTCGGGGATGCTCGGGGTTATGATGGCCCACTTGGGGGATCCAAGCTCATCTCCCCATCTTAGCTGATTAGCAACCTTAATTCCACCTGGAGCTTCAGTTCCTCTTTGCCTTGTAACCTAACAGACTCACGGGATCCAGGGAGCAGGACTTGGGTCTTTCTGAGCAACGTTGCTCTGCTGACCATATCCGGGTTAAAACACACACCGTGATACTGCTCAGAGAACGGCGGGGAGAAGAATGGAATGAGGGAGACCGAAGACAGGGCTGCCACCTTGGTCCAGGTGGGAAGGGGTTTGGCTTGAACTGGGTTGGGGATACAGAGAGGCGGAGATGTGAACACCTTGGGGAGAGGGAGCTGACGGCATGGGTGTGAGGTGAGACGAAGAAAGATGTGAAGGAATGGGGGATGATCCTCTTAACTGAAGGAGAGGAGGCAGAGGGTCAGAGAGAGTCTGGAGTGAGGTTAATGCCGTTTAACCTAACCCACTCACCAATTACCCGCTGGGCTGTGGAAGCACACTAACAACTTTGTGAACAAGACAGTGAAACTTGGGCTGTAAGCATCTTAAGGACTCTGTCAATCTGTGGTTTGGCACTTCCTGACCTTATGGGTTAAAATGAATCTGTATCAATTCTGGAAAGTTCCATAGGTGTTTGGAGACCTAACTTAAAAGGCACAGTGGATTTCTGGGATGGGCACAGAGTGACCTGAGTTTGAATCCCAGCTGGGCACGTACTAGTTGAGATGTGCCAAAAACCCCTGAGTCTCTCCATCATCTGTAAAATGGGCCTGAGAAATCTATTTGCAGGGTGTTGGGAAGATTGGACATTCTGTCTGTAAATGCCTGGCCCTGCTCTTGGGAGTTTATTCCTTATTCCTGTGGTCTCTGTTGGATTATAATGGGCTGGGAAGCATTGGTTCTTCTGAGAGCGCTTTGAGGAAACAACCTTTTAGGGCTGCTATTGAAATTAGTGACCCAATTAATATGGCCCACGTAGAAGCTCCCCAGAGCAGGCAAGAGCTGTGGAAACAAAAGGGTTTTTTTTGTTTTTTTTTTAATTTCAGCATCCTTAAAAAATATTCTTATTATTCACCCTTCTGGCTGGGCCAGTGGACACTTAGATAAGTTTTTCTAATTATGTATCAGAGGATCTCTGTAAACATGAAGCGACTGTCTTTGAGAGGTAGAAATCATTAAATACGAAAACAATAAGTTATCCGTTGTTTTCCGAACTGATTCTCTCCCATCTCCCAAGAACATTCTCCTCGCCTCTGTGTACTTTCCCATCTGGGTACACAAACAAAAACCTTGTAAAAAGTTAAAGCCGTATTAATATGTTTGTGTTTTCGAATGGTTGGCAGCGTGTGGGCAATTAGCAGGTCTGATGTCGGTTTTGAATTCAGCCCTGCATCCTGGGCGGCCACGCATGACAGCCTTCCCAACCTGCAGACACTGGGAATTTATTTTTCCATTTGTATTCATGACATTCATGATCTGAAATGGCCATTCTAATGTCTCCCCACCCCTCTTTGCAGCGAATTAGTGGAGTCAGTTGCTTCTGGCCTGAGGTCTCATCTGTTGTACCAAATGTGACCTGGCCAAGTTCCATTCCAGCGTACGTCTTTATAGCATGCTGGACTTGAAGAGACCCTGCCAGGCCTTCTCCACAGCCTGGGATGGGGTCAGCAGGGCAGCGTCGCGGAGCAGCTGTCCCAGCTCCAATCCCTGAGATACGACGGAAGTGACTTCAGGTGGTCCCTCCCAAAAAGGAGGGAGGACCGGAGGGGAGGGCTCCACGTCAGCACAGGTGATGGGGAGATTATTCTTGGTGTTTGGGCGGGAGGTCAACAAATTTCAAACTCTTCTACTTTCACTGTGATTATTTATGCAAGATCTAAGGTTTTTGTATATGGCTTTTTATTTTTAACACAATTTTAATAATATTATAAAGGTAGTGCACACAGTATATGGTTTCTACAAAGTTGAATATAAAGAGAATACAGAATCCAGAGGTATATGCACATATATGGTTTTTCAAAGTGGAATATAGATTATGGAGAGATACAGAAGGGTACATTTCTGTTTTCTTCACTCCCTTCACTTTATGCTCATTTTCTGTAAGTAATATTTTTAGCTGTTTTATTTTGTATGTATTCTTAGGTACGTATGTGTTTACCACAATGTCATTTATATACTACTTCTGTACGATATTTATAAGCCATCTCCGTTGTATATGTGCACATCTGAGAAGCCTGATTTAGGTGAATGCTCTTCATTCTAAATGCACCTTTTCCTTACTTAACTAGGAAATATTTCGCATGTATGAAATAACACATGTACTACGTGCATGCTTTAAAGAATGCCGGTGAATGGATTCCCCACCCTACTTAGGTAATAAAGACAAGTGAAGAAAGTGTTAGGTCAGTGTTACGAGGTTTAGGATTGACCATGGGATTTAGTAACGTGGAGATCATGGGTGATCTGGCTGAGCAGTTGATGTGGGTAGAGGGTGTGAACACCCAACCGTGAAAAGGTTTAAGGGACAGTGAGAGAATGCAAATGGTGAACAATTATAACCATCACTCCTGAGATGTTTTTCTATAAAAGGGAGAAGAGAAATGAGGTCACTGCTGGAGAGAGAAGTGAGCTCAAGTGAGAATTTCTTAAGATGAGAGGAGTTTGGGCATATTTATTTGTGGATGGGAGTGATTCTGTAAAGAGAAGAAAGTTGATGACACAGAAAAAGAAAGATGACAATTGCTGAGTGATGTTCTTGAATCAGGGAGAGTGCCTGGGGTCTAGGATCTAAGCAGAGTCTCTGGCCTTAGGAAGGGGCATGGGGTGTTGACTTGTAGCAATAAGACAGACAGAAGAGACACGTGGGACAGATACAAAGTGAAAGGTGTGCTGGTGAGGATCCTTTCCTCTCTTCTGATTGTGTCTACTTAGTGAACAAGGAAGTGAGCTGAGAGCAAAGACGGGAGGAGGTGTTGGGGGTCTGGAGAGAGAAGAGTGGGGAGGGGGTGGATTGAGAGGCACTGTAGGATAGCCAAGCAGCCTTCGGGGCCCTTGTGAGGTGAGTAGACTTGAGTTTACAGTGAGACCAGTGAACGTGTTTCTCTATTTTTCTCCAACCACATTGAGCTGGGTGAGTGCAGGCCTGAGGAGGCAGAGAGCGGTTTAACCTGAGTTAGAGCCTTCCATGGGGAGAGTGGAAGGGAGTTGAGTATCCAGGAGGATTAATCTGTGCGAGGAGGGAGGTGGAGACATGAGGGAAGGTGGGGGGCAGTGGGCAGGATCCATGGATTTTAAGTCTCTGAGATTTTGAAGAATGGCTGGAGTTTGGCTGTGAAGTGATATGATCTGGAAGTTAGGAGTTAGTGGTTGAAGCATGGTGTGCTTAATATTAAGAGTTTGAAAGTATGTGGTTTTATTGGCAACGCTAGGGTCCCGAAGAGCACCATGTGGGTGAGTGGCTGAGATAGGGAGAAAAACAAGATTATTGGAAGAGAGGTCAAAGGATTGAGAAGCCAGATATTGTAAAGATCATTTACATAAGTATTGGGATTTTGAGCATGTTGGAGGGAAAGGTGGGCTGCTTAGTGCTGTAGGCATCAATTTGCAGGAGTTAATTTCTGTGGGGACTTGGGAATTTTTGTTTTGTTTTGTTTTAATTTTTATTAGAGTATAGTTGACTTACGGCGTTGCATTAGTTTCTGCTGTACAGCAAAGTGTATCGGTTATACATATAAATATATCCAGTCTATTTTAGATTCGTTTCCCATAAAAGTCATTACAGAGTATTGAGAAGAGTTTCCTGTGCTACACAGTAGGTCCTTATTAGTTATCTATTTTATAGATAGTAGTTTGTATGTGTCAATCCCAATCTCCCAATTTATCTCCCACCCTGGGACTTGGGTTTTTGGCTGAAGGCATTGGGGGAGAAATTGTGTGCCCTCGTGTGGAAGATGAAAGGGGGCAGAAATGAGAGCTACAGAGAGATGATAATAGTATCCTCATCATTGTACTATTCGTTGAAATACATTGCACTGTACTGTATTTAGTCACTTAAATGCATTGGTCTGGCGTGTTCTTTATGACAACCTTATAAGGAAGGCACGGTATTATGTACACTTTGCAGATGATGAAACTGTGGCACACAGAAGTTAAATAACTTGCCCAAGGTTGAACAGCTAATCAGAAATGGAACTAAGCCCCAAACCAGTAGATCAAATTTTGGCTTGGCATCTCTCCCAAATCTACCTGCCTGATTGGTTTTGCACCCCTCTGAGAGACGATGATGGGCAGAGAGCACAGAGAAGCTTGTCCCCAACCACAGTGCATCTCTGGTGGGCTGAGGGCTGAGCAGAGCCAGCTGTATCTGGCAGAGCCTGATGCAGTGTAGTGTCTTGAACTTGGTATGCACTCAGTTGCTTCTGTTTTCTCTCCAGTCTTTTATTATAAAAAATAAACATACAGAAAAGCAGACTGGATTTTACAGAGAATACCTGCAGCACCAAGATTTTTCCATTTAGTTTTAACTATTCTTGCTTTATCACATATTCATCCATCCTCTCTCTCCAAGCATCAAACCATCATTTTAAAAATGTATTTCAAAGTAAGTTGCAGGTATTACTGCACAGTTCCCTAAATTCTTCAACATGTATGACATTAACTAGAGTTCAGTATTTATTTACAGTTTTTTTTTCTTTTGAGATAAAATTTGTATAGAATTAAATGCACAAAGGTTAAGTGAATCATTCCATGAGTTCTAACAAATGTATACTCCTGTGTAACCCAAACTCCTGTCAAGATTCCCATCACCATGGAAAGTTTCCTCTTGTTCATTCCACATCAATTCCCACTCCCCACTCAATCCCCGGAGGCAATTACTTTCTGGTTATTTTTTATTATAGATTATTTTTGCCTTTTCTAGAACTTCATATAAATGGAATCACACAGCATGTGCTCCTTTGCTAGGCTTCCCTCAGTCAGCATAATGATTTTGGGGTTCATTCATGTCGTGTAGCATGCTGTGTTCCATTAAATTACTGAATACTAGTCCTTGTATAGGTAGACCAGAAATTGGTTTTCCGTTCTCTTGTTGATTAAAATTAGGTTTTTGTTTGTTTGGTTGGTTGGTTTTACTTTTTGGCTATTGTGAATAAAGCTGCTATGAGCAATTTTGTGTAAGTCTTTTGTGGACAGTTGTTTTAATTTTTCTTGGCAAAGTATGTAGGAGTGGAATTGCTAGGTCATGGTGTAGATAGATATTGAGCTTTATTAGAAAATTCTGTAAACAATGTATGAGAGCTCTGGTTCCTCTGCATACTTGTCAGCATTTAACGTTGTCAGTCTTTTCAACTTCAGCCATTTTGATGGAGCCTGGTAATTTTTCTTTTTTTCCTTAACTTCCTTATTTATTTATTTATTTATTTATTTATTTATTTATACAGCAGGTTCTTATTAGTTATCCATTTTATCCACATCAGTATATACATGTCAATCCCAATCTCCCAATTAATCGTACCCCCCACCCCCACTTCCCCCCCTTGGTGTCCATACGTTTGTTCTCTACATCTGTGTCTCTATTTCTGCCTTGCAAACCAGTTCATCTGTAGCATTTTTCTAGATTTCACATATATGTGTTAATATACGATATTTGTTTTTCTCTTTCTGACTTACTTCATTCTGTATGACAGTCTCTAGGTCCATCCACTTCTCTACAAATGACCCAATTTCGTTCCTTTTTATGGCTGAGAAATAATTCATTGTATATATGTTCCACATCTTCTTTATCCATTTGTCTGTCGATGGGCATTTAGGTTGCTTCCATGACCTGGCTATTGTAGGTAGTGCTGCAGTGAACATTGGGATGCATGTATGTTTTTGAATTATGGTTTTCTCTGGATATATGCCCAGTTATGGGATTGCTGGGTCATATGGTAATTCTATTTTTAGTTTTTTAAGGAACCTCCATACTGTTTTCCATAGTGGCTGTATCAATTTACATTCCCACCAACGCTGCAAGAGGGTTCCCTTCTCTCCACACCCTTTCCAGCATTTGTTGTTTGGAGATTTTCTGACGATGCCCATTCTAACTGATGTGAGGTGATACCTCGTTGTAGTTTTGATTTGCATTTCTCTAATAATTAGTGATGTTGAGCAGCTTTTCATGTGTTTCTTGGCCATCTGCATGTCTTCTTTGGAGAAATGGCTATTTAGGTCTTCTGCCCATTTTTGGATTGGATTTTTTTTTTAATATTGGGCTGCATGAGCTGTTTATATATTTTGGATATTAATCAGTTGTCCATTGTTCGTTTGGAAATATTTTCTCCCATTCTCAGGGTTGTCTTTTCATCTTGTTCATCGTCTCCTTTGCTGTGCAAAAGCTTTTAAGTTTCGTTAGGTCCCATTTATTTATTTTTGTTTTTATTTCCGTTACTCTAGGAAGTGAGTCAAAAAAGATCTTGCTATGATTTATGTCAGAGTATTCTTCCTATGTTTTCCTCTAAGAGTTTTATAGTGTTCAGCCTTACATTTAGGTCTTTAATCCATTTTTGAGTTTATTTTTCTGTATGGTGTTAGGGAGTGTTCTAATTTCATTCTTTTCCATGTAGCTGTCCAGTTTTCCCAGCACCACTTATTGAAGAGACTGTCTTTTCTTTATTGTATATCTTTGCTTCTTTTGTCATAGATTAGTTGACCATAGGTGCATGGGTTTATCCCTGGACTTTCTGTCCTGTTCCATTGATCTATATTTCTGTTTTTTGCCAGTACCATATTGTCTTGATTACTGTAGCTCTGTAGTATAGTCTGAAGTCAGGGAGCCTGATTCGTCCAGCTACGTTTTTCTTTCTCAATATTGCTTTGGCTATTCAGGGTCTTTTGTGTCTCCATACAAATTTTAAGAGTTTTTGTTCTAGTTCTGTATAAAAAATGCCAGTGGTAATTTGATAGGGATTGCATTGAATCTGTAGATTGCTTTGGGTAGTATAGTCATTTTTACAATATTGATTCTTCCAATCCAAGAACATAGTATATCTCTCCATCTGTTTGTGTCATCTTTGATTTCTTTCATCAGTGTCTTATAGTTTTCTGGGTACAGGTGTTTTACCTCCTTAGGTAGGCTTATTCCTAGGTATTGTATTCTTTTTGTTGCAGTGGTGAATGGGATTGTTTCCTTAATTTCTCTTTCTGATCTTTCACTGTTAGTGTATAGGAATGCAAGAAATTTCTGTGCATTAATTTTGTATCCTGCAACTTTACCAAATTCATTGATTAGCTCTAGTAGTTTCAGGTGGCATCTTTAGGATTCTCTATGTATAGTATCATGTCATCTGCAAACAGTGACAGTTTTACTTCTTTTCTGATTTGTATTCCTTTTATTTCTTTTTCGTCTCTGACTGCCATGGCTAGGACTTTCAGAACTATGTTGAATAATTGTGATGAGAGTAGACGTCCTTGTCTTTTTCCTGATCTTAGAGGAAATGCTTTCAGTTTTTCACCATTGAGAATGATGGTTGCTTGGGTGTGTTGTATATGGCTTTTATTATGTTGAAGTGGGTTCACTTTATGCCCACTTTCTGGAGAGTTTTTATCATAATTGAATGCTGAATATTGTCAAAAGCTTTTTCTGCATATATTGAGATGATCATATGGTTTTTACTCTTCAGTTTGTTAATATGGTGTATCACATTGATTGATTTATGTATATTGAAGAATCCTTGCATCCCTGGGATAAATCCCACTTGATCATGGTGTGTGATCCTTTCAATGTATTGTTGGATTCTGTTTGCTAGTATTTTCTTGAGGATTTTTGCATCTATATTCATGAGTGATATTGGTGTGTAATTTTCTTTTTTTGTGGTATCTTTGTCTGGTTTTGGTATCAGGGTGATGGTGGCCTCATAGAATGAATTTGGGAGTGTTCCTTCCTCTGCAATTTTTTGGAAGAGTTTGAGAAGGATGGTGTTAGCTCTTCTCTAAATGTTTGATAGAATTTACCTGTGAAGCCATCTGGTCCTGGACTTTTGTTTGTTGAAGATTTTTAATCACAGTTTCAATTTCGTTACTTGTAATTGGTCTGTGCATATTTTTTATTTCTTCCTGGTTCAGTCTTGGAAGGTTATACCTTTCTACAAATTTTTCCATTTCTTCCAGTTTGTCCATTTTATTGACATAGAGTTACTTGTAGTAGTCTCTCATGATGCTTTGTATTTCTGTGGTGTCCTTTGTAACTTCTCCTTTTTCATTTCTAATTTTATTGATTTGCGTACACTCCGTCTTTTTCTTGATGAGTCTGGCTAAAGGTTTATCAATTTTGTTTATCTTCTCAAAGAACCAGCTTTTAGTTTTATTGATCTTTGCTATTGTTTTCTTTGTTTCTATTTCATTTATTTCTGCTCTGATCTTTATGCTTTCTTTCCTTATACTAACTTCGGGTTTTGTTTGTTCTTCTTTCTCTAGTTGCTTTAGGTGTAAGGTTAGATTGTTCATTTGAGATTTTTCTTGTTCTTGAGGTAGGCTTGTATTGCTATAAACTTCCCTCTTAGAACTGCTTTTGCTGCATCCCATAGGTTTTGCGTCATTGTGTTTTCATTGTCATTTGTCTCTAGGTATTTTTTGTTTTCCTCTTTGATTTCTTCAGTGATCTCTTGGTTATTTAGTAACGCATTGTTTAGCCTCTATGTGTTTGTGTTTTTTACATTTTTTCCGCTCTGATTTATTTCTAATGTCATACCATTGTGGTTGGAAAAGATGCTTGATATGATTTCAGTTTTCTTAAATTTACCAAGGCTTGTTTTGTGACCCAATATGTGATTTATCCTGGAGAATGTTCCATGTGTGCTTGAGAAGAAAGTGTAATCTGCTGTTTTCAGAATGAATGTCCTATAAATATCAATTAAATCTATCTGGTCTATTGTGTCATTTAAAGCTTGTGTTTCCTAATTAATTTTCTGTTTGGATGATCTGTACATTGGCGTAAGTGAGGTGTTAAAAGTCCCCCACTATTATAGTGTTACTGTCAATTTTCTCTTTTATGGCTGTTAGCATTTGCCTTAAGTATTGAGGTGCTCCTATGTTGGGTGCATATATATTTATAATTGTTATATCTTCTTGAATTGACCCCTTGATCATTATGTTGTGTCCTTCCTTGTGTCTTGTAACATTCTTTATTTTAAAGTCTATTTTATCTAATATGAGTATTGCTACTCCAGCTTTCTTTTGATTTTCATTTGCATGGAATATCTTTTTCCATCCCCTCACTTTCAGTCTTTATGTGTCCCTAGGTCTGAAATGGGTCTCTTGTAGACAGCATATAGATGGGTCTTCTTTTTGTATCCATTCAGCAAGCCTGCGTCTTTTGGTTGGAGCATTTAATCCATTCACATTTAAAGTAATTATTGATAAGTCTGTTCCTATTACCATTTTCTTAATTGTTTTGGGTTTGTTTTTGTAGGTCCTTTTCTTCTCTTGTGTTTCCCACTTAGAGAAGTTCCTTTAGCATTTGTTGTAGAGCTGGTTTGGTGGTGCTGAATTCTCCTAGCTTTTGCTTGTCTGTAAAGCTTTTGATTTCTTTGTCGAATCCAAATGAGATCTTTGCCAGGTAGAGTAATCTTGGTTGTAGTTTCTTCCCTTTCATCACTTTTAAATATATTGTGCCACTCCCTTCTGGCTTGTAGAGTTTCTGCTGAGAGATCAGCTGTTAACCTTATGGGTGTTCCCTTGTATGTTATATGTTGTTTTTCGCTTGTTGCTTTTAATAATTTTTCTTTGTCTTTAATTTTTGTCAATTTGATTACTATGTGTCTCGATGTGTTTCTCCTTGGGTTTATCCTGCCTGGGACTCTCTGCACTTCCTGGACTTGGGTGGCTATTTCATCTCCCATGTTAAGGAAGGTTTTGACTGTAATCTCTTCACATATTTTCTCAGGTCCTTTCTCTCTCTCTTCTCCTTCTGAGACCTCTAGAATGCTAATGTTGGTGTGTTTAATGTTGTCTCAGAGGTCTCTTTGGCTGTCTTCATTTCCTTTTCATTCTTTTTTCTTTATTCTGTTCCATAGCAGTGAATTCCACCATTCTGTTTTCCAGGTCCCTTATCCATTCTTCTGCCTCAGTTCTTCTGCTATTGATTCCTTCTGGTGTATTTTTCATTTCAGTATTGTATTGTTCATCTCTGTTTGTTTGTTCTTTAATTATTCTTGGTGCTTGTTCTTTAATTATTCTAGGTGCTTGTTCTTTAATTCTTCTAGGTGTTTGTTCTTTAATTCTTTTAGGTCTTTGTTAAACATTTCTTGCATCTTCTCGATCTTTGCCTCCATTCTTTTTCTGAGGTCCTGGATCATCTTCACTATCATTATTCTGAATTCTTTTTCTGGAAGGTCGCTTATTTCTACTTCATTTAGTTGTTTTTCTGGGGTTTTATCTTTTTCCTTCATCTGGTGCATAGCCCTCTAGTTTTTCATTCTGTCTGTCTTTCTGTGAATATGGCTTTTGTTCCCTAGGCTGCAGGATTGTAGTTCTTCTTGCTTCTGCTGTCTGCCCTCTGGTGGATGAGGCTATCTAAGAAGCTTGTGCAAGCTGCCTGATGGGAGGGACTGGTGGTGGGTAGAGCTAGGTGTTGCTCTGGTGGGCAGAACTCAGTAAAACTTTAATCTGTTTGTGTGCTGATGGGTGGGGCTGGGTCCACTCCCTGTTGGTTGTTTGGCGTGAGGCAAACCAGCACTGGAGCCTACCCTGCTCTTTGGTGGGGCTAATGGTAGACTCTGGGAGCGCTCACGCTGAGTGCTTCCCAGAACTTCTGCTGCCAGTGTCCTTGTCCTCACGGTGAGCCACAGCCACCCTCTGCCTCTGCAGGAGACCCTCCAACACTAGCATGTAGGTCTGGTTCAGTCTCCTATGGGGTCACTGCTCCTTCCCCTGGGTCCCAGTGTGCACACTACTTTATGTGTGCCCCCTGAGAGTGGAGTCTCTGTTTCCCCCAGTCCTGTCGAAGTCCTGCAATCAAATCCCAGTAACCTTCAAAGTCTGATTCTCTAGGAATTCCTCCTCCTGTTGCTGGACCCCCAGCTTGGGAAGCCTGACATGGGGCTGAAAACCTTCACTCCAGTGGGTGGATTTTTGTGGTATAATTGTTCTCCAGTTTGTGAGATCTCCAATTGTTCACCCACCCAGCGGTTATGGGATTTGCTTTTATTGTGATTGTGCCCCTCCTACCATCTCATTGCGGCTTCTCTTTTGTCTTTGGATGTGGGGTATCTTTTTTGGTGAGTTCCAGTGTCTTCCTGTCGATGATTGCTCAGCAGTTAGTTGTGATTCTGGTGCTCTCACAAGAGGCAGTGAGCTCATGTCCTTCTACTCTGCCATCTTGAACCAAACTCCCCTGGTAATTTTTCATTGGAGTTTTTTAATTTGCCTTTTCTTAACATCTGATGGTGCTGTGCTCATTGGTCATTGATACATCTGCATTTGTGAAGTGTTTTCAAATATGGTGACCAGTTTTTAATTAGGTTGTCTTTTCCTTACTGAGTTTTAGAAGGTCTAGACTCTGTTCTGTCCTTTGGTCTTTGTTTCACTCTTTATGCAGTACTGCATACTTTTGAATATTGGTTCTTTATAGTAAGTCTTGAACTTAGGTGTAAGTCCTCTAATCTTGTTCTGATTTTTTTTTGAGATTGCTTTGGGTATTCTAAATCCTTCAAATCTGCATGTATATTTTAAAATAAACTGGTCAGGTTCTGCAAAAAATTCTTACATGATTATAATTGAGATTGTGTTGAATTTATAGATCAATTTGGAAAGAACTGCTATCTTAACATAATCAAGTCTTCCAATCATTGTAGTTGCTATATATTTTTAATTCTTTAGGACTTTAAAAATTTTTTCTCATCTGTATTTGATAGCTGTCAGTGTTCTAGTCTTATACATTTTGTTAAATTTATTTCTAACTATTGTTCTGTTATAAAAAGAATATTGTAAATTTAATATTTAAAAATTTAAATTTAATATTCAGGTTGTTCACTGTTAAATACAATTGATTTTTTTGTATTGACCTTGCAGTCTGTGCTTTTTCTAAGTTGTCTCATTAGTTCTAATAGTCCTTTGTAGATTCCTTAGGATTTTCTATTTAAGTAATCATGGGATCTGCAAATAGAGACGGTTTTACTTGTTCCTTCCTGATCTTAATTTCTTTTATTATTCTTTTTTTTGGGTTAGCATTTAATCTCTCCCTGTTAAGTATGATGTTAGCTGTAGCTTAGATGTTCTTTATGAGGGTAAGGAAGTTTCCTTCTGTTTCTAGTTTAGTGCAACTTTTAAATCATAAATGACCATTAGATTTTCTTCTCCATCTATTGAGGTAATCAATGTTTTTTTTTTCCTTCTTCCTTCCATTAATAGGTAAATTAAGTTGATTTTTGAATGGTAAAACATACTTGCATTCCTAGGATAAATCAAACACAGTTATGAGGTATTTTCCTATTTATATATTTCTGTATCCAACTTGCTAATATTTGTTAAGGAATATCATGCTTATGTTCATGAAGGGTATTGGCTTATAATTTTCTTTTTTTTATAGTATCTTTATCAGTGTCATGCTGTCCTCATAAAATGATTTGAAAATTGTTCTCTGCCCATTTTCTAAAAATATTATGTAACAAATTGTGCTATATCTTCCTTAAATATTTGATAGATTTCACTAGTGGAACCATCTGGTCCCAAAGTTGTTTTTTGTTTTCTGTAGAAATGTTTTTGTTAGTAAGTTCAATTCCTTTAATAGATGGAGGTCTACTCAGACTTTTTGTTTCATCTTGTCTCAATGTTGGTAAATCATATTTTTCAAGAGATTTGTCCATTTTATCTACATTTTCAAATTCTGTTCATATACAGTTACTCCCGGGTATTTCTTTATTTTCCATTTAAACTGTGTAGGTTATTGGTCAAGGTATTTACTTCTCTCCTGATACTGGGAACGTGTGTCATTTTTTAGCCCCCTTTATAATTTCATACAGGGCTATGCCGATTTCGTTACTCTTTCCAAAGAGCCGACTTTTGGCTTTGTTACATTTCTCGCTTGCTTGCCTCTTTTCTATTTCATTGATTTTTATCCTCAGCCTCATTATTTTAATGCTTTTACCTAGCTCTTCATTTTCTAGCTTCTACAGGTGGAACATTAAACAATTGATTTTAGGCCTTTCTTCTTTTCTAATATAAACATTAAAGGCTATACATTCCCCTCAAGTACCACCTTAGCTGATAGATTATATTTTTGTTCCCATTTAGTTTGAAATATTTCTTCCTTGACCCATGGATGTATTAGAAGTGTATTGTTGAATTTCCAAATAATTGTTTTTTCCCCTAGATATCTTATTGTTATTTATTTTTAATTTTCACTGTAGTGTGAGAATACACTCTATATGATCTGAGTACTTTTGGATTAATTGATACTTAATTTATGGCCCAGCATAAGGTTATCTCGTTGCACTCACCTGTGCACTTGAAAAGAATGTGCATTCGGCAATTGTTAGGTTAGCTTCCATATCGTCAGTTAAGTCAAGGTGGTTAGTAGCGCTCTCATATCTCCTGTGCATGTGTGTGTTTGTTTACGTATTTATTTAGATAGCTCTGTAATCCCCACACATGCACTGAAGACCTCTGGATGCTGCAGTGAATTCACAGGGGCATCCTGGAATATTTAAACACAGTGACATCTGTTGGACACGATGTGAGCTTCTACTAGTGAGTCTTGGGCAGATCTTCCAAATGTCAATATATTCCATCGTACAGTATCAAAAATTCACATTTGTTTATATCATCACTGATCTCATAAGGAGAATCATTAAGTACTGGGAAGCTGTAGAACTCAGGTGGAAAATACAAGCTTTCCAAATTCTAATACTAATTCCAAATACCTAAGTGTGAAAAACCATCCTCTGTCTGCCATTTTTTTTCAAATAAGAATAGAGTTCCATGAAAAAGTGCTAGTTTAATTTGCAGCTCAAACAATCACACAGTTGTTTCTTAAGACAACCACCGTTGTCTTCTGTGTAGCAGAAGTGCTTTATGAATACTTTATGAATCACACAAAATATCAACATGTTGTGTAATTGAGTTTTGAGATACAATAAAATTTATATGCTCAGTAATCAACAATTTTTACTGCTTTTTCAAGAGCATTTTCAGGTGAAACAGGCTTGTGTTTTGCTGTTGAACTGTGAGTGTGTGGCCACGAGGACTGTGATGAGCCCTTGTATATTAGTGGTCAGCACCTTGATCCAGGCTGAAGGCCCAACTGTTTTACCCACCGCTGCCTTTGCCCCATCAGTGCAAATGTTAACACAGAGAAAAAGGCAATGAAAACAGTTTTGCCCTTTTAGATCACCTTGTGGACTCCACTAGGGGGGGAAGTCTGTGGGCTCTAGTTTGAGAACAGTTGTGTTGGGGGAACCACTGACCACCCAGCCAGCCAGGGTTTGCATCGAAGCAGCTTTATTTATTAAATGTGTGATTTCAGAGATGTTCCTTAACTTACCTGGGCCTCAGTTTATCCATTGGTAGAGTGAGGATGATCATACCCGTTGAACGAGATTGTTGTGAGGGGTTGAAGAGGTAACATTTGTGAATGCTTAGCACAGGGTTGGCCCGTAGCATGAACCCTGCAAATATTAACTATTGTTATTATTAGTAGTAGTATTATAACCCTCATCATACTGTCGCCATCATTGTCATCATGATCATCATCATCATGGTCAGTTAGGGTGACCAGCAGTCCCCACTGGCCTCAGATTCTCGCAATTTTCACACTGAAAGTCTCAGGTTCAGGGAAACCCCTATTGGGAAGGCATTCCGTTGCACCAGAGTCGAGCCCTGCCCTGCACTATGGCAAGAGTCCGTTAGCTTTGGTGCTCACATCCTATTCTCACAAATCAGACTGTGTCCTCACAGAGTGGCTGCCACCAGGCCAGCACATACCCCACCTGCACCCCTGACCCCCTGGGACATAGAGTTCCCATTCTTCCCTTGGCCATTTCCATGAGACTGGTCATTTGCGGCAACTGAAGAAGAACATTTCTTCATAGTGAAAACATTTTAGCATGAAAAATGCTTGGAGTCCCAGTTTCCGCTCTGCTCTGGAAGCACCATCGTTTGGAGGGGGCCAAACAGCTGTTAGCTTCACTCTTGCAAACCAATCATTTCTAAATAGAGTGATACCACAATCTTAATTTTCCACTCAATGGTGAAAGCAGTCACATTATTCAGAATTATTCATCAGCACTTAGTAATTCACATTCTCGAGCAATCTCAGAGTGCTTTAATGTATATATTATGGGCGAGATTTATAGTGTGAATTACAGTATGGCAAATCACCCTTTAAAATGGTGCTTAAATCACACGAATTTAAAATACTAATTATGTAAAATATATTCTGAATTTTTAATTCCTACCTTTGTTTAACAATACTCTCATTACCAACTTCAAAAATGGGAGAGCTATATCTTCAGAAACACTCAATCTGAATCCGTTCATAATGGGAACAACCCATATTTTTACCAGGTTGCTTTGGCCCCAATGCCCCCATTAAAAAAAAAAAAGTGAATAATGATATCTAAAAGTCACAATCATTACAAGATAACGAAGCATGGAATTCCGTTCTGAGACAGTATTCATCTCTGAGAAGCGCTTGAGAAGGCTTTGATGGCCATGAAATAACTAAGTTAAAAGGTAAAATTTAAGAAACATTTTTGCGAACAACATAGCTCTGAAAGAAACATTATCATCATGTGGTTTCTCATGTGTACCCACCAGTGGAGAACCTCTGGGAGAATTTACAACCCCTGCAATTTCTTTACCATTTAAGAAAGGCTGATCTACTTCTCAGAACCCAGGAAGATACTTGTTTTTCTGCTGGAATCTGGCCAGAGGCCATGCAGAAGGGGAAGATCCCTCGTTTACACACCCTCTGTTCCTGAAAGCCATTCTCAGGGCACAGTAAAGACAAGGCTTTATTTTAAAGTAGCTCAAAATAGCTGCGGCATCTCCATGCCAGGCCCACTGTCCTGCCCCTCAAAGGTGGGGTTGCGCATTGATGGGCAGAAAACCTCAAAATCATGTTTCTCGACAGCTAAACATTCAAGCCCTTTTTTCAACAGTAAAGAGAACTTTAATGCTAAAGCATTCACCTGCCCCTGAGGCCTTCGCTGCTGAGTTAGACTGGCTGGCTGTGTCTTGAGGCTGGACAACAAATCGTACTCAGGTTTTTATCCTGCATTGCACAGAGCTGAGAACTTAACCACATGGGATGTTTCCGGTGAATATTTGCTGGTTGAATGTGTGAGTTAACTTGTACCCAAACAGTACCAGGAATAGCGCCTTGCTGCAGGGTTGCTCATTGGTAACAGGTCTCCTGGGTGCAGGGCCTGGACTGCTCTAGAAGGTTCTCTGCTCTACAACTTTCACGGTGGGGTTGTTCTTGACTAGCACTTTGGACTCTCTGATGTTACCAGCTTAAAAATGAGCCAAAGCGCCACATGTGCCCCAAACAATTGTTTCCTTTTAGCTCTTTGGCCCCACTTCCACCGGGGCAAGACTCTTCAGCACCGGCTCTTGGCTCCCGGGTGGCTGGCCTGGCATTTTCAGTGTTTGATTAAGTCCTTACATTTTCTCTTCTTTGGCAAAATATATCTCCCCTTCTGCCCCTAGTCTAGGCTTCGCGTTTTGCTTTTCCCCATTCGAAGTCTGCCGTTTCCCACATCACCTTTCCTTTTGGATCACGATCACACTGAGCCTTTGAAAAGAGATGTTCAGGGGATGCGCATCGTAGCCTGTTTCCGGCCCCGCAGGTGGGAATGCTGACCCGATTTTTCTTTTCTTTTCAGGAGTAGCTGATTCAGATTAATCAGTTAGCAGCTGGTGCTTTATGCTGACTCTAGGAAGAGTCTCAAAGATTCAGGTTTAAATTGGAGAAGAGGAGGAGAGGAGAGAGACAAATGACAGGAAAAAGGTAAGGAGGAGAAACTACTTTTTTATTACTGTTGTTGTTTTTCCCAGGGAGAGACATTCTATGACTGTGCTCAGCTCTGGGTATTGAAGATTGTCCTGTGACATGTCTACAGCTGAACTTGACCTCCTCACCGGTGTTGGCGGGGAGGGGGCAGCCTCTAAGACGGTCCCTACAGATCCCCCCCTCTTGGTGTTCACACCATGTGTCATCACCAACCTTAAGTGTGGCCAGGCCCCAGTGACTCGTCTCTGGCTGATAGAAGGTGGCTAAGGCTATGGGACGTCACGCCCAAGACAAGGCTCCTGAAAGTCTCCTGTTGCTCACCATCTCATGCTGTCTCTGGCTCCCTCTGTCTCTGTATCTTTCTCCCTCTTCTCTTTTCTTTGTGTTTCTATCTGTCTGTCTCTCATGACCAGCTGCCATGTCTTAAGGACACTCAAACAGCTTATGGAGGTGCCTGTGTGGTGAGGAACCAACGTGCCTGGTCTTGGAGGTGACTCTTCCGAGACCCACCTAGAGACAGGTCGTGAGCTTGGAAGTGGCATCTTTAGCCCAGTTGAGTTCTGAGACGACTGAACCCTTGACTGACAAATTAACTGTAACATCATGAAAGACCCTGAATCAAGGTGACCCAGCTAAACTGTGTTTGGATACCAGAGGCACAGAAACTGTGATATAGTAAATGTTTGAGGTCACCCAATTTGGAATCATTCGTTATGCAGCAGTAGCTAGCTAACATGCTCTCCAGCCTGCTGCTCCATCTCAGGGATGCTCTGGCAGACATAAGCTAGGTCATTCCTGCCTCCTGCTCACTCCTGCCTCGTGTAGCAATCTTGCCGCTTCGGAATGTGTTACATATACTGAATCGTCTAGTATTTGACCTTTCAAGATGGCAGTGTTTTACACTCAGCTCAGTGCCCTTGAGATCCATCAGGTTGTCACGTGGATTAATAGTTGGCTCTTTTTTGTTGCTGTATGGGATTCTGTGATATGGATGTACCACAGTTAGTTTAGCCATTCCCCTACTGAAGGAACCGTTTCTCAGCAAACACCAAGTCTGGTTGACTCCATGCCTTAACGCTTCAGATCGGCCCTCTGTCTTCACTCTGAGCTAATGTGCAGGGTCAGATCCTCTCCACCTCCCCCTGCACCACTGAGGCAGTGTCCTAACTCTGCTGCCAGAGGTCCCAGGCGTGGATTTTAAATGGATAGCGCCAGACTTTCCAGGAAACACACGGAGAAAAAGCACCTTGCTTTGTAAATAAATGATGAATATTTTGAAAAATGAAAAATTGATAGAAGCGACATAGTTTAAAGTTAAATATTATGATGCAGTGGCCATTGTGCCAACTCTGTCTCCCTGCCCTTGGCCCTGCCCGCCTCGGGTCAGCCCTCCCCATGCAGCACGAGAGACTAGCCTAATGTGTCATTCTGCTGCTCCTGCCCCCCAGGGCCACCCCACTGGCCCCGGATGGAGAACAGCCTTTTTTGTTGTTGTTGCTTTTTGGCGGTGCTGCGAGGCTTGCAGGATCTTAGTTGCCCCATCAGGGATTGAACCTCGGACCACGGCAGTTGAAGTACAGGCTTTAGCACGGCAAGTTGGGGCCTTCCCTATAGGGCTCCTGCTTAGTGCTTGGCCTCGTCTCCCGCCGCTTCCCTTCCTTCCCCACCCAGATCTGAGTGTCCTCACACTGGTCACGATCCAGGTTTTCACCTCCGACACATGTCTCAAGTCATTCCTTCCCCTTTCTAAGCAAACATCCCTCAAATGTTAGTACAGGCGTCACCTCTTCCTCCAAGAAGCCTTTCCTGCTTGCCCACCCCTCAGAGGCCAGTGCTTCTCTTTGTACTCTTCCAGAAGCCTGGGTGCCTTCTGCCCAAACAGCACTTATCGTTCGAGTGTGGCTCTTGTTTACTTAAATGAGTGAACACTCAGGAATTGCTATTACTACAACTGCTATGATATTATGATCACTATATGGCTACAGTTGCATTTTCCTGCATTGCATTGGCTCTGATGTGGGCACGTGCCCATTTCTGGACCAGTCACCGTGGCCTGGGGAAAGTGATGGTCAGTTAGCTCGTCCCTCACCCCACCTTGAGTTTGGAGTCTGGGACCAGGCAGTGTGGGAAGCCCTGTCGCAGCAGCTTGTTGGACACCTGAGAGTCACCTGGAGCATTGGCTCGGGTGTGATTCCTGACGCAGGGTGATGGGGGCAGGTGGCAGCCACGGCTGCCACCACGGACATGGAACTATGGAAGGAGAGAGGAAGCGTCACATGCTCATTCCCTGTAAGCACCATCACTCCCTAAGGAGGTAAGAACTGTTTCTTTCTGGGCAGAATTAGATGCGTCAGTGAATTGCTTTAAGGAGTAGATTAGTGTCAGTCCTGGGTCAATGAAGATCTGCTGCGTTAAGCCGGAGATGGTAACTAGCAGCTCCACACCCTGTCTTTGGAAATGCATTTCGGAACTTTCAAATCCGAGAACCCATTTCCCGTGAAAAGCAAACTCATGCAGACGTGGTGGACATGAAGCCCAGTTTTCGAAACACTGATATTTTTTGTTGAGTGCTCCAGTATTTTCAAGATGGAGTGTTTCTCCTTGCATGGACTTAACTGCACATTGAGCACTGCACCTCTGTACACTCATAGCTCCATGAGCATCTTTATTTTTCTTTCTTCCTGGATTTGCTTTTCTTTGGCTTTATTGAGATATAATTGACAAATAAAATTGTAGAATAGACCCTTGAACAACATGAGGGTTGGGGGCGCTGACCCTCCAAGAAGTGGAAAAATCACGTAGAAGTTATAGTTGGCAAATCCAAGGTTCCCCGCGTATCTGGGGCTCTGCAGCCACAGACTCAAGTAGCTGTGGGTTGTGCAGTACTTGAAGTATTGACTGTTGAAGGAAATCTGTGTATAGTGTTGTCCAGGGGTCAACTGTATATATTTAAATTGTGCAGCATGATGATTTGATATTCATATACATTGACATATTTACCACAACCAAGTTAAATAACACACCCACCTCACAAAGCTGATTGTGTGTGTGTGTGTGTGTGTGTATGTGTGTGTGTGTGATGAGAATGTTTAAGATCTACTCTCTTAGCAAATTTCAAGCTGACAGTACAGTAAAATTAACTACAGTCACCCTGCTGTACACCAGATCCCAGAACTTATTTATCTTATAACTGAAAGTTTGTACCCTTTGACCAACATCTCCCCATCTCTCTGCACCCCTTAGCCCGTGGCAACCACCGTTGTGCTCTCTGTTTCTGTGACATTATTCACAATCGTTAAGATATGGAAACAACCTAAGTGTTGATGAATGGGTATATAAAGAAGATGTGGTATAAATGTAAAATATTTATTTATATATATAATATTTAAGCACACAGTGGACTATTACCCATAAAAAAAGAAGGAAGTCCTGCCATTCGGAGGGCATTGTGCTGAGTAAAATAACCCAAGAGAGAAAGACGAATACTGCGTCATATCACTGACATGTGAAATCTTAAAAAAATCCAGGAGCGTCAGTGGCTCACATCCCTGTAGCTTGTGAGCAGACCTCTTTGGGTCAGACCTCAACGCAGGACAGGGTGGTTTGTTGGCCTGGCAGGGCTCTGAGGGTGAACAAAGTGATTATCTGATGATCGGTGCTGCCCTTGGTTGCCAGAAGCCTAGCACGGGCCGTGCCTCAAGGCTGGCAGAGTGAGAGGCCTAGCTGGAGGCCCCATCACTGTGACACAGGCCACAAGTGTAGTCTTGCTGCAGGAGGGGCCATCCTCCAGGGCACGGAAGCCCTGAGTTAGCATCAAAATGGGTTGAGCGGGAGGAAGAGTGCAGAGCCATGGTACCACGTGCTTTTCCATACTTGGTGAGTGGCCTGATTTCCCACGTTCCTGTTGTAGAATATTAACTCACTTGACAGAGGGACAAAGCGTACATTGTTCATGCCTAAGAGGCCCAGACTGCAGGGAATTCACCCTGACGAGGGGATGAAAACCCGAGTTCCAATATGGGAACAGACGTCACACCTTGTGTTCAAGCTGGTTGTAAATTAAACGCTGGCTACATCTCGAGTGTGGCTGGAGGCTGTCACTGTGGCAAACCTGCCGACTCCTGCCGAGCTCTGATTGTCACACTCAGGGGTGTAGTGGGTCGCATGCTTTGGCCATATCGTTGTTCCCTGCAGCCTTCACTTGGTGATTAAACAAATATGATTCTTTTCTAAATTGCATGAAATGGATAAAGAAGTGGTGTTCTGACTGAAATTGAATTTGGCTTAATTAAGATGAATCTCTGTGCAGCTCCACAGCCCCTCAGACAGTCAGGACTCTGTTCCCTTTTGACCTTTAGAGGCTCAGGCTCCCTGGGGTCGGAGTGGAAGCTGAGTTCAGAAGCCAGCTGGCCCCTGGTGATGCTGCTGCTTCATTAACTTGGTTGATGAAATTCCTGGCATATTGGGCAGGGGTTTGGGAGAATGTCTGTTATAATGCACCCCTGAGATATGATACTATCTGGCTTTTCCCTTCCAGTTTGTTAATATTACAGGGGCCAAAATAGACCCAAACCAAGGGATGTGTGTGTGTGTGTGTGTGTGTGTGTGTAGAAAAGCACACTGAGCTTAAGTGCACAGATAACTGTCACAAACTGAACACACCCATGTAAACACCTGAAATCAGGAAAAAATTGAGTACAGAATGACCCCTTGAGACCTAGTCTCTTGCTCGTGGACTAGCCGGCTCAGGGTGCTATAACAAGGTACCACAGGTGGGGTGGCTTAAGGCACAGAAATTAGTTTCTCACAGTCTTGGAGACTGGAAGTTTGAGATCAGGGTGCCATTGTGGCCGGATCTGGTGAGGGCCCTTTTGCTGGTTTGAACGTGGCTGTGTCTTCACGTGGTGTGGGCGGCAGGCAGGGGGCGGGGAGAAACAGAGCTCTCTGGTGTCTCTTCCTGTGAGGGCGCTAATCCCATTCTGGGGGCCCTACCTCATGGAGATCGTAGCTCAGCTACCCCGAGTCTTGCTGCCTCCACACCACTTTGTTTGGACAAATGGCCAGCATGCTGTGTCCTTCCTCCAGAGCCTGTGGGTAATAGACTTCTCTATTGCCGTATTTCTTAGGGTCTTTTGTTGGAACCTGGCTCACCGTCCGTCACCCCAGAGCAGGGGCTCTACTTAACAAACATTAATTTAACACAGCCATGACACGTCATGACCTCATGTAAACCTAATCACCTCCCAAGGACCCCCTCTCCAAATATTGTCACATGGTGGGGGGTTAGGGCTTCAACACATATACTGGGGGGCACGATGCAGCCCATAGCACCCCTTGTCTGAGTTCTAAACCATAGATTTGTGAATGGACGTGAATGGAATCCATGTTTAGTATAGTGCGTGGTTCTGTGTCTGCCTGCTTTTGCTCAACATAGTTTGTGAGACTCACACGTGCTATTGCAGGTACTGAGAGTCCCGCATTCTCGTTGCTCCATTGTACTGAATGGTGTGAACACGCTACTGTGGATGGACTTCGGGGTTGTTTCCAGTTCGGGGCTATTTCAAATAGTGCTGCTGTGAGGCGTCTTTCCTATACCTTTTGGTGAATGCAGCCCTGCATCTCTAGTGGAAAGATCCGAGGCCTGGGCTCCCCTGGTCACTGCAGACATTGCTTTGGAAGATACCGCCAGGCAGTTTTCCAGAGTGACTGTTCCAGCTTACATTCCAGCGGTGGAATCCGAGCGTTTCGGTAGATGCACGCTCTCAGCAACACTCAGAATTGTTAGTCTCTCTCATTTTAGCTCATGGATGGATGTGTGGTGGCATCGCATTATTTAAATTTACATTTCCTGGCTGACTAAGGAAGTTAAGCCCCTCTTCACATTTACTAGACATTTGCATTCCCATAAGGTGCCTATTCAGTCTTCTTATCCGGTTGCCCCCCGTTTGCATTGTACTGGTTATTCTTTTTTCCTTTTCACCAATATTCTTTGAGCCTATTTAAGATATCTTGGACTACTCCAAAGTTAGGAAGACATTCAAATAGTGCCCATACCTAGAAGCACCATTTACGTGAGAGCTGTCACTGCGCTATGGGCACTTGTTGGGAAATAAAAATGAATCCAGAATTTCTAAAAGTTCATCAGAGTGACCCTCATGGGAAAGAATCAGAGCTCTCCGTTAGGCCTCTTATGCTTATTTTATGGTGTATTAGGGACTTGGATTTTGAATTAAGTACAGGGAGGGGACACCGTGATCCTTCCAGTACTTAGAGCCTCTGAAAGTCTTAATGCCTTGTTAATGGAGGAGTTTGGGGAAGGAAGACAGGGGAGAAGAGGGAGGGCCAGACCGGGGTGGATGCAGACAGAGCCCCCGAGAGGGGCTGTGACCCGGCCCGGCCCCTCCTTTCCTCCTGCTCCAGTTTGGCCCCCAGGGATTGAGCTCAGCAGGGTTCAGAGGGGCATCAAGGGGACCCTTCCTTTCCTGGTTCTGCAGGGCCCGTGGCTGCTGTCACCTGCACACTCAGCTCCCGACTCATGTCCAGGAGCTCCTTGTCCCTCAATTCTGCTGCCATCGGGTCCCATTTCTCACTTCGCTCACGAACTTAGCTCTGGTCGGGACTTAACTTTGAGTGAAGGGAGCCCCTGTGCTGGTGGAGGGGCCGTGGTGTGGGCCGTGGCTGCACTGCTTGTAGGGTCACTTGGGTTATGCGTAGTTCATCTGGGGGCACTGAGGATGGAGTCGAGGGCGCGGCCGGCCCAGGTTCTTCCTCCACGGGAGGGACTTTGAAGAGTACGTTAATTTTCTATCGCTGGGTGACAATTACTGGCTGCTTTTAAGGACCAGCACTGCTTATCTGACAGTTACTGTGGGTCAAGCATCGGTGGTTCCCGCTCAGGATCGCTCGGGAGATTGCCTTCGGGACGTTGGCTGGGCTCGACATCTGAAGGCTCCATTCCAGTGGCTCCTTGCTGCAAGGCTGTAGGCAGAGACCCTGCCCCACCACTGGGCTGCTGGAGGTTGTAGAGGGGGGAGGAGGATGGGGGGAGATGGAGACAGAAGAACCCGAAGGAGAGAGTCAGGAGGACATCACACTCTGTCATTTTACCACATTCTATCACATTCTATTTGTTGAAAGTAAACCACTCAATGCATCCCACACTTATGGGGAGAGGAATTAGCCTCCGCCTTTTAAAGTGAGACTTATTACCGAGGACGTGTGTACATCAAAAGGAGAACAAAGGATCTACAAGAGGAGAGACTCCCTCGTAGACATTTATCTCTTGGTCTCTCTCCCGCGTTCTCTGGACTCTGAACTCTCGAGCTCTCCTGTGAATCGAACATAGACCCTCCCCTCTTCCCAGGTGTGCATTATGCAAATCAAGCAGCCTGGCTTTTGGAGTCAGCCCCGGTGGACCTGAGCTGTGAACTTTCCCTTTGCTGACCATGGGCAGCCTGGGGCCCTTCAAGCTGCCTGGCAGCGTGCGCACACAGCGCTCACCTGCCCAGAGCTTAGCTGCTGAAATTTAGACAGCTGAGCCCGGGGACTCCACCTGATATTAAGGTGCACGCGTTAGCCTTTCCAGAAGGAAGCAGGAGGATTTCTCCACCACGCGGGGAGGTCAGCTCCCTGAAGCAGCTTTAAAGCCAGAGTCAAGCTGGATATTTTGCTGGTCTGTTTAGCCAAGGCCTATGTGTCCTCCCAGCTCCCACCAGAACACGCCTTCCTGGACAGCGATTCTGTCCGACGCTGCGGGGTTTCTGCCTGACAGTGTTGTCCGAAGGCATGAGCTCATTTGCAGAGTTCCACAAGAGGGCTTAAGGGACTTTGTGAAATTTTATGCAAACTCCGTGTCCATATATGTATTTTTTTTAGTAGAGTGTCCAAAACTTTTTTCAGATTCTCTGAGTCCCTGACGAATCCCCTCTGCCAGGCCCTCTGTCTCCCACTCAGATGCACATGTGTCAAAAAATATGAGAAGCCCTTTACTCTGTAAAGCAGAGGCCATGGCCCTGTCTCCTCACGTTTGTACCCCTGTGAATCTGGCGAGTGGAAAAGGGTTGATGTTGTGACTGGCTGTGGCGCTGCTTCCCCCCTCCCCCCCCCCCACGCAATTAACGGAGTTTCGGGACAGAAAGGGCTGCGCCTCGTTCTCACGCTAACCTGCCTTCTTAACGAATGGTTGTGCGCCGACTTTCTGTGTGCTTCCTAGAGCTTGGTTTTCTGAAGCCAGTTCTGGGCCATAATTCCTGCTGCCGGTGTGCTGCTCTTGTCCAAAACAGAATCGAGTGTTAGCTAAATGGCTCTCAGTTTGTCGTGTGCAAAATAAGCAAGCTCGAGCATGAGGCAGGTCAAAACAGAAGCTGGGAATAAATGCCAGGCTGTCAGCACCGCCCCCTCTGGCTCCACTGAACCTTGCCTTCTTCCCCGCTCCTCCCTTAGCAAAGCTGTCACTGGGATTGGCCACTGGCCGCCCTTCTCCTGAACACCGGGACTCTTGAGATGATTGGCGGTCTCGGAGCTCGCTGTCGAGAAGGGCTGTATTTGTTAATCAGACACCCTTCAGGGCCCAAGAACACCATGGGGGCAGGGACCTCTTCCCCATCCTCCCCGGCAGGCATCCTCAACACAGCAGCCTGAATGTCCTTTAACGCAGGCCAGACCTGCGTGCCCCATCTGATCAAAGTCCCTCCACCGATGGCCTGACTCAGAACGAAAACCAGATCCTTCCCCAGCCTGCAAGGCCACGAGTTGCCCCCACCCCAGGACCTCTTCCCTCTCCATCCTCCGCCTGTCTGCCTCCTTCTGTCCCCTTTCTCGCTCCTGCCTAGCCATACCCTCGTCCAGCCCACGTGCCTTCACAGGGTTCCTCGACACACAGAGCTACGAGCAGCCTGTCTCCAGCCCCAGGGCCTTTGCACTCACTGCTCTCTCTGACCGGAACATTCTTCTCCCATGGCCCCAGGGGTGGCTCTCTCTAGTTATTTCAGTCTCACCTCCAAAGTCACCCCTCATGGAAGGCTTCCTATTTACTCTTTTCCATGGGGCCCACCGCACCCCATCACTCTCTGTGCCTATTAACCTATTGCTGTAGCCATCCTGTCCTTGCAGGTATCCAGCCATCACTGTTTGTGCGTAACTCCTAGAGTGCCGTGCAGGGCGGGGCCCAGTCACCTTGTTCACCAGCGGTCCTGCGGGCCCGGGAGTGCGTGGCAGTGAGCCGGGACTGCTCAGTATCCGAGGGATGGGCGAGGGGGTCCCAGGTCCTTCTGGTTCCAAATCCCTGCTTCTTCTCACCCCGCTGCTCTGCCCCTGCCGGGACCTTACATCTACTACTCGTCATTCCTTCTGAGAGGCGCAGACAGAGTAAAGCCCCTCACATTTATGTAGCTCTTTCTTCAGTTTATAGAGGCCATCGACAAGGCAGTCTCAGCCCCCCAGCATCACAGCAGGTGATCAGTGGATAGTTGCGCAATGAACGAATGAAGGAATGATGTTTAACCACCACTGCTGACTCCACCTGAGGGAGTCGGGGACCTTCCCGGAAGCGTGGAGATAAGCCCTTTCCTGGGGAAGCTCTGAAATCATCCCGGGAGCTGGGACAGTGCAAAGGCATGAGCGCGTCTCCTCCGCGCCGCCGGTTTCCTCTCCACTCTGCCTCGAATAGACCCAGGTTCCCCTGCCTTGAAAACCCCCGGTGCCCCAGCTTTGCCTGCCAGGGGCCTCCTTCCCTCTCTTTTCATGCCAGCGTTCTCATATGACTGTTCCAGATCCCTCTCCTCCTTCTTCTCCGCCTGTTCCTTCCTGAAACTTTTATAGCATTTCTCATGTGGAGGTATTGTTCTCCTTCGGAAATTGAACTCTGTTGAGTAAAGGTGGGCAAGAAAGCTTAAGATCAAGGAGCCCTGTGAAGAATGAGAGTGATTTTTGAAGACATGAAGGCGGTGGTGGAGGGAGAGATGGCGGGAGCACGCTGTGGTTATTTAGGAAGGTGGAAATGGGCCCCTGAGCCCTGGGGGAGAAGTCGCTGTCTGCATCCCCCAGAGATTGTGCATCTGTGCGCACGCTGTGATGATGAGAAGGAAAGTGTGTAGATAACGTGTATAGGTGGACGTACAGACACACAACACACACACACACACACACACACACACACACACACAGAGAATAATTATATGCGTCAAACAGTGCTTTAGAGTTGAAGATTTTGGCTACTGTTGCTTTAAGGGTAAAGGTTGAAATGTAAAGGTATCTGCACAATTAGACCCAGAAATTCTACTTCCAGTTATTTGTCCTGAAGAGATACTCACATATGTATACAAAGATGGGTATTTAGTGATATTTATTGTAGCGTGGCTGTAATAACCATTGGCCTGTCCATCCATGGGAGGCTGGGTAAATGGACTCGGGTCAAATGGGGTGAATTCATATAAATAAATAAGTTCAGTGAAATTAGGTAAATACATACAGATCAATATGGAAAGCTCACCAAGACCGGTGGCTTTGTGAAAAAGAGCATTCCTAGTTTTAAAAAGATGCTGAGGGGGGCACACATACGTGTGTGTGTCTGCATCCTTTTGATGTTTAAATTTTCACTACGTTTAATTTTCATAATAATGTAAGGTTGTCCAGTTCTATGGGGTAATTTAAAATTGCCTCTCCAGGGCCAAAGACAGCGAGGCTGGCGGGGTCTGCTGTGAAGCTGGGGAGCACCTGCAGTAAGGTGCTGAGACCGAAGCTCTTTCTGTCGATGGTAGGTTTTGCAAGCAGGAGCCTTGCAGGCTTTGGGGGCAAAATGAATGACCCTCTGCTTGTCTGCCACACATTTCAAGGGAGGTGGCTCTCCTTTGAGGGGCCTCCCTCCATGTCACACCCCAAGCTTTGGGTCCAGAAGCCATTTAGCCTCCCCACATTAGTGGCTCAACATGCCTTGTTGCCCAGGGGTCGTTCTGTCTGCTGGTTGTCTGTTCAATGTGTATTTTTGAGCACTTACCCTGAACGAAGCACTGGGCTAGGAAGATAACATGAGCAAAATCAGACGTGGTGCTGCCCTTCTGGGGCCTGCAGTCCAGTGGGACAGGTGGATTTTAATCAAAGGACTTCACATTTAAAATTTCAATTGGTAAATGTGGTGAGCACTGCAAATAGGTGTTCATAGCACATGCAAAAAAAAAAAAAAAAAAGCGTGCTGTGAGGACGAGTCACTGAGGCTCTGAAGGGGGCTGCCTGCACTATTGTGCAGTCTGTGCACTGACCAAGGGCTCCAATAGCATGCAGTGAGAGGCGGCTGAAATCTAGTCCACACTTCACTGACCAAACCCTGCATCCCAGTGAAGGTCTGTGTCCACCTGCTCGGGGCCCACTGCCCCTTCCCCAAGCCATAAGCCCTCAGGGCTCTTTGTCCAGAGGCAGCTTCTTTTCTAATTGTCCACCCAGAAGTGGAGCCACGTATTAAGGATCCCCCTCAGGCTAGAGGTGTCCCTGAGCATGGCCTCCTCAGGAATATCAGGGAGGGCTTCCTGGAGGAAGTTTCACAGGAGCTAAGAGAGATGAGTAAGAGTCAGTTAGGTGTGGAGGGAGACCCAGGGTGGGGAAGATTGTGGTCAGTGTGGATGGTGGTGAGATAGGGGGGCGCATCTTTGCATCTTCGTCTTTGCACACCTGTGTGACCGTTCTGCATGTAAATGATTAGAAATCAGTTTGCTGGGCCAAGGCTTGAGCCTACCTCTGAATGAAACAAAAGCATTTCTGACTCAAGAAGGCCTCATTGGGCATTTGGTGTAATGACTATTTTTAAAATTCTGCCATGTTGATAGGTCTGAAATGATAGCTCAGTATGGTTTTAATTTGCATTTCCCTAATGGAAAGGATGTTGAACATCTTTTCATGTGCTTACCTGACCACTGTGTATCCTCCTTAGTAGATTATCTGTTCATATCTTTTGCTCAATTTTTAATTGGATTTTTTAATGTTGAGTTTTACAGATTCTTTATATATTTAAAAAATAAGACTTTTATTGGAAATGTAATTTGAAAATATGTTTCCTGGTCTCTTAATTTCTCTTTTATTTTCTTGACAGGTACTTTTCCTTAGCAAAATGATTCATTTTAATTAAGTCCACCAAATTATTTTGGTGTCAAGTCAAAAACATTTTGCTTAACCCTAAATCCCCAAGATTTAACTCTTTGTGAATATATTTTAGTGTTATAGTTTTATGGTTTACATTTCTGTCCCTGATTAATTGTGATTCATTATTGTATAAATTGTGTGACTGAGGTTAAGGTTCATATTTTGTGCTATTGTTGTCTTATATTTTCCTTCTGCGTATGTTATAAACATGATCCTATGTTGTTGTTTCATTTGTTTAAATAGCTAACTATCTTTTAAAGAGATTTAAATAATAAGGAAATAATGTATTTCTTAAATACTTCCCATTTCCAGTGCTCTTCACTTTGTGTAAATTCATATTTTGATCTATTATCTTTTTTCTTCTCCCGAAGAATGTCCTTCAACATTCCTTCTACCAGCTCTGCTCAGGATGACTTCTTTCAACTTTTTTTTTAATATCTAAAAAGTCTTTATTTCAGCTTCCCTTTTGAAATAAATATATTTTTGTTCAGAACAGAATTCTAGGCTGACAAGTTTGTTTTTGATTTTCCCTCAGTGGAGATGCTGCTCTTCTGTCTTCTCACCTGATTTCTTTCTGATGAGAAAACTGCTATTATACTTACCTTTGTTTCTGGGTATGAAATATTTCTTTGTTCTCTGGCCATTTTTAAGATTTTCTCTCCATCACTGGTTTTGAGAAATTTGGTTACGATGGATGTGACTTCATGTAGTTTCCATGTTCCCTGTGCTTGAGGTTTGTTGAGATTCTTACATTCCATGTATTTATAGTTTTCATCAAATTTAGAAATTATTTAGCCACTGTTTCTTCAAATATTTTTCTCTCTGCCTCTCTTCCCCTTGTAGAGCTCTGATCACATATGTGAGACTACTTAAAGTTGTTACACAGCCCATAAATACCCCATTTCATTTTCTGAATCTTTTTGCACTCTTGTTTCATTTTGTGTGTCTTCCATTGCTCTGTCTTCTAGTTAACTAATTTTTCCTTCTCTTATAGCTAATCTGACATCCATCCCACCCAGTGCCAGTGTACTTCCATATTAGACTTTGGAGTTTTCATCTCTTGAATTTCAATCTGGTTCTTTTTTTTTTTTTTTTTTTTTTGCCATGCCTTGCGGCTTGTGGGATCTTAGTTCCCTGACCAGGGATTGAAATTGAACCCAGGGCCATGGCAGTGAAAACACTGAGTCCTAACCACTGGACCACCAGGGAACTACTGATCTGATTCTTTTTTCTAATATCTTCTGTTTTCCTCTTAACATGTTTATTCACTCCTCATTGTTGAACATATGGAATACAGTTATACGATCTTAAAACAACGTCTGATGTTCTTTGTTCATTGTAACATCTGTGTTAGTTCTGGATGTGTTTTAATTGATTGATTTTTCAGCATTATGGATCCTCTTTTCCTGCTTCTTTGCACACTAGGTAATATTTTCAATGCCAGGCATTAAGAATTCTACCTGGTTGGATGGCAGGTATTTTCACCTTCCTGTAAATATTCTTGAACTTTGTTCTGGGGCATAGTTAAAGTGCTTGAAAATAGTTTGCTACTTTCAGGTCTTTAAGATATTTTAGGCAGGACCAGACCATCATTTAGTCCATAGACATTTGTCTCCCTGAAGCTGAGGCAAACCCTTCTGAGTACTCCACCCCGTACCATCATTTAGTCCATAGACATTTTTCTCCCTGAAGCTGAGGCAAACCCTTCTGAGTACTCCGCCCAGTACCATCATTTAGTCCATAGACATTTGTCTCCCTGAAGCTGAGGCAAACCCTTCTGAGTACTCCACCCAGTACCTCTTGAATTATGCGGCTTGCTCACTTTTCTGTCAGAATAGCCACTCTTTCCAGCCCTATGTGGGCCATCATGATTACTCATATATGCTTCGGTTGTTTCTTCCCTTAGCCTGAGGTAGTTTCCTTACACACACGTGTTTGTCAGTTCTCTGTTGAATACTTGAGGGGGCCCTTTGCAGGTTTCCCTGGTTCTCTTTCATTGCAGCGCTTTACTTTCTGGAAAACTCTGGCTTCCTAGGCCATCTTGGCTTATCAGCATCATCTCCTCACTTCAAGGAGTTTGCAAGGCTCCTACTGGGTTCCCACACCCTGTGCAACAGCCTGGAAGCTGTCACAAGGTGGTAGCACAGAGCATTGGGAGCTCACCTCATTTGTTTCCCATCTCTCAGGCTCACTCTCTCTCACTGCCTGGTGTCCAGTGTCTTCAAAACTGTTGTTTTATATAATTAGCCTGGGGTTTTGGGTGGGAGGGTAAATCTTGCCCCTGTTACTCTATGTTAGCCAGAAGTAGAAATCCAAGATGAATGTCAACTATCCTTTGACATGATTTAAATGCCTTTTTTTTTTTTTTGCTTACTTATTTAAAATGCCTGGCATTCTTCATTCCCTTTTGTAAATCTACATTTTCATCTAGTGTTGTTTATCTTTTGCCTGAACTACTTTCTTTAATTTGTCTTATTGTCTGGGTCTGCTGGCAGTAAATTCTTTTGTTTGTTTTAAAACTTTGTCTTCACATTTGTTTGTCTTCAAACTTTTAATTTCACTTCCATTTTAAAAGGATATTTGTGCTGGGAATAAAATTTTGAGTTGATTTTTTTCCCAGTATTTGAATATATCACTCCAGTTTCCCAACAATAATATCATATAGTATATATTGGCATGGCTTCTTTTCCTGTTGTTTTGCTTGACATTTTTTTGAGTTTCTTAAATCTGAGAGCTTGGGTATTTTAATTTATTTATTAAAATATTTTAAGCTATATCCCACTTTCTGGGACTTTAATTACATGTATATTGGACTTGAAATTATCCCACAGCTTGCTGAAGCCCTCTTTACTTTTCAGCTTTTTTTTTCTTTTCTCGATACTACATTCTGGATAGTTTCTGTTGGTGTTCAGGCTTTATTCTGAGCTTTGAATTCACTGATCTTATCTTCTGTAGTGTGTGATCTTCTTTCAATCTTTTGTAACTTCAAGTATTTCAATTTTTGTCTCTAGAAGTTCTGGTTGGGCCTCTTTATATATTCCATTTTTCTCATCAAGCCCTTCTTCCGCTTTACATATTTAGCATATTGTTAAGATACGAAATGAAATAGTTTTTTTCCAAGGTCTTTGTTAACTAAATCCATCATATCTGTCATTTGTGGGTCTTTCTGTTAATTGATTATTGTATTGTTTGGGGTAATGTTTTTATGTTTCTGTGCCTGCCTCGCAATATTTAATTGGTTGCGAAATCTTGTAAAATTTTGCATTAGTGGGTGATTGGAGTTTGCTCTTGCATGCAGTTGAGTAAGTAGTGGATTAGTTTGAGTCTTTTTTGACTTTCAGTTACATTTTGTTAGGGTAGGTCTTTGGCAACCCATGTTCTGGAACTACTTTAGTTCCACTGCTAAGATGTGATGCCTTAAGGCCTCTATCTAATACCCTTTGTGTTAGGAGGTCTCTCCTCTGGCTGATACTTTCTGTCCCATGCAGCTCCAGGAATTTCTCACCTTGCTGCTTTCTGTCCTCTTTTGCCCGTCCTCGTGCAGTTTCAGCTCTTGCTCTCAGCTGTTCATTCAGATCAGTCTTCAGCCAAAGATGAAAGCATCACCTCTGCAGGTCCTGGGAGCACTGTATCTGCAGCCCTGTCCTTCCAGCATGCCGCCAGGAGCTCTAGCTGTCTGTGCAGCCCTGCCCTTCCTGCATGCTGCCAGGAGCTCTAGCTGCCTGGGCCTCCGTGAGCTCCAGCCTCTGTCTCCTCCTTTCAGAGTGACTCCCAGCTGTTCCCGTTCCCTCTCCTTTGCTGCAGCCTTGAACCTGCCTGTGGGCATTAAACTGATGCAATCATAGGGCTCACATCACATGTTCTCATCTTGCTGGGGGTTGGGGGAATCACAGTTCTGCACTGTGCGCTGCCCAGTGGCTGAAAACCACAGTTTCATAAGCCTTTACAGTTTTCTAGCTATTTAAGATGAAAGACACTTACTGGAGAAGTTCATTTTTCATGAAATTTCATTGTCTTTTAAACCTCAAAACAACCTTATAAGGCAGATTGAGTTTATTCTGTTTGACAGATGAGAAAACCAAGAAAAAAAGAGTCTAACTCACTTTCATAAGATACCATAGGTGGAAGAATAAGAATCTAAACCCAGGTCTTCTGACTCTGAAATCTGCCTTCTTAACCCTTATCCTTTCCTGACTCCTGTATACGAAGCCCGATGCTGGGTGTGTGGGGTACACAGGTGCAGAATATTTCCATGAGATCCATAGTCTGGTGAAGGAAACCCAGTTCACTGTCCATTTTCTATCAGAGCTTCCTTTCTTTCTTCCTCTGTAGTCTTCTGAATAAACCTTTAACGTTTTTTATTTTTTAGCATCTTATTGGAGTATAATTGCTTTACAGTGTTGTGTTCATTTCTGCTGTATAACAAAGTGAATCAGCTATATGCATACATATACCCTCATATGCCCTCCCTCTTGCGTCTCCCTCCCACCCTCCCTATCCCACTCCTCTAGGTGGTCACAAAGCACCGAGCTGATCTCCCTGTGTTATGCGGCTGCTTCCCACTAGCTATCTATTTTACATTTAGTAGTGTGTATATGTCAATGCTACTCTCTGACTTTGTCCCAGCTTATGCTTCCCCCTCCGCGTGTCCTCAAGTCCATTCTCTACATCTGCGTCTTTTTTCCTGTCCTGCCCCTAGGTTCTTCAGAACCATTTTTTTTTCTTTTAGATTCCATATATATGTGTTAGCATATGGTATTTGTTTTTCTCTTTCTGACTTACTTCACTCTGTATGACAGACTCTAGGTCCATCCACCTCACTACAAATAATTGTTTCATTTCTTTTTATGGTTGAGTAATATTCCATTGTATATATGTGCCACATCTTCTTTATCCATTCATCTGTCGAGGGACACTTAGGTTGCTTCCATGTCCTGGCTATTGTAAATAGTGCTGCTATGAACACTGGGGTGCATGTATCTTTTTGAATTACAGTTTTCTCTGGATATAAGCCCAGGAGTGGGATTTCTGTGTCATACGGTAGTTCTATTTTTAGTTTTTTAAGGAACCTCCATACTGTTCTCCATAGTGGGTGTATCAATTTACATTCCCACCAACAGTGCAAGAGGGTTCCCTTTTCTCCACACCCTCTCCAGCATTTAGTGTTTGCAGATTTTTTGATGATGGCCATTAGACCGGTGTGAGGTGATACCTTATTGTAGTTTTGATTTGCATTTCTCTAATGATTAGTGATGTTGAGCATCCTTTCATATGTTTGTTGGAAATCTGTATATCTTCTTTGGAGAAATGTCTGTTTAGGTCTTCTGCCCATTTTTGGACTGGGTTGTTTGTTTTTTTGATATTGAGCTCCATGAGCTGCTTGTATATTTTGGAGATTAATCCTTTGTCATTTCCTTCATTTGCAAATATTTTCCCCATTGTGAGGGTTGTCTTCTCGTCTTGTTTATGGTTTCCTTTGCTGTGCAAAAGCTTTGAAGTTTCATTAGGTCCCATTTGTTTATTTTTGGTTTTATTTCCATTTCTCTAGGAGGTGGGTCGAAAAGGATCTTGCTGTGATTTATGTCATAGAGTGTTCTGCCTATGTTTTCCCCTAAGAGTTTTATAGTGTCTGGCCTTATATTTAGGTCTTTGTCCATTTTGAGTTTACTTTTGTGCATGGTGTTAGGAAGTGTCCTAATTTCATTCTTTCACACGTAGCTGTCCAGTTTTCCCATCACCACTTATTGAAGAGGCTGTCTTTTCTTCATTGTATATTCTTGTCTCCTTTGTCATAGATTAGGTGACAGTAGGTGCATGGGTTTATCTCTGCACTTTCTGTCCTGTTCCATTGATCTATATTTCTGTTTTTTGCCAGTACCATATTGTCTTGATTACTGTAGCTTTGTAGTATAGTCTGAAGTCAAGGAGCCTGATTCCTCCAGCTCCGTTTTTCTCTCTCAAGATTGCTTTGGCTATTTGGGGTCTTTTGTTTTCCATACAAATTGTGAAATTTTTTGTTCCACTTCTGTAAAAAATGCCACTGACATTTTGATAGGGATTGCACTGAATCTGTAGATTGCTTTGGGTAGTATAGTCATTTTCACATTGTTCATTCTTCCAATCCAAGAACATGGTATATCTCTCCATCTGTTTTTATCACCTTTAATTTCTTTCATCATGTCTTATAGTTTTCTGCATATAGATTTTTTTGTCTCCTTAGGTTTATTCCTAGGTATTTTATTCTTTTTGTTGCAGTGGTAAGTGGAAGTGTTTCCTTAATTTCTCTTTCAGGTTTTTCATCATTAATGTATAGGAATGCAAGAGATTTCTGTACAGTAATTTTGTATACTGCTACTCTACCAAATTCATTGATTAGCTCTAGTAGTTTTCTGGTAGCATCTTTAGGATTCTCTATGTATAGTATCATGTCATCTGCAAACAGTGACAGTTTTACTTCTTCTTTTCCAATTTGGATTCCTTTTATTTCTTTTTCTTCTCTGACTGCTATGGCTAAAACTTTCAAAACTATGTTGAATAATAGTGGTGAAAGTGGGCAACCTTGTCTTGTTCCTGATCTTAGAGGAAATGGTTTCAGTTTTTCACCATTGAGAATGGTGTTGGCTGTGGGTTTGTCATATGTGGCCTTTATTACGTTGAGGTAAGTTCCCTCTGTGCCTACTTTCTGGAGAGTTTTTGTCATAAATGGGTGTTGAACTTGGTCAGAAGCTTTTTCTGCATCTATTGAGATGGTCATATGGTTTTTCTCCTCCAATTTGTTAATATGGTGTATCACACTGATAGATTTGCATATATTGAAGAATCCTTGCATTCCTGGGGTAAATCCCACTTGATCATGGTGTATGATCCTTTTACTGTGCTGTTGGATTCTCTTTGCTAGTATTTTGTTGAGGATTTTTGCATCTATGTTCATTAGTGATATTGGCCTATAGTTTTCTTTTTTTGTGAAATCTTTGTCTGGTTTTAGTATCAGGGCGATGGTGACCTCGAAGAATACGTTTGGGAGTGTTCCTCTCTCTGCTATATTTTGGAAGAGTTTGAGAAGGATAGGTGTTAGCTCTTCTCTAAATGTTTGATAGAATTCGCCTGTGAAGCCATCTGGTCCTGGGCTTTTGTTTGTTGGAAGAATTTTAATCACAGTTTCAATTTCAGTGCTTGTGATTGGTCTGTTTATATTTTCTATTTTTTCCTGGTTCAGTCTCGGAAGGTTGTACTTTTCTAAGAATTCGTCCAATTCTTCCAGGTTGTCTAGTTTATTGGCATATAGTTGCTTGTAGTAATCTCTCATGATCCTTTGTATTTCTGCAGTGTTAGTTGTTACTTCTCCCTTTTCATTTCTAATTCTGTTGATTTGAGTCTTCTCCTTTTTTATGTTGAGTCTGGCTAGTGGTTTTTCAATTTTGTTTATCTTCTCAAATAACCAGTTTTTAGTTTTATTGCTCTTTGCTATGGTTTCCTTCATTTCTTTTTCATTTATTTCTGATCTAATGTTTATGATTTCTTTCCTTATGCTAACTTTGGGTTTTTTTTGTTCTTCTTTCTCTAGTTGCTTTAGGTGTAAGTTTAGGTTGTTTACTTGAGATTTTTCTTGTTTCTTGAGGTAGGATTGTATTGCTATACATTTCCCTCTTAGAATTGCTTTTGCTGCATCCCATAGGTTTTGGGTCATCGTGTTTTCATTCATTATCATTTGTTTCTAGATATTTTTTTATTTCCTCTTTGATTTCTTCAGTAATCTCTTGGTTATGTAGTAGCATATTGTTTAGCCTCCATGTGTTTGTATTTTTTATGTTTTTTTTCCTATTACTGATATCTAGTCTTCTAGTGTTGTGGTTGGAAAAAATACATGATACGATTTCAATTTTCTTAAATTTACCAAGGCTTGATTTGTGACCCAAGATTTGGTTTATCCTGGAGAATGTTCCATGTGCACTTGAGGAGAAAGTGTATTCTGTTGTTTTTGGATGGAATGTCCTATAAATATCAATTAAGTCCATCTTGTTTAAGGTGTCATTTAAAGCTTGTGTTTCCTTATTTATTTTCATTTTGGATGATCTGTCCATTGTGAAAGTGGTGTGTTACAGTCCCCTACTATTATTGTGTTACTGTCAATTTCCCCTTCTAAGGCTGTTAGCATTTGCCTTATGTGTTGAGGTGCTCCCTTGTTGGGTACATAAATATTTACAATTGTTATATCTTCTTGGTTTGGTCCCTTAAACACTATTTAGTGTCCTTCTTTGTCTTTTATAATAGTCTTTATTTTAAAGTCTGTTTTTTCTGATATGAGAATTGCTACTCCAGCTTTCTTTTGATTTCCATTTGCATGGAATATCCTTTTCCATCTCCTCACTTTCAGTCTGTATGTGTCCCTATGTCTGAAATGGGTCTCTTGTAGACAACATATATACGGGCCTTGTTTTTGTATTCATTCAGCCAGTCTGTCTTTCGGTTGGAGCATTTAAATAATCCATTTACATTTAAGGTAATTATTGATATGTATATTCCTATTACCATTTTCTTAATTGGTTTTGGTTTGTTTTTGTGGGTCTTTTCCTTCTCTTGTGTTTCCTGCTTAGAGAAGTTCCTTTAGCATTTGTTGTAAAGTTGGTTTGGTGGTGCTGAATTCTCTTAACTTTTGCTTGTCTGTAAAGGTTTTAATTTCTCCATCAAATCTGAATGAGATCCTTGCTGGGTAGAGTAATCTTGGTTGTAGGTTTTTCCCTTTCATCACTTTAAATATGTCCTGCCACTGCCTTCTGACTTGCAGAGTTTCTGCTGAAAGATCAGCTGTTAGCCTTATGGAGATTCCCTTGTATGTTATTTGTTGCTTTCCCCTGCCTCTTATAAGATTTTTTCTTTGTATTTAATTTTTGATAGTTTGGTTAATATGTGTCTGGGTGTGTTTCTCTTTGGTTTTATCTTGTATGGGAGTCTCTGTGCTTCCAGGACTTGATTGACTATTTCCTTTCCCATGTTCGGTAAGTTTTCCACTATAATTTCTTCAAATATTTTCTCAGACCCTTTCTTTTTCTCTTCTTCTGGGACCCCTATAATTCGAATGTTGGTGCGTTTAATGTTGTCCCAGAGGTTTCTGACACTGTCCTCAGTTCTTTTCACTCTTTTTTCTTTATTCTGCTCCCTGGCAGTTACTTCCATCATTTTATCTTCCAGCTCACTTATCCATTCTGCTGCCTTAGGTATTCTATTGATTCCTTCTAGAGTATTTTTTTTTTTTTTTGGTATGCGGGCCTCTCACTGTTGTGGCCTCTCCCGTTGTGGAGCACAGGCTCGAGACGCACAGGCTCAGTGGCCATGGCTCACGGGCCCAGCCACTCCGCGGCATGTGGGATCTTCCTGGATCAGGGCACGAACCCGTGTCCCCTGCATCGGCAGATGGACTCTCAACCACTGTGCCACCAGGAAAGCCCCCTTCTAGAGTATTTTTAATTTCAGTTATTGTGTTGTTCATCACTGTTTGTTTACTCTTTAGTTCTTCTAGATCCTTGTTAAATGTTTTTTGTATTTTCTCCATTTTGTTTCTGAGATTTTGGATCATGTTTACTATGATTACTCTGAATTCTTTTTCAGGTAGGTTGCCTATTTTGTCTTCATGTATTTGGTCTTGTAGGTTTTTACCTTTTTCCTTCGTCTGTAACATATGTTTTTGTCGTTTCATTTTTTTTCTTTTTTCAATGGGTGGTGATGTATTCCTGTCTTACTAGTTGTTTGGCCTGAGGTGTCCAGCACTGGAGTTTGCAGGCAGTTGGATAGAGCCGAGTCTTGGTGCTGAGATTAGGACCTCCGGGAGGCCTCCCTCCAATTAGTATTCCCTGGGGTCTGAGGTTCTCTGTTAGTCCAGCAGTTTGGACTCGGAGCTTCCACCACAGGAACTCGGGCTGGACCTCCAGCCTGGGAACCAAGATCCTGCAAGCCGGTCACTGGGGGTTCCTCCCACCCCCTTAGGTGTCCATGGGCCCCCTCCAGAGCCTGGTAGGTGCCCTAGTTGTGCAGAGACATGAATTCCACATCCTCCTAGTCCGCCCTCTTGGCTCCGCCCTCCATACCTTTAACTTTGAAGGCATGTTCTCCCCCTTATTTAACCCGCCAGCTGATTCTTCTGAGAATGAGGGAGGGTTTCTTAGTAATACTTTAGTAACAGACATGGTAAAAGTATCACTGTTTCTAGATTGCAGTGCCTCCCTTCCCACCAGTTACCTGGATCATCTGTGGTGTAGAGGAATTAACCTTTTTCTTTTAATGCCCAAGGCACTAATTTTCAGAAAGATGAAAATGCTTTCATGCATCCACATAGTCAGAATTAAAATTTAGTTACTGGTCTCAGTAATAAGGAGGCATGATGGCCAGACCATTTTTCTTCCCTGTGGTGATCCACTCCAGGATCAGAGGCTGCTCGAACCTTGAGTTGGGGGATCTGGGCACACTGAGTGGCAGTCCTACCCTGACTGCCCATCGCAGTGTGCAGAGTTCCCCAGTGGGAGACGGGGTGCTCTTCCACGAAGGGAAGGAGACGATGCTCAACAGGTGAACACGCAGAGGCTCTGCATCTACAAATATTATGACTGGAAGGATGTTACAGTTTGAAGACTCCCTCTCTCTTGCCCCTACTGGGCACTGAACAAAGTTTGGATAATGCACAGATCTCAGTTTAAACACATCAAATTTGTTGATGTTCACATCTTCTCGTCTTCATTGTGTTTGCAAAGAGGTGTTTAGAGGCAAAAAGAATGCAAATATTCATAATATTTCTAGTTTTTTCTGGCTCTGTCTGGTTAATTTCTTCATCCAAATAGGATGAACCTTGAAGCCTTGATTAAAATATGTTAGATGCCGGTCACACGATATTACCTGTGCTTAGCGAGGTAGATTTAAATATCAAAAGCGTGTGAAGTGCCACTGTGCATTATGCAGTGTATGCTGATGTGTTTGCTGTTAAATCTGAACCCCTCATCCTATTATATTGCTCTGCTATGAAGTGCCCTAGACCTTTGACTTGTGAATGTTTCGTGTGGTACCTAATTTGAACTGCAAACTGCAATAGGACGATTATTTTTACAGAATTTGCAAATAGTTTTGCTTCAAATTGGCTTTGTGACGTTCTAACATCACCACATGTGAAGGTCACTAAAGCAATTTCCCTTAAAAATGCATTTTAATATTAATAACGATTCCCAAGTAGTAGACAGTTTACCATGTTAGTCTCTGGGCTCTTATAATAGCATTTGGCCTTTGTTTTATGTAGTTTTAGATTTCAGTTACTCTGACATTACTGAGCATAAACCATAAATAATGGAGGAACTTCATTATGGAAGCCGAGCATTGCAAGCCTAAGGCGTTCTGACTGGGATTCTGCCCTCAGCCTTCTGCGTCCACCCTGGTCTGTCCTCCACCCCAGGCACTAGCGGACAAGAAAGTAGGCACAGCTTTCTAGTTTTTACTCTTTAGAGAAAATGTACAGTATTTTTTTTCTTCGCCAAATGCATTCCTTTGAATAAAGTACATTTTTCTACAATTTAAGCTCTTGAGGGCAGGGACCCCTTTCCCTTCACTGCTCTATTCCAGCATCTAAACAATTTCTGACACATAGTAGATGTTCATTGAAATGTTTAAAAATGCATGCTTATGGCCACCAATACACAACATCTTGCCCCAAAACAGTTTTCGTAAAATCCTAGAATAGGACTGTCGTAATGGGCCTGAGCAATGTCTGTCAGCCTCATTTAGTTTACAACAAAATAATGGGCAAGCTGTACAAGAATGTGGGTTGGTTTGTTGTGTCTGAGACTACGTGTTGTGTTAATGATCGGGTGAGGAATTCAATCTAGTTTTGGTGATTCCAAGTCTAGTATATTTCCAAATATGCCCAAGGATATATTTTGTTTAGTCGTCCAGTAAATCCATTTTATGAGACCAGCATCTTCCTTACACCAAAGTCAGATCACGGCACTGCAAGAAAAGAATATTACAGGCCAGTATCCCAGATCAAAATAGATGCAGAAATCATCCTGTGAACAGAATGTAGCCAGAGTGACTCCCGAGGCTTGGTTAGGAAGGTCGGTAGAGCTTTCCTAGCTCTCTCTAGGGGTTACTCACTCTTGGGTCCAAGCTGCTATCATAGAAGCCGGGCTGTGCAGAGCCCAAGGGTAGATGTTCCAGCAAAGAGCCTTTGTCAAGGTTCTAGTTGAGGACAAGCATACATCCTGATGTGTAAGTGAGGAAGCTTCACTCCATCCCCAGCCACTGTGTGTCTGTAGCCATCCGAAAACCCCAAGCGAGAAACACCCAGCTAGTTCCAAGCAACCCCCAAAGCCATGAGAAATAGTAGTAATAGTAAATGATTGGTGTTACTTTACAGTACTAAGTTAGGGCGTTTTTATCATGCGGACAGCCAGCAACTCTGTGCAGTGGACCAAGCGTGGGAGACATCGGAGTATCTTGGGGGCTGCAGGACTCAGAGTGTGGGCTCCTTTGCCCCCTATGGCAATACATTCTGCTGTTCCAGGAGAAACTGGAAATCTAGATTTCTATGTGAAACTTCCTTGTTTGGAAAACACTGAGATGGGCCAAGCAGAGTTTCTGTGTGCTGGATCCAGCCCCTGGGCTGGCAGGCAGCTCCCGGGAGGAGGATTAGCCCAAGGATTAGTCTTCTCTGGACTCCGATGCTCCATCACAACAGAGTCCAGGCAGCAGAAGACACGCTGTCTTGCCAGAATCTCCTTTTCCTTGGTGGCCGCTGCTTCTGTTTCGATCTGGTGGCTTCAGAAAAGACAGTTTCCATCCCACAGCTGTACGCGGAGCTGTGAAATGGAGCCAGGCCGACCTTCTCTACAGCCTGGTTGGAAGGAGTGTACCTTGTTTTCAGGAATTATTAATTGCTGATCAGAAAGCCCAAACAAAGGCCATAAATGCTAAATACTGATCCTGCCAGAAGGCTTTCAGGACCTGGCTCTCAACTGCAAAGGCAATGCTTATTTATTAATTCTGTTTAATACAGTTCAGTAACCTTTAGAAAGACTTTGAAATCCGACATATTCAGTGCCTCCACTGGTGGCAGTATTTAGACCACTCTATTTGGCCAGGCTTTGTAGCATTAATTAAGTCTCTGGAAATGAAGAGGTTTTTATCTCCACTCAGATTTTCAGGGCATTGTCAGAAAGTTAAGCATTTTGGGAAAGGAATTTTTTTAAGGAGCATTTTTGACTCATGTCACAGAGTCTGGGCAATCACTTTCCTGAAAGAATCTTGGTGTCAGGAACAGGGTTGCAGAACCCGCTGACCAGGAAGCCGTAATGTCCCCCCACCCACTTGACTAAGCTTCAGGCAGGCTTCTTCATGACTCCAGGCAGTGACTCTCTTTTCTTAGGGCATTTACTTTAGACAGCTTATAAATGTAAATTCTTTCTCTACCCCAATGAGATGAACTTTTTAAAAAAGTATCTTGCCAGTTTTACAACCCGGGAATATCTCTGTCGAGTACCTGCAAGCAATCCCTTTGTAATGGAACCCTTGAGGGGGACAGTACCCCCGTGGCCCGGTTTCTGTGAGAGAGGAGAAGCTTAACCCTGCTGGGCTCCAATTAGCAAACACAGGTGACTTGATCATAGAGGAAAATGTTTGTGAACCCAGGAGTAACACAATGTGCTGGACCATCCCATTGGCCATCTTCCCTCCCCCCATCACCCTCCAGGACTTTCCACTGGCTCACCCCAAACCCCTCCCACCTTTCGTTTCAGTTCTGTGGAGCTCAGATGAGTTCAGGCCCCTCTCCCCATTTGCAATAGCCTTGAAGAAAGTCTTCCTTGCCTGTTCAATGTTGCACAATTTTTGCTTTGAAATACACCACTCATTTGTATTTTTCTTTATTTGTATTTTCGTTTATTATATATTTGAACTCTACTGTTAGAGAACCCATTCTACTTGCAGGAATTATGGGGTAGGGTTTAGAGGGAATGCCTGTCACTGTGTGTTATCACTGATGTGGATTCCACAGCAGGTTGCTTTATGATTGAATTAAATACGGCTACTCAACTTCCAGACCAGCTCTAAGCATTCATTGTTTGTGTGCTTTGCAGCGGTTGGGTGGTCATAGAGGGCGTCCAAGTAAAGTCTGTGGTTTAGAACCCAAGTCATCTCTAACTGAGACTCCATGTCTGCTCTAGACCTGTGCTGCCTGCAAAATAACTGAATTTGACAGTTTTTTTCTGAGTATCCAGTGAAAGGACAGATACTGTGGGTGGACTATACCTAAATGGCGCCCCATGGGTCTGGCTCCCATTGGGTGTGTGCAGCTCAGCCTTCTTTCACCATGTCTAAACTTGCTGGTTGCTACCAGAATTGTGATCTGAGCCACGTGAGTCTTTCTCCTCTCATTGCCTATTTATTAGTTCTGCTTCTGCTAAAAGATTATATAACTTTGCAGCCAGCAGCCACATCTCCCGCTGCCTTTCTGCTGCTCAGCCCGCATAGGGATGGGCACTGAGTAGAAACTCGGCACACATTGTTGCATTCACTGCACCTGTAGCCTACTAACTGCGTTTCCATAGGCCAGTAATATTTGCATTTGTCTGAGAACGAGTGGGTTTTGGGGAATGTTCCTCTGATTACATATCAACTATAAGATCTTGTCCTTCTTTACAAAGACATCATCCCCTCGCTTCACAAACATTTACTGGGCGCCTACTGGGTGCCAAGTACTGTGCCAGACACGGGAGTGAAAATGCTCACGTGGAAGGTGGCTCATCACATTGAACTGAGAGGAGATTTCCTTCATCAGTAGATTCTGTCCGCCTAAGAAGTGCTGTACTTAGTGAATATAAAATGTGGTTTGACTTTTTCAAAGTCAATTTACATGAGAAGCTCAGGCACACATCTGCTATGTACAGGTGAGTTCCCAAATTATATACGTGGAAGTGGGAGTGATTTTCCTGTGAATTGGAGAAGAAATACTTATTATCTTATGTATCCTGACTACATGTTAGGCAGTTGGGCAGTGTTCATGCACGCGTCTTCCTATTTCACTCTCACGACAGCTCTCTGAGTTAGGTAGAATGATTTATGCTTATTTGACTGACAGGAATACTAATGCTTACCGTGATTATCTCACGTAAGGCCACACAGTAGGGAAGCTGATATCTGAACCCAGGTCTGTCTGATGCAGAATTATGACTATTAGTCCTACGAGAAGAACAAGAATTCCATGGATTCTTGGTCAAAGCTCTTTCTTTGAGGCTGTCTTGCCTCTTGTTTCAGTTTTAAGAAAGAAGACCTAATGAAATATTATTCATCCGTAGCACTGATGCACGAATGTAGATGAACCTTGAAAACATTACGCAGTGAAAGGAGCCAGGCACAGATGTCACATATTGTATGATTCCGTTGATATGAACCGTCAAGAGTAGGCAGATCCACAGAGACAGAAGCTTAGTGGTGGCCACAGGGGCTGGGTGACGAGAGCGGGAGTGACTGCCGAACGGGCACAGGGGTTCCTATCGGGGTGGTGAACATGTTTGGGAACTAGATAGAGGTGATGGTTACACAACACTGTGAATGTACTAAGTGCCACTGAATTGTGCCACAACTTAAACGGTTAACTTTACATTATGTGAATTTTATCTCAATTGAAAAAAAAAAAAAGAAAGAAAAAAGGCAGGTCCCCCATCAGCCTGGCATACCAGGAGCAATGGGAGATGCTTCTTGCCCTGCCAAGAGCTATGCCATTTTCTCATGACCCGTGGTTCCGTCCTGTGAGATTTTGACACTGCCAGGTGGCCACACCGTGCTTGACATGGGGGGTGTGAGTTTGCTGCTTGTCCGTGGAAGTGAGGGCAAGGAGGGGATGCTGCTGTTATCACCCCAAGAAGAGCATAGCTGTTGAGAGCTCAGGCTCCTGAGGCAGATGGATCTGGTTTGGACCCTGCTGAGACCTTTCCCAGCTGTGTGACCCCTCCCACGCCCTTCAAGCCTCAGTTTCCTCATCTGTGCCGGGGTTGAGAGTATCTTCCTGAGAGGGGTGTTGTGAGGGTTTAGGAGGAAGTGTACTGTGCTGACTCGTCCACACGACCTCTTGGCTGTTGCAGGAATCATCGGGGGTCGGGCCAGGCTCTGCATCTCCAAAGCAAAGAGTGGACTCAAGAAAATGGTCTTGAGGGACCTTCCCAACAGGCCCTGCCTGTGACCTCCCTGTCAGGTGCCCTCTGCCTCCCTGGGGCCCGGTTGACTCTAGGTCAGATAAGGGGCCCCTATGGCAGGTCTGATTTTGATCAGTTGATTTCAGTGGGCCACTTGCATGGGGCTACAGAAACCCAGGAGCTGGTGTTCCCATACACACATCCTTGGAGAAGCACTTCCAGCCCCTGGGCAGTGAGATTCACAGGTACCCTTGAGATAATCACACACACAGCATCTTACGGGAAACATGGCAATGACAGTCCCATCCCTGGAGGACAGAAGTGCCTGGTGCTGGTTGCCTTGACCTGGGGAACAAAGCACCCTCCTCTGGGTGCGTGTTTACTTGCATCTGGTGCTCACTGTCAGAATTTCTGAAGCCCCCCTCGGGCCAGAGGCAGCAGCATGTTGGAGGCCCACAGCTCTCACAGGGCTCTTGACATTTGGGAGGCGGTACTGCCATTGTTCTCTGCCTCAGAGATATTAAGCTCAAGCCCTTAAGGATGTCTTCTTTTGCTTTAGAGGAGAAAAGCGAACATTTTCCTTCTCTCTTGAACGTGAAGGGGCTGATTCACCAAGAAAACAACCTACCCATAGTCACATGCAGGAGGATTGGTAGAATTTGTAGAATTCCTTTGCCAGCTTAGGGACAGCTGCAGTAAGCTTTGTCCTGAGCAATTTGAATCCCGAAGAAAAAGTGACTCTCAAGCTCCTTGGCGTTATCCAGCTGAGCACGACCGAATTCCCAGCGTCCTCCTCTCCACTTGAGAAGCTCAGCCTCACATAGGTGCCTTGAGAGCCAGACATTGTAACGAAGTGGGGGGATGCCACCGAAGGCCAGACTGGGGGCTTGGGACTGATGTTCCCCTTGCACGCCAGCTGGTCCAGCCTCCCGGCCCCAGAGCCCGCTGGCTGTCCAGCTGTGGTGCTGGGTGCAGCACACTCTGGGTATGTCTGAGGTTCAGCTCAAATCTGTTCTGAAAGCGGGATAGCAGCTGCCCTTGTGACTGGGAGTCGGCATCAGGAAAGCTTTTGGGGGTGCTGGTAACGTTCTCTTTCTTGGTCTGGGTACTGGCAAATGAGTGTATTCAACTTGAGAAAATTCATCAAGCAGTACCCTACATGTTTGTCATTTCAATAAATAAAACTTTAGAAATGGTTCCCTGTATTGATCTGGGAATAACTATTTTGCTTTGTTATCCCTGTTTTTTTTTGGGGGGGGGGATTGTACTATACAGTGGGTTAGACACCCTCATGATAAATCCCTGAGCTCATGAGGCCACAAAGAAAGGCTCTTCTTGGGCATTGAAGAGATTCAGGGTGATAGAGAATAAACCAGGTAAGGATGAGTGGACCCATGGAAGAGTGCTACAGAAGAGGGAATAGACACATCATAGCTCAGACCCAAGGGACATAATATTAGAAAAGCTGAAAAGCCCTGCGCGGGGGCAGCATTTACATTTCATCAGTGTGGGGTGGGGGCTCCTGGAGGCTCACAGAGAACCCTCTGCCGCGTATTTGAACTCGAGCCATCCGACTTTGAGCCTGTGTCCTCCCAGAGCCTCCGTCTGGCCCGCCTCAGCCTCCCTGGGTCCTCCCATTCCTTCAAGGTCAAACTCTCCAACCTGCTTTGTGTCCTCTCTCTGACAGATCCCTCAGCCTGAGTTCTCACCTTTGTTCCCTGGTCTCGATTTCCTGCTTCTGACCTTCCCACTTCCTGCACACCGCCCCGACCCTCAGCATCCCCTGGGATTTCTGTTTGCACCAGTTTCCTCGTGGGGGGCTGCCGGTCCCCCGGTTGATGCCAGAATCCACCAGACCACTGTCCTGCCTCTATCAATACTTCCCTTGCCAGCGCTGCCCTTCCCTGCTGCCCAACTGGCAGTGAGAAAACTTTCGAGAACTTTCCCTTTTAAGAAGAAAACCAGCCTGTTGAAATTGAGCCCTTCTTTTTTGCTCCATTTTCAGTGAAACCAGAGGACAGATGGTCATCATCCTCCACGTTGAGGAGAAAAAAAATCTCACCAACAATTAAAACTGAAATGACCGGCATGTAAAAATATCATCTCACCAGAATTCCAAAATATAAAATAAATAGCAACATTTCCTGGTTGTAGCAAAGCTCCATGTTAGAGTTCTCTTTTTATTATTTTAGAACAGGCTGAATAGTCTCATAAAACCACCAAACTTTAAGTTAAAAGAAGATAAATGATTTCCTTTATTTTTTTAACCGAGGGTGTTAAGGGCTAATTTACATGACCTCTGTCTTTCTCTGTGCCAAGGGCCTTTTGTGCTGCTGTCTTCAGAAGAGAGCCTCTTGAGGCGCCTGGGCCGCTCGCTCTGAGCCTCACTGCTATTCTGGTGCTAGCAGACAAAGGTGGGAACAAAGCCGGCCCTCATTACAGATGTGCGGGGAAGCACCCTGCTGTCTGAAACTTTAGGAAGCACTCCGAGGATGAACAGTGGCTTCCAGAGGGTATGAACAGAAACACTTCAATTTTGGAAACAAATGCACATGAAACATCATCTTTTAGTGGAGAACATATATTAACTTATCCTCTTTTAAAAAACATAACCAGGAAACAGTGACCTTTCCAATACCTTCATGAGCTGCAGTTTTAGGAGAACATAATAAATGCCGCCAGATACCGCGGAACAGAAAACGTAAGGATTCGACAAATTAAACTTTGTAACACATGTCAAGGACACCCACAATGGACCTATGTATACAGTCGCTGCTGTTGGATTTTTTTTTTCCATCAAAATGTTGACATTCAGAATATTCAAGAAATATGACTGCCCTTTCAGACTTCAGATTTGGATTTATTTCCCGGTGACGCTGTGTTTATTTAGCCTTGTATTAATGTCGTGCATCAGAATTGGATTTCCCTGAAAATAGAATCTCTTACTTGACTTCTCGCTATCAAAATTCAGCACGAATCCCATTAAAAGAATGAAATGTTAGGCTAGGTTTGATGCACTAATAGCTCTTTATATGTAGAATTTTAGCAGCTAAAATCTTTTCTGCTGTGATTTCCTTCAGCCATTTTGTTTATGAGCCTGTATGAATTAATAAGCTACCAGGAGCTAGAAATTAAATTAGATTTCAAATTTAAGAAAATAGTAAAGAGGAGAACAGGCTTACCTATGTATTGGGAAAATGCTCAAATTCTGATGGTTTAGATAAAAGCCAGTTTCCTGTGGTAGAATTTACCCACATTCCAGCTCGTATGGCGTACACACAGGTCTATATTGGTTTTCCCAAGTGTTTATTTATGAGTGAGGGTCCCCCTGCCCCGCCCCACCATCAGACTCTTTCCAAGTCAAGCATGGGTATTTACTTTTAAATTCTCTTGTCTTCATGCTCCTACACCCACTTTCTCAGATTTCTAGATCTATAGAAAGGATGAAGGACATGCCAGCATGTGCCCACCTCACTGCTAAGATGCCTTATAGGGCATCCAGCTGACCAAGGGGAAAAGCAACTCAGTTTGCAAGTGACAGAGCAATGACAGGGCAGTGAATGTCTCCGGGTGCTTGGTACTCAGATATTTAGCTCAAAATATCAAGTAAAGTAAGCCATTTAATATTCCTTGGGAATGAACTGTTGTGTTGGCCAATAATGAACATGAAAATGATGCTTCTGAAAGTAGAGGATGCCAATCTTGCAAATCTATTTTCTTATCCTTAATGAGCATGAAGTGATTTTTTTTTTAGTCCATGGTCCTGCAAAACCAAAAGATTATGGCATACAATTATCTCGCTGTCAAAAATTATGCTTCTGTTGAAAATGAAGTCAACTTCCTTGAATATTTAGCCCTTCGTTTAATTGATCTCTTTTTAGATTTCACTTAAGCACACACCTCATTTTTAGGATGTTCAGAAGTCAAGATACAACAATAGACAAGTGTTTATCGGGGTCTGACATGAAGATGCCTGCCCCTGATAACAGCTACAAAGGGAGAGATGCTAACCACACGTGACTCTTGTCAGAGATGTGCTGCACCTGGTGAGAGATGAGGGCGAAGTGGGTCTAGACAAGCGCTCATCAGTCTCGGAAGGGTCTCAGGGTGAAGAAGGGTTCAAGAGAAGACGTGAAGGTCACAGGCTCCAAAGAGACTTAACGAGGTACACACTTTTCCTCTGCCTCTCTTTTCTCCCTCCTCCAGCTAATCTGTTCAAAAGTTTAGATCTCAAGCATCCCTTGACCAACTCCACTTGTCGACACCCTCTTCCACGTCATTGTCCAGCCACTGCCTTGCTCACCCGGACATTGTAGCCTCCTTCTAGCTGGGCTCCCCTCGTTCCACAAGTGATGCTCTCAAATGCAGTCACCAGGTGGCAGAGATGCAAAACTCCTCCTGCCATTCCCCATCTCAAACCTTGAAGGACTCCCCAGTATCTTTAGGGCAGGTCCCAGTGTCTTCGCCTGATACCCAGAGCCCTTCACACTTGGCCCTGGCCTCCTTCTAACTTCATCTTCAGCTTCACTGCCTCAACTCCCTGGCACTCAAGGGAGCATTGATGGTTTTTGGCTTCTCAAGAGCAAGATGCTCCTCTCTCTCTATTTCTGTCTCTATGTATCTCTCACTATCTGTCTCTCTATCTCTGTTTTTCACTGCTCTGTCTCCTGATTCTTTCTCTTCCCCTGGCCTTGCACACACTGTGCTCTCTGCCTAGAATACTGATCCTTTCCTCCTTGCCCGGTTATCTCCTATTCATCCACTAGATATCAGGTTAAATACTGCTTCCTCTGGGAAGCCTTCCTTGACCCTCTTTGAGACCATTAGAGTGTTTCTCATACTTTATTATAATTATTTTACTGTCTCCTTTGTGAGACTATGTACTAGAAACCTGTAATTTATGGACTTTGAGCCAAAGCCTGTCCACTGCTTATTTCTGTAAATAAAGTTGCATTGGGACACAGCCACGGCCATTTGTTGTCGTATTGTCTGTGGCTGCCTTTGCGCTACAATGTCAGAGGCGAGTAGGTGAGACATATGGCTCACAAATCCTAAAATATTTACTATCTGGCTACTAACAGAATACATTTGCTGACCCCCCGCTATAAACAATTAGGTCGGAGACCCTGGCACTACTGCAACTTCAGAACCTGGGATAGCATTGAGAACAGGCATTCAGTGGACATTTGTTGGATGCATGAATGTTGGGTACAGGGACAGAGAAGCACGGCACTGCAGGAAGTAGCAGAGACAACTGGCGTACCTGTGCAGAAGATTTGATGTGTAGAAGAATACTGAGCATTGGGTTTCTTATTGTGGCTCTTTTGTTGATGCTACTTCTGCCAGTTATCATGTCTGGACTATTTACTGCATGCGGCATGCAGTGCTAACAGGTTTATCTGGTCTCTATGGTCATATCCATTTTACAGAGAAATAAACCAAGTCTGAGAATATTGAAATGACTTGACCATGATCCCACAGTAGGAAGTAGTCCATGCAGACCCCGCTACTTTAATCTGTATGCCTCCAAGTGTACTAGCTCATCTGCCTATTTGGGAATTGTGTTTTCAGTTGCATTTCCTCTGGATGGGAAGCATATCTTCTCTTTGAGCGATTGGTTAGGTGTCCAGGTGAATGGTTGTTTTTGTAGGAAGTCAGGCTTCTGTACTGAAGTTGAATTTCCCATAAATTTCATGGCAGCCACAGGTATAAGATACATTTTCAAAATAGTTATATTTGAACTAAAAAAAATGTGAACCCAAGAATGCGACTGTTAAGAAAGAATTTTCTAAAATCAGGAACTGCATGGGAGGGAATGGTAAAAATCACCACAACCGAGCGACAGTTTCAATGGCAAAACAGAAACAAAAAACATGGGCAGCAAACTGAGAGGAGTTTTAACAGATCAGCACCATCAGGTTATCACCTGTGTTAAAGAATATGGTAGGCAGTGACTGGTTCCAGATGCCAGGGACACATTAGCTTCACCCTGGGTTATGAACAGCACAGGTATTTCAGCATCATGTCTGTGGTACCCAGTAGAATAAATATTGCATTTCATAGTGATATGCAGGATGGAGTGGCGTTTGGAGTGTGATTTTGGCCTTTTTATAGCTGCTAAGTTCTCAAAGTTGGAATTGCATTTTTATTCATTTGCCTTTAATACTGACATTATAAGTGACTCATAATTTTTTTGCCTGTTTTTGCTTAATGAGTTATTGACCCTAAAACTGATCCACAGACAGAGGAGGACTTGAATGTACAATAAAAAGTCAGAGAAAACTTACGTTTCCAAAATTTGATGAGCTAGTTGCAAAAAGATTGGGAAATGGCTTGTTTGGTTGAATGAAGAAGTTATCTGTCCAGATGGCAAAATTATATGGCCTTAGTGTCATGGCCAAAGTTAGAAGTGACTGAATTGAACACTTGAAGTAAAATCCTTAATTTATGTCTTGATATGTTTCTTTAAAAGTTTAACTATTTGAATCATTAATCAAAAACCTACAAACAAACAAAAAGCCCAGGATTAGATGATTCTACCAGTGAGTTCTAACAAACATTTAAAGGAGTCTTTCTCAAACTCTTCCAAAAATAAAAAAGAAAAGAATATTTTCTAATTTATTCTATGAGGCATCCATCATTACCCTGATATCAAAGTCAGTGGAAAACATAAAAAGAACAGAAAAATACAGACCAGTAAGCCTTGTGAATAAAGACACAAAAATCCTCACAAGACACTAGCAAACCAAAGCCAGTAGCATGTTAAAAGGAGTATACACCGCAACCAAGTGGGATTCCTTTCAGAAATGTGAGTGAGAGTGGCTCACCATACCAGAATCAATCAATGTAGTACAACAATTAATAGAATGAAGGAAGAAAAAATTATCTTAATACATTTGATGAAAAAAAAAAAAAAAGAAAGAAACGTTTGATGAAATCCAGTACCCTTTCAAGGTAAAAACAAAACAAAACAAAAAATCCAACAAATTAGGAACAAAGGGAACTTCCTCAAGATGATAAACAGATTAAGGAAAAACCTACTTACGAAAGACTGAAAGCTTTTACCCTAAGATTGAGAATAAAACAAGGATACTCACTTTCACCATCTTCTCAGCTTTGTACTAGAAGTTCTAGCTAGAGCAATTAAGCAAGAAAAAGAAATTTTTAAAAATCCAAATTGGAAAAGAAAAAGCAAAACTATCTCTATTCGTCGATGATATAATCAGTTGTATCTCTATACACTAGCAATAAACTGTCTGAAAAAGAAATTAAGAAAGCAATTCCATTTACAAGAGCATCAAAAATAATAAAATACTTAGCAATAACTTTGACCAAGGAGGTGAAAGACTTATACATTGAAAACTACAAAATTTTGCTGAAACAAACTTTAAAAGACTTAAATATATAGAAATGTACCCTGTGTTCATGGGATGGAAGACGTAATATTAAGATGGCAGTGCTTCCCAAAGAAATCTAGAGATTCATTTCAATCCCTATCAAGACTCCAGTGACTTTTTGTAAAATTGGAAAAGCTGAGTCTGTTATTCATAAGAAAATTCAAGAGACAGAATGTAGCCAGCTCTATCTTGAAATGGAAGAACAAAGTTGGACGACTTAAAATTTCTTATTTCAAAACTTACTATTTATGCTGCAGTCATCAAAACAGTGTGGCACTGGGTCAATGGAGTAGAATTGAGAGTATAGGGGGAAAAGCATACATCTGTGATCAGTTTTTTTAAAGAGAGTTCCAAGATAATTAATGGGGGAAGAATAATCTTTTCAACAAATGGTGCTGGGACAACTGGATTTCACATTCACGAAAGAATGAAGTTCTCAGGTACATACAAACATGAACTCAAAATGGTTCAGAGACATAAATCTAAGGGATAAAATATTGCTGAAAGAAAGCAAAGAAGTTCTTCATAAGTAGGAAGATGTCTTGTGTTCATGGGTTGGAAGACATACTATTGTTAAGATAGATTGTTAAACTTAGAAGAAAATGGGTACATTTTCATGACCTTGGATTTGGCGACAGTTGCTTGGATGTGACATCAAAAACATGAGCAAAAAATATAAAATAGTTACATTGAACTTAACCTCAAAGTCAGACCTTTCTGCATCAAAGGGCACTATTGAGAGTAAAAAGATAATCAAAAGATTGGGGAAAATTTACAAATCATGTATATGATGAGGGTCTAGTATCCAGAATACACAAGGAACATTTACAACTCAACAATAAAAAGACTAAATCCCCAATTAAAAAACTGGAAAAAGAGCTTGAATAAACATTGCTCCAAAGAAGATATACAGATGGTCAATCAGCACATGAGACATGCTCCACGTCAGCTGTCATTGGGGAATGCAAATCAAAACTACAATGAAATAATGCCACTTCATAGCCACTAGGGGTAGGGAGTGAATACTTAATGTGTATGGGATTTCCTTTTGGGGTGATGGAAAGTTCTGGAACTGTATAGTAGTCATGGTTGCACAACAGTATGAAGGTACTTAATGCCACTGTATTGTGCACATTAAAATGGTTAAAATGATCAATGTTATGTTTCGGTTATTTTACCACAAGAAGAAAACTGTCAGTTTCTCCTAGCAATAAAATCAACCTTTACTATGCAGCTTGGAGATTTTATTATATTTTAAATACCTATTTTTTTTCTAATTAGAAAAGCAATAATTTGTTTACTATTCAAGGTTTCAGACACACAAATGCACTAAGGGAAAAATAAAATATTCCTGTATTCCTATGATTAAAAAGTAGCCACAGTGGATTTTTTAATGTCAGTCCTTCTGGTTTTTGTTATCATGTACATATGGGTGTGTACACGCAAAGAGTTGTTCTTTTCATCTTTAACAAAACTGTTATTATGTAGTAGATAATGTTTTGTAATCTGCTTCCCCTCTTAGTATATCATGAGCATTTTCTCATTGTCATTTGGTGTTCTCCCACATCACATTAAATGGCTAGATCATACTCCACCTTACGGTTGTAACATCATTTATTTAGCCGATTTCTATTGTTGGATGGATCGTAACATTTCACAGTTGGAATAGTCTGTAGACATTATTGCATCCAACTTACTTCTTTCCTGAGCTTTATAGCTGCAAGCCTTAAACACATGGCACCCAAAGACCATTCAACATTTTGAAAATCGAGTTAATTTTTCACTTTGCAGCTGGATTTGAGTGTTGCATGGGCTTTGGATTCACCATTCAGGCACCTAAAAGATGGAACTAGTGGAGGAGAAGGTGGAGCGGGGAAGGAGCCAGGTGAAAATAGTGCCCACAGCATCGCAGTTTTATCCTGAGCGGTTTTGTTTTCCTGAAAAATAGGTACACAGACCACAGAATAGGCCCATTGAATCTGTTGATGTCAGTTCCGTCATGTAAGATGGATAATGCCTTGAGAAGCAGCTGCAGGGACTGTGTCTCCTAAGTTCAGGCAGCACGTGGACTCACCCACAGTTCACAGAACGGGGAGCATCCTGTCAGTTGGTCCTGCTGTGCCGAGCATCCCTTTTGTTTGCAGAGGCAGGGGAGCTGGGCAGGAGAAGCAGCTCCTCTCTCTGTCACTTCCATTGCTGGTGGCAACCAGAGACATTAGGACATCACCTACTGATGTCTTTAAACCCAGATGACTCAGATCAGGGTATATATAAATATGTTCATTCCTTGAGGTCTACAGGAAACATCACACATATTTTGGATGTTGGAAAATTAGTGAAGCAGTTATGTGTGTTTCCTAAAACATCCCCTCATGGTTGGCAAGGCTTTCTAAGTATAGCCATTAGCCCTTACATGTCACTAGGTCATTTCCTTCAGTGACTTCCTCTGTTGGCTTAGTTGGACATGGTATGGTGCACGTGAGGTCACATGAAACTGGGTAGATTAACTAGTTTAGCTTAGGTTTTAAGTTCTAATTAGATTGGTCTAAGAGGACCATTCCTAGACCATTTCTTTTCTATTGGGTTGAATGAATTTTGCTTACTGAGTTATAGAAACATTTTATACATCTCAGGCACTGATTCTATTCTTGTTATATGTGTTGCAAGTTTTTCCCATATCTTTTGCTTGCCATTCAGTGGTGTTTGTGGTGTGCAGAAATTTAAAAATTTTGTGTAACCAAATATGTCTCTTGCCTCCATGGTTTCTGCACTTTACGTTTTAGTCAGCAAGGCCTTCCCTCCCCAGCATCAGTGTTCCTGTTTAGTATTTCTTTGCTTACATAGTGCCCTCCTTCTGTTTAGGTCTCTTAACCACCTGAATTTGATGTGTGTGTGAGTCAGGGGGATGAGGAAGGCTATTTCAAGACCTCCGCTATAAAACCGTATGTTCTCCAACAACAGGTGGGTCCTCAGAATGCATTTTCCCTCCTTGGACATTAAGCGTAGAAGCAGGTCCTGCTGCTGACAAAGGTAGAGCTTCATTTCAAGTGAACTTCTATTGGTCTTACTCCTCATAGAGGCCAATGCAAAGGCTGGAAGCTTGTTTCAATGGCCTGACGGGCTTCTTTCTAAGGGAAGACGCTGTAAGGTCATTCACAGGTTTATAAAGTGCCTTCTCGTGGCTTGTGCTGCTTACAGAAGAATTTCTAATATGGCCCCAGCATATCTTTTTTTAAAAAAATTTTTTATGTATTTTTGGCTGCGTTGGGTCTTCGTTGCTGCGTGCGAGCTTTCTCTAGTTGCAGCGAGTGGGGGCTTCAGTGAAGCCCTTCATTGCGTGGGCTTCTCATTGCGGTGGCTTCTCTTGCTGCTGAGCACGGGCTCTAGGCACGTGGGCTCAGTAGTTGTGGCTCGCGGGCTCTAGAGCGCAGGCTCAGTATTTGTGGCGCACAGCCTTAGTTGCTCCGCGGCACGTGGAATCTTCCTGGACCAGGGCTCGAACCCGCGTCCCCTGCACTGGCAGGTGGATTCTTAACCACTGCGCCACCAGGGAAGCCCCTACCCCAGCATTTCTTGACCAACTTGATGAGCTTTCCGGAATGAATAGATACTTATATGCTGTAAGGTCAAAATCCCTACGTCCAAGTGATTCTCCTGAGAAAGCCTTCTTTTTTGTGCCTGGCCCAGGGATTTGCTCCTTATGTAAATGTTAGCAGGGAACAAGAGAACCATGGGTGGGTAAGGCCTGAAGCAGTGGGGCTTAGAAGCAAGTGGCAGCGCCCCTCCTTTGCAGGGAGGTGTGCGATCCAGGATCTCAGCGGCCCTGGCTCCACCCTTCCTCTCTCTTGATACTTTCCGTGCTGAGGGAGAGACAGCAAAAGGCTCACAGTCCAAACTTGCATCTGTCAGCTGGGACACCACATCCCTGTTTCTTTATTAAACCATAGACAACAGTCAAAGAACATCTTATAAACATGTCAGAGCCAGGTTAAGTTAACCAGAGAAGGGAAAAGGCACTGAGAGCTTGGAACACAGTGACAACTGGGTTATTCCGAAAGAACGCGACATCCTCATAGCCTGAACAGCTTACTTTTTCCCTTGCCTTGAATTTCTTCCACCAGCACCTCTTGGTGGAGGCATCACTCACAGAAACTCTGCCACTGTTTCAAGAGCACAGTACATAGGCAGTGTTAGCAAATGATAGCGGTGACTCAGGGACAGGCTGGACTGCCCAGCAGCAGGCTCTAGTTCACAGTGTCGAATGGGTTTGCCTTCCACGGCTTCAAGTCCCTTTGTGCAGCAGGGGGCTCGGGGCCCAATCTGCTTCAGTGTTTACAAAGCAGAGTCTCTGGCCCGGAAGCCTGCCCGGGAGACCCTTTCCGAGAGCCGAGCGAACTTCTACAACTTGTGTCACCAGCTGGCCGCGCAGGAGGCCTCTCTGCCAGGGGCCCTGGAGAAGCCTTTTGGCTGAGCTGGCAGGACGTGGTTCTGGGAGATAGTGACTGCCCCCGTTCCCCTCCCGTAGCCTAAGTGACCGAGGGATGCTCATTGCCTGGGCTTCGGACCAAACGCTTCCCCAGAGACAAGCTACACTACTTAGCACACTTGAAGCACAAACTAGCATAAGGGGTGAGGAAAATCCACGCAAAGGGCATTAGTAACAACAGTTACCTTCCACTTCGGACTCCCTGTCTACCGGGCCACGTGCTACAGCAGGTGTGTAATGGGCACTCTCCCCGTTCACCTTCAGAGGAGCCCTAGAAGGCCATGACTCTGTCATTGTCATGCCTACTTGATAGATGAGACTGAGGCTCAGAGAGGCCCAGTCACCTGCCCCTGCGTCACAAGAAGTGAAGGAGACAGGACCCCAACCAAGGCCACCTGACGCAGCCATAACACATAAGTCACTCAGACCTGTCTCGTGAATAAAGATGCTATTTAAAACGTTCCTAAAAAATAAAGCCAGTGAGAAAGCAGAAAGACCTCCTCCTGCCCCAGACTCCCCACCCATCTCTCTGTCTTCTCGCCAGCAGCCCAGACCCCATGGCAGCCAAATCAGGTTCCCTTTAGCAGAGCGCTGTGTCAGCTGCCGCCAAGCCCCGGGGAGCTGCGCTCTTATCCCTGCAACTGCTCTTGGTATAAAGCCCTAGCTGGTGAAGCTTATCCCGATCCATTACTCCTCAGTTATCTGGTTTCTTCTCCCGTAGGGTCTGACCCTCACCCTGTCCCCTTCTTCGCACTCAGCATTGCTGGCCACAGATTGGAAATCTAAACGTGTCCTATAATTTCCCTGCCAGTTGTCCAACTGGTGAAAGGGATGGCTGAGTAGGCCCTGCATATATATTGAAAAACCATGGACAAGTGTCAGTGACAGCCGCTCCTTTGCAAATGTGACTGGAATTTCCCTCCTCCTCCGCCTGGAGCCTCACTGGGTGGCGTGCTGTTTTCCTAATAACAAGTTAGAGAGAAAACGAGTGTGTGTGTGTGCAGCTTCCTGGTTGCTCGGATACAAAAGATGAAAACGTTCTGTTTGTGGTTTGAAAGTCTTTTTAAAGTTATCTGGCTTTCTTTCTTTTGCTCCCCAGCATACAGCCTACAGGTGCGGGGGAAATCCCAACCGAGGTTCCTACTCAGCCCTGGCATTCTTCGTGGAAAGGGTGCAGGCATTTCCTTCAGAAGGGTTAGGTGCTGATTTGCATGTACTTAGCGTATTGATTGCTCATTTCCAGTCAAAGGGCTGAACACCCAGCCTCCAGGGCTGCCCCTCCCCCTCCAGTCCCCCACCTCTCATCCGTGGAGACCAAGTGGAGTTTTTCGACTGGAAAACCAACGTGTATATTTGGAGGCTCCACTCTGAGGTGGGTTGTTCCTTCAGGGTGATGGTGAATACCGCGGACTGCAGGGACCTTCTGTCTTATTTTAGAAAACATAGTGATGAAGTGTCAGGAAAGCCCATTGTCTCAGTACCGTCTGCCATAACAGAATACCACAAACTGGGAGGCTTAAACGACAGAAATTTATTTCTCCCAGTTCTGGAGGCTGGAAGTCCAAGGTCAAGGTGCCGGCGGGGTTGGTTTCTGGTGAGGCAACCCTTCCTGGCTTCTAGGTGGCCATCTTCTCACCGTGTCCTCACGTGGCCTTTTCTCTGCGTGAGCATCCCGCTTCCTCTTCTTTAAGGACACCAGTCCTGTTGGATTAGGGCTCCACCCTTATGACCCCAATTAACCTTAATTACCTCCTGAAAGGCTCTGTCTCCAAACACAGTGACACTGGGGATTGCTTCAACCTATGAACCCTGAGGGGACACAGTTCAGTCCCCAGGACCCACGTTACTAGATTTTCAGTGCAATTTAAAAGCCAGGATGAACGTGTAGATTTCAGTGAGTTTCAATATTTCTTTTTCTTCCTGCAGTGGGAAGAGTGAGCCGTGTACTGAGAAAGCTCACGTTGCAAGAGGTAGAGGTGAGAAGTACCCGAAATCCCATCTCAGGTTCCCACATTTCCTTCCTGTTGTTTCCAAGGACGTGGGCATGTCCTTACCTGTTAAGGTGGCCACACGTCGCCCTGGGCCTTCGCTTAGGGAGCCGGCCTCCCCTGGCCCCTGGTTGATGTGTGTCAAGCTCACAGATTTGCTCCTGTTTCACCCAGATACGCAGAGGCCATGTGGTCGCTTCATCTGTTTGTTAATTTTTGTGTACAGCTGCCCCGACCTTACTCCGGGTGCCCTTGTCTGCTATATAGTGGTAATGTCCGGTCTCTTCATAAAAAGATTCAGGCCTTCAGATTTTTGTCACGTTCCTCTGATCCTCTCCAAGACAGAGATTGGGTGTAGACATGGAGTTTGCTGCATGTTTGTGGCAGAGGAGAGAAGGGGACCTTGGGTTACGAGGACGTTCCCGTGTGACCCCCTCTCCGCAGGGTCTCAGCATTGCCCCTCGTCACCTGCTGTCTCTGACGATGCCTTTGCCTTGCTCGGGACATGTCATCTCAAGGTGCTCCCACCACCAGCGGCCCCTCTGGAGGCGCGGACTCTCCCTTTCAGATGCCACTTTCCTTCTCAGAGAACCTCTCACTAGTCTGAGCCCCACGAGTGTGCTCGTTCTGCAACTTACCAGAGTGGGTGGCTTCAGGGACAAGGGGACCTTCCCCAGTCCTTCCAGTTACACTGTTCCCGCTTCGCTAAGGGATGGCGTCTGGGGGAAGGGGGGGCTCACCCGACCCCTGGAGAAGTGAAACTCCCTGACTCAACGTCTAAACTCTTACAGCTTCCCTTGACCCGCAGGCCTTTTCTGCACCCACAGCCTTTTGAAGTAGCTCAGCTGACTTGAAGAGGAGAGATTAAAAGTTGAATTTCTACCACTGTTCATTCGTTCTTGAGATTAAGGGAGGTAGCTCCTCAGCCTGCTTGCTCAAGGCGAGCTCTGGGAGTGGCATGTGAACAGCTTAGGTGATGTCTCAGAGGGGAGGGGAGTAGCCCCGTCTGCTCTCTTCCAGGTGTGGGGAGACTGATACAGAGAGCAGCCACCTCATTCCCACACCCTCATCCCTTCAGCCACGGGTCACAAGTCTGCAGCATCTCACTACAAATTTAGCAGGAAGGCAATGATCACACGTGATTAAAAAAAAAAAAAAAAAAAAAAACGATGAAAAGGAGAGAAAGAGAACTCAGATGCTGGAAGAAAAGCCAAACAGGAATGTGTTCCTCACACGATGAGTAGTGTTTGGGGGTGAGTTAGTCCACGCACGGCCATTCCTACACCTGCAGGGACCCGGCACCACAGCTTACTCCTTGGGTAAGGCAAGCAGTGCTGGGTTTGCTCTCATTTTCTGGGCTTCTGAACACATAGGTTTAGTTTGGATGTACGATAGCCAGGAGGGCGATTGCTCCGGATGGCAGTTTAAAGCAACAGCTCAAGAGATGGATGGAATACCTCATTCCCTCAGATTCTGCGAGACGTGCAGGGTGCAGGGAGCCTGCCTCCAGCTTGGGTCCAGAGGAGATTCAGCCGAGATGAGTCCTCTCATTGGCTGCTTGAATCCCAGCCTCCTTCATATGCATGTTAATTATCCAATTAGTTAATGCTCCCTTCTTGAGTTGAGTGGGCTCCTGGGAAAAAAAAATAGTAGGTGGAATCTCAAGGCTATAATAATGGCGTTCTACTCCTTGAGAAGCGTTTGATGGGTTTTGTTCCACAGAACTTAATTCAGTTTTGAATATGAATCAGGATGAAAACAAAACAAATCTAATAGCAATCAATAGAATTTCTCCATGGCGGATCTCAGGGTAATTTAAGATGAATTGCGCAAAGCAAGCTACATCAAACCAACAAGTGCTTCGTGCCTTTACGAGCAAGGTCTCACAAGGGGGTCCTGCAGGACAGACGTTCTTAGCTAGAGGCTCTAGGGGGTCCATGTAATGGGATTTGGAAATGGGATTCCAAGGCCAGCTGGTGTGTGCATTTTTTAGGGAAAATGATCAGTATTTTTTCCATTAGGTTCCTTACAGAAGGATCCAGTGGTCCTCACTATCTTAGGCTCCACAAAACGTTTAAAAGATGACTCAGAGAAGGATTAAAGACTACAGGAGAGATGGCACCAGATGTGGGTCTTGGAGATGCAAACCACTGTCATGTGTGCAAGGAAGGGGACCCTTGTCCACTAGTGGCAGGTGTGCTGGACACACCAGAGGAGTGAAAATGCAGGGACCCCAGAATCACTACCTATATGTGGACCCTGATTCTGACACCAGCTGTGTGACCTTAGGCAAGTGTCTCAACCTTTCTGTGCCTCGGCCTTCTTATCTGCAAAATGGGGATGGTAGTAGCGTGCATCTTACAGAGAAGCTTTGAAGACTGCGAAAATCCACATGGAGTTTTGCATAGACCCTGACACAGGAAGGATGATCAGTGGCCGCCGGTGCTTCCTGCCAGCACTAAAGGTACTGCTGCCTCTTTCCTTCTAGAGCCTGTACTTTCACGTTTCCAGTTTCTTCTGCACTCGTTAATGGGCGATGGCGTGTGTGGCAGAGTGCTTGGCACCACATGAGCAGAGTAGATATTCAAGGAATGTTAATTCAGGTCCATTTTTCTTTCCGTCAAACACAGCCTCCCAGTGCAAGAGCCATTTGGGATGCCTGGAGGAGCCCAGATTTCAAATCTGATGAAGGCTGCAGTTCTGTAAATTCCTCCCTCTTTTATGCTGATGGAAACTACTTATATGTGTTTTCATTGTCTCTCTCTCAAGAGATAAATTTTGTGGCCTGCCACTGAGTCTGCCTTCCAAAATGTAGCTTGGAGATTTTATTTGAGATAGAGATTTTATTTGAGATAAACTATCATGTGAATAAAGACAGATGCTATATTTTAATTGGGGAACATTCCATTCGAAACCTTTTTTTTTTTTTAATCAATATTACTGGTGCCGTCATTCAAAGGATATGGACATTTGGGGGAAATTTATGTCTGACTGTGACTGTGAACCTTTGCCAGCCCTGGGCAACATTGTCTTTCTCTCTGAAAGTGGCAGTAGCTACAGATGTAACATGATCCCAGATTGCAGTCCCCAGACTGAAAGTCTGCTTCAGCGCATCCCCAGGTCCCCTGTGGTGAGCCGCGGTGCTGTATCCTTATATGGGAGAGCCTCTGCCTCGGGATGACGTGTACTTAGCTGAGAAAAATAAAGGAGGTTCATTGGTTGATGTGTTGATGGTGTTGAACTTCACAGGGATGAGAAAACAGAGGCTGGCCACTGAGGCATCTGAGAGCCTTCTGTTTAATCTTGTCCCGTTTTGCAAACGACAGAGAGGAAGGTGAGCATGAAGGATGAGCTGAGGGTGGGTGTTGAAGGTACGTGAAATTGTGGTCACTTTGGGGGGTTTCCCACATTGAAACAGACTTGCCTTTTCTCATAACAGCAAAGGGGTCAGAAGTCCCGCCGCGTTATTTCTGGTCTGTATAGATCTTGGTGCTGCCATGTGATGAGCATTATCCCGTAGGATGAGATCGGCACCTTTGGGTTAGCGCCACACCAAAACACCATGAGAATCCAAGCACCCCTTGTCAGTGTATCCTGCAGATGTGCACGGTGACCCCACATGGAGTTGTGGGGCTGGATGATATCAACACACTCAGGAGAGAACACACCTAAACCACACCCTCCTGTACACTGTGTGATGTGCAGTAAGTCCGTCCACCCACCAGCTGTAATGTGAACAACTCCTGCCCACTGTGTGTGGGGGGGGGAGGGCGGCAGGGGCGGAGCACCCACAATGCACTTGAAATGATGCTTTTCCAGGAAAGTAGCAAAATGCATGACATCAGTGTCTCATCCCTTTCAGTGGCCTCTCCATTCTCCAGGGTAACGGGGGTAAACCAAGGCCTGCACAAGATCACACCAGAGGCGGTTTTATGTCTGGAAATGTTGCGTGCCTCTCTCTCCTCACCCAGGACCCTCCCAACAGACATCCACTCTGTGATTTGTCCAGACCTGCATTGTCCCCCAGTATGGCAGAAACTGACCCAGGATTCAAATTTTCTGGAATTCAATCTGTAAAATGGATTAATTTACACCTTATTAGAACATAAAAGCAAATTCAGGATCACCCATGGGTGGGGAGGGGCTTAGTAACAGAAGGAGAGACTTGGGCTGAAAATACACTTTGAAAAGTGGGGCTGTGTTAATAATAGATATGACAGTAAAGGAGAGGGCTCCATAAACAGGCATCACTGGCTCCATTCAGACCTGGGGCCAGCACTAGGGCCTGCTAAGGAACAAATATGACGTGAGCGTGAACTGCAAGGCACTTGTGATTAACGGGGGAGACGTGCAAACACCACAGGTGATGGGAGCTGGATCGTGTGAGCGAGGAAGCTGCCCATTTACACGTGTGGAGGTCGAGCCTCTCTGGTCAGAGAAGCAGGAAGGAAGGAGTGTGGGAACGTGGGCACCAAGAGAAGGTCGGAGGACGTTTCTGGGAGGCAGGAGGGTCCACAGTGTGTGATACGCGGAGGCACAGAGCATGATGCAGGTGGCAGGGGCTGCTGGGAGCAGAAGGGGTCCTGCTCCTTCAGAGACCAGCTTTGGGGGCAGTGGGCCTGCAGAATGTTCTGTAGGTTACAAGGCAGGGCCACCAATATAGAGTGGTGGCTCCTTTCTTTAAAACCATGGCCAGGTTCCTGATGGTGTTTCTTCATGGTGAGTGTCAATGGTAGAGACTCAGCTTTGCTGGATAGAATTAGGCTTCAAAGTGTGCCCATTTCCACTCCCCCGAGGGGCGGAGAGGGAAGGAAGGCTCTTCTTCTGGACATCTCCCTGTTTCTCCTTTTCTTTCTCCAAGGGCTTCTCTGAACTTTTTCTGAAAAGTCAGTGCTTCTCTCAAACAAAGCAGTGAGCCCCTGTGAGAACAGTTCTAGGAAAACAAACTTTCCAACCCGGCCCCACGTCTCCTCCTGTTCTCAAACCATGGCTCCTCAGAACTCGAATTTTGGTGTAGGAAGCAGAGGGGAGGGTCTGGTAATTAAAACCTCAGTCTTGTTTGCTGAGTGATGACTTTTGAGAGTCTCTGTAGTTCTGTGTAGCACAGTTAATTGTTACTATTCTTAAATATTGTGACTGAGCATCAAGGCCTGGAGAACAGGGCTGTCTCTCTTTGATGTGCAGTGAGGATGCTGGAGTTGTTTTTGCCAGCGCTGAAAATGCTGGGTGTCTCTGGATGTTATATTTGTCTTGGAAAAAGGCTCCTATGGAACCAGTACAAAGAGAATTTTTTACGCTTCTGTGAGGGGAGGCCAAAAACTGTATAAGAACAACAACAACAAATCCACCATCACATTTACTCCTTAGATTTACTGACAGCCCGTCACAATGAAATAAAACGTTGATGCTCACTTTATGGACTTATTAGCTGAAGGAAGGAGGCGCTTGCTTTGAATCACCGCCAATCCAAACACAGAATCTGACATCAGCGTGTGGAAGGCATCTATTGGGCCGTGCTGATTGCCTGCGCTGCATCGGTTTTCCTTCTTTCTTTCCCAACAGAGCCTCCATCCTGTGTTCGCCCCTCAGCCTTGAGGTCCTTGTGGCTCCAGGGAAGCTGGCCACCCTGCCTTCCCAGGGCTGGGCTGGGTGTGGAAGTGAACTTGGGTCAAACAGTGGCAGGCAGGCACGGGGGATTCTAGAGACAAAAAGCCACCTGAATTTTGGCACCGGGAGAGACACGTTCCCTCCCTTCTTTGGGATTGTGTTGCATGTTGGGCTTGGAGGTGCTCCTGCCATCTCGCTGGTGGAGATGGCCAGCCTGGGGGGCTGTGGGAACGGAACCAGCGTGGACACGTGAGTCCTCCTGCAGCTTGCTCTCCTGCTGGACTTCTAGGAAGATGAACCACATAATTCCCTTCATGTTTCAGCCACTTTGAGTTGGGCGGGGGGGCGTTATTTATCGCCAAGAGAATCCCATGGAGGAAGCTGAGAGCTTGAGAGAATGTTCTTATTATTCACATTAGAGCTGGGACCCAAGTGACCCAAAGGAGGCATGGTCAGCTGTGCTTGGCTTCTAAGACCTCCTTCTTGGGTGGCACCTTCTCCAGAAGGTGGCATCTCATGGCCGCCTGAGCATTCTCTCCATCTACCCAGGAGAACGGCCTCTGAGGACTGTGTTTCACTCCCCTTCTCCATCCCCCACATTGGAGCTCCTCCAGGTGGGTCCACAGAGAGTGGGAAGGATGGGGGCAGGGGCTGCTGCATCTCCTTGAGGTCTCAGAGCCCTAGTGACGATCGCAACAGCAGCACAGCCAAGGTGCCCCTTCCTGCTGCCCGCGAGCTCTGTGTGCCTGACGCCCTGCCCTGCAGAGCCATTCCCACCTCCCCGCACCATGTGCTCCTGACCCCCCCGTGTATGAACGAGGGTCCTGGGCGCACCTGGCTGCAGAGCGCCCTCATGCCTCCATCCTGATGCTGCTCTGCTCCCCTCTTCAGCCCCCGCGCCCGCCCGGCCAAGCGTGGGCAGCAGTGCCGAGGACTGGAGGTCTTGCCTCTGAGGTGGCTACCTCGGCCAGATGCAAGTCCGACTGTGGAAGGTTCTGTGATGTGAACGTATCCTGGGCTCAGCGGCTTCTTCAGTGTTATGAGAAATTTTTAATTATGCTTAATTGATGTCTTGTACGGTCAGCAGAGGGTAGGGCACCCAGGAAGTACCTGGGTGCTTTGGGAGAAACCCGGGTTGATGATTATAAGAATTGTGACAAGAGCTTCCTTTTAGATGGTTTTCCCCTGTGCCCTCAGAGTGATAAGTGCTCTCCCTCTCCCATCTCTCACTCCTCTTGTCAGCCCTCCAAAGGAGACATTATTATCTCCATTTGACAAGTCAAGGCACTAAAGATCAGAGGGGTTAAGTGACTGTCCAGGATCACACAGCTTGAACGTTGTAGGCCCCAGATTTGAACCCAGCTCTGTCTGAATGCCAGACCCACCCAGACCCTTCACCATTACACTGACCAGCTCCTGCACTCAAGGTCCTTTTTATAATTTGCTCATGTGGGTGAAGTGAGAGAGCCCAAAGGATCTAATTTACCTGGCACGTTAGGACCATACATGTTCAAAGCAGTCCCCCATGCCTCCAGCCACCTCCCGCCTCATCCTTACTCTGCCTGCTGAGATAGTCAGATGCCATTCTAAGGCTGGCAAAACTCTATTATTCTCCCCAGAAAGATGGACCTTAAAACACAGGATAGCCCCACACTCACTGGAGCTAGGGGGATTGTCGAAGAAATAAAACCTCCACATCAGGGAATCCAAACATGCAGACCACAGTCACAGTTCTGCCATTGCATAGTGATATTTTCATCATAATGTATTAATAAAATGCATTCAGATTCTAATCATTTCAAATGATGAATCTTTGCAAAATAAACAGATGTTACTCTTGCGCCATGAAAGAATACAGTGTTTCCTCATAAAATCACCTTAAGCTTAACCCTGACCCCACCTGCTTTAATTATGCATAACAGCAAGTCAGACTCCCTTGCAACGAGAAGGCATTCATTACCTATAATTCCTATTTTATAACTTTTTTGTTTGCTCTGTCCCAGAATTCATTCTGAAGAAATTCAACAGAATAAATGATCATTCCCCCGACCACCTGACTGCTGCTTTGAATATGTAATGTGGCTACACATGTATATTATTTATGAAGAATTGATTGCCGTAACATCTCAATATTCCTTTCATGCTCTGCGAATATGGACTTAATACATTTCTTGTGAAACCCCATGGCTGGCAGGGACGACGTGCCAATACGTTGAAGAGGCAGACGGGTTTATTGGTTTGGGCTGCGTGTCCTCGGTGAGGAAATCAGGGAATTCCTATGCAAAATCCACTCGTGTCTGCATCTCAGGAGCACGACGACCGCGTTAGCTTACAGGGCAGTCCTCGGTAAATAAGGGCCACGCAAGCCAGAAGTGGTTTCTAACCAGAAACACCAGCCTGTGTTTCTCTGAGGACCTTCTTGAGAGAGAAGCACGTGCCCTGTGGGGAGAACCAGGATGCAGCCTCTCTTCAGCTCGGGTGCTCCCAAGAGCCCAAGAGGGTGTGCTTTTGGGTCCCCCTGACACAGACATTGGAGCGAGGCCTTGCACCCATGGAGTTCACTTAGAAGGCGATTTCAGGCAGAATCAGTAGGGGTGTAGGGAAATGAGACGGGGCAGGTCCGCAGCCAACACGGGATGTGTTAGTTATCAAGAAGGTTATGACCATGGCTGACCCCTGCTGGGAGCTCTGGGACGCCCAGGGGCGAGGGAGTGGGGGCACATCCTCCAGCACCCCTTGTCACTGGCTTCATCGCTCAGCGTTCCCGGCTGGCCCAGCCAGACAACTCAGACTGGACCGTGGAGGGCTCGGGGGACAGTGTCTGTGGCAGCGTCGCTCCTTAGGGTTTACCAGACGCGGGTCCGCATCCCTCCCTGTGCACCTGGAGGCCTGGGAGTCCAGCTGAGGGGACTCGTGAGGGAAGCCCTGTCTGCTCCACTGTCGTGCCTGTGGATTCCAGGTGAAAAGCCTTGGCACGCAGGTGGGGAGGATGTGGAGCTCTGGGTCCTGGTGGCCCTGAGGACCAGAGCCACCTGTTGGGCCAACGAGAACCTTCAGAAGAGAACGCTGGTGCTGGGCGAGTGGGAGGCTGACCGACCTTGAGTAAGGAGGAGGAGGTGAAAGGCCGCGTGGGGAGCCGCGATAGAAACAGGAGGTGCAGCTGCATGGACAGAGCAGAGAGCCCCGGGCAGTCGGGGGGTTGGGGGCCGCCTGGTGTGAAGTCGCTGCTCCTGGGGGCCTGGGGGTGCTCGGGGCAGAGGGGCCCCAGGTGTCTCTGCCGTGATGCTCAACGTGCGGCCAGAGGGCCGCCAGCATCCACATCAGCTGGGAGTGGAGAGGAATGAGAATCCCTGGTCCAGCCTGGCCTCTGACTCAAAAGCTACCGTCCGACAAGATGCCCGTGCACAGCGATTCCTGTGCACGATGAGATTTGAGAGACTCAGATTCGAGCTCTCTGCTGGGCAGTCCCTTGGTCCCCCGTGGGTCTCTGGGGACTAAGAGGCGCCGACATGGCCTCATTTTTTCCCGGCACCCGGCTCTGCGTTGTCTCATTTCAGTCTCCATGTGAGGATGCTGGTGGGGAGCACCGTTGTCCTCCTTGTTCAGATTAGACCCCCAGGCTGCCCCCGACACACCACAGCCCGTGCATCTGGCCTGGACACAGGTCGGCTTTCCCTGGACCCCACACTCCCCAGGCCAGAGGGGCCGTGTGGCCTTCCCCGCCCTCCATCCCACGGGACGTCCAGAAGGTCCTGTCCAAAGACCAACCCCAGGCAGCAGAGTAGCCTGACTATGTCTTATTCAGATGATTCTAGGAAGGTTTCCAGACAAGGCAAAATATTTTGCTTGCTTTGAGCCCAAACTGAAGAAGATGGTGAAAGACAAAGTAACAGAGCTGGAGCCAAGATGTTGTGTTTTTTTTCAGCTGAATATTTTTCATCAGGCATCTGATGCTCTTTAAAGGTCAAATATTACTATTGTTCATTTCCTCCTCACATAGCTAATCAAGTATTGTGCATTTGCTTAAGGTCACAAGTGTTAGTTACTGATGAAAATAAAAATCTATTCTTGATTTTGTAAGAGGAAGGCGTGGTTCGAGTACACTCTTGTAGAAACAATTTTGCATTCAGGGCAAGCATGTTCTGCACAGATATGAATATGGGGAAATAATGGTGTTATCCCAGATAAGGGATCCCGAATCCAGTCTCTGACCACCGTGTGTGGGGCTCCTGCCCACCTGGGTGTTTCCTGTCTGCGCCTAGGACATTGGTACTTGCTGTTTCCTCTGCCAGGGACGCTTCTCCTGCAGTGTCAACCCACTTGCTCTCCTGCCCCCTTCCTGCCCCTGCCCAAAGGAGGCCTCCTCTCCGGGGGCCCTGCTGAGCACTGGGTGTAGGGTCGCACGGCCGGCATCGCTGCTTCTCTTCCAGACCACCCGTGTGTCACTTACCATGGGACATGGGGAATCTCTGTTTGTGGACTCGTTTGCTTGCCTGCTTGTTCACCTATTCTTTGTCTTCCCACTAGAGCCACGAGGGCAGGAATTTTCACCTCTTTTGTCCACTGCAGTTTTCCAGAGTCTGTCATATACAGAGCGCTTTGCTCTGTAAATACTTGTTGCCTGAATAAAAGCAGGCCTGGCGGAGAGGAGGTGGGTGAAGCCTCAATTTGAAGAACTAGTTTTGTAAGTTATAGAATTTTCTTCCTTTCTATAAAAAAGGAGCGTTCCCAATAAATAAACACGCAGACCACCTTCCCTAGTGGGGCCGGGTCTCCCTCGAGCCCCGGGACGTCGGGCAGGAGGCGCTGGGCTGGGGGCTGCCGGGGGCAGCAGGAGGTGGAAGCAGTGGGACTGAAATTAAGGTGGGTCTGAGTGTCTTCCTGATGACTGAGGACACTTGCTCAGGCATCACTCCCAGATTCAAAACCCCCTGTGTCCTTTGGTGTCTATTTTTATTGAAACCGTTGGGATCCCACTTCTGGGTGAACTCGTTAGTGTAAGGAGCCATCTCCTGGGCCTTGCCGGGGCCTTTCAGGTCAGTGGGCTGCAGAGTGTAAGGGGAGCTCTTTCAAGCCCTCTGTGAGCGAGGGCAGCTCCGGACGAGATAACGGCCACTCGTAATGACCCCAGGCTGGGGGGATTACGGATTGATGAGCAGGTTGTCAGCACATCACTCACCGAGGCAGCAGATGCTCATGAGGGGAATCTGAACTTGGCCAAGAACCAAGGGCGGCATCCTGGGAAGGAGGTGCTGGGGGTTGTGGTTTGAAAGAAGAAGCAGAGGACCACTAAGCCCACACTTACTTGCTGCTGGGGGCTCGGTCTCTGTCACAGCAGCTCCACGTGCCTGGAAGGCCCTCGGTGGTGGGGGGGGGCTCCTCCGTCTTCCCCATCCCCGCCCCACAACCGCCTTCACCGACGCAGGGCCCAGTCATTGAGGTGGGGGGGCACTGCTGGGTCCTGGAGTGACACCCTGGGACCTTGCCCCTGCGAGGGGCTCACGGCGTGACACTGTCCTGCTGATGTGCTCGCCCGCCCCTGCGCCGTCCCTCCGTCTTGGCTTCAGTTTCACTCTCATGTTCTCAAGTCGCCCTCCCTCTTCATTCTCTATCAGGACACCTTGTGCATTTCCTTCAAAGCTCTGACGTCAGGATCCCAGAGATGCCAGGGTCTGTGTGTTTCGGCTGGGCCGTTGCTTCCACGTGGCTGAGGCAGGGTCTGCCTGGTCTTCGTGATTCACCTGCCGAACCCACGGGCCAGCACCTGGGTGCTTTTCCATCTGTGTTGCTGAACAGGAGGGAGGAACGCACAGCCTCGCTGGCATGAGAGCCGAGAAATGGCACCCGTGATTGTTAAGGGAGCCTTCTGACCTCAGGAGGGATGCGTCTGGGGGCTGCAAATGTCCTGTCCCCGATCTGGGCTGGGTCCACGGGAGTGTGCTCAGCGGAGAGCTGATGCCTGTGCTTTTCTGCACGGCTGTTATGCTGGGAAAGCAAGTTAAAGTCAATGACCAGCACCCACTAAGTATCAGATGCTGTGCTAGACACTGGGGTGGGAGTGGAGATAGGGGAAAAGAAGAGCCAGCTCCCCGTTCAGGGCTGGAAGGAGAAAGCCTAAGGTTTTCCCTCTCCGTGGCCGGCACAGAGGTGGTCAGAGGAGGGTGCTACCCCAGCCCTGGGTGCAGGCAGCGGCTCCTGGGAGTGGTGACTTCAGCACGAGTGTCAAGGGCGGTGGGATTGGGAGGAAGGGGACCCCATGGGGGTCCTTCCCTCCTGTGGACTCAGGTAATTTGTGTCCAGTTGCCTAATTTAGTGTCTGGTGAGAAAAAAACAAAAGACTCCATCTGATACACAGGTCAGTTGGCAGCTGAGGTAACACAGCTCAGCACCGACCGTCTTGGGGCATTCAGGGGCCTGGGCCACCTTCCCGCTCCAGGTGGCTGTTTGGTTCTGTACATGAGTGAATGTACACGGAGGGGACACGGAACGGCGATGGGGCAGTGCTGTTGGGTGGCTGTGAGTCGTGGCTCTGAGCCAGCCTGTCTGTACTTGACTCTCACTTATCCTCTCTGAGGCGAATGCACCCAGAGGGGTTGCACTGGAGTCTCTGTCTGGAGTAAAGGGACAAAGGGTCAAAGCAAAGGGACAAAGGTCAAAGATTTTGGCCTTTGCTGTGATAATGAGATTCTGCTATTAAAACCATTTTAGGTAAGACTGAATTTGGGAGATATTTTCCTTGGTATAGGTGACTTGCATTCTAAAATGTGGGCATGTTCCCCAGGCTGTCCAACCTCAAATATGTGTTATGGCCCCAGCGGGAGGTCTGATCTTGCCTTTCCTGTGCGGTCTGTATGTGGGTGCACAACAGTATTTCATGCACGGGTGGTATCGGCACCTCCACCCAGCGCCCTGACGTTCATTTCGACTATACATTGTTCTCCATCCGCTCCCCCCAGGGCCTTTCTGATTTAAACCACCAAAGGCGGCTGCGCAAATCACACGGCCTCCTGCCCACAGTCCACACACTTCATTCTTCCTTTGGGTGTGGAGAGTCAGTGAGATGCTGCGATTCATTAGTTATCAGTGACTTCTTGGAAATACGCCAGGCTCCCTTCTCCTCCCCTGAGTTGCAGCCAGAGCTGGGCTCGTCCTGGGCAGGAGATGTCGGCTGCCTTGGAAATCATGGGGTGTAATGAGGGGGTAACATATCAACTGCCCCAAGGAGCCCCCGAGTCATCTTCCGCAGAAGGTCAGCCCACCCTGAGCCTGTGTATAATGACTGCTTCTTCGAGATACTTAGTTACTCTCCTTCAATTAAAATCGGAAAATGCGCAGGGCAGAACATTTGTCTCAGCTAACATTCAGGGAGATGTATCTGCAGACTAATAATTACTCCCGAAACGTGGGAGGGCTGATTTCCGGGCCTATTGACAAGTCGAGTCTGATGTGATTGTTTCTCTGAAAATCAAGGAGGCACGATCCTTCTCACCCTGGATGGGCTAATTTTGATACGGAGGGGGCACGGGAACTTGGTGGGCCTGGAGGAGACCTGTGCAGTCCCCCAGATGCTAACAGCACCCCACGCGGTCTGTGCTGCCCAAGCCAGGGTCTCAGATGTCCATGTGTGATCAGCGGCTGCCTCCTGCCCCCCTGAACACGGCTAACAGCTCGTTATTCAGACAGATGTTTCTGTTTGTTTCAGATTTGGGTTCCAGAGGGAATCTGGGTTTCTTGTTTACATAATGAAAACTGTACTTCAGTTTGTGCAAGATGTTAGGTCCCCCAAATACCTAGACCACTGATGGGGAGGCCAGTGGCTCGGGGCCAGGGGTTAGGAGGGAAAATGGTCATTCTCTGAATATTTCTGCGGTCCCCAGCCTGAAGGATATAGGACCCTTCTGTCCACAAGCTAATTTCTACCCTATTACTACCATATATACCTGGTTCACCCCAAAACTCAGTATTTCGTTCTTCTGATTATATAAATAATTCATGTTCATTATTAAAACAACGGAACAATACATAGAAATAAAATGAAGTAAAAATCTCCTGAGTCCGCATCACCCTAATCTAACCCCTGCCAGACTTTTGGTGACTGCATGTTCTCATTGCATCTTTAAACACACAGCACACACACACATGCTATTAATATTTCTATCCACTTCGCTGTCATGTTTTTGAGGGATGCACTGAATAGTCTATTCATTTAGAGATCCCTCCGACCCAGTCCCTGCAAGACTCTTCTAAAAATTGGTTGCACACTAATTTTGTGTGGATTTTACCATAATCTAGGAAAAGCTTTACAGCAGTGATGGACATATACTTTGTTTCTAGTCCTTTTCTTCTTATTTTTTTGCCATGCTGCAGTGTGTTTTCATATGTGTGTTTTTGCGCATCTGGTCGTCACATTTCCAGAGAATACTGGCTCCTAGTTACTGATGAGGAAGACAGCTGGTTCTCTGTGGAACTTATCTCCTGGTGGCTACACCACCCAGGCAGAAACAGAGGCTGTTTGCAATTCTATTGTATTTTGTCCTGCGAGAGTTTCTTTGTATTGCCCTGAAGAAGAGCCTTTTTTCATTCCCAGAGCTCCATGTGTCCCTGCGGGCACTTGAGATCTAGATTATCTCCTCAGATGTTCCAGGCTCTCGCTGCCATCACATTTATACTTTGCTTCCCCATCAGTATCAGCGGTGCCTCTAGCTGTTGGCTGGGGACCCCCGGGGATGAGTAGCTGATGTGCTGGAGGCCCGGCAGTAGAAGCCTCTCCAGACCCCTCCCGGGTGCCCAGCCTTGACTGACCGCTGCTGGTCATCCTGGCCCATCCGTGTTCAGTTTCCTAACTCTCAAGCAGTTAACCTTCCACGAGAAGCGTGTTCTAGGCTAGGAAGACACAGGAGTCCCATCTGCAGACTCCTGCATAGCCAGCAGAGGGAACAGGGTGGTGATTCTGGGGCTGTGTCCCGAAGGTGGCACTAAGAGTCCAAGTGGGGATTAGAGAAAGACGATTTCGGTTGGTTAGGGTAAGCACGTGCCTGTCTCCACACTTAGGAAGGGTTTCAGGAAGCAGATTCCGATTTCAGACCACAGGCAGAAGGGCTGAGTTCTTCAGGGTTTGGGGGGAAAGTGAAATATGATACAGTCTCAACACAGCCAGAACAAGTCTTAGGGGCCAGCAGGACAGAATTCCTAGATATGACCTGTACGTCGGAAGTCAGGAAGGTAGAAACTAGATTTTGAACTACGGATCTGGGTAGAATCTAGACAGCCTGGTAGGCAGGAGGTCGGGTTCTGAGCTAGGGTTGCAGGAAATTCGAAGGGCAAATTATGTTCAAGCAAATCTAGACTTTCCCATGAGTTCTGATTGCCTCTGACTCAACACTGTCCTCTTTGCATCCTTACGGTAGATTTTTTTCCCCCGGTGATCCCCGCCCACCTCAAAGCTGAGACTCATGCTTTCAAGCAGTCAGGAGCAAGTATAGCCGGGGCATTGACCAGCAGATCCATTCACGTGAGGGCAATGGGCAGCTACGAGTTCGGGCAAGAAACGCTGAAAAGGACAGAGTTTTGGTAGGAATGTTGTTTTCTACTTTAAGATGCCTGGAAGGCATTTTAACACTGAGCTCCCGTGGAGCTGTCCTCTGGATGATACATAACTCCATTTACTGCTGTAATCTGGGTAACAAAATGAATACTCCATCATTGTACTATGAATAGTAAATTAACCCAGATAAAAGTGTTCTACATCCAATCAAAACCATTAAGTAACTAGGAGACCAAGATGGGTGAGGATATTTTGGGGGCAATTATGACTAATGAATACATTAACTTCAGAAGGGCGGCTGGTTTTGGAGGCTTTCTGGTCTCTCCATATAAAATGAGGGTAGGTGGGAAGAAAGCTGAAATCATTTTGTAAAAAGGACAGATTTATTGATGTACGAAGGGCCGTTTAGAGGGAAGATGAGTTCTTAGGGGAGACTTCGGCATAATAGACATCAGCGTATTCATTAAAAAGAATGAAAGAAATGCTCCTTTTCTACCACCTTTTACAGTCAGGCTACACGAGACCGGAAGAGCTCTTGCTTTTGTAGCCTTTGTCCTTTTTCATAGATTTCAGTTGGCAAAGTTTTGCTATCTTTTAAGAAATGCCAGTTATTGTATTTTAAATGTGAAATTAATGCCTACTAATTGGGGACAGTATGAAAAACACACAAAAAAGCAAAATAAAAACAAAACCAATCTATAATCCTATCACCCAGAGACAACCATTATTAACATTTTAGGGTAACATAAATTATATGTTTGGGGGTAGTTGTAGTTTATTCCATTTACTTAAGAATAATGGTTTTAATATTCTGCTAAAAATGAAACCTCTTATATAAAATTCAAGCCATACAGAAAAATACAAAGAAAGATACGAAAAGCTATCACCTAATCTCTCAACCATCAGAAGTTAATTATCCCCAGTGCCTGCATCTCTCTCCAGCATATGTGCTGATAAGAGAGAAATAGATCAAGTACCTTCTACAGAAAGGGGATAATTCTGGGCATCCTATTTTAATGCGAAGAAAAGATTTTTTTTTTTTTTTTTGGCCATACCGGGACAGCTTGTGGGCTTTTAGTTCCCCGACCACAGAGTCCTAAGCACTGGACCACCAGCGAATTTCCCCAAAGAAGGTATTTTGTTTTTTTAATAAGGCTCTAGGCAGCACTGTCTTCTCTTGCCTCACTCACTTCCAGCAGATTTCCTTAGCCTGCAGGCTCAAGCCCAGATTCCACAATGACCTGACACTGAAGAGTCTTCAGCCATGGCCATAGGGCTCCTTCATCAGGCCAAGTGGCTAATGGGGCATCTTAGCTTCTACTACCATCCCACACCTGCAGATCCAAGGGAGAGAGGAGCAAACCGAAATACCAAACAAAGCAAAACTTCCAAGAGCTAAGCAGTAATGCCAATGAATTAAGGGGTCACTTACCTTAAAAGCAGACAAGTAACCCTGAGTATGAACATTCTCGTTCAAAGGGGACCCTGGCTTCTTCATGCCTTATGGGAATTGGACACATGATCACATTTTTCAAGAGGATCCAAAGACCTTCATTTTCACATGTTGACAGTAAATTTAAGCATTTAAAAAAGTATGTAAAGCAAACAAAGCCCATCGATAGGTCAGCCAGATCTCTTCTGCTGATCTAAACATGATTTTGTGCACTTCAGGACATCAGTAAAATTTGAATATCAAATGAGCAATGGGTCAGTTTTAGGGAAACTGTATTCCATGCAATATTTGGGACATATTTCATTGTTCACCTGAGATTCGCGTTTACCTGGGCATCTTGAGTTTTCTCTGGCTGCCCTCAGTGATGAGCTCCTCCAATCCAGTTGCCCCTGCTTGCAGGACATCTGTGGGTCCCAGGGAGGCGTGTGTGGGCCTTCTCTGTCTGCCCCTGTGCCCGGATTTCCGAGGATTTGGCGGCTAAGCATCATGTTTGTGTTTTGGTTCATTTCTTTTTTCACTGATAATATAGTTTTGTTTTCCTCTTGGTATTGTTTATTTATTTTTGTTTGCAGTGGATTTTGAGAAAGTGGTGGCGTGAAAATGCATTTTCTTACATCCTTGACTGGTAGTCTTTGCTTTATCATGTAACGTGATATCCTGTAAGTTTCCTCACCATTAAATATTTTTTAAATACATTTTTCTTGGCTGCCTACAGGTCCTCCTATGAATTTTCCAAACCCATCTCAGGTGAAGTTCAATTCTATTGAGTGCCCAGAAACCCTGTGTACAAATATTTGAGCTAGAAACAGAATTTAATGGAAGAAATGATCCATCCTTCTGTTTAGTCAGTGCAGAGACCAGAAGAAAAGGGAAAGAACCATCAGCAAAAGGTCATCTTTGACTGTTCTTAGGAAATTCTAAACATGGCAGATCATCCCAAAGCTCTTCCCAGAATTTCAATAGATTCTCTTATCTTTACCTTAAACATACCGGAGGAAGATTTTTTTTTTTCCTCCAGGTCATCTGGGAATCCCTTACTATTAACTGTTGTCTGTGGGCTTCCAATGAGCTTGATAATTATTCATTTTATCTCAAGGTCAACCCTACTAACCAGGTTTGGTGTGATTAAGAAAATTGCTAATTCAAGCTATTACTTTTTTTGTTTTTTTTCTGGTGGGGGTGATTCTTATGTAATTAAGCCACATTGTAAAGAAAAACTTGATACATTGGTTTATTTGGGTTTTGACATCATGATTTAAAGTACTAGGTTTTCCTTAACAGTTTGCTGCAAAGAATGTTGACATTCCATTTGATATCCATTGGAATCTGAAGCTACGTAAGAGGCAACAGTAAATTTACAGCTAGCGAAGGAAGGTGCTACAGTGTCCTGTCTGATCTGCATGATCCATTTAGGGGGCATCTGCCTCCCAGTAGCTGGTTCAGATTATAAGGTCACCACGGAGACCAGGTACCCTTCCCAGCATAACCACATCCCAAGGTGGATGCTATCTGTCTATTTTAATGGAATGAAACACGCTGATGACTCCATTCTATTTTCTATGTCGTTTTTCCAGATTTGGTCCAACAAGTGTAGTATAATTTGTCATCTGTGTTTTCATTTTTATAACTATTGTTTTAAATTTTGTTAGTGGCTTCTTTACTTGCCATTTTTCTGAACTTAAAACATGAGGCCGTTTGTTTAGCATTTTGGACATCCATAGGCCAGTTTCTCTGTTCCTCAGAGAGAGGATCATATTGGTGTGTCTTTGTTCAGTGTGGGAGGCATCCCTCTGCCAGAACCTGGACGACGCCAGGCCGCTCAGTGCCTGCCGGCCGGACTGGAAGATCCATCTTTGTTTTGGCAGTTAATTTCTTAGTCAATCATTTCTGGCTAGGATATTAAGAAATATAGAAAAAGACAGAAAGAAAGGAAGGAAGAGAGGAAGAAAGAGGACGGGAATGGGGGTGGAATAAGGAAAAATCACCGTTTCGTGATAGTCACAAGTACAGAAGGATCAGTGAAGTATTTAGCAGGAGGTTGAGGGTGTAGCAGATTCTCAGAACATCATTTAAAAAATAATAAAGTTTCATTCCAAAGATAAATCAAATAGGTAGTGGCTCTAAAATGCTAACCTACCCAATGACAATTTGTACCTAAGATACCTCTCAGTGTCTGGAGGCAGCAAGACAAAAGACAACTACATGTTTATAGTGTCTCCTGGGGAGAAAGCTACAAAAAAAAAAAAAGAAAGAAAAAAAAAAATAACCCCGTGTAGTCTCTTCTCTCCAACACATCACAAGCCCCAAAGCTGACAATATTCCGACCCCTGGAGTGTTTATCACTGGCCGGAGCACAACTTGATTCTCAGTTATGACTGAGTCAGCATGGCTGTTGCCAAAAGCTTGTTTTGACTTGTAAACAATACAAGTTTGCGGTAGAACTCAGTGATGGCAGAAGGAGATGGGATACTAAGTTATCATTTCTACAGTCACACTTCAGATTTCTGTAGCTGCTTCTTTGCTCTAATTCTTTGCCAGTGTGTTTCCTGTTATTTTTGCCAACCTGTTGTTTTCAGACCACTTGCCAGTGTGCTGTCTCTCTATTCAAGTAATTCAAGGATTCGCTGTTGGAAAATGGAAGATTGTTTCAGCTCCCACAGACATCTATCCCACGAGATTTGAAATTTCCTTTCCTTTTCTTATTCTTCCCTTCCTTTGTTGAGTCAAATGATGCTGTATTCTTAATGATAGCAGACAGAAGAGTACAAAATTAAAATATATATAATTTTAAAATATATATAAATGAGATTTATTTTATGTACCATATTTATATCTCAGTCCATTTACAAAGGAATCTCCTTTATTCCCCTGATATTTTCTCTCTTAAGTGAAAGCACTTTGTTCACTTTTGCTACTTAGTCCTTTATTTCTAAATCTACATAGCCTGTATCTGTTTGCTGTCTCAGTTAGAAAACTTCATACTGGAATCCAGATGTGAACTGGCCAGCCTCGAGGAAGCTTATCAAATCTTGAGTAAGTTGGAAAGGGGGAAAAAGCCATTTATTTCTCTGAATGGTATCATTGTTTATGATCAAGACTGTGTTATTTGCGTGGGTTTCTACCTGGTAACCATCGAACACGTTACAGGGCCATTTATGCTGACATATCTCAAAGTTTTCTTCTGTGTGTAAAAGATTGATCCCCCTGTGCTCTATTAAAAACAAACATCTATTGGAAAGGAAAGCCTCCCGTAGAAGCGAAAGAATTGATTCCGTGTCCTGGATCTGACCGATGTAGTAGGCAGTCTCCAGGGACCTTTATGCACTGTTGAATTCGATACCCAGGAAAACTGCGTAAAGCGTGTTCTCAGTGGTTTTCGTGGTAACAGTTTTCTGAGGCCTCAGTTTTATATCTCTTTTCTTGACTCCATTCTTGATGTATCCTCCTGCATCACACTACCTAGGAGTCCTTGAAATTCCAGAAAATCAGGACGGAGAAGGGTAGATATACGTACCCCCAGGACACTGCCCGGTGCTTTCCACCTGCACTGCCTAATGCTCATTTTATGAGTGGCTTAAATTACGTTCAAATATCAGTGAGAATATTATTGGGGCTTTATTTACTCTCTCTCCTCTTGGGGCAGCGAGCTGTTGCACCCCTGCTGCTGAAAGGCACTGAGGAAATATGCCGAGAACATAGTAGGCCATCAATAAATATTCATGGACTTGGCAGGAAGAGAGAAATGACATTTTCAAAGGTGACTAATGAACTCTGGAGTCCTAAAAATGTGTATATGGATCGAGTTGTCGTTTTAAAAAGAGAATTGGACGAGGAGAGCAGAATGCTGCAGCATTAAAGCCACGTGAGATCAATTCCTCAATTAAGGCCCCGAACAGCATTTCATGGGTTTCTTTGTGCCTCTGTAGGCATTGCTCTATGGCATGTGCATCAAAGTCCGTGAATTATCTTCTTCCCCTCATTCGCTGATCCATCCCACACATATTTCCTGAGCACCTACTATGTGCCACTACTGATGAACAGAGCAGCGACAGAGAGTGACTGACCCATGGCCACAGGGAGCGTATATTTTAGCCCAGGGGTCAGCAAACTATGACGCAGAGGCCAGATCTAGCCCCCTGACAGTTTTTGTGTGACCTATCAGCTAAGAAAGGGTTTTATACTTTTTTAACGGTTGAAAAAATTTCCAAAGAAGAACCGTATCTGGTGACATGTGAGAATGATTTGGCATTCAAACCTAGTGTCCATCATAAAGGTCTTATTGGACAGAGCCACGCCCACCACCTACCCGTCCTCTGTGGCTGCTTCCAACCAGACACCATGCAGCCCACAAAGCCTAAGCTATGTGCCATCTGACCCTTTACAGAAACATTCACTGACCCCAGTTTTAATGAATGAGAAAAACAAGGTGAATAACTTTCTTTGGACGGAACCTGACTCCAAACCCATTCATTTTCCGACACATATGACAGGGTCTTTCTCTGATCTGTGAAGACCTAAGTGTTCATGTGACTTTTTACTTAACCTGACCAAGCAGCAGATGATGTTGGTTGGTAGCCACGTGACATGGGGAGGCACCTTTCAAGACTGATGTGGCCCTCTGACGTGGAAACCATGAGACTTCTATCGCAGTTCTCACTGGGCAGTGGCAAAGGATGGACTGAGAGGATGGGGGTGAACGGAGGTGGAGACACCAGGGTCTGGGCTCTTCTACAGCTGCAGGGGAGGAGTCCTCAGCGACTGAATGATAATAAAGATGAAAGCCCTCCACCCACACTCCCAAGTCTCTTCATTATTTTCCTTCTAAACAATATATCTTGCCTGATATGAAAGGTCACCATGATGGTGAAATTTTTCCACATTTATTTCCCATTTGATCCTTAAAGGATTTAAGGCAGTTTTCAAGCAAAATATATGTATATTCTCAAGTTGTTGCAATAGCTAGATAGTTGTTTAATCCCCAAATTCCAATTTTTTTTTTTTTTTTTTTTTTTTTGCGGTACGCGGGCCTCTCACTGCTGTGGCCTCTCCCGTTGTGGAGCACAGGCTCCGGACGCGCAGGCTCAGCGGCCATGGCTCACGGGCCCAGCCGCTCCACGGCATGTGGGATCCTCCCGGACCGGGGCACGAACCCGTGTTCCCTGCATCGGCAGACAGACTCTCAACCACTGCACCACCAGGGAAGCCCCCCCAAATTCCAACTTTTTAGTTTGTTTTTAACCATGTTTTTAACCATAATTGAGCAATTTCTGATAGTGTTTTCACTAGTCTGAAGCAATCTTTCTGTAATTTACCACATAAAGATCCTTAGCTGATATTCTCTTTTTGGACAAACACTGAAATATTATGCTCAGGATTATATTTATTACATGTGTTCCCAGTCCTTCTGTGTCCTTGCCAAGCCTGAGACCCACTGGGTGGGTGCAGTAGAACTTTACATCTCCAAGGTAGGCTAACTAGCTTCCCCTGATAAGAACTTTGCTTAAAATGCAGAAAATGTCTTATTTTGCTCTACCTCACAATTAAAAAACTCTTCATTTAGGCTCAAATTAACCTTTGTCTCGATGAAGCCTAATATTTTCCCATTTGTGTCTTTGCTCATTGTTTTCTGTGTATCAGAATCACTGAATCATGACTGAGCGAGGTTCGATTTCTGTTGCTGATTAGTCCCAGCATGACCTCATTTGCGTGTCCTGATATCTGTCTATACTGCTGTCAGTGGAGTTGTGTGCTTGGTCATTAACTCCTGGTAGAACTGGGCATCCTGGCTGGTCTGAGCCCAGGGCTGTGGGCTGAGGAAGTGTCTGCAGCCCCTGTTGATTTTGTTCATTTTCTTTGGGGACGTGCACCCGGCGGGTACCCTTCTCCACGTCAAATCATCATTATTACAGTGTGGCCCTGTGGTCAGATGTCCCGAGTTAAAAGGCATCAGTACCTGGAGCAAGTGCTTAATCTTTGTTAAGCTTCAGTTGCCTCATCTGTTAACCCAGGTGATCACAGCATTAAATGCATAATAGATGTAGAAGTTGTGGTACCTTCAGAAAGGAAGGCCGTGTGTGCCGTGCTGTGTGGTTGTCAAGAGTATCTTTATTGTCATTCTCTTTCTGAAAAGAACAAAAAGTGACAGTCTTCCAGGTCATTCCTCCCATTTGGTCACATAACTAGGTCTGGCTCTCTTTTTAAAATATATCCTGTTTGGTACATTTTTATCTTTCGTTCATAATGGAAAATAGTGCATTTAAAAAAATATATTGCTTTATCTCTATTCCCCCTATTATATGTTTTTTGGACCAATTTGTTCTGCTTTCCATGTAACTGAATCTTAACCCATTTTCTGTCTCCCTTTCTGTGCTGATTTCTGGGTAGTTTCTTTATCTCAATCGCCAGCCTATTCATTCTTCCAGTTATTTATCTGCTGTTTAACTCATTCATTGGTTGAGCTCCTAATTTCTATGACTGGAATTTTCATTTGGTTCTCTTTCAATCCTGCCCGTTCTACTTTCACCGTGTCTTATTCTATTCTCATGGCTTTGCTTCTTTCTTTGGGGTCATTTTGAACGTTCTCAATTTGTAATCGAATTTTTCTATCATTTGCAGTGCTTAGGGTTCTAATCTTGCTGTGTGTCCCGCCTGTGAATTCTCACCTGTGATGGAGTATTTCCTCAAGTGGCCCTAATTTGAATCCTGAATCTCTGTTGAGTGGGGTTTAGCTGTGGGAACTTCATGTGCCTCCGTCGAGGGTGTGCTTCCCCACAGCTATTTCGTGCTTGTTTCTGCTGGATGTCCTGGAGCTGTTGCTAGCTTTAGACCAATTTCTATGTTAAATCCTTGGCCCAGAGGTTTGGAGATCATCTGAGAGTTGAATTTTGAACCCCAAACCCATGTGGGATTCAGGCTCTGGTGATCGGTTCTCAGGAGAGACCTTTTATTTGCCTTTCCAAGGTGAGGCCAGGCAGAAACAGACAAGCTCTGCAGTGCTGTGGGTGGGTGCTGCTCTTCTGGGTTATCTTTTCACTAAGGGGGTGGTTTGTGAGGGTCCCAGCTTAGTGACGGTCTCCATCCTGCCTGCCCTCCTTGCTCTGTCCTTGCCGGGACACACATGTTTAAGTCGGCGTGCTTAAAATGGGTTCCCTAGACCAGCGTGTTCAGCACCATCTGGAAGCTTTTAGAAATGCAGAATCTATCACCCCGGATAAGACCAACTAAATCAGAAACTTGGGAGGTGGGCTGGGGTGTAGCAGAGTGTGTTTTCATAAGCCTTCCAGGTGATCGTGGTACACCTGGAGAACCACCGCCCCAGGGGAGCTGGGTGACACCCCTCTGTACACACACCTGGCCTCGTCAGGGCAGCGACAGCTCACCTGGCTGCCTCCTCGGTTTTAAGTTTTTCTTTCTTTCTTGAACCCAGGCATTCTTCATTCTTTCCAGCTCTCTTGACTATCCCTATAAAATCGTGTTTATTAGTTTTATCAGCATTTCTAAATAATAGCGGGAGTGTTTTCAGTTATCTGCTCTGCTCTATTGCTGGAGAGTCGATAGTTACAGTGTTTACCTGTGAGCTAGTTAATGGCCATTCCCACCCAGACTGTCAGCTCCCCAAGCGCAGAGACAACGCCTTTCTTTGCTCTCGACTGAATGTTCAGCTCCTACACAGCATGGGAAACTTAGCAGTCACTTGACAAACCTTTGTAGGATGAATAAATAAACGAAAAGGTTAGACTTGAAATTCCTACTACATCTGTATGAGGACATTGTGTCACAGTTAGATTGTTCAGTTCCCACCCCACCCCCTACCCCCACCCCGTATTCTGGCTGTTTGCAGATTCCCATCCCCAACGTGGAACTTCTGCTCTGTTCTTTCTCCCAGTCCGCAAACCTTGAAGACAGGAGCCTCCAAAAGCTGCCCCTCCCCCAGCCACACCATCCGCCCCCACCTCCCCTTCTGTCTTTTCTGAGTCTAGACGTACTGCCCGAGGAATCCTTTCCATCTTTGTAAAGTGCTGTATTTATTGATCATTTCTGTAGCCGGAGGGGAAACAGGCTCTGAAGGCAGAGTGCCCGGCTCCATTTCTTAGCTTCACCTCTTACCTGGACACGCAGCCTCAGTCTCTCTATCTCCGCGTCCTCACCTGCACACTGGGAATCCTAAGAGCACCACCTCATAGTGTTCCCTGAGGACTAAGTGGTCCCCAGAGAGCACCTGACAGAGTGCACCTAACAAACACCCAGAAAGCCCGGCTATTATTTTATTTCCTGTGTCTTCTCTCCCTGAGCAGCCTGTAAATTTCGTGTCTCCCAAGCACCCGCCGTATTGCGTGGCATAAAGAATGTTTGCAGAATGAAGAAATGAATGAACGAATGAGCATCATTCCAGATAGCAGTAGCTTCCAGCGGGTCATGCAGCTCTGGATCCGTTATGCTCCCTAATATAATGTCCAATCTGTGCACTTAACAATAACATCATATTTAAATACTACTGTATAGTTTTCAAGGTGGTCTCGTATCAATCGTTTCACTAGAGTAAACTTTAAAAATAATCTGTACAAGTATTACATGTGTAGGTTCTCTCTGTTAAAAATATCAAACATGGCACACACACAAAAAATTCCCCGACTGTCACAGACAGGCCTGGTCCCCACTCCATCACTGCTAGCGATTTAGTGGTGTTCTTCCAGGCCTTTTTCTGCATGTCCGTACAATAGGTATGTACTTATAGAAGTACAGAGTCTTTGTGTGTGTGTGTTAAACATTGGTGCAATTATGCTAAAAATATAGGTCTGCAGCTCAATGATTAGATCTCGGAAATCTTTCCATGTCTGTATGTAGAGCTGGCTTATTCCCGATGACAGCTGCTTTGTATTCCATTGTGTAAAAATACAATTTTAAGGACAGTTGAATTCTCGACCAGTCTGCTATTAGGTTGTTGCCGTATACTTTTATTAGGAGCAATGTTGCAAGAATATCCTTGAAACTGACGAACATTCTTTGCTTGACTGAACTTTAGGCGGGCTCCCATGAACCCTTTGCCCAGCAAGGCCCATCCCTGTACTTCCTTGTGGAATCCAGATTTAGCAAGAATCGTGCTAAGGCAGTGTAGTGAGAGTCCTCCACCCTGATATCTGATCAACAACCCCCGTCCCCGCTATTACCCCAGGTGATCACCCTGGCCTGCCTTCAACAAGAATCCTGTTAAGTAGGTTTACCTAGAATCCCTCTCCTACCTGATGTGTCCTTTTAGTAATTTTCCATCCACTGATGCCCACCTCCCCACAACTTGCTCCTAGGCTATAAATTCCCACTCCTTCTGCTTGTATTGTGAGAACTGAGCCTGGTTCTATGCTGGAGTCTCTCTTCCCCCACTGCAAGAGTTTCTTGAATAAAAGCTCCCTTCACCGCTTTAACTTCTGTCTGGTTCTGGTTCTCCTTAACTACCTGTATATACACACATAATATACACATAAACCACATATATGTAACATTGCATAAATAATACGTTAGATAATTGTATATACACGTTATGTACGATGCATGCATATTACATAAATTATACATCATATGTAAATCATATACACATATATGCTTTCTCTGTATCAGTGACTAGATCTCATTTTTAATTCTTCTGTAAACGCATCCAGTCTTTGAAGCAGCCCTTGAACGTGGCAGAGTAGCAGCATTTCCTGTGCATTTCACACAGATTCAGATTCAACAAACCTTGACTGAGCACTTACTACATACATACATGTTATATGCTGGCGGCCTCATCTCTGGGGCGTGTCTACAGTGGATCTCAGAACGCAGCAGCTCCGCCTATTAATGTCTTCCCATGGGGAATGGAAGCGGTGCTTTCATTTCTATCCTGGGTACCCGTCCCCAGGTTCCCGCCTCACCGTTCCTTTCTTATGGCTCCCTTTCAAGTGCAGCGCCGAGACTCTGCCTCTCAGTTCACGTTGTGCTTCGCTTTTTTCCCCCGTTCCCTTCCAGCTTAATTTCATTCTGTGAAAGTAGATTAAAGACATTATCATCTACATATGCGTTGTGTTTGCTTCACGTTTTTCAACCTAATTACTAAACTGGCTTAAGGCAAAACTCTTCCTTGCCAATGCCACTCCTCTTCACTCAAGCAACCGAGTTTATTTCCTATCGCATTAGGGTGGGATCTGTTTTAAAAAGGATCCTGAGACTGAACGCACACACATACACACAAACGCGTGAGCGCTGTAAGCACGTACACACACACCCTCCCCTGTGAATACAGCAGCCGCAGAACTGCATTGAAAGAGCAGTGCTTGAAAGAGCTGCCTGGGTAGCTTATCTGTAAGGGACTAGTTACTTTTGAGCTCTGTTCACTATGGCCCTGCCTCCCTCCTCCTCTTCTGTCATGCTCTCCTGCCCAGTGGTCACACTTGGTGCTGCGTGGAAGCCTCCATAACCATGCAGGTACTAAGAGAAACAGCAGAATGTCACCACGTTTAATGCCTGTGGTTTAATTTAAAACGTGAGAACTGCCTTGAATCCATCAGTGCAAAAGCAGAAAAAGAACAATATAAATTTTAACAGTAACTTTTGTTCCTGCTGTGCTTTCTTTGCCTTAGTTCTTTTGTGCGGATATGTGTATCTGGGGGTGGCGCTGGAAAACAGTCTAAGGCCATGATTAAAAAAAAGCAAAGAGAGAAAAAGCTATAAAGAGACTTGTCTCTATTAGTTCAGACCAGAATGCCTTGTGTCTCAATCCAGAACCATTCTTTACCAACTCAGTGTAATTCTTCAGATACATGTAGATTTCTTTCTCTGTCTCTTGTATTTGGCAATCATAGGAGAATGCAGTGCTCTCTATTTTGCAATTTGCTTTTGGCAGTTAATCCATGTTTGGAAATTCTTTTATACTGGCCCTTCTAGAGCTACCTCATTTTTCCCACGGCTATAGAATATTGCATTGTACAGATTCACTTTGATTTATTTAAAGAGAGCCATATTAAGCTGCTTTTGACTGTTGGTTATAGTAAGCAATGCTGTAACAAACCAGAAACAATAGCTTCTGCGTGTATCTTTAGTTCATATATGTATATCTACAGGATAAATTCTAAGAAGTGGAATTCTGGGCCCCAGGATATGTGCGTTTTTAAAGGAAGAGTTTTACCGAAGTATAGCCGTTGTACAGAAAATATATAAATCAGAAGTGTACAGATCAATGGCTTTTCATAAATAGAGCGCACACATGTGATGTCACCCACATCAAGAAAAGCATATTACTGAAAGGAAAGAAGTCTCCTGGCGCTGCACCCGGACGTGACTCCCTTCGCCCACGAGTACCCACCATCCACTTCCATCACCATAGCTGAGTTTCCTTCTTTGTGAACGCTGAGTAGTGGAAGCACACAGTCGGTGATCTTTTGTACATGATGTTTGTGACATCTGTCCGCGTTATTGTGTGTTTCGCAGTATCTGCGCATCCTTATTGCTGTGTAATACCTTAAAAGGTACATAGGACCACAGTCCGTTCATTCCACTATTGATGGGTATTTGGGTTGTTTCCGTGTTTTGTCTGTTGCAGGTAACACTGCCATAAACGTGCTGGATGTATTTTCAGTGCATAGAAATGTGCGTTTCTGTTGAGCGTATCCCTAGGAGGTGAACTGTTTGGTCATAGATTATCTGCGTGTTCAGCTTACAAGACCCTCCCAGAGAGATTTGCACAGTGCTTGTAACATTTAATCTCCCACTAGCAGTGCATGAGATTTCAAGTTTGCTTCCCATCCTCACCCGTATTTGGCATTTTCTGTCTTTAATTTTATCCATTCTGGTTAAGTACATAGTGACATCACATTTTGCCTTGAATTTGCACTTCCATGATTAATGTTGCTGATTACCTTGTCATAAGTGTAATGGCCACTTGGTTCTTCTTGGTGGAAAAAAAAAGTCTTCTTTTCCCCCTGCTGGGACATGTGTCTTTTTCTTATTGATTTGCAAGAGCTCTTCCTTATATACTGGATCAAAGGCCTTTGTCGGTACAGATCTTGCAGATATCTTCTCCCTCATTGTGTCTTGGCTGTGCACGGTCTTAGGACGTCTTTTGTCAATTTTAAGGTTACATAATTAATCATTCTTTTCTGTATGGTTAGCGCTACTGGTGTCCTGCTTAAAAATATCTGCTACCCCAGGTGATAAGATATTCTGTGCATTCTTCTCAAACACTGACCGTTTTCGCCTTTACGTTTTGACTGCAGTCCTTCCAGTTTTAGTTTAAGTGCGTGGTGTGTGTCAGGATACCTTGTCTTTCCCGGGTGGACATTCGAGTGGCCCCGTGCCGTTTACTGACAAGCCCTCCTCTCCTCTGTGCAGTGCTGTCACCTGCATGGTACCTCCGGCCTCGGCCCCGCTGGGACGGCTTCTCGCCTGCACGCCAGCGAGCTCTGCCCCCTCGGGCTCCTGTAGGAGAGCCGGCGTGGTTGCCAGAGCCCCTCGTCCTTGGCGGCATCTGCATGCATACCTTTTCTTTCCTTAGCCCTAGAGATGGCCGAGAACACCACCCTCCTTTTCTGCTCTCTTTGTGGCTTCTTGGCCGTTGCCTTGGCCAGTTCAAGGACGAGAGTAAAGAAGATCAGGTTCAACTCTTAATCCTCCTCCTTTTCCAGAGGATCTTGGCCCCTCGCCTCCTGGAGCCTCACACTTCAAGTTTCATCTCCTCAGGGGATGAGATGGCAGGAAGGTGTGCAGACTGATACCTCTGCCTCCTGACAGATGCTGCTGCCCAGCCCCGCCCCCTCCTCCCTCCCCTTTGCCCCCTAGGGAACTGGGAAGAGACCACAGGGGCTCTCAGAATGGGGGGAGGGGTCTGGGCTCCACTGGATGCACTGCTTTCAAATAGATGCTCATTGGGTTGTTTTCTCCATTTCTCTTTCTTGTTCTCGGTGGTATTATTGTCTGCTATAAGCTACTCCACCATAGCCCCAAGCAGAAACCCAGGTATGGGTATTATACATTTTGAAAAATTTAAGAATATCTCTAATTGCCCTTAAAACAGGTCACCCAGTTTATACAGTACGTACACATTAGCTAAAACTGTAAGGAGCTGATACTTGAATGGAAATGCAGGGTGATCCCAAGATGGGGAATTGGTACATTTCCAGCTATGCCTTTTGGGTCCATTTATAACGTTTAATCTACCATGATTCATAGGAAATACACTTGCAGCCCACATCAAAGGAACACAAATAAGCCTTTGATGAATTAATAAGAGCTGGGAGGATAAAGACAGGTGGCCTGACCGTCTTCGTGATTTCAAATATGCTGCAAACTTTGTTAATGACATTCACCTTCAGGTTTTTTCCTGTGAAACATGATTCCTGGCCTTAGCTGGGAAATGTGACCTGAAGGCTCACCCACAGGGGCAGCTGGGCGAGGCCTGGCCTTGGAGCGAAGTTGCAGCTACTTTGGGCAAGTTCAGGGCAGGCAAGAATGATTTCTGGTCTGTTTTTTTTTTTTTTTTTTGGAGGAGGGGGAGCTTTGGATATAGGGGAAGGTTTAATCAGTTGAAATTAAAGACAGGAGTTACTGCATGAGTCACCTCTCAATAGAGTTCAGCAAGTGGACAGAAGCTTATTTTCGAGGTGGGTGGTTGATGGGTGTGTGGTCCCCACCCAGCTCTTCACATGGTAATAAGGATGGGTGTGCCCACGGTCCACTCCTGCTGGCTCTGCCTGCAAACCAGGGTAGCCTCCTTATTTCTGCATTTGCTCTTAACACAGAAGTTCACAAGGGGGTGAATAAAACTAGAAAGAAGCCTCTGGAGTTGGAGAAAGATTATCTGTGATGAAACAGAAATGACACATTCTCCAAGGCAATGAATTTTCACCCAGCTGGATCCTTTCCTCCTGTCCCTTCTCCAATGATGTATTCTCCTGTCTTCCATTCCTGTGGCATATTCCTCCCAGCCTTTGGGGAGCTGTCTGGGATTGACGCACAGCCGCTCGAAATTACATCTCAGAACGCTTATTCAGTCCCACGTGTGGGGAACTTGACTCCAGGCGCGACCTGGCTCAGGTGTGTCTGTCTGCACAGGCACGTTCATTAGACTGCAGACCTTGCACCACATGAGATGTTCGCACCCCTGGTGGCTAATTAGGAGCAACTGAGGAAGCTTTTTTTTTTTCCTTTTTAAACAAGGAGGTTCTTAGTTAGTTAGTTGAAATAGGGCCTGGGCTTAAATATTGTGCCAAAGCTCATGTGATCGTAATGTGCAGTTAAAGTTGGGAACTGCAGGTCTGTCCTCATTTCTCACCACCATCCCCATTGCTTTCTCTGCTCTAGGTACCCTGGCCTCTTGAGATCCTCACATACCTCATGGTCACTTCTGTCTCAGGGCCTTTGCACGTGCTGTCCCCTCAGTTTCAATAATTTTCCTCCTGTGTTCACCTGACCAACTTCAAATGACCCTTCGAGTCTCATCACAAGTGATTCATCCTTCTGGAAGCCCTCAAGGTAGCACTCATTTTTTTCATGACCCTTAACATAATTGAAAGTCTGAAAATTATTTGGAGAATTAGCTGTGAGTAGTTGATTTCCTGCACCAGACTCATCTTCATGAGTGGGTGTTGTGTTCCCTGCCGTAACCTCAAAGCCTAGAGGAGGGCAGCCCAGAGTAAACACCAGCAGTGCTTACCAAGTTCCCCTCCTGTTCCCCCCCCTTCTCCCCCTCCCATCACCCAGCATCCGCTCAGCAGGAAGGGTGCTGTCAGGACAGAGCTGCTCAGCTCTTCCAGGACCATTACCGCCATTTCCAGAGAGCATGGATTCATGGACCAACATCGCTCAAGTGCCTGCAATGTAATGAAGCTTCAGGTTCCTAGTCACAGTTTGCCTCTGTGGGAGCTAAGACAGTCAGGATTTGAGTTCCTTTTTGTCATTATCTTTATTTTATTGTCTATTTCCCTCTCCATTTTTCTTTCTTTTAGTTGGCACCAATAAAATGCACCAAGTTTAAGCTACAGTTTGATGGGTTTTGACAAACAAATACAGCTGCTTAACTATTGCCGTGACCCTGATGTAGAACATTTCTATCACCTGGAAAAGTCCTCCTGTGCCCCTTTGTAGTTAATCCCTCCCTCAGCCCCCTGGCCCTGGCCACCATGGATCTGCTGTTATCACTATGGTTTGACTCTTTGGAGAACTTCATGTTCATGGAATCAAACAGTATATCATCTTTTATGGCTGGCTACTGTCACTTAATATAATGTTTTTCAGATTCATCCATGATGCTGTGATCTTAGTAGTTCAGTTTCTTTTTATTGCTATACAGTATTCACCTGTACAGGTGTACCACAGGGTGCTAATCCATTCACTGAGTGATGGACAGCTAGGCTATTTCCAGTTACTGGCTTTTATAAGAAAAGTTTCTACGAACACTTGAATACAGGACTTTTAATGCATTTTTGGTTTCATTGCTCTTAAATAAATAACTGGAAGTAGAATGGCTGGGTCATGTGGTAGGTGGTTGTTTATAAGAAACCATCAAGGGCTTCCCTGGTGGCGCAGTGGTTGAGAGTCCGCCTGCCGATGCAGGGGGACACGGGTTCATGCCCCGGTCCAGGAAGATCCCACATGCCGCGAAGCGGCTGGGCCCGTGAGCCGTGGCCGCTGAGCCTGTGCATCCGGAGCCTGTGCTCCACAACCGGAGAGGCCACAGCAGTGAGAGACCCGCGTACCACAAAAAAAAAAAAAAAGAAAAAAAAAAAACCATCAAAATGTTTTCCAAAGTAGTTGTACCATTTTACTTCCCACCGGGAGTGTCTGAGAGTTCCTGTTGCTCCACATCCTTGCCAACATTTTTCATCTTAGCCATTCTGGTGGGTGTGTAGTGATAGCTCATTGTGGTTTTAATTTGCATTTCCCGGATGTTTAATGATGTTGCATTTTTTTCCATATGCTCATTTGCCACCCACATATTGTCTTTGTTGAACTGAATCATTAAATCTTGCTCATTTAAAAAATTTAATTGCCGTCTTATTATTAAAGTTTAAGTATTCTTTTATTAAAGGACTTATGTCCAGAATATATCAAGGGTATATAAATACATAAAAAATTGAAATATATTGAAATGTATATATTTCAGTTTATTATGGTCTCACTGGCTTGCATTTTGACTTTCTTCACAATGGCTTTGAAGAGCAAAAGTTTTAAATTTTGTTGAGGTCCAAATTATCAAATATTTCTTTTAAGATGTGTACTTTTGTGTGTCTAATCGAAGAAATCTTTGCATAAGTTAAGGGAAATCTTGGTGTAAGTAAGAAATCATTGCATAAGCTATGTTTTCTCCTTCATCTACGAGTTTTATAGTTGTAGTTCATCTATTTCAACCTGTAATCTATTTTGAGTTAACTTTTATATATACTGTGAGGTCAAGTTTGAGGTTCCTATTTTTTTAAACCTGGGTATCCAGTTCTTCCAGCATTGCTTGTTGAAAAAAAAATCCATCAATTTTACATTGCATTTTCTTTCTTTTCCTGTCTTCTTTTGTGGTATTAGTTAAATATTTTTATGATTCAATTTTATCTTCTTAATTAGCTTATGTACTATACCTCCTTTTTTTTTTGTGGTACACGGGCCTCTCACTGTTGTGGCCTCTCCCGTTGTGGAGCACAGGCTCTGGATACGCAGGCTCAGCGGCCATGGCTCACGGGCCCAGCCGCTCCACGGCATGTGGGATCTTCCTGGACCAGGGCACGAACCCGTGTCCCCTGCATCGGCAAGCGGACTCTCAACCACTGCGCCACCAGGGAAGCCCTATACCTCCTTTTTAACCAGGATTTCTCTAGGGCTTATAATATATATTTATTAACTTACCATAGTCTGTGTTTAAATATTATACTATTTCACATGCATTATAATGACATTACCATGGTGTACATCCATAGCTACCTTCCTAGCTTCTGTGCTATTGTTGTCACCTCTTTTCTTTTATAATTATTTTAAATCCTAGATTACATTGTTATTATTTTTAATTGAACAGTTATCTTTTAAAGAAATTAAATGACAGTACAAAGTCTATTATATTACTCACACATTTAGCACCTGAGGTGCTCTTCATTCTTTTGTGTAGATCAAAATGTCCATCTGGTCTCATTTTATGTCCACCTGAGGATTTCTTTAACATTTCTTGTAATGCTGGTGTCCCTGCATTGCAGTCTCCTCGTTTCTGTTTGAAAAAGTCTGTTTCACCTTCATTTCAAAATATTTTTTAATTAATTAATTTATTTTATTTTTTGGCTGTGTTCGGTCTTCGTTGCTACACACAGGCTTTTCTCTAGTTGCGGCAAGTGGGGGCTACTCTTTGTTGAGGTGCGTGGGCTTCTCATTGCAGTGGCTTCTCTTTGTTGTGGAGCACGGGCTCTAGGCATGTGGGCTTCAGTAGTTGTGGCTCATGGGCTCAGTAGTATTTTTATTTTCTTCCTTCTTGTCCTTGGTTTATGATATGTCTTGGTATGGTTTTCTTCATGTTTCTTCTGCTTGGGGGTCATTTAGCTTCTGTGATCTCTGACTTTATGGTTTTTATCAAATTTGGAAATATTTTGGCCACTATTTCTTCAAGTTAGAGATATATAAAGTTATATATTTCCATGCCTGCTTCTCTGGACTCCAGTTATACATATGTTAGACTGCTTCATACTTCCATAACTTCGTGGTGGTTCATTTATTGTTCCACCTTTATTACTCTTTTTTTCAACTATTTGGTTTAATTTTGGATAGTATCTGTTACTATGACATAAAGTTCAATACTATTATCTTCTTCACTGTCTAATCTGCTGTAATTCTGAATTATTTTCATTTTTTAATGCTAAAAGTCTGAATTTTTAAAGATAATTTTTATTTTTCTCATCGTGTTCATGCTTTCAACTACTTTATTGAACGTAACAGTTGCATTTACAATAGCTCTTTACCATCTATATTCACTAACCTATTGTCTCTGTCCTTTCAAAATCTATTTCTATTGATTACTTTTTCTCCTCTTTTTCTTTTTCTTTTAATTGATGGGACATATTTTTCTGCTTCTTTATGTGCCTGATAATTTTCGAACAAATGCCAGACTTTGTGAATTTTACTTTTTTTGGTGGTGGAGTATTTTTGTATTTCTTTAAATATCATTGGGCTTTGCTCTGGCATATGGTTAAGTTACTTGGAATCAAGTTGATCCTTTCAAGGCTTGTTTTAGGTGTTGTTAGGGTGAGTCCAGAACAGCCTGAAGTCTAGGGATAATTTCCTGTGCTCAAGCAGTATTTGCTAAACACACAAGCCGATGTCTCATGGTATAGGAGATTTCTCCACTCTATGTATGAGAACACAAAGTATTTCTGGCCATGAATGAGCTCCCAGTGTTGTCCCACCTGTTGCTTTCTGGGGGTTCTTTCCCTGGCATTGGTAGTTTCCTCACATGTATGCACTATGCCTCTAAGTCTTCAGGGGTTCCCTCTGAAATCTCAGAGTATTCTCTCTCTGTCTCTGTCCATCTGTCTCTGTCTCTCTCTGTCTCTCTCTCTCTCTCTCTCTCTCTCTCTCTCTCTCTCTCTCTCTCGCCCTATTCCCTCTCTTTGCAGAACTCTACAATCCCTTTAACATCTGCAAACTCTGAAATCAGTCTCCTCAATTTAGTGATACCACCAGGCTCTGTTTGGGTGTCTCTCCCTGTGCTGTGGCCTGGAACATCTTCTCAGGCAGGGAGGTGGGACACTTACAAAGATGACCTTGTTTATTTCCCTTTCTGGGAGTCACTATCCTACACTTCCTGGTGTCCAATGTCTAATAAACATCGTCTCATATATCTTAACTTGTTTTCTAGTTTTTTAAGGAGAAGTTAAATCTAGTCCCTGTTATTCTATCATGACCATAAGGGGAAGGCTTCCTTCCCTTTTTGGTTGTTAAAACTAGGAAGCAATTTCTTATGTCTCTGTAGGCTCCATATACTTTTGCCTTGATTTTCCAGGAACACACTGTTGTTTTGGCTAATGGAAAAGGGTGATACTGTTCATTGAGAAAACAATAATTGGCGAATTAGTGAATTGAGGTATACCTTTTGGATACAAGAATGTGTTGTTCTTTTATTTTTCCTTTTTTAAAACTTTTAATCCAAAAAAGGATTTTATGTCTTCCCAAATCAGTTATCTTTCCATGAATATATTGACTAAGCATGGATCTTTGCATTGAAATGTGAGTCGACTAAATAGATATAGATATACACGTGCATATGCATATATATACACACACACGCGCACATGTATTTCTAGGTTAGTAGGCAGCACTTACAAAATAATTTACTGAAATGTGTAAAGTAAATTGGATATATACAGTTTAAATTACCCCTAAAACACACACAATAATTTATGACAATATTAAAATAGAATTGCCCAAGGAAAAGGTACTTTTAAACTTCTAAATAAAAGGGAACTCTTTTTGAAAAAGCATTCCGTTTTCTGAGACTCTAAAACACAATTTTTTTTATGGCTGATGTAAACTCTCTTTCACTTCAATATTAATTTTTTCCCCTGGGACTAGAATTATGAACATAGGTTGAGAATTTCCTTGGTAAAGTTTTACAATTAACTATGCCTTTCCTCATTTATCTAATGTATCTGGTTTCCAGATTCCTAATGTTATTTTTTTCCTACAAATCACCTAGTCATTAACTAAAAAAATAACTTGATCAACAGCACTAAAGTGAATGCATTAGTATTCATCTTTATGAGACATGCCGTAATTTAAAGGGCTTGATGCAATACCAGTATAAGTAAACTAGAACTTTGACTGTTAAACTAACAGCGTGAAAATCTCTAACTGCTCCATTTCTTTCAGTTATCCAGAAATAAGCCCCGGGGGGTGGGGGAAATGTATCTTTAATTTGGAAATATAATTCTCAGGGCAAAAGCAATTCCCCAGAAGAGTGAGGAAATGTTACTTAAAATCTGCTTTCTGTAAATAGTCCAGGTGCAAGAGAGAACCGGTTGTATGAGAGTTTCTCCATTTGAAGCAGGTAGCCCTTGTCTGGCGTTTTAAATCCACGGAATAAATGGAACGGGGTCTGCCAACTTATTTTCTGTCCTGGGATCAACTATCACATCCCAGTGGCTCCTGCTTCTGACTGGCACTGCACGTTAAAAGTAATGATTAATGTATTTTCAGATAGATGTAAGCTCCCATTTCTCAGAGAATTTATCTAAAGAGCCTGACTCTGCATTGAGGGATACAAAACGTCATTAAAATTACCAAGACCACTCCTAGCCAGAAGTGTTCCCATCAGCTTTAAGTCACACCAGAGGTTCCGACCTGCCCAGATACGCTTCAAGAAAACCCAGTGCCGCTCCCTGACCCCAACACCCCCTGCCCTGCTTCTGTTTCCCTCGGGCTGTGGTTGGGCCCAAGAATCTGAGCACCTAACAGGCATTCCAGGGTGCCCCATGAGCATTTGGGAGATCACTGTCTCCAGGGAACACCCTTACATGGGCAGGAACTTCCTCGAGGTTCTGCCTGCATCCAGGAATGTACAAATGAGTGATCCAGAGAGCGCCTCTGCCATCTGTCAGCAGTCAGGAGACCTCAGCTCCGGGCCCCCGGGCCTTCTGGATTAGAGGGTATTTCTCACTGGACCAAAGCCTGCATTTATTGGGAAAAGCAATTTTTATTTTAGCTCTTGTCCTGGATGAATGCTCTGGTCCAAGTCGCTAGGCTTAAAGATGCTTTGATGCCCTGAAGGTTAACTCACTCTCCCTGACGAAGCCAATGCCAGTGAGAGTCCACATCTCTGGAGCTGTCAGTCCCTTCTCATTGTGAGATAAGCTGATCTGAAAAGAGAGGACTGGTTACTCAGGGCCTGCAAGCGGTCCACAGAGGTGTCTGTTTACTGGAAAGGTCCTCGTCGAGAGAGGGGGGTGTCCCGTGATTACTGTGGCAGTAATGCATTTTCTCTCCCAAACGTGACTTTGTAGTAGGGGAATATTTTAACCTCTTTGAAGTTTAGTCAATTCTTTTAGAGAGACACACAGTGCAGAACAGATTGAGAAACACTTTCACGCACTGTACGTATCGCAAGAAAAAGACTAGTCTGCATTCAAAAAGAGGAGTAAAAATTTGCAAAGATTAATCGGTGGAGACAAGATAAACTGCTAATAAAAGTCAGGTAAATGAAAATTATCAGAGATTCAATTTCCTATTCTGCTTAGAACTCAGCTCAAGGACACAAGAAGACTCCCCAAAATGAGGTGGTTTTTTTTGTTTTTTTGTTTATTTTGTGGTACGCGGGCCTCTCACTTCTGCGGCCTCTCCCGTTGCGGAGCACAGGCTCCGGACGTGCAGGCTCAGCGGCCGTGGCGCACGGGCCCAGCTGCTCTGCGGCATGTGGGATCTTCCCGGACTGGGGCACGAACCCACATCCCCTGCATCGGCAGGCGGACTCTCAACCACTGCGCCACCAGGGAAGCCCCCAAAATGAGTTTTAATAACTTTTTTTTTGCTTGTGTTAGTCTGCAGGCAAAATTTTGTAGTTTTAATAATCATCTTCCACAGTAATAAGTTCCTCCAGTGTTTATACCTCTCTAACAATACATGGCTATAATTACTGCAGCAGGGAATTTAATAAGTCACTGAAAGTAGAATAAATATGACATTGTATTTGCTGAAAAATATTAATCCCCTTCTCTTTGTGTTTCTGTAATTTGAGTTTTTTGATCAGGAATGTTTTTCTCCAGAGAGTTGTGTTAGTATCTCCTTACCACTTGTGACATTTCTGCTCTATTTTATTTCCTCTTTCAGTGAAGAGTTGTTCACCGTCCTCGGGGCCCAGAGTCCTCCAAGAGATTGTCAGACTAACTGCACGATGTCTGGCATCTCTGTATATCAGGCTAAATAAAATGTATTGTTCACTTTGCCTTTTTCTTAGTCACGTCTAGAAGTTAAAGCCCTTCTCCCCAAGTCCTCCATCACCCCTTCCCGTACACGCCATCTACTCTGTACCAGTCCTCCTGTAACTACTTTCTCATCCTCCTGCCTCACTGGAATCTCCTTCTGTCTCGATTACTAGTTTTTTCTCCTCTGTCCAACCTGAAGTCACTAAACCAGGGGCAAATTTTACCCCAGGGGAAATACAGCAAGGTCTGGGCTATCTGGGGGCTTGGTTGTCACACTGTGGAGTGGAGGGTGGGGAAGATGACTGGCGTCTAGTGGGTGGAGGCCAGGGGCGGTGCTGAACCTTCTGTATGCACAGGATGGTCCCACCACAAGCAAATATTCAGCCCAAACTTGGCTTATTTAACAGGTGCTCTTGGTTACACCAAACGGTCTTCTCTAGTGGCCTTGCCGTCTGTCACCTTATTTGTTTGTCTCTGCACTTATGGTCTGAAGCCCCCTGTGGGAATGCAGACTTCTTCACTGCTGCGTCCTTAAGAGTAACGGGCACGTAGTACGCACTTAAAACATTGGTTTACAAAGCCCCTTCCTTGTCAATTGTACCTGAATCCTGGGGAATTTCTTTAGATAGAAATGTGCCTTAAAATAGTTTATGCCATTAAGCCCTTCATAACCATGCTTCTATCTTTTCCTCAGTTCTCTCCTCAGCTCTTGCTTGCTCTCTCTCCCACCCTGTTTAGTGGCCCCCGTGCTGACCCCAGTGGACTACAGCAGGCTTGCCCCTGCCTCCTGGGACCTTGTTGGTTTGAGCCAGTGGTGGGGGGCACTAGCAGACCAGAGGGTTGGAGGAGGGCTGGGGCATCCATGCCTCTGGTTCTCTGTAGTCCAGGCCATGGCGGGGTCTGTCCTTCTCTATGAAAGACCAAAGCTCCCGTCGGACATTTATCTCCTCCGTCCATCACTCTGTCTGGGTTCCGGGACGTGCTCCCTCCATTTTCCTATTCAGAATTTTTGGTGGAAAAGCTTCCCTGCTGGTGCTTCATCATCCTGTGTGACTTCCCCTTACTTTGCCACATCTTCCTAATGTGTCCCTTCGTCAGCTCTCCTCAGCTGCGCCCTTCGAGTGTCTCCGTCTCAGCTGGTGTCTTGACCGATGTGGTCTTCTTGGCTTATTCCTTTTTCTTCAGTAGACCCTTGAAGGTTGGTTTTTACCAATATTTCATCTTCCACCTTTCATATTCCACAGAGTCTCACAAATTGTGACTCTTTCTCTCCCAGAGTTACAATTATCATGGATAAGCTGATGACCTTCAAATGTTTATCCTCCTTTCAAAACTCCCTTCTGTCATTCGGTCTCTCATATATAATCGCCAGTTAGGCACACTTCTTTAATGCCTCTTAAAGGCTGGAAATTATAGGAAGACAGACATTTTCTCAAAGTAAGGAAGGAATTTCTAATAGAGATATCTAAAATCAAATGGTCTGTCTCCTGAGACAATGGGTTCCCTATTAAAGGAAATTGCTCAGGATAAAATGCAAGAGATGAGGTGACCTCACAGATTCCTTCTAGATCACATGACAAAAACTTGGAAATATTTCATTGAGAACTTTTCTGGTAGTACAGATGCCACTGACAGAAGAATTGGTTGGTATGGAGAAAATATCTGTGCATTTGCGGGTGTGTATTTAGATGTGTCTGGAAGAGTGTATATGTATAAATAGAGGGAGATATTAATATATACATATCTGACATCTTTTTTAATGCCTGCAACCCAAATAAAAATAAGTTCCATGAAGAATGAATGAGCTGACAGCATGCCGTTCAGTTCTGTAACTGGAGCACGCACAGGAATTTATTACAAGCAGTAGCCAGGATTTTCTCTGGACATGGGATAATCTTTTATTCTGTTTTATGTGAAAGTTAAAAGCTAAAGAATGCCATTTGCAGACCTTCAGCAGCTTCTAGCTTGGCTTTAGAGATTCATCACAGAAGATGGAGAACTTTGATAGAGGGGCAGCACAATGACATCCAGACCCTGGATCTTAATTTCCAAATGGATTCTTCAACTTGGTCCCTGCTCTGTTTGCAGGAATGAAAGAAGAAACACCCAAAAGTGATTTCAACTCACAGAAGTAACTGAGAGATGCCAGCTGTGAAAAAAACGAGTGAACCCCACATTCCACACACATCATTTATTATCATTTATTATAATGCCACTTCTATCGTTTTTCATCAAGTCTTCTGCACCGACAAAAAATTAACATCAAAAAAGAGCACATTTCAAACTAATCTGACTGTTGAGAAATCCCACAGTGACCTGAGTTACTCTGGCAAGGTAAATTCACTGAGATCCCAGAGATCAGTCTAACATTCACCCCATTTGTCAGGCAGGAGTCAGGCAGGAAATGCCAAGCAAGAGAGGTCCTCCCAAACGAGGTGAGCGGGAACATCAGTTAGTGTGGAAGCAAACACTGATGATGCGGACAGGAAGGGGGCGTCAAGAGCACAACCGTACCCTTGGCTAGGGAGACGAGACCTTTGCACCCACCCCAGACTCTCAGTGGCAGACTTCACAGGCTTCCCGAAGGTGACACTTGGATGGAGGAACAGAAGAGCTACACAGGTGGCAGAGCTATGCTCCTGGCCGGCTCTGCAGCTGTGCATCTCCAGGAAGAGTGTCCCTCCAGCTCCTGAGCCTCCCATGATCAGGAGGCATGTTTGGATTGGCTGGAGCTTTGGGGAAGGGACGCCAGCGAAGCCTAAACAGCCCCAAAGGGAGTGGCTATTTCGATCAGAAAAGAGAGAGAGAGAGAGAGAGAGAGAGAGAGAGAGAGCGCACTGAGGTTCTTTTAGACTTCCCCACTAATCTGGCCATTCCCACACTTCAGCTGCTGTCCCTCACCTTCAGAATCAAGTCCCACCTCTTCAGCGTGGCACACACAGCCCTGAATATTGCCATCCCATCCTGAGGACCTCTCTGACCTCTGACCACTCTTACCAGGGCCTCCCCTCCTCCGGTTCCTATCTCAGCTGGTGATCCTGCAAGGTCCCCTGCCCTGGGAAGGGAAGGGTTTTGAGGAGCATGGTAGAGAAATCCCGAATGACCTGAGATGATAGTAAGTCCATGTAAATAGACCATTAGCAGAAATAGGGCCGTATGAAATAGATAACCAGTGAGAACCTGCTGTATAGCACAGGTGCTCTGTGGTGACCTAAACGGGAGGGAAATACACAAAAGAGAGGATATATGTATACGTATAGCTGGTTCACTTTGCTGTACAGCAGAAACTGACACAGCAGTATAAAGCAGTTATACTACAATATTAAAAAAAAAAAGTAGAGAAAGAAATAGGGCCATTAGAGGTGCTGCTGGTGAGGGCTTGGGAGAAAGCAAGGAGCACGTGTCACGGGAGAGTGAAGAGGAGGGTGCCAGGGGGGACGTGTCCAGGGAGCAGCCTGGAGACTCGGGGACTTGGGGAACCCTGAGCGGGGGCAGGGCTCCGGCACCAACCTGCTTGCACCCGGGAGCAGCTCGTCCCCGGCCTCCTGGGAGAGCCCAGCGCCCACCTGGATTTCCATCCCATGAGGCTCTGAGCAGAAGCCGCAGGAGCTGCACTGTGCCCCGACTCTGGACCCATGGGAACTGCGAGGTGATAAAGGGGTGCTGTTTAAGGTGTTAGGCTTGTGGTGATTTGTTCCTCACTCAGGCTAGGCTCAGTTAACAGGTGAGCTCCGGAATCTCCCTGAAGGGGTCAGTTCCTGGGTCTGCCACCCTCTGCCTGTCACTCATCTCCGGGGCCTCTGTCCTCCTCTGTGAAAGGGGACATTAAATGCCGCGGGCGTCGTGAGGGTTTAACAAGATGTCACACGTACAGCACAGGGCCTGCAGCAAGTGTTAGCTGTTACCCAGCTAAGTTAATGCCTATTTTTTCCCTCTCCCCACGGACCAGCCATGAGAGGGTGTAATCTGGATACTGGTTAAATACAGCCACGTGGCGTTTAAGCAAAAGCCAGTGGCCACACTTGCTCTGAAGAAGTCCATCCTGGCTTCCGGGGCCCTGTGAGTCATCTATTATCAAATGATCACTGTCATTATCATGGTGATATAGGGCCATAGGAAGGATTCCCGCATGAAGACTGTTTTATATAAATTCATTTTCTTTTTTTACTAGACTCAATTTCATGAGGTTTCTGTAACTTTCAATCACAGCACCCTAAGGCACTACTGAAATACAGATGCAGTAAATTCAAATGAACCATTACTAGACATTGTAAATCGGCTTTGCCCTACTAACCATCCTCGTAATGCTGAGTTCCCTGGGAATATGAGCCTTAATGCATTAGGGTTGCTCTGGCCCCATCTTGCAAGGGGATGAACTTTATCATAGCTGAATCTGCTTCTTACTTCTTTCATTACACAGGATTGCTTCTAAGCCAAGTCATTTTCCCGACTCCATTGTCCAAGCTCTTCGCAAATCTGCATCACAGCCTTTGTCTTCACCCACCTGGCAGATACTTAGGGCAAGTCGTCCTGTCCACAGGAAACACACATCCTGGTGTGAGACGTGTGTTCTCCACTGAATTTTCACAAGCACTTAGCAGGAGACCCTGTGTTTTGATTCCCCCCCCCGCCCGAAGTCTAATTATTCCATATGTCTTTTCATATTTTGTCTAATCTACAGTTGTATTTCTCATTATCATTTTGTGGGTTGTGGTACTATTTCCTCCAGTTTCATTCTCCCTGTTTTATGTTTCTCGTGTACAAAAATTAATTACATTGTACCTTCAAGCATAATTTTAACACTTTCTCCATTGCATGTGTCTGCCTTTAATTAATGCTCTTCTAATGTAGATTTTAGAGCCAAATGGTGCAATATTCTGAGCATCAAAGAAACAAAGGGTCTAACAAAACTAAAATGAATGAACAAGACTCAACAGCTGACAATACATTCTCATCTCCAAACGGCACTTTGACTGTACGTGGGGCAGCAGAAGGGATTGCTTGGGGCTTTCTCTTTTTAAAGAAATGACAAGAGTGTTGAATCCAGAGTTGTGGGCTTTCTTTCGACTTATACTAATCAAACATCTGAAGGGGAATTAACCAAACACAGCGTTCTCAGGGGAATTAACCAAACACAAACATCTGAAGGGGAATTAACCAAACACAGCGATCTGAAGGGGGGCAGATCCTACAAATCCACTTCTTACATATTTTCAATAGGATTGAAAGACAAACCCCTCCGCCTGAACTACAGTCTATGTTTTTTCGTGTCAAAGACTCTTACGCTGCTTGGTCCCTGGGATGTTCCCACTACAAAGAGAAACTATCTCTTTGGGTTACTACAAGGAACTTTCACAACAAGGAAAGCCAGACACAGTGGCTCTGTAAGTTAATGAGATGCCCACACAACAGAGCACAGTCTGACGAGTGCCTTCTCACCGCGCTCTCACTCATCAGTCGGACGCGCTTCTACGCAACAGGCCGGAGCGCTTTAAAAACGCGTCGTGGGCTTCCCTGGTGGCGCAGTGGTTGAGAGTCCACCTGCCCATGCAGGGGACGCGGGTTCGTGCTCCGGCCCGGGAAGATCCCACATGCCGCGGAGCGGCTGGGCCCGTGAGCCATGATGGCTGCTGAGCCTGCGCGTCCAGAACTTGTGCTCCGCAACGGGAGAGGCCACAGCAGTGAGAGGCCCGCGTAACGCAAAAAAAAAAAAAAAAAAAAAAAAAACGCGTCGTGTGTGAATTCGCAGTAGTAAATATGCACGCTCTCCAAATAGGCAGTTTATATTGAGTTGGATATAGCTTGTGCAGTTCTATTTATAGACTTCAATTACTCAACATACCTTTTCTTAATGAATGATTTAAAAAAAAACACAAAACACTCCAGGCTCAGTGGGTAATAATTTGAGTTACAGAGGCTGAGACCCTAGTCTCAGTCCATGTGGGGAAATTTGATTTGACTGAGACAACGTGATATGAAACTGTGTAGATTTGTATGCCGGGTGTGGTGGGGGCAAAGCTTCCTGAGTGGGCGTGAGGCGTCTGGCGGACACCCACTGTCTCCTCCACCTGGCCCTCCTGATTTTCTGGGAACCGTCATTTCCTCTTCCCGCTGTCCCTTCCGCTGGTAGAGTTGGAATATCCTAGGTTTGAAGACTACTGCTCTACGCATAACCAGATAGGCCACTGTAGTGAGCTGAGTTGCGGCTCCCAACAAGGTGTGTCCATATGCCCTATCACCTGGGGCCTGTGAGTGTGAGCTTCTTTGGCAAAAGGGTCTTTACAGATATAATGCAGTCTTGAGATGAGATGGTCCTAGATTATCTGGGTGGGCCCTGAATTCAACAAGTGTCCTTACAACAGATAGGCAGAGGGAGATTTGACACACATGGTAGAAGCCACCTGACAATGGAGGCTGAGACTACAGTGATGCGGCCACAAGCCAAGGATGCCTGGGGGACCAGGAGCTGGAAGAGGCAGGAAGGATCCTTCCCCGGAGGCTGTACTTCCCCCGGAGGGAGTACAGCTCTGTGGGCACTTTAATTTCAGTGTCCTGGCCTCCAGAATGGTGAGTGAATAAAGTTCTGTTGTAAAAAGCCACCCAGATGATAATGATTTTTTACAGGAGCCCTGGGAAACTAATATGGTCCCTGAAAGCAACGTGACCCAATCCCCAGACAGTTGAGTTGGGCTAAAAATTTGCAGCCACAATCTCACCGCCTGCTTGATCAGAGGACCTGTGAACTTGGAAACTGTTGTCAGTGAACATTTTATGCCATGTAGATGAAAAACGAGAAAAGTCTATTTACAGCAAAAGAGAAGAATGAAGCAGATGTGCAGAGAGAGACAGAGATGAGAGATGAGAAAGAATTCTGACATAAAATATGTATAGGACCAGTCAGGAAAACAGAAAACACTAGGGGCTTCACAGAGAATTTAATATAGGGAGCAGGTTATAGGTGATGGGGAAAAACTATCACTCCTATCTGAGGAATCAAATAGATGATAGTGAGGCAGCCCAGTATTTATAGCAACTTTCACTGTAACCCCCAGACACTGGAAGCAACAGTATGCTTTTCAAGAAATAAATGGACAAAGAGTTATAAGAAAAAATCTTAAGGTCATTAGTTTCAAGTGCATCGTAACGGTCAAATACATGGTACGACGGTTACATTGTAATGTAATGTGTGGTGTCTGGAGCAATATTTCATGGGTTTAAATGTTGGGCTTTTCCATTCAATAAATGTGTGACCTTGCACAAATTAAAATAACAAAACACAATTAAAACTGCAGTACATCCTCCATACAATGGGATGTTATCAGCTATAAAATGAAATGCAATCTTAAATGACAAGACATAGAGGAAACAAATTTCTAAGTGAGAAAGGCCAGTCTGAAAAGACTGTATACTGTGTGTCTCCAATTATACGACGTGATGGAAAAACATAATTGTGGAGATCATAAAAAAACCGTGCTCACCATGGGTTCAGGGTGGAAAGGAAGGATGAATATCGAAAACACAGGGTATTTTTAAGGCAGAGAACTCTTCTCTGTGATCGTAATGGTGGATACAAGATGCTATATATTTGCCTAAACCCAAAGACGCTTATAGCACAGTAGTGAAACAATTTATGCAAATTTTAAAAATTTAGAAGTTTGGGGGATCTGAAGTAGGAAAGGAGACTGAAACTGGAATCTAATTGTATCAAAATACATAAAACAACCTCACTTAAGTGGGAGGGGAAAAGGTGCTTCCTTAAGTGACTGAGAATCAGTGGTGTCTGTACAAGCTAAAGCAATTTGCATATAAGCACTGTGCTGTGATGGATCAAGTTGTTCCCCGGGAAGAGTAGGGGGTACCAGCATGAGCTGGGCTTCTGATACTGCCGCACGTGTGGACTGGAGCCGAACTATTAAGCAAGTGGATAGTGCATGATGGGAGCCAGGTTCCCACCTTTGGGTGGACCTTTACCTCCCTTCAAGCACTGGGAGAAGGCCAGAATGATCTGTGTGGGAATGAGCTAGGGTTGGAGACATCTGTAAGAACTCACGTTGAGTTTAATATAGACACAGGATTATGTTTCGAGACATTCATAGATGCGTGTATCTGTGTGGGGTAGTGTACACGTGTATATTTCTGTGCTCTGGCAGCTGGGAGGGCTGAGAGAAGAGACCTCCAGGCAATGAGCACGCTTAGGGCTCAGATCTTGTTCTCTCACGGTTCTGGAGGCCAGGAGTCTAAAATCAGGGTGATGCCGGGCTGGTTCTTTCTGGAGACTGTGAGGGAGAATCCATCCCCAGCCTCTCTCCTAGTTTCTGGTGGTTGTCAGCATCCTTGGCATCTTTGGCTTGTAAACTAATGGCTCCAGTCTCTGACGCCATTTTTACGTCACCCTCTTCCCCATTTCTCTGTGTGTCTTCTCCCTTCCTGTCTCTTATAAGGACCTTATCATCGCACTTAGAACCACCCTAATCCAGGGTGATCTCATCTCCAGACCGTTACTTTAATTCCGCCTGCAAAGACCCTTATTCCTAATAAGGTCACATTCTGAGATTCTGGGGGGACACAGCTTTTGGGGGGCCATAGTTTAGTCCACTATAATTATATTGTGGAAAGGGGGAGAAAAGAGTAACTTTACAAAAGAGAAACTTGTCAAATGCTACTTAACTCAAGTGATGAAGGTCGATATCAGCCATGATAAACATTGTTATTAGGACGCACCCTTGATATTATGTGATGAAAATGGCACTTTACCTCTGTGATCTTCCTTCCAAAAATCCATAATCCCAGTTTAATTATGAGAAGAAAATAAGACAAATTTCAACAGAAGGCATCCCCCGGTACACCTGATCACGGCTCCTCAAAATTGTCAAGGTCCTGGGCTTCCCTGGTGGCGCAGTGGCTGAGAGTCCGCCTGCCGATGCAGGGGACACGGGTTCGTGCCCCGGTCCGGGAGGATCCCACGTGCCGTGGAGCGGCTGGGCCCGTGAGCCATGGCCGCTGAGCCTGCGCGTCCGGAGCCTGTGCTCCGCAACGGGAGAGGCCACGGAAGTGAGAGGCCCGCGTACTGCAAAAAAAAAAAAAAAAAAAAAATTGTCAAGGTCCTCAAAAACAAGGAAAATCTAGAAACTGTCACAGCCAGGAGGAGCCTAAGAAGATATGACAACTAAATGCAATGTGATATTCTGGATGGGGTCTTGAACAGAAAAAGAATATTAGGTGAAAAGTAAAGAAAGTTTAATAAACCATGGGTTGAATTTAGTGATAATATGTCAATTTTGGTTCATTAGTTATAACAAAAGCCCCAGACTAATTTAACATGTTATGGAAATTCTATCATCTCAATTCTTCCATAAATCTAAAACTGTTCTAAAAATGATGACAAGGAACTGAATGCAACTTTCTGCAAAGAAGATACACAAATGGTCAATAATTACATAAAATATATTCATCATTACTCATAGGGAAATGCAAATCAAAACCACAATGAGGTATCCGTTTATACCTACTAGGATGATTAAAACAAAAAAGACACACCAATCAGATGTTGATGAAGGTGTGGAGAAATCTGAACAGACACAGCTGATGGGGTTGTGAAATGGTGCAGTCACTTTACAAAACAGTCTGGCAGTTCCTCAAAATGCAAAACGTAGAGTTATCATTTGATTCAACAATTCCACCCCTAGGTGGACACCGGACAGATTTGAAAACATACGTCTACACAGACTCTATAGCAGCATTACGTATAATAGCCATTATGCACAATATAATACCGCATTATGTATGTAACCCGTCCATATCAACCCATCAACTGATGAAGTGGTAAGCAAGTGCCTATATCCATCCAATGGGTGTCATCCAGCCACAGAAAGGAATGAAGCACTGATACATGGCTGTAACATGGGTAAACTTTGAAAATAGTGTGCTACGTGAGAGGATCCAGTCATAGAACCATATATTGTATGATTCCATTTATACAATAAATGAAATCTGCAGACTAGGAAAATCCGTAGAAAGAGAAAATAGATTCGTGGTTGCCAGAGGCTGAGGAGGGAGGAGAGAAGGGGAGTGACTTCTGATGGGCACAGTGCTGTTTTGTTTTGGTGATTTAACTTTTTCTAGAATTAGATAATGATGAAGGTCTGTAACTCTGTAAATATGCTAATTAATTAGGTTTCAATTAATCTGTTATAAATATATGCACGGTCAGTTGGACGGGGATAGATTTTGGTATATTGAGACACTGCACGGTGCTGAAATGAAATAACCACAGCTCTGTCAATGGAGAATGGATCTCAAAACAAAAGGGAGCAATGAGGAAAATCATGGGAGGCCGTATGGAAAGTGCAGTCCCAACAGTAGGTGTGTTTATACTGTTTAGAGACGCGAGATGATAAACTTAGAAGAAAAACAGAATGATCAATGCAACTTTAGGATCGCGACTATCTTGGGTCGGAGGAGGAGCGAAACTGGTGGACAGGCATCTAAAATTTCAGCACTGATCCACCCCACACCTGGGTGGTGGCTACACAGGAGTCTGTGTTATGGACATCCTTTCATCTGTCCATAAACATTTTAGAAACATTTTAGAAACTATAAACTGCACCCTTTACTTTAAAAAGAAGTTCTCTCCTCTTTCTTCTGAGCTGCCACAGTACATTAGGTCAAATTCAGGTCCTTCAAATCAGTCTATTTTGTATTGCAAAAGAGAAAAAAAATTTTTTTTTTTTTACTTGCTAGAGGTTCTCCCCTGCCTTTGATGGCACGTTTTCTTCCTGTACATTTTCTCTGTGATTCTTTAAGAGGATGCGACTGGGAAGGTGCTGCTTGTTTGTTTGGTGCCAGAGAGGAGCAGATCTTGCCTGAGCTTTGAAGCATTTGTACAGCAGCCAAGCAGCATCCCAGATACCCCACAAAGAGACCCAGGGGGACAACAGCCCTCCCTATCACCACTCCATTCTTTTTTTTAAAAAAAAAAGGGAGGTTGGCTAACTTGTGAGCTTCCCATACCTCATGGACATCGCAGGCATGTCTGAGGACTCAGGTGAGCATTTTCTGAGCTGTGGAAATGTCAGGGGAGTTCCGTTTCCAAGACTCTGGGCTCTGTAAGCTGTGTCTTCTGAGGAATGTTGCAGACTTCGATTCCAGCCAGAAATAAAATGGAATGTGAGAAATAGAAGAGTTGTCGACAGTCCTATTTTTATTTCCCTGCATCGCAACGAAAAGGTAACCTGTTTGGAGCATTCAGTGTGGAGGAAATGATGTTATCCCAGCACAGGGCCACGCAGGCAGGTTGGGTCTGTCTCCGGGGCCCCCAGACACCGTAAGTCACCCCGGAAACAGATTAATAGAAATCTACAGAATAGTGTGGAGGAAACAAATGTGAAGTCTCATATTTGCTTCTGTCACTTGAAAATGAACAGACGCAGAGAAAATCAAGTTGACTTTATATACTTAGCACCCATCACACTTTTGCATTTGAATTGGGCTTTATTTTCTGCTAATATTTGTTCTTTTGACAAGGAATATTTTCTCATAATATGCAGTGTTATATCACTCAAATTCCAGCATACGTTTCCTTGGTTTTAATGTCTCCATTATGATCACGTTCACTAGATGAATTTCATGGGTGAATAGGTTTTATCGTTTGTAGAACAGCCGTTAATGGAGTCCACAGGAAGAATAATGTTATTTGAATACTATCATCTTCTAGGGTACTCGCTGGGTTGGTTTCCAAATAGATCTCAGGTGGAATATTTTTGTGCTTTCTTTTTCCTGAATTCTAGGGGAAGTATGCTAGATTCTTATGTTGATGTCATGAAAATAGCTGTTTTCTAAATCTGGAAAAGTAAAAATTAAACCAGCAAGGGCAAGAAGTAAACGTGTACAGTGTTGGTTATATTATATTTTTTTCTCTTTTATTTACTATTGGTTAATAGAAGCTTTGAGATTTCTTGGTTGAGGTGATTGTTAAAATCAGAAACAAGAGTATCTGTATTATATAAAATGTTAATATAAAAAAGATAAAGAAAAAGTCGAAGAAAAGGAACATGCACGCATAAAAGGTAGCATATCAGTGCTGATTAGACCTCATTTCAAATAAGTATAGCAAAATCTAATTGATGGATGAGTTTGTTTGGTCCCAGCGTTGACTGTGAGCTGTTTTGAAAAACAAAAAGAAAGCAGTAGGAATATGATGCTAAGAGCATATATGTCATAAAAATTCAGATTTCTGGAGTTTCACTAAAACTTAGTACATTTGGCAAAATTGTGTTTGAATTTCCATGAAGTGTCAGTTAGCTAGAGGTGAGTCGTGGCTGCCTCTTTGAGAGGCTTTCCTCTTGATCTGCTCTAATCCCCACCACTCCCTATTACTCACCAATATTGGAGTCCTCACACTAGCACCATTTCTCATCTCTTTGTGCTTCAAAATAACTCAAGCTCTTTTCTAGTGCATTTTATACCCTTCAGGAACACTTCTTAGTTTCTTCTCTCCCCACCCGTTCCCTACCCTCACAGTCACCACTTGCTTCCCCTAATTAAAAAAAAAAGTATTCCTCCAACCCCAGGTCCTGCCACCAAGGATCAATGGGTTTGTCCTTTGTTTCCATGGGGCAGCGCTTCTCCAACACTGTTCCATCCTGTGGGCTGAGGTCGGGTTCTCAGCCCAGTCTGGGGCAGTTGGAGGGAGGCAAGCATGCACTTATTCAGCCTCAGATATCAAGATTGGACATCATATTTAGTTTGAAAATCAGTTTTCTTGTTAGATGTGAGTTCATCACTATAGGCAATAAGGGATCCCATGAAAACTAACCCTGGTGATCCATTGGCACAGGCGGGCCTGGAGATCTGGAGACCCTGCAGAGCGGGAATCAGCATGAGCCCTGCAGGCACCGTGGGTCACCAGGGACAAAAGAATCGGAAAAGTCTTTAAGAGGTGGAAGCAAGGGGTCTGTAACCACAGAGAACTATAAGAAAGGAATAAATCCTGGACAGGGGTTTGCTGGGAAACAGCATTAGTGAATGTGGCCCTTTCATGCCTGTGACACACACGTGTAACATGGCATTGAGGCTGTACTGGGAGTGACCTGTTTCTGGATGACGTGTGTGTGTGTGTTCGTGCACGCTTATATATGTTGTATACAAATTCACAAACATTACATGTTCCCTTGAGAAAATTTGGACCTCTCTCCAAAAAAAAAAAAAAAAAAAGGCACAAATAAAAGTTGCCCGTACTATCCACCTAGAGCTCAATGTAGTTAATATTTTCTGGGGTTTGTTCTTGTTTTACTTCTATGTCTTCTTCAAATGTTTTTCAGAAGACTAAACAGTATTTTTTTACTTGACAAATACATAATTCACAAGTCCTATAACCTCATGTCTGTGTCACATTGTATGTTTCTCTGTATTTCAGAGAACTGAAATATGTATGCATTTCAGTTGACTGGCTCGCTCCCACTTTTTTCTTTTCCGTTATAAATAATGAAGCAATGGACATTTTTGTGCATTTGTCACGTGCTTATGGGGAGCAGAGAAGAACAGAGCTGTTGTCCTGTGCTCTGGCTTCTAGAAGGCCTGGGTTTTTGGATGCCAGCTCTGCACGACTAGCCTCATGCCCTCTCATCCTGCTTGTCACCTTTGCAAGATGATAGTCATGAGTCCCTACTTCACGGAGCTTTGTGGGGATTAAGTGACGCAATCCCAGTAAAGAATTTAAAACAGAGCAAATGCAATAAACGTTTACCTAAGCAAACGAATGAGCAAACAAATAAACCTGTGTTTGATTTCCGGTTCAAATGACATGCAGTATTTTAAAGCTTTTGATAGACAGACCTACTGCCAAGTTGTCTTCCAGGAACATTTTGCCAATTTCAACATTCACCAGTAATGCATTCAGCTACTCTTTTTACTGTGTTTTCACCAACTCTTAAAAATGTTTCTTAAACGCACATATTTTCAGTGTGGCAGCTTAACAAATGATATTCATGGCTGTTTAAACTTTGATTCCTTTGATCATTACTAAGTTTGAACATTGCCTTTTCTATTCATTAGCTGTTGGTGATTCTTTTGTGGTTGTTTATTCTTGTGAATTGCATATTACTCTGTTTTTGTGAGGATTCAGAAATTAGCTATATATATAAAGAGATTAACATTTTCTGTCTTATAGGGCAGTTTTTTGCCAATTATATGGCATACCTTTCAATTTTTGTAGTGTATTTTGTATAGAAAGTATTTTATTTTTTCTACAATTAAATATGAGGTTAATGGAATCATGATTGCTTTTCTGTTTTTTGTTTTTTTTTTGTGGTACGCGGGCCTCTCACTGCTGTGGCCTCTCCCGTCGCGGAGCACAGGCTCCGGACGGGCAGGCTCAGCGGCCACGGCTCACGGGCCCAGCCGCTCCGCGGCATGTGGGATCTTCCCGGACTGGGGCACGAACCCGTGTCCCCTGCATCGGCAGGCGGACTCTCAACCGCTGCGCCACCAGGGAGGCCTTGCTTTTCTGTTTTTTAAACTTAGGATTTCCTTGAAATGTAGAACATATGTGGACACGTGTAATTCTTTGCAGTTTCATTTTTCACATTACCTGAAACCAAATTAGATATTGATCGTTTTCTCTCATCTTAGTATTGGTATACTAGTATTGGTATTGTTTGGTTTGGTTTATTCATGAAGGTGAGAGGTCAGAACATTTCTCAGCATTCCAAATGGTAATTAATATCCTTAAAAGGTGTTGGGCAATCTCACCTTTTCCCTCTGAATTGATTCACCACTGTTATCATTCTCTAGCTCACTGCATAGTTTCTTTAACGTCTTTAATATTATAATTTTACAATCAATATTTTCTCATCTTAATTTTTAGACTTTTTTTAGCCACTATTATCTATTCAATTCTTCAACATAAGGTTTAAAATATTTTGTCTAATTGAAAAAGAAAAAAATTCTGTTTGCTTTTGATTACAATTCATTAAATTTATAAATCATCACAGTAAAATTTAGAGTACCGTGAATTCCTTCCCAGCAATAGAGGACATAAAACCAACCATTTAATTATTTAGTTTAAACATTAATTTGATAATTATCTTCATATGGAACCTATACATTTCTTATTAAATTGATTTTAAACATTTTACATGTCCATGTCTGCTGTTTATATGATCCTTAATCAGTCATGTTTTTTAACTTCTTTGGCTCATATATAGTAAAACTACTGATCTTTGTTTATCCTTTATGTAACTCAACACATTAGTGGACACTCATTATTTTTATACTTGGAGTTGATCTTATCAGTCTTTCAAGATGGACAATGTCACCAGCAAGAATAATTCGATCTTCTATTTTCTAATAATTATACCATATTGATTTTTTTCTTGTTTTGTTGAATGAGCTAGATTTTCTGAATGTTGTGATGTAATAGTGGTAATAATGGGAATCCTTGTCTTTTCCTTTCATCTCTGAGATTCTCATTCTAATTCCTTCAACTGTGGTCCAAATCACCGAAGCCTGACCTTTGGAGTCAAAGAAGGGCATAACCTGGCTGTGCATCAATATTTAAGTATAAACATATTATTTCAATTTTATTTATGATAATTAGATATAGAAAACAATCTAAATATCAAAAGAGTTTGGTTAAGTTAAATTACTCTGTAGCCATGAGATCACACCACTTACAGTCACTAAAAGTAACTGCTTTAAAGAATATATCTTGGCACGGGAAAGACATAAATGTGTAAGATAAACCGAAGTATCAGGTCACACGAATGTGAGCTGTGCATAGGAACCCCTGGGTTCTAATCCCATCCAGGACCCACGAGCTGAGTGAGCAGAGCAGTCTACCTAAACCTCCATCACCTGTTTCCTCATTTGTTAAATGGGGTCATAATGTACGTCTCTTCTGGGGTTCTCACAGCTACAAGATACTACGTGTCCTCGTGCCTGCCACATAAAAGGTGCTCATTAAGCATTGGCTGATACTGTTATTATCCTACACAGCACCCTCCAGGCCTAAGACTTGAAACACAGTGACTTTTTAACAGAGTGTTTTTCTTATTGGTGGAATTCAGGGCAAATTAAAAATGTTTCTTCATATTTCCTTCAGCATTTTTCACAATACTGGCATGTATTTTTTAATAAAATCAGAAAAATAAATAAAGACAAAGGCAGATAATTCTGGTGAGTTAAGACTCTGTTACGGGACAGGACACAGGAGAAGGATGAGATGGCTTCAAATCCAGAAAGAGGCGCGGAGCTGAGGGACAGAGTGACCAGTGACAAGGGTGTGCGTTAGGGCTCTTCAGAGGAGCACAACCGGTAGGGTGGGGTCATATGTCACATACCTATACGTGATACATATATGCACACACTATGTATAAAATCTCCATGTATACATATGTGTCTCACACATGTACATATATAACCTATATGTATACATGTGTACCTACATATGTACACATAGATAGATAGGTAGGTAGATTTATTACGAAGGATTGGCTCACACAAACATGGAGGCTGACAAGTCCCAGATCTGCCATCTCCAAGTTGGAGATCCAGGAAAGCCGGTGGTGCAGTTCATTCCAAGTTTGAAGATCTGGGAACCAGGGGAGCCAGTGGTGTAACTCCCAGGCCAAGATCCAGAGGGAATGAGATGAGAATTCCTGACTCAAGCAGGAAGGAAAAGGGGAGAATTCCTCCTTCCACCTTTTGTTCTATTCATGACCTCAACACATTGGGTGATGCCCACCCACACTGGGGAGGGAAATCTACTGAGTCCTCCGATTCAGACGCTAATATCTTCCAGAAACACCCACAGAGACACACATAGAAACAATGATGAATCTGGGCACCACACCATGGCCAGTCAGGTAGACACATAAACTTAACCATCACAGGGTGGACCATTTATACAGTGAAGCCGCTCGACCACTGGAGGTGGTATGTGCACCCGGACTGCAAGCTCCCCAACCTGACTCACTTTACCCTGCAGACACTGACGGTGCCCAGAGTGGGGTCCAGCAGTCGGCAGGACCTCAGGACACAGGTGGGGCTGCATATGGTGTGATGAAAGCCCCAACGCTGAATGCAGTGCCCAGGCTGAGCTTGGAGGGCAGAAGTCGAACTCACCTTAAACCCAGATGCTCCTTTGCTGGACCATGCACTGTGTTTGTCACACTGTTAATGTTTTATGTGTGACAGAACGCTCTAGGCTTTTTTGAGAGGTTTTTGTTTGTTTGTTTTGTTTTTTGCATCCTCTACTTATCCTTTTCTCTACTTTGCAGAGTTTTGCAGAACTCTGTGTACTACATGGATATACTAAGTAAATTAGCACATATTCAGTATTTATTCATGTTTGTTCAGATATGGCTGTTTTGGAAACAAAAAGGAAAAGTCGTGATGGATGCCTCAGAAATGCAGTTGGCATCGTTACACTTTATAATTCAGATGTTGTGAAAAACGGGTGGCTACCAACTACAAAACCCAATCAACACATGCAATGTCATATCGCTAAAAATACTTAGTGCTTTCCAAAGTGAAGAGAGCATTTTATTTTATTTTATTTAGCATCTTTATTGGAGTATAATTGCTTTACAATGTTGTGTTCATTTCTTCTGTATAACAGAGTGAATCAGCTATATGTGTATATATATCCCCATATCCCCTCCCTCTTGCGTTTCCCTCCCTCCCACCCTCCCTATCCCACCCCTCTAGGTGGTCACAAAGCACTGAGCTGATCTCCCTGTGCTATGCAGCTGCTTCCCACTAGCTATCGATTTTACATTTGGTAGTGTGTATATGTCAGTGCTACTCTCTCACTTCGTCCCAGCTTACCCTTCCCCCTCCCTGTGTCCTCAAGTCCATTCTCTACATCTGCGTCTTTATTCCTGTCCTGTGCCTAGGTTCTTCAGAGCCACCATATATATATGTTAGCTTATGGTATTGTTTTTCTGTTTCTGACTTCCCTCTGTATGACAGTCTTTAGGTCCATCCACCTCACTACAGATAACTCAATTTTGTTTCTTTCATACGGCTGAGTAATAGTCCATTGTATACATGTGCCACATCTTCTTTATCCATTCATCTGTCGATGGACACTTAGGTTGCTTCCATGTCCTGGCTATTGTAAATAGAGCTGCAGTGAACATTGTGGTATATGACTCTTTTTGAATTATGGTTTTCTCAGGGTATATGCCCAGTAGTGGGATTGCTGGGTCATATGGTAGTTCTATTTGTAGTTTTTTAAGGAACCTCCATACTGTTCTCCATAGTGGCTGTATCAATTTACATTCCCACCAACAGTGCAGGAGGGTTCCCTTTTCTCCACACCCTCTCCAGCATTTATTGTTTGCAGATTTTCTGATGATGGCCATTCTGACCGGTGTGAGGTGATAACCTCATTGTGGTTTTGATTTGCATTTCTCTAATGATTAATGATGTTGAGCATTCTTTCATGTGTTTGTTGGCAGTCTGTATATCTTCTTTGGAGAAATGTCTGTTTAGGTCTTCTGCCCATTTTTGGATTCGGTTGTTTGTTTTTTTGATATTGAGCTGCATGAGCTACTTGTATATTTTGGAGATTAATCCTTTGTCAGTTGCTTCGTTCGCAAATATTTTCTCCCATTCTGAGGGTTGTCTTTTGGTCTTGTTTATGGTTTCCTTTGCTGTGCAAATGCTTTTAAGTTTCATTAGGTCCCATTTGTTTATTTTTGTTTTTATTTCCCTTTCTCTAGGAGGTGGGTCGAAAAGGATCTTGCTGTGATTTATGTCATAGAGTGTTCTGCCTACCTTTTCCTCAAAGAGTTTTATAATGTCTGGCCTTACATTTAGGTCTTTAATCCATTTTGAGTTTATTTTTGTGTATAGCGTTAGGGAGTGTTCTAATTTCATTCTTTGACATGTAGCTGTCCAGTTTTCCCAGCACCACTACTGAAGAGGCTGTCTTTTCTCCATTGTGTACTCTTGCCTCCTTTATCAAAGATAAGGTGACCCTATGTGCATGGGTTTATCTCTGGACTTTCTATCCTGTTCCATTGATGAAGAGAGCATTTTAATTGAAGAAAATTTATTATGCAAAAATAATGGAAAAATGTCTTATTGTCCCAGCATTCAAAGGTAACTACTTGTAATATTTCATAAATTTGTTTTTTTCTAAATTTGTTTTTCCCATTCAAAAATCATCTGTATGTCTGTTTGAGATTTTCAGTAATCACAAACCATCCACAGCCTACAGTGAGGTGTGGGAATGCCATAGTGAATGACTGTGTTGAACAGAGTTTAGGTCATAGAAATTTTGGAAGGTGATAGACTGGTTCAAAGAGAGCTGCCCCACCCCCTATTCCTGAATAGAGTAGTGGTTGGCTAATAGTAACATTTAATAGGTATTTGATGAAGGAATGAATGAATGAACATGAGACTTAAATCAGTAAAAGCAACACATGCTAGGTATGATGGATAATTTGCCAGTGCTGTCCTAAAGAGAGAGACGGCCCTTCAGAAAAAGCTGGCCTTTCTTTAGGTGAAGGCATTCGGGTTTATAAACAGTGCTTGGCTTTCATAACATGCAGGAAAAGAGGGTATAGGAGTAACTTGCGTCTGGCCTTAAATCATGAGACTTCCGTGAGGACACAGAGTTCAGAGGTCTGGCCACCACCTTGGAATGAGGAATGGGAAACGTGGGGAACAAAACACAAAACAGTATCTCAGTAAATCATCCTGCCGGGAGCAGCTCTCCAAGCCAGTTAGGAGTCTAGGCTTGAGACTGTGGGGAACATCACAGCCTCTAAACACGTGAGGCAGCATCATTTCTGGAGCTGGGCAGTTTTGTCAGGTGAAATCCCTGGTCTGCAGAGATTCCAAAGGAGAAAAATGGGCAAAGTTGACAAATGGCTGGTCCATCCTCTGCTGGAAGAGCTGGTCCCTGGGCAGGGAAGATGAGCACACGCAGACAGAGGTCTTCAGGAGGCTGCTGAGGGGGGCTTTGGGGTCCTCAGATCTGGGTCACACTCACTGGCGGGAGATCTTGGACAAGTCCTTTGACTAGTCAGACTTTGGTGTCCCCATCCTTAGGAGGGGACGATTGTGCACTCGTGGCGAGTGAGGATTCCTGGATGACGTGTGGCTTGTCCCCCACACATTGAAGTTGCACAAAGACCAGCCCCCTCTTTCCTTGGAGCTCAGTTGTGTCACTTCCCAGGTGGTGGCCTGCTGAGAGGCAGTCCCTCCGGAGCCTGTGCCTTGTGATTTAAGCATAAACTCTTGCAGAAATTCAAATGGTTTTGCTTTACACGTTCAAAAATACAGGCATGACCTTGAGCAGTGTCTGAGAATTAGGTTTAATTTTACTTAACGTAGATGACGGGGTGGCATTTTGTATATTTGCGAAAGTTGGGGAGAGCCAGACCCACTTCAGACCACCTGCCAATGGTAGCCCCCATTTAAAGAGTTAGGGAAGTTTTTTCTTTTCTTTTTTAAACAGATTTATTGAGGTATAATTGACGTACAAAAAACACTGCACATTTAACGGATACAGTTTAATGAGTTTGGACATATGCATGCCTGCGTGGTCCTCTCATCACAGTCAAGGTAACAAACAGATCCAGAACCTCCAAGTTTTGTGTGCGTGCGTGTGTGTGTGTGTGCGTGCGTGCGTGTGTGTGTGTGCGTGCGCGCGTGTGTGCGTTAAGAATGCTTAACACGAGATGAGTTGAACGAATGTTTAAGCGCACGACGCTGTTGTTAACTTCAGTCCCAGCGGTGTACAGCCGATCTCTAGGGCCTGTTCATCTCGCATAACTAAATCTCCATGCCCATCGAACAACTCCGCATTCCTATGAAGGAAGACCACTCTGGGGCCCACCCCGAGATGTGCCCGCAGTTGGCACCCTAGAGCAAAGCCCGTATCTGGCATCAGCCAGCGCTTAGGTTCAGGAGTCCACAGCAGCCCAGCCCTGTCCTCCTGACACTCCACGCCCTGGAAGCACGGAGACGTCCAGAGCCTTCTAAGATATAGCATGCATCGCTTCTTCCAGGAACAAGCCCGCATCCCTCATTCTTGCAACTGTCTCTATCCACCAAGTTCATCCCGATGCACACTAGGACAGCGGCAGAGAGAGTGGACAGCCTGCTGTCCTCCCGGGAAGCCGCTCTCACTGGAAGAAGACGTGTGATCCCACCTCTCCTTACTGGAGTCAAGACCGCCTGGAGTTCGGGAGATCCCCACACCTGTGGGGAACGGGGTGCTAATCCTTCCCCGTTGGGCCGGGAGCCTGCCTCTCTGCCCAGACGAGGCAACGCTGGGTTGCAGGCAGGGCTGAGCCAGTTGTCAGCATTACAGTTCTCATCCCTGTCATCTTCGTCATCATTGCCCTTGGAGCTGCCACGTATGTGACCGACTCTGCATCAGATACCCTAGTGTGGTGCAAACACTCGGGCTCAACAGCCCATCTCAGGTTCAAGTCCCCCTGTCATCACTTGCTGGCTCTGTGACCTCAGGCGAGGTGCTCACCCTCTTTGTGCATCAGCGCCCTCATCTGCAAAATGGGTGTCACACTACTGGTACTTCACTGGGCTGCTGCGGTGGAATGAGTGGTGCAGAGCCCACAGAGGACAGGAAAGGGCGCGTGCACAAAAAAACAATGGTTTCTATCATCTCATACAATCTGATAACAACCCCATGGAAAAAGGAGTGTTTTTATCCTCAGTTTAAAAGTGCATGTTTAACAGACTTGGTTCTGATGACTGGGGATCCATTTATGAACCAGACTGAAAGCACCTTTGCCCCTGTGGAGTTTTCACTCTAGACTTGGAAGACAACAATAAACAAGAAGGCACATGAATCAGTCACAAAATTTTAGCTCATGGGAGATGCCAGGAAGGAAACCAGGTGGGGCCACTGCTGGGGAATAAATGGGAAGGAAGACCTAGCAGACAGTGCAGGCAGAGAAGGGCCACTTGAGCTGAGACCTGAGTGCAGAGAAAGGAGGTCAACCATTTGAATATCAGGAGGAATTGAACTGCAGGTGACGGGAATGAGCGTGCAAAGGCCCCGAGGCAGGAGGCAGACATCGTCTTCCAGGTAAGGCAAGGCCGTCGTGGCTGGAGCTCAGTGAGCAGTGGCTTCTGCCCTCCTCTGACCGGCTTTGCTCTTGCCAGAGTTTTTAGACATAGTCCTTGATTGTGAAAAAGAGTCTTTCTGTAAGCAAACATTTGGTAATGCCTCCTCTTCATCCTGAAATGAAATCCATAAGTAACACACACTACCTATTACATATATTTTTTTAAGTTCACTATAAAGCCCTACCTGTGGCATAGGGGAGAATAGAGGAGCATAATATTAATAAAATAATTCAATATTTACATGCTCGGGACGATGGAACTAGGACCAAAATGCCCCCACAGACTTCAAAATCATCTCCTGGGGACATCATGGCTGTTGGGAGCCTGTGACCTCACAGCAAAGTGGGAGTGCAGCATGGTGCCTCTGAGCAGTGTGTGTGATAAGCTCCTCCTGTGGCCCCCGGGGAGTGCAGAGGACAGGTGGGAAGTGGCTGGGACCATCTGGAGGTGTTTATTCTCAGTGTCACTCTGAACATGAGTCCTTTCCCGACCCGCACTTGCTGAGTCATCAGCCTCTGCCACTGCCCCTGGAGCCCACCTGTGCCTGTGCCTGGGGTGAGAAGCGGAGGGTCCGGCACCCGCTTCTGGGTCTGAAGACACAGCCCCATCCATTCCAGCTGGGGAGGCGGCAGTCTGTGAAAGCGTGCCCGAGCCGGGGGTCTCCCTGAGGTCTGTAGAGAGGGCCAGGGGAGGTGTGGTCACCAGGACTCAACCTCAGTGACCCCCTCCGAGCTGCCCACGCAGGAGGAGCATCTCCCCGAATCCTCCAGTTCAGGAGCCCCCAACCCCTGGGCCGCAGGCCGCTACTGGTCCTCGGCCTGTTAGGAACCGGGCCGCGCGGCCGGAGGTGAGAGGCTTCATCTGCCGCTCCCCGGCGCTCCCCACCGCTCGCATCGCCGCCTGAACATCCCCTACCCCGTTTGTGGAAAAGTTGTCTTCCACGAAACTGGTCCCTGGCGCCAAAAAGGCTCGGGACCGCTGCTCCAGTTTACCTTCAACTGTTTGGGTCTTTGTTTTTAAACCTCGCCCTGAGCTTGCCTTCTGTTCTCAGTCAATTCGCGCATGTTTATTCAGGTTCCGGTGTCATTTTGTGGATTGTGTTCCACTTAGTAAATGTTTACTGCGCCCTCATTCTGAAAGGATAGGGTAAGCAAGGGTCCCGAGCAAATAAGGAGCTGTCTTCTCACTCCAGGAGGCTGAGGGCTCTCCGGGCAGTTGGGCAGGTGCACACGCTTTACAAGGAAGAGTGGCTGAGAGCAGAGGCTGGGCTGCTTCCCCGGATGGGTGTGCCTGTCAGTGAGCAGAGGTGCCCCACGTCACCCTGGCATGGGGGGACGTCCCCTTAGGTTGGGACTAAGGGAGCTAGTTTTGAATGAAGCAGCCTCATTGTCGTCCACCCCCGCCTCCTTTCTTCCCTCCCTTCCTTCCTTTATGTTTTTCCTTAGACGTAGAGTTGGGTTTATCAGACTCCATCTCATAGCACATCATCTTTATCCATTGTGAAAGTCCCTTCCACCCCGCCCCCCGCCATTGCCCAAGAGCCCCACCTCTATCTGTCTTCTCCCTTTCAGGACTCACTCAGATGTGATAGATGCTTGTCCATAAAATACACATGTAGCCTTATAAAATGCAGAGGGTCGTTGTGATGTGGCATTGTGCTCCAACCCTCGTTCTGTTTCTCGCATCTTTCAATCAACACAACATTTTAAAACCATCTGTGCCCTGCATGCACATCTAGTCTGTTACTTCTAACTGCGTCATAGCCTTGCACGCGTGTATCCACAGCATCACATACCCCAACATACAGAGGCTAGTTTGCTTCCGACCCCCAGTGCCTCAAAGACTGTGCACTGAACACTTCTGGGCATATTTTGGAACAGTCACTTTAAGTCTGGTCCCAGGGCACGGTTCAAGTGGGCAAATGCTACCCTACCTGGAGTGGATGAGCTGGAGGGACTGGGCGTGGATGAAGCTGTTTCCTTCCCAGAACCAGCTGCTGGATACGGAGGAGAAGAGGCTCCATTCCCTTCTCTGTTGACAGGAAAGCCGGAGGAGTCTCAGACAAGGAGGAAGGTGAGAGCAAACTAGGTGCACGTGTGTGGCGTCGGGTGAAGAATTAGAGGACGCCTGTGCGTGGTCCCTGCACACCCACTGTCTGTACTTGAAGGAGTGAGTGAGGGGATCTGAGCAACTCTTCTGGAAGAGGAGAGGCCGAGGGCACAGTCAGCTCGTGAGCTCACCTCCTGGGATAACGACGCTGAGCGGCGCAACTCGCCCTCCCTTTCGAGTGTCCACAGAGGGTCTCACTGTGGGCCACCCTGTGCTTGTCCTCCCGCCTTGGCTGGAAGGGCAGCCGGAAAGAGCAGGACGGGGTCATCGCATGTCCTCTGAGGACGTTTCCTAGGCCCCCATCAAGGGAGCAGTTTCCATGATCGCTAGACAACCTGGAACCTGAGGCTGGGACCAGTTAGCGCCTTGCTGGCTCCACTGAGAAGACTTCAGAAGAGCTATCCTGTTTGCTTTCCAGGCCGTCAGACGCAAAGGTGCCGAGGGCCGCAAGGGACCATTAGGGATGACGGCGCCTGCTGGGATGCTGGAGTGGCAGGGGCTGGGCTGCTGGGCTGATCTCGAGGCAGGAGCAGTGCCTGCAAACCAAGTGGGGCTTGTGCAAGCAGTGTCCCCAGACGCAGGGCAGCCTGGGCTCTGCTGCCTGCCTTTGTCCCAGTGAATTGCTTGGTGAGCCCCTGTCTCTGTGGCTCATGGGCACCAAAAATGCCACCACGTTAGGCCGGGTCTGGTTCCCTGAGGATGAGAGAGGTTGACCCCAGGATCAGTTTCCCCCAAGACTTTCTCGACGTGCTAAGATTCATTAAGGAAACTTTCAGAAAGGAGAACAAGACAATAAGCGGCCCCTGAAAGTGTGTTCTTGCACCTTGCTATGCAGCCACTCTGTGGAGGGGCCGATTCTGTGTGAAGAAGTGAAATTCATTTTTTCATCCATTGAAACACTCCAAGTCACTGTCTCGCGGAGCTTACGTTTAGTGTCGTGAGGGCAGGTAAACACACAACTCAATACACACAGAACAGAATGAGGCCAAGGGGAGAACTGCTGTGAAGGGAAACAAAGGAGCAGAAGCCTGAAGGAGAGAGCGAGACACACACACCTGGGACAAGATTCCTCAGAAAGGGGGACATGCGTGCAAAGGCCGGGAGGTCAGAGACCCACGAGTAGGCCAGTGCGGCAGCTGGAGGAAGGGAGATGCCGCAGGAGGGCCGAGAGATGGTCGGCAGCCAGGTCACTCAGGGTGTGTGGACCACGGCTGGCGGGGGGTTCATTTCTCATCCGGCAAGACGAGCAGCCCCTGGGGGGTCCTGAGAAGAGGGCTGACGTTGGTCTAACTGCTGAGTGGTGAACAGACCAGAACAGGACAGACATCAGAGCATGGGAACAATTCAGGGAATGTCCAGGGGCAGACAATGGCCACTCAGACCAAGGTGGGGAGAAGTGGCTGGATACGGTTGACTTTTGAGAATATGTCATTAAGGGGAGGAAATACATTGTCTTCATTTCTGCAGAATCTGAGCTTTGAGACAAAAAGGAATCCAGTGCTTCTGTAATGTGAAAGGAGAATGCATAGATGACATGGCACGTGGCCCAGATCCTCCCATCAGGACCGAGGCCCTCGTCCCCCCCACCATTGCAGGGCTTGTGGGTGCTTATGGATGCCTCACAGCTCTGTCCCTCTCTGGACACGGCCCCTGCCCACGGCCGCCACCTCGCCCAAGGCCCGCCCCTTCCCAGCAGCCTGGGTCCCGTGTCCCCTTGGGGTTCACCTTCTCCCTGTGCCTATTCCTCGTCCCCTCCTCTCAGGTTGTTCCTGGGACCACTCCCCAGTGAACCCGCTAAGGACAGATCTCCACCTCGCATCCTGTTTTCTGGGGACCCCAACTTCCGGCAGTTATCACCTTTTCAGTGGTTGGACTGCACGTAGAGACCCACTTAATTCTACCTTCTAATGGAAGGTTTGGGGCAGGGGAGACTCTTGTTTCAAAGGGCAAGATCTCAAGGCAGTGAGGGAAAGCACTCATGGATATGAATGACTAATAAGCTCCTAGAGATGAGGTTTACATTGTGAATACAGAGGTAGGTGGAGAAGAACAAGCTATAGAACTTTCCAGAACATGGCAAAATAGGGGCAGATAAATGGGGTGCCTTGTAACAGAGCCGTCCTGAAGTCAGATATTTGGTCACTATGTCTGAATCCTGAAAATCCTAAATGTAATATGGCCAGACGTGTCTCTCCTTCGTCATTCATTTGCTCCTGGAAACACATCCCTCAGCTCATTTTGTAGTGTTCTTCAGAGATTGAAGGGGGAAAAAAAAAAAAAGCATGTCCTCGGTCACCAAACAGTATGGGCAGGGTGACCTCAGTGGAGATTGAGTCCGGGAACGCTCTTTGTTGTCCTGTGAGGAGCTGGGAAGCTCTGGGAGCCTGCTCGGTCCCACAGGCATTTGCACTTGTCAGAGGGAGAAAAGAGCCCAGGCTTGGAAGGCATCTGTTCACAGCGGAGGGAACATCCCCAAGGGCTCCCTGGAGGACCAGGAAGAAGGCTGTGCTCATAGAGATGTTATTTTCCATAACAGAGAAGAGAGAGGGGACAGGATGACAGGTAGACTGAGCACAAGCCAGTAACAAGAGGTGGGTGACCACGGAGAGGGAAGACATCAGAGAACCCAGGATCTGTGACTTAAGACAGGAGTGCTCTGAAACCCGACATCGCCTTCAAGATTCCCGCCCGAGAGCAGGTTAATTCACACCTGTTTCCTCTAAGCAACGATGGACACAGGTGCCAGAACCTTTTGACTGTGGTTTGTCCAGAGGAAGGCACTGCCATCGGCTTTCAGTGGAGAACCCCCCAAGTGTCGTTTGGAAGGCTGGGCGCGTGGGCTCCATAATTAGCAGAAAGGGCCGCAGCCAATTCCAGCGGTTAGAATGAGGCCCGAGGCTGTGGCGATTGATCAGAGGAACCAGCAGCAGGCCTGCTGGAGCAAATTGTACCTGTCAAGGTGTTCTGCAAGAAAGGCGCAGATATGAAGAGAGCTGAGTCAGCAGCAGAGGGCATAGGAGTCTCCTGGGGTCTGGTCCAGGAAGATGTGCTTTAACAAGCTCCCCAGAGGATTCTGGGTCTAGATGAAAGGCCCTTTCCCATCTGTGAGTCCTCACCTCCTTCCAGGAAAAACGAGATTGTTTCGTTCCTCCGTCTCTGCCCGCACCCTGTTACATTTTCCCCCAGCAGTGGATTTTTGCCATAATCTATATACAAGGTACACAACCCCACTGAGAATTTCGCCAACTAATGAAACCTCAAATTCCACTCCAAATCTTCCTTATTTATTTGCTTTCGGAAAGCGGGCCCTAATTGGCCATTAAGAAAGTGTGCCGTAGGTTCCTTTATGGGCCCCCTGGATTTATCCAGCTGGGACCCGAGTCAGAGGGAACGAGAGGCTTTCCCTCAATGTCACAGAATGTTTAACTAACCGTTTCATTTCTTCCCAGACCTAAAGGAACAAACACATTTATTAAAGCATTTTGATCCTTTGGAGACAGATTAATATGAAGTTTGTGTCAGTTTTGTAGGATAAAATGAGTCAATAAAGAGAAATGCACGCTGACAGGAGATCCTCTGAGCCACAGGTGGGACGATGCACATGTGTGTTGTCACGGAGAAACATTGCTTAGGAAGAATAGTCCACAGTGTTGTATTTCTGTTACTGAGTGGATACTCTAAATCTCAGTTTGCACGTGTGTGTTTGTGTGTGTTTGGGGTGAGTCTATTTTTTTTTAACTGAATATAGTGAACACATTTGAATAAGGTTTTGAACTCAAGTGTAGCAATGCCACGAGTTTCTGTTTAGCCTCTGCCATGATTTGGGGGGCCATGTGGTCTCCATCGAAACTGCTCATCTGTCACAGTTATTGTGCCAAAGTGAACACAGACATCACTTAAAACACACGGTGTGGCTGCATTCCAGTAAAACTTTATAAAGTAACAGGAGGAGACCCACTGAAGCCAGGAAAAGCCCCGTATCTGTCCATCCTGAAGGGGCCGTCTGTTTTCATATCTCATTACTAAAGGATTGTCTATTCATTGGCGATGTGTTCTGACCTTGTATTTGGGGGGTAGTTCAACTCTCAGGAACTAATTCAGGAAGTATGTATGTGTATTATACTTGTAGTTGAAGACTCTTCCTGGCAGATGCTCTATTCTAATTTAAATGAGTTCTCCTTTTAGAACAGGAGTTTAACATGGAAATAATGTAGATTGTATTTTGCAAGCAACGCCTTCATATCTAAGAACAGTCATTTGCTTTAAAGACAATTCAGACCCTGACTTCTTTTACTTTAAAATAAAATTAAATTTGAGTAAAGTTTAATTGTGTTGAAATGGAGATTAGCATCATGGTTTAATAATAACTAGGAAAAGGTCTTTCATTTTGACTAGGGAATTCCTGAATTCAGTAAATGACAAAGTTAATTAGACAACAAGGACAAAAGCGTCTGTTTCGTTAATCCTGTAAGCAAAATGAGACTTGATGGGATCACTGGCAGATTGGTGTTTTTGAAGTTCCCAAAAAACACCCCACTTGTGTTCCCAATTTGGGGAAAAAGAAATTCAGAACAAGTGTTACTACAGGAACACCAAATCTCTTTTTTGTTTTGCTAATAATGGATTATTATTCATGCCTCAAAGCCAACATTATTAACCTTTAAAAGTACATGCTTAAAAAGGAATGAGTCCATCTAAAACCAGAAGCAAGATTAGATTCAGGTGATGGTATCTGTGGCTGTCTTCTGATAACCTGTTTCCTTCCTAATTAATTAGCCTCTCAGAACCAGGAGTTGCCAAGCAGGAGGGTGTGTGGGGAAGCTTCTCCAGGAACGTGAGACAAACGAGATGCCAGGCCAGTCATGGCTTTCCTCCTGGGAAGCACAGCTGTTCACAGCCCAGATTTGTGTTTAGACAGGGGAGGAGGAGAGGGAGGGGAAGACAGAGACACGGAGAGATTTCAAACTGGGGAAGCCATTTCCCTTTCTAGTTGAAAAAAAACACATTCTGAACCTTTCCTCCATCTGTGCAGCAGAAAATTATGACAACAAATATTTGCCAATCACAACGTGATTTCACATATTATCATACCATTTAATGATCACACACGCCTCATCAAGTAAGTGCTAATATGCCTAAATTACAGATAAAGAAACTGAGGCTTAGAGAGCTCAGGAGGTTTCCTGGGATCATAAAGGAGATCCTGGAAAATCTGACTTTTTTCGGTCCAAGGTCACTGGGTGCACTTTCATCACCATTGGTTTTGGCCAAGGGTTCCCTGGATTCAGTGTGAGTAGCAGAGACTGATTGTAACCGCTTCAGTAAACGCTGTCTGCCTGCCTGCTCGTTCTCCAGGTAATTGCTTTTGTTGTATCAGCAGCTCATCCGCAGCGGAGGCAGCACACACATCTGTGACTTTCCTTTTCTTCTTGATACCTCACTGTCTCAGGCCACACTGGGGTTCATCAGAAAGAAAGAGGGCCCAGGGTTCTGTACTGAGCCACAGCTGTCATCGTCCCCATGCTGCAGTTCTCACCTGGGCAGTTATCCCTCTGAGCCCTGGATGGATGCCGTTTCTCACAGCAGTTCACCTCCTGACCACACAGGACATCAGTGGGCTCCTCGGCACAAGAGTCACTTGCCAGGTATTGGATAACTGTGTCCTGTTGTAACATTGTACACAGTTGTGTACAGTTACATATATTGTACAACATAAAGGAACATTTACAGGAACACGTTCATTTAGAGATAAACTCATAGAAGAACAGCTCCTGAAAGAAAGCTGAAAGTTTAGCATCAAGCAGACAGAATTTGCCTTTGTAGGGGAATTCAGTGTCTAGCTGAGCCTGAATGGGGGCTGCGAGATTGCCACGTCCCTCGGTTACTCCCGATGGGATCGGTTGGCAAACTAAAAATAGGGTGACAAGCACTGATTCTGGCACCCTGCTCCCCATCTGTTACTCCCAGCTCAAAAGATTTCCAGGCTGAGATCTGACTTCGGTCAGAACCCAGCCCAGGGAAACATGCTGCCTGCCACATCCCGCCATGGGCAAGGCCACCAAGGATGGAGACCTTGGGTTGAAAGATGCGTTGCTAAGGAGACCAGGATGTGGACGCGGCAGATGAGCCCTGAACCCCAAACGCACTTCCTCTGGAACAGACGATTTGCTCTTTCCAGTCTCAGCTTCCCCGTAAATCAGACACAGGCCCTGTGTTAATAATGGGGCAAACTTTGGTTTTGCCACTACGTAAAGACGTTTCCCCCACGACTTTTCTTCCTGCTTGCTACGACAGGACAGCTAAGAAAACAAGATGCCTATTTGGCATTTAATGGTGTGACAACAAAAACACTGGTGATAATTACGTGTTATTCATGTGCACCGTGAACCATTCGCTTTCACCCGTTCTGCCACGCCATCGGGTATTTGCAGCGACCCTCTGAGGAAGGGGCTGTGTGGTTATTATTAGAATGACCGTATGGCCTGGTTTTCCTGCAGTGGTCCCACTTCCGGTTGCATGGCATAATTATACCTCACCGCCTTTCTGTTCTTGAAAGTGTCCCAGCTTGGACAACAGGATGCGTGGTCACCCTAACTTTCAAATCCACACTTTACGAATCTGGAAGTCGAGAGTCGGAGAGGCTAGTTGCCCGGGCGTGCCCAGGGCAAACGGCAGCCTTGGGATCCAAAGTCAGAAGGAAGATTCTGAGCCACTCGGGTCTCCTGAGTCTCACACGATGGCAAGGGGCGTGTCACTGACCACAGCCCTCCTGACCGTTCTGCCACAAGAAGGCTAGTTTATGAGCCGCTGAAGGCAGGCCCCCGGGAGCCCAATGTTAGCATAACAACAACAGTCACATTCTGTTAACATAACAACCACAGTCACATTTGGGGAAACTGAGATCGTCAGCCAAACCCTTGCAGCGCCTGCCTGCTTTTCCTTATTCCTGATGTTCAGGCTCAGGCTTCGGGCTGGAATTGTCAATGGACAGGCTACACCTGCCTGGGCTACCAGCCCAATGGAGAAAGGGGGGGGGGTTGGCGGAAAAGTGCTTTAAAAGCTGTTTCTATATCATAAAAGCAGAAAGTCTTACTTATGGGAAAATCAAATTTTTGATGGACTTCCTTCACCCTAGTTGGCAGGTCTATTGTTTAAATTTTTAAATGATGGATGCGGGAGTGGGGGCAACATATTTTTTCCTGACGCTGTGGATTCCCCAGGCCTTCATGGGACTCGACCTCTGTCTTGAAGACAGAACGTCCTGCCGAGTAGAATTTGGAAGGTTGTGTCTGTGTCAAGGTGAAGTCCACTGGCAAAGGCCCTCTAGCCATCAACAGCCAGCAGATTAGTATGTGTGCATCCACGGTCTGTCTCAGCAGGAGACGTACCTAATGCCTGTGATCAGCAGGACACCTAGTAGATCAGAGGGTGTTTGGAAGGTCTTGGACTGGACCCTCCAGTGAGAAATGCTCTTAGGACAGGACACATAAAATAACGGGGCCCTCAGGGGCGACAGTGCATCTCTGCCCCTGCCTTTGAGTCCGTATGTTTGTGTTCAGAACTGGCCTCTTAACAACATGGGGCTTCCTGCTCTTGACCTGAGTTGCCTAATTCAAGGCCCATCCTTCCAGGAGGTGTCAGGGCCTCCTGTTTCCCAGTTAAAGGTTAGGAGTACCCCGTGGTGACCATGCCAACATGGGTTGGAATTCATCAGATTCTACAGCTTTAAAATTATGTGATTCTGAGAATAGATAGAAATTACAGGGAAAAATCTGTAAAAAATACAAACACATGGAGGCTAAACAATACACTACTAAATAACCAAGAGATCACTGAAGAAATCAAAGAGGAAATCAAAAAATACCTAGAGACAAATGACAATGAAAACACGATGACCCAAAACCTATGGGATGCAGCAAAAGCAGTTCTAAGAGGGAAGTTTATAGCAATACAATCCTACCTCAAGAAACAAGAAAAATCTCAAATAAACAATCTAACCTTACACCTAAAGCAACTAGAGAAAGAAGAACAAAATATCCCCAAAGTTAACAGAAGGAAAGAAATTGTAAAGATCAGATCAGATATAAATGAAAAAGAAATGAAGGAAACGATAGCAAAGATCAATAAAACTAAAGCTGGTTCTTTGAGAAGATAAACAAAATGGATAAACCATTAGCCAGACTCATCAAGAAAAAAAGGGAGAAGACTCAAATCAATAGAATTAGAAATGAAAAAGGAAAAGTAACAACTGACACTACAGAAGTACAAAGGATCATGAGAGATTACTACAAGCAACTCTATGCCAATAAAATGGACAACCTGGAAGAAATGGACACATTCTTAGAAAAGCACAACCTTCTGAGACTGAACCAGGTAGAAATAGAAAATATAAACAGACCAATCACAAACATGGAAATTGAAACTGTGATTAAAAATCTTCCAACAAACAAAAGCCCAGGACTAGATGGCTTCACAGGTGAATTCTATCAAACATTTAGAGAAGAGCTAACACCCATCCTTCTCAAACTCTTCCAAAATATAGCAGAGGGAGGAACACTCCCAAACGCATTCTATGAGTCCACCATCACCCTGATACAAAAACCAGACAGAGATGTCATAAAAAAAGAAAATTACAGGCCAATATCTCTGATGAACATAGATGGAAAAATCCTCAAAAAAATACAAGCAAACAGAATCCAACAGCCCATTAAAAGGATCATACACCATGATCACGTGGGGTTTATCCCAGGAATGCAAGCATTCTTCAATATATGCAAATCAATCAACATGATACACCATAGTAACAAATTGAAGGAGAAAAACCATATGATCATCTCAATAGATGCAGAAAAAGCCTTCGACAAAATTCAACACCCATGTATGATAAAAACCCTCCAGAAAGTAGGCATAGAGGGAACTTACCTCAACATAATAAAGGCCATATATGATAAACCCACAGCCAACATTGTTCTCAGTGGTGAAAAACTGAAACCATTTCCATTAAGATCAGGAACAAGACAAGGTTTCCCACTTTCACCACTATTATTCAACATAGTTTTGGAAGTTTTAGCCACAGCAATCAGAGAAGAAAAAGAAATAAAAGGAATCCAAATTGGAAAAGAAGAAGTAAAACTGTCACTGTTTGCAGATGACATGATACTATACATAGAGAATCCTAAAGATGCTACCAGAAAACTACTAGAGCCAATCAATGAATTTGGTAAAGTAGCAGGACACAAACTTAATGCACAGAAATCTCTTGCACTCCTATACACTAATGATGAAAAGTCTGAAAGAGAAATTAAGGAAACACTCCCATTTACCATTGCAACAAAAAGAATAAAATACCTAGGAATAAACCTCCCTAAGGAGACAAAAGACCTGTATGCAGAAAACGATAAGACACTAATGAAAGAAATTAAAGATGATACAAACAGATGGAGAGATATACCATGTTCTTGGATTGGAAGAATCAACATTGTGAAAATGACTATACTACCCAAAACAATCTACAGATTCAGTGGAATCCCAATCAAACTACTAGTGACATTTTTCACAGAACTAGAACAAAAATTTTCACAATTTGTATGGAAACACAAAAGACCCCGAATAACCAAAGCAATATTGAGAAAGAAAAACAGAGCTGGAGGAGTCAGGCTCCCTGACTTCAGACTCTACTACAAAGCTACAGTAATCAAGACAGTATGGTACTGGCACAGAAACAGAAACATAGATCAATGGAGCAGCATAGAAAGCCCAGAGATAAACCCATGCACATAGGGTCACCTTATCTTTGATAAAGGAGGCAAGAGTATACAGTGGAGAAAAGACAGCCTCTTCAATAAGTGGTGCTGGGAAAACTGGACAGCTACATGTCAGAGAATGAAATTAGAACACTTCCTAACACCATACACAAAAATAAGCTCAAAATGAATTAAAGACCTATATGTAAGGCCAGACACTGTAAAACTCTTAGAGGAAAAGATAGGCAGAACACTGTATGAGATAAATCACAGCAAGTTCCTTTTTGACTCACCTCCTAGAGAAATGGAAATAAAACCAAAAATAAACAGATGGGACCTAATGAAACTTAAAAGCATTTGCATAGCAAAGGAAATCATAAACAAGACGAGAAGACAATGGGAGAAAAGCTCATAATGGGAGAAAATATTTGCAAATGAAGGAAATGACAGAGGATTAACCTCCAAAATATACATGCAGCTCATGCAGCTCAATATCAAAAAAACAAGCAACCCCATCCAAAAGTGGGCAGAAGGCCTAAATAGCCATTTCTCCAAAGAAGATATACAGATTGCCAACAAACACATGAAAGGATGCTCAACATCACTAATCATTAGAGAAATGCAAATCAAAACTACAATGAGGTGTCACCTCACACCAGTCAGAATGGCCATCATCAAAAAATCTGCAAACAGTAAATGCTGGAGAGGGTGTGGAGAAAAGGGAACCCTCTTGCACTGTTGGTGGGAATGTAAATTGATACAGCCACTATGGAGAACAGTATGGAGGTTCCTTAAAAAACTAAAAATACGAGCTACCATACGACCCAGCAGTCCCACTACTGGGCATATACCCTGAGAAAACCAGAATTCAAAAAGAGTGCACAATAGCCAGGGCATGGAAGCTAACTTTAATTTAATCTTTATTTTATTTGTTTATGTAAAAAGCCCATCTGTGAACCCCTGGCTTATTTTCCTTTGAAAATGACTAATTTCATATAAGTGCACAATGAATGCCGATGAGTCTTCATTTGTCACTGGGTGCCTGTGATTGGAACAGTCATTACCCTAATATATCTTGCAGAAGAGCCAACAGGATCATTGATGCTGGTTGCACAGAAGGGAGGCTTTTTCCTGCCACGTCCCTGTCCATCTGGCTTAGTGACCTCCCTCAGACTGCAGGTGTGTCAGCATGATTTACACTCATATTCTGTGTGGTCCTTTGCCAGTAGAATTGACTGGCCGTTAAAGAGGAGGAGAGAATTCTGTAGACATCCATACACATCCATTTCAGGCTATATGGCCCATCAGCTGCTGGTGGTTAAAGTAATACAGAGGCCTAAAACCATTTTGAATATCAATATCCATCCCCAACTTTCAACTGCATTCTAATTTGGCAATGCGTGGTGGTGCTTCTGCCTTTCCAGCCAAATGACATTTGTCACACTCAAGTAGGAACAATTATTAATAATTTTCATTTCATTAGAAGCACTACAATAAAATGTCAACAGTCTTAAAAGTGCATCAGAAGTGTACAAATTAATTTTGATTTTCTGAAGTGGAATTACTTTTGTAAGTACTAGACTGTGTAATCACTTTGGGCATTGTTACTTGTGCAATCAATTATACTTAAATGCACTTATCTGTTTTCAAACATGATTTTCAGAGGTCACCTATTGGTGCTTTTTGCTATTATAATAGGAAGTTGCTATAGTTCATATTGTACATGCAGTAACCAAGGCATGGTTAACGTAGTGATGAGATGAATAGAAATATAATAGTAAAAATTGTCTTAGTAAGAGACCAACCCAACCCACAGAAGACTTTGGGGCTTAGTTTTGATTTAATTCTGGCTGGGGGACTACCTAGTGACTACAAAATGTTTTTACAGTGGAAAAATAAAAGTGGTAGTTCATATCTATTTTAGAATGTGGATGTTGAAAACTTGGTTGCGGATAGCTGACTTTCCAACTTGCTAGCTGTGTACCATTGAGTACATTCCTGCACACCTGTTTACTGTTTACTCACCTATAACACGAAGGGGATGGAGCATCGACTCCCATGAAGCTCTGGGCCTGCTTCCATCATTTCATCTTTACTACACAGCCTGGTGCAGAGTAGATGCGAAATTAATAGTTATTGAAGAAGTAAATGAATAAGCATTGATGACAATTCAGTGATAAAACGTAGAACATGATGATTAGCTGTTAGCTAGTATTGTTAATCATCATGATCAATATAGTATTAATAATGATCATTTCAATCTTAGAAAAACCTATTTTTCCATTTATTTTGACCAGGAAATGGAACCAAACTAAATATAGCCATGGAAAGATTCTACACGTCACTAATAATTACATAAATGCAAGATAAAGCATCAATTGAATACCTTTGTTGCTTACAGTATATCAAAATGAGATCAGTAACATTCAGAGATGGTGGAGTTGTGTAGACACGGGTGCTTTCATATACTGTTGACAGGACTATAAATTGGCTCAACCTTCCTGAAGAGTGATTTGGCTAAATATATCACAATTAAAATGTACACATGTACTTTTGGCATCTAAGTTACAGAAATAACGTTTAAGTAGGCAAAGATATATACACGAATGATTTTTTTGTAGTATTAAATGCATAAAATGGATACACCATGAATGTCCATCAATAAGGTATAGCTAAACAAGTTATGGTTTGCCCAAGAACAAAATTCTATATATACGTTAAGAAGAAGAATCTTTGTGAATTGGCATGTACATTTTTCTAAATTACTGTGCTAAGCGATACAAGCAAGTTGCAATCCAACATGTATCATAAGCTTATATATATTTTTAAAGAATGGACTAGATTGCATAAAACCTCAGAAGAAACTAGAAGGCGAGTTATGATCATGCGTAAAGAATTACTGTCTTTTGGGGAATGGATTGCATGTGTGTGGCCTTGACTTTTATTTATTATTTCACATATTTTAAGTAGTGGTATTATGTGTGGTTTTAATTAATTTGGCATTGCTAAGAAATTTAAATAAATGCATCACATTTATTTAAAAATAGATTTAAGCCTATGAGAACACTCTTCGTAAGTAACCAACTGAATCAATAAAAGAAGGATAACCAGACCCATCTGAATCATCCCCCTGCCTGGTCCATTTGGGCTGTGTTCCCAGGCTTATGCCTTAATTGGCTCCCAGCTGGAATTGATTAGCAAGTGTTCCAGTATAAATGGACGCCTCATGAAAAGGGGTTGGTAGATCCCTATAATTTGTACAAAGAATCATTTACTTAAACTTCAACATTCTCAGGACCTTCCAGTAATATAACTCCGAAAGTAGGACTACTGTCAATACTTTCCAGAAATATGGATAAACTCTCAAAATTATGTCTTTGTCCTCAAAATGATTCCCTTAGCTGTTAGCTAAATTCCTGCCAAAACGTCATTATACGAAAATGGTGAGGTCCTGCCTCCATGGAAATGGAAATAACAACTCCAGCTCTTTGTGAACAGGAACCAAAGTGGTGGTTTCTTGTCTTTGTTAGAATCCATTCCATTTGAGGTCCATGAATGGAGTGTCCGCCTCACTTTTAACATGTTGATTTTTAAGAAAGAATCACATTTTAAAACATTGTATTAGTAAGTAAAGTCATAATTACAAGAAAAATGATGAAATAAATAAAATAAGAAAATAACATAAAATGAAAAAGTAAGACCTATTTAAAAAAAAAAATCTCCTGCTCTAAATAAAATAAAACCTTGCATTGACCTGAGAACTTGGCTAATGAGGCATTTGCCAAGTTGTTTAGTTTTTATGGCTTGCCAAGTGTGTAATTACTTTGCTTGGCACTTTTAGAAAATGTTATTATGAACCCTTCTTCCAAAGAAAATTATGCAACATAATTATTAACTCTAAAATTACACACACATTTATCTGCTAGTATTTGCTTTCACGCTTCAGCTGTCACTTAAACTTCACCCGCTTGAATCACGCACCTGTTCACAATGATGTTTTCAATGTGTTTCTACTAATTTCCCATTATATGGTAGAAAGCCAAACACTGGGAAAAGGAAAGTAACAAAAACTGGGCTTTAATAGAAAATCACTTCCTGTAACATCTGAGACCCTGATAGCCTTCACGCGGAAAGAGGACCATTGAATCCTTGTCACTGTGATCGTGTTATTCACGGCCTCTGTTGTACATTTTCACCCATTTTGAATATTTCAACCAGAAACAACAGCACTTCTGACTCACACACAAAGGCAGGCTGGATCATGTCAGGGTTAGATTCTATTCTTGCTTTCTCTTGAATGTTGCCTCTGAAAAGAAAGAAAAGAATGCCTTTTTTAATGGACAGAAGTGAAAATGTCCAAGGACAAAGTTTTGTGAATAAAACTTCCATTTCAAGGTGGTCTTCACCCAGATTTCATCTTTGAATTTCCTTTATGTGAGACATCTGCTGTCTGCTAACCAGAAGCTCCCCAAGGGCAGGGCTAGATATCATAACTGCCCAACCTCAGCACCTGCTCAAGCTCGGGGGTCCCCCCGATGCTCAGGAATTATTTATTAATAGGCTGTTTTCCTTTTGCTTCAGTTCATCAGTGATCAGAACATGAGAACTATTATGGATTGAATTGTGTCCCCCACTAAATTATATATTGACATCCTAACCCCCAGGACCTCAGAATGTGACTATATTTGGAGATGGGACATTTAAAGAGGTGTTTAAGTTAAATGAGGTCATGTGGATGGGCGCTCATCCAATGTGGCTGATGTCTTTATAGGAAGAGATTAGACACAGACACCTGCTCAGAGGGAAGACATGGGGAGAAGAGACAGCCATCTAAAGGACGAGGAGAGAGGCCTTAGAAGGAACCAGTGCTGTCAACACCACTATCTTGAACTTACAGACTCCAGAAAGGTGAGAAAATAAATTTCTTCTGTTTAAGCCCCCCTGCCCCAGTCTGTGGTCCACTGTTATGGCAGCCCTAGCAAATGCTTAGTAGAGAACTCTTTGTGAGTAGCTATGGAATAACTTGAGCTAATTCCATTGAAGCTTCATTTTGAATTTCAAGACAGAAGAGAAATGGATTCAACAGTGGCAGTGTGGTGGGATCTGTCCGTAGGGAACTGCCGCCCCCCCCCCCCCGCCAGAAGCCCTGGGGAGTCAGGAGTCCGTGGTTCACTGGGTGACCATGTCCAGGGAGACGGGAAAGTGCAGAGTCAGTATATCTGGGTGATCGTGGCTTTCTTTGTAAGAGATTGTACCAGCATTTCCCTGGGCAGCAGTGGACAGCTTTACTGTCATATTTTAATCCATTTGCAGCACGCAGACTTCCCAAATTGTCAGGTTAAAGATCCACTGTAAATTGCTGGAAATGTCATAGTTACGGTGCAGAGGGGAATTCTGAAAATGCACTAACCTATGCACATGGACACTGGCTTCCCAAGACCTGAGGGGCAGCTGTCATCTTCTTGTAAAGTTATCAAGCTCCAGACGTTGGGTTGGTTGCCCTCTTCTTGTAGAAATGTGATAGTGGATCAAACTCCAGGCCATCTTCATGGGTGCCCCAAGTCAAATGAAGGTCTGATGCTGAATACATTGCTGCTTGCAGGGAAACAGCTTTTATTGAAGCTTTACGTGTTGAACTAGGATGTATATCACTCAAATAATTTTTTAAAAACCTGTGTTTAGAACTCTTGAGACACAGTGCTGGATTATTTCCACTTTTACTGGTCCTACACTTCCAAAATTGATTGCTTCTTTTGCTTCTGGTTTAGCAATAGAGATTAATATTTATTTCTCTGGGGAGAGAAAAAGGACACAAATAAGAAAGTTCTGGGCACCTTTTTTTCCCCTATGAGCCCTGAGAGTTTAATCAATATAGACCCACGTGACCATACTCTCTGGTATGTTATCAGGTATTAGTTTGCTTTTTGCTGGACGCCTCCTTAGATGATCCAAGAGAAATCACATGCAAATCTGCATGTTGCATTCTTAGAAAACATTTTTAGGTCCCATTTTAAGGAAAGAGTGAGACATATTTTCACTTTTACACCTTCTGTTCCCAAATGAAAACATTGACTTGAAAGCCAGGCTTGCAAACAGCTTCCCACTTAAACAATAAAAATGCACTGAAATCTTTCCAGTGATACCGAAGTTATGTGTAAGATGCAGAATTCAGGTGTGTATAAGCATATGGAATATATGGAAATTCACCAAGTGAAACCAATGAAGCATATTAGTTTTCAATTCAAAATGATATATTAAAGAAAACTAGCAACAGTTTCTGCTGGAATGTTCACTTAGCCCTCATGGAAATACCAAATTACGCAACAAAGAGATGGTTCTGCTTATTATGTATTGGATATAAGAAAAGAATACAGCCATCTGAGTTGTATTCACAGGGAGACCCCCACCTTTTTGTAGGAAGAAGTGACTCTCCAAATTGAAGGCAAAGTTTATTATCACAGAGTTATTTAGTTCATGTGAAAAATGGAGAATTCAAATAGGGACTCCTAGACCATTAACAACACAGATCCCACAGTGATTACAACTGTAAACCTGGAATGTGCATTTCCCTTTGCCAAATGTATTATTTTTTTTCCTAGTGATTAACAGGAAGAAAAAGGTAAAGTCAGGCACATATTAATTTCCAAATTCAAATAAAGTAGTGTGACACGATACCCGACCAGCCTTACTTTAATTTCCACTTGGTAAAAGGACATCCTCTTAGATTTGTATCTTTTTTTTTTGTGGTACGCGGGCCTCTCACTGTTGTGGCCTCTCCCGTTTCAGAGCACAGGCTCTGGATGCGCAGGCTCAGCGGCCATGGCTCATGGGCGCAGCCGCTCCGCGGCATGTGGGATCTTCCCGGACCGGGGCACGAACCCGTGTCCCCTGCATCGGCAGGCGGACTCTCAACCACTGCGCCACCAGGGAAGCCCTAGATTTGTATCTTACTGTTCTTTTCTATTATGTCTCAGAAGCTTTGCCATGTGGAGAAAAAATCATGCCGCTCACCAGATAGACTTGCTCTAATATAATCTCAGCCCTAATCCCTGGAAACGCCTTGCATTAATGCTTCGTAAAGCTCCTCAGTTTTTACTAAGTCAAACCAGGAGCAGAAAGATACACTGTTCCCTTGAGTCCATATGTATTTACCTTAAAGCCTACTGTCTACGATGGACAATGCATATGTTATATAATGTGCTTGTGACTCCAGGAAAACTTCTTTGTTTAATCAGCGTAATAGCCCGCAAAGTTTATCTGAACAATAAATGGTGTTTTAGGTGCACGAGGAGCATTTGAAGCTACTCTTTCAGAAAAGCCACACTTGCCGAAAGTTTTCTGGTTTCCTGAATCGTGTTGAGATCACAGGGTTTTCAGGTAAGACGCCCAAACTTGCTTTTTACTGGAACTCTTACTTTGGAAGGCACAATTCTAAGCATCACAGATTTGGTGGTAAATTGACGTTTAGACATGGCCACAGTGACTTTTCACGCCATCACAGAGGAGTGTGAGAATATGAGAACCTCTCATGGAAGTGGAGTGAGTGCTTGGGCTTGAAAGCGCTATTTGAACCCAGAGATGGAGAGAAAGTGCTCCAGGGCGGGGCGGAGGGGGCGGGCATGGGTGTGCTATGCTGGGCATCTTGACGTCTGAACTCAGCGTCAGAGGGTCCCTCACCGTGTCCTCCTGGAGGAGACTCCCCATGACATCATCTCTGGACCCAGTGAGTGAGGACCTGTGGGTCATTCAACCTCCAGTGTGGTCCCTTGCTGCCCATTTACGTCTTTGCGCCTCACACCTTCATAGCGTCCTCGGGGGTGCCAAGCGAAACCTTCTCAGGTGGCAGGTCAGCCGTGCACGCACACGAGACCACGGAGTGTGAGTAAAGCGCAGCTTTAAGTTTGCACTGAAGGTATTGAACCTTGCTTATCAGCATATTCCTCCCCACCCCCACCCCCTGCTCAGCCGGAAACAGACTTTCCAGTGAACGCTCCCTTGCTTTCCCTGGTCTGACTAGTTGCCCTCGGCTCAGATCACCCCTTCCGTGTGATATCCAGTTTTTCAGGCTCAGCTCCTTTCCTCTTCATCTCCCCAGATGGAGATGGTGCCGCGGGGGGAGCTGCTGATGGCAGTGTGTAGAGGAGGCTTCTGAGCGGCATGTGGACCCTGGACCACCTCTCGGGCCTTGGTTGGCTTCCGTGGAGGTGCTGCCCCTGGTGCCTGGCCAGGCCACTGTCCAGCTCCTACTGGCCTGTGATCCAGCTCGGGTCCCACTGGCCCTTTTGGGTCTGGCTCATATTCCATCCTTGGCCGAATGGTTCCCCTTGTACCTCTCTGTCATATCATCACTTCTGAACACCTCCTGGGACCCCTGGAGACCCCAGGGGGAAGCTAGGCCCGCCTCTGCCTCATCCTGCCACCCTGAAGGCGTGCCCTGAAAGGGCTGTCCTCCTAGGCGGCCAAGGGGGAGCCAGATTCCCCACACGAGGCAACCTGCTTTGGTGAAACGGCTCTTGGATTCGTATTCCTGATTGCCTGTATTGGAGTCCGGGCCACCTAGGACCTGTGTGAACTTGGCCCAGTTATCTACATTTCTAATGCTTCAGATTCCTCATCTGCAAATTGCGGATGATGAAAATAGTAGCCTCTACCTCTTGTGGTAATACTCTTGCAGTATTTAGAGCAGAGAATACCATGTCGTTAAGCCTCAGTAATGACTGCCGTTACTGCTAATACAACCTGAGTCCACGACGGTAGACGAGGTGGAGGGAGAGAGTCGGTGCTTTATTGCTGGGCCAAGGTGATGCTGAGGACACTTCAGGAATGCACCTCTACGGCTACGTAACGCATGGCTGCTTTCTGTGCGCCAGGTATCAGAGTGGCTTGAGAATGGCTCTAATTTAGCCCAGTTTAACAGACAAACCAGATCAGAGAAATTATGTTACCTGCTCTAGGTAAAGAAATCTCTTTTTTTTTTACATCTTTATTGGAGTATAATTGCTTTACAATGGTGTGTTAGTTTCTGCTTTATAACAAAGTGAACCAGTTATACATACACATACGTCCCCATATCTCTTCCCCCTTGCGTCTCCCTCCCTCCCACTGTCCCTATCTGACCCTTCCAGGCGGTCACAAATCACCGAGCTGATCTCCCTGTGCTATGCGGCTGCTTCCCACTAGCTATCTATTTTACGTTTGGTAGTGTATATATGTCCATGCCACTCTCTCACTTTGTCCCAGCTTACCCTTCCCCCTCCCCGTATCCTCAAGTCCATTCTCTATTAGGTCTGTGTCTTTATTCCCGTCTTGCCCCTAGGTTCTTCATGACCATTTTTTTTTTTTTTTTAGATTCCATATATATGTGTTAGCATACGGTATTTGTTTTCCTCTTTCTGACTTACATCACTCTGTATGACAGACTCTAGGTCCATCCACCTCACTACAAATAACTCAATTTCGTTTCTTTTATGGCTGAGTACCATTGTATATATGTGCCACATCTTTATCCATTCATCTGTCGATGGACACTTAGGTTGCTTCCATGTCCTGGCTATTGTAAATAGAGCTGCAATGAACATTGTGGTACATGACTCGTTTTGAATTATGGTTTTCTTAGGTTATATGGCCAGTAGTGGGATTACTGGGTTGTACGATAGTTCTATTTTTAGTTTTTTAAGGAACCTCCATACTGTTCTCCATGGTGGCTGTATCAATTTACATTCCCACCAACAGTGCAAGAGGGTTCCCCTTTCTCCACACCCTCTCCAGCATTAATTGTTTGCAGATTTTCTGATGATGGCCATTCTGACTGGTGTGAGATGATATCTCATTGTAGTTTTGATTTGCATTTCTCTAATGATTAGTGATGTTGAGCATTCTTTCATGTGTTTGTTGGCAACCTGTATATCTTCTTTGGAGAAATGTCTATTTAGGTCTTCTGCCCATTTTTGGATTGGGTTGTTTGTTTTTTTGATATTGAGCTGCATGAGCTGCTTGTAAATTTTGGAGGTTAATCCTTTGTTAGTTGCTTCATTTGTAAATATTTTCTCCCATTCTGAGGACTGTTTTTTCATCTTATTTATGGTTTCCTTTGCTGTGCAAAAGCTTTTAAGTTTCATTAGGTCCATTTGTTTATTTTTGTTTTTATTTCCATTTCTCTAGGAGATGGGTCAAAAAGGAACTTGCTGTGATTTATATCATAAAGTGTTCTGCCTGTGTTTTCCTCTAAGAGTTTTATAGTGTCTGGCCTTACATATAGGTCTTTAATCCATTTTGAGTTTACTTTTGTGTATGGTATTAGGAAGTGTTCTAATTTCATTCTTTGACATGTAGCTGTCCAGTTTTCCCAGCACCACTTATTGAAGAGGCTGTCTTTTCTCCACTGTATACTCTTGCCTCCTTTATCAAAGATAAGGTGACCCTATGTGCATGGGTTTATCTCTGGGCTTTCTATGCTGCTCCATTGATCTATGTTTCTGTTTTTGTGCCAGTACCATACTGTCTTGATGACTGTAGCTTTGTAGTAGAGTCTGAAGTCAGGGAGCCTGACTCCTCCAGCTCCGTTTTTCTTTCTCAATATTGCTTTGGCTATTCAGGGTCTTTTGTGTTTCCATACAAATTGTGAGTTTTTGTTCTAGTTCTGTGAAAAATGCCAGTGGTAGTTTGATAGGACTTGCATTGAATCTGTAGATTGCTTTGGGTAGTATAGTCGTTTTCACAATGTTGATTCTTCCAATCCAAGAACATGGTATATCTCTCCATCTATTTGTATCATCTTTAATTTCTTTCATCAGTGCCCTATAATTTTCTGCATATAGGTCTTTTGTCTCCTTAGGTAGGTTTATTCCTGGATATTTTATTCTTTTTGTTGCAATGGTAAATGGGAGTGTTTTCTTAATTTCACTTTCATATTTTTCTTTAATAGTGTATAGGAATGCAAGAGATTTCTGTGCATTAATTTTGTATCCTGCTACTTTACCATATTCATTGATTACCTCTAGTAGTTTTCTGGTGGCATCTTTAGGATTCTTTATGAATAGTATCGTGTCATCTGCAAACAGTGACAGTTTTACTTCTTCTTTTCCAATTTGGATTCCTTTTATTTCTTTTTCTTCTCTGATTGCTGTGGCTAAAACTTCCAAAACTATGTTGAATAATAGTAGTGAGAGTGGGCAACCTTGTCTTGTTCCTGATCTTAGTGGAAATGGTTTCAGTTTTTCACCATTGAGGATGACGTTGGCTGTGCGTTTGTCATACATGGCTTTTATTATGTTGAGGAAAGTTCCCTCTATTTCTACTTTCTGGAGGGTTTTTATCATAAATGGGTGTTGAATGTTGTCAAAAGCTTTGTCTGCATCTATTGAGATGATCATTTGGTTTTTCTCCTTCAATTTGTTACTATGGTGTATCACATCAACTGATTTGCGTATATTGAAGAATGCTTGCATTCCTGGGATAAACCCCACGTGATCATGGTGTATGATCCTTTTAATGTGCTGTTGGATTCTGTTTGCTAGTAGTTTGTTGAGGATTTTTGCATCTATGTTCATCAGTGATATTGGCCAGTAATTTTCTTTCTTTCTGACATCTTTAGTTTTGGTATCAGGGTGATGGTGGACTCATAGAATGCGTTTGGGAGTGTTCCTCCCTCTGCTATATTTTGGAAGAGTTTGAGAAGGATAGGTCTTAGCTCTTCTCTAATTGTTTGATAGAATTCGCCTGTGAAGCCATCTAGTCCTGGGCTTTTGTTTGTTGGAAGATTTTTAATCACAGTTTCAACTTCAGTGCTTGTGATTGGTCTGTTCATATTTTGTATTCTCCTGGTTCAATCTCTGAAGGTTGTGCATTTCTAAGAATTTGTCCATTTCTTCCAGGTTGTCCATTTTATTGGCATAAAGTTGCTTGTAGTAATCTCTCGTGATCCTTTGTACTTCTGCAGTGTCAGTTATTACTTCTCTTTTTTCATTTCTAATTCTATTGATTTGAGTCTTCTCCCTTTTTTTCTTGATGAGTATGGCTAATGGTTTATCCATTTTGTTTATCTTCTTAAAGAACCAGCTTTTAGTTTTATTGATCTTTGCTATCATTTCCTTCATTTCTTTTTCATTTTTTTCTGATCTGATCTTTATGATTTGTTTCCTTCTGCTAACTTTGGGGCTTTTTTGTTCTTCTTTCTCTAATTGCTTTAGGTTTAAGGTTAGGTTGTTTATTTGGGATGTTTCTTGTTTCTTAAGGTAGGATTGTATTGCTATAAACTTACTTCTTAGAACTGATTTTGCTACAATCCCATAGGTTTTGGGTCGTTTTGTTTTCTTTGTCATTTGTCTCTAGGTATTTTTTTATTTCCTCTTTGATTTCTTCAGTGATCTCTTGGATATTAAGTAGTGTATTGTTTAGCTTCCATGTGTTTGTATTTTTTAGAGATTTTTTTTCCTGTTATTGGTATCTAGTCTCATGGCGTTGTGGCCGGAAAAGATACTTGATACGATTTCAATTTTCTTACATTTACCAAGGCTTGATTTGTGACCCAAGATATGATCTATCCTGGAGAATGTTCCATGAGCACTTGAGAAGAATGTGTATTCTTTTGTTTTAGGATGGAATGTCCTATAAATATCAGTTAAGTCCATCTTGTTTAGTGTATCCTTTAAAGCTTGTGTTTCCTTATTTTTTTTCATTTTGGATGATCTGTCCATTGGTGAAAGTGGGGTGTTAAAGTCCCCTACTATGAATGTGTTACTGTCAATTTCCCCTTTTATGGCTGTTAGCATTTGCCTTAAGTATTGAGGTGCTCCTATGTTGGGTGCATAAATATTTACAATTGTTATATCTTCTTGGATTGATCCCTTGATCATTATGTAATGTCCTTCTTTGTCTATTGTAATAGTCTTTGTTTTAAAGTCTATTTTATGTGATATGAGAATTGCTACTCCAGCTTTCTTTTGGTTTCCATTTGCGTGGAATATCTTTTTCCATCCCCTCACTTTCAGTCTGTATGTGTCCCTAGGTCTGAAGTGGGTCTCTTGTTGACAGCATATATACGGGTCTTGTTTTGTATCCATTCAGCCAGTCTATGTCTTTTGGTTGGAGCATTTAATCCATTTATATTTAAGGTAATTATCGATAAGTATGTTCCTATTACCATTTTCTTTATTGTTTTGGGTTTGTTATTGTAGGTCTTTTCCTTCTCTTGTGTTTCCTGCCTAGAGAAGTTCCTTTAGCATTTGTTGTAAAGCTGGTTTGGTGGTGCTGAATTCTCTTAGCTTTTGCTTGTCTTTAAAGGTTTTAATTTCTCCGTCAAATCTGAATGAGATCCTTGCTGGGTTGTGTAATCTTGGTTGTAGGCTTTTCTCCTTCGTCACTTTAAATATGTCCTGCCGCTCCCTTCTGCCTTGCAGAGTTTCTGCTGAAATATCAGCTGTTAACCTTATGGGGATTCCCTTGTATGTTACTTGTTTTTCCCTTGCTGCTTTTAATATGTTCTCTTTGTATTTAATTTTTGATAGTTTGATTATTATGTGTCTTGACGTGTTTCTCCTTGGATTTAACCTGTATGGGACTCTCTGTGCTTCCTGGACTTGATTAACTATTTCCTTTCCCATATTAGGGAAGTTTTCAACTATAATCTCTTCAAATATTTTCTCAGTCCCTTTCTTTTTCTCCTCTTCTTCTGGGACCCCTATAATTCGAATGTTGGTACGTTTAATGTTGTCCCAGAGGTCTCTGAGACTGTCCTCAGTTCTTTTCATTCTTTTTTCTTTATTCTGCTCTGCAGTAGTTATTTCCACTATTTTATCTTCCAGGTCACTTATCTGTTCTTCTGCCTCAGTTATTCTACTATTGATCCCTTCTAGAGAATTTTTAGTTTCATTTATTGTGTTGTTCATCACTGTTTGTTTGCTCTTTAGTTCTTCTAGGTCCTTGTTAAACGTTTCTTGTATTTTCTCCATTCTATATCCAAGATTTTGGATCATCTTTACTATCATTATTCTGAATTCTTTTTCAGGTAGATTGCCTATTTCCTCTTCATTTGTTAGGTCTGGTGGGTTTTTACCTTGCTCCTTCGTCTGCTGTTTGTTTTTCTGTCTTCTCATTTTGCTTATCTTACTGTGTTTAGGGTCTCCTTTTCACAGGCTGCAGGTTCCTAATTCCCGTTGTTTTTGGTGTCTGTCTCCAGTGCGTAAGGTCGGTTCAGTGGGTTGTGTAGACTTCCTGGTGGAGGGGACTAGTGCCTGTGTTCTGGTGGATGAGGCTGGATCTTATCTTTCTGGTGGGCAGGTCCACGTCTGGTGGTGTGTTTTGGGGTGTCTGTGGCCTTATTATGATTTTAGGCAGCCTCTGTGCTAATGGGTGGGATTGTGTTCCTGTCTTGCTAGTTGTTTGGCATAGAGTGTCCTGCACATTAGCTTGCTGGTCGTTGAGTGGAGCTGCGTCTTGGCGTTGAGATGGCGATATCTGGGAGATTTTCGCCGTTTGATATTATGTGGAGCTGGGAGGTCTCTTGTGGACCAGTGTCCTGAACTTGGCTCTCCCACCTCAGAGGCACAGCCCCGACGCCTGGCTGGAGCACCAAGAGCCTGTGCTCCACACGGTGAGTGGCAGAGGTGCTGTTAATTTCCTGCGTTGTTCACAAAGAGAGCAGCTTAAATCCTCAGCGGCAGTGGCAGTTGGCGACAGGGAATCTGAATTGCAGAGTGAACATCTGTCTGTGACCATCTGTCTGCAAGCTTGCTGGGGGTCAGTGAAATATAGACCTGACCTGTTGTGTGGTAAAGGGGGCAGGAGGGGAATCTATCTTAATTTTAATTTGTAGTTTGACTTATTGTCTTCAAATTAAGGTGTAACTAATTCAATGCATATGTGTGTACTCAGATATTGAATATACACATATATAGATAGGCATTCAAATTGGCTTTCTGCATTCATTATGCTGATGTGTTGAATATAGATGGGATTTAAAAAATAGCTGTATTTCCAGGAAATAATAAGGTAAAACCTGCCATGTTAAAAGGACAACATGATGTTGGCATCTGTATTATTTCTCTCTTGCCCCCAAACTTAGAAGTTTAAAACGGCAAACGTTTATTATCTCCCCTGGTTTCTGAAAGTCAGGAATCCAAGAGCAGTTTAGCTAGTGGATTCTGGCTAAGGGTCTCCCAGGAGGTTGCATCCCAGCTGTCAGTGGGGCTGCATCTGCCGAAGGCTTGAGTATGGCTACAGAACCCGCCTCCAAGGTGGCGCCCTCACCTGGGTGTGGGCGGGAGGCCTGGGTTCCTCACCACCTGGGCTCTGCACAGGGCTGCCTGAGAGCCTCCTGGGATGGCAGCTGACGCCCCCTAGAGACTGATCGGTAAAATACACAGCAAGCAAGAAGCCACCGTTTATCACCTGGTCCCCACCATCACTTCTGTTTTATTCGTTAGAAGTGCATCAGTAAGTCCAGCCATTCTCAAAGGGAGGAGAATCAGGCTTCACCTTTTCAAGAGAGGATTATCAAAGGATCTGTGAATGTTTCAAAACCACCACCGCATCCCTTCATACTGCTTTAAACCCTGGTACCCCACTGTGCACCAGGAGAGCCCTGTGGTTTGCCTGTGGCTTCTTCGGGGGTGCTTTGGTTGTGCTTCAGGCGGCGTGCATCAAGCATGCACATTGTTGCCTGGAGGCACCACAGATGGGGCACACAGCTGGTCCGCTGCTGGGGCAGAGGCATCTGGCTTCCCCCATCTAGGCAAGGACCCAAAAGCAACATATTTCTAGGTTGTAAGTGCTGCGAAGGTGATTTTGCTCCAAATGTGTACTCGGCACCTCAAACAGGTTTTAGCACATAGTAATTGCTCAGTAAATAATAGTCTATTGAATGAATGAATGAACAAATGAGTGCATGAATCAATGACCATGCCTATTGACATGCAAAGAACTGCATGTCAGTTTCAAAGAAGGAAGAGCCTCTGAAGGGGAAGGAAGGCTTAAGCACAAAAAATCCAAAACAGAGTGTGTGTGTGTGTGTGTGTGTGTGTGTGTGTGTTTTCAGACATTTATACAGATTATAGCTAAGAAAATAGGGAGAAGTCTATGCAGACATTGTCAGCTTCAATCACATATCCCTGAACTTGTAGCTAAAAGATAATAAAATCCAGCATCTCTGTTAGCAGTCAGAGTTGTTAATTCACAGGCAGGCACTCTGGATGGATTCTGGATGAGAAGCTGCATTTTCAGGAGCACAGCAGGAAAATCATCACTTAGCGTAGTTGAGAATAGCTATCCGTGATTAGCATCCCTGTGTTTGATGTGGTAGCTTTTGTGCTACACGCAGCGTGGGGTGAAGTAGCCGACTCTCTAGACGAGTCTCAATGCACTGAAACAAGCGTGTATGCGGGGCACAGTGAGCACGGCCAGGCGTTGAGGGCAGATACAAGAGGCTTCTTCACCTGGGAAAGAAGAGGGCTGTGCTGCTGGCCAGGACTCCACACCCAGGTCAGAACGCATCCATCGGGGGATCGAACGGTCCTGGGAAGGAGAATGTGGACAGAGCACATTTCATACCCAGGCTTAGCCTCATGTCTGTGAACAGATGGACATTTAGATCATTTTTCTAGCCTGAGATGATTCCCTGCATGGAGCCAAGATGCGCAGTTGAAAAGTGAGAAGTGGAGCCTCTCAACGTGAGAATTGGCATCCGTGGACTGGAACTGTGGGTAATTGGTACTTGGCTGAAGCGTTGACTTTCGGCTGGAGTGTTCAGTGCGGTACCACGAGGGTGTCTCGTGAGCCGGCCTTGCTCCAGGGTGTGTAGCCCTGGGGACTCAACACGTCAATCAAAGTCTCTGCCATCGGGGGGGTTTCTCTTAAAAGATACTGCGGTTGGTGCTGCAATTTCATCTAAAAATGAAGCAACAAGAATCTCTCTCTCCATGTGCACACCTCACATCTTTTGGAGTGTAAGTGGGTGGGCATGTGGATCTGTGTGTAGAGTCCCAGCCTCTCAGAGCTGATAGTAACCTCTCTGTAGGATTAGGGACTGTGGACAGTCTGTTGACGCTTTCCTCAGAGCACAAATGTGGTAAATTATCCTCAGAGAAGACAGGCTGGGTTCCCCGGGGACGGATTATTAAAGAGGAGAGTAGGCATCCGTGACTCACTGGCAGTTGGGCGTATGAATTGTTGCTAAGCTTTGCTCAGCGCTGATCGTTTATCAGAAAACAAACCCACATGGCTTCTTAAATTGCCTCGTAATCATCCATAAATGGTTTTTTAAATTATTCCATTTCATAAGCGCAGTCAACTTGGTTGCCTCTAAAAATACATATACCACAGAAATTTATTTGGACAATTGACAGTTTCTCTCAAGCTTGTTCCATTTTAATATTTACTGTGATCTGTAACCAGGTTATAAATAATTATATTCCCGGTAAATTTATTTGCCTCAGTGAAATACAAAATTTAGCTTAAATATCTGGAATCTGTGATTGCTTTTAGGATATAAATATTCTCTCTGCTGTGAAATAGGTATGAATCATCAGGTACCAGTGGAAAACATTACACAGTCGTTATGCACCCTCCAAAGGTGACTGATGACTGCTTATCACAGTTTCTTCAGAGAGGTATTAGGCATCAAATGATTCATCAGTCATATTTCAGGAATCTGTTTGACTAACGGGTAGAATTATCTGAGCATCCTTTCACACTTATATCGCTTCCAGTAAAAACCACTCCTGTCTCTTCTGCGTGCACTTAATGAAGTCTGCGATCTTGCTGGCCTACGACATTTGACGTGCTCAAATGAAAGCAAATAACAAAGATGCTAGATGACAGTCCATGTTCTTAATGAAAAGATTTATTGTTCAACACTGTGCGTGGCATTTCTTCACTCTCTTATAAATAGTTTACAAATTTTGAGAGCATCAAACTTAAAATACCAATTAGCTAAATTAACTCAGATAATTGAAGAACAGTATCCTTAGAGTTCTGGGTGTTTAATTTTTATTTTTGATCGTCATTGGATTTGAATTTTCTAAAGTTAAGCACTGTAGAGAAATCTATATCTGCAGGGCACGTTTAGCCTTCTAAGTAACTTCTTTAGAATGGCCCAAACTTGGTTGCGCTAAAAGTATCAGAAAAATTAATTATTAAGAACTTATCACTTAATATAAATAGTAAAAGAGTTTTGGAAGCTGCCTCTCTCCTTTTCTTCTCCTTCCATTTCTGTGGTCACTGACGTTCCCTCTGCTGGAAGCACTTTTCCCCACATAACCACCTAACGCACTCCCTCATCTTCCCCAAGTACTTGCAGAGATTTTCACCTTTCAATGTGCTCTGCAGACACCATGCTATTTAAAATGGTAACACGCCCTCCCTACCCGCTCCCCAGCCCTCCTGCTTCCCCTTGCCCTGATTTACGTTTTTCATGGGCCTTATCACTTTCCGACATGTCGTGTTAGTGTTGACTGGCCGTCTTCTCCCACAGGCAGGGAAGCTCCACGTGGCTGTTGTTTTGGTCACCACGGGCCCCCCCTAACCCCTAAGATGGTGCTTCTCCCCTTCTGGGCACTCAGTTAATGCCAGCAACCTGGGGTGACCTTTACCTGCCAGTTCATCCAAGCACCTGGCCAGCTGTCTAGAACATCCACCTTTAGCGTAGTGATGCTTACGTCTCTGGACCACGTGGATGTCTTACAAACATTTCTGGATTGAGAACCAAAACGTGAAAGCTGAGTATCTGGTGAGGATTCATCCACTTCTGCATTCTCCATTCCTTGGAGTGTACAGCTGTCTCAAAAATACTGCTACTAACCTTTCTGTAAACAGATTCCTACCCAACACCAGAAGCTATTTAATTACACTAAAACATTAGATGTGGGCTTCCCTGGTGGCGCAGTGGTTGAGAGTCCGCCTGCCGATGCAGGGGACGCGGGTTTGTGCCCCGGTCCAGGAGGATCCCACATGCCGCAGAGCGGCTGGGCCCGTGAGCCATGGCCGCTGAGCCTGTGCGTCCGGAACCTGTGCGTCCGGAACCTGTGCTCCACAGCGGGAGAGGCCACAACAGTGAGAGGCCCGCGTACAGCAAAAAAAAAAAAAAAAAAAAAATTAGATGTGAGTCTAATTAGATGTGATTTTATATTTTAGGTTATAAAAATGGAACTTTGGCACAATACTCAGACCTCTCACAAAGGGGAACATTCTTCCCTCTTGTTATTGTAGGCAGATCTGGATCTAGAACTAGTCACTTTCAGGTTGTTCTCATGGCCCTGAAATAAGATTGTCCTTTCCATGCCTGTTTCTGTCATGTGCATCCAGAGAAAAACGTTTCCCCTCAGTTCCTTTCTTCTTCCTGCATTTTGATCCGTAGTCTAACCTCTTAAAATGTATGAATTAACGTTGGGATATATACTTAACAGAAAGGCAAGATAAACTCCGCATAAGATGGCTACCTTTAGAAATATTTAAAATACGTTATTATAGAACATTCTACTTTATGGGGATTTTTCCACTTATAGATAAATTGGTCTATTTGAGGAAGCTAAAATCATGATTTTGCTTTCCCACAAAACTCTCTAATCCTGGCGTGACCAGGATGACCTGTAAAGATAATATCCTAAATCTACCTTAAACTTCTTCCATTTCGGTTTAATTCTGATTCCTTTTCCTGCAAGGCAGCATTTGCAGTCTCTAGGAGAAAAAAGTCACGTGGGTTTAAAAATGCTGAGGCAGGCCAGGGTGACCCGTTTGTACATCCTCACCCAGCTCATCTTTCCAGAGGATGTCTCAGGGGTCCCTTGGGGTCTGGACTGGTGGATCCTGGTGTCTGGTGACATGGAGTAAGTCTGCAGTGGAGGGGGAGGTGCCTGATGGGACCTCACTGCCCTAACCTTGTGGTTGCTTCCGAGAGCCTCCTGGTCTGGGCTTGATTTTGGCCACACTTTCGCTCTTTTTGTCTCTGAGACATCAACAGGCGTTAGTCAACAAGTAAATGGTGCTAATTAGCGCCAGACACACCTCTACACACTCTGCAAGATGACCTCACTGAAGACCACACGACACCCCGCCATGGGGTAGGTATTGCTGTGATGCCCATTTTATAGAGGAGTAGATGGAGGCGAAGGCAAGCTTGATGTCTGGTAGCAACAGGGTTAATTAGGGTCTTGTGGGAAAGCAAAATCATCTAGCCCTGATCACCGCCCCAAGTGCTCTCTCCAAAGCCATCTCACTGTTAGGGCTTCAACATACGAGTTTGGGAGGGACGCAGACGTTTAGTCCATAACACAGGCCTCCCAGTCTTAGCACTGCTGACATTTGGGGCCAGATAATTCTCTGCAGTAGGGGCTGTCCTGGGCATTGGAGAATGTTTAGCAGCTTCCCTGGCCTCCACCCTCAAGATGCCAGTAGCTTCCCTCCAGCTATGATACCAAAATGTCTCAGACAGGGACAAATCTCCTCTTGGAGGTAGACTTACTGCCACTTGTGAATCACTGGGCCAACCCACCTCTGAAGCTTGGGCTCTGAGCTCCGATGCCATCCAAGGTCACCTTGAAGATGATCCCATGGCTCCGGTTTTAGTGGCAGGGGTTGAACAAAATGTCTTTAAACTACCCTCTAGCCCTGACATCCACAAGCCTCTAATCAAGAAGTCTATGACCTTGTAGGGGCTCCCCTGGCGGTCCAAATGGTTAAGAATCCACACTTCCACTGCAGGGGGGACACGGGTTCGACCCCTGGTCAGGGAGCTAAGATCCCGCATGCCTTGGCGCGGGCATTAAAAAAAGTTTACGACCTTGTAGAAGAGGCAAGGCATATGCAGAATTAACCTTCAGCATCTTAGTGCTTTGTTTTGATTTTTTTCCCTCCTGAATTGAGAAAGTTGAAGGTACTCTGTGTCTTGGAGAAGCAAGGGCACACTTTCAAACGGCCAGTTACCTCTGGCTTTCTTGAATACAGCCCATGAAAGATCTTAGCCAGCTCCACGCCCAACTCCTTGGGGCAGCCTTTTCCTTGTAGGGCTTACAGGACCCTTCGGTCCTGAGCAGGAGTAGGTGATGGCTTCCTAGGAAGGAAGGCCTTTGCACAGGGGCCTCTTCTGGCAGCCACACCTGTGTGCTCAGTAGAGGGACCGCTTGCTGCCTCTCACTGATGCTCTGAGGTGCTCTGAGACCACCTCCCTATTCAGAAGATGGAACCAAATACGTGAGGATTAAGTACTTCGGTGAACCTGAAATTACAATATATTTTTTAACGTAAGTGACCATGTGTTTTAAATCTATCCAGGATTACCCCGTATTCAACACTCTAAGCACCCGGGCTGCTGTAATAAACATTGTCTAATTATGCATTCTTGGGAGTGCACTTTATGTTGGGTTTTCGAGTTGGAATCTGGATCCAACTGAAGTTATCTACACAGTGCAGTTTTTGTGTATAATAAAGTAGGTATTCAAAATAGTAAGTCTTTTTTGAGTAACTCCACTTTGGGGTCTCCTTGTAGCTTCTCTCTAGAAAGGAATGCAGTTGAGAGCAGTGCTTGCCAGAGTTTAGAGTGGCCTCTCTACCTTTGACATTCTGGTTGCGTTCAAGTACGTGTTTGGTTGGTACAGGGTAGCAGTGCAGTTTGCAGTCCTGGGTTTTCTTAAATTCAGCTTTTTCTCCATGTTCGGTGATATTATTGGAGGTTTCATCATGACCCAGATTCTTGCAGTTTTGATTTTAAACACGGAAGCAGTGCATTTACATCACTCGAGTAAAGGGTCTGGTCCTTCCTGATTTCTGCTTCAAACTAATGCAGCGTGGAGGTAGGTGGCCCCCAGGTGATAGCAATAGAAGTGACACTTTTGGCGGAGGCAGTAGGATAACCTGATGTCTTACTGGTTCCCACTCTCTTGGGAGATTTCTTAGCTCCACCTCAGGCTGGGCATTGCAACATTTTGAGCCCAGCTCATAAAATGAATATTTTGATAACTTTTTTTTACCCTTTCCATGACAGCATTTTAATGGCCCCCTTCCAACTTCCTAACAATGCATCTCCTTCCGGGAGCATCCAGAGGGGGATGGGAGAGGCAGCCTGTTGAGCTCAATTCCAAGGTCTGATTCCCTGCCCACCCTACCCTGCCACCTCCTGCTCTTGAAATTTAGACACATGGACTCTTAACGCCTATTCTGTACCCTGTGAGAGTTTAAAACCCTCCCAGGATTTCTGCAAATGCCCCAGGGCTCACATTCCCATAGTCATGTGGAGATCGGGTCCCTCACTTCCTTGGGGGGGGGCGGCGGTAAGTTGCTTTAACATTCTGCATGGGTGTTTCTTTAAACTTCTGACCCAGAAGCCCAAGCCAGCCCCTTTCTCTGTTTCTCACCCTCCCCCGCAAAAGAAGCCGCTTGAGCTTTGTGTCTCTGTCAGTGTTTGTAGGGACTGAGACACGGCAGGGCTCAAACTGTAGGATCACACACTCGGTTTTCTTACGCAGCGGGTTAATCCGGATTCCTCCCCCAATTTAGCTCCGGGCTGCTCTTGGCACAGGCAAGCCCATCACAGAGCTCAGAGCATAATGGCTTTTTCCTTTGAGAAGGGAGGCTACCAAGACGATGGGGAACGCACCTTCCCTTGCGGGCCCCAATCTCCTATCCTCCCTATGGGTTCTCAGCGTATAGGACCCACTGTGTCCTCACAGGAGCATCAGAGCTCTTTCACATGTCACAGGAGCTGTTCAGAAAATGACCTTGCCCAACAGGAACCAAGGACAGTTCTTGAACTTATCACCAGGGACAGCTCTCACGCCCCACCCCCACGCTCAGCCACAGAAACAAGAAAGGTTCCCACATTATATACAATTTGCATATTAAACAGGGAAATATCAAAGGCAAAAATGTTCTAAGGCCAAAGGCAATGCTGTTTGCTTCACATACAGCTGTACCTTGTTTTATTGTGCTTCTCAGATACTGTGTTTCTTTACAAATTGAAGGTTGTGGAAACCCTCCCTGTGTTGTCAGATGATGGTTATAGCATTTTTTAGCAATATAGTTTTTTTTAGTGAAGGCATGTACATTGCTCTTTTTAGACATAGTGCTATCGCACACTTAATAGACTACAGTCTAGTGTAAACATAACTTTTATGTGCACTGGGAAACCAAACACATTGTGGGCCTCACTTTCTCGTGATCCTCACTTCATTGCGGTGGTCTGGAACCAAACCGGCAGTCACTCTGAGGTGCGCCTGTATAAGGAAACGCGGGGTATTACAAGATTGTCGTGGTCCTGAAGTTGATGATGAAAGCAGAGCAATGTGGACCAGGTTAAGTTTTAACTTTCAGCCAACCTTGGGCCAGGTGCTGGGATTTTCCCCCCAGCTCCATGCCCTGAACCCCATAAAGGTCCCAACATCACCAGGTTACTCCTCTGGGATGGTGAACCCTTTCCCAGTGTGGAACTCTTAGGTTGATGTTTGTGATTCATGAAAGAAATCATGAATAAATATATTTGGTAAATTATGCCCTAAGTGAAGTTATATAACTTTTTTAAAGAGCAGGGTTGCGTGGAGTCTTCAGCATAACAATTGCAGTTGGATTATTCCAGGGAAGTGTGAATATGCATATCTCAAATGTTTTACAAAGAAAATCCTTTTTTTTGTAGGGGGGCGGGGGTGATGTCTATCACTAACGACCAGAGTTGTAAGGGCACACTTGTGGAGATGCTGGGTTTGGGAAGAAGCACATGCTCTTGGAGGTGAGACTCTGGCTTCTCCAAAATGAGGGAGAGGACTTGGTTTAATCGTGTCCATCTGGCTCCCATCCACCCAGCAGGTGCCCACACACCCACTCTCTGCATCTTGGCTCTGGACGTCGTTTCTCGTCCCCCCGCCCTTGTGTCTGCTCCATTCCAGGTCTTTCCTCCTATGGCCCTAACCATCCATCACCTGTCTCAGCCTTGGCCCCCCTTCTCTCCCTGGTCCTTGCTCCTTCTAAAGGCCTCAGGCTTGCATTCTCCAAGGCCCTTCGCTCTGCTCCAGCCCCACACATCCTCATGTGGGGTGTGGGTTAGAGGAGTTCCTGCGAAGAGAACAGACATTCTCAGCAAGGGGGGCAACTGCATCATTCTGCCTCCTTGATAAGCAAAGGTTCAGCAATGAGAAGATGTTCTGTGGAGGAAAGAATCTTGGGCATTCGCTGGACTCCCCGCTGTCAGTCTGGAATCCCCTTCTTAGTGCCGATAGGAACATAGGTGTGGTGCCCGCAGGTCTGTGTTCATTCGAGTGTCAGCCCTGCCAGGCACTGAGAGTCCGAGAGAGTCTCTTTCAGAAGAGAGGTTAAATGACTCACCCAAAGACTCAACACTTCTGGGAATTAGTGAAGAGTCTGAGCAAATCTGTGAGTCTTATAATCACATGTAACATTCTTAATCTTGGTGTCGGGCACACAGGAAAGAGGAATACAGATTATCTGACACTATTATCATTATCAGTGTTGCTATCATCATCCTCGATTGATTCCAGCACTGTAACGCAGAGGACCATCCAGAATCCCAGAGCCTCCACCCTCAGGGCCCCCGCTCCCTGGTCCAGGCAGTGGAAGGGAATGGACTCCTTCCCTTGGCATCAGAACCTGCCTCTCCCTGGGCGCCTCTTGAAGGGAGCTGCATGTCTCCAGATTAAACGCGCACAGGTTTATTTGGTGGTCATCTTTGCTGGGTTTGCTCTGCAAGAGCATGATTGCTCCTAATTAACATACCAACACACGAATCACTTCCGGAGTCCTAGCCGTACACACTGCCCAGCTGCTGGTCGTTTCTTGCAGAAGACAATCAGGGAAAATATAACAAGCCTGCAGCTCTCGCCCCAGCTCAATGCTTCCCTGCCACCGCCCCCGTCTCCCCTGCTGTTCCCGGGAACATGACAGGCGCTGTGGGATGAGGAGGTGTCAGCTGAGAGCAGGCTGGGGGCTGAGGGAATGACTTGGTCTTTCTGATGACAAGTGTTCTCAGCTAGGTTGCAGGACTCTAATGGGGGTAGGAGGAAGACTTTACAAGACCATTCTGTCTTGAGGACAGAATTGAGTCTTGTTTAACTGAGGAAGCATTTCGAGGTGTCGAAATCAGAGCATGGGCTCAAGTCTCTCGGTCTCTTCCTAAGGACATAAACCAAGTCCTTATCTTGGCCCGTGAAGCACATCTCCACGGGCATCAGACCCAACCGGCACAGCAGGGCTTCCCAAGTCACAAACAGGCTCACGGAGGGGGTTTGGGGGAAGGATGCCTTAACACTGAGCAAGGTGTTCCCCAAGGCAGTTGTATGTCCACCTTGCATCTCAAAATGTGTGTCTGTGTGTTTGATGACAATTAGAAAAAGAAGATGCGTTTGGATGCCCACTCTTAACATTTAAAAATTCCTCAAGGCCTCTAGTATCACGAGAGACACATTTCTAGCCAAAATCTCATTTAGTTGCAACCACAATCCAAGCACACACTCCTGTATTGATCGTCACAAACAATTAAGTTTGTGGAGAAGATCACAAGGCAGGCGGCACGATGGTTTTTCCTGTGTCAGATTCTGTCCAGCGTTCACCCGTTTGCTAATCCTACACACATGCATTGCCACCCCTAGATTCCCACCAGGTTATCCCTTAGGTAAGTCAGTTCTCAACACATTCAACCCATGGAGACTTGTCCATGTATAAATGACTATAGATATGTCAGAACGATGATGAGAAACGCATCTGGTGAATTTGGGTGGTATCTTGGTTACCTGCAACTAATGAATCAAAAATCCTCTTGTAACTTTTAAACTATGTGTGTATTGGCCAGTGTATTTTGATTTCTTGTAGACATTGTGTGTTCTATCAGAAGATAAAGGAGACTTGACTTCACGATTCCTGTTGCTGTAAACTCTAAGAGGTCCTGAACCATATGTGGTTTTGTTCCTTATCGAGTCTCCGGCACTTACAACAGTGGTTAGTGCATAGCGGGTGACCAACGTAGATCAGTTAATCAAATGTTATTTCATGAATGCATGGAGAGGTGGATGGATGTGGCCGTACAGGGGCTTTGAGACAGATGTTGGGTTTTAGTAACTTACACGGCGTCTTTCATCCATCTTTATTGAACACCAAGAGTTTTGGAACACAGGCACCGGGCACCTGCTGGACCTTAGCTAGAGACGACCACATCTGCCATGTTTGATTTAAGCATATCTCAATGAGTGACTTCTTTCTTCTGGTCTCAACCCTGAATACACACTGGGGTCACCCAGGGAACTTTTGAGACGCTCTATAAATACCCTAAGCCCCTTCGATTGTATACTTTAAGCAGGTTAGCTTTATGAGATGTAAATTATATCTCGGAAGAGCTGTTACAGAATAGTGGATCCCTCACCCCGAGGTTCAAGTTCAGCTGGCCTGGAGCGTAGCTGGTAGAATCTCCCTGCGTGATTCTGATATGTGGCTAAGGTTGAGAGTTACTGGTTTCCAATCTCTCCAGGACTCTGTGACAAATCAATTTCTGCAGACATCTGGGAATCCCGGGCCAACTGTGGAGACCATTGATTATTCTATTTGCATAGACCTGGCTACCCAGGGACCCACATCAAATGTCACGTACTGTCAATAATGTCTTAACTCCACTGTTCCTAAACCTGACCGAGCATCTTACGAAACGGAGATTTTGTAGAAGACAGCTCCCCCTGGCCTACCTGCCGACTTCCTGAATCACCATGCCCTGAGGCAGGGCTTGGAAATCCGAATCTCTAAGACCTCCTGCCCGGAGCCCGAGACCCCTGATCGACATTCATAGGGCTGCCACATGCATGTTGAACAGGTGCCCAGGACCCCAGCTAAACAGCATATTTTCCCAGAAGGGTCGTGTGTGACCCCTTGTTGGAAACTGTTTGCGCTCACAGCCACCAGGCTGTTGAAACAAATGGCACTTAGTTTACTTAAAGGGACAGGGATGTTTGTATGAGGCCATCCAGAGAGAGAGGCTGGCCCCTGCCACATGCTGGCTGTCCAGCCCCGGGTGGCGTGCTTTCCCCCGGCTCTGCTCCTTCTCTGTCTCGCATACCGTGAGGGCGCTGACTCTTCTTACACGTGAGATCTGCTCTCCCGTCTCTGGTCTGAATCCCATGCTTGCATAAGACACTTAGGTCCTCAGTGGGGCTTCTTTCCTCCCATAACCTCAGTTTCTCGGTAGCCACCCTCTCTTCAGCTCGTAAACATCCTTCTCTCCCATCTTAACAACAACAAAAGAACCCTCAGTCCCTTCCCCGCACATCGCACACCCCACCAGCTATACCCCAGTTCCACCTCCATTTTGCATCCAGACTCACTGCTGAGAATACTTGACTGACAGCCCACTTCCTGCCTGTCCCTCCAGGGTCAGTCCCCTCCCCCCTCCCCCAGCATGGCCCCCAGCTCTCTGACATGCCTTCCTCATCCTCGCCTACTTCACATTCCATTTCAGCATTCTTGAGACGCTGGCCTTTCTCTTTTTTCTTTATTTGTCTTACTCTTTGTGCATCTTGATTTTTATTTGTCTCTTATTCTTCCCTAGAGGTCCTCATCCACTTCAGTGTATCACTGTCTAAAAACTGAAGACGCCGAGATGATCACTCGACCCAATGAGAATCTCATCAGTGCTGCATTTCAAATGCTTCTCGAATTCAGTATCACCCGCAGTTTTCCCTACAGATCTCTGTCAGTGGTCCCCGTCTCAGTGCCTAGCACTGCGCTCCATCCAGTGGGTTAACGCAGACTGCAGCCTTGGCATCTTCCTTCTTTATCCTCCTTAATCAGTGTTCTCTACATGTTAAAAGTTTTACCTCCAAGTATTTCTCAGATCTCTGGTGCTCTTCATGTCTGCAAACTCGCACTATTCCAAATTGTTCTTTCCGAATGCAAGACTCATCACCTCTTACTCCTAAAAGAAATCCACAAATGATTCTCTGTGGCTCATTGGGTAAAGAACAAAATTTCTAACCACTTCATGTAAGACCCTGGAGAGTCTCACCCTGCTGGTGCCTCCAGCGTCTGGCGGGACCCTCCCCCCCCCCGCTCCCCCCCCCGCTCCCCCCCCCGCTCCCCCCCCCGCTCCCCCCCCCGCTCCCCGCTCCCCGCTCCCCGCTCCCCGCTCCCCAGCCACACCAGTCTCCACCCTCCATGGGGAGAGAGAGCGTTCAGTTTCCTGACGCTGGTGTCTCAGTGCTTAGCGTAGTTGCAGCCTTATGATGGGCCCTGGAAGAATATCTGTGGACCAAGTAAGTACTGAACTACCTAAGCCTCAGTCTGCCTGCATGTGAACTGGAGCTGATGACTGTAGCTGACGTTTAGGATGACTTCATGCAGATGCCACGTGATAACACCAGTGACATACTCACACAGTGTCCAGCACATCATTAGGGCACTGACACTGACGGTGATGATGATGATGATAAACCCACCAGGGGCATCATATGGACAAAACCCAACTCGTGCTAGATGGTTAAAGCTATTGCTCTGGAAGCAGGATCTTAGAGGGTTTGTGGGTAGCACCCAATGTGGGCCTCCGTTTCCTCTAATATGAAATGGGTGTGTGGGCCTGGAAAGGTTTTCTCCTTGTTTCCCCAAGACTTTGATGTGGTCGTGTGCCCTGCGGGATGGGCCAAAGTTGAGGGCTGGGGAGCGCCAGGGGCACCCAGCTGCTCGATTCAGAGCAGGGCCCACGTCACGGTTTCCATACTGAGCTGTGGCACAAACCGTCTGTGGCCACAGCCCTGATAGTGAGGCCTCACTGTGGGACTGGGGGAGGCTCGAGGCAGTCAGGATTCCCTGTGCTACAAGCAAACAAAACCTGTAACCCAAACTGGCCTTGCCATGAAGAAACTATCGACAGCTGGGCTTGCATCCAGACTCACGTCCCCACCTGAGCTCCCTGCCCTGCCTTCTCCCGAGAATGCCTCGTCCCAGCCCGTCTCCCCCCGTCTCTCCCCAGGAAGGGCTGAGGGACCGGCTGACGTCCCAGCGCAAAGGTGCCGCCAGGTGAAGGGCAAGTCTCCAGACACGTCCTGCGGTCCACTCTGATTGGGCTAACCTGGGTCGTCGCGTGCCCACCCCCATTCGTGCCCTTGGGAATACGAGGTGCTGATGACACCCCAACCGAGTTGGGTTCTGCACCCCACTTTGGGGGGTGAGGATAAAACCTCCTGTGGGCGTGTGAGCCGGGACTGTGAGAGGCTTCTCGGGGGGAAATTGCTAGAAGGAGTGCTGAGAGCAAAATACAAAGCCCAACATTCTGATGCTTAGACAGTTTTAAATCCTCAGAAAAATCTAAATTCACTCAAACCATTTCGGTGAAAATTGCTGCTTCAGCTCCAGCTGCCAAATAAAACTTATTCCTGACCCCCAGCACCTCTGGACTATCTCTCGGACTAAAGAATTTAAACTTCAGTCTCGAGGCCCTGGAAGAAACCAACTGGCCTTCTCTTAACTCCAGCATTGCTAACAGAATAGTCAGGAAATGAACAAAGCTTGCCGGAGTGCTGGTGTCGGCAGAATTCCAACTGTCACATCTTCCTTCCCCGAGCTGTTTGCACGGCTCTTATCCTCTCTGTCTTGAAGATCTTGACAAGTTCCTTACCCATTCAAGAAGCTCCCTCTCCATTACGTCCTTGCTGACCTAGAATATTAGTCTTTTGTGTGCTACTATATCAAACGCTTGCTTGAAGCCCAAGTAAATTATAGCCGGGCTTTCTCCTGTTGATTCTTTGTGCCGTTTCCTTGAAAAATTCTATCAGATTGACCAAGCGTGGTTTTCCTTTGGCGCGTCCACGTGACCACCTGTAATTAAGCTCAGGCGCGTGCGCCCTGCTTGGTGCGTGGGCTCGTGTTCCGCGTTCTGCGCTGGCTCCCTCTGCAGCCAAGGTGGAGCCCAGCAAGGTCCTGAGGAACATAGAGACGCTGTGGCTCTTTCGCAAAGAACCAGTCCAGGGCTCTACTGCCTCCTTTCCTGTGGATATTCCCATCGTGCCTGAGAAGAAACATCCCCAGGGATGCTAACTTCAGTCCAGGAGGCAGAAGACACCTGGGCTTTGGAGGCTGATGTCTTGGATCCAGATCCAGCTCTGCCTTTTAGTAGCTTTGTCGTCCTGAGCAAGTCACCAGATACCTCTGAATCTGTATCCTCATCTGTCCAGCGGCAATGACAGTGAGCCCCATTTGCAGAGCATCCGTCAGAGGTGTTCTTTCCACAGTAAGCTGTACGGTAGGTGAACAGTGATGGTGTCAATGGCTTATTTCTGCAAGTTGGCTGCTTCCCCAGTCTATATCTAATCTCATTTCCTACTGTAACTGCTTTCACTGTATATGACTTTAAATATATTTATAATTTAATTTATACATAAAATTTAAATATATTTAAATTTTTATCATGCTTAATAGACTAGTTCTTCTACAGTCTTGATGCTTACCTAGGAAAGGGCTTGGCTAGACGCTTGGTTTCTCTCTACCACTTATCCCCGGGGGAGCAGGGAGCTCTGACTGCTGAGTTTGCAGAGGGATCTGGGCATGCTCAGTGAAGTTTTTTTCTCCCTGTGGAATCTGCCTCTCTTCCTGCAGCCAGAAGATTCTGGCCTGTTCTCTGTTTCCCCAGAGCAGTCTGGATTTTCAATTGTCGTTCCAGTGTAATCCCTAACAGCACCTTTTTCTACTCTCATTATGTCCCACTTGTGGGGGTAAGCTCTGCCGTCACCCCGGATCTCCGTCATGCCCTGAAAGTGTCTCTCCCTATAAAGGGGCTTCAGCTGGTGGTCCAGCTGGGCCTGTGTCCAGACGCGCTTCCTTCAGGCGTGAGCGCCAACAAGCTTGCTAGGCTTCTGTAAGGAAAGGGACCTTTTTTTTTTTCCTTTTCTTTAGCTTCTGTTTGGCTTTTTATTGGCGCGTGATTCAGGAAAGAAGAGAATGCCAAAGTGCTCCTACCACATCTGGAATTCGTGTCCCCGCTCCCCATCTCACCCTACCCCTCAGTCAGACAAAGTTAAGTCTTATCCAAGGCGTCTTTCCTAAGGCATGGCTCTACCCTCCGTGAGTTGGGAGTAACCCCTGCTTCCTCTGAACTCCCAAGGGACCTCCTGTGCACCTCTGCTGGGAGACTTGTCTAGTTTTCCTGGTACCCAGTTATGCTGGTGTCTTACCGTCTGCTTCGTCAGGATCAGTCCTACCCTGGCGCATCTCTGTGTTCTCTCAGTCCTAATGGAAGCTTTGCTGGTAGGGAGCATGGAGTGAGAATGTTTTTCTTTATCAGTTTATCATAAAAGGGTATGATAAAGAATACAAATGAGCGTCCAGATGGAAGAGGTGCGCAGGGAAAGGACGTGGGAAGGGGACAGAGTTGCCATGCTCCCTCCAAGTGCACTACTTTCCCACATCTCAGCTTATTCACCAGCCCAGAAGCTCTCTGAACCCTTCAGAGTGTTTTAAATGAATGTGTGAATGCATAAGTGAATGCACTAGCGCTGTCTTTGCCCTTGGGGTGCATACGGATGCTTCATTCTAGTCCATTCAGGCTTACAATTATACGCACCGATAGAAATGCAAGTTATAAGCATTAGACTTATAAACAGATATCATAGGGACTGATGGTTTAAGATTACTACCTATGGAAGATGTTTTGAGCGAGCTAAGACTTTTTAGTTGCAAGTGGCAGTGACCCAGCTCCAGCTAGCTAACTGACGAGGAGAGTGTATAGGTTTACAGTACATCCAGGGAGTGCTGGGAGAGGGAGGATGGGAGAAAACGAATCTGAGGAGCAAATGGACCAGAAGATGCAGAGGCCGCCTCGACGCCAGCCCTCCCTGGCTTCTCTCTGCTTCGGCTTCAGCCTTTCTCACCACAGACTGGCTTTTTCCAAATGGAGGGGAACGTGGCCACAGGCTGATCTCAGGTATTACTGCACTTGACAGTGAGTCCACGAGAGACATGGTCTCTTCTGAGATTCTACTGGGAGGAATCTGGTTGTCCCAACTGGTGTCCATCACCTGCTCCCAGGCTAACCACCTGTGGTCTTGGATGGGTGCTGAGGAGGAGGGAAGAGCCGGGAGGGGCCCAGCAGTTGCGTTGGGGAACAAGTGGACAGGAGGGGGTGGGATGCAGAGGAGCGGTTCTAAAAGGAAGGAGGTGCTGGAGCAGTGGGTCCTTCAATGACAGTGTTCCATTGTCCTCTTTTTCTTTTTTTTCTTTTTTTTTTTTTTGCCATACGCGGGCCTCTCACTGTTGTGGCCTCTCCCGTTGCAGAGCACAGGCTCCAGACGCGCGGGCTCAGCGGCCATGGCTCACGGGCCCAGCCGCTCCGCGGCATGTGGGATCTTCCCGGACCGGGGCACGAACCCACGTCCCCTGCATCGGCAGGTGGACTCCCAACCACTGCGCCACCAGGGAAGCCCCGTTGTCCTCTTTGATGCCTGCACTTCAGGCATTTGGACCTGGATGCTGGGGTGGAGGGAAAGTAAGGAAGACTAGAAAGAGTCAGAGGAACATGAAGCTAATGGACTAAGAAGCAGCCTCCACTGAAGGTCGTGACACCTGGCAGCAGTGAGTCTCAGAAAGCACGGGCTACAGAGGACCAGTACTGCGTCCACCTGAGGATGGGCACAGTGCGGTCCTTGTAAGTTTGGGCCACGGCCAGTCCATGAGCTGGGGTAGCAAGGCACTGGGCCTGGAAACCTGAAGTGGTCTTAGCCAAACCACTGCATGCTACTCAGACTCTCCTCTATCCCTTTGCAGAACTTGGGCTAATACTCCAATCACCTGTGAGCCGGGTAACTTTGGACAAGCTTCCAGGCTCCCCTTCCCGGCAAGCCTCTGTCTTCCTAACACTAAATGGTGGTGATAACATCTCATCAGCGGGGGTTTGTGGTGTTCGGAGGGCGGATGTCAGGTGCTCAGGTCACGCAGACCCAGTGATAGGTGCCTGCTCTCATAAGCGATGGAGACGGATCAAATTCCACGCCTTCCTCCTGCTGGGCCCCTGCTGCTTCTACTTCACCCCCCCTCCTGCAGGATGTCATTCTGGCAAGCAGCGACAGCACAGCTCTGCTGTGAGGGTCTTGTTGAGGATAAGCCAGTTCTGGGATGTTGTGTCTGACTCTGCACCCCTGGAAACATCTGACCTCCTCCTAGCAGCCCCTCTACTTCACCTGTCGAGGGACAGGGCAGGCACTGAGACCACTCACTTGCTGGCTGAAGGCAGATCTGAGCGGTTGCAGCCATGGCTCATCTTGTTCCCTGGGGATTGCTTGGAAGCTGCCCATGCGTCCAGAGACGCTGGTGCCGTCTTCCTGTCATCAGTGTATAACCTGCTTGAGAGGACACTAGCCCATAGGAAAGCACGGCCTGAAAGTGGAGAGAATAAGATCAAAACTGTGTGACGGTACTGGAGTCACTGAATCCATCTTGACCTGAAGCCAAACCCTTGCTATTTTCTAGGCTTGGAAAAGCTTATAGACCTAAACATGGAAGATGCAAGAAGATGCCCGCTCTTCACTCCTCTTGTCAAAGAATAAATCCCTGAGACAGTTGTACTAGATGTGCGGGGTGAAGGTGCCCAAAAGGGAGTGGGTGCCGCAGGCAGAGGAGGGCAACATAGCAATTCCCTAGACCAGGGACAGGAAGGAAGTCCAGGGATGCTGTGAACAAGCTAGACTCAGGGATGCAGGTGCTTAAGCACAGCATCTCCCAGCTCCAGCCCAGGTATGACATGCAAGCCTTGTACTCAAGGGCTGGAGACTCACACCAGCTCTGCAGTTCTGAGCCCTGACAGTATGGAAATACAATTCCTATGCAGCACTTCATTTAATCCTGACAACAGTTTTCAAAGAAAGTCACTGTTTGGTTTTCCATCTTGATTTTATAGATTGTGTAACTAGTAACTGGCCGAAGTCGGGTTTGAACCCTGACATTCTACTCAAGTACTTGTATCTTACGCACTCTGCTATTCTGCATCCAGGGACTCTGTGTCCTGAAACAGTGGGCATTTGGGTGGCGAGCAGGGAGGACTGTGCGGATAAAGGGAGGCTCCTTCTGTGCTTCGGTGCTGGCAGGGTTGGGGGTTGGCAGTGGAGAGCCCTGATGACCTGCCAGGAGGGAGGGGGCAGCTCAGAGTGGCTAAAGTTGAAGTAAAGGCCAAACGCGAAGTTGCTCTTTCTTGCATGGGATTCATGGGCTAAGATCCTTACTCGCTGCGTGTTCCATCTCTTAGCCATCTGAGTTCTGATTTCTGAACGTGGCCAGAGTCTTTTAACTCCAGCCACTCTGTCTTTGCAACCTTGCAAAGGTCTGTTAATTGAATCTGCAGCTGAAAAGCGTTTAAAATGGGGTATCCTGTTGTAAGAAATTATTTGTAAATAATCCTCACAGTGATAATTTTGGCAAGTGATAAATGCAACTGTTATAAAAATGCACACCTTGTAATATATAAAACGCAGGTTCATAAATACACCTGGAAGGTGCTTAATAAATTACATGCTGAATAAACAAAAGAAGAAATGGATGCTTTGAATTTGCTTATTCAACCCCATCATCTTGCTTCTCCATAGCCACCAAGATTTTCATATATTTTTTTTCAAATCTAATGAAAGTTCTGTGTTATGTTTTAAGTAACTGTGTCTTCATTAAAGTGGGATATGCTGGTATCTTATAAACGTGTAAGCTTCTTTGGAGCAAAATGAATCTCTCTACTCAGTGTGAACAGTGAGTGTTAATTCACTAGAGCCCAGGAGGGGAAAAAAAGAAAGAAAAGAAAAAATATATATCTCACTAAAATCAGTACTAAGGCTACTTCCGTAAATATGAATTCCACTGCAAGTAGCATCATCGTTGCTTTGTGAATCGGCACCCAGACCTTGGCCGTGGAACAGAGGCGTAGATTATCTATTGATTGACGGCATTGTTTATTGTCATGAGAGGAATTCTTCCTACATAGTGGGATTATGACACTTCTTGTTGATTAAAGGTCCAAGACATCATCTGAGAATCATAATGCCATCAGTCAGGCTGAGCTGAATCCATGTAGAAATTCAGTCACCGTCAGACTTGCAACTGTCAATATTTTGAGAAGGAATCGGGAGAAACGAATGGCGCCATTTTTCATTATCTGCGTGAACTAACGTGCCCTGTGTTGCAGAACAAAGTGTGTGGTAAGAGGATTCTAAATGAAGCACGAAGAGCGTGCCTGTTTCATCCTCCACAATCGTAGCGCAGGAGGTGTTCTGACACAGTGTTCCCAGAGCAGAGGGTTCAGCTTTGGGCCACTTGAGCTGACAGCTGCCCTGTGAGCCCACAGCACGACTGTTTCTCTGAGCCCCGCCGGGGGTTTCTCAGTGTTGGCACGGCTGACCTTTAGGGTCAGAGAAGTCTCTGTTGCGGGGGGCTGTCCTAGCACTGCAGGGCGTTGGGCAGCATCCCTGGCCTGGCATCTAGCATCACTAGATGCCAGCAGCACCCACCTGGCAGTTGTGACAACCAGAAATGTTCCCGGCCAGTGAAAAATCTGCCTCGGGAGCAGAATCATCCCCAGTTGAGGATGGTCCAGCCTCGTGTTCCTTCATATCCTGTCTGGTGTCACTGGACATCAGGCCTCAGCACTGGTTGTCCCCAAGTCCACGCAGAGGAGCCTGCAAGGGTAGCTTGTGCATGCACATCCCTGCTCTGTTCCACAAGCTCCGTGTCCTGCTCCGAGCAAAAAGGAGAGTTGCATCATCTCCTTCCCTTGCCATCTGTCTCTGAAACAGGGCCATCCTCCTGTCACACATTTAGCCAGAGATCTCCTGTAGTGTTTCAGCTAACATAGCTTTCGATGCAGCCGGATGGGGTTCCTCACTGTGCATCCCAGCTCCCAGGGCAGAATTCAGACACTCTGTGAATATCCCCTGAATCAATGTGATTCCCACAGGTGGTCAGGGAACTTTGGGGTGCCCCTCCATCTCTCCTCAACCCTGGTCATTGGACAAGTGTGCCACTCCATTAAAAAATATGTCGTATGTACACAATCTTATATAAGCTATCCATTCATAATTTAAATGATTGGAATGGAAGAAATTAAATATGTTCTTTACCTTCTTTATATTTCATTAAATTATCTGTAACATTATTATATTACTGTATATTTATTTACTCTAATATTTTTAGATTAAATTATACATATATAATTCAATAGAACTTAAGGAATAGAATGGAAGGAATACACACACCAATATACGTACAGACAGCAGTTTTCTTCTATTATTTATATCCAGCGACTTTCTTCATTAAAAATAATTCTTCACTCGGCCCTTCTCCATTGTTTCTGACCACACCCCAACGTGGGTATGGGATATGGAAAAAACATGCAGAGAAGACATCTAGCTGGTTAGTAAATGTGAACAGATGCAAGGTGGTTGGTCGACTCTGGAAGTCGTCAGGGCTCATGGGTGAAAATAGCCATTTTGGCTGATGTGTTGACAATACAAATAAAATATTGAAACCATCTGGTGGAGGTGAGCATTTGAAGGGGCAGTGTCTCGTACCTTTCATGAGAAGTTAAGTTGGTGCACATGTTTGGGGGACAATTTGTTGATATGTTTCAGAATTTCAAGTGTTGGGATGCTCCATCCGAGCCATCCAATTGCTAGAAAGCCCTCTAAAAAAATACACTAATTTTTAACAGTGATTACTTGCTGGGAATGAAAGCTGGATAAGAGCAGAGGATGAAGAATGTCAGTTTATTCTCTATTTTTTGTACTGTTTGGATTTTTCATGCCAAGTGTTTATGTATTATTGTGTAAATAGAAAAAAAGCACTGGAAAATGGACTATAGCTAATAATTATAGAAAAGGGCAAATGGCTTTCTTAAATACAAAAATAATCTTCAACACCATTGTTTTAAAATGTATAAAATATTATAAATAAATATAATATTTTAAAATACTATTGTTCTTCATAAAATATTATTGTCCTAAGACTGAAAAATAAGATATAAGTTTGGGGCAGTTGGCATATAGGAGAAGCACACTTAACAATTATTTGTGAAAGTTTAAGTTGGTCCAACATTCCTGCTGGACCACTTAGAAATACAAATTTAAAATTTTTAAAATAACCAAACCCTTTGACCCAGAAATTTGACTTTGAAGATGAGACTCTAAAATATAATTATAGAAATATAACATATATTAGAAGATGTTCACTGCATTGTTATTTATAATATAAGCAAATGGAAACAGCATTTATATGTTCTTAACTAAGAAGTTGGTTAACTGCAATAGGACATCGTATTATGATGAAACATATCATAAATCATTAGAAATAATGTTGTGAAAGAAATAAGTATTACATTGAAAATTCACGTGGTGTTTTGCTAAAAAAAAGAAAAAAAGATACGGAACTGTGTTTGTAGGATGATCCCTTCCAGTCTCAAGGTCCATAGTAATCTACAGGAGATGAGACTATGGGTGGCTTTTAATTTTACTTTTGGTGTCTGTGTATAACCAAATGTTTGTATTCTTGAGGAAAATAATTTCAAAACAGACGTGGCGGCATTCACGTCAGGGATGCCCTCGTTAAACTTCTCCCCGGGAAGTGACATTTCTGCCTTTACCCCCAGTTGAGCTGTGGGGCGGGACGGGGAGGAGGCACAGACTCTGAGAAGCACCACGAGGAGGTGACTCAGCTTCTGAGTCGCCTGGAGTTGGCTTCTTTTTATTTTGCAGTGTGTATGGGGGTGTTGTTTGAAAGTGGGAGCTACAGGCAGATTTACAGTCTGACGTGTTGAACAAGTTTGATGTGTTCAAAGCAGATCAATGACTGAGTCAAGGGCTGGAGGGGAAGAAAAGCAATGTTCACATTCGCAGGGGTTTCGGGGATGCAAGAAAGTAAAGATCACAGAGTATGGAGTAACAGGTGAGGGCAGAGGACCTTTCAAAGGGCTCAAGGTCGACCAATTCCCCTCGATGGCCTCGGGCACTTGGGATTTCCATCCCTGAGACCCTCAGCAAGTTCCCTCCAACCCAGGAGTCTTTCCCACTCTTCTGGTGCACAGGGGGTCCCAGGGCTGCCCCCGACCTCCCACCCATCTCTGTCCCTGGCTGTAACAAACTCTTCTTTGGCCTTGCTCTAACAGGATCTTTGGTCATCCCCAACTGACCATCTTTCCTGTCCATATTTCTTCTTAGTGTGCCTTATACCTTGTTGTTTATCCCCAGTGATGGAGGGGCAGAGGCCAGGCATCTGGTATGAGGACAGGACAGCCTGGGCCTCTTCCAGGCTCACCACTCGCCCTGCCCAAGGTGTCGAGACAAGTCAGTCAATGTCTCTGCCACACATTTTCCTCTCCAGGAAAAGGCAGAGGGGATGGCTGCTTTGCAGGACTGATTCAGGAATCAGGAGTGAAGCACATCTAACCCTAGCTTAGTGTCTGGACCAGACGTGTCTAATAAATGGTTCTTGTTATCATCATTATTTCCAGATAAATTTCCAGCTCAATACGGTGTGCAAGGCTGGAAAAAAGCCTGACTGTATCAACTGCTTCAAGAAGATAGTTCCTCAAATGTGATCCATGGAATATGTTCATGACTGTTGCTTTGGGGCAGCGGGAGGATTATACTTCCAACCTTCACTTTTTAAAAGGTGTTTTTTAGATATCTGTAAAAAGGCAGCAAACAGAATTGTTCCTCTTACTATGTGTTAATCTAAGAAAAATAATCTAGTGCTCGTGTAGGGCTTCTTATGTGCTAGGTACAATTCTAATGCTTCATATTTCATCTTTAATCCTGTAAGACTATTATTGTTCCCATTTTAGAGATGAGATAGCTGAGGTTCAGAAACATTAAAGCATTTGCCCTGGCATACAGCTGCTAAGGAGCAGAACCAATATTTGGACCCAGGCATCCAGCTCAAAACACCACACTCTGTCCTTTGACAGATACCCAAGGTCAAGCCTCCCAGTGTCCAGGCAGCACTTATCAACTGCCCTTCACATGAATGTTGTCGACTGATTGGCCACTGCTCTGTGCTGTGTATTTTGGCTGAATATTTCAACATATATCTGCGGCATTATTCAACATTTATGGTGCCTGAAATATCTATACTGAGCAAATTGCTTCCCCACAGCTCTGTGGCTGGAAAGGCAGTTTTATCAAAACAGCAGCAAAGTGACAAAACCACACAAATTCATGAGGCTCTCAAACTATCTGGAACTTCTCAAGTGAGAACTTCGAAGAGAAGAGAAGCATATGCAGGTTCGGTTTCTGAAATATCAGGATCAGATCAATGAATAAACAATATCAAGGTGAATGAGCTGAGGAGTAACCTAATTCAGTTGCTCCCAAATATCGTGAAAAATGTAGTCTACATGTTTGTTTCTTTGCCACGTCATTCGTGGAGAAGCAGAATGTTCATATCCCACTCTAATTGAGCAAAAAGTGGAAATAGATTTGATCCTGTACCTCATATGGGGACGAAGCTCTCAGCAACATTATCCCAAATTTTAAGCAGCTGTGTGTTCTCGAATAGATCCCAAAAAGTGTTATTTAATAAAACATTCTTTGGAGCATGTCTTCTTTTATTAAAAAATGCACATGCAGGGGCTTCCCTGGTGGCGCAGTGGTTGAGAGTCCGCCTGCCGATGCAGGGGACACGGGTTCGTGCCCCGGTCCGGGAAGATCCCACATGCTGCGGAGCGGCTGGGCCCGTGAGCCGTGGCTGCTGAGCCTGCGCGTCCGGAGCCTGTGCTCCGCAACGGGAGAGGCCACAACAGTGAGAGGCCCGCGTAGTGCAAAAAAAAAAAAAAAAAAAAAGCACATGCAAAAAATTACTTTATGTTGATATATTTTATTCTCATTAACTTATGCCTAAGCAGATTTCTCTAATTTGTTTTTTGTTCTGTGAATATGAATCAAATTTTTATTATTTCTTTAAGTCATTAATTCACCTTTGAAAACTTTTTTTGGTGCTGTCTACTTTAATCTAAGCCTACATTTATATTTCATGAACTCCTCTCGGTGTTCCATCAATATATTATAATTTAAAAATGTTTCATGGTTAGGTAAGTTTAGAAAATGCTGATCTAGAACTATCTAAAAGTGTTTTCTTGTCATGTAGAAAAGAGGTAAGATTTTTGTAGCTGGGAACAATTCCACTATCTGTTTTGATAATCTCTGATTAACAATGGCATGAAATGGACTATAGATATAAAAATGATTAAGAAAAGTTACCTAGAAAGAAAACGGTGCCCTTGAGTTTTACCCTTGGTGAAATCAGAAGCCACTGGAGAGTTTCAGCCAAGAATGGACAGGAACCAACTTGTGTTCTGAAAGACCCATTCTGGCCATGTTGAAAGAGCAAGTGGAGCGGGGAGAATGGAAGCGGGTGGGGGAAGTCGCTGCAGTAATCAGGCAGGAGAGGATGATGGCTTGGTCTAGGGAGGTGGCGGTGGGGATGGTGAGGAATGGTCAGATTCAGACGTACTTCGCAGTAGGGAATTTGCTACAGATTGGACATAGGATGCACGAGGAAGAAGGAGGTTGAGGCCACCTCAAGAAATTTGGCCTGAGAACCTGGAAAGATGGATTTTCCATTTGCTAAGGTGAAGAAGACTTCGCTTGAATTTTAGGGTGATGGATTAAAAGTCCAGTTGGAACATTTTAAGTGTGAGTTACATCTCAGCCATCTCACTGCAGGTGCTGGGTGGGAATCTGGGTTGTCAGGGAGAGGGACTCTCCAGAACTCCGAGATCCGGGCCTTTAGCCTATGTATGATTTGGCAATAAGCTGGATGAGGTCCCTTAGGAAAGTGGTTTTCAAACTTGGCTGCACATAGCAATCACCTGGGAAGCTTCGAAAATATACTGATGTTTCCGTTCCACCAAGAAATTCTGATTGAATTCATCTAGGGTGTGTTGAAAGTTTTCAAAACACTCCAGGTGATTCTGATGTGCACAAAATTGAGAACCCACTACCTAGGGAACCTAATAGAATTAAGGAAGTAACAGAACTGAGCCCTGGGCCCTGGGCATCCCAACGTTTTGAGGTTAGAGAAATGAGGAGGAACCATCAAGGGAGACTCAGAAGGACTATCAGTGAAGAAAGTGGAGAATCAAGAAAGAAGTGGAGAATCAATCCGAAGCCAAGTGAAGACAAGAGGCCATGCTCTGCTGTGTCAGATGCTGCAGACAAACACGTTAACGTGGGCTTAGCAGTGAGGAGCTTTTAGAGTTCTTCTCGGGGACAGTTTTGGTGAATGGTAGGGATACAAGCTCAAAGGCTAGGTTCAACAGACAAGGGAAAGAGAGGAACTTGATACAAGTATAGACAACTCTTTGCAGAAAATTAGCATAAAGGGGAAAGTCGAGTGGACTGGTAAGAGAGAGAGGATCAAGAGAGTTCAGATATTGGTGTGTTTCTTGAGTTTAGACAGGAATCATACTACCAATAGATTTTCATGACAAAGATGGCCAAGGGTGTGATCAAAGCTGATGAATTGCTGAAGTAAGTCCTGGAATATTTCAGAGGCGAGAGATCCAGTGCCCGAACAGAGAGGACGGACGGCCTTGGGTGAGAGCACAGGCGATTCACCAGAAGTAACAACAGGAAGGGCACCAGTCCATCCGCACGCAGGCTGGTGGGTGTGATGGTGGCAGAACGTGGAAGTCTTCTCACTGCTTCTGTGTTCTTCCCGATGACGTGGGGAGGAAGGTATCGCTGTTTCAAAGAGAAGAAAGAAGGTGCTCAGCAACCCTCCAGGAGGGGAAGGAGGGGAGAGTAAGCCCCAGACTCGAGCACACGTCCAGTTAAAACTGAGAACGCTGGGCCTCCCCTGCAGGGTTTCTGATTCAGTAGGTGATGCTGATGCTGCTGGCTGGGGACCACGTGTTGAGGACCAGTGGGTCACGGAGCTTAGAGTCCAGCGAGGCTGCGTGGATTTCTCTTGAGGTGAGCTCACGATTTCTGGTTGAGGCCAGGTAGGGTGGTTGCATTTTCCTTTCAGCTCCTTTCAGCTGTGTATGTGCAGGTGTAAACAGAGTTGGATCTGACCAGATGGGACTTGGCTAGGTGAGCACAAGGAAGAAACAAATATCCTCTGTTCCTAGAAAGCCGTTAGAAATCTTGCTTTAATAACGAAATGAAAATAAGTCACCTTTAATAAGAATTCCACCAAGCAGGGTTGGGTAGGAAATATGCATTGATTTGTGTATTAAGAAGCGTTATGTGACAGGGACTACCAGATAAAAGAAGTCATGCCAGCATTAGCCAGTAACAATGCCTGGGAATTGCTGCATCTACTTGAGCTTCCTTTGACTTTATCAATGATGTAAAGACCTTGCATATATATGGGTGTGTAGGTGTGCATGTGCATATCACGTAGTTGTTCATAGTATGAAAACTTATGGAAGAGTCACATATGACCTCAGATGTACCTCTCTGAGCTTCATCTTCTCCATTGATAACGTGCAAACAATGATGATGTCTACTTCAAAGGATTGTAGTGATCTAAAAGTTAAGTCATTACCTTTTGTTTGTGGAAGTGTATAGCTGAGTACTTGGAAGAACGTTCGTATATCTTCACATATTTTTAAGCTGTATCGTTTTGATTACCCTACATCATTCTGGGTCGCCCAGTGGTCTCAGAAGGTGGTAAATGTCTTAAGAGTGGGCCCGATGAAAGAAAATCAAAATGGAGTTGGTATTGCTAAGAGAACGCTCTAAAGTGGAGCTGGGAGGCCACAGAAGAAGTGTGACTTATGCGTGTCTCAGCCTGGATGGGATCTGACCTTTGGACCTGATGAAGTCGTCCAGAACACCTGCTGTAAACTCAAGATACTTATCGGACCCTCACCCTAAAATAACTCGCCACAGTCTAGTTATCAGACGCCTACCCAGAAACAACTTGTGATTCTTTGCTTAAGGACAGATCTTTTCCAACTCGCGTGAGAGCCAGTCACAGTTCTCTGCCGGCAACTTGCAACAACCTTGTGGCTTTTGTCCTTATAAGCCCCTGACTCTGTCTCTCAGGACACTCTTTCGCTGTTACCCGAATCTGTGTCTTCCCAGTTGCAGTTCTTAAGACCCCCCGTAAACTACTTTCCTATTCGCATCCTTTTTCCTGCACCGTGTTTTGGTTGACAACCCCAGTTCTCCATCTCCTCTTGCTCCCAACAGAATGGCAGCTGGAGATGAGAAGAGAGGAACTTCTAAGATTAGATGTGTGTGTATGTGTGTGTGTGTGTGTCTGTGGGTGTGTCTGTGTCCTTGTGTGTGTCTGTATATACTTTAAAATTTACATATAAATGTAAATTGTGTCTAAATTACTAATGCTAAAAGCATCTTCCCAGCTTTTAGATGAAAAAAATGGGTATTACGTTCTACCCCAAACATGCAGTCTCTGGTAAGTGAAAAGCTTTTGAGTGAGTTTGGTTTTGGAGCCCTCAGCTCCCCGGTGAATGCTGTAAATGATCAGATGGGAGGGAGTGCAGTCACTGCCTGACTCCTTAATGAGTTTCCCATAAATCTGGGCCACTCAGTAGAGGTCAAATTGATAACCACGAACAATGAATATCAATGCCTTCTAGAGTTCTACACGGAATGCGACTGTAACTACTGAATGGCTTCTTCTTTATCACGCTCTCAGAAAACAATGGTACTTCAAACACTCCTAAGGCTAACTTGAAAATCAGAGATCATTATTGTGTTCATTGTCAGTGAATCAAGACATAAAATCCTGATGATACACTTTAGACGTTGGAGAACCAATTCTTGATTATTTATTGCTTTGGATTTACAATTAAATTATTTCTCCTGAAACCTTTCTGGTGGCTTTTGGTTTTGGACCTGCACTGTTCAGACTTTAAATACTCATGGAAATCTCTCAATTCCCCTTGGGCTATTTCCCCTTAAAGACTGAAGTACAGTGTGCTTAAATTTCTGGTCTTTGTATTGAAGTTTCTAGCTTCTTAGGAGTGTAACTTGGAGGTAGGATTTGAGAAAGTTTGGAATTCTCATTGTGCAAAAAGTGAGCTGAAGCCCCAGGATACTTTGGAACTATCTTGCTTGATTTTTCTTTAAGTAGACAAAACAGGTTTGAGAAAACAGTCGCTGGGTAAAGGAGCACATTTTTCTCCATCCCACCCCTTTCCTTCTGAGGCAAACACCGTGACAACCTTGCCATGAAAATATCTTACAATGATCTTCTCTAACATTTTGTCTCAGTGATATGGTTCTTTTAGAAATCAATTCTAAAATGTTGTGTATCTTCTCTAGCAATGGGATGGAGAAATGCATGCAGAAGAGGAAGGTGTTTTATGTAAATTGCAAGTCCTACTAATAAGCCTTAAGGGAAAGGAGGACCCTGTTTAAAGAAAAGTGAAAACAGAATGATCGTATTCTTTTATTCCAAAGCTCCAGTGCTGGGGATTGGCACTCATAAGTATAATACTGATAATATGTAATCATAATGGTTGTGGTAGATTGTATACTGCTCCCAATTATTCACTGCCCTCCCTGTAACAGGATTACATGACCTTGTCCCTGTTAACACCAGGCTTGTCCACTGGACTTGCTTTGGCCAATTAAATGTGAGTGGAAATAGTAAATGCCATTCCCCTATCCGTGGCATCCGTCCACAACGATGCCCAAATCCTATGGGAGGTTCTGAGTCTCACTGTGCCTTCTCCACACCACCATAGAAAGGGAACGGCGTCGGGGGGCAGAGCCTCAGAGGACCTTGTCATCGCCAGCCCCTGAGATTCTGGAGGGATTTGTTACCACAGCACAACCAGAAGAAAACTAATACAGTAATAAAGGTCATCTTTATTAAATCAGGTATTATTCCAAGTGCATTTCTTGTATTAACTTATACAATCATCACAACAAAGCTATTATTCTTCCTATTTTGGAGATGAAGTGAGAGGTTAAGTGACTCGCCCCGTGTGAGCAGGTAGTGAGTGATAGCACCGTTCCTGTAACGCAGGCAGGATGGATGGCCAGCATCCCCGCCCTCAGCCACCAGCTGATCTTTGAAGCAGACAGAGCAGCTTCCGGAACAAACTGCGATCTGCCCCTTGGATTCTTCGAAACCCAAGGATGGTCCCCTTAGAGGAGTGAAGTCACCCCAAATAAGGGAAGAAATTGGAAACCCCGGGGCCCAGAGCCTGGCATTGGATTTGGGAAGCATTTTGGAGTCTGTACCATGATCAGCAGAACGTTCCAAAGGAGAAGTTCCTCCCCACTCCCACGCCTCATATTTTCAGAACGTTAACTTTCAACATTAAAGTCCAGTTGATGTATAGGTGGCCAAGAGTTACCAAGTTATACCCAGGTGTTTTTTCTTTAACTAGTTTGTAATAACATCTTTATTCCCAATAAAAAGAGCTCTATTCTTTTGTTGTTGTTACTGTTTTTTTAAAAATTTATTTTATGTATTTATTTTTGGCTGCGTTGGGTCTTCCTTGCTGTGCACCGGCTTTCTCTAGTTGCGGCGGCAGCAGCCGCTCTTCATTGTGGTGCGCAGGCTTCTCATTGCGGTGGCTTCTCTTGTTGCGGAGCACGGGCTCTAGGCACCCGAGCTCAGTAGTTGTGGCTCGCGGGCTCTAGAGCACAGGCTCAGTAGTTGTGGCGCACAGGCTTAGCTGCTCCACTGCATGTGGGATCTTCCTGGACCAGGGCTCAAATCCGTGTCCCCTGTGTTGGCAGGCAGATTCTTAACTACTGCGCCACCAGGGAATCCCACTGTTTGTTTGTTTTCTTATTGAACTGTTTTTTTAAATTGAACTACAGTTGATTTACAATGTTGTGTTAGTTTCAGGTATACAGCAAAGTGATTCAGTTTTATATCTATATACGTGTGTGTATATATATATATATATATATATATTCTTTTTCAGATTCTTTTCTCTTATAGGCTATCACAAAATATTGAGTGTGCTATACAGTAGGTCCTTGTTGGTTATCTATTTTATATATAGTAGTGTGCATATGTTAATCCCAAACTCCTAATTTATCCCTCCCCCCCTTTCCTCTTCTCTTCTTTTTTAAATTTTTAAAATTTGAAGTGATATTAGATTTACAGAAAAATGGCAGTGACAGTACAGAGGGTTCCTGTATGTCCTTCACTCAGTTTTCCTGGCATTAACATCTTATGCAGCCATCATACCTTTGTCGAAACTGAGAACTTAATTTGATATGTGCTCTTAACTAAACTCCAGGCTTTAGTCACATGTCACCAGTTTTTCTAGGAATGTCCCTTTCTCCTCCAGGGTCAATCCAGCATCCACCTTATATTAGCGTCATGTCTCCTTCATCTTGCTAGTAGGCCTGCCATACAAGAAATGCTAAAGTAACTTCTTTAGAAAGAATGAAAAAAAAACAGTCATATTCTTTTACTGCAAAGCTCCAGTCCTGTGGATTGGCACTGGTAAGTATAATACTGATGACATGTCATCATAATGGCTGTGGTAGATTGCATACCGCTCCCAGTTATTCACTGCCCTCCCTGTAAGAGGCAAGTGGACAGATGCTAAAGATTATGTAGAAGGGTGTCCATCAAATCTGATAACAGCCAAGCACTGGAAACGATGTAGATGTTCACAGATAAGAGGCTGGAGAGACACATTATGGTACAATGACAGATCTGAACGCTCCGTACCACTCGACAGCGTGTAGCTGAGCCCATCAACGTGGACAAACAGCTCGGACAGATTACTAAGTGAAAATTCAGGCTCCACATTGCTGCCTATTCTCCAGCCCCCGTTACTGTCACTGGAGTGGGTTCCCACGTGAATGTGCGTGCACGGCTGTCCGTGGTAGTTATTTGCAGACACTGTAAACACTTCCAGAACCGCTGAAAGCAATTGCCCACTGCTGGCAGGATTCTAGAGGAATCTTACTTCATGCTTTTCTTCATTGTTCAGATTTTCTAGAATATGTATTTAGAGAGGAGCCCGTATTCAGAATGAATGTAGTTAGAGAAAAGCAGTTTTCAGCTTTGAGGTGCAGGAAGGCAAAGCCGAGACTATTTTCATTTCGGGCACAAATGCCCAGGAGTGGGATGTGTGTTAACAGCAGTGCCGGCCAGCACGTCCCAATTGCTGTAACAGTGCCTGTGACGAATTCAGCAGCCTCCTGGCGTAAAGGGTCCAGAGTCCCATTACAGCATCTCCACTCGTGGTGCAGGCCCTGCTGTCCCCCGTGCAGGGCTTTGCACCTGGGAGCTGGGGCATCGGGCAAGTTATTGAAGTCCTCAGAGCTTCCATTTCCCCTCCTTAGCCAGAGAGGATCACAAGTCCTCACGGGGTCGTGTGAGGGTTTAATGAAATGACCTGTGTTCATCCCTTGGTGCACCGCCTGGCACAGAGGAAGCGCTCAATAAACCAAGGTTACAGTTCATCTTAACCCTCGGCTAAGCCCGTGTGTGGTAAATATGGTCCTCAAGATAGTAGGGTGTGGTCCACTAAAGGATGGGTTTCCTGGCCGGGTTCCCAGCTCGTTCACTTGTGAAAATTCCTGAAAACCCTCCATCAGGGTCTGGCCTGTGCTCATGAAGGTGGCTTTAACCCATCCTGAGGCTGCCGGCACAGCGGTGTGTCCTCCCACCGCTGGCTCAGGGTAGAGGTTGGGGTACAGACTCCTCCTTGGCCGGGGGGGCCCCAAAGAATACCAGGCTGGGGAATAAACACCCTTCATTTCCTCCCTTTAGAAGAGAAAGCGACAAATTCATGCCTGTCCCCAAAAACACATCAATTGAACCCAACAAAACCACTTCAGGAAGCAAAGAGATCATTAACAACATTCGGGCCTGGACCCCTCCACAAAGGCCACTATCCACAGCTACCATGTTGGCAACACAAGTGTGGCTGAAAGATGCCATACAGAAGAGACTTGCGGGGCACAGTGAGACATGGATCGATTTCGGCACCACCCCAGCGTCTTCAGTGCATGGTTTGACCCAGAAACCACGTTTAAGAAAATGAATCACACAAGCCAAGTTTGCAGACGTTGCCCAAACGTGGGCATTTTATTTCTCTTTCCTTTGAAATCCAAACAGCTTGAGGAGACAGCAGCACATGTGGTTGGCTACTTTCTGTGCATATCCTAATGGATTTTTTAAACCATTATTTTTTTAATAGCTGTATGACTGACATGTAAAAAACAGTACATATTAAATGTATACGACTCAATGAGTTTGGGGATAAGTATAGTCCCATGAGACCATTGCACCATCAAGGCCGTAGATATATCCATCACCTCCCAAAATTTCCTCCTGCCCCTGTTGTTATTATTAGTTTTGTGGTAAGAACACTTAATGTAAGATCTACCCTCTTGGAAAATTTTGAGCATACAATACAGTATTGTTAGCTCTAGGCATTCTGCTGGGTAGAATATCTCCAGAACTTACTTCTCCTGCATAAGTGAAACTTGGCACCCCTTGACCAACATCTCCCAGTTTCCCTCCCCCACCTTGGCAATCACTATTCTACTCTTTGCTTGCGGAGTTTGAGTAGATTAGATTTCACATATACGTGAGATCATGCAGTATTTATCTTTCTGTGACTGGATTACTTCACTCAGCACAATGTCCTCCAGGCCCATCTATGTTGTTGCAAATGGCAGCCCGTCTTTCTTCTTAAAGGCTGAATAACATTCCACTCCAAATATATCTCACATTTTCTTTATCCATGCATCTGTGGATAGACATTTATGTTGTTTCCATATCTTGCCTAGTGTGAATGAACAGGCAAGGCGTGCTGTGAACATGGGGATGCAGGTATCCCTTCCAGATACTGATTTCAGTTCCTTTGGGTAAATATCCAGAAGTGGGATGGCTGAACCATGCGGTGGCTCTATTTTTAGTTTTTTAAGGAAGCACCATGCTGTTTTCCACAGTGGCTGCACCAATTTGCATTCCCACCAGCAGTGCTCCAGGGTTTCCCTTTCTGCACATCCTCACCAACACTTGCCGTCTTTTGTTTTTCTTAAAAATAGCCATTCTAAGAGGTGTGCGGAGATAGCTCAGTGTGTTTTTTGATTTGCATTTCCCTGATGATTAGTGATGCTAAGCACCTTTTCACGTACCTGTTGGCCATCTGTATGTATCTTTGGAAAGGTATCTATTCAACTCGTTTGTCCATTTTTTAACAGGGCCTGGAGCCTAGATCTGCAGAGAAGCTAGATGTTTACATGCATCACTTGACGTGTGTGTCCTCATTTCTCTTCTCCACTTAGACGCTGGGATCTCTCACTTGGGGTCCAGAGCCCCCGTGAAGGTATGTTCATCTGTGGGTGGTTGTTTATATCATATTTTTTCTGTGAGGGGACAGAGCCTGTGACCTCCTATTGTACCACTTGCTGATGTCCCTTTAGTTGATTCTTTCTATAGCCATTGAGTCACTGATCCACCACCTGGAAAGCCCTCACTAAAGCAGGTCAGGGACACAGATCACTTTCCTTTCCGGATTTCTGAGCCCAAAGGATTAGATCAGACCACACAGTTCAGGTGAAAATGTTAACGATTGGACACTCAGTATTTGGAATTCCAACATGAGATAGAGACAGCACAGTGGGGCGGTGTCTGCTCCCGGCCCAGGGTCGCCTGCACTGGAAAACCTCCTTCACCACTAGGTAGCTGTTTGACCTCCAGCACTTGATCCTTTCTGGCCTCAGGTTAAAGTCCTCCTTTGTAAAGTACTTACAACTCCTAACTTGCAGGCTGTGCACTAGTTAGGTGCACAGCCCACGTCGAGTTCTGTGCATGTTCTGTTTGAAGCTGCTTGAAGATGGAAATGAGGGAGGTCACAGTCAGCTTCAGGTCCACATGTGTTTTGGCAGGGCTGGCAGGAGGTAGAGGGACACAGCAGTGATGTGGCCTGGAGGTGGGATGGGAACACAAGGCTATTTTCTGGACCCCAGAGGGAGACGGGCAAAGTCGGGGCAGTGAGGCCAGCCTCCCGGGGAAGTTGGGATGGGACTGGAACAGAGGATGTCAGGCTGAACGAGTTCAGCCTCTGTCTCTCAGCCCAGGAAATGGGGCCAGGCAGGGGTCAGAGAGCCTGGGCAGGAGGCTGTTAAAATAAATCACAACTGGAGGCTCAGGGGCTGGTCCAGGGCAGTGAGAGGGGAGAGGAGAGGAGGAGTGAAGAGGCAGGTAGGGCAGAAGGGAAAGAATGAACCACAATTCAAAACCCCAGGGACGTGCAATGGCTGAGGAAAGTGTATTTCTCATATTTGATTTGTCCTAAAAACAGATACAAGAGCAATGTGCTTGTCACAAAACAGAGCGTCAATAAAGAAAATACATGGTTGTTTTTTTCTATGGGTGTAGTTCTTCTTGATTTCTTTTTTTTTTTTAACGTCTTTATTGGAGTATAATTGCTTTACAATCGTGTGTTAGTTTCTGCTTTATAACAAAGTGAATCAACTATACATATACATATATCCCCATATCTCCTCTCTCTTGTGTCTCCCTCTCACCCTCCCTATCCCACCCCTCTAGGTGGTCACAAAGCACCAAACTGATCTCCCTGTGCTATGCGGCTGCTTCCCACTAGCTGTCTATTTTACATTTAGTAGTGTATATATGTCCATGCCACTGTCTCACTTCCCAGCTTACCCTTCCCCCTCCCTGTGTCCTCAAGTCCATTCTCTACGTCTGCGTCTTCATTCCTGTCCTGCCCCTAGGTTCTTCAGAACCATTTTTTTTAGATTCCATATATATGTATTAGCATACGGTATTTGTTTTTATCTTTCTGACTTACTTCACTCTGTATGACAGTCTCTAGGTCCATCCACCTCACTACAAATAACTCAGTTTCATTTCTTTTTATGACTGAGTAATATTCCATTGTATATAAGTGCCACATCTTCTTTATCCATTCATCTGTCGATGGACACTTAGGTTGCTTCCATGTCCTGGCTATTGTAAATAGAGCTGCAGTGGACATTGTGGTATATGACTCTTTTTGAATTATGGTTTTCTCAGGGTATATGCCCAGTAGTGGGATTGCTGGGTCGTACGATAGTTCTATTTTTAGTTTTTTAAGGAACCTCCATACTGTTCTCCATAGTGGCTGTATCAGTTTACATTCCCACCAACAGTGCAAGAGGGTTCCCTTTTCTCCACACTCTCTCCAGCATTTATGATTTGTAGATTTTCTGATGATGGCCATTCTGACTGGTGTGAGATGATATCTCATTGTAGTTTTGATTTGCATTTCTCTAATGATTAGTGATGTTGAGCATTCTTTCATGTGTCTGTTGGCAATCTGTATATCTTCTTTGGAGAAATGTCTATTTAGGTCTTCTGCCCATTTTTGGATTGGGTTCTTTGTTTTTTTGATATTGAGCTGCATGAGCTGCTTGTAAATTTTGGAGATTAATCCTTTGTCAGTTGCTTCATTTGCAAATATTTTCTCCCATTATGAGGGCTGTCTTTTGGTCTTGTTTATGGTTTCCTTTGCTGTGCAAAAGCTTTGAAGTTTCATTAGGTCCCATTTGTTTATTTTTGTTTTTATTTCCATTTCTCTAGGAGGTGGGTCAAAAAGGATCTTGCTGTGATTTATGTCATAGAATGTTCTGCCTATGTTTTCCTCTAAGAGTTTTATAGTGTCTGGCCTTACATTTAGGTCTTTAATCCATTTTGAGTTTATTTTTGTGTATGGTGTTAAGGAGTGTTCTAATTTCATTCTTTTACATGTGGCTGTCCAGTTAAGAAAATACATGTTGACTGAAGAAAGGATTCGGGGGGGAACCCTCCAGACGGTTGTGTGTGTTCAGAACCTTACAACCCTGAACTGGAGTGAATCACCAACATCAGTCAAAATGAAATTATGCAAGATTTCATTTTCCATTAGTTTTTTTAAAAATGCATTTGATCTTAGAAGTGAGTAGAACTTCAAATATTTTAAAATGCTACGTCATTTTTTCTTCAATTTTCTTCCATTAGTCCCTTCCAAAAAGTCGTTTGTTATAAGTATTTCAAAGGCAAAAAATAGTGTTACTTTTAAAAATGTGGAAGAAGAAGCATGGCCATCAGAAATCTCTGTAGCCAATCGGCAATCATGTCGTATGTGAAAACACTGGTGTGTTGCAGGCTGTTCCAGGCATCCAGCCATTTTGATGCCAAATCCCTCCTTCTGTACTGATGAGCCCTCGTTGACAATATCGTAACTGTGTGTGTGTTTTAAGAGAATACCTTGTACTAGCATCTAAAAATCGTTAGGAAAGATGGGATAACAATGTGCATTAAAGGTGATGAAGAAATTTAGATGAGACCTAAAACAGCCGGGATGAGAAAGCAGCAAATCAGAGAGATCAAAGGTAGGGCTGGCTGCTGTCAGCAGTGACGCCGTGGAAGGAGCCCGTTCAGGTAAGGGCTTAATTAGGGCTGTCAGTCACAGTAATTGCCTGTGATTAAGCCGTGTGAGTCAGCAGGGGCGCGGTTCGCCCAGTGCCAGGCGTCACCCGGGAGCTCGGAAGGGCAGTCGGGGACCACGCCTCACCGCAGGGGCAGGCGGTGCTGTTCGTGGATCCTTTCTGTGAGCACCTACATGGATCATCTGCTCTCTCCAAACAGCAAGCACTGTGTTTTATCAGCATCAAATCACGTGCTGGAGGAAGCTTCCAAATAGCCCTTATTTGATTTCCGTGCTTCCGAGGTGGGGCTGAGGGTGTCCGTTATTAGTAAGCAAAGCTTCAGGCATCAACTATGAACCGTCGGCGCCTTGTAATGCTACCAGCTCCCTGTTTCTCTCTTTGGCGTCTTTGGTGTCCTGGCTTCACAGCCCAGGCCCTCTTGTGCTGCCCAGCTGGTGTCTGGGGAGGTGCTTCTCTCTGCAGTACCCCCCCACGTTTGTTCTCCATTCCAAGACCATGGCTGTGCCTTGGCCAAGAAACCCCTTCCCACCACCGCTCTTCTCATCCCCACTGACCTCCTCTTTTCCAAATCTAACCAAGCTTGGCGGGTGGCGGGCGGCGGTCTGCCTCACATCCTTTTAGGTGACTGCCCCTCCCTCTCCCCACCCCAAGGAGACGCAGCCCTCCTCTGGGTTCCTTTGCACTTGCTGCAGCAGTAATGCACTCTGCCCAGGGACCATCTGTATCCAGTTGACTGAAGTGCTCCCCGAATGCAAATATTCCCACTTGGGTCCTCTCTGGGGTTGCCACACTATTTTGAAAGCACTCTGTATTTTCAGAAACAGTTTAAAATCCAGAGTAGATGCTCAGGAGATGTTTATTGGGTCAAAGGAAGTACATGCTGCTGGACAGAATCAAAAGGCCTGAGGGAGGGAGGCTGCAGAGAATCCCGAAAGGTCTGTTTTCATCTGGGTGGCTTGGCTAGGATACCAAATAAAGCAATAAAAATGTTAATCTTCCCAGCCCTGCCTCCTGCTTCCTGGAGCCTCCGAGGCTATGACAGCAATAAAGTAGGTGGAAAAGTTAAAGAGGAAAACATAAATTAGGTCATGAGAGGATAAAGAGACGGATTTTCAATAGGCTTCAACCTTCAGAGTTGGGAGGGCCTAAATTAAGTGGATCATAGGAAATTCAATAAACAAGGATTGTAGACGGCAGATGATTTATCCCATTATAATTTGAATTAAGCTCAAGCATCAGTAACACCCCTGACCCACAGGTTATGAAGAGACAGCTAATAACATGAGCTGAACCAGCACATCTTGTATGTCGTTGCTGGGAATTTAGGACTCAGGCGTTTAGGGCTGAGGAATTGATTGCCTGTGAGGTAAATTTCATCTCTGGTGCCATGGAGCAGACCTCAGGAGAAGAGGCAGCCACCAGTGTGCCCAAGCTACCAGCCTGCAGCCCAGGACTCCCTCAGCCATGACCAAGACAACCTGAACGTTCCCCTCAGCTTGGGGAAACTTCAGACGCATTTCTTCCTAGCTGGAGTTTTCTCACCTCCCCTTCCTTAGAGCACTTCCTTAGAAAACTTGACATTGTAAATTCTTCCTCTGCCCCTTTGCAGATGTCCTCCCAGCCCCTTGCCTGTTTAACAACCCAGGAGATACCTTTCTCGAGGACCCGAGAGCTGCCTCCTTGAAGTGTGGACAGAGAAGGAGCTAGCGCCTCACCTCTCAGTCTCCCTAGGAGAGCAGCAGCCTGACTTCCACATCACAGAGGAAAACGTTCACTCAGTGCGCCACACACACACCACTGGCCACCTCCGCGAAGGTGGCTTCCAGCACTTTCCACTGGCTCCCCAGGGCTTAAAACCCCGCCCCCCCGCCCCCACTGCTGGTTTCAGTGGAGTTGAGTTCGGCCCCGACTGCACTAGGCTTGAGGAATGTCTCGCCTGCCTGTTGAACTCTGTCTGGGGCCAGTTTGACTTTGACACCCGTCTGCAGGCATCAGTGAAACCATTTGCTCCAAGCCCGGACTGCTGCTCTTACAAGCACTCGGCTGCCCTGTGTATAAACACGTGCGTGCCAGCCAGTTAATCCAGGCCTGTTGCCTCTGTTTGTATCAGATGATTCAGACTGTGTTCAAACATGGAAAACACACCAGATCAGTCTCAGAACTGGGCCCAGCAAATCTCAGGAGAACTGCTGGACGGCCTTTTGCTTCCCAGCACACTCTCTTCCCCGGGCTAGCCTAAATTTCAAGCTCCCCGACGTCGGCTTTGTATTAGTCACCTACATCATTTGGTGTGATAGGGTTTTTGCCTTTCGGCACCACTTAGGCACGATGTCGGCAGAGTCAAGCTGCATTACACCAGCAGGGGCCCCTTTGAGCACGCTCCCAAGCCCCTCCAAGCCCTTTATCCTTTAATCTTACAGGACCCCCAGGAAAACACTGCTAACCCCTCTTCACTGTTGAGGAAACCAGGCTCAGAAAGACTGAGGGTCTCGCCCAAGGTCACATGCACGGGCAGAGCCAGAGCCGGGATGTGAACCCAGGCAGCCTGGCCCCCCAGACCGCACCATTTCACAGTGGAATGTAGCAAGATTTAATTGTGTGGAGTAGGAATCCCAGAGGGAACGTAAACCCAGGGGGGCATAGATCTAGATTGCTGGCAGGGCAGCTGGGTCAGAAACCAATCTCCTGAGGGACCAAAGGGGACTCCTGCTGGAAGGAGACCCTTCCTGGCAGAAGCACTGGAGGAGGGCCCGGGCACTGTGTGTCTAGGGCAGGCGGGGTGTTGTCTGGGAAGAAGGGAAGGGATGGGCTACAGCAGGACCCATGAACTCAGCTGTCTCGCTGAGTTCTGCAGGACTCCAGGACCCCTCTGCTTGTGCAACACCAAGGGGACAGAGCCATCCCCCCTTCCCATGACAGGACATCATTGACCCTTGGAAAGTCAAAGGCTTCAGTGCTTCAGCACCTGGGAGAGAACCAGGGCCGCACAAATATGGCAGCACCAGTGGAGGCTCAGTGGATGTGAGGACGGAGCGGTAGCCATCCTGGGGGGCGGAGTCTTGCTCATGAGCACAGGTGAGCGCCCACCACCTGTGGACTTCAGGTACTCTTGTTTTAGGGACTGAAGGGACCACAGGAGCCACTGAGGGTTGCTTTTCTGTTGGCATCATCTCTCCTCCTCTACTTAGTAGCCAGTGAGGGCTGGGGAGGCAGCTCTGCTGTCTCTTTATCAGCAACTTCACCCCCACCTGCCGAGAGTGAGATGCCTCCACGGGAATTTGACTGTGCCTCCCAAAGGTCACGTTAAAACCACTGCGTCTCCGGTGCTGCCTTTGCAGGCGCTGGGTAGGGTGGGATCTGCCGACGGAAGTTGATATCTGCCAGGAGAATTGCGTGTCAGTCAGTGAAACTACTACCTGTTCACTTGATAAGAGAAAATTAAATTATTCAGCTCCCAATAACACAAACAGCATCCCAGCCATGATAGTGGCGTAATTGTTTTATAATTAAGGCATGCTGAGTCATGTTAATAATGTGTGCATTGAGTCACTTATTTTTTTTCCAAAGAGAGGCAATTCAAATAAGTAATTTAGTGGTAGAAATAAACTATGAATTTAATTTATATGTTCATTAATTGTACAATTAAACAGAATACTAATTGACTGTAGAATTATAGCTAAATGGAACACTGCACCCGGGTAATTAGTTCTCGTCCTGTTTTTCATTGTGAACATAATTTTTGGTGGTCTCATCCTACCCAATTAGGTTTTGTTTGGCTTTATTGGAGCATAAATCATTCTTCTAGCACAGAGATTCAATCCCCCCAATACAGCTGGTGCGTTACTCCCTTGTCGCCAAAGGTTAACTCTTAAAAGAAAGGACATCTGGTTATAGCAGTCGGGATGGGCGGGTGCTGGGCTGTTCTGCAATTTCCAGTGCGTTCTCTGCAGCAGGAAGGGTAGAGGCGAAGAGCGTAGGTCAGTGATGGTAGCATCTTTGTTCTTCCCCTGCATCCGGGAGGGGCTGGGAGTCTGGACGACCTGCTCACCGCTTCTAAGGTTTTCACCTGGAATGGCCATTTTTAAACCATGGTCCCATGAAGCCCACACAGGCTGTGGGCTCCGACACGGAGGAAGCCTGACAGGCAAGGAAGTGTGTATGCAGGAAACGTGGTATCTTTTCATGGAAATGAAATGTCTGCAATAACCTCAGGACCACTTACCTTTCTGGGCTGCTCCTTCGGGAGCTCTCACCTTAAGCAGATGTCATGAACCAGAGCGTCCGGTTATGATCAGCTAATCCCTGGTTCATCCTGAGATACATGGTTGTGTTTTCCCAACTGCTCAGAAAGAAGAAAAGGAGAAGGGAAGATGTGAAGTGGTGGCTCCCTAATGCCGCTGGGATGTAGCTTCTCCACGTGGACGGGCGAGACTGGGGTTCAGAGCCCCACGCAGGCACCTCTGGAGGCGCCAGGATCTCGCGGGGGTTCGGGTGGCTTGTCAAAGTGCACCTTCCTGGCAGAGGGGCCCTCCCGGAGCAGTTTAAACTTCAGGGCTTCTCTCGGGCACAGTCCCCGAATGCGGCATAAAGTCAGCCGTGAAGCAGGCTGTTGCCATCACGTTTTCCTTACACAGAGCTTCTGTGGGACCAGGTTTGCTCAAGTCATCCAACAAACAGGGTGCGTCCCAGACATGGTGACGGGTACTGGGGATACAGCGTCGGACAAGGCAGACCCAAATCCCTGCCGCATGGGACCCACGGCCGAGGCCACAGCCACGGGGAACGTGACCCAGGGCCATCGGATGAGTCTCCTCGGCTGGCCCTGACCCAGCTGGAGGGGAATCCAAACAGCGGTCCCCGTATCAGCCTCCTGTGGCAACTGTAACAAATTATCACCAACTTGGCAGCTAAAACAACACAAACTAGTTATGTGACAGCTCTGGGCGCTAGAAGTCTGACATGGATCTCCGGGGGTGAGATCAAGGTGTTGGCAGCGCTGGTCCCCTTTGAGGCTCCAGGGCCGACTTCCTGCCTGGCCTTTTCCAGCTTCTGAAAGCGCCTGCGTTCCTTGGCTTGCAACCCCTTCCTCCACCTTCAAAGTCAGCATTGGTGTCACTCCCACCTCTGCCTCTGTCCTCACATCTCCCATATTGACCCTGCAGCCTCCCTCGTTCACTTAAGGACCCTCGTGAGGACTTTGGGTCCATCCAAACCATCCAGGACACCCTCCCATCTCAAGATCTTTAATTAAATCAAATCTGGGAAGTCCCTTTTGCCATGTTGGGTAACCTGGTTCCAGGGATTAAGGTGAGGACGTTTTTGGGGGCCATTATTCTTCCCACCACTATCCCCGTGGGGAAAAGGCGTGCAGTGGTGCCAGGTCTTAGATTCTGGGAGAAACAGACGTTCCTTCTGAGAGGCTTTAGAAATACTTGGGGTTAACTCTTCATTCCATCCTCCAATCTGCTCCCAGTGACACTGAAATGAGAAATGTGACATTCAGATGGGACAGGAATGCTCAAAGGCAAAAACCCTTCCTGCCCGTGGAGAGGAACTGGGTGGAACCAGTTTTTGGTTTATGTTTTTGTTGCATTATTTATACCACTGAAAGGCAAATGCCCATAGAAACGAATTATGACGGCAATGGAAGTTAGAAGGGTGGCCTCCCAGGTGATTCCATAATCTAGGGAAGGAGAAATTGCTCAGAACATCATTCACTTTACCATAACAGTGTTGACGTAACAGGGCCTTAAACTAGAAAATTTCCCTAGTGACTAGTTTGCATGAAATTTGTAATTATACGTGAAACGTAATCAAAGAGAAGTCAGTGTTGGTTCCTGAGTGTCAATAACTGAACATTTACCAGAGGAGAAGGCAAGCTTACACCTCAGGAGTCTGTTGTATACACACCCTCCCCCGAACCTTAGCTCCTTCCCGTCTATTTTGTTCCTAAGTACTTAGCACCTTCTGATACACTCCATAATTTACTTACTTGTTTTTTTATCATCTGCCTCCCCCACGAGATCAGGGATTTTGCGTTTTGTTTTCTCTTCCAAGAACTAGAAAAGCGACTGCTCTGTCAAAGGCAGCTGATAAATATTTATAGAATGAATAAGTAATTTGCGCCATACGATTAGTACACTGTATTTTGCATAAGGGAAATAATCTTTCTATTATAGAATTAAACCTGGGTTTTTATCGCTATTTGGAGGATAAGATTTTTTTTTTTTAAGTGTTAAGTCAAGCCAAGATGCTTTAGGACTTTCCCAAGTTCCCAAATCAGTCCACGCAGTGGGGATTGGTCAGCTCCTTCCCCAACCAGGCTCTCTCAAGTTCCCACTAAGCTATTCATAAAGGCACAGAGAAAAATGGAGAATTTGTGAAGCTCTTGCACAATGCTGATGAAAAAGTTGAAGAGAGAAGATGAAATGGTTAATTATAGATAAGAAAACCAATGTGAGGAATTATAGCTATTTCTAAGGAAAATACCAGAACCACTGAAACAGAGTTAATTATCAATGACATCATTACAGAAAAATTGCTGGAAATGTGATAAATATCTCAGAATACAGGCGACAAATGTTCTCCGTATCCCAAGGAAAATCAGTCAGAATGGGCCAAAGTTAGACACATTTCGGCAAGCATTTAAAATGAAAAAATAGAGATAAACGCAAAGACCAGTTTTAGAAGGAGAAGATATGGCCACATAAAAACAAACACAGATGTGTGTGGTCTCGGATCGATCGCTCCCCACCACACTCCTACCAGAAGGAAATAACGGCAGCTGCTGCAGTTCATGAAAAAAAAGTGGAAAATCTGAGAACCTTAGACCCAAGCAGGGACTTCCCATGTGTGTGGGTGACACCAGGCAGTCTCTGACATCCACCGGCTCATGAAATACACCACCCAGACACGTTTTCTTCAAAGTGTTATAAAATGTCTACTTTAGTCTCAGTAAGAGATTAATTTAACAGTTGAAGATTCCATGGGAGACTTGAAAAACTCCATGATATAAGCACATCACAGGGTCTTGGATGTGCTGCAGAATCCAGTAGGACGGTTCTCATGCTGAGGTCTTCGGGAAGTTTGCCCGCCCCCAGAGATTCTGCTTCTGGTCTGCAGCCCGGCCAGAGAACAACTCTGATAGCCGACGAACCCTTATTTAAATTAAATAACTTCACCCTAAATTGCTCTCTCTCATCCTGAGAGTTGGGCAGCCGATCGCCTCTGCCTTTCAGGAACCTGGGAGAGCCTTCCGCTCTCTCTTCCCCTTTGCATTTTCTAGGTTTTTAAAAGAAAGTCTTTCCAGTGAAAACAAGCAAAAAAACCAATCAAACAAAAAAAGCTTCACAGAAAGAGAAGAGCCAAGTTTCACAGGTCACAGTGACCTGATACCAATATATTCTAACATTCAGTTCTCTCTGGAACAGAAAACCTTGTATTTTTATCTGGCTTTTACAAACCTCTTCAAATGTGAACTTCCAGATCCTCTCTGAAATTTCCCTTCTGTGCCACACTCAGTCAAATACATCTTTAATAAAAAGACTGAAAGGGAGTTTTTATCTAAGAGACTCCTGGAAACTTTGGGAGTTAATTCGTAGTTGAAAAAAACAAAACAGGCTTTTGGGTTTGTCTGGCTCAGCTGTCTGCTGACCTTGAAATTCAGGGTGGGCTGCTTACCTGCTCTAAGCCCTCGTTTCCCCGTCTTTGAAATGGAGATGACTGTATCTACTTCAAAACAGCAAAGACAGAAATAAGGCGACCTGAGGAAAGGTCAGAGACCCTCCCTCTCACAGTGTAGACTCTGGTGGTTGTAGAGGAACTGTGATGGATGAGGGAACATGGATCTTCACCTTGGCGTCTGTGGGAGAGGTAACTCTTCATGCTTTGTTACCCTCACATTTCAACAAAACCATCAAACCAACAGACTTTTGTGGGTCAGGAGATCCCAAGACCACCATCAGATCCAACAGTTCACTAGGAGGGCTCAGGAAAGCAGTTAAACTCATGGTTATGGTTTATCACAATGTAAGGATGCAGCATAAGATCAGCTGATGGAGGACATGCATGGGGCAGGCCTAGGAGAGACCAGGTGTGAGCACCCAGGTGTGTTCCCCAAATGGAGTTGTGGAGAACATTTACTTTTGCCAGCAATGATGTCTGACAACATGTGTGAAGCATTGCTTCCAGGGATGCTCACCCGAGCCTTCGTGTCCAAGGTGTTCACGGCGGTCAGTTACACGCACAGGCAACACTGACCACCCCTGTGGCTGACCTTTAGTCTCTAGTCCCTCCAGGGGTTGAGCTGATACAGCACGGCCCCAGGCCCCCACCACACATCTCGTTGTTGGCATAGAATATCAGGGGTAGCCCAAGGCCTCTGGTAAACAAGGACACTCTCACTTAGCAGGAGGACCCGAGGAGAGCTCACCTCTCAGGAACCGGGCACAGGTCACTCCTTTCCGAGGCGAGGTTAATCCTCTACTGCACATCTCCTATCGGAGGTTCACTATTTGAAAGAGTCATGACATAGGTGATAAAGACCCATCATCAAAATGGCAGAAGGGATTCCAGGGCCCTGGGAGAGAGCTGGCTTTGGAGCCAATTGCTAACATGTCTGAGAGGACAGGATATAGGTGAAAACTGCTGTGACCACATGCCCTCACTACTTGCTGAGAGGTGACAGCTCGGACTTTGCAGAACTGATGGTCTACCCCAGAGGTCAGCACACTTTTCCTGCTGTAAATACTTGCAGGCCTCGTGGTGTCAGCTCTGGGGTAGAGCAAGAGCAGCCATTGACAACATGGAAGCAAACCGGGGAGGCCGGGTTCCAGTAAAACTTTCTTTGTTTGCAGACACTGCAGTTCGAATTCCACGTCATTTTCACGTCAGGAAATGTTATGATCCCTTTGGCTTTTGGACTACATGATGCACAGGGGATATTTGGGGGATTATGGAAATATTCTGTATGAAACTATAATGGTGCATACAGGCCGTTATGTATCTGTCAAAACTATAGAACTATATGACTCAAAGACCGAACCTTAACATAAAAGGTGGACTTGGGTTAAGGCTCACCATTGTAGAAAATGTACCGCTAATGCAACCTGTTAATAGGGAGAAGTGTGTACCTGGGCTGAGGGGGGAAGGGAGCGGGCATATAGAACGCTATGCACTGTCTGCTCAGTGATTCTGGAAATCTAAAACTATATGAAAAAATAAAGCCTAAAATGTTAAAACATTCTTAGCTCGTAGGTCATAGGAAACCAGAGGCAGGTGGGGTTTGGCCCGTGACATGTCTTCGCTGACCCACAGACGAGCTAGAAGAAGGGCTCACACATACACATATGTGGCCCCTTGAAAACACCAGGACATGGGTGTGTAAACAACCTGAGAATCCATGCAGTGCACACGAGTGATTTTGGCTTCCGCCGAGCTAGGAGCAGCTACTGTTCATACTTGCTGTCGGCTTAAATAGCTGTATTATCTGCAGCGAGAACTTTGAGACGCGGGCCTAAAGGGAGGCAGAAATGTCTTCAGGTATTGCGCCGCCTTTAATAAGCTGCTCGCCCTCCTTGCTTCTTGAAGATGGAACAATCAATACAGCATCCCTTTGAACAGAATAATGAGCACAATTCATTTGGTAAACATGTATTGAGCACCCATTGTATGCTCGCCGCCTGCCTGGGCTGCCAGAGCTGGTGGCAGTTATGGGGCGATGTCGAAGATGGCTGGACAGCAACTCCAAGTAAGAGAAAGAACAAGTGGGGTCATGTTGATCCTGTGGAATGATTGCTAATAGATTTTAACGCAACCCTGCGTTCCCATCGTGTGGCTGCCTCACGCTTGACTTTGGTCTGTGTCTGTTCAGTCTGCCTGCATCAAATGATGAGAACGCGTTCATCAGCCTCCACTTGACAGGATATATACATTCACTGCTTCTAACATTCTCATTACACCCACCGAGGGCTCAACCTAGTTCGTAAAGGCAGCGATGAAGTGGGTTTCCCACAGGAGAGATGAGGATCGAAGCCCCCTGCCTCCCCACCTGGAGATGGTCAGCAGAAACCAAGTCTGATCCTGCAGTCTCGCTCTCAGCATTCACATGATTCTCTCTCCCTGGGATTCAGAGGGATTGGAGACCTAATTACAATTTCTACTCCCGTGTCGAGCATTTACTCCAAGTACATGGTCAATAACTCATTGTATATGGATTTAAGTACTACTTGGGGACTTTCCATTTTCCTCCATCTCTGAGGCAGTGCGAATTGTGTTTTCGTCCATGGAGACCCCTTCCCTAGAGCCTTCTACCTGCTGGCTTAGCTCCTTCTGTATAAGCCGGTCTTTCAAAGGAAGAACAGGCAGCTTTAGCAAACCGCTGAGAGCACGGCGTCTGAGTGAGACTGCAGGATTCCACCATACATCCCTAGCTCTGAGCACTCACTTCTGGTGCCTCAGTCTCCCCATCTGCAAAATGGGAATAACGTTGATGCCTATTTGAAAAGCCCTTAGGTTGATGCCCGATATGAAGTGTGCAATAAAGGGATAATCTGTAAAGAGGACAAAGCAGTGGAAGCTGAGCATTTCCAGAGCAGCTTTGGGAAGAGAAAACAGAGAAAAGATGAGAGGCAGCCTGCTCTAGGTCCTGAATTCAGCAAGGATCTCAGAGCTGAATGCGCAACCGGACCTCTCAGTCCCATGTTCAATCACTGCGGGTGTAGAAATGATGATGCCTTCTGTTCACCGACCTCCTCAGGCCACGGAGGCCTGAGGAGGTCGGTAAACAGAGACTCATTGTAGAGACTCATTGCCTTCCAGAATATTAAGAAAATCCCCACCAAAGGGGGCTGGATCTGCTTCTTATGCTCCCAGAATGCACATTCATTAAGAACCAGGCCACTTGGCCGTGACAGTGGGTTGGGGCATGTGGGCTGGTGGGAGCTTTCTGTCGTGGGGAGGGTGTTTTCTCTCTGGCTGACCTGGAGCTCCAGACCTGCAGCCCCGTCCCACCCCACTGAGTGGACATCACACCAAGACACCTCAACCTGGCACTCGCAGTCGGTGAGCTCATCCTCTCCGAGACCCGTTTCTGGCTCCAGCGCCACTGGGCAGCCTGTCACCTGTGTTGTTCTCATCTCCGGAGAGCATGGCAGACAGCCTGCCACTCGGCCTCGGGGTGAGCTGGGAGGAGGCCCCTCCCACTTCCCTCTTTACCTCCATCTACTTCAGCCCTTGACTTTGCCGACACCCTCCCGAGACTCCAAGGAGTGTTCAGTACGCTGCCATCAGAGGCTTCTCTGGGTGCCCGGTGTGGTTGGTGGGGTTCTCACTGGGTGTGGGGAGGACGACCCTGGAGCAGGTCTCCAAGCAGACGAGTGCAGTGGACCGCCAGGGGGCGCCGAGTGAGTCCCTTCCCTTTGAAGACGGTAACCAACTCGGCCAACACGTGGTTACCCGCTCATGTCCTAAATGAGGATGGGCTCAGGCTGCACTTCAGAGTTGCAGAGCAGCTCATGAGGTCCTGGGAAAACGAGTATATCTGGAGGTCAGGGGACATTCTCTGCTTCTCATCTTCCCTCCCACTGGCCATCACAGCCTCACCTGCCACTGTGCGGAAGGCAAAATAAAAAAAAAAAAGGATGGGGTTTGTTTCTACCTTTGAAAACATCACAGAGAGTCAAAGGAAATGTTTCCAGCCTGAACTACACACCACTGAGTAACACAAGCAATAGGAAAACACATCCAGACCATCAGCAACGGTGTCTGACAAGCAAGTGTGATCCATGTAGCAGAAGAGTGTCAGCAAGTCTCCATCCCTGAAAACAGATGCCCCTTTTAACTAAAGGTCTAGCGAAGGTCAGGCATGGGGAGATCTCGGGGAAAGGATATCCTCAGGGAAAAAGGCAGAGGAATAATGATTTGAATTCTGACGCGGGTTCAGTGCTCCGCGGACCAGTTAGCAGCCATGCTGGAATGGTGGATTCATTCCTCCTCTCAGTCAGCAGTGGAGACTCTCGTTCAGACACCCATGCTGACCTCTACAACGGTTCAGTGAGGTCTGAGAAAGTGGCTGGAACCAAGAGAGGACAGCGGAGATCAGTGGCGTCCTGCTGGGGAATGGTGTGGAAGCTGGTCAGTTTCACTTCATTCCCACCCTACAGGTAATGGCCATCAGCGGGAAGGGTGACGTGGAACGGATGTGATTCCACGTCGTTCCCTGACAGTACTCAATCCTTGCTATCCTTTCTTGGTACTCTTTGTATTTTGAGGGTTTGTGTTACAAGGTCAGTGTAAAGTGAAGAAGAGAGAAATGTGCTGCAGAAAGATAATAATACTGATGAAAGGGAGGGGCAAGCAGATAGCCATAGCGATAATGTAAGGGCAGGGCCGGGGGGTTCTCAGTCCTGTCACTGCCACAGTCCCCTGTGTGTAAATAGATGACTGTCTTGGGTATGACCGGATTTTGACAAAGGTCCAGGTCCTGCTGGAGGAACACAGGTGTTCCACAGTTTGCCATCAACACAGTGGTCCATGGCGCATCAGTAAGAGCGGCTTCCAGACAGCGCTACAGAAATTAGCTCCTAGTAGGTGCTTCGTGAGAAAGTCTAAATGAACAAAAGAATGATAAGCTGTCCCTGAAACACATCTCAGACATGGGCTATAAATTCACCCTCTTCTCTGATAAACAATAAATCAGGTGTAGGTGATGACATTGATTTGCCTGTAACTTACATCCTTAAAAGTGTCATGTGCAATCTTGCTGCTTTATTGGTGGTGCCCACTTTTCACTACTAGCCTCACAAAACATGTGACAAACCTCCGGGTGAAAATGTGTGATCTAAGATAAAACATTTCTCCGCAAGACCTCATTTCTCTATAGATTCAGAAACCTTTTGTACTACAGAGCTTCACTCCTGTGAATGAGGCCCCTGGGCCGGCAGCCTCAGCATCACAGGGGAGCTTGTTAGGAATGCAGAATCTAGGGTCCCACCGGACCTGCTAACCCTCAGACCCCTCGGTGGTTTGTGTGCTCCTTGAAATGTGAACAGCTCTGCTGTTGTGCAGGTCGAGAGAAGCCAGGATGAGCCCTGTGTGGCGTCTGGCCCACATCACGTCACTTCTGATCTAGTGACCTCTGCTTCAGCAGCAAGACACCCAAGCTCGATGCCCCGTGAGCTAATGAGTTAGAAGTCCACAGAGCCCAGTGGTGCCATGAATGGCAAAGCGTTGCCTCCAGTCTGTCATTTTGGGGCTCACCTTAGAGCACATTTCCTCATTGTCCACACCGTGCACTGAAATGCCTCCCAAAGAGCCCCTTGAAGAACGTTGCATTCCAACAGGAGGACGGCAGAAAACCCGGGGAGAACGTGGGCTAGTCCTACTTCGCTCTCCTGCCATCTCCCCCCCATGCCTCCTTGCTGCCGCCTTGCAGTGAGCCATGTTTTATTTAACATTTTGTAATTGCAAAATGCATTTACACTTTATTTATTGAGTGTCTCTCCTTCTGTGCTCTCGGCCTGCTGAAGAATGAATGGGGGTGGTGCAGTGTAGGAAGCAGGGGTAATGAGTTTTCACTTGACATCGGATGCACTGTTTTATTTTACTCTCCTGACATGCACTTGGTTAGGGGCCATTTAGAATTACTAGTTAACATCGATACTTTCTATTAGATAATTCAGGGTGTGGAGCAACTTCTTTGCGATGGGTACGCTTTTGCATTTTATAATCAGAATCTATAGAGGAGTGCATCTCAGCTGTTCTCCTTGTGCTAATGTTTATGCTACCTACAGACAAAAAAAAAGAGAGATTTTTGAAAAAGAAAGGCACATTTTTATTCTTTATTGAAACATGTAATCGAGTTCTTTATATATCAGATGAGTCTATTCATCTGTACTGAATGGTCATTGAGAGGTTCTGTCTGTTCAGAACTCACACAGCTTCAGTGCAAATGCAGGACGGACTCTTGTGATACCTGGGAAAATATAATTTATTTTCCGAAATATATAAATATATTTAATATATACAAATATAATTTCCGAAAACAATTTTCGGAACAGTTTCAACCGATTATAAAGTTGCCGGATGTTTGGACATAATCATTTCTGAAAAGGCGATTAACAAAAAGTCAAAAGGATTCTGGCTCCTTTGGACTGACATGAGCATTTTAGATTTAACTTGTGGTTTAGATGGCAATGAAGGGAGGGTCCATGGCTGTCAAGTACCTGTTAAAGATGTAGACATACATAGACATACTTTGAAGTAGGAAGGCATATTCAGTGTAAATTAACTTTAACATTCAAAGGTGACGGTTCGTGATTTATTTTCAAAATAGTGTATCTGTGAAAAATTAAGAGCCACAAGGATCCAATTATCTCAATGGCAGTCTAATTTATGTGGCATGAAGTACTTAAAGACAAGTCGGGAGGGATGTTAGTAAGGCTAAATTGGTGTCGCCTTGCTGGATCACAGCTTGAAGTCTATCTGAACGACACGGATCTCATTAAACATCATCAACTTCAGTCACGTAGGTGATAAGAAAGATGAAGATGAAGGTCAGCCCGATCAAAGATCCCCTTTTTGTTCATGACGGTACTTCCTCTTGGGAACATCTCTGGCTTCCCCAGGCAAACGGCGCTTTGCCAGACAAGCTGGGAAGGCGGATGGGCTGGGAGCCCATCTTTCTGCCAAGATGCCCAGGTCTGCGGCGGCCCGACTGTTAGAGGGTGGCTCAGACCATCAGCTCCCTCTGTCCCAGAGCCTGAAGTCCTGCCTGCTTGCTGGTATTGATTTTGGAAAGGAGGTTTGAGATTGATCAATATCTGCTGGCAGCTGAAACCTTCAGATATTTGTTAAAGAAGCAGATCGTCATGTTTCTGTGGGCAGAGAGGGTGGCTGGTGTTCGGTGTTACGTGATTAAATAACCCCTGGTTTAGCTGTTGTTGGTAAGTGACAGGTCGACACAGAAGCGGGCATTTCCTGTGATTAATCTGAACAGGAGCAACCCACGTTGACCTGTTCCTTTGGCACCCGTGTAAGTGAAGAAAATTTGTCATTTGCTACTTCAGAAGCACTTTCTCCCTTCTAATGAGCTCTGCAGACAGATGGGCGTTCCAATGTAAACCTGCCACAGAGACCACAACTATAAGCAGCTGCAGGAGGTGGAGGACCTTCAGGCAAAGCAGAGCACAGCTCATCTCCCCACGCGCGCTTCCCACACTCTGAAAGGAGTGCAGGAAACAAAATATCAAAGTCATTAGGCAACCACGGGCTGCAGCCTTTCACAGCAACCGGGAGAGACATCCTTGCCCCATAAGCCTAGTGTCTGGGGTGCATATGTCTCTACAAATTTATCTAACTAGCTCCATCCCCTAGTGGCACAAGGGACGCTGAATTCAGAGCAGGCATTAAAATGTATTTCCCTAGTAAGGAAGAATTCCTAAGCAGGCCACTGTTTACCATTCCATCTTCTGTGGAACGTTTTGGGACACACTGATAGAATACTCCACACTTGGCCATTCCACAGCATCCGGGATTGTCAGCCTCTTCTAGGGTGACTTGAGGTTGTGGGGTAAGCTGGTGCTCATACGGTCACAGGTGCAAAGGAGGCAATTTAAGATACCCTGAACGTAACCAAGTCAAGTGAGAATATATCCAAGCCCAGGGAAAAAAAGTAAAGATTCAAGAGAATCAAGATAGGATACCCAAAAGTCCACGGCTGTAACCAGAATACTTAGATTTTATGCATAGCTTTCCATCGTTTAAGACTTTTGGGTTCTCTGAAGAGAAGAGAAGAGGGTTTGAATCCTCTTCTGTGTTTGAATCTCTGCTTGGCCGTGTATCAGGTAACAGTGTGTGCTGAGTCTTAGATTCCTTATCTGAAGAGAGAAATGATAATCCCCAGCTTCAAGAGCCCTTGTGTAGAGTAGATGAGATATCAGATACGCTTCCCAGGGAGCAGCTGCGTAATAAATAGTACCTGAAATGGTGTATTCCCCTGATGGGTATCTGCTTATTTACCACATGGCTATGCTACACACACACACAGTGAATACACAGGTGCCTTCCTCTCCGTGTGTGTGTGTGTGTGTGTGTGTGTCCACTCAGAACCTCAGCATCAAACGAGGCGTCCGGGGCTTCCCTGGTGGCGCAGTGGTTGGGAGTCCACCTGCCGATGCAGGGGACACGGGTTCGTGCCCCAGTCTGGGAGGATCGCACATGCCGCGGAGCGGCTGGGCCCGTGAGCCATGCCACTGAGCCTGCGCTTCCGGAGCCTGCGCGTCCGGAGCCTGTGCTCCGCAGCGGGAGAGGCCTGTGCACCGCAAAAAAAAAAAAAAAAAAAAAACCAGGCGTCTGTCAGATCTGTGGAGAACTTATCTTTCTTCCTGATCTCCTGATCCGGCATTGACGTCCTCAACCCGGGATTCCATGTGGTCTTATCCCATGGGTCTTGGGACCCATTCATCTTGAGCCAACTCTAAATAATACGTCCTCCAGGACCCCCAGGCAGATGAAGGGGCGGTTGTTACTGCTGGCATTCAGCAAACGCACCCAGCTCATCGATTTACGTGCACCCTCACCCTTGAAGGTATGTGCTCTCCCTGGCAATGGCAGTTTCTACCAAGTTCAGAGCAGACAACACAGTTTGAGCTGAACAATTTACAAAGGGCTTTCACATGTGTGATTCAGCTCAATTGCTTTCTGCCCAGGGGTCAGTGACAAACTGTATCAGGCGTTTCATAGCTCACCCTCACGATCAGTAAAATGTCTTCGCTCTCATTTTTGCCCAGAACCAAAAGCCACATGGGTCAGATTTTTTCTCACTAGGCCAGAGTCAGAGAATTAACCAATATCCTTTCATGGAGGGCAGGTAGAAAGACACCTTGCAGGGCGATAAGGGAAAGGCGGGATCTCCAGGCATCAGGAGAAGGCAAGACCCTGAGAAGGATCCTTTCGCTGAGCCTTCCACGTGTATGGGGTGTACCCTGTGACATACTGAAGGACCTGTGAGTGAAGTATCTTTTATTCATATGGTGGAGAAGAGGCCCATTACCATCAGGTGTCAGGACAAATTATAGGTCGGCACCAGGAAAAAAAATCCGGTGAGTTCACCACTGGATCCCAAGCCCTGAACGGCACACCTGGTACCACAGACAGATGCCTGTCACTGAGTGGACAGGAGACAAGGCAGAGAGGGAGGAGAACGGCTGTGTGTAGCTTTCATGGCTTCTGTCATGGCCCCAAACGGAAGGGAACTCAGAAAAGAAGAGAAGATGAAGGAACAGGAGTGAGGGTCCCTGAGCAGCTGCTCCGTGCCAGGCACCCCTCTCAATAACACTGTGGCCTGAGAGGCAGGTGTCATCCCCCGAAGACCAGAGATGGAATCCCGCTCAAGGCTGCTAAGCTGTTGTAACGGGTCAAATCAGGATTCAGCCTCATGGCTTTGCCCAAGCTGATGGACCGCAAGGACGGCCCTGAGTCCTACGGGGAGGAGAGTCGGCGCACAGGTGTGCAGTGTGAGAGTCTGGAAGAGGCACCTGGGTTCCTGGAAGGAAACGTCCAGCTTCACCTTCCTCCCATCATGCACCTGGTGCCACCAGCGTCCCCCAAGCCTGGACACCTAGACGCTGTGCTCCCCAAAGGCGGCAGAGAATGAGGGCTGGTTTTGCTGGGGTTCCTGACCCCCTGCTGCCCAGGGCCCACCTCATCTTCCCTGGTGACCCAAGGGGCTCCACATGTGGACCCTGCCTTTCCTGGCCATGAGCTCAGAAGCATCTTTTTAAAGACTATATGATTAAAAAAGAGATACTTTGCCATCCATGGACACAGCATCGTGCCCGTGATTCTTTAATGAAAAAGACTCTAATCTCTGCCTCTGCTCATTTCTTGTTACCACAGTTATAAATGCTTCTGTGGCTTTGTGGAGAGCTTTCTGGAAGCATAGAGGCAGAAAATCTATTTTCATGAAAGCTCTGCCTTTTAAATGAGGCTGTTGTTTCTTGTGGCCCGAATGCCACTCTAATTGCCCCTTCCTGATCGAATGACTCTCTTAATTGCTGCAGGTGTGTCTCTGCAGAAGGCACTTTCGTGGGCTGCCCCTCGGAATGGGTGGTGGCTGGCCGTTCCATCCAAACAGCATTGGTGGAGCCAGTACCAGAGCTTTATACACGCCTCACCTTGTGGAGGTCTCACAATAACCTTGCGAGATAGATACCATTGTTGCTCCCATTGTACAGATGCAGAAACTAAGGCACAGGGGCCAAACAACTAACCCGAAGGCAGACAAGTAGTCGGTGCAACCAGTAGGTGGCTGAGACAGGGCTTGAGTGTGTGTGGCATGCCGGTAAACCAGCTCTCTGGGGGAATAAAAATGGGAGGGGTGGGTTTTAACACTTGCCAATTGCTATAGTGTAAATAATCCCATCATTTAAAGCCATGGATGGTTTAATAGCTGGCTTGCTGAATTCCTAAATATTTAACAACCAGCTCTTGCCAGGCAGGGCGAGTGGGCTTCACTCACCCTTATTACTGGACCTCAGACACCAGCCACTGGGTCCAGCCAAGGCTGGGGGAGGGTCTTTAGCGTAGTTGGGAACAACACCCATTTATATATTCCCACACCCAGCGTTTAGGGTGAGAGGGAGGTGCCCCTGTGGATGCCATCAGAAATACTATGCATTTTGTGAAATCTTCCGAAACTCCTGGAAGGAAGCTAAGTCTAATTTCAAATCTTGAAGGAGTCCGTAGGAAGGAATGTGTAGAATTAGGCCTATCACAGGAAGCTCTGCAACTTCCCAAAGGAAGGAAGTGTCCTACCCAAATCACCTTCTTAGCAGGGTCCTTCTGTCTTTGCTTCTCTTTCTATCACCTCTGATTTGAGCTGCGGCTACACTGCAGCCTCTGTCTCTTTGGCTCTGTGAGGTCGGGTCAGGGTCCGTTTTGGAGGACCTGGCTCATCTACAGCCCCCTTCTCAGAACGGGCCCTGACCCGGGCCTGCTGAAGGAGTAGGTCTCACTAGCCTGCTGTGTCTGGAGTAGAGCCCCCAAGAAGAAAGCACCAGCCCAGTCCTGATGAGGGACCAGCCCCAGTGGCCGCACCTGACATTGGACCACAGGGGTCCTAACCAGTACTGACCAGCTCATCTCAGTGATGAGCACTCAGACGTGGGGATGGCCTTGCCTGGTGGTGGGCACTGGGGTTTCATGCATGTGAACTGCCAGTGGCCACCCGTGGAAGGGCCTTTGCAAATGGAACACAAAGTCTGCATTTATTTTCTAATTGATCAAATGGACTCTAAGGATGTACTGTATCCTGGTCCAGAATTCCACCACAGACTAGAAATTCATTTAAAATCATGTTTAGCCACGTTCCCCAGCATTGCTCTCCAGAGGTTATTCAGTAAGCCCAGATCATTCCCTATGATCCAGTTCCCATGGAGAAATTTTAGACCGGAACTGGAATTTCTTTTCCCTCTCAAATAAAAATGCCAATGTTTTAATCTTTTTTCTTTTCCAGATTGGTATAATAATAAGAGTCTTCCTGACAACATAATCCCATCCAGAGCAGGGACAGATCCTGTCCTGAGACTCATTGGCTAAGTCTAATCCAGACACGGCAGGGCAGGCCCAGGCCCAGAGTCTCGGCTCGAGGAAAAGCAGTGCTTCCAGGAGAGGACAGTGTGGGAAATACGGCAAGGGACTCACGTGTCCTCCCGAGGGATAAGACAGGGCAAAGGTACGTTCCTAAAACGGTCTCAATTCAGGTTGTGGTGACGGTTGCACATCTCTGTGAATTTACTAGATACCATTTAAGTATATACTTCAAGTGGGTGAATTTCAGAGTATGTAAATGATATCTTAAACATGCTTTAAAAAGGTGCATTGCTGGGCTTCCCTGGTGGCGCAGTGGTTGAGAGTCCGCCTGCCGATGCAGGGTATACGGGTTCGTGACCCGGTCTGGGAGGATCCCACATGCCGCAGAGCGGCTGGGCCCGTGAGCCATGACCACTGGGCCTGCGCGTCCGGAGCCTGTGCTCCGCAACGGGAGAGGCCACAACAGTGAGAGGCCCGCGTACCGCAAAAAAAAAAAAAAAAAAAAAGGTGCATTGCTGAGGAGGCCACTTCCGTCTTCTATAATGGTTGCATGTTGGTTAAACTCAGGTTGGGTGTATCAAAAAACAAACAAAAAAAAAAACAGAGCAAAACATATTCTTACAAGAAGGGATTGGATTAGCTTAGAACTGGGAGCATCAGACTTGGGAAACTTCAGGCCCAGGTGGATCCGGGGCTCAGAGATGTTATTAGGGCTCACTGTCTCCCCACTGTGCCCCTCAGCTTCCATCTGCACTGGCCTCATCCTGTGGCCAGGGGCCAGGGAGGTGGACCACCGTCTCAGGCGGTGCTTCCCGCTTGGCAGCCATCCAGCCCCGTCAGTGTGCCCTCCTCAGGGCCCACCACTGTGGCCGGGGAAGGGGGCCCATTAATTGCTTGCACCTGGTCAGAAGACCTCCCCCTTGCCATGGCCAGGCTGAGACAGGGTGCCCTGGGCAATGAAGCCCACCAGGACTGAGTAGGATGGGCAGGGGGTGTTTCCCCAAATGGAAGGCAAGGAGCGCACAGTTGCCATAAGACAGACAGACTGCAAAGCAAACTAACAGTGAAAAAGCAGAGCTATCTGAGGTCACCCGCCCCAGAGCTCCTGCCCGCATTGTCTGGTGGTCGCAGAAGCATGGTCCACACAGGCATCAGGCTTGGGCTGAGCTCACAGCCTGGACCTGCCCCCCAGTCTGGGTCAGCTAAACTGAGGTTGACCCACAGACACAGGAGTGAGAAATAAAGGCTGGTTGCTGTCAACTGTTTGGGGATAGGGTAGTTCGTGACCCAGCATCATGGCGGCAGTAGCTGACCATATACCCCCTTTGTTTGCAGAGCCAGGAATCAGTGTTTTCTCCCAACCAAGGATCTCCGCTACAATGAAAATAGGGTGAAATCCTTCACATGTTGAACTACCTGGCAGAGCAGTGACCTCCTGCTCTATTCATGGAACCATCTCTCAGCTTTTGAGACCTGGCCTCACAAGGGCTCTGACAAAGACATGGAGCTTATGCCTTTAAATCCCCTTTGCGTCTGTACAACAGGCCTCCAAGCTCACCTGAGCAGCAGAGCAGAACCGTCATCCTTGGAATGGCCTGGGTCCATCCCCAGGGTCTATCTGCGGGGACCACTACAGTGACTGGCATGGACCTCCATCTCCTTCCGCCATTCAGATCTTCACCTTCACCAAGGACACAGGTCAGCATTTATAGTGAACGGGACGCAGAGATCCCAGGTCACAGGAAAGCGTAGTAGCCCTCCCCCCACATCTGTTTGGTAATTTATTTATGAGATTTCAGCTGTGCCTGGTGTCATATGTCCTTGGAGCACTGATGATTTCATCGTGCCCCAAGGACATATGAGGAATCAAAGAGAAAGGTCAGGAGTCTTCGTGGGTGTAAATTATACCTCTTGGAAGTGAAGTGAGGACACCTCTGGGCAGTGTTTCTTTCTTTTTTTTTTTTTCTTTTTTCAAGAGTTACTCTTTTCATTTGGAGAAAATTTTAGACCTAAGAAAAGTTGCAAAAATAATTCAAAGCGTACTCATACGCCCCTCACTCAGCTTCCCCTTATGTTAACGTCTTAATGTCGTTTTTATCAAAATTAAGAAATTATTCTTGCTGTAATCCTGCTAACTAGAGTATGGACGTTCTAACGTAATAATACTCTAACTATTGAATTTCATAGTTTTTCGTTAACCCTTCTTCTGGTCCAGCGTCCACTGCAGAATCCTGTGTTTGGCAGTCCTGTCTCCTTAGTCTCTTCCAATTTCGGGCAATTCCTCCGTCTTTCCATATCTTTTGGGACCTTGACACTTTGGAAGATATTGGGCAGTTATTTTATTGAAAAAACCGGGCTTCCCTGGTGGCGCAGTGGTTGAGAGTCCGCCTGCCGATGCAGGGGACGTGGGTTCGTGCCCCGGTCTGGGAAGATCCCACGCCGCGGAGCGGTTGGGCCCGTGAGCCATGGCCGCTGAGCCTGCGCGTCCGGAGCCTGTGCTCCGCAGCGGGAGGGGTCACAACAGTGAGAGGCCCGCGTACCGCAAAAAAAAAAAAAAAAAAAAAAGAAAGAAAATCCCACATTTTGGGTTTGCTGATGTTTGCTCATGGTGAGACTGAGGCTGTGTGTTATTGGGAGAAACGCCCAGACGCAGCGTCCTCCCCAGTGCATCCTGTCAGGGTGCCAGGCGTCAATGTGTCCTCCTGGTGATGCTGAGACTGATATGCCTGTGCCAGGTTCTCCCTGAAAACGTACTACTTTTCCTTTTGCAATTATGAAATCTTTGGGAGGGCAGCAATGCAAATATCCTATTTCTGCTTAAACTCTGAACGGCACACACAGTATATGAAAATAAGCGAATAACCCTTTTGCTCTAATCTATAAACTCAAGTGACCATGGTTTATGCCAAGGAAACTGGACGTCTGTCCCATGTCAGTCCGTCTCCTTCCATCTCCTCCCAGGCCCTCCCTTCCGACGTTTTCTGGTTTACATGTCCAGCCTGCGCTCCACCCTCCTCCATGCCAACCCTTTCCTTTCAATTCCCAAGAGCATTCTCGGGAGCCTGCACCATGGGAGGCAGTGGCTGTGGCCCGGGCGGGCACGTGGCACGAATCCTTCAGCGAGGAAGGATCCTTCCAGCTTCAGGGAAACAGATCCTGGAACAACTGGGGCAGATGCAGAGTGGTGTCCGGGCATTTCCGGTCTTTAAGCCCATCTCATGCCCACACCAGGCGCACAGGGTCCGCAGACCCTTGGCCTGGCAGCCCCCTACCCAAGGTGTCCCTACATCCCTGAAGCTGCTCAGCACTACGTCACCCCGTGGGGAAGAGGCACAAGTTTGCAGGTGAGGCCGTCAGAAGATACGAAGAGAGCCTTCCTGGAGTTCTTCCCAAAGCCCGAAACAGACAGTGCCGCCGCTTTCCTGGTAAATGTCACAAGCCGCTGTGTCGGTTTCCTTGGCTAATCTGCAGTGACAAGTACAGTTGGCTGGTTGGATTTCTCTCCTTCCTTTTTTCAGCTGAACATAAGGTAAGGTCTCCAAACAGAGACATTGATCCAGGATTTCATTTTCCCCCTCTGCTGTTTCGGCTTTATGAGGACCCAAGTAGTTACTGCAGAAACTTTTGATGGGCCCAGCAGTCTGGCAAATTAAATCTTGCAGCCCAAGCGAATCCTGCCCGGGCATCTCCGCACCATCCCCGGCCTTTCGGTGGACTCATCTGTCTCTTCCGTGACGGGGTATCGGTTTACCCCGCTGTGGGTGCAGGTTAAATAATAAAAAGGCTGAAAACAAAACCAGCTTATATCAGAGATTTGAACCTACTGCTACTACTGCTTTTTCATTACAGTCCAGAGAGAAGGGACCACTAAGGAAAAAGTGTGTTCTGGAGGAAGGGGAAAAATAAAAGATGGTGAGTGAAATGGGAGGGTCTGTGTGGGCAGCGCCGAGCCCTGTTCTGCTGGGGAAAGGGTGCTGACCAACCTGCCGTGGGATCCGCTCAGTTCTGCAGGGTGGGGAGAACACTAGATTTTCCTTACAGATGGGGGAGCAGCCTGGGTAAAACACGAGTCCCCACGACCCCCGCCGACCCTGACCCCGCGGGCGCACGGCCGGCAGAGTCGATATCCTTCAGGGGGACACGCGTCCTCTCTCCTTCATGTGCGCCTCGCCCGCTCTCAGAAGAGAAACAGAGCAGCAGTCTGAAAACAGGCTCTCGCACTGGCCTTGGGGCCCGAGTCAAAGTCAGAAGCTTCTTCCTTGTGACACACTCCAGCCACCTTTGGCCCCAGGTGGAGCGAGACTAGCCTCTTGCTGGGCTGGATACCAGGTTTGAAGCCAAGGGTCCTACGAGAGCAGCTGAGCCAACAAAAGTCCACGGATCTGATTTTCCAAAAGCCCACATGATGCCAGGCCAGTCGCATTTTTAATTTATTTGTAGTATTTTTTAAAAGTAAGATATTTCATGTGAAAATCTGGATTTCTAGTCTATCTAGAAGAACAGAAAGACGCAGCTTCCTTGGGCCCCTCGCATGGGGAAGCAAGGGGCTGAGCTGGGCAGGGGAGCGGCTTTGTCCCGCTGACCACCCTCCCCACGCCGCCCGTGGTTCCCCACTGTCCATCGCTACGTGTCACCTTAAGGAGTGTCTGCTCTGTTCCCTGACGGATGTCCTGCCGGTCCCCAAAGGGATTCACCGTGTGACCCTCCGGTGGAGAAGGCCAGGGTGGGCTTGTCTTGGAGAGGAAGGGGCAGAGCCATCCACAGGGCGGATCTACTCTGAGCCGGTCCCACTTGCTTTGCTGAGGATAATCACAACTTGGAAAAGATTTACTTAAAAAAAAAAAAAAAAGGCATTAGAGCAGGTTCAAGGTTCTATCTGCAAAAACATCACTCAAAAGTGAGAAGCAGCGTGGGTGACACCGGAGCCCGTGGGCCCGGAGCCGGGCTGCCTCTGCTCCACGTGCTCGGGAAGCCAGGCTTGGACCCCTCAGTTTCCCCATCTGTGAAACAGGGATGTGATAGAACCGCCCTGAAGCTCGTACAGGGACAGGATGCGAAAATGCAGGCAGAGCAGGGAGAAGACAGAGGGGACCGCCGGTGGGCAGGCACTGTTTTAATTTCCTGACCGGCGGCTCTGAGACGCTTGGATAAACACGAGAGGCAGGGGATTGAGTGGCAGTGAGCCCGTGGAACGTTTTTCCTCAGCTGAGCGTCTGGGAGAGTGAGGGGCAGCCTCGTTGCTGGACGAGTGTCTGAAGAATGGGGCTGAGGCAGCTGGTGACCGCTTAGTGGTGGCGTGACCCTCAGGGTGGACAGCGCAGCCCCCAACCCCAGTGGCTGCCAGTGGGGAGGCCGCACTGGTCCGGGGCTAAGGGCAGTGACTTCACTGAGCTGTCAGGGGCCTGCCCATCCTACTACCCCCGTGCAGAATGTGGGCACCCGCAGGACCTCCCCTTGAGGACCGTCTGCGGGCCTGGCCTGTGGGCGCCCCTGCCCTTTGCGTCTAGAGGGCAGCCCTCACCTCCCCAGCAAGACGCTCGACACACAAGAGCACATTAGTGTAAGTTGTTGCCCGGCCCGCCGGCCCTGCTGCCTGCACGTCCCGTGAGACCAAGGACACTCTGTCCACGCCCATCCCAAGGCTGATCCCAGGGCCTGGTGCAGGGCAGACGCTCAGGACCGCTAGTTGAATGAAGGCGCCTGAGACTCTGCCAGACATGGGCAGGCCCCCCGGCCGGCGCCCAGCCCCGGGCATTTGATGGCAGCTCCTCTATAAAATCGGAACGAAGTTTCAGCGGCACCTAAGGTCTGCTGGACAGTCTGTGCTCAGCGAGTATCGGCCGCTCCCGAGGATGTTAGTGTCACCCGGAGGAGGGCCACAGGTGAGCCCGGCCCGGGAAGCAGCGCTGCGAGCACCGGGTGAGCTGGCCGGCGTCGGCTGTGGACACAGTGGGTGCAGTGGGTGCAGTCAGGTCCCGTTTTCTCGCATGTCTTTTCCCTCCTGCTCAACCAGTCAGAGCCACGCCGTCCCATTTGCGTTTCAGTCTCGAAAATAGGAGGAGCACCCACATTCCCTGTCTTCAAAATTAAGACTTGGTCTAATTCAAGGATTAGACCCTGATTATGGAAAAAACATTCAGAACTTAAAAAAAAAAAATTAGCAGAAGAAGCAATTGTCAGAGATTTTCAGTCCTCCCCACCCCACCAAGAGGAAGAAAAGGGGAAAAATCTTTTCTGAAATAACCATTTGAAAGGGGATCTGACTATTTTTACTTATAAGCAGGAAGCAGTGTGACCTTAAAATAGGCCAGAAATACTTGGAAAATGCTAGATGCTTATATTTGACTAAATGATGATAAGCTTATTGATGAACTGAAGGGATTCCTATATGCAGGTCCATCTGTCTTTGCGTTCTGAGGTCCCCACGGGTGCCCCTCAGATGTGACTTCTTAGTCGTCCAGATTGAAATGTCTAAAACAGCATTTTGCCAAGTCTCATGGGATGTTCCGTGAAAGAAGGTTCTGTAGTTAAGTGTCCATGGAAAGCAGACACCTGAATGCCCCTCCCTTCTTAGAGGTTCACGGGGCATGGTGACTTAGTAAAGGCCCTGACAAGTCCTGCAAGAGAGACACTTGTTTTGCTCCATTTAAACCATTTTTCCTGGACTTTTTAGACCAAGGCACTTCTTTGGTAAAGAAACCTTACAACACCCCCTTGTTATACCCGCAACACAGTTTGGGAAAGCCTCATCCTACAAAAGAAGAGACACTCCATTGTGTGCAGAAGCCGTTGTAAATGAGAAAGAGCACGTGAAAACTTTGTCCAACTTTAAAACAATTGAAAAGAAACAAGGAGCATTTGAGTTGAATTTCTGAGACAGAAAAATGTCTAAGACATTGGCAGCCAGACGGCACCGTTCCACCCTTCCTTCCCATCCTTCCCTTGGGAGTGCAGGGCATGGAACATTCCATCAGCCTTGGAGCGTCCCTGGCTTTGCATGCTCTGGTCGTTGCTGCCTGTAACAAGCTCCTCCATGTTAGATGGCGCCCCTTTAACCCCACTTCTGCCAAATTGGGGGCCACGTCCACTGAGCGTGTGCGTCTCAAATGCAAACCGTCACGCTGTTTGTTCTGAGAGGCTGTCAGAGGACTCTGCTCCTCAGCCGTTGGCATTTTAATAGCAGGGCCTTGGCTGGCCTGCCATGTACTGCAGGGAGCCTGGCCCATCTGGGGCTCACGCCTTTTGGTGTCTGGGACGGAGAGCGCTCACGTCTCACTGGCTAGAAAGGCGGATGTCTCAGGGTGTACAAGGCCAGCTTTGTTATTCCCATGGATGAAGGTTGAATCCCACTAGGATTTTCCCATTAGGCACTGGGCTTTCTGAGGTAGGGATGCTGCAACTAGAGGATGTGCCTCCCAGAAAGGGATTCGACCACTCTCAGCACCGCAAGGGGGCCTGGTTCTGTGTACACGTATGACCTCTGGAAAGTCATCCTTGAGAAACACAACCTTCTGCAATCCCCGGACACCTCACTCCATACCACCCCACCTTCAATGGGATTAACCCGACCAAATGGAGGATACAAATCATCAGGATTTCCCACTGGGCGGAGAAAGAAGCAGCCTTGTTAGCAGAGCCAGTGCAGAATCAAGTGATCATAGGAAGGTTTCTGGGGCCTCTGCTTCGTGCGAGGCTCTGTGTTGGGTGGCAGGGGGCATAAGGCATCGTCTCAGGCTCAGGGAGCTCAGAGTGTGATGAGGGGCCAGACATGTGTGCCGCTCGCCACAGCACAGAGTAATCAGAGGTCACGTGCATTAGGATCTCCTGTGTTGGGGCGTTTTGTTTGCTTGTCCAGCTTGCGTTTTCGGGGTGCTGCTCTTCCCCGATTCCATTTGGTTCTCAGGGGACCATGAATCAGAGCCTCTAGTTCCCCCAGGCCCTGGGGATCCACTCCGGTCAGTGGTACTCCATCCCCAGTACCGCAGGGACTGGTTCAGACAGGAGCATGTGCCCAAAAGCAGGGCCGAGGAAGCTCTGCTGCCGGAGCTGATTTAGAATCTGTGAAGACTGTGAGAGTGAAGAGCTCTCGCTGCGAGGACTGCTGAGCTGATGCATCTGCGCAGGGCTGGGTCTAGAGTGAGGCATGTAGGGCAGCTGGGGCACAAAGTGGGGGGTGGTTAAGCTTGCACAACCGTGAGAGTGAACCCCTCCTTAGATTTGAGTCTGAAGCACCTCACCTGCCTCCCCCTCGTCCTGGCCTTGATCCTGCACCCCAAGGCCATGTTTCCTTGCTATGGGAGAAAACCTACTCGGAAGAGGAGAGAAGGATTATATACAGAGGGAAACAGCAGAGACACAGAGAGAGACAGAGCCTCAGTGACTTCATGGGAGCGCCTAGATCCAGTCGTGCCTGAGGCGTGTCTTTCTAGTCACCAACCTGATACGTTGAATTGGCTTTCTGTCCCTAAAAGTGCCAGGATACGACGTAAACTGGAACCTGGAAGTGGAGCGTTGCTAGTGATCGAGTGTAAAACACAGACTTGGCTGAGGTGAGGAGGCCAGTGAAAATCATGTGTCCCATGCCGGGCGGCTGATGAGTTTGGTCCTGCAGTGTAGTGAAGCTGTACGTGAGGATGCTACCAGTTCTGTTTTGGGAGTCAGGGTGTTGAAGAGGATAATGGACTTTGTACGGTGTTCAGGAAGGTTCTAGAACAGAGGAGACCTAGCCTGCCTGTCTGAGAGCAGGACAGGAACAGGGAAGAGCTTGTTTTTTATTGTCTTTCAAGACAGGAAAGCGCTGGATCCAGCTGTGCCTGATGGCAGCGCATCCTCAATTTCTGAGCTGTGAGAACCAGTGCACTGCTCTTTTCCATGAGTCAGTCCACGGTGGGGAACGCCCACTGAAACTAAAGGACTTCTGATGCGGGCAGGACTGTGATCCCTTCCCCACATGCACTAAATTCTAAGCAGCTCGGAGGCCAGTGCCTTGATCGCTCAACCCCTGCCACCCGGGTGAGCGTAGAGACTGATGCCTTACAGGCGCTTAGTCAGCTGTGGGAGATGAATGAGTAATGAATGTGTGGTGGAGAGGCGTCCAGGGCTCCCTCTCCTAGGAGGGCGCACTCTGCCCTGGACACCCTACTTGCGATGTAGCCTCTGCTCCCTTGGAATAGCTACTTAGGCAGAGCAGAGGGAAGCTTAGAAGGACCACCTGGGGCCCCAGGGCCTGGGTGCTGACAGTCCCCAGCTCTGAGCAAAAGGCACACGTACAATTCCGCCTTCCTGGGTCTCCTCCAATCCCACTGCCTAGGGAGGGCGTGGCAGACACACCCAAAGGTGACCCACAATGCATCACACCTTGTACAAATCCCCTTCCCTCCAGGGAAGGCAGACCCTGTGACTTGCTTCTGACCAATGGAATATGGCAAAGGGGACAAGAGGTCACTGCCATGACCACATTACATCATATGACAAAGGTAAAGCGATCTGAGGATGCAATGGAAGTCTATTTGGTTGACTATGAATTAATCAAACAGATAATCCCAGGTGTGCCTGGCCTAATCAGGCAATGCGGGGCGGGGGTGGGGGGAGACTTTTCAAGGAGGGTCTCGTCCTTCCCCGACGTCAGAGTCTCCCCATAGAGAGACACTCCCTTGTTGGACATTCAGAAGCAAAAAGCCACGCTGAGAATGGCTGGGGGAGGTGGATGTCCAGGAGCTGGGCCCTCGGTTACACAGCCGTAAGGAACTGAGCACCCTGGGAAGAGGACGGTAACTCCACAGGAGCACTTCGGTTGCAGCCTTGGAAAACCCTGAGCAGAGGACAGAGAGGCCCTGCTTGGACACTGCCACCAGAAACTGTGCCATAATAAATGTGTTTTGTTTAAAAGTGCTGTGTTTATGGTAATTTGTTAGGTGACAGCAAGTAACTAATATGGAGCAGAAGGGATCTGGTAGGGGCAGGAGGGCAGTATCCTCCAGGATCCTAGAGTAAACAGTCTTGCCTTGCAATTCAAACCCGAGGCTACGGGCTGGGAGAAGTGCAGAGAACCGCTCGCCCCAGGGTAGACCTCTCCGGTCAAAGCGCTTGGGCCACTGTCTGTGTTCGCTGATCTGATTCCTACTCCGAGCACCAGTGGGCCCTTCACACACGTGCTGCCCAGCCCGTCTCCGGCTTGAACTTATGAAACATTTCCCGTTCGTGCCCTTTGTCCCCAGCATGTGCTCCTGCCTGTTTCCCACTAGGCTCTCGGGGACCCTCAGCCCGGCTCTACCACGCGGCATCGACTCTCTCCAGAACAGAGTCATTAAATAGAGTGGATGCAACGTTCTAATTCCCTTACTCAATTATGTTAAATTATACATTCCCACAAAATCTCTCCCCTTGCTGCATTATTTAAGGAGAAAGAGCTAAATAAAGAAGCCTGCTAGTTTTCATTCCTAATTCTCAGATAATTATAAATATACTGCTTTGCTTTTCTCCCCCTTAATCGTGGTTTAACTTTTATGGAGATGGTTTATTTCCTTTTGACGGAAACTGGATTCTGAGTGAAGCCCTCAACTTGTAATAAAGCTCAGGCCTAACGTACCTCCCCTTGTGCTCACAAGAATGTCTCACCTGGGCATTTCTATAGCAACCATCACAGCCGAGTGAGAAGCCAAGGAGGAGCTCGCCTGCCGAGAAGCCCAGCTTTATTCCTGAGCCAGCGTGTCATGGGACCCCGACAAGCCTTCTGAACCCTGGAGGTGCCCCAATGGGCACCCTCATCGTTTTACTCAGGGATTTGCAAATGCTCACGGATGGACTTTTTGCAAGTTGAACTCCAGTTTTCCCATTCATTTACATTTTGTGTTCCCAAATGTGTTTCTAGGGGAGGCTGAATGAGTGTTTGACTTTTCCTCACTCTGCTTCCCGTCCTAATTGTGATAAACCAACAAGAGGAGCCCTCACTATTCAGAAATCCTAATCAATCAGTGTTTGTGTAGAATGCAAACTCCTTTAAGTAATGCAAATTATCAGACAATATAGGGAAAATACAGTAAAGTGCCTAAGAGCACAGACTCCAGAGACAGATGCCCAGCACTGCCATAGACTAGCTCTGTGACCTTGGATGAGTGACTCAACCTCTCTGTGCCTCAGTTTTCCCATCTTCAAAATGGGATCATAATAGTACTTGACTCATAGGGTTATTGTGAGGATTAAACGAGTCGATGTAGTTAAAGCACTTAGGATGGTGATAAATGTTACATGTACTATTATTATTGTCATTTTCTTTATTTTTATAAGACGGATTTCTTTGAATACCACAGGCGATTTACTGATTTGCTCATTCACCCATTCATTCACTCATTCATTCATGCTGCAGGCATTATTTCTGTGCTCCCAGGCTGGTGCTGGGCACTGTTGTGATTTAGATATTCATTTTCTGCCTCACTTTTCTCCTCAGTGGGGAAAAGCTTAGACTCACTCCTCCAGGTTGAGCTGGCTTATTTCTGCCAACACTGAGCCTTCTCCAGCTTGTTCCCTGCCGGTGACCAGAGACTATAATTGTCTTTCACGGGCTCTGGATGCATTTGCAGAGAAAATGTCACACAAATGAGGTCAGTGGGAGAAAATAAGCCGGATACGCTGGTGTAGGCGTTCTCTTGAAGGACTCGCATCTTCCCATCCGCCAGCTTTCTTGGTTCTTCAGAATCCCGGCAATTCCTGGGTTTTGTGAAATAGATGAGCAACAGATTCAGGCTTGTGTTGTTTCCTTCCGAAACCTTATTTCAGCACTTCCTGAGCACAGGTGAGTTTTCCGTGGCCAATAGCCAGCATATAAAGGGAGCGCCTGCACCTGCATCTCATCAGTTGTGCTAAATCTGTTCTGTGGGGCAGAGGTGAGGACAGACGGCTGCTGGGGTCATGCAGGTTAGCACAGACGCATGCCTAAGACAACATTAAAGCGGGAAAAAGTCGCAACCAGCCATCTTCTCAGGTGGCATCGTTAATTTCTATCACACAGCACTGCCTTCAGCCGGACACTGCTTCGTCTTTTTCTTACTCATGGCAACAATTCTTCCATTTGAGAGGATGAGATTATCTATGCTACAGCCTCCATGCAGATAATCAAATCAGGGGTAACATCTGTCTACCCGAGATGAGACAAACGTGCCTGGTACCACCCTCGAAGCAAAGGTGTCCTCAGCAGGTCACCAAGGGTGTGAGGACCTCAATTAATTACCCCATCCATCCTGACCCATAAGCGCTCATAAACGTCAGAGGAATCACATCCAGAGGAAACAGATTGAATGAGAGGAAGGCAAAAGTTTTTAAGAAGTCATTTTTAGACATTTTGATAACATCTCTTTGTTGGGAAAAAATTTTTAATTAAAAACTAAGAGAAACCAAAAATCTATCATAGCATTTAGACCTCACTCCTTCTCAATTTGCGATAATTGATGCACGGCAGTGGTTCTCAATCAGGGGTAAATTTACCCCGCTGGGGGATGTCTGACAGTGTTTGGAGACAATTTGGGGTGTTGCATTTAGTGGAATGTCTCACCTGGGCATTTCTATAGCAACCATCACAGCCGAGTGAGAAGCCAAGGAGGAGCTCGCCTGCCGAGAAGCCCAGCTTTATTCCTGAGCCAGCGTGTCATGGGACCCCGACAAGCCTTCTGAACCCTGGAGGTGCCCCAATGGGCACCCTCATCGTTTTACTCAGGGATTTGCAAATGCTCACGGATGGACTTTTTGCAAGTTGATCTCCTGAAGGGGCCGAGAGGCTCAGGGAGGAGAGGATGCAGGGCAAGGGAAGGAAGGCGCAGAGTTAGACAAGTCACACCACCTCTTGGTCTGGACGGGACCCCCGTGAGGTCAGGGTGGTTCTCCCTGCTGCAGGCAGGAAAGCTGAGGTGCAGAGAGGTTAAGTCGGTGTCCAGTGTCCTTGAACTCGTTAGTGGAGAGACCAGGATTTGTCCCAGACTGTCTGACGGCAGATCCCGAATCCTGGGTCACCGGTCAGTGCTGCTTGGGAGCAAGGATGCTGGATTCAAGTGGACCTCAACCACTTCCTAGACTTGTGACATCAGCAGGGCGGCCTGTGCCCCTGAGCCTCCGCTTTCAAGCCTGCGGTTTGCAGATGACAGTAGTCTGTGAGGATCACACGGGGCATCGCCGCGGCAGGGCTCAGCCCAGAGCCCTGCACACAGCAAGGGCGCAGGAAGGATGGCCGCCATCACCATGATTACTGGTCCAGGCATCCAGCGACGTTGGCCGTACAGAGAGCGCCTCGATGTGCAGAGGACAAGAGGCCAGTCCGGTGGTAAAACCAGCTCTGCCTGGGAATGGGCAGAACCAAGCAAAGTTTGACAGTACAGGGGAGACGGCCAGGACTCTCTAGGGTACCTTTTCAGACTGTTTCCTCTGTAAATGTCACCCCACTTCCAGGAGATGGTACAAACGTGCCCCATATGGCCTGCCCTAATACATTTATGTAGTTTTCCCCTGGGTGGCGTTAAACAACACAACCTCTGTTTCACACCTGAAGGACGATTCTTCAGCCTTTTAGCTTGAGCGCAGTTGTGAAAATTGGGGCATGCTTTCTGGCCGCCAATAGAAAGCCAAAACATCCCTGTTCCGTGCGTGGTGAATTCTTATCTAATGTAATAGCAGGGTGACTTGAAGCAGCCTAATCTCTTTAATCATTTTAATTAACTAGAGTGTAGGGTTTTATCTAAATACGCCAGGAAAAAATGCAGTAATGACAGATACGGTAGGCATTTAACAACGCTGCGGTCTCAGAAAGCTGATTGGAAGGCTGCAAGGGCTTTTGTTATTTCTCCTTTCTGAAAATAGACTCCAGCCAAACAAGGGAAGGAGACAACGTAAAGCAAATCAAGGCTGCTTGGCTCTGCGCATTACTGTCAATTTTTCCCCCTGAGATTTATGATTAGATGAAGGCTTCAGGTCCAGTACAAGGTATCGCCAAGGATTTCACCACCCCCGCTCCCAGCATGAGTTCACGAAGAGAATAGTTACAATTAAGGCCAAACAGTCGTTCTGCATCTTGATGGCTGAGGAAGGAAGCCCCAAACCTCTGTTAACTCTGCCGGTGAAGGACAACCTCAAAGCCACTTCCTACATGTGCCAGGCATGGCCTCCGCTTGGACTCGTGTGGCCTTTTGGTCACATGTGCATAAAAGGATCCTGCGGGGGATCCCATTTCCAATTTTCCAGTCCCAATCTCCTGAATTCTACTTTTCTCCTCCAATTTAAGAAACATACAGTGATTTTCTTTTCTTTTTAAACATTTTTTGATACAATTTTTTCTTTTTTTCTTTTTTTTTTTTTTTTGCGGTACGCGGGCCTCTCACCGTCGTGGCCTCTCCCGTCGCGGAGCACAGGCTCCAGACGCACAGGCTCAGCGGCCATGGCTCACGGACCCAGCCACTCCGCGGCATGTGGGATCCTCCCGGACCGGGGCACGAACCCGCGTCCCCTGCATCAGCAGGCGGACTCTCAACCACTGCGCCACCAGGGAAGCCCACAATTTTTGTCATATAGTGATTTTCTTGAAACAGGTAAAGGAAAGAAGGCAACCAAGTGCCGATTCTGATCATCTCCTGGTTGGGGTTGAGGCGCTGATGACCGGGGGTGCTTACTGGACTGCGAACGCTCTGCAGTTGGGTCTCCTGCTGGCCTTGGCAGTGGGGTGTCCACGGTTCTGCTGGGCAGACACTGACCGAGGACGCTGAGAGATGAGAGCAGGTGGCTTCTGAGGCCACTGCTGGGCTCCCTCTGCACAGCCCAGTGGTCCTCCATGCGACAGCCCGTGGGACGTCTCTCTAGAATCCAGAGGCTGTATAGATGCAAGGAGCTTATAGATCCAGGGTCCCGCCACCGGGGTCTGACAACTGCTCTAAATCCAGTGGCCCCAGCCCTTGCTCGGGCAAAAAGGAGAGACCCAGACCTCCATGCATTTGTCCTGAGCGTGGAACGTGGTGATGCTTGCCCAGGGCTTGGCATGTGGTGAGCATTCGTCATTATGATCGAAACTGCCTTCACGACTTTCTTTGGGAAAGCTATTGTCAAAGAGATAGTCAGATGCTAAAACTATGGATAAACATGAAGCCAAAATGAAATAGTCTAAAAATGCAGTGTTTGGGGGGAATCGGGGACTTCCAAATGGTCTCAGAATAATAAAACCAAGGTCTGTTGTATTAGCATTCCGGATCATTTAATGGATAAAACATGGATAAATAAAAAGGCCTTTTGAGCTGAAAAACAACGGGGCACATCATTTCCATAATGATATGTATTGTGGGTATATAAACCCTCTGGTTCCCGGCACGAAGGCCGCTGCGTGGTTGAAGTGTCCTGGGTCAGAGTCAGGTTCACGTGGTTTCTGGCCTCATCAGCCACTCAGGGGTGTGGTACTTGAGCAGGATACTTCATCTGTCTAAACCTTGGTTTCCCATCTGTGAAGTGGGGACAATGGAATCCACTCTTCAGTGCCCTTGTGAGACTTACTCAAGTGAATGACTCCAAACCGTCCCCACACTCGCCTGCTAAACACGTGCCTCTTCCCCTGTTTGTTACGAGGAAATGTCCCTTTGCTGTACTGGGGGGAGGAAAGGAATGCAGAAGCGCCAGATGCAGAAATCCTAATATTCCAGCACAGTGGCTGCTTCTCCTTGCTTACTGATTTCCGCTTCTGGGTAAGGCTCTAAGGAAGAACTTTCCCCTTCAGAGGTCAATGCCCATCCTCACTTTTACTCAATCCTTTTCCCCCTGTTTACCACTGAAAATATTAATTCTAGCTCTTATTCCCAAGAAGAAAGACTACGCTATTGCAGTTCCAGTGGTTTAAGTGAGCTCCCTTGTCTAACTTTGCTTGCTTTTCTGATGGTACCATGTACTTTCCTGGCTTTGATATGAATGATGGAACCATTCGCAGGGTTTGATTACAGCCGTGGGTATGTTGGTCAGTGATTCTTCTTCGCTCTGATTTCAGTTGCTTTGCAGTAGCAGCAGGTGAATTGGGGGAACAGATAAGGAAAAACAAACAAGGGTAAATAAAGGCAGGATAAAAGTACCCAGGAGAGAATAGAGGTTATTTATATGGTGCTTTTCTATTTTAGTATGCCATAAGAAAAAAAAGCTGCACTTGAAAAAATGGATTTGAAGGCTCCAACATTTGTGGCTAAACAGAAGGTATATGAAATACTATAAACTAAAAATCATCCCTTGAATGTGTTTGTCCAGTGTGTACAATGCTCTCGCAACTGTGATCTTATTTTTCCTCTAAATGATTCTCTCTGGTCAGTGTCATTAACTCTTTCATGGATGACAAATGTGAAACTTAAAGACATGAAATAATTTTCTCCACAGCCAGGTAGCAGTGCTGGCTGGAAACTAGACACTTTCACCTAAATCCAGTGTCCTTTTTAAGACCCATGGCTGCTCTCCAAATGCCAGACCAGTCATTCTCACTCTGCAAGATTTAATGACATGCCTTAGGTCGGGGGCCTGCCTTGGAGGGACACATGAGATGAAAAGGCGTATCCCTGGCTTTGGAGGAAGGAGAACACAGCTTCTCTAGAATTACATATTTTTTGGCATCTCTGCAAACCTAGTCAGATCAGCTATTCCCTATTCTCGGTTCCTCAACCTTGACACTGTTCATAATTGGCTGACTTGGGGCTGGATGGCTGTTTGTTGTGCATTGTAGAATGTTTAGCAGCATCCCCGGTCTCTATACACGAGACGACGGTAGTATCCCTACGCTGTTGTGACAATCAAACATGTCTCCAGACCTCACCACCTGTCCCCTCCGGGGAAAAACAGCCCCTAGTTAGAAAACTTTGTCTTATCTCTGTTCAGAATACAACTTGTGATTACACGTTATTCCTTTTACTGTTTAATTATTTGGGTCTTTAATTTTATGAAAAATTGGGAACTTCCTTGCCATCTCTTGAGTCTTCATTCCAAGTTCAAGGGAAAAGGAAAACACAAAACTTTTGCAAAATTGGCATGCCAAAAGCAAATAACCATGATGCCATATGGGTACAGAATTTTTACAAACACATTTCAGATTCAAATGTCCAAAAATATCTGTCTAATGATATGTAGTTTCAGAGTAAACACTTCATTTTTCTTCTAAATGAGCATTCCGTTTATAGAAATGGAAAACTAATGTATTTTTTCTGCTGCCAGAAACAATCTCCATGGTGTTCAGAGACCTTTGCTGATTACTTTTTAGCTACATGATGTTTACATTATTCAAACCAAAAACACCAAAGTGATGGGTAGAAGGATTATCGTGGATTTGATTCCTTGTCTGCCTTTAAAATCCAGTTTCACATCTAATCATAAAATAAAAAAGAGGCATCTTTATAAAATGGAGAATTGATTGTAGATCTCTTGTGCCACTAACCAAATTCCTACTGAAAGGAACAAAGGAAAACCTACAACAGCACTGAAAAGGAAAAGTCTCTCTACAGGCCACACAGTTGAGGACTTTCTGCTGGATACAGTGCACGTGGAACAATGTAAGTACAAGACCGAGGGCTGGACCACAGCCCGGTATCTAGACACGGTGGCGCAGAGCCGTGGGCAGTGGAAAGAGGTGTGCCTGATGAAATTATGTGAGAGCCAACAGTTTATTGGGGCCTGAGCTGAAGCACAATAATGCCCGAGAAAGACAGGCCATGCCAAGGGGTGGTTCTGTGCGGGCTGCAGATATTCGAGATGAGCTGCCCGGATGGTTGGAGGTCAGCCTCCAAATTCGGAGGAGGGGAGAGCTGGGTCCTTACCTGACTCCATAGTGGTCTCCCAGGAGCCTGAATACATGCTCATGGACCAGGAGTGAAGACCTAACAGACAGAAAATGGGACGTGAAAAGCTGTCTCAAAGAACGTCATCAGGGCTTCCCTGGTGGCACAGTGGTTAAGAATCCGCCTGCCAATGCAGGGGACACGGGTTTGAGCCCTGGTCTGGGAAGATCCCACATGCCACGGAGCAACTAAGCCCAAGCGCCACAACTACTGAGCCTGCGCTCTAGAGCCCGCGAGCCACATGTGGCTCAACTCCCATGTGCCACAACTACTGAAGCCCGCCCACTTAGAGCCTGTGCTCCGCAACAAGTGATGCCACCACAATGAGAAGCCCACACACCACAACGAAGAGTAGCCCCCGCTCGCCACACCTAGAGAAAGCCCGCGTGCAGCAACAAAAGACCCAACTCAACCAAAAAAAAGAAGAAGAACATCGTCAGTAAAACCAGAAAAGCAATGCTGCCCAGTTTTCTCATTGAGTTGCCTCTCAGCCTTCTGGATAATTTAGCATGAGATCAGGAAGCAGAACCCCAAGAGAATCCAGGATGAGAGTGCAAAAGTGTGGAGGAATTCAGCTATCAACACTGTCTAGGGGAAAATATCCCAGATATGCAGAGAACACCCCTTACTTACAACGTCTTAATACATAAAGTGAATGCCGTGTGTCTAACACTGTTCTCTTAACACTGTTATGGAAATTCCAGTTCATGCAATAGTTGACTGACTGATAGATTGATTTGCCTATTTTGAAAAGCCAAGAAAAACATGGAGAAATAAGAAAGATAAGTAAGTTGGGGCTATTTACTAAATGTTGTGCTAAATGTTTTACCTCTCTCTTTTAGTTGAATTCTACCTTGTGCTAGCTGTGAAAACGTACACAACTTTATTTAAACTCTCTGGGGTTGTACTTTTTTGGTTTTTTTGGTATCTGTGAAGAATTACTTGGTGTCTTAGAATACACCCAGGGCACTTGAAAAGAATGTATTCACTTGTTGGGTTCATGGATCTAGTTTCCACTAGTTGTGACTGGCATGTGTCCGTGTCCTTTCCATATCCTTTCATTGTATTATCCATCATTTGTTGAAACCTGCATTGCTTTTCTCATTATCACTGCCGATTTGGCATCCTCTTGGTTTTCTGTCAATATTTTTTTTAATTCATTTTGAAGCTATGCTGTCTGGTGCACACAAGTTCAGGATTGGGTGTGTGTGTGTGGCAATTCTGGTGAATCATCTCATTTCTCATGATGTAATAACCTCTTCATCCCTAATAATCTCTTTTACCCCAAAGCCCCTCGTGTCAGATTCATATAGCTACCTTAGTTTTCCCTTTTGGTTAGTGTTTGTATGATGTATGTTTTTAAATTCCTTTTACTTTGAATCATTTGGGACCTTACATTTTAAATGTATCTCTTGTGAATAGCATATAGTTGGATTTTTTTTAAATGCAGTCTGAAAACTTCTTACTTTTAACTACGTAGTATAATCTGTTTTTACTTATTGTGTTTTTTAAAATATTTGAATGAGTTTATACGATCATAGTATCTTTTTTTTTTTTTTTTTTTTGCGGTACGCGGGCCTCTCACTGTTGTGGCCTCTCCCGTTGCGGAGCACAGGCTCCGGACGCACAGGCTCAGCGGCCATGGCTCACGGGCCCAGCCGCTCCACGGCATGTGGGATCTTCCCGGACCGGGGCACGAACCCGTGTCCCCTGCATCAGCAGGCGGACTTTCAACCACTGCGCCACCAGAGAAGCCCCGATCATAGTATCTTAATGACTTTTCTCCTTCCTGTGGTGTGTTTGATGAACTAGCCTTCATTCTCCTTTTTTTTTAGCCTTTCATCAGATTTGTAAGTTTTGCCTTCTATTTGTTTCCCTTTGTTGGTAACTCTTAAAAATTTAACATTAGGTATTTAACTTTCAAAGTCTAAAATTAATCAGTGTGTATATTATCCTTTCAAAGAACACAACTTTGATAATCCCCTGCTAAAATCTCCCATGTTCTTGTTATTGGCATTGAATTTCTGCCTTCTTATAAGCCACCCAAATTAGACAATTTTCCAGAATGCACTACAGGGATTTATAGAGATGAAAAATAGAGGCAGACATTATGAGACCAAGAAGGTAAAATGAATAGGTTCAAAAATATATCTAGTAGGATTCTCAGCTATGACAATAAAGAGAATGCAGGAGAAGCAATAATCAGAGAGAGAATGCTTCAGGAATTTCCAGCGTTGAAGAACAAGAATCTACACACTCAACAGGCTCAATGAGCTCTGAACAGCATAAACAATATAAATCCCAGTTAATCTTATTGTGCTGCGACAGCAGGACACCAAAGAAAACGAGGAAATCTCAAAAGCAATCGTGGGGAAGAAATATTTAAAAAGAAATAACAATTAGTTACTAGATTTTTTTCATCAAGTACAAGATAAGCTAGAAGGAAAGACAATGAAAGCTTCTGATTGCTAAATGATAAGTTTCTAGCAATCTGTACCCAGATACACTATTATTTGAGAATGAAGGTAGATAAAGAACTTCTCAGACATACAGAAACGGCAAGTTTTACATTTGCAGATTCCCACTGAAGGAATGATTGAGGGATTAGATCCTTCAGCATAATCTCCGTATTGCTATGGTTACAAATTACCTCTGACATCTCAACGCATTAAAAACTGTTTCTTTCCCTTGCTCTGATTGCAGTGGCGAGTATAAAGCCAATAATATTCATTTTTCTGCTCGCATGACACCTATTGCAGCTGGGGCTGCGCTCACAGTTCACAGAAGGGAAGCTCGAAGGAGTAATTTCCAGATATATACCCTCTGCCTTTTTACACTTGCACAAGGAGGCAGTGTATACATGGGCTTAGTGTTGCATTTTTCTGTAATGTAAAATAATGAGAGCGATTTTTAAAACTCATTAAGGGAATGTATACAAATTATGGCCTACAATGGAATACTACAGAGCAGCTGGCAGCAAACTCCCTGTGGCCCAAAAAGCCTAAAAGACCTACCTCCTACCCCTTTAACAGAAAGTTCGCCAACCTCTGCTTTAGAGCACTAACGTGAATCGCTGTAAATACAACTAAAAAATATCAAAATTATAATGTGGTAAGGGAGAAAAAGCAAGGTTCAAAAGGATACATACAATCTGATACACTTTATTTTAGTTACATATGAAACATAAAAAATAATACTAATACTTCATGTCATGGCGCATACACATATAACAAAATAGAAAAAGAAGCGTGAGGAGGAAAGTGTCTATAAATGTCAGAACTCTGGTTACCTGTGGAGAGAGAAGGAAAAGAAATGAGCGGGTGAAGGCGGGAATGTTAGTAACCTACTTATCAACATTTCTTGTCCTCCCAAATCTAAATGTGAGTAGAGGTTAAAACTCTAGGTCTTGGTACATTTGAGCTGCTCCACCATTTAGAATTTAAAAATTACAAAATAAAGCAGTAATTAAAGAGGATGAGAAAGCAGGCTAAGGATGGCAGTAGAATCATACAAATGTGGGAGAAAATTATATCCTGAATAATAACGACATTAATTTTTAAGAGGAGCATCATTTTCCTGCACGAATGACTCTTCAAGATAATACCTCTAAGTGTCAAGGACGTGGGAAGATGACGGCCACGGTATTCCGCGTGCTGCGTTGTATGTTGTAACAAACATTTATCTTTGGGACCTCCGTTTCCCCACTACCACACATTCAGACTATAAACTCTTTGTGGGCAAGATCCATATCTTTTTTATATCTTTGTATCTCCAGCACCTGTCACTGTGTATGCAGATTGGCTATTTATCATACCTGTTTTGAAATAAAGGCAAGATTCTGTGTTCTCTGTGTTGCGCTTAAAATATTGATTTTGAAAACTGTCAGCTGTGCAGAAAAAAAAATATGCCAACCATCTGGTGCTTTTCATCCCCAAAGTTTAGAACTCGGGTGAACTCTCAAAACAGGCAGACTTGAGTAGAAGGATAGAAATAAGGTCTTCATTTCCCAATATGGGAGCAAGTGTTAGGAGACATTTGAATGGCAAACAGGTTAATCAGCGTATAATTGCGTCTGATAGACACTCTAGAAATCAGAAACATTCTTTACCTAGAGCTGAGTGCCACTTGAAAAGTTGACAACCTTTCCTCCCTTTGAAAACATCAAAGACAATCAAAGCATCAACTTCCAACCTGATCCTCAAGATCGAACGCCCAGCAGACGACGTGGGGATGAAGACAGCAGCCTTGCCAGCAGAAAAACTACATTACAGACCAAAATGTAAGTCACAGAGGAAACAAATCCCACTGCATCTCAGCAGCACCGTTGGCTAGGCAACTGACTGGTCCAACTCTGCGTGATCCTCAGCAGTCCTTACAGGACAGCGTCTGATGGGGGCAGGTCGGTGGCCAGGACAGTCACCTCTGTGAGGCTCGAGGGGCAGCAAAGAAACATCTCCACCTGCTCGTGCTTCCACTAAAACTCTCCTTTGGGTTAACTTTAAACTTTCCAACGAAATGCAAAGAGTAGCTGGGAGAGGTAATACTTGACTTCAGATCAAACATTAACACCTCATTTGAATTAACGTTAGCAGTTACTTGGCCCAGAGCAGAGTTGAGAATAAGTGGGACTGTCAAGAAAGAATTTTATATCTCTGGGTAGAACTTGTCATCACTTTTTTTTTTCCCTAAAATCCATACAAACGTTTATTCTGCCCCTGCCTGGGGGTGGGGGAGAGGGGATTCAGGAGCTGGGGCGCTGTGGGCCTTTACAGACAGCCCCCGGAGGAGGACGGGGCTCTGGCGGGAAGACAGTGTCCAGAGGCCGACGGGCCCTGGGGCGTCCAGAAGGCAAGGCCCTGGGGTCTGATGGAGGGGCTGGCCTGGTTCCCAGAACTCCCAGGGCCTGGCGGCTGCTGGGGTGCCGGCGCTCCACTCCCAGCCCTAGCCCCGTCCCCCGGGAGGGAAGGCAGCACCAGGGCCTTGCTCCTCCGGGTGGGGGAAGCGGTGCGCGGGGGGCCGCCAAACGCCTCAAGGCCTCCCCGCCCTCCTCGGCCAGCTGGTCCTCCCCTCCCCCTCCCCCTCCTTCCCCTCCCCCTCCCCCTCCTCCCCCTCCCCCTCCTTCCCCCTCCCCCTCCCTCCCCTCCCCCTCCCCCTCCTTCCCCTCCCCCTCCCCCTCCTTCCCCTCCCCCTCCCCCTCCTTCCCCTCCCCTCCTCCTCCCCCTCCCCCTCCTCCCCTTCCTCTCCCCCCTCCTCCTCCCCCCTCCCCCCTTCCTCCCCCCCCTCCCCTCCTCCTCTCCCCCCTCCTCCTCCCACCCCACCCCATCCTCCTCCTCGGGGGCAGGCTCCGCCGTGGACTACTCGGCCCTGGAGAAGGAGGTCGACTTTGGCTCCGACCCCATGGAGGAATGCCTGCGTATTTTCAACGAGTCCACCACTGTCAAGACGGAGGACAAGGGCCGCCTGGCCCGGCAGCCCCCCAAGGAGGAGAAGACCGAGGAACAGGGTCACTCGGGGCTGACCACTCTGTGTCCTGGGCAGAAGAGGAGGATCTCTCACCTTCCAAGCAAGGCAAGGAGGCGGAGCCCACGAGCAGAGGCCCAGCGCCTCCTACCCGTCCCCCGGCTGCCCAGGAGGTGTGCTCCCACCGGGCCCAGCAGGCACAGAGCGAGTCAGCCAGCCGGCTCCAGACTTCCCAGCCGCTGGTGAGAAGCAGTCGTCCGTGCACATCTCAGCCCCTGGAGAGAAGAGGAGGATTGCCCATGTCATCACTCTTAAGGGCGGGTTTTGGAAGGCTCTTCTGTGGATAAATGCATATTCGATTCCTGGAAACTAAGCTGTTGGACTTAGTCTTACAGTTTGGCTTTTCAATTGTTGTCTGGTGGGAAATTTTGCCATTTCCTTTTAGAAAACAATTTGCCAATGTATTTGTAATTGACTTATTTTGAGATAATTGTGGATCTACATACAGTTGTAAGAAATAACAGCGATCCTGCATACCCTTTGTCTAGTTTTCCCTAATGGTAACGAGGAGAAAAACACCTCGTTCTCTACCCATCTTGGGTTCATTGGCTGGGATCCTACAAATTAGAATAATAAAAGACATAACAAAAGAAAACAAACAGAAGCTTATTAACCTGTGCGTGGCATGTACACAGGGGACTAATCGGTGGTGAGTAACTTGAAAGGGTGGTTAGAAATTGGGCTTGTACAGAATCTTAACAAAGAACAATACGCTTGGTAAAGAAGTGGCAAGACAAAGGAAAAAGGAATTTGAGTTTCTAGGAGCAGAAAATTGTAGGAAGGTAAATATATAGAGGAACTAGTGGAAGAAAAGGTCTATACAGTAATGTTGGTCATGTACATCCCTCTGCTGCCATCTCTGGGCTAAGGGTCTAGAGTTGTCCCTGCTCATTGCCTTCTGGCCTTCCTGGTGGGGGTGAGCATCTTTACAAATTTATGTCTTGCTTTTAGGCAAATAGAAAGAGGACAGACAGCTTTTATTGTATCTGCTTCTTCTCAGTTGCCTTCGGTTCAAAATAATCCTTATGCCAAAGTGTCATATTGGGGGTGCTATTTTCTGTTACCCTTCGGTAACATCTTGCAAAACTATAGTAAAATGTCACCATCAGAATGTAGGCATTGATACAGTCAATATACAAAGCATTTCCATCAGCACAGAATTCTCTCCTTTGTCCTTTCAAACCTTCTCTGCCACTCCCATCCCCAGAAACCACTAATCCCTTCTCCATTTCTAAATGCTGTCATTTCAAGAACATTATATAAATGGAACTGTGGAGTCTTATATCTTTGGCATTGGCTTCGTTTCACTGTACATAATTCCCTCCAGCTTCCTCTTAATTCTTGCACACATCAGTATTCCGTAATACGGATGGACCACTCATTCATCCACTGAAAGACATCTCAATTGTTTCCACTTTTTGGCTATTACACATAAAACTGTCATGAACATTCATGCACAGGATTTTGTATGAATATACATTTTCATTTTTCTGGGGAAAATGTCCAAGAGTGCAATTGATGGGGTGTGTGGTAGTTGCGTGGTCAGTTTTCTAAGAAATTACCAAATATTTTCCAGAGTGGCTGTACCATTTTACATTCCCACGAATAATATTTGTGTGTCAATGTATTTTAAAGGATTGTAAACCTTCATGCTCATTAGCCTAGGGAATCTATCCTCAGGTGACAGCTCATAATATGGAAAACCAAAAAAAAATTGATACAGGCTACTGTTTTGACTCTGGAAATGCATCAGGCAAGTTAGATGGTTATTTTGTATTTAAGCCTAGGAGAAAACCAAGTTAAAATTATATTTATGGAAAAGTATAATTGAGTGGAAAAACACATTGGCCTGTGTTTCTCAGGCAACAATTCTTCTAATAAGCTATTTGTTTTGAACATATGGTCGTATCATTAGTACCACTGTGCCTACGTGCTCTCTAGGGAGAAAAGTAAATGTGGAATATTGGGTGAGAAAACCTTAACCATAAAAGGTTAATTGACTGTTGAGAAGTAGGAAACTATTAAGGCCTGGAAAATTCCTTAGACTGGTAGACTGAAGTTACGGGTCACCAAGAGGCTGTGTGTCTGTCAGGGGAAGGGCAGCGGGAGTGGGTGGGAGGGGACCAAGGCAGGAGGATGGGAGGCGGTGGAGGGACCCTCACCCTCTGCATGATGGATGCGAGGACAGCCAGGGTTGAACATTAGCACCCCCGTGTCCCTCAAGGTAAAAACTGAAGCAAAACAAAAACCTTTCTCAGAAATCACATTTTTCAAAAACTGTTTGAAATCATGAGGTGGTTTTATATATATATAGATAGATAAAATAGTAACCTAACTAGCTAGCATCAAGGGGGAAAGAATTTAATAACATTTCCTGTATCTTTAGGGTCTTTGGAGTGTGTTGCTGGGAAACATTCCAGAAACCCAATATACAAAGAGATCAGAAGCAGTGAACACCTGGGTCTTGTGTGATGGATCTGGGAGCCGTATCACAGAAATGTCAAGCCAATCAAATCTTAACGCAGAATTCAGTCCACTGTTAAAAAATCGCAGATATGAAATGATGCCTCTGTTAGATCCATTTCCTATGGAAACAGCACCGCCAGCAGAGTCTGGTGTTCCTCAGGGGCTGCTGTTTCGGATGCTGGTAGAGGGAGTTGGGTGACGTCCTCTAGAGCTCCCTGGGGCATGTGTCCCCGGAACCTGTAGGACGCCTGGAACCCTGTGGCCGTTTTACGGGAAGGGATGGCGACACAAAAGCAATTAAGCCCGTGGAAAGCGTTCCAGAAACCATGAGAATCTGTTAAAATCTTCCCTCCCTAGGTGGAGAAGGGAAAGCTACGAGCTTGTATTTTGGAATTACATGGACCTGGAAGGAAATCTCGTTGCTGCTACACGCTGCATCGCAGGGTCTTGGGAGGTCACAAGTCACATCACCCGATGAGCTTTCATTTGCGCACCTGGAAACGACGACACTCATACCTGCTCATGGGGCCGTCCTGCGGACCAGGTAAGGTTAAAAACGTGAACCGTGTCGACTGAGGCATGTCTTAACGACATTTGTTGCTGCATTGGTGGTGGTGATGTGCTGGCTGCATTCCTCTTGTTGCTGGACTTATAATCACATTTTCTTTAGGGTTAATTTATTGGCTCAACGGGTGTTTGTTGAAAGCCCACTGGGCACCAGGCAGGGTTCTCGGAGCTGCGGACACAGCGCCCAGGTGCAAGGAGGCCAGGTTCTCAGGGAGCTTACATTCTGGGAGAGGGGAAGAAACTAAACAATGAGTCATGCAGCCCAGTCACGATAGATGCCAAGAAGAAAAATAAAGTGGGACCAAGGGCTAGAGCGTGAACATGTGGGTGGAGAGGATGCCATGCTCAAGGCTGGTCAGGAAACACCTCTGTGACAGGGTGGTGTTTAAACAGAGACCTGGAAACAGCGAGGTTTCGAGGGGAATAGTCGTGACGGTGATGTGATGGCCAAGCACGCTTTACTGAGTTACTTCCTGGTGTGAGTTCTTGATTATTCCTTTTGATGCAGTGGTACCCAAGACTGATCTGGAAAGAGTTTCTGTTATATTTCGGCAGTGCGACGTGGTCTCTTTGTTTGTTTAGTGGCCATCAGACTGTCTCTCCAGGACGTTTGGGCCTGGCTTCTCCCCAGGGATCACCCCCATGCCCGGGCGTCTCGGGCCCCTCTGCCCACGGTGGCTCACACGCGAGCTCCATGCTACCACGGTGCCTTGTCTTCCCGTCCGTCTCCGCCAAGCGGACTGCAGGCTGCGGGGGCGGGGGACTTACCCATCTTTTTTCTCCGGTGTCTAACGTAGCATTTATTTCAGAGCAGAACCTTTTTCAGCCAAAGTCAGGGGAATCACTGAGGAAAAAGGAAAACTAAATGAGTTTGACTTTAAAAATGCATATACTGAATTTTTATGCAGCACAGCAGCAGTGACAGAGTTTTTTCTAAGATTGTTGATCTATAGGTAAGGCGGAAATCCGCCCTAACTAGTTCAGGAAAAAGGAAGGAAGGCAGGTGGTCTACAGACCGGAAACAGCCTCCAGCCAGGCCCCAGCGACGGCCTTAGAGGAATGTTGGGAAGTCTGCCTCCACCCCTGCCCTCTCCCCACAGCCCCAGGTCGCTCCTCCCTGCTTCCTTCATGAATTCTCCCTCTGCCATAGCGTCCTTCCTGCATGTGTGTGGCGTTGCCTGGCCAGGGCAGTGGCCCGAGCCGCGAAGGTCTGCGACCAGCCTCTTCAAGCCTCTCTGGTCTCACCTTCCCGGTTTTCCATTCGGGAGGCAGACTTTGGCTGGTGCAGGGTCTGGGGTCTGCCCTGGGCCACTCAGCTGCGGGCCTGGGATGGAGTCTGCAGCCCCAGATTCGCCCTTGTTCGCATCGGGTGATTTTTTCACGAGCTGCTTCTACTAGTCAGCTCCATGCTGGTAGGAGCTGATGCTTAAAGCAGAGGTACCCACCGTGCCTCTCAAAGGATCTAGGGTAGAGTAATGGCTCCGTCTACATTTGTTAAGTGTTGAGTTAATGTTGAATTTGGGAGAAAGGCAGTGATTAGCATGTCTTCCATAACCATGCGCTTTTCTGAGAAATTGAAAGTATGCTTTTGTTTCCTTAACAACGGCCCATTCTGTGCCTAACTACCTCCACACCGGCATGATCCTTCTTTCCCCTCCGGATTTCTGCAAGATAACGAACCCCAGTCAGGAGCCTCCACTTCCTAAACGGAGGAATATTACATTTAGGACTAAAAATAATAACTTTCTAAACATTCTAGGTGAAGGCCAGCATTTGTGACGTCCACATCCTGAGGTGTAGTACGTTGTGTGTGTGTCCGTTCACTGAGCCTACTTTTCTTATCTATTCAATGGAGGTATTACTACTACTACTACTAATAGTAATAATAGGAGGATATACTTCATATGGCTCTTGTGAGGATTAGAGGAAGTATGTGTACAGAGTGACCAGCATGGTACCTAGGAAAACATTCAGCCCTCGATATGCAGGTGCTGCAAGTTTTATCAACACTGTCAGCATCAGCATCATCGTCATCATCCTCATGAACTTCACCATCAGCCTCATCGTCATCGTTGCCATGAACTTCACCATCCCCACCAGCATCAGCATCATTGTCATCATCGTCATGAACTTCACCATCCCCACCAGCAGCAGCGCCATCATTGCCATGAACTTCACCATCCCCACCAGCATCAGCATCATTGTCATCATCATCATGACCTTCACCATCAGCGTCACCAGCAGCAGCAGCAGCCATGACACCAGCATGACCATCGTCCCCATCGTCACTCCCACCAGGTGGGTCATGACGATGGACAGGAGTAGGGCCATCATTTGTGGTTTTCTGATGCAGACAAAAGGACTCAACAAGCTCTATTTCTATTTTTTGAGAGGCAATCTGAGGAAAGAACAAGCAGAACACAAATCATTTGGAAAAAAGTTTGATTTATGCCTGCAGTGACATACAGTCACTTTTCAACTCTGTTCATTAGCTTGTGGAATCTCTTGAACCCTCAGCTCTTAAGACACGGTTCTGAACCTGGTGAAGGCTTCAGCTCAGCTTGGAAATGAAATGTGAAGCATGAGAAAGATGAAAGACAGTTTGCAAGACGCCTGAGCCTGGAACTTGTCTGCAATTTAGCCATTCTTCATTCTGTGTGACTGGAAGCGCTGGCCCACTTACAAATGACAATCGAATAAAGAGTTTTAAACAAGCATTTTTTAGAATGTTAATTTACTGGGGGAGGAAAAAAATTGTTGTATCCTGCCAAATGATTGCAGCACCTATAAAATGGTAAGGTCATTTTTTTTTGCAGAAATGTCACAGTGAGATTTTTAAAATAGATTCCTGGTGCAGTTTTAATAATGTCGAGCTTAAAGATAAGGGGGAAAAATACTTAACAATGAAAGGGAAGCGAAAATATTGATGTTTAAAGTGGATTTTAGGAGTAGCCTTTTAGTATGTCGGTGTAAAATATTACCTTGTATCCTGCGAATACTTTTATAATTGTTTTATTCGTAATTAATAGCCATCCGCTCCACAGCTCCAGGCTGTTGATCCCTGCTCTGACTCTCCTGTCGAATATCATAAAATCAGTCCCTGGAGGGGCTGGAAGGAGGGAAAGGAAATGGGGAGTGTATGAGGCCTTGCAAAGCACTCAATTAAAATCTGAGTCAGGTCTGCAGTGGACATTTCTTGGAGTGTCCATCCAAACTCTCCTCTCTTGAACTGACACCCATGATTCAAAGCCTCCAGTGGTCAGGATTGTGCTAAGTAACCCAGATCCATCCATTCCTTTGTGCCTAGAATTTGTGCTGGGAAAAGAGCCAGAGAGATGGGCATAGAACATATTATTAGTACAGTGCCCGATACTTACTCCCCAGTGGAGGTCTCCAGTTGTTCAGTGTTACTTGGATTCCATAGGTATCTTGGTAACTGTCTGACAAATGACCCCTATCTAAAGAAAACGTATTAATTAGATGGCTTATCATAATGAAAACAATCAATAGAGAGGTTTAATTCTCTTACTGAAGATGTATGGAAGGAGGGGGCCCCAGGGTTAGTTGAGGAACTTCCTGCAGTCTCTCTCATTCTCTTGGCCTTCACTTCAGTGTCACAGAATGGCTGCTGAAGCTCCAAAATCACATCTAGAGTTTAGCCAAGAAGGCAGGAGAAATGTTTTCTCCCTGCCTCCTGCCTCTCCTAGACGTGCCCAGCAGCTTTGCTCTGTGGCCAGTTCTGAATCCTCCGGCGATCTCTAGGTGCACAGAAGGCTGGGAAAGCTTTTTTTTTTTTGATCTCCCTAATGGAAGGTGTGCAAGAAGGGGGTTGAGAGCAGCTGTTGGGTTAGCGGTGACAGTGTGGGCCCCTCTGCCTTGAGTGGCTTTGTGTTAGCAACTAAAGAGCCCAAATACAACGCTGTGAGCTGAGGGATGAGGGGGCCTTCAGACTCTAGGCTCACATCCCAATATTTGCTCTACCTAAGCCTACAGGAAGGAGGGATGTGGGGTTCAGCCTCAACCCCACCTTCCCTCTCAGACCACGTGGGCAGCTCCACGTGCTGAGTAAGATCCCATACAACTGCGTGCAGCCACCCAGGACACGGGATCTTTACTTCAGTTCCCCATTTGGAACCATTATTCCATCCTGCCTCCTCCTCTGTCTCCCCAGAGGTCCTGGCTATCATGAATCGGACTATCACATCCATTCGTGGTTTTTAAATATATTTTCCATAAACGTAAGTGTTCGTAACAATATATAGCATCACATTTTATATGATTCTATAATATTACACAGATGCTGTCATACTGCTTCTTTGATCCATCAGCTTTCTCTTTGTTTCACTCAACGTTAAATTTCTGAGATTTATCCATGTTGGCATATGTAGCTCCAGTTCATATTAGCTACTATGTTCTCTTCTATTGTGTGAATAAATCATTATTTATTTATCTCTCTACTCGTGGACTATTAAATTGTTTCTACCTTATCGTCATTACAAGCAATGCCTGAAGGTACATATGTCTTCTTGAGTTTAGGCACAAGCACTGTTCTAGCTCTATGCCGAGGAGTGGAGTTTATGAAATAAATACACTGAGGCACGAGCATCCTTTACCAGATTTCACCAGACCGTTCTCCACCTCCAGCCACACCCCCACCAGCCATGGCCAGAGGTTCTACTTCTGATGGCTGAGTGAGAAAGGGCACCTCTGCGGTTTTAATTTGCACTTTCTTAGTTACTAGTGAGTCTGAGCATCGTGTCCCCTGTCTACTGCTCATTTGAGTTTCCTCTTCTATAAATTGTCTATTTTCCACCAGTGGTTTGTTTTGTTCTTATGATTCCGTAGGACCTTGCTCCGCATACCCGGGTATTCCTCTCCCATCAGTTACGTGCTGTCTTTGTTTTGTTTAAGGTATCTTGTATTTTACAGATACTTTAAATTTAAACGTGATTAAATGTGGTATCACTTGTTTTGAGTGTGGTCTGTGCCTTTTTAGTCCAAATCAAGAAATCTGTCTCCATTCAAAATTATAAAATAGTCTGTTATAACTTACCTTAAGGGGTTTGTTTTGCTTTGTTTGAAATGGTTTCAGGGACTTCCCTGGTGGCGCAGTGGTTAAGAATCCGCCTGCCAATTCAGGGGATACGGGTTCAAGCCCTGGTCCGGGAAGATCCCACATGTCACAGAGCAACTAAGCCCATGCACCACAACTACTGAGCCTGCGCTGTAGAGCCCACGAGCCACAACTACTGAAGCCCGCACACCTAGAGCCCATGCTCCACAACAAGAGAAGCCACCGCAATGAGAAGCCCGCGCACCACAATGAACAGTAGCCCCTGCCCGCCTCAACTAGAGAAAGCCCGCGCACAGCAACGAAGACCCAACACAGCCAAAAATAAATTAATTAATTAATTAAATTACAAAAAAAAGAAATGGTTTCACTTTTTCATATTTAAGTTTACAGTCAGCTTTGAATTTACGTTTGAGTATGATGGAAGGAAGGATATAATGGTCCACATTTCAGCCAGGTAGGCGAAGATGCTGACGCCATTTGTAGAACGCCCATCCCTTCTCTCTGACTTATAGGGCACCCCGTCTCATTCCAGTGCCCCATACGTCTGGGTTCTTTCTGGGCTCCCTATTTTGTTCCAGTGGCCAGTTTGTTTGACCCTGAACTAATCCTTCATGGGTTTTGATTTTTACGTAATAAATAATCAGGGAATTTTTCCTTGACATTGACTGTAATCATTTCAAAACAGTCTGATATTTGCGTGTGGTTTTATCATGTTAAGGATATTCCCTTTCATTCCTAATCTGCTGGTTTTTTAAAAAATCATCTTTGGATGTTGAATTATATTACCTAATTTTGTGTATCTATTGATACGACTGTTCTTTAAAAATGCGTTAGTAAGTTGAATTGCATTCATAGGTTTCTTTATATTAAAATAACAAATGGTAAATGAACACCTGTCTTATGATTTAATAGTGTGTACAAGTGTGTGCATAAGTGTGTGTGTCCATGCGCATACATACAGGCATTCAGTTTGCTGACGTTTGATCTAGGATTCTGTATCTGTGCTCAAAAGTAAGAGAACATATTTCTTGTCAATGCTATAAATAATTCCATCCTTTCCTTTTGATTCTTTTGTGTTAGGAAGTTGGTTGTGGGGTGGGGGTGGTTGATCCAATCTGAAACTTTCTGTCTTTTCAAAGAGGTTATGATGTTTTGGTAGGAACACAGTGAGGTTTCCTGGGACTTCCGTCTACTCTTATTTTGGCTGTTGGTTTTCCTTTACCAGGCACGACCAGCACCAAGTTTGTGGGGGAACTGGGGTCCATCACTCCAGGTGGTGCCCACCGCAGCCCTAGTGGGCGGGCTCACCTTTACACAGGATCGAGTCTGTGGCCCTTATGCAGGGCCACTTCTGCTAAGAATGTTTGCCTGTGTTTCTGCAAATGTCCATCCAACGCTAGAACTGACCAGCAGCTTAAAGGGAGGCAGGTGTCCTCTTGAGGCTCAAGATGAAATGTACACCCTCCAAGCCGAGCAGATGGTGAATACATTGCAGACTCAGATTTTCAGGCAGGATTTTCAAATGCGTACAAAGGAAAAAAATAAACCACCAACGAAACCTATTAAAATATCCTTAGAAAGCACAGCTAAAGTCAAGTCAAAAGATCTAAAAGAAAAGATGGTCACCGTCAGCAACTCTTGTCTCGATATCAGATAGCCTTCCGGCGATCGTAAAAGTTCTTAGCGATTCCTTAGCCTTGATCACTTGGTAGCAGGAGGCTTATTGTGGCAATATTTTGCAAACAGTGTGTTAATTTTATTTAAAGTCCAATTCCAGGAGATACATAAGAGACATGGTGAAGTTAGGTATGCAGAAAGAAGCTCAGAGTCTGGACACTTGAATAAAAGATGTGCTCTAAAATAATAACTCTGATTTGTCTAAAGTTATTTGTTCTAAGGATAAAAATGACTTGGAAGAGTTGGAAAACATTCCAAGCTAACATCTTTCAGGCCAGCATTATTCATTTTTATGTGCATTTTGGCAGGATCTTTTTTAAAAAAATATTATTCCATTTCTGTATAATCACAGCCCATGACTACAAGCCAACTGAGAAAGTGATCAAAGGGGATTTAAGACATTTCCAGGAAAAATGAAATCTTAGCGTTAGCACCTAACTCTACCAGCGTGTACTCTGATGAGACAAGAATGCTGATCTCGTCTTGGGACTTACAGCTGGTTGAATGATGGCCCCCAAAAGATATATCCACAGTGTAACCCCTGGGACCTGTGATTGTTGCCTTATTTGGAAAAGGGTTCTTTGCAGAAGTAATTCAGTTAATGCTCTCGAGGTGAGATCATCCTGGATTATCCGAGTGGGCCCGCAATCCAGCGACAAATGTCCTTAGAGAAGACAAAAGAGGAGAAGATGTGGACACAGGGGAGGAGAGGAGGAGGCCACGTGAAGACAGAGGCAGAGACTGGAGTGATATGGCCACAGACCAAGGAACACCCGGACCCCCAGCAGCTGGGAGTGGTAAGGAGGGATTCTTCTCTAGATTCTTCAGAAGGAGCACAGACCTGCTGATAGCTGCACTTCAGACCTCTGCCCTCCAGACCAGTGAGAGAGTACGTTCCTGTTTCTGTTGTTTGAAGCCACCAAGTTTTGGTTATTTGTTATGGCAGCCATAGGGCACTATTCCAGCTCCCACCTTGTTCCATGTTGTTACCCATGGGTGACCCGAAGCCAGGAAGAGCAGTGAGGATTTTCATTGATAGATGGTGAACAAAAGAAAAACCTACTGAAGCCTACAGTCTGAATTGTTGGGATGGCTTTAACAAGGAGACTTAGTAAGGGCATGTAGAATTATAAAAGCCAGCATGACAAAACCACATATGCACAGGACAAGCAACCGTGAAAACCTTTGAGGGTAACCTTGAAGCAAAGGTGATGCAAATTTGTGAAAGGGTCCGCACGAAGGCCAACATGACCCTGAGGGACTTTGATATGAGTCCGGCTTCTAGAATCAGGGACACCTGCCCAGCTCTGACCCCACGTGCAGTGCCCCCCGCCCAGTCCTCATGGCCACTCTCCAAGGTGGACACATGGACGTGGGCAGAAAAGGTACCAGGATGGAAAAATGGCTTAAATCCCACTAAAACAGGATGTTAGCAGATATGAGCAATTCCTTCCAAGATCCACAAGCCACAGAACGTATTCATCTCACCTGGGCGCTGCCAGAGGGAGGTTCTGAAACCTGAGACCCACACCATCCAGGTGTCAGGTCAAGGTGCGGATGCCCACTTGTCTAAATGCTGGGCGTCCTGGTGGAACCAGAGGCTTCTTCCTGCTGCTGGTGTTTTCAGAAGTGGATAGAAAACCACTCTGCCGGAGGCTGATTGCTACCCCAGGATCTGAATGACTCTAAGGGAGGAAAGTGTACATTTCCACAGGAAAGGAGAGGGTGTGTGGGGGAGGAGCACGGAACGGGGAGGGGCCTTAGCATCGGACCCCCCGGGGCTCCTGAAAACAGAACCCCATTTCCTCATTCTCATCAACAACGAAGCACTTGGATACTCACTTCATGTTTGTTAAACTGAATTCTTTTAGGAGTTTAATGTTAGTTTTCCGACCCGATTACCCTGTAAGGTTGCCAGTAAGAAACTGGTATTTTTAGCACCCAGGGAGTAGAAATGTCAAAGCTTCAATTGGGAAACTTTGTGTAATTGGCATGATTCAGGGAAGGAGTTTTAAAACTCGTTTGACCAGTATTTTACTTGGAATATAGCTTTTGAGTGGATACCGTTCATTCATGGATCAACAAACGCATAATAAGTGCTCATTGCATACCAGGCCCAGCGCGGCAAACTCCACTCATTGTATGCCGGGGCGCGGGGGGCGGGGGGTGGTTATCTAGGCGATTTCTAGTTGTTAACTCACTTAATACCCGTAACAAGCCTAGGAGGTAGATCCTTGTTTCCATTTTGCAGGTGAGAAAACTGAAATGTTGAAATAATTAGAATTTATTTGAAATAAGGAAATAATTTGAAATAAAATGAAACACTGCAAGTTGGAATCATTTCCTCCAAGTATGTGGCGGTGGTGGTGCCAGGTGTGGACCAGTCCAAGCAGTCTGGCTCCAGCCGGATCCTGGGCTCCTAACCAGGTCTCCACACTCCTGGGTATGTGATGGTGAACTACAGTGTCACCAAGCCCATCCCTGTGTCACTAACAGCTCCAGAGGGAGTGAGACTTTACCAAAAATACAGAAGTAAATATTCAATCACAGTTGCAATTAGCCCTAGAGAGTGAGGTTCAAAGTGCTCTGAGCTGCATAAAGAGGAATTTTCTACAGTCACGTCTGCACGGGCTTCCGAGAAGAACGTGACACTCAAGCCGATACACGAGGGATAACTGTAAACTTGGTTAAGAGGGTGGTCGGCGGGCGTTTCAGGCTGACAGGAGCCACATGCACAAACATTAATCTAGGTTTTGTTCAAGATCCAGACGTGTCCTCAGTGGATTCCTGTTGCAGATCCTTGGGCTTCCGTGTGATCCCTGAAGCACCAGCACCTCCTGGAAGCTTGTTAGAAAGGCGAGGTCCTGGGTTCCACCCCACAGCTACTGAGGGGGAAATCCTGGACGTGGGCCCAGCACACTGTTCTCAGAAGCCCTCCAGGAGATTCTGATGCTCACTGAAGTTTGGAAACAGCTGTCATAGAAGATGCAGTGGGGGCCCTGCCCAGAGCCCCTTCCCCAGCGATGTACCTGTGCAGCAGCTGCTCTGAGTGTGGGACGCTGACAGCTCACAGCTGCTGCTGCTGATTCTGGAGAGTTTCCCTCGGCCTCATGGGAGCTCTGGTCCACGCAAAGTCCCCTCTGCAGTCAAGTTAAGGTCCACTCCCTACAAGGGGGCAAGACTTCTTCACATGGGTCCATCCTTGGTCTCATCCACGGCCCTTGAGAAGGTACTGTCTCCACTTCTGATCTCTCCCAATATGTCTGTCCTAAGTATGTTTGTGCCCAGGCTTCCGTCATTCCCTGCACTTCCCTCTCTCCATCACCAGTCACTGAAAGTCCAAACATCCTCAGGGCCCAAACCAGATACCAATTTTCCATAAACTTTCCCCAGATGTCACCCTCCAGCCTCACCAAGAAGTATTAGTTTTCCACTCCCTTTGGCCTCATGGCATTGACTAAAGGAATGAATTAGTGAAGAATAAATGAATGGAGTGATCTCCTTGTGTAGAGTCAGGTTCCACCTGACTGCGTTTCAACTCCAGAGTTAAATTTAAGTTGTCTATATGCGTCGTAGACTGTGGAATTTACGTGTGTTTTAAAATATCGAAGATGTGCCAATTCAAGTAATCTTCCTCTGAAGCAAAATATATTGACAGCTAGATCTCACTTTAAAATCCTCAAAAACAATACCTGCTTGTCTGTAGTAGCAAGTGGGAAGAAGGACGATCTCTGTGGAGTTTGGGCAATTGCTTTTGCATCTCCGAGGGCTAATCATCCCATCGGGATTTTGGGGGACACCTACACCTTTGCCCTCACAGTTACGCCCCTGCTTCATTCAGAATGTACTTAAGGAAGATTTCATAGCTCAGGAACTTGGGCAAGTGAAATTTCTCTCACAGACAACGTTACCTTCTAGAAAAATGGCATCAGCAGAAGAAGGGCACATACAGGACTGCTTTTTCTAAATGCACGTGGGTTTTTACGGCCCACACTAAATAGAGGCTGGGAGAAATACGAATTTCAAAACAGAAACAATGACACCTCTCTTCTTGTTGTAAGCGTATTTAGATTCCGCACCTCTGTTGGCATAGAAACGAGTGCCTTGAGCTCCAGTTTAGGGATGACAGTGGTATTTGTTTCTTTCCCACCCTCTTCTCCTGGAAGGTGAAGGGGCTGAATGGGTTGCCAAAGCAGTCACACAGTAAGCTTTTCTGATGGGAGTATCACTCGAGTTAACCATGTCAGCCCAGGACCGCACGATGGAGGATGAAGAGTTTTATGACTCATTTGGGCAGATCCATGAAGCCAATTACTTCATAAGGTGGCATTTCATCACGGCTGCCTTCGATCCACCGTGACTGGGTCATTGATTAGCATTTGCCAAGGAAAGCGAGTAGAACGGTCTGGGCCCCAAAACTGCTGACAGTCGTGTCTGGACTTTACGAAGGGCATTTCCCGCAATGTGCCTGTGATTCCCTTGGGCTGGCTTGATTATCCTGTCATGTGATAAGGTGTGGCAGTTTGATGGAAAGTGGGAGAAAATCCCTGGTAATATTAGGCAGAATCCGTAACTCTTCGCTTCCGGTAGGACTCAACTGGAACAGCCTCCCCACGTCCCCTCCCTTTTTACTGAAGAATTTGAACATTGAATCTAGACACATGTTCATGCCTCGTTTGCTCAGCTTGGAGAAATCGATTAAATTAAAATTTTCAGCTGAAAAAAATATATATACATTAGCTCTTCCTTTTGATTTTTTTAGCTTAAATACAATAGAATTATGTTTTGGTACGCTTTCACTGATGTACTGTAGGGCTGTGAACAAGAGGAAGCAATTTGTAAGCAGCAAATGCCGTGTGATTCCAAGCACATGCGTAATTGGAAAATTAGGTGCCAATAAAAATATTTTTTGCAAATGATGTATTTTTGCAGTTTGCTCTCTTTCATTCTCGTGCAGATGCATAATTGATAGAGTTTTGCGTTCACTCAGCTACCGACTTCTGGAGGCTGCCCACAGGTGTCTATTCCATCTCAGAGACCCAATGCAGTGTGACACCCAGTGACGTTTCTTTAAATAAATGTTTTTCTTTTATGCTAAGAGTTTTAGAATTACGGACAAAACGTGAAGATGGAACACAGAGTTTCCCCGTGTCCCACACCCAGTTTCCCCTATCATTTTTAAACATCTTACTGAGATGTAATTCACATACCGTACAATTCGCCCATGCATAACACAGTTCAGTGGTTTTTAGTGTATTCAGAACAGTGCAACCATCACCACGATCAATAGCAGAAAGTTTCATTGCCTCAGAAAGAAACCCTGTTCCTCATATCAGTCGTTCTCTTTTTGTCTCACATCTCCCAGCCCTAGGCAACCACTGATGTACCTTCTGTCACTATAGATTTGCCTACTCTGGACATTTTATATAAATGGGGTCATACAACATATGGTTACAGTAACCGTCTTCTTTCACTTAGCATAATGTTTGCAAGGTTCAGCTATGTTTCTTCTTGGAGAATTGATTGCTTTATCATTATATAATGGTTCTATTTATCCTTAATAACCTCCCTACTCTGAACTCTGGCATTAATACAGCTGCTCCAAATGTCTTTTATTGGTGTTAGCAGGCATATCTTTCTCCATCTCTTTACTTTGAACATACCCTAGTGTTTCTCTCTAAAGTAGGTATCTTATAGACAATATGTAGTCTGGTCTTGGTTTTTATTTTTTTAATACCCCCTAATAACCTTTTCCTTTTAATTAGTGTATTTAGACCATTCACATTTAAAATGACTGATAGAGTTGGATTCATATCTACCATATTTGAATGTGTTTCCCTTTTGTTGCCATTGTTCTTTACTTTTTTACATCCCCTCCATTTTTCTTTCTTCTCTGGCTGAATTGAGAATTTTATACGATTATATGTTATCTGATCTCTTAAATTATCGGTTATACTTCTTTTAAAAAAATTTTTGAAAGATATTTAAAGGACTTACAATATGCATGTTTAACTAATCTACACTCGCCTTCAAATAACACTGTACTACAGGTATCTTATATCACGGGATTCCCAGTTTCTCCCTCACATCCTTCATGACACTATTGCTATTTATTTCACTGTCCATATGCTGTAATTACCCAATATTTTTGTTACTAGTATTAATTTAACACTTAATTTAAACACAGTTATCTGTTAGATCAACTTAGAATAAGAAACATAATATTTTGTTTTCATTTATACTTTCTCTGAAGTGCGCTCATTCTGTATGTAACCTGAGGTTTGGATCTTTTTCATTTTCTTTTTCTTGGAGAGTTTCTTTTACCATTTCAAGTAGGGAAGGTCTGTTGGCAATGAATTCCTACAGTTTTTGTTTTTCTGAGAAAGTCTTTATTTCTACTTTACTTTTGAAGGATAATTTTGCTGGGTATAGAATTCTAGGTGGGTAGGTATTTTCTGTCAACCTTTAAAATATTTCACTGCATTCCTATTGCATGCTTTCTGTTGAGAAATCCACCATTTTTCTTAGCTGCTTTTGATTTTTTTCTTTGCCTTTGGTTTTCTACCATTTGAATATGTTACGCATAGGTGTAGATTTATTGACTATTATTATGCTTGGCGTTATCTGAGCTTTATGGATCTGTGTTTTGGTGTCCGTCTTTAATTTTGGAAATTTCTCAATAATTAGTACTTCAAAATTTCTTTTGATCAGTTCTCTCTTTCTGGTTTTCCAAATATTCACATTTTATACCTTTTGAAATTATCCCAGCAATCTTACATGTTCCATTCTTGGTGGTGTTCCTATCGTTTCTGTTCTTTTTCCCTCATTCCATTTCAGTCTGGGAAGTTTTCTTCTAACATGTCTTCAAGCTCACTGACTCTTTCGTCCACTTTTCCAGTCTGCTTCTGAGCCCATCAAAGGCATTCTTTATTTCTGTTTTGGTATTTTTGAGTTCTATCATTTTCTTTAGAGATTTTCTCAGCGTTTCCATCTCTCTGCTTACATTACCCATCTATTCTTGCATGATGTCTATTTTATCCACAGATTCCCTTGACTTACTAGTTATAGTTATTTTAAATTCCCAGTCAGATAATTGCAACATCTGTGTCATAACCTAAATCCGGTCAGCAGTCTGCCACTTTATCAGCGTTTTGGACCCTGTGGTTTAGCTCTGCCAGCATTTCCTAAAGTGAGCTGAATGGAACATGAGTCCTGTAAAATGACTGACCTGGAAAAATAAGACAATTGGGAATGACACAAACTATCCTTTCCCTATTAGAGACTCACACTAGATATTAGTCTGTTGGGCACTTATTCAATAATGAATTAATTTTAAAGTTCTACAGGAAAGAAGCTAGTTCAAATCTGTCCGACAAAAAGATTCCTAAACTTATTTAAGGATAAAGCCATTTGTGGATACTGGTTAACACTACCTGAATCTTGCTTTCCCTGGGATATGCTCTGGTAAATAATACCATAACCTAAAATGTGCTTCTCTACTTTTTTACATTATTCTTTTCTAGATGTCATTAGACTATATGTATTTTTTGAACATCAGAAGTTAACATAGTTTGCTTGATATTCATTATGAAATTCCCCATGTAATTTTCCAGATCTTAGATGTTCATTAAGACTCTTATTTGTATATTTTTAGTTATGTATTTTTAAAAACTTAGGTGACAAAATAAAAGTGTAGGATATCTTTACCTAGTCAGCATATGTGAAGGCTCTAGTTCCCAAAGAAAACAAATGCCCATCAAATGCTCCTTCATTCTTTCATACACCAGACATCATCTGGTGCCCAAGTTGTGCAATATAGAGTCGAGTTCTCTGTTCCAGCGGAGGCAGCAAAAGATCCTTACTCTGAGGAAGCTTATATTCCAGGTATATGCCTGTGAAGCATTAGCTCTTTTCTTAGAGACACACAGGTAATGACTTTGGCTTTTTCCTTACTTTACGGCCTATGAGTCATAATAATAAAGGTGTCATGAGAAGGCTTGACAATTCTAATTTTTGCTTAGAACAAGTTGCATTTAAGTTTGGAAAAAAAACTATATATATATACACCTCGGAGCACTAATCCCATAGACTGTTAATATATGTAATGCAAAACCCATTCCAAGTTCAAACGTTCCATAGTACTTCGTATTTAGGGAAATTTAACATCCTTCCTTACTGAAGGTGCTCTTACCTCCTTTCATTTGCTGTTGTGTCCAGTGAATCTGTGTGTGTGTGGCTGGCAGGGCAGTCACAGAGGTTCCAAAACTTGTTTCTCAGGAAGCGTCTCATGAATGTGGTGTTTCGTAATTCACATTTGGGGAGATGCTTTTCTATTCCCTGTCTACATCAGAGTGCCAAGTACCCAGATAAGACATTTGTAAATATGCCAGTTTTAGATGCCCAAAAACTATGGAAGAAGAAAGGAATCTCAGTGGGGAAAATGTCAGAGTAAGAATTCTGAGTGATTTGAAGCCGCAGATGCTTTACAGAGTCAAAAAAAGTAAATCACAAAGGGGAAAAGAGTCAACCTACAAGCTGAGAACAAGCTGAAACAAACGAACCTAATTTTATATCAAAGTGGCAACATAATAACACAGAGAAAAATTATTCCTTGCAACCTCTGAAAACAGCAACCTGAATCTAAATCCTTGGTGATTATAATTCTAAGGATAAAAAGAACTACAGAGAAATCTTAAAATTCACTCAGCGTTTTTTTTATAATAATTTTTATATCATAATTTTGACACCATTTAATGAACCTTTTAGAATAAATGTTAATATTATTAGTGCAAATGTATACAAACATATAAAAATATAAAATAAAAAACAACAAGAAAATAAATTCTGTCATGCTAAATTGGAGTAGAAAATGGTAATAAAAACTCATGATTTAACACACGCACACATCCTAGCTCTCTCCAGTGAGAGGGTTTAGAAGCAGTAATATCCTGGGGCAATAGCACACAAGCTCAGATCTAATCACTTCCATTAGAAGGAAGTAGGGTTCAAAGACATATTGCCATGTGTCAAAGGCAATTCCAGTGGTTAAATGTGGGATTATTTGAGCATCGCCCCAAACACATTTTTATTGTAATATATAGAATATAAAATACGTGAGTCCCTCATGTTATTAAAATACAAAACAAAGCAGAACAAACCCAAAATAAAAAACCCAGAGAGGGTGGCACATGAGGAAGGAGAGGCTCTCGCCAGCTTCCTTTTCAGAAAAGGGTTTGAGAGCCCATTGCAGGGACTGCAGTCAGCAGAGGGCACTCAGCTGTCAGCTCCTCCAGGACTGCCTCAAGTTCAGGCAGCCGCCTGGCTCAAGGTTATGCTCTGTGGGTGGCAGGAGGGCTGAGTGAGGCGGGGCTGTATAGGTCCAGCCACTTCAATGCAGCTGGGGTGGGTTGGGCAGTTCCCTATTCTGAAGGGCTGGGCTGGTCCCAGAGTCGCCTTGACGTTGGCCGAGGCTTCATCAGGCTGTGCTGTGGTTTAACCTCTTCCTCTGCCCAATCCCGCCCCCTTCCCTGCACAGGGGCTGATCTCTAATGAGCATCCTGCACCCCAAAATCCATCTCAGCATTAGATTGTGGGGAACCCAAATCGTGACATGATAAAAGAAAAAAACATGCCACTACTGAAAGTGACAACTACAACCACTTCTTACCTTGAAAATTGGTACCTAATGGGAAAGCATTAAGCATTTACCCAGAACCAGTTTATCCGCAGTTAATAAGAAAAACTACTCTTTACAGAAAACTGGCAGGAGATAGATGCGGAAGGAATGGTAGAATTAGGAAATGGCGCCTTTGCAGTCCCCGGTCACATCATTCACCCAAGAGTGTCAGGTCGGCTATGATCATTAGGAAGAAGCTTATCAGAGAAAGGATTTGCTCGATTCCAAAGTACATGTCGAAACTTTCTTTGTTATTTGTGAAAAAGAAATATACATTCACATGGATAAATCTTGAGGTCACAAGCTTAACCAAGTGGTAAACTCTATCATGACTATTGGTAGGATAGACCTCTATTCTATGTTTCCTAAAGAAAATCAGTAAGAAGTAGGGACTTCCATGGTGGTCCAGTGGTTAAGACTTCGCCTTCCAATGCAGGGGGTGCGGGTTTGATCCCTGGTCAGGGAGCTAAGATCCCACATGCCTCGTGGCCAAAAATCCAAAACGTAAAACAGAAGCAATATTGTAACAAATTCAATAAAGACTTTAAAAATGGTCCACGTCAAAAAATCTTAAAAAAAAAAAAAAAGTAAACAGCATCACCCATGAAGTGTTCTTGTTGAAAAACCATTTAATCTAAAGTTAATCAATACTTTACACCTACCCATAATGTAGGGAATCCAGGGATAAAGGATTAAATGTCCCAACAAGAATGCAATCAAATATTCCACAATGGAGGACATTCTGTAAGCTATCTGACAAAGTATCAGAAAAATCATTTAAACATGCAGCGAAGAGTTGGGGGAGGGGGTTTAGAATAAAGGAGACAAACTAAATACAACAGCCTCCAAAACCATGTGTAAATGTCGACTGGTTCCTGGAAAGCGGAAAGCCTGGAACACCAAACCCCTCTTAAGCTGTAGGCGTAATACACCAGAGTTTAACACACAGACACCTGACGATGGTATGTTTTTCATCCTTATGCCCTCGTGCTCAGGGAAGTGGCTGGGACTAGAGATTTTTTGAGGGACATTTGCTACTGTGGCCTGTCCCCCGCATCCCTTTTCCCTTTTGAGGGTAAGGGGACCTCTGTGTTCCTTTGCTGAATCAACCATCACCCGCTCACCATCCTTAGCTTTGGGAAAAAGGAGACACAAGCCCAACACCAAGGATGATGTCACCTCACACCTGGCCATGCCAGACTCGCAGTGACTGGAAAGGAGTGGTCATGTGACCTAGGGAGCCCAGTACGTTTTTTTCTGTTTTGAACTACTGGGAAAGAGTTTTACTCTTTATCAAAAGTTTAGTAAATGAGCAGGCTATCAGCCTGGAGATACCGTGCCCGTCTACACAACAAGAGGGGGTCCTGCCAGAGAACAAAGCAGCAGAGCCAGAGAAGGAGGAAGAATTGAGAGGGACATCATTTGGGTCACTAGATCCAACCATGCTTGAAGGCGACACCCAGGGCTTTCCAGAAATGGGAGCCAGTAAACTCCCTGTTTGGCTAAAGCCCATTGGGTTGTGTGTGTTGCTCCTGCATCCCTGCAAGTGCTGAATAAAACAGATGTGACAGTTAAAAATATGAACAAATTTAGGTGTATGTGTGTGGGAATCTTTTTAAAAGAACTTAGTAGGCAAAAGATGTGATATTTTATTTTTAAATTTTAATTATGAAACGTTTCAAATAAGCATGAAAGTGCAGAAGATAATAGAACAGATCATCCATGCACCCACCTCTGAACAGAGATGAACATTTTGTCATATTAGCTGCAAATGTCTTTACTGAAGCATCTGTGTGGTTTAAAACGCAAGAGAGGAAAGAGTATATGGCGTCCTATCTATCCCTATCCCTCCTTCCAGGCACCGTGTCCTTTTCCCTAGAGGCAACCAGGACGAACAGTTTTCAGCGTATGCTCTCAGAAACATTCAAATGCAGACACTGGGAATGCATTTGATCACAAACATTGACTTATCTTTGCCTATTCTCAAAGAATATACATTGGAGATTGTTCATATCAGGAGATATAAGGCTACCTCATTCCCCTTAAAAGCTGTGAAAGTTTCCATGGAAGCAGACCTATTGATTTATGTTTAGATCGTGTTCAATATTTTGCTGTAGTGCAGGAGACCGCCACGGATGACCTTGTGCGTAGGTCATTTCACACAGGTGGGGCTCCACTTTAGCACACGTTTCTAGGAGTGAGAATTCTAAGTCAAAGGTTTTGTATAATTGTAATTTTGATAGATTTGCCAAATGTTCAACGTAGAGGTCATATCAATTTGTGCTTCCACTGGTAATGTATGAAAGAATCTAATCCACAAATTCTGGTCAAGTTGCCAACGTGATCACTAAAAAAATGTCATTTCAAGGTTGTTTGAAGTTGTATTTCATGTCAAGCAAAATTTTATACATTTAAGAGCCAGTTGTCTTTCGTTTTCTCTGAAGTCCCTGTATTTTGTGTCCATTTATCCACTGGACTTTTTTTTAAAAAACTGGCCAGAACTATCTATCAGTCTGTCTATCATCTCTCTCCCTCTGTCCCTTTTTTTAAGTGGCCCTTTGTGGCATAAATAGCAAGTATATTCCATATTTTCTCATTTTTCTTTTTACTTTTTGTAATGGTGATTTTTATCATGTAGAATTTTTTAAAATTTATTTTCAAGTAATCAAATTTATCAGTCTATTTTAGGGTTTTGTGCCATTTTAGAAAGGTATTATGGGATGAATTGTATCCTCTTCAACTTCATGTGATGAAGCCCTCACCCCCAGGACCTCAGAATGTGACTGTATTTGGAGACAGGGTCTTCAAAGAGGTGATTAAGGTGAAATGGGGTGATGGGTTTTTATTCAGTATGACTGGTGTCCTCATAAGGGGAGGAGATTAAGACCCAGAAAGACCCGGAGGAAAGACCATGTGGAGACACAGAGAGAAGACAGCCATCTGCAAGCCAAGGAGAGAGGCCTGGGGCAGAACCTACCCTCATGGCCCTTAGAATAAACCAACCCTGCTGACACCTTGATCTTGGACTTCCAGCTTCCAGAATGAAAGGAAACAAATGCCGGCTGTGTAAGCCACCCCATCTGTGGTCCTGCTTTAGGGCAGCCTGAGCTGACTAATGCAAAAGGACTTCTCACAATAGGATTTTTTTAAAAAGCAAAATGTCCCATGTATCTTCCAGACATGTAGGTTATTTTATTGCTAATTTTTAAACTGTATGTCTTCCCTTCCAAATCTTCAGTGGATAAAGTCGGTCTCAGAGGGATGCTACTCCTTTTTCAAAGAAGGGCGAGGAGAGGGGGTGCCAGTGCTCGCTGGGTACCTGAATCTCCCTGAGTGCACATCTGTTGGCCTATCTATGCCACCTGCTCAGAGGGCACTGACCCCCGACAGAAGGCATGGGCAGCATCTACGTGAGCATGTCGTTTAGCCCGAGAGAAAATAAAGTGGGTTGGAGATCTGGTCATTCAGTTGCACATCATAAAAATATGTGCGGTAACGATCACCTCCTAGACGCGGCAAAAGAACGCTTTTTCAAACGCTGTTCAGCAGCATGTCTGCAGCATCCCAGGACCGTGGGCCCTCCACCAGACCCCCTCCCCGCTGGCCGAGGAGCAGTGGACGCTTAGTGGCTTCTCACCAAGGCCATGCGCGCAGATCCTAGGGAGCGAGCACGTCAGAAAAACTCAGCTTGAAGAGACTTGTGTGGACAGCTCTGGCTCCTGCAGCACTGACTTTGTTTTCTAATCAAGCTCCTGGGCTGAATTTGCTCACTTTGTCCTGCTCATAAACTCATCATGTAGCTTTTAAGCGGAGGGAAATGTCCCCATTCATTGTGAGTTGATACGGAAAGTGATAAAAGAGCCAATTTGTCCTTTTCCGCACTGGATATAGATTTGAGCTAACAAAAAGTTACCACTGAAGTAGCTGGTCGTACATCAAAGAGTTTAGATCTAATGGGCCTTTGAAGAGATAGTGTAAACACGTGGGAATAAAGTTCTAAGGGAGCAGTGTTGCTTTAGAACGCTACGGGGCTTTTATGACTATCAGCAGTGTTTAAATTTTAAATAGTTCCCCAATAAGTTCTTTCAGCTTCTCCCTTTCTCTCCTTTCCCCACAATTAGACCATAAGTAGGACTAGTCGGGGTTGGACAAGCCGTGGTTATTGTCGTTGGTGTGCAGTGTTGCCAGAGGAGGGGATAAGAAGATGTAGTTCACTTTCCCTGCCAAACACTTGAGATCAGATGAACAGTACTCTCGTCTGTGCATTTGCAGCAAGATACCCCAGCACCCTTCTAAGACTGCTCATGGTGACAGATCAGTGGGGCACAATGATATTTTCTGGATTCATTTCAAATCTCCTCTTATGAGGTGCTATGGGGACAAAGGTCAGTAATTAACCTTGGACACTGGACAACTAATTTCACATGGCAAGACTTCTCTTTCTGTCTCTGGCTCACCACTGGGTAGCCAGAATCTGATGTAGTGCCTGGCACATAGTAGGACTCAACAGATATTTATTTGATGAATAAAGGAACAGTTTTTAAATGGAAGATTGAATAAAGGCCAACCCTCAAAATGAGGACAGCTAGAAAAAGCATACAACATATTAAAAATTCTCCAAGAGGACAGCAGAAAGTTAACAAGGTAGTGAAGAATTAGTGGGATAAGTTAAAGGAAATTCAGCTAAAATTAAGAGATGCTTTTCGTCTAAGATCACTGAAGTAAACTAGAAACCAACAGGCCATTACAGCCTCTCCAGATCTAATTGTCTCAGTCATTTGAAATTAGATTGAGGAGATCCCAAACATAAATTGAATCAAATAAGACCTGAGTCATTTACAAACAATTGTAAATGTACAATGACTGGCACACTGTATAAAACAACCAGGCACATTGAGATGGCAAGGCAACATGTACAAAAAGCAGTAGAAAATACAGGTAATAGAAACAGACACAGGGGATCCAGAAATGAGAGTTGTTGGACTTGCAAAAAACCATGATTATCATGTTCAAGGAGGTAGAAGCCATTGAGGATTTCTACAAAGAATCTGCAAACTACTAAAAGAAGAATCATTTGGAAATTATAGAAAAATGCATAAAAATTTTAGAACAAGGCAATGAATTTAACATAGGTTGGATGCAGAAAGAATAGTGAAATAAGAGATCAGATGTCAATGTCAATAGTTAATCATCAACTGACAAATTATGGGACAAACAGAATAGGGTGGAAGAGACACTGAGGATGCTGAGAGGAGGACCAGCACATGTATAACTGGAACCCCAGAAGAGCGGAGAGAGAAAACTGGACCGAAGTAACATTACGTTGCTGGGAACTTTTCAAAGCTAATAAAACACAAAACTAACAGATCTAAGAAGCTTTACTAACCCAAATATAGGAAAATTTTCAAAATTACACACTAAGGTACTCTATAGTACCTTATAGTATAACTTCTGAAAACTAAAAGTGAAGGGGATTTTTTAAATTCTTAAGGTCAGAAAAAAAAGAGGCAAGTTTCCTTCAAAAAAACCCAAGTTAACTGAAACTGACAACTCTCTTCTCAACAGTAGAAACAGAAGTCAGAAGACAGTGAGATAAAAAGCGTTAAAGAACTAGCAGAAAATAACTGCCAAGCTAGAATTCTATACCCAGCACAATAATAACCTGTAGTGATACTGATGCAATAAAGGCATCTTCAAGCAGACGCAAACTGTGCAATCCCATCGTCACCAAGCCAGCACTAAGGGAAGTTCTGCAGTTGTTCATCAAGTAGAAGAAGCCAGACTCAAAAGAATATGAATGATGCTACTGCTTGTATCTAATATTTTAAAAACAAAACTGTAATAGATACAGTTGTATATTTGTGTGCTTAAAACTATAAAGAAAAGGAAGAAAGGGATTATCATGAAAGATGGGAAATCCAATTACTTCCTGCAAGTGGGGAGAAAGCGATTTGGTGGGGCAGGAAGGGGCTTCTGCAGTGAAGCAATATTCCATTCTTTGGTCTGGATGGTGGTGTCCTGGGTGTGCATTTTGTGACCAACCATTAAGATGTAGATTTAAAAATTTTACTCTTTTCTGTAGGTGTCATGTTCATAATAGCAAAAATGTTTTAAAAATGAAAGAGATGGAAAAACAACCTAGCATTTGACTTAAATATTCTTTTAGGCAAATAGCTCCGTCAAGAACAGGTCTTAGATAAGACCAAGCAAGTCAAGTGTGCATCACAAGAAGGCAGAGCAGAGCACGAGTATCTTAGGTCAGTTTCCATCATGTTTCCAGGACAAATTCAGGTTGTGGAATGTGCTGGAAGATGCTGATATGGAATCCTATTAGATCCTCTTGTAATGAGAGAGGGAGAGAGAGAGACAAAGAGATTTTAAATTTATTTGAAAAGCAATATATTTCTTTTTAAAAATTTCAAAAGGAAATACAGTTTATCAAATGTTTATCAAATGAAAGGGATAAACGCTTGTAATCCCACCATTTAGATAGGCACCTAATGACACGGTGTGTATTTATATCTCTATATTATGTCAGGATATTTCATCTATGTCAACATAATGCAAGGCATATAAGAGGTGTTCAGTAAGTGCTATTTTCCTCCTTACCTTCATCATAGGAAATTACTTTTATTATTCAGTTTGGAACATGTGATTCTGACCCAGTGCTATAATATAAAGGAAGAATAAGTTCTTTTTTTGTATTCTAAAACTTTGACATTATGGAATTGAATAGCTGCTGCTATTACAGCAGTGCTGTTTTAGTGAGGCACACAATTATCATCATCTAACATTACTGAGCACCCACTGAGGAACAGACGTTGCACCAGATACAGTAGGAACAATATTTAAAAGAAAGAGGCAACCACCGCAGCCTGCAGAAAAGGAATTATTGATATAAAAAAGGAACTCGACTTTCCTTGGGAAATATTTAATTACACATGGACATATTTGCATGTTTTCTTTGTGACATACTTATTGAAAAGCAAGGAGAGATATATTAAAGTATCACAGGCTGGAGGGAAAGTAAGAAATCTAGTTGTTTCCAGTTTAGGGAAAAACACAAAGGAGCAAATACTATTTTCTATTCTTTACCTACCCAACTCTCTCTGGGTCATCTTCTGTAATTTTACAACAATGATAGACACCTCAATTTTGTTGGTTCCCACATTTATATCTTGCGAGATAGCAGTTTTTTTTTAAAACTACTAACACTTCTTTCTAACCAGCCACTGGTCACATCTGTCTGGGTCTCCCACAGGAACTTCAGAAGCCTCTGTGAAAACCCAAACTCATCATCCACCCTCCCCCTCCAAAAACGTTTCTCTTCTAATTTCCTACCTGGGATTGCAACATCACCAGTCTTTTTAGCTTGAGTCCTCTGAGAAAACTTTTGACAATCCCTTTTCTCAGCCCACATCTTATGAGTCATCAAGCCTTGTAGTTTATGACCCTGAAGTATGTTGATTCCATGTCACCTCCCTACTTCTTTACCCATTGGCTCAGCCTCTTCCACCCTGGCTATTGTAAGAGCCTCCTAAATGGTCTCATGTTCATTTAGTCTTTCCTCTACAATGGCCATGCATTATTCTTTTAGACACACTGATCGTATCGTGTCATATCCAAGATCAAACACCTTTACGATCCCCCAGTGCCTCCAGGACAATGTCAAATTCCCTAAGCAAGACAGCCAAGCCATCTCCTTACCTGCCTCAGTCCAGACTAAACACCAGCTTCTCCCTTGTTTGTTGCAAATTTCTGTAACCTGGGGTCCTTATAACGCCCTTTCATACTGTTTAATTTCATGTCTCCCTGTCTTTATTTATGGTGTCCCCATTTGCCTGAAATATACCCCTTTTTCATTTCAGTTATAGCAAACTTCTGTCTGTTCTCTAAGATCTAACACAAATTTGATCCATGGTTTCCATCCATTCCTGCAAAATTAATCATATGTTTTCCTGTTACAGTCCTGAGTAGAACCTAGTCTATTTAGTCACCCTCATTTATCATTCTCCCTGCACAGAGCTCATTCATCCTTTCAATAAGTCATTGAGTATTGATTGTGTTTGCTATGGCAGGCACTGTTCCAGGCACTAGGGGCACAAGCTAAAAGATCAGTTGAGTCTGATCCCTTTGGAGCTTATGTCCTACTGGTGGGAAGCAGAGCTGAAATAAATACACAAGATCATTTCAGAAAGTTGTTGTTTGGAAGAAAGTAAAACAAAGTAGTGGGATGGAAATGACTAGATGGGGTCTATTTAGATGGTGTTGCTTGCGACGTCCTCTCTAATGAGATGACATGTGATAGCATGCCTGAATTATGAGAGGTAACCAGGCATGTGAAGAAGCAATAAAGTTTACTCCAGGGAAAGGAAGAGAATTTGAAAACACCTGAGTTAAGAGTTACTTAATGGTGGTGTTTACAGGGATTCTTTCTAGAAGACCAATTCACCTGGGGTATGAATAGCAAAGACACCAGGGCTGTATCACATAGTCTTTACGTTATAACTCTTTTTATAAAAGTCTTACTGGCTGCCCTAAGGGCTACAATATACACCTTTGATTAATTAGTCTACCTTCTAATAATATTGAATTGCTTCACACATTATGTAAGAAACTTACAACTACATAATATTTGTTGTACATTTTACTTGTATATATGCTATAAACCCATGATAAATTGATACTCTTTTTATTTTTGGTAGTCAATTATCTTTTAAAGTGATTAAAAATAGTCTTTCATATTTACTTTCATTTTAACGATTTCTGGAGTTCTTCATTCCTTTCTGTAAAGCCAAGTATCTGTGCCATACTCCTTTCATCTGAAGAACTTCCTGTAACACATATTTTACTGCAAGATAGCTGATAATAAATTTTCTAAGTTTTGTTTGTTCATTTGGAAGAAAAAGGGGTTTTTTCTTTCATTACAAAAAGCTATCTATAATTGGTATAGAATTCTGGGTTGACAGTTTTTTCCAACTCTTTGAAGATTTCATTCTATTATTTTCCAGCTTGCATAGTTTCTTAAGAGAAGTCATCTGAATTCTTTTTTTTTTTTTTTTCCTCTCTATATAATGTGCTCTTTTTCTTTGGATTCCTTCAAGATTTTCTTTGTTTCTTTGGTTTTCCAACAGTTTGAGTATGATGTATCCAGGGCTTCCTTTTTTGTGATTTTTTTTTTTTTTATGGTTGGCATTCTCTGAGCTTCTTGAATCTGTAGTTTTATGTGTTTCATTATGTTTTTGAAAATCACAGGCATCATCTCTTCAAGTAGTTCTCTGATCTTGCCCCTCAGCTCTGAGGTGTTCTGTACTTTTCTTTTCCTACTCTTTTTTCTCTTTGTGTTTCAGTTTAGGCAGTTTCTCTTGATCTGTCTTCAGATTTACTCATTTTCCCCTTCATGTGTTTGAGTCTATTGATAAATTTATCCAAGAAACTCTTCATCTCTTTTACCATGATTTTTATTTACATTTATATCCTCCCTGCTGAAATTACCCATCTGTCCTTGCACACTGTCCTCTTTTTCCATTAAAGCCTTTGACTTATCAGTCATGGTTACTTTAAGTCGCCTTTATGATATTTACAACATCTGAGTCATTCCCGAGCCTATTTCAGTTGATTGTTTTGTCTCTTGGCAGTCTTTTTATCTCATAACTTTTGGTTTATACTCATGTTTGGACACAGCAAGACCATTCTCCTGCTGGGCTGTTCATGTTGGGGCACTGAACCAGTCCACCCAGGAGTTGAGCTTGTCTGGGCCTTTGTTATTACTATGGTTACTGGCTTCACATTCTTTGAGCATTACCTTGTGCTTCAGGTGGGGACTGGTTTGCCAGAGGGCTTTTCTTAGTGCTACTGCTCTACCTGCAGCTTTAGGACCTCCCCTGGGTACCTGTGCCTTGGAAAGTGTCCCCTCCATTCATTTCCCCCTGTCCCATCTTGCACCGCTGTTGCTTATTTCTCTGTGCTTGCTAGCCTGGGGGTGGAGGGTATTGCTCTGCTGTTCTGATTCAGCAACAGTCTTAGAAAGGCAGAAACCTGGGTTTGGAGGTTGGGACTTTCTCAGAGACCCTGCCCCTCTCAGGATCAGGAGACCTGTTCTGTATGGTCTGTGCCTGGGATGGATTCCTGAGGCTTCCCCAGGGACAAAGTCTTCTTTTTCTTCCTTCTATCCACAGTCTCTATCTGTACTCAAGAGGCACCAGGGTCTGCTACCCTGCCCCCAATATCTTAAGATCTTTATTCTTTAGGGGAGGAGGGCTCAGACAGGACTTTGTGCCATCCCATGGTGTCGACTTCACCTCTACAGACCTGCACCACTGAGGAAGGATCCCACCCTCAACTTTCTCCTGCGTTCCTGGTGGAGGTCAGTGGAAAAGAGTCTGCTAGTGGGAGTATGCCCCTGTGTCTGCAGCCACTGGGGGCTCTGAACCCTTAGACTCTTCCACACTCAGTCTTTAGCAATTCACTAAACATTTGGACTCAATTCTACGTGCCTTCCTGTGTGGCAACCCCTCTGACTCCTGGTAAGCCAGTGTCCATGTTCCACCTCCCCTGGACTTGCCTTTTCATCCCCTGGAATTCAGGCCAATTGGTGCCCTGCAATCTCAGTTCTCTGAGGGGTTTAAGAAGAGTTATGACTTTGTAGACAATGTGCAAACAAATGGGTATGGCTGTGTTCCAATAAAACTTTATTCACAAAAATGTTAGGCCAGATGTGGTCCACAGGCTGCAGTTTCCAGGTCCCTGCTTTGTAGGATTACTGCCCACCTCCTTTAGGTGCTATCTCAGAGACCCCATATTTGTCTTTATGTATCTTGTGGCTTCTATTTTAGCCCAGACGTTCCAAATAGCCATCTGAAATTTTGGGAAAATGAGTTCAGATGGACAGAAACCTAATTTCACTCTTAAAATGCAGTTTGTTGAGTTGTGACTACGTGCCAGGTCCTGAGTGGCCCAGTTTGTGTGCATTCTCTCACTTGATCTCCTGGGAACCTTGCATGTGAGCATCATTCATCATATCTGGCAGTGAAAACCGGTCTCTAGGTTACTGTGGTTAGTCATGGTGCTTACAGGGAGTGGGCTGTGGATGGCACAGTGGTTCCCTTACATTTCTGTCCCCCACAGCTTGCTTGTTCCTCAGCTCATGCTAAATGAGTCTTTCCCAAATCCAACGGAGGTGGACATTTATGTGTTGACATAAATGACACAGTGCTCTGTCATTCAAAACTGATCCACTTCTGGACCTGCCAACCCTGGGGCCAGTGACTTTCCACCCCTGCTGCTGCATCAGACTAGGGACCCCCCAGCAGAGTCCACTCCTGGGAAGGAAAGCACAGCACTCTGTGAGGACCTTGGCCTGAGGAGTCCATCCAAGGACAGGCTCTTATATTTATAAAGAAGGTAATGAAGGAACACACCTGCCCAAGCAGCTTTGGGCTTAAGCCAAATAGTTACTAGATCTCCTGTTGATCCAGTTGCCAATGCTAGAGCTGATTGTATCATGTAGATAAGAAATTAGAAAAATAGCCTTATTTGTCTCTGAAAGGAGATGCACAAGCTAATTCGAAAGCTGTCACCAAATTTCTGAATGGTGTCATGTGGAAATGAGTGCATTTGTTCCATGTAATCGCTGGATCGAAGAAGCGTGCAAGTGAGGAGAAGTTACCATAGTCACCTTTCATCGTCATTCATTTCAAGTTAATAGAGCGAATTGAGCATTAGCTGGCTGCGTGGTGAAGTTAACGATCGCCGATATTCTAGGAAGTTCAGGTTGACTACTTGTATTAGTCAGGGTTCTCTAGAGGAACAGAACCAATAGGAGATAGATAGATAGATAGATAGATAGATTAGATAGATAGATAGACAGACAGGAGAGGTAGATATGAGGATACATATTTTTATAAGAATGGCTCACATAATTGTGGAGGCTGAGAAGTCCCACAGTTTGCCATCTGCACGCTGGAGAACCAGGAAGGCTGATGGTGTAATTCAGTCCAAGTCCAAAGGCCCGTGAGTTAGGTTGGGGGGTGGGGGGGAGAGGCAGGCAATGATGTAAGTATATTGGTCCAAGTCCAGAGGTCTGAGAACCAGGGGTTCTGACGCTCAAGGGCAGGAGAAGTGGGTATCTCAGCTCAAGCCAAGAGAGCAAATTTGTCCTTTGCCTTTTTGTTCTATGCAGGCCCTCAGAGTGTTGGACGGCGCCCACCTGCACTGGTGAGCACCATCTCCTTTAGCTGGTCTAGCGGCTCAGACGCTCCTCTCCTCTGGAGACACCCTCACAAACAGACCCAGAATCAGTGTTCTACCAGCTCCCTGGGCATCCCTCCGCCCAGTCAAGTTGACACGTCAAATTAACCATCCCACTGCCCATCCAGGACATTCTAGACAACGCTCTAGTGATGTGCGGAGAGCAGTTCTAGGCTCCTTTAAGTTGCCTTCCTGATACAAGGCTGTAGTATTCTGTTAGGACTGGGATTTCACGCAGAGAAACAGCCCCTCTCAGAAACGCCAGTTGAGGAGGACAGCTGGCAGAAAGAGGCACCTGGCCAATCCACAGCAGCCCAGACGTCCCTGCCCCTGGCACCTGGGTCCCTCCGGCGATCTCCGGAATTTTTATTTACATCCACACAGTGTTCCTTATTGTTTTGTATGAAGCACGGAGGGTCCCACCCGTACAAACAACATGTTTGCTTTCCAAGCCCACTGGGGCACTTTCCTGGCCCTGGTTGGATGCATCACGTTTGAAGACATTGGGTTTGTAAACACGGAACCATCCACATGGTGAGGCGGGAGTCCGAGTAATTAGCAGTAATCGAGCTGATCAGAAAGCCTCAGCTCGTGAAAGGTTTGCTTTGCTGACCAGATGCTGGTTGGGAAAGGAGCCTTGCGGGAGGAGACAGTCTGGCTCAGGGTGGATGGAAGGGCAAGAGCGCGTGGTTCACTTTTGTACCTCCAAAAGCAGTATTATCCCATCAGCGCAGCTCAGAGGGACAGCAGGAGTTGGGCGGAGAAAATGGCTTTCCACTGACTGGAGCTATTGAGAAATCAATTTCTGTGCTATACATAGGCCCCTGGGGATTGTGTTCCCCAACCCAGCCAGTCTTTACAAGGGCTTCTCCCACCACTGGAGGAGCAGCAAAACCTTAACCTGCTTTTGGACCCTACTTGGAAGGCAGGCTGACAAACAGCTCTGCTGAATAAAGAGAGCTCCACGGGATCAGGGAACCCGAGAAGCCACTCTTACCTCTTCTAAATTAGATCTGTGGGATCATGCGCTTTCTTCCGGGTTGGAATCGGTCCTTAAGCAGCTCTGAAAGCATGCCTCTTTCCCTTTCTGTCCTAAATTGTAAACAGGATTTGGAAAGGCATATTAACCAGAAGAGTAAAAACATTCTCAAACAGCTGTGATGTGAGGGATGAATTCATAAAATGTTGAGGGCCATTGAAGAAATATTTATGACATATGGACCCGTGTTGCTCTTGGGATTTTCAGAAACAGTTTTCATTTCAGACATTCTGTCTCATTGACCATATGTAAGTAAACTTATACATACAAGGGCGTATTTCCTGATGCTGATTTCTGGAATACAGTCCCTGCCCGTTTAAGGGATACGCAGACTTGAATCCAAGTTCTTGTCCTCAAAAGCGTCCTGTCTGGTTGGAGAAGCGCATGTCAGACATCAGTATGAGGTGCATTTATCAGGGCCATGGGAGTGACACAGGAAATGGACCCCAGGCAGCGCCCTCACCTGCTCGTTTCTGATGCTTGGTCTGCACTGGGGTGCATCTCATCTCACGGGGCAAGAACGCACAGCTCAGCTTGTGACCGTTCACTGAAGGCCAATTTGGGCTTTGCCCACAGAACGTCACCAATGTGGACCAGCTTAGATTCCGCTTGTTCTACTGGTGCCATGTTGGCATGTTACCCTCTGTGGCCGAGCAAGGTGGGAGTTTGTCCCAAACATTGCAGCTGGAAGGCTTATTTGCTCCCTGGTGAATGGTCGTAAAATAAACCCTCATCTCCTGTCCCAGCCAGTCTAATTTGGGTAGCATGGCTGCCACCTCCACTTGGGGACGACATATATGTTAATCCCTTTATCCACTTTCACCGAGGGCTGTGTTCATGCTCGAATTACATGTCCCTACACTATTGCTTAATAAGGACCGTGCCATTTTATTCTGCTGCTCAGGAGGGCTGTCTAAACCATTTCCTCTGGGGTGGAGTCGCCCACTCCCAGATGTACAACAATGTAGGTCCCTCCAAGTCGTTTCCTCTCCATCTTCAACTGTTTATCGTTTTGCTGCACCTTGATGTTAATCACTGAAATGCACAAACCAGCCTTGATGCCTCAGCTGCACAGAGCAGCCAGTCCTCCTTCACCCACGTAAATAGCAACAACAATCAAGGAATAACTTGGATTTCCCAACGTCCTGGGACCACAACTTCCTATAATTTCAGACCGATTTCATTCACCGTTGGTGAAGTGATCTTCCCTGTCGACAACTCAGACTTCTTCTACTTGAACCTCTGTGACTAAGGAGAACGTTGCCCAGGATTACAAGTTCCTGGAGAGCAAAGGCACCTTCTAAATAAAAACAATCATGGCTTCCACTTACTCTGCAGATGCCAGTAACTGCCCTGTACCTTCGTTTCCTCTTACAGGCTTCATTATAGCCTGAAGAGGTGGGTTTATTATTACACTCAACCGGAAGATCAGAGAACTGAACCTTGAGGGGGTTAAATCATACCCCTTGTCACTCTCAGTTAGTAAGAGACAGAGCTGGGATCAAAGCCCAGGACTATCAACTTACACCCCATCCTTTTTATCACAATACAAAATAGTGTCCCATAAGTTTCCCCAGGATAACCTCAGGCCTGATGCCCAAATACTCCCTACAATGTTCCTGTCAAAGGATCATCATGCCTCTATGGAAACAATTGTGAAGATGGGAAATTCATTATTTCCTGAAGCTCTCATTGCTTCATGAGTAAAGTTTTCATCACTCTCCCATTGTGTTTCTTGGACTGCTACAGATTCTTTGGGATATTAATACAGGTTCCTATATAAAAACATCTATTAAGGACTCAAATGTATTTGCACAACACCAGATTAAACAAAGTTAGATGAATATCCCATATCCCATGTAGGACTTCTCAGAGCCTTTAACATGCCATTGTGGGTTGTGAATCTTCAAGAAGGAGATATATGTTCAGAATTTGCCAAGAGTGTTTCACTTGGACTGTTTGTTTCTGAGGCAACTTATAGAACTAGAGGAGGTTACGCTTTAAAAAACTGGTGCTGCAGAAAAACAAAATAGGTGGTAGTTGGTTTTCATTATTAGTAGTGGTAGGTTTCTATAAATTCACTGCAAACACTGCAGTAGTGAATACCGACCTATTGCCACTAGGGGATTATATATAGATAGAATATTCTACCTCTCTGTGTTATACTATCATCTTAAATCTTAAAAACAACTCATCCTGGTACATTCTGTTTTCTTTATTTGTAAAAGAGGAACAAATTTCAGAAGTCTTGAGTGACTCGCCTGAGGCTGCCCCGCTACCAGGTGCTAGAATCGGGATTTGAATCCCGACCAGCTGGTCCCAGAGCTGGAGCCTCCTGAACTTGTCCGCGCCGCCCCTCCGGTCTCCATCCTCTGGTCGGTCTCTGAGGGTCTCCTTTTGCTGCATCTCTGCTATGAACACGCCCTCTGATGACTTACGTTTATCACTGCCCTGCACGTGTGTGCAGATGACTGTCGAGATGCCGTGAGTGTTGATTTGGGGGATCACAAGTTAAATGTAATGGGTAGGCAAATTCACCAATAGAGAATGCACGAATAATGAGGATCAACTGTAACTCACTGCCCTGTCTTCAAGCAACTTCATTATTGGGCAAAACACTATGTACGCACACATCCCCATCTCCAACTTAATTTGCTCCAGTTATGAGAGAAAAAGTATCACAGGAAGAAACTGGTCCCATTTAGTTCAGTGGGAAATATTCTGTGTTAAGACCTCCGAAAGTCACACTCATCTTCCACATAGATTTTTTTAAGTATGTAAAAGAAACGCATAGTAGGACTACAGAAAACATTGGAGTGCATATCTTATTAAAACAGCAATTATTTATGAAAAGCAATTATAGTTACTTGGTTTGGTGAAAATAAAAGTTTATGCAACCCAAAATTATGCGGAGGAAAATGACTGGATTCCTCGTCTCTCTCTTCCTCGCCTCTTGAACAGTTGACTGTGAGTCTTCTGACTGCGGAGGTCCATTGAAGTCTTGCTGTTTGGGATCCCCTCTCACTGGCCCCCACAAGGGCAAGGACCGCCTGCGGGATTCTGCTGTGGCCTGGCCTGGCCTTCTCACACGCCCTTCTCTCAAAGCGGTTACTTGATCCACACACTTGCTATTTTCCAGGAATGTCTGGGGAGTGAAGGGAGAAAGAGAAAGGTGAATCTACGTCCCTATGAAAGAAAGGGAGAAGGAAAGAAGTGAAGCGGGACACTCGTCTGATGACCTTGCCTGGCACCTAAGTGGGACACCAGCTAGGAGTGGCTCTCCAGCACGGTGATGGTTTAGAGAGGGCTTGGCTTGGGGGAGTAATTGTGCTAGAGTGCTATCGATTTGGGCTAGACTACCTGAAATGCTTCCTCAGGGCAGGACTCTTCAAACCCAGATTGAGAAGGAAGCGCCCTGCAGGGCTACTCAACGTGTGGTCCGAAGACCACAGTGTCAGCATCGCCTGCCAGCTTGTGAGAAACACACAGTCCCAGGCTGCACCCAGGCTGCTGGCTTGGATTCCACGTTGTACCAAGGTCCCCATGTGATTTCGTGGAACAATAAGTACCAGGAAGCACCTGCTGGGGGTGATGCTGAGAGCAAAACTCTGTGCCTCCCAGGTGGGCTGTTCAGTGCACATTGGAGATCAGAGTGGCTTCTTCTGCATCAGTACAAAGAGCCAGTTGTTGATAGCAAAAATCAGCATTAATTCTTCTAAGGTGGTATTATAGGAAAAAACCGTATTGATGATGCTGTTCCTTTATCAAGGGACATCCATAGGTGTTGGCACACAGGCACCCCGTCTCCTTTCCTCCTGGGGTGCCCACTGCTGGTGGTGCATGTGGACTCACTCTCAAACACCACTGCACAGTAGAGCCTTGAAAAATGAAGATGTCTGGGCCCTACCCAAGAGCAACGCAGTCAGAATCTCCTAGAGTGAGGCCCAAGCACTGGTGTGTTTTTAAAATTCCCCCAAGTGATGCCAAGGTACACACAGAACTGAGAACCCCTGGTCAGGATTTGGATTCGGGAGAAAGAGGCTGACTTTCCTAAAACCCTCAAATGGACCAAGGTCTTTTACAGTTGTGTGGTTTTCATCAGAGTCCTGGCTGTGATCGGCGGTTAGAAGACACCTGAGCCTTTAGAAGTCTTTCTCCTTTATACATATATAAATACACACACATATATATAAGACAGTGTCAATCTCCACCCAGCCCTTAACCTTTTTGCAGTTTAAGGACACAAGTACAATTATAGAAACTACCTGAACTGGCCACCCCAGAATTACAATATTCATGAAAGACTGTCTGACTGATTCCATTAAAGCATTTTTTAGAACTCCGTTAGGCATGCTTAATTTTAAAACACATGCATATTTAATTTTCTCTTCACTGGGAATGTATTTATAAAAATAATAATAAGCAACAGCCTGTCAGGACAGAGAAAATAAGACAGATGGGCAGGGGAACATCAAAACTGTTGTGTCTTTATAACCCCCAATCATGTGTTCTCCACCAAAATACGGAGGAGACCCTATATCCTCACCGGGAATTTATCAACACCCCAGAAGCAGATGTAGCATATCTAGGACTAGGCGTCCTCCCAACATACCAGCAACAGCAGTAAACTTCTATAAAATACCAGTGGGAACCCAAGCATGGGGTAATACTGAGTCTGTTGTCATCTGGACAGTGTGTATATATGTATGAAATGAGTGACAGCAATGGTATCAGAGACAGAAGGAAGGAATTAGTATTATTTTGTTATGTTAATGTACTCACACTACCTGTGAAGTGGTGTGGTGTTATTTGAAAATGAAATCACATAAACTGTTCACTGAAAACCACAAAAGGCAGAAAAAGAGTGGAAGACAAAAATAGGAACAAACAACCGGGGCAACAAATAGAAAACAGTAATGAGCATGGTAGACATTAATCTAACTATATCACAAGTCACTTTGAATTGGTGGTCTAAATGCACCAATTCAAAGACAGAGATTGTCAGAGTGGATCAAAATACACAACCCAACTCTATGTTGTCTACAAGAAACTCACTTTAATTATAAAGGCACATGTAGATTAAAAATTAAGGGTTGGAGAAAAAAATACCATGCCAACACTAATCAGAAGAAAGCAGGAGTAGCTACATTAATGTCAGACAGAGAAGACTTCAGAGCAGGGAGAGTTATCAGGGATAAAGAGGGACTTTACATAATGGTAAAGGGATCAATTCTTACAGGAGACATAGCCATCCTTAACATGTATGTGCCTAACAACAGAGCATCAAACTACCTGAAGCAAAAGCTGGTAGAACTGCAAGGAGAAACAGATGAATCCACTGTTATAACTGGAGACTTCAACACCCCTCTATTACAAATGGACAGATCTAGCCGGCAGAAAATCAGTGAAGACATAACTGAACTCAACAGCACCGTCAATCAGCTGGATGTAACTGACATCTATAGACAACTTCATCCAACAAGAGCAGATTACACATTCTTCTCAAGCTCACCAAGACAGACCACATGCTGGGCTATGAAACACACCTTAACAAATCTAAAAGAATGGAAATCATACCATGTCTGCTGTCAGACCACAATGAAATTAAACTAGAAATCAGTAACAGAAAGATAATGGACAAAAAAGATCTCCAAATATGTGGAGAAAAAACAACACACTTCTAAAAAACACATAGGCCAAAGGAAAAAAGTCTCAAGGGAAATTTTAAAATATGGTTAACTAAATGAAAATGGAAACACAACTTATTTAAAAGTTTGGGATGCAGTAAAGGCAGTGCTTAGAGGGAAATTTATAGCATTGAATGCATGGATTAGAAAAGAAAAAAGATCTAAAATCAACAATCTAAGTTTCCACCTTAGCAAACTAGAAAAAGAAGAGCAGATTAAATCCAAAGTAAGCAGAAAAAAAGGAATAAAAAGAATTTAGAGCAGAAATCAATAAAATTGAAAACAGGAAATCAGTAGAGAAAACCAACAAAGCCAAAAGCTGGTTCTTGGAAGAGCTCAGTAAAATTGATAAGCCTCTAGCCAGGCTAACTAAGCAAAAAGGACATAAAGAGGGTGGGTTGTTAATTCAGAAGCTGCATAGAGCAAGTCGTCTGTACCAGGCACTGTGCCAGGATGCCCTTGTGAGTAGAACAGACGTCACCCCTGCCCTGTACATTTCAGTGGGGCGCGAGGCATAGATAATTTGAGTAACTATCTAAACGAGACCACTTCAGGTCAGTTAAGTGTATTAAGGACAGTAAGTCAGGGTGTTATAGAGAATGACAGGTCAAGTGGGGAGCTTCTTTAGCTGGAGGGGTCAAGGGGGGCTTCTCAGAGGAGGTGATATTTGAGCAGAGGCTGAGTGAGCAGGAGGTACCTGGGCAAAACGTGGGAGCAGAGTCAAAGTTACTGGCAGCAGGGGAGTCTAGAAGCCTGGGCAGGAGCACGTTTAGTGCGTCTGAGACCTGGCATGGCCAGAGGGTGGTAGGCAGGACGGGGGTGGACAGAAGCCCAGTCAGGCCGGCGTGGTGGGTGGGCCATGCCGAGGAGGCTGGGTTTTGTTCCCAGTACTAAGTGGAGCCATTGGAGGGTTTTAAGCAGGGGGTGATGTTTTAAAGGGTCTCCCTGGAAACACCCTAAGGATGGGTTGGTAGAACAAGTAGGAGTCAGGGAGACCCGTGAGGAGGCTCTCAGCATCGTCCTGGAAGAGGTGACGTCAGCCCTGATCAGGACGGCAGCGTGGAGCTGCGACACGTGGACAGACGTGGGGGAACCTGGTGGTGGAGCCACCAGGATGCGCCGATGGCTTGGATGTGGGCAGTGAGTGAAGGAGAGGGACAGAGGAGATGCCGAGGCCTTTGGCCCGAGCGAGGGTGGGCGGTGGCATCTTTTCCTGCACTAGGGGAGGTGCGGGGCGACTTTGCACGTGGGCTGCTCCAGGAGGGAAAGGGTCAGTGGAAGGTGACTCAGGAGCTACGCCAGGTGAGACAGGACGGGGAGGTGGCAACGGGGCTGGTTGGGTCGTTTAAAAGAACTAGATATGGGCTGTCCACAGTCCCGTATTTGACCCCGACTGGTGACAGTCTGTATGTTACAGCATCATTTTAATCCTGCCTTGCTGCTGAGGGGCTCCGATCTCCTCGGGCATCTTTCTCCCCTGATTAGAACCAGCCCTCCCAGGCTTGGTCCAGCATCCTCCCTCCCCTCCATCAGGCCGCAGATTTGGGAACAAAGCCCGCAGGACGTGCTTTGGACCCGTGAAACCTAACCTGCTCTGGGAACAGAAGTGGGGCTCAGACCCGAAGGGCGCACATCTAGACCTCTCTGAAAGGCTCGCTGAGCTCAATTCAGAGGCACGTCTGCACCCCCGGTCAGTGCGTCTGTTGACAGAGGCAAAGATATTTCAGACAAAAGTAAATGATACGCCCTCAAAGCAGCTGAAGAACAGAAGGTGGGTTTATTGGGAAGATACAGGCTGGTGTCCCCGAAGCCATGGGCTGGACGTGCAGTGGGTGAGGGGCGGACGTGGAGGGCTTTGCTGCCGGGTGGCCTCCTCTGGGCCACAGGGTCTGCACCAGCTTTGCTCCACGCCTCTGCCTCTGTCTCCTGGCATCCGTGTAGCTTCTCTCCCTCTGATGCTCTGTTGGCTCATGTGCAGGTGTGCAGGCCGCCCACGTCTCTGTGTGTGCCTGGGGGTCTCTCCCTTTTCTCTGTCCCTGTGCGCCTCTCTGTCCGTCTTCCCCACTCGCCACGACCATGTTCTCCCACGTGGCCGATGATGGCCGGGCTGACATGCACCCTCCCTTCCCGGCTAAGCGTCTGCAGTGGCCAGTTCCAACCTGATTGGATGAGCAAGGATCTGTTCTCCACCCTGCTCCCATCAGCAATTCCCAGTGGGAGGGATGATGCCATCCTGACTTGACTCCAGGCCAGCCCTGTGTCTGGAATGGGGTGGGGTTCCTGGCTGATGGGAGGACTGTGGGCTGGGCGGAATCTCCACCAAAAGGTCCTGCTGGGATGGTACCACAGGACGCAGAGTGACCAGCGTGGATGCGTGAAGCCCTGTGTTCGGTTCTTGGTCACGTGGTTCTCTCTGAGCTGCTCTGCTTGGATGTTTTACCCAGCACCTGAGCCAAAGGAGATTTCCCCAAAGGGAAAATTACGGTGGTGGCAGATGCATTACAATCCTTCCCACTTGCAGACTCTCAGCACATTCTTTCTCCTGTTCTCAAACCACAGGGGACAAAGAGAAAGAAAACACACCACCTCACTAGAAGCAGCTGCATCATGAGTCTACAGAGCACCGATCATGGCATCTTCGGACACCGGCGGGGAGGGGGTTGTGCCACGTTAGGACCCACGCCGACTCCCACGCACCTGTCACCGCCTCCTCCACCCGACACCCAGGGGCTGGGCTGCAATTGTTTCTCAGGGCTGGTGCTTATTTGCATGAGCAGATGGCTGGTTAGTGTAAGTGGAACAAAATATTTTTAAAATAATATTTAACAGACAGGAAGAAGGAGGCCTCACCGCAGTCAAACACCCATCATTATCACTTGAATTCCATGAATCCTCCCTTAGCTTGAAGGCTGCCCCCCACTCTCCCTTGTGATGAGTATGGGGTTCCGTGTGTTTTGCTAAATTGGAAGAGAGGAAAACCTTGGGAGCATCTTTCGAACTATGACCCGTGCCGCCTTGGTCCCCTGCCCCACGCATCTCCGACACGCACTGTTGCTCCAGACCCCCTTCCTGATACACGCTGCGCCCCACCCGCCGCCCTTTTCCTTTTATTTTTACATGTTTTCTCATTCTACTCTTTGGGCCGTTTCCACCTTTGCCTTTTGATTCTGTTTTTGAACCTCATTCTGTAGCTACTTAATTCCTTTGTATAAGGAATTGTGTAGATTTCATTTATTTTTCAATATTGGCTGAAACACCTCCTTTCCCTTGTTCAGAATCTGTCTCCTCGTGTCATGAGTTCCCTGTCACTCCAGCCTCCAGGCCAAAGGAAAAGGCTGAATTTTCAAGTGAATTGTTCCCATGAAAGAAAGTGGGAGCTCCCAATACGTCTCCCATTCTGCTCACCTTTTCTGAAACAGAAGGAAAAGAAAGTAAAAACTCCCACATAACATTGGCCCAAATTTGGCCACTTATTTCATATTGTTTTTCTTTAAACAAATCACCTCCCTATTCTTAAAAAAAAAAATTCTGTGAACAAGGGACTTTCTATCATCACCGTAAGTGGCAAAGCAGCGCCCCTTGCCATGGGGAGAAAATCAGCCTGAAACTCCATCCGATGGACGTGAGGAATTCTGTTGACATCGTTCGCTCACAGCCTGTAAAGCAGGAGAGCAGCCCCCTCGCCCCTGGGGCCTCCAGGCTCCTGGCTAAAAGGAGCATTATTGATGCCAGAAAGCCACTGAGGCCACACACATGGACTGGAACTTTCTTCCCAGGTAATCAGAGGTTTCTCCAGTGCAGCTGGGCTGATATTTCACGCCATGTCCGTGTAACTCTGAGACCTCCTCTGACTTGCCCTGTCACTCAGAGACCAGCCGGGAACAGACCCTGAATCATGGACGTTCATTTCTGGAAAGGGCTTCAGTCACCCCCCTCATCCCTTCATCTCATGCCTGAGCCATTAATGTGCAGAGAGGTTAAGTGCCTTTTGCAGGTGTTGCAGCTCGTTGGTGGCTGACCTGCATGAGGCCCAGGTTCCTTAACGCTGGCATCCTCCTGGGCAAATGGCAATCAGTCACGCTTTCGGGCGCAGGGTTCTTCTGCAGCAGTGTGTTAGGGTCTAATTTTCAAGGGACGGGGCTTTCAATACAGCCTGCTGTCCACACCCAGGAGGCCGAGTCTGAATTTAAACGCGGGGGCAGGACGATGCCTCCCCAGCAGGTCCAGACGGCCTCTGGGCTGGGATTTCCTGAGTGCTTCGCACCAGCTCATCTTTTCTCTTAAGGAGCGAGAAAGAAGAGCCAGAGACGTTGCATCGGGTTCCGCAGAGCCTCGCCGGCCTGGGTTGGTGCGGCTCTGGACCCCAGCAACCCCAGGATATTGAAAATGAAAACCCCAACGTAACCCAGGATCTTTGCATTCAAGGGATCGTCCGGGCTTGAACATCAGAAGAAGGAAAGGTTGTTGGAGGCCAGGGAGGCAGTGAAGACCAGTGCTCTCCGGGCCCAGCTCTGGGGGCCTGGGCGTCTGGTTATCGAATCGGAAACAGAGCAGCTCCTGGGCATGAGCGCAGCTCACCGAGGCGACGCCCAGCCCCCGAATCGGCTGATTTGACAGTGTGGCCTCGAGGATCAGTTAGGGGTTTGCTGTCCCACAAGAGGGCCCAGTGCGCACCGTCACATCCTCTGCCCGGGCCGCCTGCCCGCCCGCCTTTCCTCTCTGTTTCCTCCCCTGTGAAGCTCCCTTTGCCGGGATCAGCGGTGCAGTAGGTGCAGAGTCAGTGCTGTGAGGATGCTCCGCGCAGAGCAATGAGGTGCCCTGGGCTCCGGGAAGGCTGGGAGTAGGAGCCAGCCCGAGCGGCCGGGGTTGTTATTCAAGGCCCTCGGCTGCTAATACCTTGTGCTCTTCTCAGAAAGTCTGTTGATGAGCACATAGTGTCCCCCCAGCATGAGGCCGGGGACTCCCGCAGCGTATTTATTTATTTAAATCTATTTATTTATTTATTTTTGGCTGTGTTGGGTCTTCGTTGCTGCAGGTGGGCTTTCTCTAGTTGTGGCGAGTGGAGGCTACTCTTCGTTGTGGTGCGCTGGCTTCTCATCGCGGTGGCTTCTCTTATTGCGGAGCATGGGCTCTAGGAGTGCAGGCTCAGTAGTTGTGGCACGTGGGCTCAGAAGCTGTGGCTCCCGGGCTCTAGTTGTGGTGCAGGGGTTTAGTTGCTCCTTGGCATGTGGGATCTTCCTGGCCCAGGGCTCGAACCCATATCCCCTGCATTGGCAGGCAGATTCTTAACCACTGCGCCACCAGGGAAGTCCCGTACAGCGGATTTAGTTGAATATATAAGGTAAATGTATATGGAAGATGCGTGGAGAATGAATGCAGGGATGAAGGGATGAATGAACACATTAAATGAAAGAGGACGTTGTAATAACTTGGACCAGATGACAGTCAGGCACTTTCTGGTCTCTTTGTTTCAGGATTTTGAGGAAAGCAGGAAAAGAAATATTTTCGAATCAGCCAGCAGACAGAGGGCTGACGGGAGAGAGCATCTTGCTCTATGAAAGCCCCATGAGTGGAAAATTTAAGGTCTCTTAACCTTCTTCAACATCTCCCACCAAGTAAAGCCCCTTGGGCACCAGGAGGATAAGACTCCTTACCTTAACCCCAGCCCGAATTGCTTGTCGCCCCAGAGTCTAACAACCGCGTTTTCTTTTCTTTTTTCTTTCTTTCTTTTTTATTTTACAGCGGGGCTTGGAAATTAACCTTTATTATAGAAGGATTTTTTACGGTGTGTGGATTTGACCGAGGATTAAGCTTTGCAGCAATTCTGTACCCTTCTGTCACATTATAAAATGTGCTTTACAGTTTCCTAATGGATCAGCTGTCTGAGCCACGTGCTTGGCTCTCCTGTCACCCTCACTATCATGTTCTCATGATGAGTACAAGGCCAGGAACCTCACAGTCCCGCCCCAGGTGGCCTCATCCTGCTAAGTGCCCCCAGGGGGCTGGCATCTTCATCCTCAAATGGCGACAGAGACTGTGGCTTTCCATCCTTCCCTCTCCTTGGGCATTTCAGAGCCACCGGATCCCTGCACCTAGCGCACTGGAATATTCATATTTTAGATCGGGTAGGTTAAAAAAATTGTTGACCAAAAGTTAGTTCATCATCTTTAGATCAATTTCAGCATTTCGATGAAGGTACGTGAATAAAGCAGTTCTTCTCAAAGATAAGGCCAGTTTTGCCAGCTATTTCCCCACCCCCCAAATTCTAAACAATAATATTTTTTTTTTGTTTAGAAAACTGGTCAATACACACTAATCCGGGTGAAAGAAAATGTATGAAAGAAAATGTATGCTACATAATTCATTAAACCCCATACGTAGGCTTTCAGCAACCCCACCACTCAGAAACGTGTTAACACGCAGAGCAAACGATTTTCAGTGTGATTAAGGGAATGAACTGTGGCAACGGCCGGGCTCTGATCACCAAACTTCTCTCCAGCCTTCTCTTATCTTGTTGTTGTTTTTATCCTCAAATGTTACACTGCGAGTGGTGAGGAGAGAAAGGGAGAAGACGGTGTGGGGAGACCCCCAAGGAGTCCAGCACTTTGAGAAGCTGGATGAATCTCTTCTCCTTTTTTTTTTTTAATTTTTATTTTATACTGGAGCACAGGTGACTTACAATGTTGTGGATGAATCTCTTCTTCTTCCCCTAGAAGGAGTGTTCGCTGGTCTTTCTTTCTTTCTTTCTTTCTTTCTTTCTTTCTTTCTTTCTTTCTTTCTTTCTTTCTTTCTTTCCTTCTTTCCTTCTTTCCTTCTTTCCTTCTTTCCTTCTTTCCTTCTTTCCTTCTTTCTTTCTTTCTTTCTTTCTTTCTTTCTTTCTTTCTTTCTTGTTGGTTTGTGTTCCTGGTCATTCTTCACAAAGGCAACAAACCAACTTCCAGAAAATGGAAAAGCCAGTGCGTAGGACGTCAGGAGCTTCCATTTCTGACTGGTTCCTTGCTTTGCACCGCGCGTCGTGATGTGAAGACGTATCAGTGGTTTCAGTGCTAATCTTGGATATTGCTGTGGTCTGAATGTTTGTGTCCTCCACCCCAAATTCATGTTGAAATCCTAGTAGGTTGGGGTTTGGGGAGGTCATTAGGTCACGAGAGCGCAGCCCTCATGAGGAAGCGCCCTTATACAAGAGGCTCCAAAGGAACCTCGCCCCTTCTGCCAGGTAAGGACACAAGAAGTCTGTGAACCCAGAGAGGGCCCCTGCCCATGCTGGCACCCTGACCTTGGACTTCCAGCCCCCAAAACTGAGAAAGAAATGTCCGTTGTTGAAAAGCCGCCTGGTCTGTGGTATTCTGTTATAGCAGCCCAGATGGGCAAAGGCGGGTACTAACCTAGTTGACCTCTGATGCACATTTAGGCATCTAAGTGCTGCTATAGCAAGAGAGCGCCTCTCTTCTGGAAAATAAGACACACATAGAAAGATTCACACACAGGATGGTCAGCGTGGCATTTTGGGGAGACATAAAAATTAGAACTATTTTAGTGTTCTTTAGCATGAATATAAATATGTATATATAGTATATCACTTGATGGATTCATATATAGCAGCTAAAATGAATAAACTAGAGCTATCAATCATTGATAAGTCTCAGAAACATAGTGATGAGTGAAAGAAAAGTTTTGAAAGGCTATATAGGGCAAGACAAAACTTACAATTTTTTCTTAAACACAAGATAATTATATATATATATATATATATATATAATTATATTCATATATAGTTACTGGTCAAATACATACGTACTAAATTTTGAGACTAAAGGGTACCACCAAATTTGGGAGATGGAAATAGAAGGGGCACATTTTCTGAGATGTCTTCAAAAAGAATTCTTTTGTTTCTGTACCATTCTATCTCCTTAAAAATATCTGAAGCAAAATGGAAAATGTAATAGTTGCTAAATTTTGGTCTCAGGCCCATGAATCCTTTACCATTATTCTCTGTGCTTTTCTGTATATTAATCTTTCCTATAAACAATGGGGCAAATTTTTGTCTAAGAAAGAAGGGTTCTATGGCCTTTATCTAACTCTCTGGAATAAAAATACAAAGCTAGGCCAGTTGCAAAGAACGTGAATCAGTTCCCATCAGTTTCCATCTCAGATGCCTCATCGCAAAGGTTTAAACGTGATAGGAACAGGGGAAATTTTACTCAAAAGGGCAGGTTTTGTACATTTAATGCAGTTCTTTTTAGATAATTCATAAAATTTAGGAACACAAGTAAATTCTTCTTAATACTCATCACTCACTGACCCCTCGTTCGCTCTCCTAACATACTGTCAACACTGTGACAAGTCTTCTGGATGCTGTGGAGTTAATTAGAAAAAATTAGAACTGGGTCTCACCTTCAAGGAACTTTCTGTTGGTGTTAACGCACTCTGATAGAAGGATAAACACGCTGTGGGAAAAACAGCTTTGTTCTCTCTTTATGGTCTAGATGCTTCCTTATATTTCCCCAGATTACGTAGTTTGTTCAGGGCACACGGGCACTGCCTTATTCACCTACAGCTGTGTAACAACCATCCCGAAATGTAGCGGCTTTAAAACAATGAGCATGTGTTTTCTTCTAGCCTCAGTGGGCTGGGAATTATAAAGCAGCTTAGTTGGGTGTTGAGGCTCAGCTGTAGTCAAGATGTGGGTGAGGGCTGCCGTCATCAGGAGGCTGGACGGGGGTGGAGGCCCTGCCCCCAGACCATGCTCACAGCTGTTGGGCTACAACCTGGGGCCTAAGGTTGGACAAAACCAGGGTCCCCCGAACCCCCCACCCCCCAGCATAATTGAGAGAGGCTTCTGTCTGCCAAGAGCATCTCATTGTACTAACACACTTTTAAGGAGATGGTTACAGAAAACTCAGCACTTCTGAAACTGAGGATTCCCATGCTAACCCCATCTCTACCCTGCAGGAGGCTGGGAGGCAACCCAGCCAAACTCCTTCCTTTATGACTCCCCACCACCTTGGGAAGAAGCCAACGCACCCCTGACTCGCCATTCACATCCTGATGGTTTACTCAGACCCCATCAGTTTCAGTGCTGTCTGTGTGGCGGCCACCCAGTGGATGGCAACGTGGAAGGCCTTGGCCTCCCTGCAAATAACGATCCAGGGCTTCGCCCAGCAGTGTCGGGGAGATAACAACTCCTGCTCACTCGAGATCCATGGCTCCCTCCCCGCTGGTTTTCAGTTCCCATCACCATGATGTTTGGGGCTGGAAAAATCCCACAGCCCACGGGTGAGTGAGCCGTGAAGGCCGAAGGGCCCCAGGCTATGGATAAGGACGTGTGCCTTAGCTGTGGGCGGAGCTTCAGCCCTGACCCTCTCGGCCTGAAGTCTGTGGTTGTGTCTGACAGGAAGTGGGCAGAGCGAGACATAAAATGGGCCACACATTTGAGAAAAGGCAGCCCTGAGGAGTTGGGGCCTCGGGCCTCGTAGGATTTTGAATGTGCTGAGGTGCTGAATCGGGTAACGCCGAGGGGCACTGTGCTCTGAATATACGTGTATAGAGACAAGTCAATGAACGCAGCAAAGGGCTGGGGCGGTGGTCCTGGAGCGTCACAGGGGCGCTTACAACCCATCTGTGTCATCCCACTGCTTTAAGAGGACAAAGCCCTCCCTCAGGGTGGCTTGTGCAACCCCCGTGTCCTCCTGCCCTCCTCCCATCACGCGCCCGCCTCACATCTGAGTACCAGACCCCTGACCTGCTCTCGGGGCCTTGGTCTCCAGCCGCATCTGCACCTGCCTTTCTCTTTGTCTGGGGCACCTTCGCGCTTCCCCACCCCACTTCAGCTGGTTAACAGCGAAGAAACCTTTAAACCGGTGGTTCTCGGCCAGGGGATTATTTGCCCCAGGAGACAGCTGGCAGTGTCTGGAGAGGTTTTCGGTCGTCACAGTCAGACGATGGGTGCTACTGGCATCCAGAGGGGAGAAGCAGGGATGTTGCACGGCATCCTACATGCACTGGACAGCCCACCCCAACGAACAGCCCCGCCCCAAAGCCAATAGTGCGGAATAAGGGAAGCCTGGATTCAGATCTCAGTTCCAATGTCCCTTCCTCCGAGAAGCTGTTTCTGACCTTTCTGACCAGTAAATCCTCATTCTATAGCTCCCCAAACTGCTCCTGTGTGACAGTTGTTGCAATTGTGATTGTATGTGAATATGCGATTAGCATCTGTCTTCCCAGCGCAGTTCTGAGAGGGCAGGTGCTATGGTTTTCCTCCCCACTGTATGCGGTGCCTGGCCCTACAGCCCAGGCTCAGTACATATTTGCTGAGAGTAGGAATTAATAAACAGGACTCTAGGTTCTATGGACTTCCATAGGAGCCAATATAAGCACTCAGACTTGGGGATTATGGGACGTGTTTTCAATCAAAGAGTGCTTTGTGGCTGCCCAGACTGTGAGCTGAGACTGGCCCTTGTCCAGAGGGTGCACTGGGACTCTAGAGTGAGTTAGGATAGGAAGGTGTCCAAGGAGAGGAGGGTGTCACACAGAACACGAGGTGAGGGATCCTCAAACAGATGGCAGAGAAGGGCCTGGGGTAGCCCCCTGGGTTTGGGCAGTTGTGAGACCAAAATGAGTTCTTGTCACAAAATCTCACTGACAGTGAGGGGACAGTGGCTCTCCCCACGCAGGGCTGCCCCGCTGTGCACAGACATGCAGGAACCCTGGAAAGTGTCCTTAAGTTCCTCCGTGTCTTTAGAGCCTAATAAAAGCTGTTATCTTTTCCAGGGAGGGTATTAGAGGGAGCAGCCGCAGATCAGAGGACGAGCAATCAATCGCGGCAATTACAGTGTCATCGTCACCTCCCCAGAGTAGATAGAAGGATGCTGCTCTGCCTGTGGAAGGGTCCCTCAAGGATCATCAACCTTACGTCCTTCCTTGTTTATTCATGTGACCCACCTCTGCTCAGTACCCAAGTACAGCACAGACTTCACCCACAATCTGGTCCAGAATTAACACATAAAATGCCAGGTACCTCACCCAATTATCAGTATCAGTTGGAAACACGTTTAGCTATGCGTAAAAGAAATCCTAATGAATAGTGGCTAAAATAAGCAGGAGTTTGTTGTCTCACATCGTAAGTTGTCAAGAGGTAGTTGGCTGTCAGTTTAAGTTCACTGGTTTACCAATGCCACCAAATACCCAGGCTCATTCTATCTTACTACCCTGTTATTCCCCTCCTTGTGGACTGACTTTTGTCACATCTGTTGAACGTCGTCACAGGATGGCTGCCATCACGCCGTCCATCAAATCCATGTTTAGTGGGAAAGGGGGCAGCACCAGCAACATGCTGGTTTCTTTTACAAGAAAGTGAAAAACTTTCCTGGAAACCCCCTAACCTACTTCTGCCTTCTTCTTATCTGTCAGAACTTTGTCTCGTGGTCAGTCCTGGATGTAGTGGAGTGAGAAAATAAGTATTTAATTTTCAAGTCCTTATGACACCTAGGGAGAAAGGAGACGGAGCTGATTGTTTTATCAGCCAAGGAACATTTGACACGATACTGGCGACTTGTTAATCCACGTTGCCTCTTTGGCCATTTTTTGGCCAATTTGTTATACCCTGAGGGCATGATAACACCATTCATTCATGCATGCAAGTATTCCTTTATTCATATTACAAATGTTTATGGGTGGCCTCGTACATGTCAAGCCCCATCCCGGGCCATGAGGACACTGCAACAAACAAGACAATAATGCCTCCCGCTTGAATGTGGCAGCCGGCCCCCAGCACGGAGGCTCTGGTCAGCGATTTACCAAGGTGAGGAGGTCTACAGAGGAGAAAGATGGGTGATGCGGGCTCCAGGGGTGCAGGTACATCTAGACTGAGTCATGTTAGATTTTCTCAACACAGCTCAGGTTTAAGCTGAGACCCATGAAGAAGGACATCAGACAGGGTGATGTGGAGAGTTCCCTCTGCCTCAGGCCGTGAGGAGGACTTGTGGGGATACGAGAACGCGGGGTAACTTCCCAGGACTTGAAGTCCAGCGCAGCTGGAGACTGGAGCCCGAGAGCAGAAGTTGGTGTAGGGCAAGTGAGAGGGAAGAAGCTGCAGGAAGCCTTCCCTGTGCCACCTTCTTCCCGACATCCCTGCTGAGACTCAGCTAAGAGATTGGCTTCTTGGGGCACCCGATTCCCCACCACACCCTCAGGCAGCCAAGCATCCTGAGGTGACTCTTCATTCCCAGCTCCCTCTTTGCATCTCCTGCTGGAGAGAAAGCTGTGAGAACACAGGCTGCCTCCAGGTTTCACCATGCTTCTCTCCTGTGTCCCGCAGAGGATAGATGCTCATTAGTATTTGTGGACCTGGTTTGAATTGCGTGCAAACTCCCTTAGAACAGGATCCCTGGCTTATTATCTTATTGATCTCTATATCCTCATCCCTTCAGTTCAAAGCCTTGAGGATGTGGGTGCTGCATGCAGGGAAGGATGAATGAAACAGTCCTCCACCCCTGGGCAGCCACCAGATGCACAGGGCAGCCATTCAGCCCGTTTCCCCCTGAAGCCCGTGTTTATTTATAGCTGCGTCGTAATACAGACCCCTCTGAAGAACCCATTTTAAAGGAGTTCTGATTAACGAATGTCATATACCGTGGAGCAGAGCCATCCCCCCGCTATGTCAACCGCCCTGCCATCCCATTTGTTCTAAATAACCCAACTCCAAGCTGCAATTAATGAAAAGGCCATTTCGGAGGCTGTGTTTCTGGCAGCGATATGTTCAGAAGCAAATTGCACGTGTAACGGTGCCTCCACGGTGGTATTTCACACAACCTCATTTCAAACCTGTGAGGGAATCTTACAGATTCGCTGCAGACTTTGGGCAATCGTGAAGGATATGCTAGAAAGCCCTGGGTGACAGAGAAATCCTGAAATATTGCCCTGCTCCGGCTGAGCAGGGAGGGGGCGAGGTCAGTGTGTCTCCTGTCCATCTCTGCTTCTGGCCTTCGCCCCCTGTCCTCCCTCGGACACGTAGGAAAGTGAATGCTAATTTAAAATGAGAAAATAGAACACGAGAAAACTATTGGAGGCTTTGGAGTTCAGGCCTTTACTTCTAAAGATTTCTCTAGAAGCGTTGTGATTCCTGGCTGCCACCTGGCTTCCTCTCCCCAGCTAGAACCCTCTGTAACTTCCTGCAACTCCCAGCCTCTGGGGGCCCAGGGGAGTGACAGGTGACATCTCAGGTTGTTGGCTTCAGGCTAAATCCTTCTCTGCCCATTCTTCCCTGGAAACTACTCTCCATTGGAGGTGATTTTCCTCAGACAGCACCCAGTGACACAAGCAGGGAGAGCAGGGCACTCTGCAGGAAGTCTTCACACACACACACACCCCACGTACCACACAGACACATACATACAAACACATAGACCAATACACACACACACAAACAAAAACACACTGCACACAGACCAATACACACACAAACACACACCACAGACAACACACCAAATGCCACACATATACACACAAACACAGACCAACATACACACACAGACACACCACACACACACACATCACCCAACCACCATGCACATACAGACACACCTCACAACACACACACACACACACACACACACACACACACATCAGGATGCAATGAAGCCTCCAGATCTAACTTTCAATTCACAAGTTGGCAGAAAATACAGGGGATAGAGAAACCGTGTTAAATGACACCAGGGGTATTTAATCCACAAAATACAGAAGGCAGGGAATTATACAGAATGAAAGACCCATTCTCCTCAATAAAAAAATGTCAGGAGTGAAGGGGAGGGCAGGGCACGAGAGAGGAAAAGGGACCTGAGAGAAGGAGAGAGCAAAGGCGGGGTGCACAGAGTTTGGATCTTGACTGGAACAAAGTAAATGTGAACATGTATTTACGGAAGTCTAGGAAAATTGATTACTCAATAAATATCTGGTAGTATTAGGAAGTGATTAATAGTTTCAGGTGTGATATTATTGTTAGGTTACATTTTAAAAGGGCTGTAATCTTTTAGAGATGCGGATGGAAAGATTGAAGGGTGGACACATGGTGACGTATGGATTTTGGAGGGGATGAGCCCTCAGGAGTTGGGGGCAGGAAGTGAGGGGTCGCTATAGATGCCACAGATGAGACAGGATTCGCCACCTGCAACGTTGACCCTGGCTGGTGGTTACAGGAGGGTTCACTGAGCCCTTCTCCCTTGTTTGTACTTGCTTGAAAACTTTCATAGCAAAATAAATAAAACAAAAGTGAGAGCTATGGCCTCAGGCCCCTCAGAAGCAGATGCGGAGACAAAGGTTCGCCCACCAGGAACATGGCCCCAGAGAGTAGGGCTGAGGGACCAGGGAGGGAGTCAGGGACGTGGGCTCAATTCGGCTGCCCCGCTGTGGCCAGCGCTCCCTCCTAGGGGCCTGCTTTGGAGTTTAATTCAATTCGTCTCACAACTTTTTTCCCAGGAGTCAAAAGGGGAGCATTTGTAGTTCAGCTACTGGCCCCATTGGTCAAGGGAGACCCGTGGATGGTAATTCCTGGTACTTCTATCACACGTGGATGAGTGCCCAGGTTTCCACAGACATCCCACACAGTCGTGAAACCTCAGAGCAGGAAGCAGGCAGGACGGGTATGGAACCCAGGCACAGGTGGGAACCAAGGCAAGGATGCTCACGTCACATCTGCAAGAAGCTGCTCGAAGCCTGCGTGCAGCTGGGGACGGCAGCAGGGCTGGAGTTCGACCCGTGACAGAGGGGACACAGGCTTGCAAAAGAGACGTGTGACGTGGGGAGGGGGCAGGAAAGAGGCTCGGGGATCAGGGCACTGATATTTTTGAACAAGGGATCTGTAGGCACTCTTCCTTTGTCGTTGCTTTTTTATTTTTGTTTAGTATTATTATTTTATTTTTTTTGCGGTATGTGGGCCTCTCACCACTGTGGCCTCTCCCGTTGCGGAGCACAGGCTCCGGACGCGCAGGTTCAGCGGCCATGGCTCACGGGCCCAGCCGCTCCGCGGCATGTGGGATCTTCCCGGACCGGGGCACGAACCCGCGTCCCCCGCATCAGCGGGCGGACTCCCAACCACTGTGCCACCAGGGAAGCCCCCCATCACTTTTTTTAAACTATTATTTTCTTATTCCGAATATTCTGGGTATCAAACATTACCCCTGGCGCATGTTACAAATACTTTCTCCCAATTTGTGAAATTGGCTTTCATCATTCAAGTATTTAAAATTCTGTTGTCATCAAATTTATCAATCTCTTTTCATCAGAAAAAATTTTTTGACTATCCCAGTGAGATAAAGATATTATCCTATATTTTCTTTTTAAACATTTGCTTTTCACATGTAGGCCTTTAATCCATCTGGAATATATTTTTGTATATGGTGTTATGTAGGGACCTAAATAAATCTTTTTCCATATGTCCAGCCAGTTGTCTCCACACCAGTTATTAAAAAGCCCATCTTTTCCCATTGATTTGAGATGCTGCTTCTCTTATACACAAATCTCCTACAGCCCTTGTGATTTCTACGGAGCTTAATCCTGCCTGAGTCGTTCTCACAATTGTCTTTTCCATCTCTGGCCCTTTACTCTGTTATATAACTTTTAGAATCAGCTGTCAGGCTCTGTTAACTCCTGAGATTTTGTTTGGGATTTTGCGCTGAATCCGTGCATTTATCTGGGGAGAATTTTCATCTTCCTCGTATTACCTCACCTGCTTTCCTTCTCAGTCTCCTTGGCTGTGGTACTTTCTTCTCTCCCTGCCCTGCTCTCTGAGCCTCAACAGGACCCAAGCCTCAGTGCCTGGAACAGGCATCCCTCTATCCAGGCAGAATCCCGAGAGCAACGAGCCCAGCATCCTTCTGAACCGCCTAGAGGCTTATTAAACACAGATCTCAGACCCATGGAGTTTCTGATTCAGTAGCTCTTAGAAGGCCCCGGATATCTGGGGTTGGGCCCAAGAATTTGCAGTCTAACAAGTTTCCAAGTCCTGCAGGTCCTGTGACCACTCTTTAGAACCTAATCTCATGGAGTGTCTTTTTAAAATACCATTAGATATTGATGAATTCCCAATTTTCATTTCCAGCCTAAACTTCTGTCACTTTCTTCTCAATTCCAGAATTTCACATGCAAATAACAGTGTGATAATTCAATCATCAACTGAAACTGCAGAATCCAAAGCAAACCCCTGATACCTTCCCCCTATACCAGGGTTCCGTGGTCTTGTCCATTTCAGGCAATGAAAACATTCTGTTTCCAGTGTTTCTGGGCAAAAGCTGGAGTCATCGCTTTCTCTCATACTCCATGCACAATTCATTCCCAAATCCTATTGGTTCTACCTTCAAAATGTATCTAGAATTTGACCAGTTCTGGCCACCTCCATCGTAACTCCCTGGAGACCTGTCACTTGGATTATAGCAACAGCCCCAAACCTGGATGCAGATGTCCACCGTTGCTCCCTTTCAATTTATGGACACAAGAAGACAGATGAGCCAATGAGACTTTTAGATCGTGCCACCTCTTAGTGTGAACACCATCTGATGGATTCCCATCTCACGAGTGATAAACAAAACTCCTTACAATAGCCAACAGGGCCCTGCCCGCACTGCACCTGCCTTGAATCCCAGCATTTCCCCCACTACACACACCCACATTCTCGCCACACCTGCTTGTTATCCTTCAACGCACCGAGCACCTTTGTGGGCCATTAGCATCATTTTATCTTCTGCCTGAAACAGTTTCGCCCGGATGTCCTGCTGGCATACTTACTCACTTCCTTCTGAGCTCCGCTCAAATGTTGCGTTATCAGGATTCTTTATCAGAATGTCCTTCCGCAAATGTTCTCTGTAATATAGCAAACCCCCATCCCTCCATTCCAGTCTCCTTTACTTTGCTCTATTTTTCCCTCCATGTGATTTATTGGCGTCTGATGTACTGAACCTTACATAATAAGCTCCTTTAGGTAGGAAATTAGTTTGCAGTATAGCACCTGGCCCCTGGAAGTTGTTTAATACATATTTGTTGAGTGATTTAAGATACCAAGCCATTTGTCCATGGACATGGTATACCTGGTAATAAACTTGGATCTTCTTTTATTTTTTTATTGAAAAGTTATTATATTCTCTATGAAGGACTTGGTTATTTCTTGATAGCTTTATTCTTCTTTTAACCATTTTTATTGAAGTATAGTTAATTTACAATGTTGTGTTAGTTTCAAGTGTACAGCAAAGTGGTTCAGTTAATATATGTGTGTGTGTGTGTGTGTGTGTGTGTGTATATATATATATATATTCTTTTTCAGATTCGATAGCTTTATGTAATGTTATCTTCTACTGTTTAAGAATACAATTTATTTTTCTTAATTGTTCTTGTGTCTGCCTCCCTTGTTTAACTTTTTTATTAGTTCCCCTAGTTTTACGTTGATTCTTTTGGCTTGCTCTGTAGACAGTCATACCATTTGCCGTTAATGACTATTGATTTCTTCCTTTCCGATACCTTTCGTTTTTATTTCTTTTTCTCGTCTTGCTACATTGGCTAGGGCATCCACTGTAATGCTGAATAATGTAGTGATAATCAACATCCTTGTTCGCTTCTGACTTTAATATGGAAATTAAAACCCAAATCGACCTGCTGCATATTAGAATCACCTGGGAGAACTTATAAAGGCCGATGGATGAACCCCATCCACACAGATATTTAATTAAGCAAGACTAGTGCCTGAGATGCCTGTTTCAAGATGGATCGCTCATCACCCACTTTTATTTTTCTTCATTTTCCAAGTTTGTAGGACTGTATTCCAAAATATAATTTAAAAGTAGGGAAATATGTATATCAGAGAAGGGTGCGTCTACCTGTCTGAAATGTCAAAGAATTTACATAAGATACAGGACAGGAAAGACCGGATCAGCTGGGTAAATCACCAAAAGCGATGGGGAAACAGGAACTGTGACCACGGGCAGGAAACGGTAGCACCAGATGCTCAGGACGGCGGGAGGCCCTGAGGCTGTGTGCTGGATGTCAGGAGGTAAAGCCAGTACGAGAATTCCATGGCCAGCAGGGATCCCTGTGACCTCTGCACTCTTCAGCTAACAGCTCTCTTGAGTAGAAAGTCCCCAGTGCCAGGACCATTTCCCCCAGAATCGTCATCCCCTGAGCAGCGTGCTCCCAGGGCTTCTCCCAAGGACAGCCCGTACCAAAACTGGATGATGGAAACACAGCTTTTCAACTCAACTAACGCTCGGTGAGGTCCCACCCGGTTTCCGGCCCTGTCTGGGCACTGAGGGAGAAAGAGAATAATAGGTCACAGGCTCTGCTCTCAACAGGCTCGTGGCTGGCCAACAAGATGGAGAAACCACGAGGAATATCAACGCCCCACAAGTACTGCCATGATGGGGCAATTTAGGTGTTCATCGGACAGAGGGTCCACCACTGTCAGAGGAAGTGGAGCTGGAGGCTGAGTGACCACCCAGCGGAAATGGTCAGCCCTGACACTCCCGCTGCCCTGGGAGAGTGGGAAAGCTAGAAAAGTGACTGAATGCCCTGGGGGAGTTGCCCACAGAAACTGCTCCCCACATCCTAAGATTCTGCGTGTCGCATCACCCTCCTTTTACTCTTTACTTAGCTCACTTTATCACTAGAAAATCCAATGAGGACGTTTATGAAGACATACACATAATTAATAGGGATAACTCATTAATTTACAAGCTAGCTAATCAGTAATCAGCTTAATCTACACAGGCATCTGAAGAAGCACGGAGTATCTCTGTTTATATTGCTCTTCACCCTTGTTCCACATCGTCAGTTTATTGGGACCGCTATTAAGCTGACAGTGTTGGTCACCATGTAGAAAGCTGACAGATTAATTTCTGCTAACCTGATATTCTTCTAGGACACGAATGGCATGTTAATAGCCCACGATCAGATGATGGCTTTTTCCCCATCAGGAGAGAAGATGTATTTCTCTCTATTTCAGAAGTTCTAATCAATCTTCTTTTTTTCACTCTACCTATTTAATTTTCTTGCTTGTTTTAATGTATTCCAAACATAAGGGGAAAAACTACTTGTTTTTTTAAACTAATTTGTTATTATTTAAATAATTTATTATATCATTCTGAGACTACTAAGAAAAAATAAACAAAACACAGAGAGAGGAGACTGAGTATCTGGAGCTTCCGGTGACTATCATTTTAGAGACCCTGTGGTTTTAGGGAAGGTGCAGCTCCAGTGCTGATGGAAACCACACAAGTAAAGAGATGAGTGAACTGGGCCAGGGGTTTGCAGGGCTGATTGGCCAGCACGTGGCTCTTCTCGCTGACGCCACCTCCTTGTGGCTCAGGTGGCCACTGCCGCTAAAGATTTTCAAAGGTTTCCAAGAGAAGCCAAACCTCTATCAGACAGAATTCCTAGTTGTGGGCAACAGAATCCAATAGGGCCAGTTTAAGTGGAAACAAATTTATTAGAGGACCGAGGTAGTGGATGGCATTTCCAGCAAAAGCAGGGCATCAGGTTGTGTGATTCTGCGTAGCCAGGGCAATGCCGTCAGGGGAGGGACTCGCCCGCCGAGGGGCTGGGCTAGCATGTGCCTTGCTGCTGCCCGGTGACGCTAGGGGCTGGCCGTGAATGTCCATCACACCACAACTGCACTGTCCTCCGTCGTGCAGGACTTGGGGATTGTCTGCTCTCAGCATCTGGGCTGCCTGCAGCACCAGCTACAGAAGAATCTGGAAAATGTGCATTTCAGCAGTCCGGGCTCTGCAGTAGCTTGGGAGGGGGTTGAAGTTGCCTGAGTGAACAACATTCAGTATTTGTCTCAGCAACTAACCAAAAATAAAAAAAATAAAGCTGTGCTGCTGAAACAGTACAGCTCTGTGGACCACATTGGCCACAGATGCTGCTGTTCAGTAAATGGCTTGCAAACAGGGATCTTATTTCCTGCATCCCTGTGCCCTTCACAGCACCCAGCCGGGGGCTCGGCGCTCAGAAGGCGCACAGGAGCTCCGAGCAGAGCAAAGGTGGCCTGGGTGAGGCCGGTGCTCCCCGGCCCCGTCTCCTGCGGACCCTCAGCCGACCCTCCCCCGCAGCGGTCTAGGCTGCAGGCCGTTCTTGCCCACAGCCTTACCTGTGCTCGGACATTGCCTGAAAGCACAGCAGTGCTCTGCAGAGTCTTTTTTATGCTAAATCAGTAAGTTTAAACTGACCTGACTCATCTGGGGAGCTATTTAGAAAATAATTCTGTTGTTCTTAATGATATATTTTGCAGCATCTAGAAGCAGGGGTGACCGACATTGCCTGGTATTCAGTCAGGAGAGAGAGACTGCCATTATCCAGAATTTTCCCGTGACTCCAACCTGGCCTGGTTTTGTTGTAACCCCAGGAAGGATCCCAGTGTCCCCAAAATACTAGGTGCCTGGGCAACTTTGAATAGATGAGGGAATGAATGACGAATGACTGCAGGGGCTCATGGTGATGCCCACCGCCTCCCCCCCCCGCCCCCCCCATCATCCCACAGCTTCCCCAGGAGGGCCCCTTGGTCTCTCTTATTCTTAGGCTTAGTGAAATAGGAATGCTGCAGGTTGAATTCCTGTCCACAAAACTCAGGTGTACAAGAAAACACCTTGCCTTATTTCTAACTCAATTTCTGTGCCAATCCTTCATTTCTGCAGGAGGCAGAGAGTAAATCCCAGTTGGTCCGGGGTCCCGCACTGTCCCCCAACCTGCAGCTGGTCTGGGTCTTACACGGAGCCACTGAATCAAGGCTCAGCTCCCTCTGCACCCCTCAGGGACACACTGCCGTGGCACATTGAGACCCCGACCCATTGAGGCCCATTGGGGTACGATGCCCCCTGAAGTTGAGGTAAATGGTCTGCTGCTTCCCACCACACATTAGGGACACAGGCATCTAAGGGGCTGCCCAGAGCCCACTGGCTTCAACCCATGTCCAAGGCCACGTCTGAGCCACCCGCTCCATGGGCGGGTCCTGTGGGGTTAGGGCAGTTTCCTAGGTCCCACCTGAAGTTGGTGCAGGTCCTCTGCATGTCATCTCTAAAACTGTTCTGTGATTCCTTTCATCCTCAGCCCAGGGTCAGGGTCCAGGGCTTCCCACCCTTGGGAAAACTCAGTTTCTCCTTTTTCCTAGCTTCCTCTCCGTCTCTCCCCTGATCCCAAATGGGTTCTCCCTATTATCTGGAGGCAATGATGCATCCTTCGTGTCATTGATTCATTCAAGCACTACATATGGAAGGGCTAGCCTAGATGTGCCTGGTGCCCAGGCATGGAGATTGTGGTGATGAAATGGACCGGGAGCCCATGCTCGTGGGGCTGCAGTGAAATGGAGCTGCAGACACAACATATAGACAAAGACCCAGGAGACATGCCAGACACTTGTTGATTCTGGGCAGAACATTTAGATCAGGCCATGGGGCGGTGAAGACGGGGTGGCTGCATTAGTATGAGTGTCAAGGGAAGAACTGTCTGCTGAGAAGACCCACCAGTCAAGAAGGCCCCAGAGGCTGGGTGCATGGGGTGGGGGGGCCCTGGTAGAAGACGGTGGCACGGAGCTCTGAGGGGCCCCGTGGATTTCGTTTTAAGTGTGAAAAGAAGCTGTTGTAGAGTTTGAGGACAGAGTGTGACATGGTTTGAATCACGTAGGACCAACTTTACTGAGATACCTTCTCATAAGATAAGAGGCATGGATGTTAAGAGTACAGTTTGATGAGTTTTGACAGATGTATGCACCAGTGTAATTGCTACTCCCATCAAGATAAAGGGATGTCCATCACTCCAAAATATCCCCTTGTGCCCCTTTGCAGTCGATATCTGCCCTCCACAACCTTGGCAACCTTGGTCTGCTTTTATCACCACAAATTAGTTTTGCCTGTTCTCGAACTTTCTATGAATGGAATGATACAGTATGTACTTTCCTGAGTCCAGCTTCTTCCACTCACTGTCTCTGGTTTTCATCCATGTCCTTACCTGGATCAGTAGCTTGTGCTTTTCACAGCTGTGGAGACTCCACAATTTGTATATCGAACACCTGCTGATGGACCTTTTCTTCTAGCTTTTTACTGTTATGCATAAAACTGTAAATATTGGATGCAAGTCTTCGTGAGGTTATATGTTTTTATGTGTCTTGGTAAATATGAGAATGAATTGCCGAGGCCAAGAATACGATACGTTTAATTTAAGAAGCAGCCAGCCAGCTTTCCCAAGTGGTTGCACTGCCTTAGACCTCTACCTGCAACAGTGAGAGGCTGGAGACCCACCCGCCAGTCCGATTCTGGGTGTTCGGGCCCTGGGCCCCATTGCTGTTGGACCGAGTCACCACTGTTCAGTTCCGAGATGACCACAAAGGACATTACAGTGACCCCCTCCATCAGTCTCTGTGAGTCCCCCTCAACCGGGTTTCCCAAAGTGTGGGCCAAGCACAACCGCCGTCTGCCAAAATGATCTTATTTGGTACCAGAAGGGTATGGAATGTGATGGAACCATGCCGTGAGGAAGTAACCCTCTTTGAGTTCTTTCTGAGACTGTGCTACTCCCTGACATCTCTGTAACCCTTGAAATGGAGCAGGACCCTGTGGTCTGTGTCCCCATGTCCTCAGCCTGACTTTCGTCTGTGGAAAAACTTTAGCCAAAGAATAAGTTTAGTCAGAGAAGTGAGTAAATGCAGAAACAAAGGGAAATAGTCAAAGGAGACCAAATAATAGTAGGTTAGTCATTAAGCATAGTCAAGGACGTTTAGTTCCTTCTCGAGGGCTATAGATAATATTCTGAGCCGTATCCTGTGAGCTCTCTTATAGATACTGAAACCCACACCAGGTGGAAGAAGTTAACTACATGACGACCAGACTGTAGCCAGGACATAAGCTGCCACAATTCCGAGAACTGGCCTCAAGGAAATGGGAAAAAACCGACCCTGGAACTGAAGACTAACTGTATTTAAAACAATCAAGAAGACACTGATCAGACCACCTCATGATTAATTTCAGGATGACAGTCAGAGCTGCCTGTGCTGTTTCTGCGTGCAGCCCCTCCCTCAGCCTATAAAACCTCTTGCCCACTGATTGTCGGGGAAGCGGGGAGCCGGCCTTTGGACAGGCATCCACCCTCCACACCCCCCAACCCCAGTTGCCAGCAACCAAAATAAAGCAAACTTTCCTTCCCACCAACCTGGCCTCTTTAATGGCTTTTGAGCGGCGAGCAGCCAGATCCCACTTTCGGTTATACCCTTGCTAATCTCCTTAAACATTAAGCTTTCTATTGATGTAGGTATAGATTCACATGCACTTGTGAACTAATACAGACAAATCCCATGTCCTCCTCACCTGGTTCCTCCCAATGGTAGCACCTTGCGAAACCATAATACTCATTCAGAACTGATTTCCTTTGATGACAAAGACAGACCGCCGGCCTTAAGCTCAGAGCCTTCACTAGGCTGCTAGGATTTAATACGTGTTTTATCTTATTACATTTATTTTGAAGGGTTATGTTCTACTTACAACAAATGATACTGGCTTTCCATTTACGATAAGGACAAAAGTTTTATTACTAAGTAAATTGATTTAGGTTTAAAATTGAATTATTTTAAAGAATATACTATATAAATGATGGTGCTAGTGGTATGCAGATATGGAAAATCATGGGAATGAATAATACATAATTGAATTTAGGGAGACACTGAAACTGTGCTAGCAAATAGAATCGCCTCCAGATCCTACTTTCTCTACAGTGAGCAAGTGCTATGATCTAACACATCCAGAGCAAACCCACTTATTCATTCACTCTATTCATTCATGCAACAAATATTTACTCTCCCTTGGAACTTAACTTCCCGACAGACCGATAGCATCTTGAGAGCAGACCTGGGTCTGTCCATCACCATGTCCTCAAGTGATGCTTCGCGACAGGTGCTGTCATGGACTGCATACCTGTTACCTCCAGAATTCACATGTTGGAGCTCTAACCCCAATGGGATTGTATTAGGAGGTGGGGCCTTTGGGGGGTGATTAGGTTTAGATGAGATCACGAGGGTGGTGCCTCTGTGATAGGAATAGTGCCCTTCTAAGAAAAGAAAGGGATACCACCTTCCCTTCTTCACCATGTGAAGACAGTGAGGAGACTGTCTGCAGGCCAGGAAGTGGGCCCTCACCCAGAACTGAATCTGGAGACTTCCAGCCTCCAGAACTATGAAAAATAAATGTCTGTTGTTGAAACCCCTCCTTCTATGGCATCTTGTTATAGCAGCCTGAGCTGACTAAGATGGGAGCTAGTTAATGGAAGGCTGGGTGGTGAGTCCAGGACCCTGTGCCCCTGTACACAGGCAGAACCGGAAACCACCTGCGAACAATGGGGACAGATAGCAAGGCTGCTGGACCCATCAGTATCTCTTACGTCACAAAACCATAACCTTATACCATTCCTAATTCCTGAACATTTCACCAGGGCTAGGCTGAATTGCCAGTGAGTGTTAACAGAACTTCTTGAAGCAGATGATTTCTTGGTTCGAAAGTAAAATATACCAGCATACCCCCGTTAATTTTACAAGGACAGGACAACCTTGAAATGCAAACAGGATAAAAATGCATCAAGAAAAGGAAGATTTAGCTAAATCTCACTTATGAATGAAGATGCAAAATGTATTAATAAAATACCCATCATTCCATTAAGTATTAAAATGGGTAAAACACACACTGACCAATAAACTTCATTCCAGAAGTGAAATCATATCTACAAGATATCTGCAAAAATCCTATTAATAGGCTAGAAGAGTGCAGAGCTGTGATTTTTGTGATAGAAACCAAAAATGGATGTGATAAAAGCAGATGAAATGAGACATCCATTCCTATTGAAGTCATTTAGTAAAACAGCAATTTTTTAAAAAGTAGGGCTTCCCCGGCGGCGCAGCAGTCGAGAGTCCGCCTGCCGATGCAGGGGACGCAGGTTCGTGCCCCGGTCCGGGAAGATCCCACATGCCGCGGAGCGGCTGGGCCCGTGAGCCATGGCCGCTGAGCCTGCGCGTCCGGAGCCTGTGCTCCGCAACGGGAGAGGCCACAACAGTGAGAGGCCCACGTACCGCAAAAAAAACAAAAACAAAAAAATAAAATAAAAAAGTAAACCTTTATAATGTGTCAAAAACAACTATCTCAAAACGTCATCTAGATAGAGTCAGACTGATAAATGCCCGGAAATCACGAGAGTCCCCAAGTCAACATAAATCACATTTTCCCAGCAACGTTAATGCAGAAAAATAAACAGAAAAATTAGAAAAATGTCAGATGTATAAATATTGTAGATATATAGATAAGTTGACTTCATTAGAAAATCAACTTTGAACTAATGTAATCATTAAGTAAGAATTTAGGGAGGTGAGCATGTATGAACTTTGTGTGTGTGCGTGTGCGTGTGCGTGCGTGCGTGTGCGTGTGCGTGCGTGTGTGCGTGTGTGTGCGTGTGCGCGCGCGCGTGTGTGTGTGTGTGCGTGTGTGCGTGTGCGTGTGCGTGTGTGCGTGTGCGTGTGCGCGTGCGCGTGTGCGCGTGTGCGTGTGTGCGTGTGTGTGCGTGTGCGCGTGTGCATGTGTGCGTGTGTGCGTGCGTGTGTGCGTGTGTGCGTGTGTGTGCGTGCGTGCGTGTGCGCGTGCGTGTGCGTGTGTGCGTGTGCGTGCGTGTGTGCGTGTGCGTGTGCGTGTGTACAGGCATGCCTGGCAGTGCTGGGTGTGCCAGGACACTCCAAGCCCTGACCGCCTGGCTACCTGGGTAAGTGCCGAGTCTGCTCCCAGTCGGACCTGTGGGAAGACTCCCCGTGCTCGTTCCTCTGGGACAGCTCCAGCTCTGGACACAGGCAGGTCCCAGCTGCTGCTCTTTATCCCCTGGGACCCACAGACCAAAGAGCCTGCTCTTCTCTGGATAGATATGAAAGGGCTCTGTGCTGTGTTGATGCTTGTCTTTACCTACTTGTTTTTTTTGGCTGTTGTGAGAAACTGAAATGCTGAAGTCTCTCTCTAGCCAGGGGAGCTCTCTTTTCCTCCCCCAAGGTCTTGAGGAGAAGAGGAAGTGTCAAATTCAGAGTCAGTTCTACACAGATTCTAGGAGTCTGTGCCACCTTGTAAAGGGAAGAGGACCTAGTCCAACTCAACTCATGTCCTGGGATCTCACTCGTATCCGGGAATGTGCCAGGGGTCCAGCATAGGTCGTAGGTCCTGAGCAGGTGAGATCTTACAGGCTGCAGCATGGAGCTTGTACCAATATTACCAATGGGACAGGAAGAGGGGGAGCCAGGGGGTACAGATTCTATAGTTAATTCACCATTTTGTTGTTTCTGTCTCTCTTTACCTCTCATTCACACACACACACACACACACACGCAAAATACAAACACACCAACACCCCACACTTGTTACCCCATGGCCTGGAACCCACTTCCCCAGATCTTTAGATGAAGATCTCCTTTTTATCACTTAGATTTCAGCTTTAAAGCTTCCCCTCAAATATTTCCTAGCCACATTTTCCAACAGTTCCCCTGACACTACCACCGACCTCTATCCCAACTCACCTGTTTCGTATCTGTTGTAAACCATACCCTCTCTGTTGTAGCAGCATCTATTATATCCACCCTTTCCTGACTGCTTCATTGGAGCCTGGGCCACAGGCTCCATCATGTATACCGAGATACAGTTTGTACTTTCAGCACCTCGGACAGCGTCGGTGAGTGTGTGTAGTCTGTTAAGTATTGGTTGAATGAATGAATATGATAGGCAAATTTATAAATGTATAATTCTACTCAGCATGTGCTGGGAAATTTGAAGACCACAGAGAACAAATTAGAAGTTTCTTTAGAAGATGTTATTAGAAATCCATACAGCTATTAAAGCAAAAATGCAACATTTAACTGAAGTCCAAATCTTAATTATAATGCTTCCATTCTTCATGGTGCCTCTTTCTTCAATCAGAAGACTCTGCTTGATGCCCCTCTGTGTAATGGGAAATGTATGTAGGTATATATTAGTATTTATTGATAGTATAATCTCCTTCTGTAGAGATATGGAACTTTGTTTCAAATTTTGCTGATTAAGACATCATAAGATGTGATTCTTGGGACAAAAGGGCCAAAGAAAATATGGTCAAATATAATCATTTGATTAAAGGTAAGGTGAGAAAAGTTCCTTATGTCACCTGATCGTCAGCCTGCAGAGAATTGTAGAATTTTCAAAGGAATAAATCAAAGCCTAAAGTGAAAGCCCCACATTCTGAAGATTACAAAAGCAATAATAAAAAGTTGTCATGTTCTGAGTACTTACTGTGTGTCACACACAGTCTAAGCCACTTGTAGGTATTAATTCATTTAATTTTGATAATAACCCAGTAGGTCAATTCTGTTAATAACTGCACTTTACAGATGAGGAAATTAAAGCACCAAAATGCTCCATGACTCTTCCGAGTTCCCACAATTAGTAAGATGTGGACCTGAAATTCAACCCCAGACAACCTGGCTCCAGAGCTGCCTCAGCTGTAATGCAGTAAGGTTCACCAGGGACTCTCAGAATGGAGCAAGCAAAGAAAGGCATAAGGAATATTTTGAGAGCAGAAAAATTGTTTGGACAAAGCAAGGCAGCTATGTTTTTTATTGCCAAAACACTTGGATGAAAAGGAAAAGTGAAAAGGGGAGACTGCATCTGGACACAACATTGATGTTTATCATAACACCTGTATTTTATGCAGATGTGCATGGCTCTCAGGTGCCATAGAGACAGAGCTCCCAAGGAGAGAGATTCATGAGCCCTGCTTTCCTCACCTGGATCTAAAAACGGCCCCAAAGTTAAAGCTTACCAAGCCAACCGTCCCAAGAACATCATCAGGAACGTTAGGGAGTGCCCTTAGGAATCTGTTGTAATGTTTAAGGTCGTTCTTAGCTTTCTAAGTTGAAAATGAATTAAGCTTTCTCAGTTGTACGGACATTTAAAAACTTTCGGAAAGTCAGGTGCGGGGGTTGAAATTTGACTTGAAAGAAATAAAACTTGTATGTATAGGAGTTCAATGAGAAATCAGTTATTCTAACCAGGGAAAAGTGATGCTTGACATGCCTTAGCATCACTGATGGTTGTGGGATATTTTTACAGACGTTGAATCTAAAAGCTGGAAGGAATTTGAACATTGAACTGTTCATCTAGGAGGATCAAACTGATTTCTTCTGACGTTTCACTAAGGTGCCATGGAAATATGATTTATCAGGCTGTCACTTTTGTTATTTCTGGAAGGCATTTCAAAACATCCTACAAGGATCTGAATTAATTTTGTGATAATGAGATCATATCAGAATATATATATCTGATATTTTAGATAACACTGCCCAGTGCTTTTGGTTATGTGGTCAATTTTGGCTAGATACTAACATGCATTAGTAAGATCATAATGTCAATACATTTAACAGAAACACACATTCTCAGCCCTGCTCCTCCAGCTTAGAATAATTTTCATCTCAGTGGGATATTGGCCATGACTTTGATTCTAAAACAAGTAGTAAAATTGAAAGCTATTTCCCCTTCCCCCCTCCCATTCTTTATTTCTGTGTTAAAAAACTGCTTAAATCTTTTCTTTGGAAACACTTTTCCCAAGAGGTCTCATTTACTACTAAGAAAATTTAACTTAGTTTTAGAGCTGAAGGAAATGTCAACACAAGCAATATTTTAATGATCATCTAGTTGCATTTAACATTCACAAAAAAGTCTCTTGTTTGAGAAACTCACAATAATTGAAAATATATAGTTTTTAAATTATGCATGTGCTTCTGATGCTGATGCTGTGAGGATAAAAAGCATCCACTGAGATGTTCTTCCTAAGTTGAAGTTGGAAACATTTGAATTTCTAGACAATTACAGACTGTTGTGCAGTGTACAAGCATGAGCAGTTGTGCTCCAGCTGATGGGGTTGGTTCCTCAATGTGGTGAAAAAGCTCACAAATGCTGAGTGGGACCTCCAGAGGAAGGAAGGGTCTTTGGCTCCATTCTAGTAGAAACATTATCCAGGAAAGTCCCATCCTCTGCCTTAACATGAAGCACATGTGCTCATCCTTCTAGCAGGACCAGAAAAGTCAGTGAAAATAAGGCCATTCAAAGTCATCTCAAACAATGCCTACGAGACAGGACCATACCAAAATTTCAAAATAGACTTATGATTCTAAATCTTGGCTTCAAGGGCCATCCCTGGTTCGCATTCATGTTCCCAAACTCCATGAGCTTGTCACTCTTACCTTTATCGTGGATGTAACCACTAATTCACTGAGCTACGATGATTGGTGAGATTGCATATGCTTAACCAATTGTAAAGCATTCAATAATAATAATAATAAAATAATAACAATATGGTTATTATAACTATTAACAAAAATAATATTTATTATTATTTTATTCACATTCATTCACATTTATTGTGTGTCAGCGTCTTAGCTCAGGCTGCTAAATCAAAATACCATAAGCTTGATGGCTTTTAAACAGTGGGCATTCATTCCTCACAGTTCTGGGAGCTGGAGGTCTGAGATCAGCTTGCCAGGGTGGCCAGATTCTAATGAGGTCTCCTTTCTGGGTTGCAGACTGATGCCTTCACCTTTTATCCCCATCTGGTGGAAAGAGAAGGTCCTAGCTCTCTGGCCTCTTCCTACAAGGGCACTAATCCCAATCCCGGGGGTTCCACCCTCATGACCTCCCAAAGGCCTCACGTCCAGAAACCATCCCATTGGAGATTTGGTCTCAACATATGAGTTCCAGAGAGACACAGACATTCAGTCCGTAACAGCCACTGTGCTAAGTGCTTTACCCGGAGTCTCCCATTCAACCCCACAGGGCAGCAAAGAGGCAGAACTATTACTTTGATCTTACAGAAATGGGAGCTAAGCTAATCTGGGTGAGCGAGGGGTCAGTTGTCCAGACCACCCTTCCCAACAGCTGCTGGGGTGCTGTGGGCAGAAGACCTTTGGCCATCAGCCCATTCAGGGACTGCCTCAGAGGCTGAGAGCTTCCTCAGTCAAGCACCCCTCCCCACGCAGTGCCATCCAATGACCGATGGATGCAGAGCTATACAGGCCCAGCCATCTCAGCTGCATGAGATGGAACTTTAATGGGCTGATTTAGCTCCAGAGCTTTGAGCAGTGGCTGTGAGCCCATCATAGCAGGGCTCCTTAAACTGCTTAAGTCTTCCTCTCCCTCTTAAGGGCACACCCTAATAATCACTCTTCTACACCCCAAACTCCATCTCAGCATCCTCTCCTCCAGAACTTGGTCCATGGTTAGGAAACGTGACCAGCTCAACTGGATTAGTGATGGGGCCAAGATCCTCCCCTGTTCTACTGGTTCCCGTGACTCCACTGGCAATCTTCATGACTTTTCCTTACTCTTTCATCACTTCCTCCCTAAAACTTCCAGAGAAACAGAAATTCACCTTCACCTCTATCATGCTCACGACTATTATAATTTTTTCCAGAATCGCACAGCCAATACACATCTAAATAAAAGTTTAGAATCCTTTGAAGAAAAATATCCATGCAATAAAATTTCACTAAATTAAAAGATCAGCGTTAATTAATGAAACACTCCGGATATGAAATGCTTTTAGATGTGTGTTATTTTATTCTTCTTGAGTAAATATGTCAAGAAACTAGCGACTAAGGAGAGGAACTCAAAATAGAATTCTTATTTGTTCTCTTCTGATTCGTCTGCTTGTGACCACAGTAACCTTGAAAGCAATTTGTTCTCCTATGGAAGCCAACGTATACCTTCTATAATCACCCTGGCTTCACAATTCATTTGCTGAACAATTTTGAGTAAGAAAAAAGGAGTCTTCCTTCTGACCTACTTTTGAATGTTCACAAATTTCAGGTTACCAGACTGAGAATTAATGAGCTTTTATGACTCTCCCTCATTTGCTGTTTTTCTCCTACTTTCAGTTTCTTCTTTCCTCCGCATTAAAAGAAATAATAATACGCTTTTGGTGATATGTCTAACCGTCATTTCATCTCAAAGCCCTGGAGATCTGCAATCATTCTGGGAAAAGAACGAACCTTGTACCAACCTGAGCTATTTCAGCGACAGCATGCTAGAATGTTTTAAGATCGACACCATTGGATCCAACAGAATGTCATCAGTTCTTCATGTTCAAACACGTCATCTTCAGAATATCATCTGGGTGCCTTAGGGAAAAGCCCACGTGTTCCTAGGGACACAGATAGTCCCTCTGGGAGGTGCCTTTCCTAGGAAGGGGCTCAAATTCTCTGGCAAGGTCTTCAGCCCTCCTGGACCCTCTCTCACGATGTAGCCTTGCACATAACTCCAGCTCTTCTGCGTTGTTCTAATTGATCTCTTTGTATATTAATTTTAATGGGATGAGTAGAAATTGTAATTCATTATAATGATAGGTGGTATTTTTTAGTGAATATGGAGTCCATCTGTGCCCCAGTCTGGGTCAGTGGGGAAAAAAAGGAGCAAATGATTCAGGATCTCTGGCCCAGGGAACTCAGAGTGAAGGAAAGTGAAATTTACTGAGCACCTATCCTGTGCTAATGCAAGTCCAAGTGCTGTCCATCTACTGTCTCAGCATAGCACACACCAATCCTGGGAGGAGGTACCCGATCACGCCCATTTTACAGATTAGGACATAGTTATGCATGCGTCACAGATACCTCCAGTGCAAGAACACAGTAGATACTCAGTGGATCGTTGACAAGTGGATGAATGAGTGCGTGAACTTGGGAGACAGTTTTCACAATGGAAAGAGCACAGTTTGGAAAGGACAGGTCCCGTGTCTGCTGAGCTGAACCTTCAGCAGTTCATCAAACTCTGCGCTTCTAGTAACTTTTCCACGTGTGGTGGGGATCGTATCCCTCAAAGTTGTTGTACAGAACAACAACTGGGATTCGTGCCTTCACTCAGCAGGTATTTATTGCTGATTAGGACCCGGCCTTGCAGGAGGACCTGGGGACACCGAGGTCCCCACCCTCACAGGGGTTATGGATTTGGCAGTTTAGTGGAACATAGTAGATGCTCAATAAATGAGCCTCAACAAAGGCCAACTCAAGTGACAGGAGGAAGTCCCCTTGGGACTGGGGAATAAGGAGGAGGTAGCATTTGAACTTGACCTTCAAACTGGGCAGCATTTTGACTGAGGGAAATTGATGGTGAGAGCTTGCCAGGAAGAAAACACGGTGAACAGTGGAGGTATGAGTAGAAATTTTAAGACGCTGCCTGTATCTAAGGGGTGATGGAAGTGAAGTAGGGAAGGCTGCTTCTGGTTGGCCAAGGGGGCCCAGCTCCCCCCCGGAGAGTAATTGTGTCCCCCGTGTGCCCACTGAGGACCCCGAGGGCTTTTCAGCGGTAAGGACATAACTGAAGCCACTTGTGGGCGGGAACGCTTCTCTTTTCATCTTTCAGCTCCGCCTTCCCCAGCTTTGCATCACTTACAGGTGTCCTCAGGTGGTGGCCTCAACAGCTCCAAGTATACCTCCCAGGAGCTCAGCAAGCCCAGGGGGAAAGTGCCTTAAACAACTGCTCTGGCAGAAACGTCAGACAAGCTTACGGGGTCCCCACTTGAGCAAGCCCGGTGGCCCAGAGAAGGCAGTGGTCTGGCTGGCCAGGCCTGAGTCACGGGTCCACACTCTGAGCTGGGGGAGGGTCAAACTCCCTCTAACCTCACGGACTGAGTAGGGAAGGGTGTCACTGAGAGTCGGAAGGGTCTTACCAAGAGGCGTGTCACTAGAAGGAAGAGCTGTTGTCAGGACAGGGAGGGATGGTTTCTAAGCAGTGAACAGTATCAGCTCCAACAACACAAATAGAAGCCTCCCTTCCTTCCTCTGGGCCAGGCCGGGGCTTTCCTGTCTCTGACCTACGGGAGCATCATTCTCCACCTTTCATGTTATTTTATTTTTATTTCGGGCAGGATCCTTTTGCTGACCCTCAAACACTAAACCAGGGCAAGAGGAGATGGGCTGTAAGGAGGAGGGTCTCAGCGTCCTCTGTCTGCACACGACCCAGGTGGGCAGGGAAAGCATCTCCCTGGGGGATGTCAGAGCCGAGAGGACAAGCCCCCACCTCTGTAAGGGCAGCAAAACTCGGTTCCCATCGGCCTGGGTTTGGGTGGCTCCTTCTGTCCACAAGTGCCTGTTCTGAGGTGGGGAGGGACACACAGAACGGGGGACGGTCAGAGTCCCGACGGCCTGTGAGACCCCGGTCCAGCTTGACCAGAAGTCAGCCCTGCTCACCCTCCCCCGATTACATACCCTTTCCTTTTGGCCTGGTTATCACTGAAAGTGTCCTGACTGGAGGCGTCTGTAGTTGTGAATCACCAAAACACTCCTGCTAACCTCGTTTTCTGAGCAGCAGAACCCGTGTATCAGCGGACGGAGGTTAACGCTGATTGGTCTGCAGGGCGGTGACTTGAATGTCTCGATTGTCCCTATATAGGTGGTCCTAGGTTGCTTCGTGATACCCGATGGGTGCTCCGTGGTTCTCTATTGACTTATGCTCTGGAATACCCTTGCGGGCCCCCCAGCACTGGCTGCCAAGGACCCCGACCTTCCCAAGGCTCCGATGAGGCAGTTGGGAAACTGCAGCTGGTATTATTCACTCCACAGTTAAACACGATTGCTTTGGTGAAGCCCTTCCCTAGTCATTTTCCTTTTAACTTCGCTTAACTTTTCCCAAGAGGCCTCCTTTCCTCTGCACGGAGATTAGACAGGACTCACATGACACAGCACAGCCCCCAGCCTGGTGCAGCTCCACAGATATGTGGGTTAATAGGAAAGTGATAACCGTACTTACTTTTGTCAAGTGACTCTCCCTCCAAGCATTACCCCACCGGCGATCTTGCCAACAACCTACGGTCATCTACGTTTTAGCTGAAAGGAAAGCCATGTGCCAGGCACCCCTCACAGGTAGAACTGCGGCTCTAAACTAAGCCTCTGCACTGCGCGTCGTGCAGCAGCAAATAACTTAAGAAACGCTTCTGTATCTCAGCGAATCTGTGCATTCATGCGTCCACTTCTCATGTGTATTGAATAAGTAGGTGTATTAGTTTCTTATTGCTACTATAGCAAATTACTGCAAGCTCAGTGGCTTTAAAGAATACAAATTCATTAGCTCACTGTTCTGGAGGTCGGAAATCTGAACTGGGTCTCACTGGGCTGAAATCAGGGTGTCGGCAGGGCTGCTTTCTGTCTGGAGTGTGATGGTCAATGTTGTGTGGACTTGACTGGGCTGAGGGATGCCCAGTAGCTAACAGGACATTCATTCTGGGTGTGTCTGGAACTGGGTGGGGGTGGGTTCTCTGGAAGTAGACTGATTACAGGAGATGGCGCTGGCCAGTGCAGTGGGCATCGACCAATCCACTGAAGGCCTGAGTAGCATAAAAAAGTGGAGGAAGGGAAGATTCCCCCTCTCTTCATGAGCTGCGACATCCAGTTACCCCATCCTCAGACATCAGACGGTTCTCGGGCTTTTGGACTCAGACGAGGACTTACGTCATCAGGTCCCTGATTCTTGGGATCTTTGGACTCAGGCTGAATCATGCCACTGGCTCTCCTGCTTCTGCAACTTGCAGAGGGTGGATCCCGGGGCTTCTCAGCCTCCGTAAATATATGAGCCAATTTCTCTAATAACTCTCTTCTTACATCTATCTGTCTATCATCTATCTATCTATCTATCATCCATCGGTATCCGTATCTATACACCCTATCAGTTCTTTTTCTCTGGGGACCCCTGACTGATACGTAGCGATTCTAGGAAGAATCCCGTTCCTTGCGTTTTCCAGCGTCTGGAGGCTGCCCACATTTCTTGGACCATGGCTCCCTTCCATCTCAAAGCCCCACAGTGGCCTCTCAGGTCTCTCTCATGCTGCGTTACTCTGCCTCTGAGCCTCCTGCCTCCCTCCTCTGCCCACCTGGGCCTACGTGGGTAATCCAGGAGAGCCAGCCCCCATCTCAAAATCCTTAATTTAATCTCACCTGAAATTTCCCTTTTCCAGGTAAGGTGACATACGCACAGGTACTGGGGACTAGGGTGTGGATGTCTTTCGGAGGCCATTTTTCTGCCTACCTCAGTGGTCTTTTGCCCACTTGAAGGGAACTGACCATCCTGTCGTTGTGCTGGGATAGAAAACAGTCCCGTGCTGACGTTGCATCATCCTGCAGACATGATGAGGGTGATCAAATGAAGCCCATCTTGGAAAAGAACCCCGGCCTTCCTTGCTCCGTTGCTCACAGGTTGCCAAGGGTTACAGGTTGAACCATCCCCAGGGCCCTTGCCCGCCACTGGACAGCCTCCTTCCCACGCTGCAGTCCTCACCCTGACATCAGCAGTCACTCGCTGGGGCAAGAGGGGAAGCCGGTGCGCGTGAGGGACCAGCATCCTCCCGCCTTCTGCATCTCACAAATCTTGAGCACATTATAAGAGCCTCCTGACTCCTTGGAATTCACTTTATCAATCCCGATGATAAAGAGCATTGCTAAAGGGTAAGAACATTCTGGTTTAATTTTTCATGACAGCGAATATAAAATATTCAAGCCAATACAACCCAAAGTGAGCGTTCAGGATGCCAGCAAGCCCTGACACCTGCCTCTCACAGCAAACTCCAGCGTTTCCTGAGTCCACCCCCGAAAGCTGCCTCAGCCCGATTTGGAGCCAAGACTGCTTCTGCCAGCGAACCTGGGGACATGGGGGCAAGGCCCATACCTCCCTGCATGAGGGCTGGTGGGTCTAGGCATTTGTTTATCAGAAGGTCACTCCTAACAGTTTTAATTTAATTTTTTTTGTTTTCCTTCATGAAAAATTTAAAAATTCTATATTAAGGGTCACGTTAAAGAAGTTCAGGTTGAAGAACAACCCCGAACTGCCTTGAGGACCCAGACAGTGTCTGCAGCATTTGTCTCTGCGGGACAGCATGTGACAGGAGACCCACTGATCCATTTCGCCTGCCCGGCGGTGCTGCCGAGACGCCAGACCGTCACCCCGCACCTGCCGAGCTGCCCTGAGTAGGGGAGGTGGGCTGCTCTGCGTGTTTCCTCACAGATCTTGCCAAACGGAGCAATGTCTAATTTTCCTTCCTAGAAAGTCCCTGTCCCTAGGAGCTGCCACGTCCCCTAAGTGGCAGGGGGGGCACCTGGCACACAGGAGTCTTGCTGGGGCCTCCACCTGGGAGCCGGTGGCTGGCGTGTGTCACATGGCCAGTCAAGATGTTGGTTCTACGTGACGAGGCTAAACTGACAGCAAGCCAACGGGGTTTAGCCGGATGGTGCTTGAGACGCGCTCGTGGAGGATGGGGACAGAGCACAATGGTGTCTCGAAATCAGGACTCCAGGCAAGGCCTCCAGAACACCAGCAGTCAGGTCGGGGGAGACAGGGGCCGGGAGCAGGGCCAAGGTCACAGGTGTAAGTGGCTTCTCCTGCGGACGGACTCCGAGAGGTTGCCTCATGGCCTTGATTTCTTCATTGAAATCTAGTGACCGTTCCAGGAGGCCCTGCACTGTGCTGGGCTCTAGGGGCACAACCTGGGGAAGGACACAGCCCCGTCCATCAGGAAGCGAGTCAGAACCCTGCGCTCTGAGCGCTGGCAGGATCCCACTGCATCACCGCCTCTTGAGGTGTCAAGGGGCCCGGGTGAGTGGCAGCTTCCTGCACAAACCCCAGGACAAACGAGGCGGCCAAAGAGGGCAGGGGAGGCCGTTCCAGGCACAGGCAAAACCTGCGGAAAGGCCAGAGGGAGAGTCAGCGTGGGTGTCCCGGGACTTTCTGGGTTTGGAGGAAAATGGAAGATGCAAGGTGGGTACCAGGGCAGGGGCCAGGTCATGGCGCTGTGCACACTTACTAGAGAATCTGGGTCTATTCTCAGAGGAGTGTGGAGCCCTGGAGGATTTTTGTTTGTTTTTGTTGGTTTTTTTTATTGTTTTCACATGCAATATAAAGCATCCATTTTAAGTGTTCGCTTCCCTAAATTTTTACAAATGTACACACCCAAGTAACCGGCACCACAATCAATACACAGGGCATTTCCATGGCCCCCAAAGTTCCCCTGTGCCCCATCCATCCAGTGGCACCCCTTCCCCCACCCCAGGCAGTAGCCACTCTGCTTCGGTCTCTGTAGATCAGATGTGTTTTCTCAAGGACGTCACATGTGGGATATGTTCACACTTCTGTGACAGGCAGCTTTCCCACCGTGTGAACCTCCAGATTCACGGCTGTGTTCATTCATTCTTCTCAGTGCCAAGCTGTGTCCCATTGTGTGGAAGCTTTTTTATCCATCCCCCTGCTTGTGGGTTCTTTCTATTTTGGTGCTATAATGAGTATGGCTGCTAGGCACACACGTGTACAAATCTCTTTGTGGACATAGGTTTGTCTTTGGGTGGAAGTACGTTTGTGCTTCTGTTGGGTAATGGCAGGAGTGGAATGGCTGCTAGAGATGCTTGTTTAACTTTGTGAGAAATTAACATCCTGCCTAAGGGCAGTTACGCAGGGGCCTGAGATGATGTTTCTGAAGAGCGATCCAGCTGCAGTGCAGAGGGAGGGTGGGTGAGGGGAGAATGTGGAATCAGACTGTGCGCTTGGAGATTGCAACCTGCCGTCAGGAGAAGTGTTGGGGACCTGGGGAAGGGAAGGAGGGCAGATGGCAGAGATGGGCCAGGGGAGGGGCCAGAGGAGCTGGAGTCACAGGACTGGTGCTGGTGGGAGGGGGGATGGAGGGAGAGAGCTGGGATGTTTCTGTCTGTGGGTGGCTGGGGCGGGGGGTTGAGTCATCTGCCAGTTTAGAGGCAGCAGGATGACTGTGCGTGGGGAGATGGCGAGCTCAGCCTTGGATGCGGTACCCCTGAGATGGCCGTGGGAAATCCAGCAATAACGGGATGCACCCATGGGAGACTCTGGGGAAGGCTCTGGACACGAAGGGCACACTTGTGAGTCACCAGCACTCAGCTGGCTTTGAAGCTGCTGGAGAAATGTGTATCCCGTGTAGACCCACTGCCCGAGAGTTCCGGGAGAGACAAGAGTGTGATTTGGCAAATCTGCAGTGAATTTGATTCTCTAGAGACGGACGGGAACACAGTTAGAATTTGAGAATGACCCTCAAAGTAAGTTAATTGACATACAATTCAAAGTAAGTTAATTGACATACAGGTATCAGTTAGGGAAGAGAGGCCACTTGCATACATCGGTGTGTGATGGAATTAATTTAAAATCCAGACGAAACCCAAACATGTTCCAGTTTTCCTCATTACCACCTCCTAACAGTTGCTGGGGGGTTGACACCCATGCACAGCTGGCTATAAAGAAAAATGCGCTTGGCATGCCAGCAACGTAGGACACACAAGGGCTTTCTTCCCTCTGCTTGGTCAGTTTCTTGGTAAGGAGAGGTTTGCTTTTCTCTTGGCGTCATAGTTCAGCTCAGAGAATGACCGCCTTATTCCATGGTATTTCTCCAAGTCCCCAAGGGAGGCAATGATCTGCCCGCGTGTTGAAAATGACCCCCTACAAAACAATAGAACCACACAGCTCCCCAACATGCCCGGGCAGGTGAGTATCCTGGGTGGGCTGATTGTCTGTTCAGAGAAAGAGGTGAACATGATTTATTTATTTTAAGGTCTGTGAGAAAGCATATGGCTGAGATGCAGAAAGGCAAGACTCACAGGCTCTCCGAAGAGGAAATCTTCCAGGGCCACGGATGCAAACAGTGCATCCACGACAGAGACCACACGTGTGTCCACCAGGAGGGCCTCCCCTAGAGACTAGACAATCACACAGTGAGACAGAGCATGAAAAAGTGAGTTAGAGCCACACATAGGAAAACACCACTTGTGAATAAATTATAAGATATTTAAGGCCTAACAGATGAGAACGAGGAACGATACAGCAAGAACCTGGGTACCCACAGCCAACTTACAACTTTGGGCAGTGCCTTTAAAGATACTCTCTGTGTCTGTGAAATTTAATAAGTCGCACGGGTATTGAGTAAATGGTAACTTTGGGATTTGCTCTCAATTTTGCTTCTTGTCTCTGGGTTTTTCTTTCTAGTGCTCACCCCCTGCTTCTCCTCTAGACCCAGGCCAGATCAGAGGTGTGAGACCCGGGCATTCACACACAGGGGCCCGTGCCCAGGTGGGCCCTGTGCTGGACTCAGTGCTTTGCTGCCACCATCTTGAAATTCTTCATGAGTCTTAGACAAGGGGCCCCACCAGTTGTGTCCTGTCCAGACCCCTGTCCAAATGCACCCCCCAGCCAACCAAGCCCCCTCTGGCCAAGGATGCCATCTGGTATGGGTTGAATTTTGTCCCCTCAAATTCATAGTTCTGATGCTGGTGTACGTGTATCCTGGAGCTGAGTAATTAAGTGGATGGTGGAGGGGGAGCTGGGTTTCTCGTTATTGAAGTGAACGTTTGCAACAAAGCAGGGAGGGGGCTAGAATGATCCACATGAAAAAGGATCAGGGTTGGAGACATCAGTGTGGACTCATGTTTAGGGTAATATAAATAGCGATGCTCACACAGAAAAATACTTACGGATATGTGTATATACAGGGCTTGGATACATACATATATTTCCCTGCTCTGCCAGGTGAGAAGGCCAAGAGCAGTAACACCCAGTAACAAGGAGCAAACCCAGTACGAGATCTTGGTTCCTAATACCATTCTCCAATCAAAAGATTGATTGGTTGAATGAATCAATAAGTAAATAAGAATAGACAAATCTCTCATGCAGAAGAATCCCAAGTCATTTATGGATTCACTCTGCTCTTAAAGAAGTGGATCCTACTTTCTTCTGAAGTGTGGGCTGCATGTAATTATTTCCTTCCAAAGAGCACAGACTATCAGGAGGGAAAAATAATAAGTTTACAATGCAGACGCCAAATAAACAGGACCTCAGCCAGAAGATCAAGGTCAACATCAACAATGATGTCATGTTGGTAGTATGTACCCTTGATAAGATATGATGAAAATGGCACCTTAGTCCCAGTGATGGTCCTCCCCAAACCCATGACCCCAGTCTAACAATGAGAAAAACATCAGACAAATCCCAGTTGAGAGACATTCGACAAAAAACCTGACCAATCCTCCCCAAAATGGTCAACATCACCAAAAACAAGGAAAGTCTGAGACATTCTCATGGCAAGAGGGGCCCAAGGAGAAATGGGAGAGATGTTGAGGTCCTGACTCCCAATGTGGCTGTGTTTGGAGATGAGGCCTTTATGGATGTAATTAAGGTTACTTGAGGTCAGGAGGGTGGGGCCCTGATCTGATAGGATTAGTGCCCTCATAAGAAGAGACAGCAGAGCTGCTCCACTGTGTGAGGACATAGGGAGGAGGCTGCCATCTGCAATCCTGGAAGAGAACCTTCACTAGAAACCTACCCTGCAGGACCTTGATCTGGGACTTCCAGCCTCCAGAACTGTGAGAAATAAATGCCCAGCCTGTGGTATTTTGTTAGGGCAGCCCGAGCTGACAAATAGAACATCTAACTGTCATGTGAATACTGGATGGTATGCTGGGACAGAAAACAGAACATTAAGTAAGAACTAAGGAAATCTGAGAGAGTATGGACTTCCATTAATAATAATCTCTCAGTATTGATTATTGATTGTGACAAATGTACCATATTTAATATAGGGTATTAATAACATGGGAGACTGCTTGGAGTGTGTGGGAACTCTCTGTATTATCTTCATGATTTTTCTGCAAAGTTAAAACTGTCTTAAGATATAAAAAGTTCATTAAAACATAGATTTGTTGCTGAGATATGAATAAAGACATATAAAACGTCGTATTTGGCCAAGGGGTTTAACTAGCTCTATTTTAAATAGAGCTAAAATAAAACGTAGATAACTCCATTTAAAGCCATAGGTCCTTCTACCAGTTGGTACATCTATATGCTCACTTCTTTAATGAGATGAGTGAGTGACTCGAAAGCCCTCATCTCTGGATGTCTTGGGGCATCCACAGCAGGACCCAGGGAAACTGTTCCCAGGTGAGTATTTGACCTGGGCTGTTCCCCACAGGCCACCTGCATCCCTGATGCTGCATTTGGCAGACATCACTTCAAGGCTTCCATTTTCACTGTGTTGGTGCACATCTGAAATAGCAGTTCTGATCCTCCACACTTCTTACTAAGATTCCCAGTTGTCATCTTGATAATGCCGTCTCCATCTCTCTAAGAGTGTTCGTTATGCCTGGAGGGATCTCTTCAAATATTAGAATCTCAGACTTGAATTTTCTGGAACACACAATTTATTTCTTTTTTATCCCTCCTTTATTCTTTATTCCAGTGCTCCTAAGCCCTCCTGACATTCAGCAAGAATATGCATTTTATCTAATATGGAGCAGGCACTCTGCTAGGTTAGAGACACAAGATCAAGGAGGAAGTGTGCTGCCCTTCCTCGAGACCCAGTTGGGAAAACAAATGGACAAAATTAACCATCACGCAATAGGATGTGTGCAAAATTCAGGATTTCACAGAGGGCTGCAGGAATTTGGAGAGGTTGGCCTTGAAGTATGGGAACTCAGCGGCTGTGTGCCGGCCTCTAATTGCTGGGCTAGGGGAATGTCTCTTGTCGGATTCACGTAATTACTCTGAGGACCTGCTTCTTCCACCATCAGGATCATCATACCCTCCATACCAGCCAATCAGAGCATGTTCAGCCCTTGAACATGGTGACTGGTCCAGGTGTGGACACATGATAAACAGGGTCGATCCTACCCAAACAGGTCAAGTCCTGTTGGGAGATTAATACAGATCCTGGGAAGAGAGATGTTGCTGCTTCTAGAACTGTCAGTGCTGAGCTGCACGGAGGCCCAGAGCAGCCAGGGCTCATCTTTGCTTCTTTTTGGAAACAATCTACGAGGGAATGAAGCCAACAGAGAAGAAAGCAGAACCAAGAGAGACAGAAACAAATGCCCTGTAGTGTTTGAGCTCCTGGATCCAACCACACCTGAAGTGAGCATCATTTCTTAAGCAATCCCAATCAGATGAGTCAATAAGCTACCTTCTTTACTTAGGCAACTGCAAAGAAGCAAAAGTGGGGGCCAGCCCTCCTAGTCTATAGAATGGGCTTCCGGCTGGCTGATGCCCTCCTAGCCCATTTTTCTACAGTAAGCTACTAAAGAATTATATAATTATTCAAAATTGTAAAAATGCTGTATAACTCTAAGGAATTGTTAGTGTATTTGTTCCAAGGTTATTAGTAAAAGATTGAAATTTAAAAATAATTATATAATTAATCAACTTAAAGAAACATTCAGATTATTGTCACACACACACAAAATAAATAGTCAGAAAACTTTTAAGGCTACTGAATAAAATCTAACCATCTCAGCCTGATAATCAAGGCCTCTAGGAACTAACTAAACCTTCTGCTTTCACATGCCTTATGCTCCCACAGAAATGGAAATACTCATCATTTACCCGAACACGGCCCATTCTTCCTTACCCAGGAGCCATTGTTCCTGCGGTCCCTACATTCAAGTAGGCCCTCCCACCTGCTTCTGCATAGCCCACATCAACCTGACTCCCACCTGAAGTGTGCCCCCCCCACGTCGCGGACCTTTCCTCTGCATTTCTCCGCACACAGTTCTACCTCCCTTGTGTTATGTTTGTGCATTCTCTTCTCCACTGAACTGTGATCGTCTCAAGGACAGGATTTCAACGCAATCCTGAGTCATCTTTGTAGTCCTGGAAAAATCGAGAATACTGCCTTGTATTCCGTAGAACCTCAATAAATGCCCAATGAATTAATGAACAAAAGCATGGTTATTTTTGATGCAGATCAACGATAGCAACTGGCCTGATAAGGAAACAGCGTCCTGCCTGTTCCCACTCTTCCTCTATGTTCCCTTCCTTGTCCGCGTAACCATAAGAAGTGTGAGGTCTTTCTTCACCTCCTTTTTTTTTGGAACTGAAGTTGTTAAAAAGTGTTAAAATTTTCAGCCTAGGCTGCCAGGGGAATGGCAACATAATCCTTTCAGTGTGGTTGAAGACGCAGTTGGCTGGTCCTGTAGTTTACACAAAACCCGGATGTTTCTGTGATGCCTGGTGACGATTTTGTGTTTTGGGATGTGAGCGTTGCTTAGCGATGTCGGCGTGCGGCGTGGGTAGGCATGCAGGGCAGGCCTTTCCAGTTCCAGGACAAGATCCGGGCCTTTGTCATGAAAGGTTTAGTGGGTTATAACTGGCCATCCCTGCTCAGCGTCTTCGTGCTTACTTTTGTTTTCTGTGTCATCTCTGGCCCTCCATTTCCTCATCTGTAAAATGGGGATAGTCACTGTAACCACCACGTAGGGTCACTTGAGGATTAAATGAGTTAATACGTATAAAGACTTAGCACAGTGGCTGACACCCAGTAAGTGCACAGCAATGGCTAAGATGACGCTAATCATTGCCAATGCACGAGTGAGGACACAAGACGTCCCTCCTAGTAGGTACCCAATAGCTATTGGCTGAAGGAGAGGACGTTTGCTAGATAAAAGGAGTGAGGTCTACAGAGGGTGACGGCTGTGGCAGTAGTGGAGGTGGCGGTACGGAGACGGGCTCGGAAGGAGGTGGACACGCTGCTCCTGGGCCACGTCTCTGCCTCGCTGCAGCTTTCTGGCAGCCCTGCATCCCGGCAAGGCCAGGTGGGCGGGTCCCGCCACAGCGTGAAAGACACACGGACTGACCAAGACACAGCAGAGCAAGGCCTCTGGAAAGGGCCAGACCAGGGCCCGGAGGACCTTTCCCGTCCCTACCTCTCTCCACACAGTAGCTTCTTTCTTTCCCTGGACACTGGTTCCGGCCGTATGTCACCTCCTCCGCGGCTCAGAGGCCAGCTCTTTGCCTCCCACTCTATATTTCAAATTCCTGGAGGGCCGGGATGTGACTTGCGATACTGGGACTTCTAAGCTCTGCTTGTCCCTAAGCTTCCTCTGCGTTTCTGGGTGCCAGGGCTGGGATTTCACTTCTCAGAAGCATCTTGGAGTCATGAGGCAGAGATAACTTCACCCCGACCCAAGCCAGGACAAGCTGCTGAACACACACGGTTTCTGGGGACCGGAGGGTGTCCTGCTGGCTAATGTATATACCGCCTGGAGGGGACAGGCCTGGAGAAGGTAGAATGCAAGCTGGCCACTCCCTTCCGCTGAGCTGATTAGAACAGACGGTCAGCTGCTGTCTGCTGGAATTTATTGTTTTGCACCCTTGCACCTAAAACTTGGTTTTGTACTTGCAAATCCGGACCCCACCATGACATTGCAAAACCCAGCCCCTGAAACCTGAAATGTCAACAGGATTAATGACAAATGGCACCAGCTCGCTCGCTTTTGCATTCCCGGCCCACTCTGAGGAGAATGTGAGATCTGGAAATGGGTTCACACAGATTGGGCCACAGTCTCCTTTTGGGATCATGGTCGGTCCTGGAGTGTGCAATGTTTGCTCAGGGTCAAGTCTGAAGCCTTAGAATTAATTAACTTTCCCTGGACTCAACCTACACATTTGGCATTGGTGTTTCTCCAACAATAGGAAATATGGTATCATGAGGGGGGTGTTAAGGTGTACCGATTTAAAGAATTAAAATTTGGAGCTCTGTATGACTCTGCGATGAGTCGTCATTTATTTTAGAAGATAAGAAACGTGTCTGTTCTCTCCGCTAAGGGCCACCTGGATTCCTCTATCGAGCTGGCTGCTTTGTCCACGCTTCCCACCCTCGTGGTGCTGAGCCGAGTCAGAACTCTGTGCTGGGAAGGGGGGGGGGTGGAGATGCGTGAAGTAAGAGGTTAGTCAGGAAGGTTTCTGTTTCTTTTGTGGTTTTCTGGGGGGTAAAACAAATTACATTGCCATAGAAATTTCATCTTCTATCTATTTTTCACGAAGTTTCTCAGCAGATTTAGAACCTGGACCGAGATAGGATCAGGCACGTGAGCGCAACTTCAACCGGGTTCATAGAGTCCGATTTACAATCCCAATCCCATAGACGAGGCTGCGTGTTGATAAACGATCTCGGGGGTACCTCAGTTAGCATTCCCAGACTTATCCCAGGTTGAATCGCCCACTGTACACCCTGGGACATTAAAATTCCCCACAGCTCTCCGGGCTGCAGATTTGCTTTGCAGAGAGTCGGTTCATATCAAGTCTGCTGGCTCAGTTCTCTGTGGGCGAAGCTGCAGACACCACACGATGTCTCTGGGCTGAAAAAACAGCGAGACGTACTGCTGGTTGCCAGGCTGCTGTTGCCTCACGAAATGGCGGGGGTTATCTCGCCTCTTCCCCGCGGCAGCCGCCACCACCAGCAGTGATGGTAAACGGTCGTCTCTGATGCTGCCTGTGCGGTACACCCGTGAGCATCACATCATTTGATGACCTTGTACACAGCAATTTCTGCAATCATCCAATACCATCATTCCCACGTACTGAGTCTATTTTTTAATAGCTCAGTAAGACAGATGTCAAGAACAATGTTCAATTCCACACAGTCATACAGTTGATCTCAACACACCCTGTAATTCCTGGGTCCCCAACCCCCGGGCCGCGGACCGATACCGGTCCTCGGCCTGTTAGGAACCGGGCCGCGCGGCGGGAGGTGAGCGGCGGGCGGGCGAGCGAAGCTTCATCTGCCGCTCCCCATTGCTCCGCATCGCTTGCATTATGGCCTGAGCCATCCCCTGCTTCCCCTGTCCGTGGAAAAACTGTCTTCCATGGAACCGGTCCCTGGTGCCAAAAAGGCTGGGGACCGTGGCTGTAATTGATTCATCGTCACACGCATTTTTCCTGCTGCGGTTGAAGGGGCTGAGATGTGCATCACGGCAAAGGTGAGGGCCCGTTTGAAGGAGAGAAAAGCTTCTATTTCCTCTTTAAATGATTCACTCTTCTTCAAAGAGATGATTAGGTTAATTGAAATGATCTCGGGGCCAACAGTGCAAGTAGAATCCATTCCTGTTTTCTCACATAGCAGGAGGGTGGCCTTGACCTTCCCAAGCCTCAGTCTTTTCACGTGTCGGATACAGATCATCATAATAAAAACTTTCAAGGAAAGAAGGCTGCCGAGAACTAGCCTTGACGGTCATGAAACGTCATCCTCTCAGCTCTCCCTCCTCCGCAAAATGGGCATGATCTCAAAATAAAAAGCAGTTATTTCATTTGAATATATTTCTATTAGGATAATCTAACGGCATCCCTCAAAACTTTCCACGTTCTGTTTTTTAAATACGTTTTTTGTTTTAGAATAGCTTTAAGTTTGTAGGAATATCGCAAAGATGACACAAAGAACTCCCATATACCACACACCCGGTTTGCACTGTTACTAACATCTCACGTTAGGATGGGCGCTTCGGTCCATGAGCCAATGCCGACCTGTCCTCGTTAGCTGAAGCCCATGCTGTATTCAGATTCCCTTAGTGTTCACCGAAGGTCTTCTTCCAATCCGGGCTCTGATCCAGGACACCGAATCATGTTTAGTTGTCACGCGTACTTAGGCACCTCTCGGCTCTGAAAGATTTCCTTGTTTCTGACAGCTTTGAGGAGTACTGGTTAGACATTTTGGGGAATGTCCCTCAAGTGGGGTGTGTCTGACGTTTTTGTCATAGTTGGGCTAACCATGCTGTTGGCTTTGAAGACCCCAGAGGTGAAGCGCCCTTCTCACCACATCACATCAAGGGTCCACGCTCTCAACATGACTCATCACTGCTGACCTTGACCTTGATCACCTGGCCTGATGTCATGTTGGTCTGGGTTCTCCAGTGTAGTCACTCAAGCTTTCCCCTTTCCATGCTGTCCTCTTTGCCCACACGTAGGAGTACACCCGGACTTATGCTCCAACTCCTTGAGACTAATGGGTCACCTAAATACATTATTTGGAATTCTTCTGCACAGGAGATGTGTCTATCCTCTCCCACTTAGTTATTCAACGTCTATTTGTATCAGTATAGACTCATGGATATTTATTTCATATTTTGGGTGTAGTCCCACACTACCGTACCGCTTTATTTATTTATTTTGCTCAAATCGTGGCAGCTTTGGCCACTGGGTGATCTTTCAGCCTCTTCCTCTGTGTCTGCCTCTGTGTCTCTCGACATATCATCATGGAAGGGTTCTCTTTTACTTCGTTGGTTTGGGGATTTTTTTTTAAGTGCTCCAGGCTCATCTTGTGTATATCTTGCCCCAGTCCCAGGGTCAGCCACTTCTCCAAGGAGCCCTGGAGAATAATAGTAGAAATGCTTGGAGAATGGTATTCAAATCCAAGTTGTGCTTTACTCTGGGGAAACCTCACAGTTTCCAGGCTTTAGCCCACCTGGCATTCCGGTGAATTCTCACTCCGGGTTCAGGAGGAGAGAGGCGCTTCATTGCCCTCCGGCTACAGATGAGCCTGCTGAGTGAGCTGGTTCAGATCCAGGGAGGCAAGGATGAGACCCGGGGGTGTCACGCTCCAAACCCACGCTCCTCATCACCCAGCCCGTGACATTCAGGTGCCCTCCCTGCGGGCTCCCCGTTGCCACGTCGCATGCTGTGCTCTGTGGCTCAGACCTCAGGACTAGCGGCTGCGTCTGAGGGCCCAGTGTCCGTGCGGTGACCGGTACGGCCGGGCATCGTTGTCTACTTGCTGTCCTGCCCTGGCTGCCTCGGTCCCCGTGAGCCTGAGCGCCACGAGATGTGCCTTCCACACTTGACACTCGGTCCCAGCAGAAGCTTCCCCAACCCCAAGGGCCTGGGGTGTTTGCCCAGTGCCCTCGCCGACCCTCCCGGCTCCCGGTAGAGTGGCCCCTGTGCAAGCCCTCGCTCGGCTTCAGACTTTTTTTCCCGTGTTCAGTTACATTAGCTGAGCTGATGACAGGCGGTTGGATGAGAGTCATTTCCATTAGCCCTAAATGAGGCCCTGAAGGAAAATTTAATTCACATCCCCAAACACCGCTGAACTTAGAGCGTGATTCAAGGCAAAGGTGAGAGAGATGAGGTGGTTGAAAGTAAGTCCATTTCCTCCTGAGATAAGACACCGCTCTCGGCCTCTCTGAGTGAAGATGCTCTAACCACACCTTTAAGTGGGAGTAGTTGTTTCAACTTGAAAAAAAAATACAAAGAGTTTAAAAAATAATCTGTGAAGCTCTGATATTTATATTTGAGTCCCCTCCTTCCCTTGCTCCTTACTTGGAAATACAGAGCCGCATCCCCTGTCCAGGTAGATGTCTGTGCCTGGGTCCTGGGGTCTCTTGCATGCTTAGAAACTGCTCTGGACACGTCACAGGGGCACGGGGGTGTCCCCGAACCATACTTAGTTAACTAAAGCCTCAGAGGGCAGCAGCCCAACGACATGTTTTGAGGGAAGTAGCTAGAATGTGCTTTGGAATATCTACTTTATTATGAAATGGAGTCATTTCTTTCTTCTCTGCTTCTGTTGAAATAAAGGAAAAGGGGGCCCAGGAATTGCCGAGGGCCATGCAGAGCAAGCTGTAGGAGCACTTCCTTTGTGTCAGTAACTTCCCTGTGACTCGTGTCCTATTCGGGATTTTTAAGACAATAAAAGGCGTGGCATCATTGTTCTCCTGTGGCTTGCTTATGTTGAAACAAAAGTTTAGAATTGAGAAGGGGGAATAGAAAGACAAACCGAAAGATCTCCCCAAAATGAAGAAGAGACAAAATACAGCGAAACATTACTTATTCTTGACTTAAATAAATGTGGCATCTGCATAAGCTTTGAGATGTGGCGAGTCAGCCAGGATGAAAAAACAAACCCCAGAACTTGGAAGACCAACGCAGAAACAGGCAAACTACTATAGTAATGATGGATTTCTGTTTATTAGTCTCTCCAAATGTGAAAGAAGCTGGAACTGATGCTTGGTCCACAGAAGCCCAAGTAGGGAAGGTCCATGAAAAAACATCTAAATACAGAGTGTTTTTCCTACTTAGATCTTCTCACTCAGGTTTCACTCAGTGGGGCGGCTCACAGGCCTCTAAGGAAGATGCCCTAAACGCTGAGACGCTCCTGCCAAAGCTGGGGATGCTCAAGCCCAGAGCTGGAAGAAGTGGGGATGCATCCCTGCAGCTGGGGTGAAAGGCCTTCCTTGCTACACCCGTCTCTGCAGAGAAAGCGGCACCCCTGCATCAGCCATCTGTGATGTGAAACAAATTTCTACAGACCTGTTGCGCTAAAACAGCACCTGCTAGGACCATGGTTTCCATGGCTCAGAAGTTCCAGCACAGCTTAGCTGTTCCTCTGTTCAGGGTCCCATCTGGCTAAAATCAACCTATTGGCTGGGGCACTTCTAAGCTTGGACGGTTGTGGGCAGACCCACTTCCTCCCAGCTGTAGACTTCCTGGCTGCTTGCTTCTTCAGGGGAGGCAGGTGAGCATCTCTGATGCTTCAGATCTCTTTGATTTCTTTCCACTCTGACCTCCAGATCCTTTTCTAAAAGGTTCACCTGATTATACCAGGCCTGCCCAGGATTAGCTGCCTTTGGTTAACTCAGAGTCCCTTGATTGGGAACCTTAATTCCATCATCTGCAAAATTCCTTCACCTTTGCAAATTAATGTAACCTAATCACGGGAGTGACAGCCCATCATGCTAACGGGTCCCGCCTCCACTCAAAAGGAGGAATCATCAGACACATGCGCCAGGGGCGGGAATCTTTGCCGCCGTCTCAGAATTCTGCCGACCACAGCTGTCTCCGTGAGACCAGCTTCTGAGGTCATTGCTAAAAGCACAAATATTCACTTCTAGAAAGAAAGTACCAACGGGGCCGTGATCACCCAGACCAGGACTGCAGTGATTGATTGGTACACGGGCTGTTACAGTCAGGGCCTCGCTCATAGCCCCAGTTCCTCCACGTGAAAACCCCCGGGAGCTGATGGGCTGTAAGTGCACTTGGGAGGTGAGGACGGCTCTCCAGGAACAGGAGGGAAATTCACTGTCCCATCCTCCCTGGGTGCTCTGTCTCCTAGAATTCTCTTTGTCACCCTTTTCCTTTTTAAGCACAGAATGCATATTAGAGGCCCTTGACAGTTTTCAGATGTCCTGCTGAGGGTTGAAAAAGAGGCCTTACTGAGATTCTGTTTTCCCATCTCTGTGCTATGAAACCGAGAAAGGAGGATGAGGGGCCCTGGACAGTCGTGTGGCTCGGCTGTGGGGCAGTAGAATAGGAGAGACCAATGCAATCTGGCCTCTGGATCGGACTCAGAGCCTCTGAGGCCAGACCTCACGCCCTACTAACAGAATAAGACTGCATCGACCCTAAACGTGTAGTGAACAAAAACTCCACCGAAAACATCCTCAGTTAACGTGTTTCTCCCACTGTATCCCCAGGCCTGGAATTCTGGTAACTGGGGTGGCAGACACAAAGGGCTTCAACCAGCGTTTCTAAACCAGTGGCAGAAACTGGCTTCCACGGAGGGTCCCGTATCAACCGAACTCGATGTCATAGAAGCTCAGTATCTTATAATAATCGATCATGGCAAAGAATCTCAAAAAGAATAAATACATATTGTATATGAATCACTGTGCTGTACACCTGAAACCAACACCATGTTGTAAATCAACCTTATTTCAATAAAAAAATTTTAAATAAGGTAATTATTGATTAAAAAATGAGAAACTCACAAGTGGGGCTGCACCTTCTATTGATAGGATGCTGCTCTCTAACCCTCAGGGGAAGGGATGCACCGGTCTATTTTACTATGTTTTAATTTTTTCACATTTTATTAGCAGCAGTCATCCATATTGTGCAAAAAGAAAGTCACCCGCAATCTCAAGGTGCAGATATAATCGCAGTTAAACACATGGGATTTGCACATGTGTATGTGTGTGTTTGTCTGTTTTCACATCCATGAGATCACAAGTTACACATTGCTTTGTAATCTATTATTTTTTTATTCCACCAGGAACTTTTCAGAACTTTGTGCTGTGTTTCCAGGACAAAACATACTGCTGGCATGTAGTAATTCCTCAGTAACATCCGTGGACTAAACTTGTCTCTGTTAATAGAACTCCAGCATCGTCTCAATGACTATAAAGTGACACATTGGATGTTGTCTGAGTCAGTATTTCCCAGCACGTGATATTTTCCTACTGCTAGTTTCCAGGGGAATCTTAGGTAGTACCTGGGTAAATGTGTGTTTATCTTAATCATTATGTATTTTAATTTGTACTTGAAACAATTATATAAGTAACATATCAAGCCAATGAGTTCATAATATTTTAGGATTAGACCTAAGCACTATTTAAGTTAAAATAAGAAGACTGAAAGAGAAAAATCCTTAGTACGTAATAACTCAGGAGGTTTTCGGATTCCACAAAAATGATTTTTAAAACGGTGCCCCAGTGATGGTAGTTTATAACGCAGAAACATGATTCATTTAACAATCTACCTCTTTGTCTACCTTACAGACTCTTGATCATTTGCTTTTTCTGTTATAAAAACACTGTGAGGAGTATCTTCCTACAGATATCTTTCTATGCCTCGTTGCTTATTTCCCAAGGGAAGAAGTGCTAGGAATGGAAATACTATGTCACGTGCTTTGCAAGTTTTAAAAGCTGTTGGTTTATAACGCAGAAAATCGTCCGTGGAACCTGAGCTCGTGTCCATGTACTCGCCCCCAGCCAGGTGCCAGGGGACAGAGTTGTTTTGTATTTTTAGAAGGCTCTGTACCAGGGGAGAGGGAAAGCTTGGTAAGTGTGCCCGGGGAGGAACCAGGGGAGAGGGACAGCTTGGTAAGTGTGCCCGGGGAGGAATGGGCAGCGTGTGCGGTCTGTGCCCCCCCCCAGACCCCCACTCTCTCTTCCTCTGGATTTTTCCTCCCTTCCTTCCTACCCTTAGAGAGAGCTGTGTGTAAATTTTAAATGTAGAAAACAATAAACTGTTTGATATTTTAAAGTTTATCGTTCAAATTAAAAGACATGTGGGCTGATAGTTATATTACTCATGAGGCATTTCAAAAAAGGGTTTGTCTTTTAGCTTAGAAACCACCACTAAGAAGGGGGGCCTAGGTGGACGCTCTCCAGGAAACCCCACGGCCGTCCCCTGACAACCCCCACATGTACCCTCTAACCGCTGTGCCCTCAGGCAGGAGGCAGGCCATTCTGGCATCTCCGCCCAGGCCCTCTTCCCTCGTGGACAGCGTCCCGCTGTCCAGCTGGGCCGCTGCCAGGGTGCTTGTCTCTCGCCTTAGCCCTGGGACCTCTCTGGAGTGAGGATTGAACCCACACTGGAACCAGTGGGCTGGCAGCCCCGAGGGGAGATACTTGCATTCTGTATCTACAAACAATGTCATCATTTACTGAACTCTTTCTGATTGTATCACCTTTATCACTTGCAACATTTGTTTGAAAAGTGTGTATATCTACTCTAAGTTAAAATCATTATTACTTGTAATAAGAACATAACCACACTTAATAAAAACAATGAAAATAATGTTCTCACAATCTTGCTTGATGCCAAAGCTGTGGAAGGCCCAAGCCTGCAGCCCTTCTGTCCGTCGCAAAGGGGATTAGCAGGAAGGCCTGCTGAAGATGCGTCGGTGCCCAGCGGTGGCCCCCATGCCCAGCCCAGCACCCCCAGGGCCCCAATCCCGTCACATCTGCTCATCCCGTGACATCCCAAGTTGTATCAACTCCTCCCTGACATCCTCTTCCCTCCCCACTCCGCCGCCCGAGTTCAGGTTTCTCTTGACTAATTTCTATTTAAATTTGGAGGTTTGACCATAGCCTGTCCCAGGCCTAAGCCCAGCAACAGGGTCAGAGCAGATGCTTGGCCTGTGTATGCTAAAAAAAAAAAAAAGGAAATGAATAAAGTCAAATCCATCAATTTAGGTATTGGCAAGTGTACACAGACCTTGCAACCGAGAGAACTGCTGGCATCGGCAAGCTTTCTGGCTTTTCTTCCTGGAGCTGAGTATAAGAGCAAGAGGTGGAAATGGCCAGGCTCAAGCTAACTGCTCAATACTCATAAATGAATTGTTGATTTTGGCTACACTCAGCCTCATGTGAAGCCCTGGGCCGCCCAGTCCAGTTTCTGGAGAACAACCCCAACTCTCCCCGTGCTTCCCAGATTCTCTGACCCCAGGCCCGCCTAGATCTCACTGAATGATTCATGGGGGCTCCCAGGAGACAGTTGCTGCTACCCATGAAAGAGAATCAGCAGACAGCGCTTGGAGAAAAAGAAAGACATATGGATATTTCTGTCCATGTATCCCGGCTCGAACAGGAGGAAGATAAACTCATTTTAATCCACCTCAGGGTGTGCAATAAAGTACCGAAGCATCTAGGTTCATCCTTCAGGGCACGATTAAAAAAATCACATTCTGCCTCCTTCGTGTCATTTTTCCTTAAAGTTTGCTGGGGAGAAGCCGGGGCCCCCCGTGATCAAATTACCTCATCTTGTGCTCTTCATCTGTGTTAAAATGTTTTCTTCCTTCAGCTCATTCTGATCTAGAGAGCAGCACAAGTGAGAAAGGGGATCTTGGAAAACAAAGAAATCCACTGCAGGTGAAAATATGGAGTTTCTTTTTAAGAAAACATATTTGTCTCAAACACATATGTGTGTGTGTCGTTTCAACATGTGTCGTTTGCCTTTCTGTGTAAAGCCATTACTACGTGGGGAGAGGGGGAGATGGAAAATGAAAAATATTAAAGTGATTTCCATTTTCTTTTTGTCCTCATGAATATGAAATTCTCCTCTTGATCAAGAGAAGAATAATTAGATGGGGTCTCGGGAGACCTGAATCCTCAGCCTGGTTCTCTCTCTTAAATAGCTGCTTCGCCTGAAGCAATCACTTAATTGTTCTGAATTTTTGTTAAATAGTACAGAACAACTTAATATATGGACCAAAATAGACTTGTTACTCTTTCACTTAGAATCAAAATACATTTATTCATTCACATGAAAACATTATTTTTATTACATTTTCATAGTAACCATTTCAATAATAAAGAATTTTAATAAGAAAATCAGTACTGCTCTCTGGACCCCGCAAGGTTAATATCTAGTCAATGCTAGATTTTAGATTTCAGCACAAAGATTTCTAATCCTTTTTCCAGAAAATGGACTTAGAGCTTCAGTATCCCTTGGGGGGACCACCCAGGTCCTGTGTCCTAAGAACTGGATGTTCTTAAAGCCCCTCCCATTTTAACTGTGTGTCTCTGATTTATCTGTCGTGTATGGGTCTGTTTGGAAATGTGACTATCTGTTCTACTTTCAAGTTTTAGAAACAGTCTCTTGCTGTCAGTAATGCTTGTCAACTTCAATTTAAGGGCGCTGAAATTCACAACCTGATTCTGGATAATAATGGGTCAGAAATTGAAAGCGGAGAAGTCACATTATTAATGTGTAATCATTGCCACGCACACACACACGCACACACACACACATGCTCAAAAGGGCAGGTACAGGCTTCAATTTTCCAAACAGAAACCACTGCCTTATTCCTCTGTATCCTGAGACTTTTCATTTATTCATGATCAGACATCAGGTAAGGGAGTCTCTCTCCCCAACAATTGCTTGTTTCCAAGAGTTGCAGAAGCCCCGATGCAGACCACTGGGTGTTTGCTTTCCAGGGCTGTGAGCTGAAATGAAAGCAAGAGAAAGGGAGAAGCATGATCTTGCTGGAATATTTATGTTGTTGAAGATGACCTTAAGACTCTTGAAAACCCCAGGACGTGACCCACCTTCCGTCCCCGCTTCTGAAAGGAGAAGCAAGAAGATGAGCTTGGGAGGAGAGACGGCATGATTAGTGCCTCCTGCTTGGAATCAAGGCTACAAAGGGGTTTTATTTCCGTATCTCCCCTCAAGGCCAAGCGTCCTTCCCCTCTTCCCGCCTGCCCTCCTGTAGGCTGAAGCCTTAACATTGAAAATTCTGTTTCGTGTTTGATTCCAGGAGAACAGAGCGGAATCTGCAGCAACTCACCCCCACGTTCTTTGCAACTTTACGAGATACAAAATAGTGCAAGCAAAGTCCCCGGAACTAGAATTTCCTTCTGTGAGAGAAACAACAACCGAAAACAAACTACAAAATCTCGCTCCAGCCCATCTTTACCTTTTTTTTTTATAAATATGTTTACAGAAAGACATTTGCTCTCTATATGCATGTTAATCTGAAGCCAGTTTTCTAATATCCCCCTGGAATACCAACTTTCTTTTTATTATTTTTAGAGCAAAGATGTGAATGTTCCCCGTATGTTTCCAGGAATCGTTGCTTCCCAAGGGAAGGTATCCGGTGCAAGCTGGTGGTCACCTCGGTGGCTGATGAAGTTTTCCCCACGTGCGGAGGTGGCTCTGGCCCAGCGAATGTGTGGTCGGGAAGAGGGGAAGGATCACGGCTGTGCTGGACCAGCTACACAGGCCCTTGCTGGGGAGGGGAGCGGTGTCACGTGGGTTCACCTGCTCAGACACGTATGGAGGCACGTTGAGTTCACCCAGAAGCTGTCTCCTGCCCAGACTGGAGCCTTCACTCCTGTTTCTTCATTTGGACTTTATTCCATAATCATCCTTTGAGTGTCTCCTACGTGCTAGGCATTGAGGGATGCACGGGACACGCAATGGGAGGTAACACAGGGGCCGTGGTGTCCGGAGATTCACAGATGGGACAGACACCAATGCGTAGAAGGACTGAGAATGGACAGCCTCGGAGTCACCACGATGAGGATGCCCATACGACAGCAGGCAGCCTGCCCGGGCGTCTCCTCCACGCCACGCCTGGTCCTGAGACGTTACCTGTGTTAACTCCCCTGGGGCCCACAGCAGACACCAGGTGGGAGACCCAGCTCCTGACACCTGCTCTGCTTACTTTAGAGACCAAACGCTAACCCCTGGGCCTTCTTCGCTGGACTTCATGCTGCACTGAGAGGAAATCCAGGAAGCAGGGGTTTTAACCCTTGTGTTTTCATCTCCGTTAGCCACATATGCTCATTTTCTTCCTAAAAAAATTAATGAGGAACCTACCGAGAGAGGCTGTTAGGGGTACCTGGATGTAAAAGTGCACACACTTAACTATACATGTGACGACCCCAGTGGTGTCCATGAACACTACATCTACTAAATAAAAGTGGGGAGACACAGTCAATATCTCACTCTGGTTTATAGATTTATCTTGAAAAAAGAACTGTTTCCAGGCACGTGTGGACAAAGCATAGTTCTATGGCCTAGACCAGTGGCTCCCAAACAATGGGGGCAGCTTTGCCCCCAGGAGATATTTGCCAACGTCTGCAGACATTTTTCATTGTCACGATTGGGGTAGGGAGAGAGACCAGAAGTCCAGCTAAACATCCCACAGGGCCCAGAACGACCCCCCCCCCCCCGCCAAGCAAAGAATCATCCATCCAAGTGTCCATGTTGTTTATCTTTGGATGGAGGTCATCCAACACAACAGAACCAAGTTGCAAGCACACCTCTATGCCGTGTGTGAGTATGGATTGACCAGACTGACCTGTTCATTCCAGTTTTGCATGAGATTTTTTTTCCCTTCATCAGACTTGAGATCAAAGGAGCAAATAAGCTGCTTGTTCCCTCACATTTTATTTATTTATTTTTTAACATCTTTATGGAGTATAATTGCTTTACAATTCTGTGTTAGCATCTGCTGTATAACAAAGTGAATCAGCTTTATGTATACATATATCCCCATATCCCCTCCCTCTTGCGTCTCCCTCCCACCCTCCCTATCCCACCCCTCTAGGTGGTCACAAAGCACCGAGCTGATCTCCTGTGCGATGCAGCTGCTTCCCACTAGCTATCTATTTTACATTTGGTAGTGTATATATGTCAGTGCCACTCTCTCACTTCGTCCCAGCTTACCCTTCCCCCTCCCCATGTCCTCAAGTCCATTCTCTACATCTGCGTCTTTATTCCTGTCCTGGCCCTAGGTTCATCAGAACCTTTTTTTTTTTTTAGGTTCTATATATATGTGTTAGCATACGGTATTTTGTTTTTCTCTTTTTGACTTACTTCACTCTGTATGACAGACTCTAGGTCCATCCACCTCACTACAAATAACTCAATTTTGTTTCTTTTTATGGCTGAGTAATATTCCCTTGTATATATGTGCCACATCTTCTTTATCCATTCATCTGTCGATGGACACTTAGGTTGCTTCCATGTCCTGGCTATTGTAAACAGAGCTGCAGTGAACATTGTGGTACATGACTCTTTTTGAATTATGGTTTTCTCAGGGTATATGCCCAGTAGTGGGATTGCTGGGTCATATGGTAGTTCTATTTTTAGTTTTTTAAGGAACCTCCAGACTGTTCTCCATAGTGGCTGTATCAGTTTACATTCCCACCAACAGTGCAAGAGGGTTCCCTTTTCTCCACACCCTCTCTAGCATTTATTGTTTGTAGATTTTTTGATGATGGCCATTCTGACCTGTGTGAGGTGATACCTCATTGTACTTTTGCTTTGCATTCTCTAATGATTAATGATGTTGAGCATTCTTTCATGTGTTTGTTGGCAATCTGTATGTCTTCTTTGGAGAAATGTCTATTTAGGTCTTCTGCCCATTTTTGGATTGGGTTGTTTGTTTTTTTGGTATTGAGCTGCATGAGCTGCTTGTATATTTTGGAGATCAATCTTTTGTCAGTTGCTTCATTTGCAAATATTTTCGCCATTCTGAGGGTTGTCTTTTCATCTTGTTTATTGTTTCCTTTGCTGTGCAAAAGATTTTAAGTTTCATTAGGTCCCATTTGTTTATTTTTGTTTTTATTTCCATTACTCTAGGAGGTGGGTCAAAAAGGATCTTGCTGTGATTTATGTCATAGAGTGTTCTTCCTATGTTTTCCTCTAAGAGTTTTATAGTGTCTGGCCATACATTTAGGTCTTTAATCCATTTTGAGTTTATTTTTGTGTATGGTGTTAGGAAGTGTTCTAATTTCATTCTTTTACATGTAGCTGTCCAGTTTTCCCAGCACCACTTATTGAAGAGGCTGTCTTTTCTCCATTGTATACTTTTGCCTCCTTTGTCAAAGGTACAATGACCATATGTGCGTGGGTTTATCTCTGGGCTTTCCATCCTGTTCCACTGATCTATCTTTCTGTTTTTGTGCCAGTACCATACTGTCTTGATTACTGTAGCTTTGTAGTATAGTCTGAAGCCAGGGAGCCTGATTCGTCCAGCTCCGTTTTTCTTTCTCAAGATTGCTTTGGCTATTCGGAGTCTTTTGTGTTTCCATACAAATTCTGAAATTTTTTGTTCTAGTTCTGTGAAAAATGCCATTGGTAGTTTGATAGGGATTGCATTGAATCTGTAGATTGCTTTGGGTAGTAGGGTCATTTTCACAATGTTGATTCTTTCAATCCAAGAACATGGTATATCTCTCCATCTGTTTGTATCATCTTTAATTTCTTTCATTGGTGTCTTATAGTTTTCTGCATACAGGTCTTTTGTCTCCTTAGGTAGGTTTATTCCTAGGTATTTATTCTTTTTGCTGCAATGGTAAATAGCAGTATTTCTTTAATTTCTCTTGCAGATTTTTCATCATTAGTGTAGAGGAATTCAAGAGACTTCTGTGCATTAATTTTGTATCCTGCTACTTTACCAGATCCATTGATTACCTCTAGTAGTTTTCAGGTAGCAGCTTTAGGATTCTTTATGTATAGCATCATGTCATCTGCAAACAGTGAGTTTTACTTCTTCTTTTCCGATTTGGATTCCTTTTATTTCTTTTCCTTCTCTGATTGCTGTGGCTAAAACTTCCAAAACTATGTTGAAGAATAGCAGTGAGAGTGGGCAACCTTGTCTTGTTCCTGATCTTAGGGGAAATGGTTTCAGTTTTTCACCATTGAGAATGATGTTGGCTGTGGGTTTGTCATATATGGCCTTTATCATGTTGAGGTAGGTTCCCTCTATGGCCACATTCTGGAGAGTTTTTATCATAAATGGGTGTTGAATTTTGTCAAAAGCTTTTTCTGAAAAAAAAAAAAGCTTTTTCTGTGTCTATTGAGATGATCATACGGTTTTTCTCCTTCAGTTTGTTAATCTGGTGTATCACATTGATTGATTTGCATATATTGAAGAATCCTTGCATCCCTGGGATAAACCTCACTGGATCATGGTGTATGATCCTTTTAATGTGCTGTTGGATTCTGTTTGTTAGTATTTTGTTGAGGATTTTTGCATCTATGTTCATCAGAGATATTGGCCTGCAGTTTTCTTTTTTTGTGACATCTTTGTCTGGTTTTTGTATCAGGGTGATGGAGGCCTTGTAGAATGAGTTTGGGAGTGTTCCTCCCTGTGCTATATTTTGGAAGAGTTTGAGAAGGATAGGTCTTAGCTCTTCTCTTCTCTAAATGTTTGATAGAATTCGCCTGTGAAGCCGTCTGGTCCTGGGCTTTTGTTTGTTGGAAGATTTTATTCACAGTTTCAATTTCCGTGCTTGTGATTGGTCTGTTTATATTTTCTGTTTCTTCCTGGTTCAGTCTCGGAAGGTTGTGCCTTTCTAAGAATTTGTTCATTTCTTCCAGGTTGTCCATTTTATTGGCATAGAGTTGCTTGTAGTAATCTCTCATGATCCTTTGTATTTCTGCAGTGTCAGTTGTTACTTCTCCTTTTTCATTTCTAATTCTGTTGATTTGAGTCTTCTTTTTTTTTCTTGATGAGTCTCACTAATGGTTTATCAATTTTGTTTATCTTCTCAAAGAATCAGCTTTTAGTTTTATTCATCTTTGCTATGGTCTCCTTCATTTCTTTTTCATTTATTTCTGATCTGATCTTTATGATTTCTTTCCTTCTGCTAACTTTGGGGTATTTTTGTTCTTCTTTCTCTAGTTGCTTTAGCTGTAAGGTTAGGTTGTTTATTTGAGATTTTTCTTGTTTCTTGAGGTGGGATTGTATTGCTGTTAACTTCCCTCTTAGAACTGCTTCTGCTGCATCCCATAGGTTTTGGGTCACTGTGTTTTCATTGTCATTTTTTGATTTTCTCTTTGATTTCTTCAGTGATCTCTTGGTTATTTAGTAGTATATTGTTTATCCTCCATGTGGTTGTAATTTTTACAGTTTTTTATCCTGTAACTGATATCTAGACTCATAGCATTGTGGTCAGAAAAGATACTTATACGATTTCAATTTTCTTAAATTTAGCAAGGCTTGATTTGTGACCCATGCTATGATCTATCCTGGAGAATGTTCCTTGAGCACTTGAGAAGAAAGTGTATTCTGCTTTTTTGGTTGGAATATCCTGTAAATATCAATTAAGTCCACCTTGTTTAATGTGCCATTTAAAGATTTTTTTCCTTATTTATTTTCATTTTGGATGATCTGTCCATTGGTGAAAGTGGGGTGTTAAAATCCCGTACTATGATTGTGTTACTGTTGATTTCCCCTTTTATGGCTGTTAGCATTTGCCTTATGTATTGAGATGCTCCTATGTTGGGTGCATGAATAATTACAATTGTTATGTCTTCTTCTTGGATTGATCTTTTGATCTTTTGTAGTGTCCTTCTTTGGCTCTTGTAATATTCTTTCTATTAAAGTCTATTTTGTCTGATATGAGAATTGCTATTCCAGCTTTCTTTTGATTTCCATTTGCATGGAATATCTTTTTCCATCCCCTCACTTTGAGTCTGTATGTGACCCTAGGTCTGAAGTGGGTCTCTTGTAGATAGCATATATACAGGTCTTGTTTTTGTATCCATTCAGCCAGTCCATGTCTTTTGGTTGGAGCATTTTAATCCATTTACATTTAAGGTAATTACCGCTATGTATGTTCCTATTACCATTTTCTTAATTGTTTTGGGTTTGTTATTGTAGGTCTTTCCTTCTCTTGTGTTTCCTGCCTAGAGAAGTTCCTTTAGCATTTGTTGTAAAGCGGGTTTGGTGGTGCTGAATTCTCTTAGCTTTCACTTGTCTGTAAAGGTTTTAATTTCTTGGTTGAATCTGAATGAGATCCCTTGCTGGGTAGAGTAATCTTGGTTGTAGGTTTTCCCCTTTCATCACTTTAAATATGTCTTGCCACTCCCTTCTGGCTTGCAGAATTTCTGCTGAAAATCAGCTGTTAGTTAACCTTATGGTGATTCCCTTGTATTTTATTTGTTGCTTTTCCCTTGCTGCTTTTAATATTTTTCTTTGTATTTAATTTTTGATAGTTTGATTAATATGTGTCTTGGCATGTTTCTCCTTGGATTTGTCCTGTATGGGACTCTCTGCACTTCCTGGACTTGACTGACTATTTCCTTTCCATGTTAGGGAAGTTTGCAACTATAATCTCTTCAAATATTTTCTTGGACCCTTTCTTTTTCTCTTCTTCTTCTGGGACCCCTATAATTCGAGGTGCATTTAATGTTGTCCCAGAAATCTCTGAGACTGTCCTCAAGTCTTTTCACTCTTTTTTCTTTATTCTGCTCTGCAGTAGTTATTTCCAGTATTTTATCTTCCAGATCACTTATCTGTTCTTCTGCCTCAGTTATTCTACTATTGATTCCTTCTAGAGAATTTTAAATTTCATGTATTGTGTTGTTCATCATTGTTTGTTTGTTCTTTAGTTCTTCTAGGTCCTTGTTAAACGTTTCTTGTATTTTCTCCATTCTATTTCTGAGATTTTGGATCATCTTTACTCTCATTATTCTGAATTCTTTTTCAGGTAGACTGCCTATTTCCTCTTCATTTGTTTGGTCTGGGGCGTTTTTATCTTGCTCCTTCATCTGCTGCATATTTCTCTGTCTTCTCATTTTGTTTAACTTAATGTGCTTGGAGTCTTCTTTTCGCAGACTGCAGGTTCATAGTTCCTGTTGTTTTTGGTGCCTGCCCCCAGTGGGTGAGATTGGTTCAGTGGCTTGTGTTGGAGGGGACTGGTGCCTGTGTTCTGGTGGGTGTGGGTGGATCTTGTATTTCTGGTGGGCAGGGCCACATCCGGTGGTGTGTTTTGGGGTGTCCGTGAATTTAGTATGATTTTAGGCAGCCTCTCTGCGAATGGGTGGGGTTGTGTTCCTGTCTTGCTAGTTGTTCGGCATGGGGCGTCCAGCCCTGGAGCTTGCTGTCCACTGGGTGGAGCTGGGTCTTAGCATTGAGACAGAGATCTCTGAGAGAACTCTCGCTGATTGATATTATGTGGGGCTGGGAGGTCTCTGGTGGTCCAATGTCCTGAACTCAGCTCTCCCATCTCAGAGGCTGAGGCCTGACACCAGGCCAGAGCACCAAGACCCTGTCAGCCACACGTCTCAGAAGAAAAGGGAGAAAAAAAGAAAGAAGAAACATTAAAAAATTTTTTAAATTATTAAAATAAAATAATAATTATAAAAAGAAGAGGGCAACCAAACCAATTAACAAATCCACCAATGATAACAAGTGCTAAAAACTAAACTTAGATAAACATAAAAATCAGAAACAAACCAGATGCAGAAAGTAAACCCCAAGTCTACAGTTGCTCCCAAAGTCTACTGCCTTAATTTTGGGAACGTTCGTTGTCTCTTCAGATTTTCCACAGATGCAGCGTTTATCAAGTTGATTGTGGGATTTAATCCGCTGCTCCTGAGGCTGCGGGAGAGATTTCCCTTCCTCTTCTTTGTTCGCACAGCTCCTCTGTGTGTAGGTCGCCTGAGGGCATCTGTTCTTCACTCACACAGGAGGGGGTTAAAGCGACAGCTGCTCAGGGGGCTCTGGCTCACTCAGGCCCGGGGAAAGGAGGGGTACAGTAGTCATAATTGGAATGTGGGGTGAGCTTGTGGCGGCCGAGGCCAGTGTGACGTTGCACCAGCCTGAGGCGCGCCGTGTGTTCTCCTGGGGAAGTTGTCCCTGGATCCCGGGACCCTGGCGGTGGCGGGCTGCACAGGCTCCTGGGGGGCTGGGGGTGGAGAGTGACCTGTGCTCGCACACAGGCTTCTTGGTGGCGGCAGCAGCAGCCTTAGCGTCTCATGCCCGTCTCAGGGGTCCGAGCTGACAGCCGCAGTTCACACCTCTTTCTGGAGCTCGCTTAGGCAGTGCTCTCCCTTCTGTGGGCACACAGGAAAGGAATCTCCTCTCCTCACACACCCCGAAACAATGGTCTCTTGCCTCTTAGGCAGGTCCAGACTATTTCCCGGACTCCCTCCCGGCTAGCCGTGGTGCACTACCCCCTTCAGCCTGTGTTCACGCCGCCAAGCCCAGTCCTCTCCCTGGGGTCTGACCTCCAAGTCCCGAGCCTCAGCTCCCAGCCCCGCCCGCCCCGGCGGGTGAGCAGACAAGCCTCTCGGGCTGGTGAGTGCCGGTCGACACTGATCCTCTGTACAGGAATGTCTCTGCTTTGCCCTCTGCACCCCTGTGGCTGTGCTCTCCTCCGTGGCTCCGAAGCTCCCCCCTCTGCCACCCGCAGTCTCCGCCTGCGAAGGGGCTTCCTAGCGTGTGGACAGCTTTCCTCTTTCACAGCTCCCTCCCACTTGTGCAGGTCCCATCCCCATTCTTTTGTCTCTGTTTATTCTTTTTTCTTTTGCCCTACCCAGGTACGTGGGGAGTCTCTTGCCTTTTGGGAGGTCTGAGGTCTTCTGCCAGTGTTCAGTAGGTGTTCTGTAGGAGTTGTTCCACGTGTAGATGTATTCCTGATGTATTTGTGGGGAGGAAGGTGATCTCCACATCTTACTCCTCCACCATCTTGAAGGTCCCCCGCCCCTCACATTTTAAAGTTTAGAAATCCAACTGACGATTCTTCCAGTGCCCTTAGAAAAGACCTCCTTCCTTCCAAGCGCTAAGCTCCCGCTCCCCGTCCATCGACCCACAGCAAACAGACACATTCCCCAAAGCACAGTTAAAGAGAATGACTGCCTGTTAGTGCAAGGCACCCCGGTATCAGCTAATCTGAAATTAAGTGGGAGATAGTTTTTTAGGGCTGTGTTTTGTTAAGCAAGCAAAATGCAAAACCTTCCCATCCTTAGTGATTGATTAATGACCTTTTAAAGGACCTGCGAAGTGGAACGACTGAAGAATATGGGAGCAATTAAGGAGCTTTTGCTCGGCCGTTCACTTATCAAAATGACTTAGACAAGATTTCAGCTGGATCATTGCCCCTTGTACCTTAACCACTGTCAAATCACATCCAACAACCCCAAGAAGACTATTTTAGGCACATCAGCGAAATGCCACCCTGAACTTTTAGCAGCAATTATAGGTGTAACGGATATTGGCCTCGGGGAGAGTTGGACTGAACTTCTCCGTGAGCTTCGATCCACCATCCGCACGCCCAGTGCCCAGAGATCCCTTGCTCGCCTCGAGTTACAGGTATTTGCTGGTCCCATCAGCATTTCCCAGATAAAAGGCACTCTCTGGAAAGGGTAAAAACTAGGCTAGTTCGAGCAATGAGACACTTTGTTCCAGGAAGGTTTCCTTTGAAACAGCAATTACTAACTTGCACCAGGTAACTTAGGGAAGCAGAGCTGAAACCATCACAGTGCTCTGAACAGAAATCCCACCCCAAGCATTCTGTTACCCCTCCTTTTTCTTCCTCCACCTTTTCTGTGTGATGAAAATACACCGGTTCCTCCTGAGGCTGCTGGCCCTTTCTGTTGCTTATGGAGAAGGATGTTTACTGGGTGTCCAGGCAGAGCAGGTGTCCCACGCTCCGGGCTCTGCTTGGACAGAAATATCCTCTTCCTTGCTGGACCCAACCCTGCTCCCTGGCCCACAGCAGAAGAAAGAGAAGATTAAACGTTCATTCAGACTCATTTGCCGTAGAGATCTGTTTTTAAAAGCACCACGTGCCAAGGACATCACAGAATTTGATCTCTCCCCTCGGTATAATAAACGTGAGTGAATGGACTTCTGATTGCTTGTGATGGCAAGATTTTCATTTTCTAAATTCATGGACCACTTGGGAGGATTGAGAATTGGGCTGTGTTCCAATATTTATCCTCACTGATGGCCTCTGAGTCTGTATCAGTCAGATAGGAATGGTAAACGCCAATCTCCCTTCTTTTGCCCCCAATCCAGGGCCGTCCTCTGTTCCAGATTAAGCACATGGAGTCCTTCATTGATGTGCTGACTTCCTTTCCCAGGAACTTTTCAAGAGCAAGGGCGAATGGTGGGACTCAGAGCTCCCACTGTGCCCGTAGATTGTTTTGACTATTTCCCTCTTCTCTCATCCAGAACTTGCTGGTTCCCCATGACCCCTTCCCCATATTTTGCAGTTTTCCAAGTCCATTGGATAACTGGGATCTTTAACAAGTGAGGGGAAGAGCTTCATGACACTGGTCTTGGCAATGATTTCATGGGCTTGACACCAAAATCATAGGCATCAAAGGCAAAAGTAGATGTGTGACTACATCAAACTCAAAAGCTTCTGCACAGCAAAAAACTTTTATATTTATATATAAAAGTTATATATTTGACTTTTTGTATTTTAATATATATATTTGACTTTTGTATTTTAATCTAATCTCATGTCCTATGACCTTTCCATACTCCCTTGTTAGTTCCAGGGTTTGTGGGGAGGTGGTCCATTTTTAAGGATTTTCCACACAGACAGTCATGGCATCTGTGAGCAGAAACAGTTTTACGTCTCTATTCACCATTTGTACATATTCTCCTTCCTTTCCTCCTGTCATTGCACTGGCCAGGATTTCCAGAACAATGTTGGGTCACATTGTTCTCAGTGGTGAGACTGCATGTCCTTGCTTTGTTCCTAATCATAATAAGGAAAGTTTCTAGGTTCTAACCATTAAGTATGATGTCTGGAGAGATAATTCCTTTATTTATGGGTTTTAAAGATGTTTTCTGGCCACCATGATTTCTGATGAAAAACCCCTGTCCTCAAACTGTTTTCTTGATTTTTTTCTTTGTCTTTATTTTTCTTTCAGTACTTTGATTAAGGTGTGTCTGTGATTTTTTTTTTTTTAGCTTGTTTGGGTTTTTTAGTTTCTTTGATCTATAAATTTATGTCTTTCACCAAATTTAAGATATCTTCAGCTATTTTTTTTTTCTGCATTAATCTCTTTCTCCTCTCCTTCTGATACAGGCAAAAAAAAGTTAGAACTTGTGATATCACCCAATAGATGCTATTCATTTTCATTAATTTTTTTCTGGGTTCTTCAGATTGGAATGTTTTTCTTGGTCTAGCTTCAAATCCAATAATTCTTTATGTATCTGCATTTTAAAATTGCACTCATCCAGTGAGTTTAATGTCAGATATTAAATGCTCACTTCTAAAATTTCCATTTGCTTCTTTTTTATACCATTTGTTTCCCTTCTGAGAAATTGTATATTTCTATTCATTTCAAGCGTGTTTACCTTTACTTTATGGAACATAGTTCGAACAATTGCTTAAATGTCTTTACCTGATCATTTCAAAATTTGACTCATGGTGGGGTCGGAATTTTCCTGATTGTCTTTTCCTTGACAATTGATCACATTTCTCTTGGCTTTGTATGTTGGGCTGTTCTGGATTGTATTCTGAACATTTTGAGTTTTATGCTATGACTCCTGTTACACCCTCTTGGTAAGGTTTATTGTGGTTTGTGTTGTTTTGCCAGGCAGTCAACCCACTTATGTTCAGACCAGATAACTGTCATTTGTACTTTCTCTAGAGCTTTAAATTTAAGCAGTGGGAGAGTGGCTGTAGTGCGGGTTTATTCTGTGAAACTCTTTCCTTCCTAACTTGGGTCTTTTAAAATATAATACAGAGTTATTTAAACACCCCAAGATCTACACCATTAATAGGCTAGTGATCTGCCTCCAGGATTAAAGGTGATAAAGAAAATTTGATAAATGCAATTGGGTGAGAGCTGAATTTTTAATGGAAACAGTGTAAAAGAGCCATCAGCTGACTCTGTTTTTCTTGAGGGATGCTCACACCCAGATCGTGTGTGCTTAGGAGAGCCAAGGAAAATATGCATCCCTAAATACGTCTTCAGGGAAAATCTTCTTGGTCACTGGGCATTCCTCCCAGATCTCCATATGACACGCATTAAAGCAAGGATACATACTTTTTTAATAAATAAATCTATTTATTTTATTTATTTTTGGCTGCGTTGGGTCTTTGTTGCTGTGCGCAGACTTTCTCTAGTTGCGGTGAGCGGGGACTACTCTTCGTTGTGGTGCGCTGGCTTCTCATTGCGGTGGCTTCTCTTGTTGCAGAGCACGGGCTCTAAGCGTGCAGGCTTCAGTAGTTGTGGTTCACGGGCTCTAGAGCACAGTCTCAGTAGTTGTGACGCATGGGCTTAGTTGCTCCACGGCATGTGGGATCTTCCTGGACCAGGGCTCGAACCCGTGTCCCCTGCATTGGCAGGCGGATTCCTATCCACTGTGCCACCAGGGAAGCCCCAAAATGAGGATACAAACTTAACTTGTACGACATTGCCTGCGTACTGCCAAAGTATCACTCAATTTAAAATATCTTTTCAAAGTGACCAAATTGCCCTGAGGACATGTAAAAGCTAATGTAATAAGAAAACAGTAAATCTGGAAGGGTAAAGAAGGTCGTTGGATTTTGGACTGGAAGAAAGTATGTCGCCAATCCCCGATTTTTCGAGGTTTAATTGTTGGTAGTGGATCAGTTGCTGCTAGATAAATCTATGCATAAACACACACACACACACACACACACACACACACACACACACAGTCACTCATAAAACCCATTCAGTACAAAACGTTTCTAAATAAAATGTTAATAAAGCGCAGAATTCGGTGGATTGCGCACATAATTATTCCATTCAAGAGATAATAAAAAGCAATTAACCAACAGAGACAAATAAGTCAATAATGAACAAAGGATCCTGCCTTGCATTTCCCATTTCAAAGCTAAGGCTGGAACGAGGGAATGGAAAGACAGAGCAGACCTCAGCAAATCTGGAACCAGAAGACTTAAGCTTCTCTTGCCCCTGTGAATTCTCCCTAACCCCCTAGGCTTAGACCCCCAAGCCCCGTAGAAAGCCATGGAAATGGCCATGCTCTGGAGACCGAATGACTAGCAAACTGAAATATTTTCCTGAGACGCTGGAAGAATACAAACGCAGCACACGTACACCACCCACAATTTAAATCATCATTCCACAGCCCATACTAAAAAGCTGCCAGTTAATAAGAAATAAACATCTCACTTTCTTCTTTCTGAGATTTTAAGCCCTTATTTACCAAATTGTTTTAGAGAAGGTATATGGTCAAAACTCTCTGATGAGTTTTGAGAAAATAGGCCCTGAGATCTGAAAGCGAGGCTGCCCGCCCTCTTCATCTTGATGTTGGGAAACTTTGGGGGAGAAAAGTGCTTTTCTGTGTTAACTCAGGGGCCCCACTGATAAGCTGCCCCTTGAACATGCTAATGAATATCAAGGGCTGGGCTGAGAATGGAAATCCACGGAGAGGCAGGTTAGCACCGCAGCTTCAACTCTCTGCCCTTTGAAAACTTTAACTTAAACTGCTCAAAAGAAGAAAAATTATCTAATTCTCATTTTTCCTTTATTCCAACAGCTCATTATTCCAGCAATAAAATTTATAAATTACTTATTAGGTGTCTGGTCCAAGGGATTCAGTAACATCAGAATGAATCTCTGGGCTTGGGGAATCTAACAGGAGAGACAGTTATTAAAAAATAATTAGACAATAATTATCTGATTACAGTGGTGAGAGGTCACCAGCAAAAGAATGCCACCGAATTGGAAAAGAAGACCCTTAACAGGGTTCTTACCCTAGTTCGGAGGTCAGGAAGTCTTCCTTGAAGAGTTAAGTCAAGAACTAAGGATGTGGGGACATGATCCAGTTCAAGGGGTGTGGGGAGGTGAGAACAACCCAGGTACAGAGTGTGGCTCGTCACGGGGAAGGCAGCATGCACGCACGTAATAAGGCCAAATGCGAGAAATGCTTGGGAGACCATACTGGAGCTTTCAGGAACAGCCAAAAGAAAAATGTTTACTTTTTATTCATTTATATTAATTAGTTTTTTTACACCATTGACCAAGTAACTTCTATTTTCCAGGCATTACTGTGGATCCTATGCTACTCCCCAGCCAGCCATGGTCCTGCTATTTCAGGGTTCCCATTCTAGCTTCGTTTTCAAGTGACAAAAGTCCTAGATTAGTAGCTTCCTTGACCAAGTAGAATCTTTTTTTGTGTGTGTGGTACGTGGACCTCTCACTGTGGGGGCCTCTCCCATTGCGGAGCACAGGCTCCGGACGCGCAGGCTCAGCGGCCATGGCTCACGGGCCCAGCCGCTCCGCAGCATGTGGGATCTTCCCAGACCGGGGCACGAACCCGCGTCCCCTGCATCGGCAGGCGGACTCCCAACCACTGCGCCACCAGGGAAGCCCCAAGTAGAATCTTAAAAGTAAGAGAAAACTCTCCAGATTCTTTGTGTGAAGAATACCATCAATCAGAGCGCCTGGTGCGTTATTGTTTGTATAAACCTTCTGCCTTCCTTGTGCCCCATACTTGGCTCCTGTCCACTCCACCACGCAGGTAGCGCCTCCTACATTTCACATGTATCTTTTTGCCTGAGGGCATTCTTGGAGAATGCACATTGGTATTTTGTCACTCCTCCGCTGCTTGCATTATTTACTCAGCTCCATATTTACAGATCTAACCATTTAGCAAGACGTGCATCTCCTCTTTCATGGTGGGTGGCGTGCATCCCACGTTTTCCCTCTCCACTCCTGGGTGTGTCCTATTGGGAACCTGTGTGAGGGCTGCGTGGGCAAAGGCGTGGCTGGTTCGGAGCACATTCATGTGACTTGTGTGACTAAGTGATGGCTGGCTGATTGTCAAGATCTTTGCCTCAGCAGTTCCTGGTGATGTCAACATTCCCCACATCCTTGTCAACATGTGGTACCACCAGATTTAAAAAATTTTCCCCAGCTCATTCAGTGCGACCTTGTTTTATTTTTCATGGATCTGATTCCTAAATAATGTGATGTCCTCGTATGCTTGGATGATAGAGACTCGTCTTCTGTAAATCATCGCAAATCCATTCTTCAAGTGGAGCTGCTTTTTATTCCATGCTGTTTTGTAGGAGTCAGTTTTTATTCTACCCAGGAAAAGCCAAGATCCCCACACACCGTGTCCCACAAGGTTCTGCAACGTCTGACCACATACCCACCCTCTCTCTGGCTCACCCCCAACCCCTTCCCTCCGGCCCACTTCCTCTCAAACACCTCTTGTCTATCTCCGTAAAATGTAGGTTCTAGGAGGATGGAGGCCGGCATTCTCTAGTCCATCCGCAGCACCCACCATGCCCTGCGCGCGGCAGACACTCAGCCAGTCTTTGTGAGATGAATGGATGGATGGAGAACACTTGATATATGCCTGCCACACGGTCAGCACTCAATCAACGCATCGTATGTCCTTGTTTTTATCTTTCCCAGCATCACTGGAAAGAGAAAGGAAAGGGTACCACTGGCTCTGTATGGGGCTGCTTCCCGCCCTTCCTACCCCCCCAAACCGTGAAAATGATATGATATTAATAACCATTGTGCTTTATCCGCAAAGTCGCTGCAGGTGGGCGATGCTAAAAGAAAATCTTCAACTAAGTCCCCGTGGGTGTCAAGCTACAGTTCTTAGCAGGCTACTGACTAAATAAAACGTTGGCCCTTAGGCCAATATTCAAACTAAAAATCCTTCATCAGGAGCCATTGTGTTCCCAATCTCATCTTATCTCCAAAGAAGGAATGTTACAATTAGCAATTCAGGAACTCTTTTACATCTTAGTAACCATGCATAAAAATTAATTCAAGCAAAACCTAATTTAGAATAATAATAACATGACTTCCTAATGTTTCCTATATTAATCATGGTTAAGACAGTTACTATAGCAGCACTGTTGGAACTTATTGAAAGTAACGGTAATTCGCTTCAGCGCAAGTTCTCTTCTGAGAATGTTACTATTTGTTTAAGCAAAGGAGAAAGAAATAGGAGAACACCCTGTTTCCTTTTAACTAATTTAAGGTTCAGTAGCCGACACAATCAGAAGTAATAAAGTGCTGTTTGCTCTGAGGGGAGGTGGTGGTGACCTCTGATTTTTATGGTTAGATTACTTCTAAATGTTTTCTCTCCGGCTCATCATTTTTTCCCCCTCAGTCTCATCTTTTTGTTCAAACTCAGGGGAAAAATATGGGATGAAGGAATTGAGTTGAGGGGGGAGAGAAATACATTGTGGGGGGCTACTCCCATCGAGGGGCCAGAATGAAGTCCATCTCACTTCTGTCCCTGGAGATCTTCCAGAGCCCAAACCAGACTTAAAGATCACAGTGAGGGGTCAGAGGCCAGCAGAAGTCAAGGTCGGAAGTTGGGGAGAAGTCTGGGAAAACTTAAACACATGAGATTGTGCAAGAACTCCCCCAGGTATTCAGCTCAAAATTCTTGGATTCTGGTCTCACAGTGACGACAGCTGGGCCCTGCCTCTCTGATACCAGGTGCTTCCAGGCGGCCAAATGTTCAAAATTTTCACGCAGAGCCAGCAGAGTTGCTGACGTTGCAGGTCCCACGTGGTAAACACAGTGAGACTGAGCAGTTGTTCAGACCTGGGTTCAACTCTCTGCTGGGCTGCAGACTGGCTGGTCCCCTCTGGCAAAGAGCTTGACTCCTCAGCAGCCCTTTTGTTCTGCTGTAACAGGTTTCCCAGGGGCAGCACAATTGACACTGGGGGCTGGATCACTTCCTGTTGTAGGGCTGTCCTGTGCATGCGGGAGGGGGGTTAGCCGCACCCCTGGTCTCTCCCCCGACTAGATGCCAGTAGCACCTGTGTCGTCAGGACAACCAAAAATGTATCCAGACCCGGCAGCATGTGCCCAGGAGGACAGAATCACCCCCAGTTGAGAACCACTAAACCATAAAATAAAAATGATTAGAGTAGCTCCTTACTGAGAAAATACAATGAGGCAAGCTGCCCCGTGGACTGTGAGCCCCATGAGGGCAGACTACACGCCATGGAGTGAGTGAGCCTTGGAGGAACCCTCAGGCAGACAGTGAATCCTCGATGCGGTTATTACAAAAGTTTCTCCTTGACCAATTAGAGAAAATTGATTTTTTCCCCCAAAATACTTAAACACCAAGATGTCTTAGTTCATAAAATAGAGCAGCTTTGTCTCAGAGCACTCACCACCATTTTCACGATAAAACTTTGGTCCAGATGATATGAAGAACTATGCTTTAAGTCAAACTCCTTCAATATAAGCAAGACAATTTATGTTTCCTCACTTCTATCAAACGCCTCTGGGTTGACACTTTCCATAAGGGCTCTTTCCATAATATACATTTTCCTTGACTCTTATACTCATTTAGGTAGACAGCTTTTTCCACTTTCTTGAACTTCTTTTTTCTTTTTTTTAATCTCTTTGTAAATCCCAGAACAATTTCAAAAACAGAATTTGCCTTCTCCAGTTCACTGAAGACGTATTTATTTTAGACCAGCCAGTTGTGCAGATTTCAAATATTGATCGGTCACATGTGAAAACCAAATTAGATTTCGTCTTGGATTCTATTACCGAAAACCCTCTGCCTAGTCCAAGTGAGGTTGAGGTTCAAATATGCTTTTATATCAGCTGTGTAAGAATTCCCTATGTCAGTGAATTGTTTTTAAATTGAAGTATAGTTAATTTACAATGTTGTGTGAGCTTCAGGTGTTATCAGCAAATGTTTAGAGAATTGAATGTTTTATTTTGACATGGTTGTAGAGTCACATGAAGTTTTAAGAAAACACAGAGAGATTCCCTGTTCTTTTTGCCCCGTTTCCCATAATGGTAACATCTTGCAAATGTGTGGTACAGTCTCGTGGCTGAGGCTCTGACATTGATACTGTCAAGATACAGAGCATGTTTCCATGACCACAAGAACCCCTCGTGTTGTTCTTTCATGTCCACACCATCTTCCTGTCTACCCCTAACTCCTTCTCAGTGCCTGGCAACCACTAATCTGTCCTCCATGTCCATAAACTTTTTGTCATTTCAAGAAGCTTACATACATGGAATCATTTAGAAGGTAAACTTTTGGGATCTTTTTTCATTCATCATAGTCCTCTAGAGTTTCATCTATGTCATTATGTTCAGTGGTTCAATATTTTTTTTTGGCAAGTAATATTCCATGTTATGGGTGCACTATTCACTCATTAAAGCACGTGTGGGTTTTCCCCAATTTTTAGCTATTATGAATGAAGCTGTTATGAACATTCACATACAGGATTTGTGTGAATCTAAGTTTTTATTTCTCAGGCATAAATGCCCAAGAGTGCAACAGCTACAGTATTTATAGTTTTTCAACATAAAAGCCGTGTGCACATATTGTTACATTTATATCTATTTATTTCAACAATTGCAAGTAGTGTTGTGGTTTAATTTGATGTCTGTGTGTGCATTGCCAGTCTTGTATTCTGTATTTTATACAGAAATAAAATTAACTTTTTATGTTTATCCCATATCCTGCAACCACAATGAACTTACTTACTAGTTGTGGGAGATTTTTTGTAGATTCCTTTGGGATTTTCTAAGTAAGCAATTATGTCCTCTGCAAAAAGAGGCAGTGTAATTTCTTTGTTTTACATATGGATTACGTTATTTTCTTTTTTGCCTTATTGCATTGGGTATAACTTCCAGCAATATGTTGCATAAGAGTGGTGAGAGCACAAAGAAATGGAAAGATGGGCTGTGTTCATGGATTGGAAGAATTAACATTGTTAAAATGTCCTAAATGTACCTAAAGCAATCTACAGATTCAATGCAATCACTAGCAAAATCCCAACTACATTTTTCACAGAAATAGAACCCAGAACAATAACTTTTATATGGAACCACAAAAGACCCTGAATAGCCAAAGCAATCCTGAGAAAAAAGAACAAAGCTGGAGGTATCACATCCATGATCTTAAATTATATTACAAAGCTATAGTAATCAAAACAGCACGGTATTGGCAGAAAAACAGACACAGATCAATGGAACAGAACTGAAAGCCCAGAAATAAATCTACACAGATATGGTCAATTAATTTATGACAAAGGAGCAAAGAACATACAATGGAGAAAGGATAGTCTCTTCCATAAATGGTGCTGGGAAAACTGAACAACCACATGCAAAAGAATAAAACTAGACCACTATCTTACACCATACACAAAAATCAACTCAAAATGGAGTAAAGCCTTGAATGGAAGACCTGAAGCCATAAAACTCCTAGAAGAAAACATGGGCAGTACTTTCTTTGACATTTGTCTTAGCAATATCTTTCTGGATAAGTCCCTCCAGGCGAAGGAAACAAAAGCAAAAATAAACAAATGGGACTACATCAAACTAAAAAGCTTCTGCACAGTGAAGGAAACCATCAATGAAACAAAAAGACAACGTACCAAATGGGAGGAGATATTTGCAAATCATATCTGATAAGGGGTTACGATCCAAAATATATAAAAACTCATACAACTCAACAACAACCTCAAAAGAAACCCAATTAAAACATGGGCAAAAGAGCTGAATAGACATTTTCCCAAACAAGACATACAGATAGCCAACAGGCACATGGAAAGATGTTCCACATCATTAATTATTAGAGAAATGCAAATTAAACCCACAAGGAGATATCACTTCACATCTGTTAGAATGGCTACTATCAAAAGGATGAGAAATAACAAGTGTTGGTGAGGATGTAGAGGAAAGAGAACCCTCCTACACTGTTGGTGAGTTTTTACTGAACTCAGCAGAAGGAATGGGAGCAATAAATCTACTCCATCTTCCCAGAAGCAGAAGCCTGACTCTTTCATCACATTTAGTGAGACAATACAGCAGAGATACCCAATCCAAAGACTAGCTCAGCCATGAGCTTGCAAGATAATTAACTATTCTGAGCCTCAGTTTCCACATCTGTAAAAGGGGATACTCATAGAACCTCCCTCTTGGAATCATTCATAGGAACAATGCACCTGGTACCCAAATTAGTTCCATCTTGTTGGCCCTGATTCATCACCACCAACATCCTCCCAAATAACAGAAGCATCTTCTCCCTGCTGAGTTAAGTGTTTCTTCTCAGAGTGCTACTGGGCAGGAAAGGAATACCTACAGGGGTGGGGGTGCTCTCCGTCGGGGGGCCTGCTGTGCTCTTACTTGGTTCCAACACAGTCGAGCTGGTGGACTCAAAGCACAGGTGAGGATGGCAGCCTCAGCCTCCCTAGTAAGAAACACAGACTCTCAGGGTTGGGGGAGGCCACCCGCAACTGCCGCATCAAAATCTGCATTTTGACAAGATCCCCAGGGTTTTCGTGTTCATCCTGCAACGTGAAAAGGGCTGGTCTAGGACTGGAGCTTCCTGGGTTTCACGGAGACCACAGTCCTCCGTTGAGAGCAGACAGCAGCTCGTGGGCGCACCTTTGTTTTTGAACACTGGGAAGGTGCAATAGCAAAGGTAGAGGCCTGGAAAGCTGGCAGCAGGAGCAGGGGAGAGGTACGTGTCAAGACTCAGAGTCTCTGAGTCAGGAAAGGCGGGCGAAGGCTGGGAGCATCGCCGACGGGGATACACAAACCTCCCTGCAATCCCCATCTCTCGTCTGGTCCCCTGGAGTCCCTGCCCCTTGGATTCAAGGACACCCTTGCACTCACTGGTTGCTGCACTGCCTAACATGGCTTTGTTTGGCAATTAGTACAGATCCTTTGTCTGCAGCCAAAGCTCCTGAGTGACCTTAAGGCTCGCCCCACGTCTGCGCTTGGCTTTGATATGAATGTGAAATCAGTGCGTAGGAAGAGGCGGCAGCTCCACTGGGGAAGCAGGAACATTGCTGGGACCCAAACAGCCAGAGGCCACGTCATTTGCAAACCCCAAGGACCGAGCAGGGGTTACCCATCAGGTCTGGCTAACCTTGAAAACACAGGCGGGGAAACAATCAAGGAAGCAGAGAATCCTCTCCGGCAAAGCCACATAAATAAGTAAAACAGAACATGATGCCCTCTGCCCCGCCAAGCACAGACTTGGCTCCTTCCAAGAGGAAGGCGTTTCTATTTTGTACAGGGAAGGCAGCTGGGACCCACCCGGGGAGAGAGGAAACGTTCCTTCTTTCCTTTGTGTGAGAAGGTGTCAGAGGCTCAGGAGAAGAGCAAGCCTCAGTGTTGCCAGCAGCTGACGCGTCCCTGGGCCCGTCCTGATAAATCGTACCCCAAGCAGATGGCAGTGGTGGCGACAGAGGGGAAAGTGTCCGCAGTGAACTTGTGCTTTCTTACCTGGCTTAAAACCAGCCACCCTGCAGGGAACAGGATGGAGTTTCTGGACAGGTGCTACCTTAAGCATGGGAATGGCCATTTTCCTCTTTTATAAGGAACATCGGTGCCCTGGTTGTAAAAAGTAAAAACAAGACGTAAAAGAAAGAGCATGGGTGGAGAGGAGGGCTTATAGCTAATTACATGTTTAAATCCAGGAGCCCCCCACCCCCGAATCTTCCCCTCCAGTTATTCACCAGGCATTGCAACCCACAGTTTTGCGCAACCAAACGTGCACCAGCGATTGACAGCACACACCGAAGCCCTAGGATCCAGGGACACGTGCTCTGTGTTGCTGAGCTTCTGAGAATCAGGTGCCCATGGAGGATCCTTCTGTTTGGCAGACTCGACCTGCCTGGTGAGGTGGCCACTGGCTTGAACCATTTGGGAGTTTGAGCTACAGCTAATTCATAACACAGACAGTTAATATTCATAGAAAAATAAGTCAGAATGGAGTATGGTTTGGAAAAAGATTTCCCTGCGTTGGTGTGTACCACGACTGTGTTCTCTGCTGGGCCCTTTCCAAGGCCCTAAGTTCAAAAAGAAACACCAAACAGCACAAAAAGGAAACAGGAACCTGGGAGAAAATCTAGGAGGAAAAAACAGAAATAAACCTCAGAGATATCCCTTTCCTTGGCCTATGTCTCGATTTTATTTTTCTGGTGTCTCCAATTCCTAATATGTTTGTGTTTCTAAGTGAATGATTACACATGAAAATGACACATGCCTTTTCCATTATTTTCCGTATTTTGCTTTATGCGGAGAAACAGCTAATCGTGGCCGAGTTCTGTTCACAGCTCCTCTTTCTTCTGACTCTGGAAGATGGGTCAGGAATCACTCTTACCACATCCCCAACATGAGCTGTTATATTTGTGAATTAGAGAGCAGTCGATTCAGCGTCTCAGGAAATGGCTCCTCTCCTCCAGGTGGCTTGGCGATCTGTCCACTTTTTCCCTCTCTGCTCTTATCATCGCTGTGTCATTCATTAAAAGGCTGTCACAACAGCGTATCCGTGATCATTTTCTGTGCCTATATATATATATATATATATATATGATATTTAGCCAGGAGAAAAGAAAACTTACCCGAATATCCCTGATTCCGAAGAAAAAAGTGACAGTACCAACTGAGAGAGAGAGACCGGGGCAGGCAGAGTCACTGGCAAGGCTGACAAACCAGCCTTGGTCCCTGCCCGTTGCCGGCAGTGATGGGGATGGAGCGGCGGCTCTGATCCAAAGGCAGAGCTTTCATCTGTGTCCTTACTCCAGGACACTGCACACATGATTAGAAGCTAAGTTTCCTCGGAGGCTCCAGCTATGTGGGGAATAGCCGCTTCCACACACCTCAGCCTTATCTGAGTTATGACCAAATGCAATAAACAAGCACTCCTTCAAGAAGTAGACTGCACCCCTCACACCCACGAGGGATGGCCACCATCCCAAAACAGAAAATGAGTGTGGGAGGATGCAGAGACCAGAATTCTTGTGCACTGTGGGTGGTGATGGAAAATGGTGCAGCCATTATGGAAAACAGGGCACAGGTTCCTCAAAAAATTGAAAATAGAATTACTGTATGATCCAGCAATCCTGCTACCGGGTATATATCCAAAGGAAATGGCAGCTGGGATTCAAATGGATATATATACTCCCGTGTTCACAGAAGCATTATTCATAACAGCCAAGAGGTCAGAACAACCCAGATGTCCATTGACAGATGAACGGATAAAGAAATTGTGTAGTGGAATATTATACAGATTCTAAAAAGGGGGCAGTCCTGTCACGTGCTGTTACATGGATGAACCCTGAGGACGTTATGCTCAGAAAAATAAAACAGACACAAAAAGTCGAATACTATATGATTCCACTCCTAGAAGGATCTAAAGTCATCAAACCATAGAAACCGAAAGCAGAATGGTGGTTGCCTTGGGGTGAGAGGAGGCGGAAGGGGGCTTCGTGTTTAATGGGGACAGAGTCACTTACCGCTCCCCTGGCAGGTGATGAGACCTTCTGCTAACTACACCCAGAAGCTGTGCTGCTCTCTAGCCGGGATCCGGGATCACGTGACACACGTTTCAAGGTTCTAGCAAATGCGCTATGAAAGGTGACACCTGTATTATCACACCTTTATTTGCATGCGAAGGAAATATTTTGCTGCTCCCTAGTCTTTAAAATAATTGCCTTTCAGATGTTTGCTGAAAAGATGAATAGGCTGAGATTTATTTTGAGCATGATACGCTGCAATTTAAAGTCTGATCTACCAAATCACCTCTTTCTACTGACAAACTATAATCCGCCTGCAAAATAAATAAGGGCCCACCTGGAACAATGGCGTGAGATGCAAAGCCTGCATTTCCCACCGCTCTTGGGGAATACGACCTCCCCCAGGTACGAATCGATAAAACAGCAGGGCCATTTGCATCTGTATTTTTAGCTCGGAGGAATGTAGACAGATTTCCATGCACGAGAGCCACCCTACCCCTCCGTGTCCCACCTGCATTTGCAGGTCCCTTTTCCATTCACGGTGAAAAAAAAAGTTAATAAATAACTGTTTCTGCAGTTTGTACACCAAGTTCTGAAGTCTTCCAAATTCACCTCCGGGGCACACTCTCAGAGAAACATGAGTGTGAACAGTAATGGAACGACATCGTGCTGTCAGATGGAAACAGGGGAACAGATGCTGGTTTCTGTGGCCAGGGTGCCGGTGTTCATCGCAGCAGGGGAGGAGATAGGGCGGACACCACTGCCCGGCTTCATCGGCTTGGAGCTAAAAGGCAGGTGGAGCCTAGGCGCCATCGGTCCCTTCCTCTGGGTCGTTCTCATTAAGACAAAATCCCGTGTGAAGGAGCTCATCCTCCAGGACCTGCCCTCCCTGTAGGCATTAATCAGGGAATGTGATTGCTCCGCAAATAATCATCATTCAAAGAGACTGAGGGCCAGTCAGAGAGGTCTGCGGTCAGAGACGGAGCATCTGTTTCCTCCTCGACAGAGCCTGGTAGGGGAAGTGGGGGAATGTGATGTAACCTTGTCAGAAAATTCGAGACCATCGTCAAACTTGGTGGTGGCATCGCTGCCGGGTTGAATTAACACATGCCTGCAAGTCCCTGAGCCCTGTTCTTGGTACCCAGTGGGTGCACGGTGTCAGCTGTCACACTCGGCGCCTTTTGCCACTTCGCCGGGGACAAGAACCCGTCGGGATTCGGGAGGATTTATTTCTCAGGGAAACACCGCCTTCCATTCCAAAGCAGGCCTTCAAAACAAGATACACGGTGTCCACGCTAGCCAAAGTGACCGTCAGAGGCTCTCTCATGCCTTTATTCTCTAACATACACAAATGTTGCTTCCAATAAGGAAAGGTCACTCGCACATAAACAGTTTACGTACAGCCTTTAATGAAATGAAGGATATGGCCCAGAGCGAGATGGACTTTTTGCTGCCGCTTCCCTGCAAGGTAACGAGAAACATTAAAAATGCATTTGGCCCTGATAGGTTGAATTCATTTTAACTGGCATAAATAGGACAGATGAGCTATTCAAATGTCTGCAGAGCACCGTATAATGAAATACTGATCACCTTCTCATGGCTCCGCCAGGAGGGGACAATCATTTGTTTTCTCTCGACATTAGTATTTCATGGTACCAATCATGAATTCGATGTTGCAGCCTCGCAGCCTGCACCCAGTTTCGTTTACTTATGTAGCCCAAAGTCTCATGGATCAAAATTTACAGGGAGAAAAGCTATAGTGTTAAATGCATAACCTTTAATGAACCCTGAATCGATAGTACGTACATTCTTGGGTATAGGTCATTAAGAACTTATTTTTTTACAAGTCTTCTAGGGTTACCAATTGTAATAAATGTTTATTAATAGTACTTTTTTGTTTCTTTAAAATCAGAAATCTATGGAAACTTGCGTCTCTTACCATTTGCCTTTGAAGTATGATTGGAGAGTTCACCCCAGCCTCTGCTGGGGTGACTTCGCGGGTGAGTCCTGATTGTGCCAAAATTTGGTAGCTGTTTCTACGGAGAAGACATCGTCAGTGTGGATTTTATTTCACGAAGTTCCTTCGGAAACCCCAATTCGACAGGTTTTTCTTTTACTTCAAGACCAAAGAAAACTCATCCTCAGATGATAGATACTCCAGATCTCTGAGATATAGTATGTGGATGTGCTTGGATTTTGTTATTTTCCTCTCCAGAGGACTTTGAGGCTCTTTTTTCTGACACTCTGGATTTCCAGTACATGTCAAAGGGAAATCCTCTGATAAAAGGTTTGAAATCCCACCCAATGCACCCTAATCCCCTCTCCTCTGCCAGCTCCTCTCTGCAGACACCCCTCCCCTGATCCTTCAGGCATCCCTCGGAGGGTTCCCCGGGGGTCTTGTCCCTCGCCCCTGTGCGTGTCATGCTGGGGTCCCGCGTGGACAGCAGGTCTTAGGTGACGTGTGTGTTCAGTTCTGGGACTTGCCTCCTACACCGAGCAGGAGAAGACTTTAATCTTGTTGCTCTGATCCTTGCCGAGCGCACAGGTATTGGTCAGAACCCCCGGGGTCAATGCTGCAAACAGGGTCGTGTCAACGTGCAAGTCAGCCCTCCTAGCGGTAATCCAGGTAGGAAAAGCATCAACATCATCCTGTGTTGTCAGCGTTTCCCTGCCAACATAACACCACCACCACCCACCCACCCCCGCCAGGACCTACCAGTTACTGAGAGCTTCCGATTGTTTTCCTCTTAAGAGCCTTTGAACGCATCCTCCTTCTCTGCATCCCGCTGCCACTGCAGTACCGCCACCAGCCTCCCTCATCCCCACCTTCAACGCTGCACAGAGCCTGAGATCCCTGCCCCATTCTTGGTCCTCCAGCCCCTTCCTTATGCTAACCGGCATCATCTTTTAGAAGCTTCAATCTGATAAAGACATTGCCCTATGAATCCTCTTAATGATTTCCCAAAGCTTAAAATTCTTACTGTGGTACACGGGCTGCCCGTCCGCCTGTCTGTCTGGGCTTGTGTGACACCTCCCCACCTTGGGGATGGCCTTGTCCTCTCTTCCGGTTCCTCCAACAAGCTATCAATATGGTCCCATCTGCCCAGCACCCTATTCCCTTGAGTTTTCCATCGTTCCTGCCTCACCCTCACCTCCTCAGGAGGCAAGCCTTCCCCAGAGCACTTAGCATCCCCTGTCCTAAGCTCCTATAGATCCCAGAACTGTCTAATGACATTTTTACACACCAGATCAATATTGATTCTCCCGTTTGCATTGGCAGCTCCGTGAGGTCAGGTGCAGTGGGTGTCCTGTTCAAAGCCCACTGGTCAGCCCACTGCAATGCCAGGAGTGTGCTTAGAGCACTTTTGCCAAAGGTAATAAATATCTCAGTTTCCACTGACGTCTGCCTATCCCAGCTCTAGTGAAACACCCTCTAAAGAATCTGAATGATTTCTGCGAAAATTCTATTTTTGGCCCAAATACATGGTCAAAAATGACTTAAAATCCACCAAGAATGATTTTCTCCAAAGAGTTATATAAACAATAGGTCATCAACTGAAGAGAGACTGGGTACATAAAAAAGAGAAGAATGAAAGATGCTTTCTCACCCAAAGGTAATATACAGATATTTAGAGAAACAGACCAGTTTGCAAACCGGACACACCGGAGGGTGATTGAAACTACAGCTAAGACCCTAGATGTCTGCTTTCAGCTGTCACATTAGGATCCCTCCAGAGTCGTTGTGTGAAACCATTTTGAACATTTTTCATTCAACTGGCGGAAACCCACATCTTCAGCCGGAAGGTGTCCCCAAGCGCCTCCTTCGCCCAGGAGCGTAGAGCTTGTCATGTGATTCCGTAACTTCTTGTTTTCCTGGGTGCTTTCTCCTCAGACAGAAAGTGCTAAAGTGATGTCATCATCCGTCTGCTCCAGGGGCCTGTACTCGCTACCCGTGGCATCTGATGCTCGGGGGCAGCCCGCTGGGATCCCCAACACCACGAATTCCAGAAGGAGCGAGTGCCGGGGGGAGGGAACAGGTCGCAGCAAAAGTAACTGACTCCAGGCAAACGGTTTGATGTGTAAGGAAATGAAGCCCTGTGGAGGAACAGGAGAGGAGAGGTTGGGGAGATTCCACTGGGAGCCGCACCGGAGGTGAAGACAGACCAAACCTGCAGGGCCCCAAGGCTGTAGAAAGACGTCGGGATTTTATCCTGGTGTCAGTGCAGCTCATTGTGAGTGTGAGAGAAAAGAGTAATGCGATCATAAATTTATTTCAAAAAAGATGATTTGGGTCGAAAGATGGAGAAAGGACTTTGAGAAATGAGGACGAATTCATGAAAGACAATGGAGAAACCCTTGGAGTCGTTCATAGGATATTAGGATGCCGGGATGTTGGACTGGGGGGTGGATGGTAATGCAGGTGTGGGGAACTGACACCTGAGCAGAGATGACAAGGGTAATAAAACCATCAGGAAGGGGCGGCTTGTTGATAAAAAGGGCAAGTTTGGTGTTTTCTTCTATTTGTTGAATCAAATTTGGCTGGTCTAGGGCTTCCCTGGTGGCGCGGTTGTTGAGAGCCCGCCTGCCGATGCAGGGGACACGGGTTCGTGCCCCGGTCCGGGAAGATCCCACATGCCGCGGAGCGGCTGGGCCCGTGAGCCATGGCCGCTTAGCCTGCGCGTCTGGAGCCTGTGCTCCGCAACGGGAGAGACCACAACAGTGAGAGGACCGCGTACCGCGAAAAAAAAAAAAAATTCGTCTGGTCTTTCCATGATGACCAGTTTCTACCCACAAGACGCTCGTGCAGAACACACATAATCTTACTCCTGTCCAGGTCCATGTGCACCCCTGTGGGTGGAGACACCTTTTGTCCGGTGTCAGGACTTGTCTGTCCAGAAGCAGCTAGCCCTGCTTGTTGTCCTGCATATGACGTGTTCTGGGGCTCAGCCAGCCTTGCCTCAAGACCAGCTTGGGAGGAAAAGAGTTTGGACTCTTCTCCCCTTTCTCCGGGAGTGGTGGGGTGAGTGGATGCCATGCATGGTTAGAAAGCCTGGTGCCTATGTTTTCCTAACATGACTCACTGTTAAGACCATGACTATTAAGCTCCCGCATTCATACTTACAATGTGGTGGGTTTTTTTAACGTTTTACTTGGGCAACGTGAGAGACGATGGAAGTTGGTGAAAGGCTGTCTGATATTTTAATAGATGGATGGAACACACATTACATCCTCCATGTCGTTTTTGTCTTGTTTATATGAATGAAGGGCGCAACCATTAATAAAACATGTAGCGAAGGAGTGACTCAGAAAGACGATAGTTTGTTTGTTGTAAGGGAAGAGGCGAACTCCTGCTCTCGTTTAAACTGGTGTTCTAGAAGAATTTCACGTCTTTTATTCTTTCTTTATAAAGAGGTTTTCACCAGGTGGGGGAGGGGTGCTACATGTTCATTGAAAAACAGGGAAGTTTGTTTCTTAAAAGAACACGTGTGCCGCCCAGTTCTTTGACTTGCAGCTGAGAACTGGGTCTCTGAGATGGGAAGCTTTGGGACGGCCCTTCCCTTGCCCACCGCCCTCTGGTACATCCTTCCCTGTCACCTGGGGGTGTCACCCGTCCCCTAAGTGACCTTGCCAGGAAGTTCTGGAGAGGGCAAGCGTGGACTGGTATTCAGCCGGAGTCCCAGCAGATGGCACTGTTCCCTCTGACTTGGTACCAGCCCAGAAGAGGGGTACCCGGGTGGGAGGGAAGCTGAGTGCCGGGGGTCCACCTGGGATGTTGGGGTCCTGGGCTTTGGCAGCAAAAGGAAAAGGCGTGCAGACTGCAGCAGAACAAAGAGCTGGAAACACGACGCACGCACGGCTATGATTCTTCAGGCTGAACAACTTTACGGCATCTTGCTTGTATTGCCAGCAACTAAGATGAGAAATTTTGCCCAAGGGCACAAACGGAAGTTTCAGCAAATTCTTTTTTTACGTCTATGATTTTCTGGAAGACCATCCAGATTGCAAATTAGCAATGGATTTCCTTTCCCCCTTACGGTTACTGTAAAAATTACATGAGAGAGCTTCCAGGAAAATGCACATAGTACCTGCCTTATGACAGTAACTTCATCTTTCTTGTCATTGTTTTGATTATTACATCCTTCATGCAAATACCCATTGAACTGTTACGGGTCAGGCTCTGTGATGGGCACAGGGAATCGCAGACACTTATGCCAAGGCCTCTAACTTCAGGAAATACACAGATAAGTTTTTTGGAAAAGGCAAGTTAACATAACAAAAAACATCAAAATTGCACAGAGAGGGTGTGAATGAAACAAAGCAAGGATGCGGGCAAGATTCCTGGAGGGGTGGGGACAGGCGAGGGTGGTGAGGACCAGCTGGAGAACTGACCTAAGGCTATAGAGAGAAATAATAACTGGGCAGTGACAAGGTTGGGGCAAACCAAGGGGAGTGTGGCCAGAGCAGCCCCTCAGACCTGGTCAAGGGGGCATTGAGCCAGCCCAAGGCTGCGGGGTTTGGGGGACAGGACACTCCCGTGAACTTTAGCATCCCCACTGCCCATCTACGCAGGCTCGAGAGAAATAGAGCCGCCGCCTTCACCCAGGTAGCGCCTCCCTTTTAGACGTTCACCCGTGAAGGGCATCATCCACAGTTTCACACTGTCCTGTTGCAGAGGGAGGGGCAGAGTGGATTGCGCAAACCAGGAGCCTTTCCACTGCCTTCTGACTCTCTTGGTGAGTCAGTTTCAACTTACTTCCCATGGATTCAGGGATGAGAAGAAGGGCAGGCAGGCAGGAGGAATGGGAAGCAGGAAACTCCAGAGGCCAGGAGACCAAGAGGAGGCCTTGAAATGACGCATCACACAGTGAAGGAGGCTGCCCAGAGGTGGGGCTGCCAGAGGGGGCAGAAGAAAGACGCCGGGAAGGGACGAAGTACAAGCAGATACTTGGCTACCGACGGGCTCAGAGTCTAAGACTCAGAGTTCAAGGATGAATCGGAGCATGTCAGCCTGGCCCTTCCCAGGGGCATCTGCTTGTGTAGACCTACCGATCCCTTAGATTTCACTACCAAACACTGGCCTCTGACAGCAGAAAGGACAGGTGACAATGCACATGGGGGGGGGCTGCCTGTCGTGACAGCATCAGAGCTGTGTGAGACATTCTTCCCTAAGTGTGTGCCCCCCATCTTCCTCCTGCCGCCCCGCCAGACGATTCTTGTTTTTTTTTCAAAAATTTTTTTGGATTGATATTTACGTGGAATATATTTTTCACTCCGTTCACTTTCAAATATTATATATTGTTATATTTCAGATGTATTTCCAACTGTATGTAGTTGGGTGTTTTTTCATACAGTAAGACAATACTTGTCTTTTTTTTTTATTTGGCTTTGTTGGGTCTTCGTTGCTGTGCACAGGCTTTCTCTAGTTGTGGCGAGCGGGGGCTACTCTTTGTTGTTGGTACGCAGGCTTCTCATTGCGGTGGCTTCTCTTGTTGCGGAGCACGGGGTCTAGGTGCATGGGCTTCGGTAGTTGCAGCACACAGGCTCAGTAGTTGCGGCACGTGGGCCCCAGAGTGCGCAGACTTCAGTAGTTGTGGCTCATGGGCTTAGCTGCTCCGCGGCATGTGGGATCTTCCCGGACCAGGGTTCGAACCCGTGTCCCCTGCATCGGTAGGTGGACTCTCAACCACTGCACCACCAGGGAAGTCCTAGACAGATTCTTACTGACTGAAAAATTTTCTGCAAATCAACCTTGACTGCAATGACTATATTTTTAAAAATAGCCTTATCTTGATAAATGATATACATAAAATAGTGGATTTGGTAATAATATCTAAAACTTCTTTTCTCATACACAATTGACACCTAACTCTTCATTTAAAATTGTTTTCTCATGTGCCATCTCTCCTCGCACCAAAAGAAAAGAAAAAGAAAAAACAGAAAAAGGACCACTAGTCATCCGTATCCCAGACCCAGGGAGTCCACAGGACACAGACAGGAGCTGGGGTTCATCTCTGCTTTCATTGTCCATCAGGGTGAAAGGTCGGGATGTTTATGTCGCAACAGAGGATGTAAGCCTCACTTGTGGTTTCAGCACTTCTGGAGATGCTGCGTACTGTCGTGTTTCGAGGCTAGGACACCCTAGGGTGCTACGGCTTTGTTTTTCTCGTTGACCTAATCATTCCCGGGCGCCCAGACGCCCCAGGTGCGGAATCCAGGCGGCATGTGATTGGTTTGTTTGGAGTTCCAGAGGGTGGTCCAGGCATCACAAGGGGCCACATCAGCAGGAAGGGAAACAAGCATCCTTGAGTCCTTGCCTGGAGCGCCATCCCTGACTCAGCCAACACCCACTCTCTCCCGCTAACCTTAGAGGAACTGCCTCCCCTCAAACTAAAAATCATTTAAAAATAACATTGGCAGGTCGAACCTTCAGGTGGCGAGAAAACAGACCATCTCAAACAAGCCTTCATTTTACAGTTGCGAGACCTGAGCCCAGGGAGTGCTCCACAGTGAGAGTGTTTGAACACAGCCTCAGTACTGAAGTCACTTTAATTCTGAACAACTGAATTTAAAGCCAATGGTTTAAAAATAGCTTATATTAAAAAAAAAATGGTAACTCCCTGATGCTATTAAGGCTGCAGTGAAATGAGTTTACGCCTTCAAGGTAAATTCAGAATAAGCCTTTTGGAAAGAAATGGACGCTCAAACCAAGGACTCTCAAGATGATCAAGACCTTGACCCAGAAATCCCTGCCCTCACCAATTATGCCCCATACATAATTCAACAGAACAACAGAAAAGATATTTACACAGCATTATTAACTGCAGCACTGTCTTTAAAAGTAACAACTGTAACTGAAGGAAATGATTAGAGGTATACCTTCAGAAATTACATCCTCCAGAATGAAAGAATTTTATATATCCGTTACAATGATGATTATACAAACTATAAAAGAGCAAAATTGCAAGATGGCCTGTCTATATTGACTGCAGCTCTGAAAAGCATGACTCACTGTTTGCAAAAGGGTCAGAATTGGAAGCAGAGAGCATCCAAGAGCAGAGGCTGGGCTCAGTGAGTTCTGCTCCACCAGCTGGATGGGCAAGTAGGTGACCTGGAAGAATGGAAGAATAATATTGATTGGGGAATCGTTTTACCATAGATCACTAGTGAGATAAAGAAGGGTGCAAAACAGAGTGTTCACCCATCCTGCAAGAAAATGCACATGCACACACGCACATGCACAGCTGTAGTCAGCTTCCTGAGACAGGAGCTGTTAACTCGTTGGGTACATTTTTTCTCCTGTGTGTGTGTGTGTGTGTGTGTGTCTCCTTTTCTGCATTCAGTTATCCCTGAATCAAGCCCATGATGATAAAAATATTTTTAAAAATCAACTGCCAGGAGAAAATTTTCGTAGCTGTTTATCTTTTAAAATAAGCACAGAGACCTCAAGTTGGAAATGAAAATATTTGTGCTACTGTAATTTTTTAAAATTGGGAATAGGAGATTTAATATTGCTTTTTAACGTGAATTTTTAATTAAAAATTAAAAAATGGATAATATGCACTTTCCCCTCTTGAAAAAAAGCCATCCTAGGAGTTCAGATTATGCATAAACAGTGTATGTGTGTACATGTGAAGTGCAGATAATTTTATTTGAATTAATGTAGTTAGGAAGCTTCTCTCACAAACAGCTATCACACCATAGTGGAAACATTTAGAGCATAAACAGCATAAATAAGCAAAATGAAAAAAATATTATCGTACTGTTTACCAACAGATCTATAATTACAAAATAAATTAACCATGAAATGAAACACTTCGGGTTTTCTGCAATATTGTTATGAGAGATCGGGTGGGTTGTCTTTTTTTTTTTCCAGATTAATTCTGGGAAAGCTTGAAACTGAAATATTGCAAAGAGCATTATGATTTTTTTTTTAACCTATCAGCACATATCAGTGCTGTTCAGAGATGCCTGTTTTCATTTCCAGAGTCAAGGCTGCAAACGAGGCGGTCACTCTGAAGAGGCTGAGCGTGCACTAAAGGGAAGCATTTCCAGGAGTGGAAAGACAGAAGGTGACAGCTCGAGGTTTGAAGAGCGAACCTTCCTTTATTCTCCTGTGAAGCCAAGAACGCTGAGATCGCAGCTCGGTTCCATGGAAACGAGAGGAAGAAAAGACTGACCTGCCCTCCTTTCAAACAGAGAATTCCTGCATCCGGCTAACTGAGATCAAGACCAACTTAGAAGGGCAGGTGCCCCTGGGTGAGTGTATGATGTAGAGGGAAGGTCCCAGAGCTCTCTGTGTGGGACAGCCTGCACCCCCCAGCCGTCCCTGTCACTGTGGGAGTGACATTCGGTCCCAGCAGGAAACTCAGAGTGCTTAGGACAGACCTGTTCCCATGGAGAAACACGTCTCCTGCTTCTTTGCTTCTAAGAAGAAAGTACACAAAAACAGAGTACATGGGGGGAAAACTCCAGCGTCCTCTCTGAAAATTCACAGTGCATGCCACGCAATCTATCATTTAATTCTATTCAGTCATTGGCCCTTTTCTTCTCCTTTCCTACGTAGGGCTCACGTTTATTTGGTGTCAAGCTTTTGCCTTTATTATGCAGATGCTTTTCTTGTAAGCAGAGTGCACAGGACCAGCCCACTGTACCCACTATTAGGAAGAAAATCAATCCCTGGGTGATGCGCTTATTTACCAAAGAGGCAGGAACCCCACACCTGGAGCTCCGCTCCAAGGAAGCCGCATCCCTTTCAGAAAGGAACCTGCCGGCAGCACAGGAGCCTTGGAAAATAGCCGGGTGGTCACCACCGCTGTTTCCTAAGTGCTTCTCTCTACCAGGCGCTCAGCTAAGTGCCCCTGGAACATTATTAGGTATAATTCTCCAGAGAGCTCAGCCAGGAAGTACCACCCGGCACTTGCCCTCTTAGCCAACCCTACAAGGCACCGTTGCAAGTAGATGGTCGGAAAAGTCAGGTAAAACAAGAACTCCTTAAAAATTACACAATCTAACCATATTTATTTTAAGTTGACACATGCAAATGTACATTTACTAGCCAATCTTTTGAAAAGTCTCTTCCTTAAGTGTGGTACCACCGATTACATTTCTTAAGTGTTTTCCTTCCATAACCCTCTCCCCGCCGCCGTAATGCGTGGTTAATGTCCAAGTCCAGTTTCTTTAGAGTAGAAAGATGGCTGAAAAGCGCTCGAGAGAACAATCCTTCTCCACGCATGCCGCCCCGTGGTTAATGTCCAAGTCCAGTTTCTTTAGAGTAGAAAGATGGCTGAAAAGCGCTCGAGAGAACAAGCCTTCTCCACGCATGCCGCCCCCACCCCCGCTCTCTGAAAGCTTCTGCTTCCGTGCCTTATTTGACAGGACTTTCCCTTTGCCAACTCACTTTCTGAAACATCTCCCTTTGTTCTCATAAAAACAACCCTCTTTTTGCACTCTCATTTCATTGGCTCACGCGGTATTTAGTCAAATTACGTAATTACGATAAGATGTACCATTGCATAAATTGATTTGGGAACAAACACAAATGAATCTTGTTCAGCGGATACTTTTGCTGGAGGATGCAGGAGTGCCTGAGTACCTGGGAGGTGGGCTGCAGGCTGTGGGCATTGGGGGGAAGGGGAGGGGCACTGTCCGTATGTTTATAGAAAGGAGGAGAGTGGTGGTCACCCAAAAAATCATTTCAGTGAAAAGCAGTTTCCCCACTGCACCTAAATTTACAGTCTGCATCACTGGGGCTGAAAGTTAAAGGCTCCAAAGCCCGCTGGTGCTCACTGTACCAGGCTTGCTGCACCTGGACCGTTGCGTATCACTTTTTTTCCAGGTCACTGAGTCATCCCTGCAGCTGCACAGTCAGTTCTGAGGTCCCGTTGCTCTTATCACTACAGCATCAAGTGTAGCTTCGGGGGCGGTAAGAGATTTTGAATAACAGGTTGCTGTCCTGCCATTTGCTGCCTCTGCCTGAGATCCTCCATGGGCTGAATGGTGTCCCCACCCCCAAATCTACATGTTGAAGCCCTGACCCCCAGGACTTCGGAACATGACTGTATTTGGAACTGGGACCTCCACAGAGGTAATTAAGTTAAAATGAGGCCATTAGGGTGGGCCCTAATCCAACCTGACTGGTGTCCTTTTAAGAAGAGGAGATTAGGACACAGACCCCAGGGATGGGAAAGGCCATGTGAGGACACAGCAAGAAAGTAGTAATCTGAGGGCCAAGGAAGGAGACCCCAGCAGAAACCAGACCTGCCCCCACACCTTGATCTTGGACATCCAGCCTCCAGAGCTGTGAGAAAGTAAATCCCTCTTGTCGAAGCCACTCAGGCTGTGGCATCTGATACAGCAGCCCTATAGCAAACTCACCCTCCATCACACACCCTGCGTGCTAACCAGTCCTCAGAGGCTCTCGCCTGGGTTCCAGAGCCCCATTCCTCTGCTGAAGAGACACGAGAAACAGGGTTACCTAGAGCACAGTCCTCAGGACCTCCTGAGTGAGAATCACCTGGGGTGGTGGTTTTAAATGCAGATTCCTGGGCTCCACCCTGACTTCCGGAAATGGAGTTCCAGGGCTGAACCTTGGGGATGCTCACTGTTAGAAGGTCCCTGGGGGATTGCTATGAACACCAAAACATGAGAACTGAGTCAACGTCCTCTGTGCAGGTCACCCCACCTCCAGTTTTATCCCTGGAGTCAGCCATCACCTGCATGGACCCCACTCACTTTTTCTAAAGAACCACTGGGACCTGATTGTGAATGGCAGCATTTACCCATCTAGGAAAGTTAAAGCTGCACTAACAAAACACTTTTCAGACCTAAAGCGTCCCACTAATTCCAGTTACTGACAATAGTGATTGAAGAGCAACTGTAATGGTGACAGTCTCCAGGCTAAAGTCAGTCTCAGCTTAGATTCCATTTCTGTGACACCAGCTAGGTGACCTTAATGAGCTTTCTAACCTTTTTCAGTCTCATTTCTCTAATTAAAAAAAAGATAATGTCAATGTGATGTGAAGATTGAAACTGCACTACATGAGGAGCACCTAGCAGAATGCCTGGCACTTAATACGTACCTGCTAAATAATAGATATGATTAAATTACATGTTATACAAGTGCAACCATTACAACCGTTGATGCTGAAAATAGTGTAAAGATATAAAAAGCTTATAAACCCTAATGTACATTTAAAAGATCTTATTTGATAAAAGTAACTACAAGTCTGTACAGAAAAGAATGGTCTGGAACAAAAGGCTAATTACAGGGGACAGAATGTGACGCATATTCGTTTTCACCAAAGGTATCGCCCCGAAAGTAAAGACAGAAAACCACTAGAGACCTTTAGAAATTATAAGGAGTGAACATCTGTTTGGGCCAAAACAGAACGCTTTGGAGCAGATGAATCCTCTCACTGGGGGCAACTGTAAATGCTGGATGAAAGTTTTAAGAGGAGGGAAGGAAGGAAGGAAGGAAGGGAGGAGGGGGGAAAGGGGGAAAGAGGGAGGGAGGGAGGGAAGGGGAAGAGATCAAGGAAGCGGAGGGGAAAGAAAACCCTGAATGTCACAGAGAGCAATGAGGACAACCAAGGCTCAAAACACGGAGATGCAGGGAAGAGCCCAAGGAGGGGTAGGTGCGGGCACCCCACACTGGCCCCTGCTGTTTGGAGCATTTGCTGGTGTGGTTTGGGGGAACCATGGCCAAGTAGAAAGCAGTGACCTGGGACCTCAGCCTCATTGGACTGGGAAGCAGAGGCTGAGGCTGGATGTTCCCGAGGCAACTGAAACTCAAGGGGCCAACATTATGGAGAATAAGGAAATAGAGAAGGGATGCTAGAGAACTCTGCACACAATTTTCCCTCAAGCTGTTTACCAATTCCTTTTGGAAGCAGGAGCTGACATACCTGGAAGACAAACAGAAAGCAGTTCAGAGGCTAAAGAGCTGGGCAGAGTGTGTGATGATCTCACAGCTCTGGGAAGGTGGACATACAGGGTCCCCCTGGTCTGGAGACCCTCTTAAGCTGTACCAAGCACATACGTAAGTCATATATGTGATATGTCTATAGGCACATATATGATATGTGCATGTGTGCGTACACGCACATGCAGACCAAAGACTGACTAATTTGTCTGGTCAAGAAACAATGAGTCTCTTGTAGGTTTAGACAATTCATTACTTAAATAGACAGCAAAGGGAGTATTAGCTGACAGTTCCAGCCCCTGTGATCTCTATCCTACACCCTAAAACAGATGCCACCAGGAGAAAAGGGGCCAGAAGATTGCAGCATGAGTGTGAGGTATCCCAGAGTTGATGAAGATTAAGCTAAAAATCAATAACAAGGAGATAACTAGAAAATGACCAAATATTTGAAAAAATTTTTCTAAATAATTTCAATAAGTCATGAGTTCAAGAAGATAACCCAATGGAAATTATAAAATATTCTGACCTGAATAATAATGAGAATATAGCACACCACATCTGAAATGCAACTAAAGCCACACAGAGAGGAAAATTTATAGCCTTAGATGTATGTACTGGAAAAGATGACAGGCTGAAAATTAAGAATTTAAGTTTCTATCTGAAGACTCTAGGAAAAAAAGGTCAATTTAACATAAAATAGAAATAGAAAAGGTGAAAATAGGAGTCACTACCAATGCAATAGAAAGAAAAAGTTAGAGAAAATCACTAGAGCCAAAAGTTGGTTATTTGTAAAGATTAATAAAACTGATATATCATTACCAGTTCAAGAATAAAATAGGATAATCAGAATTTAAAGATGGAACACCATTAGAGCATCAATAGACATAATAACAATGGCAAGACGGTTTGAGGAACTTCTAGATGACAAATTTGAAAACATATACAACAAAAAATTCTTCAAAAGTACATCAAAATTGATGCAAGAAAAAATAGAAAATCCAAATGGTCCTTGATATATTAAGTACATACATCTATCATTTGAAACCCTCCTTAAAAGAACACTCCAGAACCAAATGTCTTCAGCATTAATTCTTCCAAATACTTAAGGAGAAATAGCTCAAGTCACATATAAATTCTTGATGATTCATCATGACCCAAGATAAACTTGATACAAACCCTGACAAGGGCATTACAACAAAGGAAGATTAGTTGATTTCATGAACATAAAGGCAGCATTCTAAATAATTCATTAGCTCACTGAATCCAGGATTTATTTGACAAATAAAAATGTTGTTGATTTAACATTCAAAACTCAATTCCTGGAAGAATAAGTTAGTGCAGGGAGTATGTTTTCATCTCAACAGATGCCACAAAAGCAGTCCAAAAAGGGTATCACCCGTGCATAACAGAAAACTTCAGTCAACTCTGAATAGAGGTGAAATTCCTTAGCCTGATAAAGGGTGCCTTTAAAATATACATAAAGACCATATTTGGTGGTGAAACACCCAAATCAGGAAGATGAGAATATCTGCTAATGTCGTCATTAGTCACATCGCAGTGACGTTTCTAGCAGTGCAATAAGGTGAGAGTATAAATTGCTACAACCCCTTGGAACACTGAAGTATCTACAAAAGCTGAACAATGGCCTGTCATCATGGGTTCCTACGCAACGTAACTCAGTGTTTCAACAGCAATAGGGACATATATGAATGTTCAGGTCCATACTGTTCATTATAGTCAAATACCTGGTACCATCTACAGAGCTGTCATCAGTGGGAAAGTTCGTACAGTGCAGTATATTTATAGATCGTGCAGGGCCAACAGACTTTGTCTGTAAATGGCCATAAAATAAATTGTGTGTGTGCGAACCAAGGTTGTCTGAACCAAGAGGCAAAACCAAGGATGATATAGGTACCAAAATAAACATTTCGTAATACAGAAAACACTCTTCACTCTTGGGCTGGACAGAACTAGGTGGTGAGCCAGATTTGGCCCCTGGGTCATAGTTGGCCAAACCCTGCTGCAGAGTAAGGGAAAGATAGGCTTCTGGGGTGACAGTAGCATACTCTGAGCTGAGTGGTGTCACACAATAGATCCACAAAGGTAAATATAAAGTTTGTGCATTTTAACTGCATGTGCATGTTAACTTCAATTAAAAGCTTCACCTAAGAAATTCTAGGTGAATATTTTTTAGTTTGTGTATTAGGAGTAGACTTCATAAGCACAGACGGAAAGGAAGAAGCTACGAAGAGAAAGACCCTCTGTTCTGTTACCAAGCGACCATCAAGGGGACATTACCAAAGGCTCTCACCAGGCTTTATATAAACAGATAATTATTTCAACATCAAATAAAATACCAAAACTTGGAAGCAACGAAAATGTCCCCAAATTTGAGTATTATTAAATGAACGATGAGATATTAGACTTCTGTTAGAAACAATGTTATGGAGAAGATTTAACCATATGGGAAAAGTCCTACATGTAATGTTAAGTTAAAAAGCAGTATATTAATAAATAAACAAACACACATGTGCGCTTCTGTGTGTGTGCGCGCACACACACACACACATACGAGTTCAAAAACACCAAACTATCAACAATATTTGTCTCTGAGTTGTAGACCTAGAGATAATCTTTGTTTTTTCTTTTTAAACTCTCCTGTGGTTTCTTTCCTAGTTTCTACAATAAGATTGCAACTATAATCAGGAAAACATATGTATTTTTAAAGAGATGAGATTAAAGAACACTTTAAAATCATTATTACGATGAATAGGCTCTGCTTTGGAAAAGAAAATATCTTCATAACCCGAAAGAAAAATGCAACCATCCCAACTTCCTTTCAGAGAAATGAATTTTAAAAATAAACTCTAAGTGGCTTTGCATACAGAACAACACTTTCTTATCACTACCCCACCGTTGGCCAAGGAATGTGGATCTGGAGAATATCGACATTTATGGTGAATGAGATAATTCTGCTGATAAAGACTTTTATAATAGACATTTTTTTCAACATCTATTTGCTTAGCACCTGTGCTGTGCCTGACACTTTCTGGCAGCAAGTAAATAGGTGGAATAAAAACAGAGAGTCACGTGCCCTGGAGGATCGCACAGACAAGCAGGAAATACAAACATCGTCAGATAATCACACGAATAAAACTACAACTCCCACTCTGATACACACAGCAGATGAGAAGAAGATCATTCTGGGAGAAGAAATAACAGGCTTCCAGCCATTTACCTAAATCCACAAAGCCATCTTTGAAGCGGCGTGTACACCTGCTGCCTTTCCAGCAAATCTGACACACAGGTTTTACACCTGGCCAGTTCCTGCGTCTCTAGCTGTGTTGGGCTGGGGAAGGGGTTTAATCCCTCTCATCTTAGAACTACTGGAATCCAGACCAGCGTCCTGCACCTGCCAGGGCCTCACGCGGGACGGATCCGTTTCCTTTATGAGAGGAAAATGAGGGCCCAAGGCCAGAATTCAAGAGTGACTGTCTCCTGTCTGGGAGGCCGGAGGTGTGACCAGGGCTAGAGCGCTGGGCCGAGGGAGGTGAGTGGGTCAGAGAGCAGCCAGGCCAACCAAGGTTACTGACATCCACTCTGAATCCTGTAGGGAAACAGGTGTATACCTTTGATTGAACACAATCGTTAGTTAAAATCTGCCGGCATAGGGCCCAAATGCAGCTTGCGCGCTCCGGATCTCAGCTAGAGGGAAAGAACCCAAGAACCACAGGGGGATGGCAGTGACGTGCAGGGGGAGTGCACATCTGAGCTGTAGGGACAGGAAGTGGCTCCTGTGGGGATGGCAGAGCCAGGACAGAGGGGGCGGGCCCGGGTGGCCTGGAAGAGCCGATCAGGGCAGCCACCACCCGAGACTGGACCTGTGCTGTGAAGCCGTGAAAACAGGCGTGGCCAGAGCCCTCTGGGTTTGGGGGAGAGAACAGTTTATCGTGTTCTGGTGTGAGACGTTTGTAGCATAGCTTCCAGGAGAAAGCAGGGTGAGTCCCAGAACCCAAGGGATGTGGAGACACAGTGAGAAGCTCAGGGAGAGCACATAGGGACAGAAGTGGGTGGTCACTGTCTCTTAGAGGCCTGGCCGGGCCCAGCCCCAGGTTCGCCCACTCACGCCAAGGTGAAGGTTGCAGTGAGAGACACGCCCCCTTCAGGCGCCCCTTCCTGACTCGCCCCATTTGTAAGAGAACATCCATCCCCCTCCCCCTGCGGGGGTGCAGGAGTCAGGTCCTCTTTCGTGACCTCAGGCAGACTGTGCAAGCCGCGCTCCGGCCTGCACCTCAAGGTGCCTGAGACTTGCTCCCCCGCTCAGCAGGGCCGAGAAGACACCAGAACGGGCCGCCCGGGCTGCAGAACTTCCGTGCCAGCAACCTTGGACCCGTGTGCACCGCACAGGGGGTCTGTGATGGGCACGCTCCCAGAATCATCTCCTCCGGTGACAGAGAACAGAAGGTGACAAAACTGGCGGTAAATTATTCAGTTTCTTCTCTTGGCCTCTGAGACGGATTCTGTGCCGCAGGAGAGCTCGGCGCATTTGTCCTGAGTCACTCGCCCCAGGCTGCCCCTTCAGGCTGATGGACAACCAGGTGACAGAGCGCTGATGTGCGGGAACGGACTGCGCTGAGCCCTGTGTCGACAAGCGCACTTTGATTCCAGTGCAGCTAATGTATTCTGAGCCTCCGTCAAGCGCCAGGCCGGGTGAGTCCTTCCCAGGAGGTTAGTGATGCGCCCCGAAATCCATGGAGCTGGGAGGGTGGCCAGGACGGGAGAAAGGCTGTGTGTTTGCAGGAGCATCGCCAGGGGGTCCAGCGTTGGGTGATGAGATGGGCGAGGACTGTTGTCCTATGGCCTGAGGAATCCCCAGGCACCAGCAGCAACCGAGGCCAAGGGCTGGGGCTCACGGAAGACCAGGGAAGCTCTTTGGCCATATCTGGTCTGTCTGGGTTCACGACAACCACAGAGCACAGCGCTGCCTGAGGCCTCCTGGACCAGCACACCCTGAGCTTCTGCACACTGAGTGCTAACACCCACCGTGCCCACACCTTCCCATCCCTCCATCACCCAGGTGAGCTCATCTCAGCCTGGAAATGGGAAGACACCTTCGGTGAAGACAGCGCCTCTGAGGGTGAAGCACAGACCTCAGCCTATGTCTTAATAACTGTAACGCTCTCCACTGCCGACGACTTGGACACACACGCCTCTGCTGTTGCCCGAGGTGCCTCCTGGGAGCAGCAAGTGCCCCAGTTTGGGAGAGAAAGTGTGGACAACTGTCCATGCTGCTGAGCTCTTCACTTCAGAGATTCTGCTGAACGAAAGGGTCAGTGGAAACGACTCGGGACCCTACAGTCCTCGAGACCAACTTCCACGTCACTTTCACCGGCACAAGCAGAAGAAACCCAGAGCCCACCGCCTCGGAGGGGAGCTAGTGGTGATGCCAGGTTTTCCTGTACTTGCCACACACCTGAAATTCTGACAACCAGCTCCAGGGAGGCTGCAGGGGCTCATGACAAACACAGGTGGCAGGCTGCTGCTACTAGAGCCTTGTTTTTTTAAATATTCCATTTTTTCCTCATGAGATCTCTGCATAAAAACACAAAGACCCTTGTGGTTAACCTGCCTTCCTGTCTGCCAATCCATGCTTTGTGTATTGTCCACTCCAGCCACGGTCAGGGGCTCATTTTATCTAGAGGGGTCACTATAGAAACCTCGGGGAAACTCAGAAGGATTTTCACAGCACAGACAGTCACTTTGTTTCCCACCCCCCTCCATCAGCTGGGCTCTTGTGTTTTCAGAATAGCCCTTGGGCAAAAGCCCAGATGTGTTTCCTTAGGAAGAATAGGTTCTAGAGACAAAAGTGGGATGAGGGGCTTCCCTGGCGCGGTGGTTGAGAGTCCGCCTGATGGAGAGGACGACAAGCCTCCAGGTGGCTCCACCTGCCTAAAAGGTGTCCCTCGGGTACGTCAGAGCATCTTAGAATTCGCTCTTTGCCTTGCCCATCCTCACCACCCACCTGCACCTGATCAAACCCAAGTGCAGTTCCAGGCAAGATACCTCCGAGTTTGTCACCACCTTAACAGAAAGCAGGACTCGTAAAGGACAGGTGAGCTTGTCAGGAGCAGTTTCACAAGACAGCAGCCAGGCTGGAGATGAGCATCGTAAAGTCACCGGACACTCCGTGGAAGAGAACTCTCTAGAAAGCCAATAAGATGAATATCCATGAGAGCCGTGCTCCCCATGTGTCGAGGATTGTGCTGGTCCTTGGTATCTATTACCTTATCTAATCTGCACACGTGTCTACATGCCAGGCGTGTTACCATCTGCATCGTCTAGATAAGGAAACTGAGGCTTAGAGAGGTCTGGGACCTTGGCCAAGGTCATAGCCAGAGAATGCATGGGACGTCAAAGCCCAGGGTCACACAGCACCACAGTGCCTCTGGAAGCAAGCAGGGCACACGCACTGGGGAGCACTTCAGATAAATATCGTCAACCTCGAATTTATGCAGAGTGGCTGTGAGTTGCAGAGTGGTCAGGGCAGCTCTGACCTAGAATGTTCCCTGCCGTTGTCCAACCAGGTGTTCTAATGTTTGGTCTGAAAAATATGACCAGCGTAATGCTGTGCCCTGGACCAGTGGTTCTTCAGCCAAGGAGCTCTGTGCTAGCAGCAGGGAGCAGGGGGGCCCATGTCATTTGAGGTCCCAGACACTCCTTTTCAGAAATTTTAGCCTATGTGCCGGCCGCTCCATTATGACAGTTTTATTCTTCTGAGCCTTAAAGACTTTCTGGTATTAAAATCTTCCCCATAAAATTGCAGATGTCCCATAGAAGGGCCACAGTTTATGCCCCATTGGTTAATAAGATCAGTTAAACCTCTCAGGGAGGGTGACAGAGCCTGGCACTCAGAGGTCACTGATGCGCCCGCAGTGGATACGGCCACTGAAGTATCGTCTTCCGCAGCCCCGTGTGTGGGCCCACTCCCACCTGACTACCTTCTTTCTTGGGGTGTGTGTTATTTTCCTATGGCTGCTGTAACAAATTAGCACAAACATAGTAGCTTAAACAACACAAGTTCATGGTCTTACAGCTCTGGAGGTCTGAAGTCTGAAATGGGTCTCGCGGGGATAAAAGCAAGTTGATGGCAGGGCTGTTCTCTTCCGGAGGCTCCAGGGCGGAATCTGTTTCTTGCTTTCCCAGCTTCTAGAGGTCCCTCTCCTTCCTTGGCCCTGGGCCCCTTTCTCCATCTTCAAAACCAGCGAAGGTGGGTTGAGTCCTTCTCACGTCACATCTGTTTGACCTCTTCTGTTTCTAAGGACCCTTGTGATGGCATTGGAGGCACCCAGATCGTCGGGGATCATTTCCTTTCTCAAGGTCATTAACTTAACTCTCAAGGTCATCTGCAAAGTCCCTGTTGCCGTGTAAGGTAACATACTCACAGGCTCTGGGGATTAGGGTGTGGACTTTGGGGGCCGTCATCCTGCTTCCACAGACAATTTTGTAGTTTTGTGTGTGTGTGTGTGTGTGATTGAGGCAGTTAGAGATTACATTCTTTACACTTCTGCGTATTTGTTATTAAAATTTATACAATCTTGGATTTAGTTGATCCCCTGGTTCTGGACATTCAGGAAAGGTCTTGTGTTCTGAATTGTAACCTTTGGGCCAACAGGTGGGGAGACACTGGCCCAGAAGGGGACCCTCAGCTTCCTGTTAGCCTGGTGCTGTGTCTACATAGCAAAGGCCTTAAATGTTAAAGGATGTCACAGCTGTGAGTTCCATGTGAGGTATGCGTTTGTAGACTTGAATCTACGGTTTACTTTACCTGATTAAGACTCCTCTCTTGCTTATCATGGAGTGCGGTAAACTCGGAGGGGGAGGGCTAAGGACTTTCCCAACACTTCTTTTAGGAGATGGGCCTGAGATATTGCATTAATAATCTCTGTGTTGTGTGTGCACTGGCTGAGGTCAGACCAGATCCTAGATTCTTAAACAAATCTGATGGACTCCTAAACGTATGAGGCCATCTTGGAGAATCCAGCCAGGCTATAAGAAGCCATTCCAGTTCTCCTAAAAGATAACCTGACATTTGCAGGAGCTAACAGGGAGAGAACGTAGAATTGGTCCAAGGGGTTGAAAGGAGGGAGGCAGAGGACAGTAGAAGAAGAGGGGGGAGGAAGGTATTTGCATGGGGGGAACCCAGGCAATAATTAAGCCACAACTTCATCCTTGCAAATCTACCAGCATCTGCTCCCCAAATGCAGTCTTTTGTCTGAGGAGTAGATGGTGGATACTGGTACCTAGACACACTCTTCCCAGCTCTTTGCCCTTTAACAAACTGACCTTCTGGGCCTGGGCTCTGCATTGTTTGGGGAAGGTGCTTGGTAAGCCTCCACACACTTCATCCAGCCAGCCAGCCGCTTATTCAGTCAACGAACTCTTACCGAACAACCTCTAGGGGAAGAATCTGTGCTCGTTGCCGTGGAAATAAATTCACACAACAGAGTCTCAGTTCTCGAGTCACTTGCCAAAATTTTCACTCCTAGTCTCTCTAAGCATCTCTTTTGGCATATTTTTATGACACTTACTGTGACTTAAGGAGTTTCTTTCGTGCTCATTTTCCATAATTGTTTTGGGTGTTTTGTTGCTTTTATTTTTAAGCGTATTCTTTAAGGTTTCAGTTAGAATGATTGTTTAGATCGTTGGAGACTGAGGCAAAGAGTAATAAAATAGTTTCTGGCCCTAGTTCTTTTTAAAACTTTCTCTTTTCTTTATCATGATGCAATGTTATCGTTTCATAAGGACTAGATAAAGACCATCCTGGCTGTTGTTAGAAAATGCACATTTAAATGATCAAAACGGGGTTTGCCAATATCACCCAGCCTTTGAGGATCCCATAGAAATGTGGCTTTTTGGGGAACTTTTATTGAAGTAGAGTTGATTTACAATATTGTGTTACACATTTGGCTGTTTAATTCCAAGACCCTGAAGAAGAAAGAGAAAGATCACGCTTTCTCCAGAATAATCACCCAAAAATGTTAGCAGGCCATGGGTGCCTACAAGTCTCACAATGAAATATTGCTTAACGTATAGCTGATTCAATACAAACCCCAACCAACCGTACGCATAATTTCATTAAAATAGTCATTTAACATAACGCTTTAGCAAAAGGAATGCTGATAGGCAATTAGTGTCCAGATGGTCCTTGTTGAATTTAACAACAGTCAGACATGAGGGGCTGGGGCTGGGTGCGGGCCCTGCAGACACCAGTGAGTGAAGTGGTTTGGAATGCACTCTCTGCGACATCTCTAGAGGGTTCTCTGGGTTATGTGACACCAGCCAGCCTGGCTGGAAGCTGAAAGATCCATTTCTCCGTTTCCTAGCTAACAGTTATTTTTTTTTTTTTTTTTTTTTTTGCGGTACGCGGGCGTCTCACTCTTGCGGCCTCTCCCGTTGCGGAGCACAGGCTCCAGACGCTCAGGCTCAGCGGCCATGGCTCACGGGCCCAGCCGCTCCGCGGCACGCGGGATCTTCCCGGACCGGGGCACGAACCCGTGTCCCCTGCCTCGGCAGGCGGACTCTCAACCGCTGCGCCACTGGGGAAGCCCCGTAGTAGCTAACATTTCAGAAGCAGGGTCTGTTCATGAGTTGTGACAGCTCCTCATCTTCCCAATTACTTTTGTAAAACTGACAGTGTTCTCCACTTTCATCATTTATACATTTTTCACTTTTCTGAAAACGCGTCTCCAGACCCCAGCAATGCATTTAAAAAGTGAGTTTAAATATTTCAACAATGACGTTTAGCAAACGGGCGAGCGTGAGCCCGGAGCAAGAACCTCCTCGCTGATCCTCCTTCTTCCTAGGGGCTTCTTCCCAGGCCAGGGCTCTCCGTCTGCGCTGTCTGCCTCAGCCTGTGAAACACGGCCCCCCGCCACCCCGTCCTGTGCCCGCCCGTGGTCCAGGCTCGCCCTTCAGGCTCCGGCTCCAAGGCAGACACGCAGCCCTAATTCGGTGCTACTCCAGCCCACATGTCACCCTTTCAGCCAGGGCCCGTGAGCAGCTACCCCCCACCGATTCCAAGACACCCTCATCTTCCCCCACCCTCATGTTCCCTTCCTTAGGCCCAGGTAAGCCCCACCATCCTGGTCCCAGGTGGTCTGACATTTCTGGAGAAAGTGATGGAACAGAGCCAGTCGCCTTCACTACACACCCACGCTGCGCAGAGCCTTGTCAGTGTTCTCAGACGCTCTACAAATTTCCATTCCCCAGAGGCACCTCCACTGGGGAAGCCCGTACTGTGTGGTGCCTAAGAACCACTGAAAAGCTCCTGAAGGATTCCTCTGTGTTACAGCGTGTGAGTGTATGCACATGAGTGGGCTGATACGACAGTATCATATTCACTCCAGTTAAAAATCTTGATGTCAGCACACTGCCCAGATCACCCTTCTGTCCCCTCTACCGCCCAGGACAGCGCCTGGAATGTAGCACACGGACAGCATATCACCATCAGGAACGACGTCTTCAACCTGGTCTCAGGATGAGAAAAAAACGTAGACCAGAGCGGCGGCCCAATCACAGCCCACCGCCATCTGTAACTTGATAGTATTTGTGGTTATTGTTTCAGGACTATTTGTTACTGTAGCAAATTAACTAATACAGCCCTTGTTCCCCTTAGAGCTCAAGAAAAGAGCCAAACCTTTCCACTGCCCAAAAGGAGGTCACAGATTGTCGGGGGAAGCCGCTTGAGCCAAAAGAGCTGGCAGCTTTGCACACAGAGGGTGGACAGCAACTGGCCAGAGAGCCTCATGCAACGGGACAGGGGGACAGAGGCCAGAGGCCAGCGAGCATCATGAGCGGGTGAGTCACATTTGGAACAGAAAGTGGCATAGGGCAGACACAGAACAAGACACAGAAAGCCACCTGGGGTCCACTGGGGGACGTTCCCTAGTCCCCAGGGACATAAATTAACCCTAGAAGTGAAGAAGAGAGAAAAGCCTAAGGGGAAAGTTTATAACCTTGAATGTGACTACATTTTAAACCTGAATTAGCTGAGACATTACGTTACTGAATAGAACCCCTTACAAGTGGATCCATTAATTTTCTGTTATTAGAGGAAAATGTGGGCTTAAGGTAAGACTCAAATTGAGTTACGGAAAATGTAATAAAGCTACCTTTTTGCACACCCACATTTTATAAAGTTTTTTTTTTTTTTTTGACTGTGAGTAAAAATCATACCCGTGACACATATAGACTGGCATATTTTCACAAGCCCTTGGTCTGAGATATCTGAAAATTCAAGGGCTGGAGAGAAGTGAAGAATTCCCCCCGGGAAACTGACACAATAGATTAGAGATAAAAATCAAAGCGATTCTTCTTTTAGACCGAGTCTCCCCATGAAATAGGTGTGAGCGCTTCACCTCAGAGGGGCTGGTTGCCAAGCAGTTGAGGTGCTGAATCTCCTTTTCTAGGAGTTACACTGATGCTGACAAATGCTCTTTTCAAATGATTGATTCCCCAACATGTGAGAATCTGAGTTAAGTCTGAACCTCAGAGCACAAGTTCAGAGCTGAGATAAAAAGCTCGCAAGCTCACCCCGCTTGGCCTTCTGCCCGGCTGGAGAGGTTTCCAGTCTCTGGAGCTGCCTTTGTGGACACAGGGAAGCAGAGGATGGTCTTTCTGGCAGCTCACACGGTGGCGACGGGCCCCGTACCCATCAAGATAAATGATGTTTACAAGCTCTTTTTGCCTCAAGCATGAGTTTCCAACATGGCAACCCATCCATTTGAGAACAACTGGCTAGGAGGTAGAGACTGGCCAACAGCTGTAATCAAAGGCATCGTCTCCCCTGAAATAAAGGAGTCCCTCAGGGAAGTCTCCAAAGGACCACGTGATTAGCTTAGATCCAAATATTCGCAATACAAATTTATGAGTTAAATGTTTTATTATTTCAGTGATGGTGAACATTTTCCGAGCTCAAGTGTTGAAGGGAATTATTCTTTTTTTTTTTTTTAATTGAAGTACAGTTGATTTACCATGTTGTGTTAGTTTCAGGTGTACAGCAAAGTGATTCAGTTATACATATATAAATATCTATTCTTTTTCAGATTCTTTTCCCTTATAGGTTATTACAAAATATTGAGTATTGTTCCCTGTGCTCTACAGTTGGTCCTTGTTGTTTATCTATATTCTATGTATTAGTGTGTATGTGTTAATTCTAAACCTGATTGTGTGAAGGCAACTGGAGAGTTCACTTAAGCACACGCATGTGGCGAGTTTGCCACGATTGCAGTGACCTTGTGACCAGAACTGAAAAGATGTGGCCAAGTTCTCCATCTCACCACCACTCCTTACTCCATTCGGAGTCTCTGTTTTATAAACTGAGTGCACAAAGCATTAGCAAAAGGAGCGGAAATAGTAAATGGAGATTTCGGAGACGGAGAAAAAGAGACAGTTATTCCAGGACTGGAAAAATGACTTGCAGACACCACTGTGAAGTTTTTCTAACGTGGATACGTCGTAAAGGGACAGAACGGGAAGGGCTTTCTTCAGAGCATTGGAGGGAGATGTCACCACCTCAGAATGTCCCCCTGGCTCACCTGAGCTCTATAGACTGACAGAATCAGCCAAGACAGTTGGGGTTTATCCCCTATGAGTGTCACGTGGTGTATCATGCAGTCACTTGGAAATTTCTCAGGGAATGAGCAGATTACCGGAGAAAGCACTGCCTAGGGAGGAGTAATATAAATACTATCTCAATACCAGATCATCAGTGACCCAGCTGGTGTCTTCGACCACAAGGGATAATTTGGGTTGATCCCTCCGCATCCTTGGTTAATATTCCCCACATGTATCTTCAAAGATTTTTAGGTTTAAAGAACACGTAGCCCATAACCTTGAGACAGTGTGGCTTAACCCAGAAATCGGGACTCACCAGCTCCCTGCTCTAACCAGCTCAGGATGACCTCACTGGGGACACACCTGTTCCAGGTGCATACAGCTGGGAACAGGGCTGAGCCCAGCCCTGCTGGGGGCTGGAGGGGAGGAGAGAAGGTAGGGACCTACATCTTCAGGAGCCCCTACACGTCCCGTGATGAAGAGCACACCCCACGCCCGGGCTGCGGCTTCCCAGAGCTGCGTGGATTTGAAGCGGGGCCTCTAGCACAGAGGAGTGTGCCACTGATTTCAGTGGATGGATGCCAGTCAGAACAAAAGGCAAGGAAAGTTCTGTATCACTGTAGTAACCATGTAATCATCCTGCTTCTTGGACAGCGATTGCCCTAACACGGTCTGGGTGTTACTGCCAAGCTCCTGTGAGGACCTGGACCACGTCTTACCTGCTCAGGTAGGTGCCCAGGAAGGACATACCGAGCAGATGGGTGTATACGTGCATGCCGGAGCATGTGCCCTTCTTCACGGTAAGACAAGTCCTCAGCCCCTCTCAAGACAGCCCCCACCATCATTAAACAGCGTGAGCGTTAGAAAATCCTCCTCTGTATCAAACATAAATACAAACCCACAGAGTGCAAAGGATGAACCAATTTCATTTCAGTTACAGAAACTAAGAATTAAATATTAATGATAATTCTGACTCACAAGGCATATTTCCACCAGCCTGCAGGATTTCTCCAGTTGGATGTCCCCAAGAAAAAGGATTATGGGAGAGACAAAAAAATCCCCCAGGTCCTAAGGGTGCCTGCCACAAAATGATATATTGTTTCTACTAATGGTAAGAAATATGCAAAAATGCATGTCGGTCTCTTTTGTTTCCAAGCAAAGTATGCCAAAGGTCACTGCCCCCTTTGGAATGAAGCCGTCCTTGCATGGAAGGAAAAGCATAACATATGAGGTCCCTTGCTTTTGTTGGGGAATCTTTCCATTTCAGCCTAGAGGTCATGTTTATTTAAAGCGAGGACTGTCTCTTTGTCTGGGGCAAACAGGATTTGCCGAAGGGGAGAGACTGGCAGGATGAGGTCTAATGTCCTGGCTCCCGAGCCAGTTGCCCGTTGAACTCATCTGGTACCTCTCAGCATCCGTACCAGAGGCTCTCTCCAGGCAGGGTCTGGGTATCTGTGTGCTTGACAGTTTCTCAGGTGACGGGGCAGGGCAGCGGGGGGTTGGTCAGGGCTGAGAACACTGGTGAAGCTGTGAGTTCATTTTGTCTCCCGCATCGCCCTTGGACATTGTGGGAGAGACGAAGGGCTGGGAATTCATTCGTCTGGAGAACGAGGGCCTCACCCGCTCTGTGGATAACCCCTGACCTGGATGAGCAACACCTTCTTGGGCTCAGGACCACTCCCAGAAGTGAACTTCCCACATTTACACGGAGGGCTGAGGCACCGGGGGTGGAATCTAAATATTATCAGATGTCCACTTAGAAGGGATTCCGTAGGAATAGGAAGTCTTACTGGATCTTTTAATTCTTGCTGCCCTGACATTTTATGTTATTAAATAATTAGAGGATGGTCTATAGAACAGGGTGGGGGTCATCTTTGACCTGGGCAGATCCCCAAACTCAACTGAAAATCACAATGTGCACACGTGTGTTCCCTAGGGTCCTGGAGCGCCTGTCTCTCGTCCTGAATTCTCTAGGTCGGCAGCTGGCCCCATGATGCTTCCCCCAGTCCTAGAAGCCAGAGCCAGTGGAGTTAGCTGCTGCCCCTTTCTCAGACCAGCCCCCCTTTCGGCATCCCTCCCACCTTATCAGCCTCTTCCTTGCCTCGTTGCTCCCTCTACTGCCCCCGAGACCATGCCTCCCAGTAGCTAAAAATGTCTCAGCCCCATCACTGCCGCCTGAAAATGCTTCCAAGCTTTCCAGGAAATGGAAATCCTCCGGGGCGCTCATGAATGGTTTAGCTCCTTCGGTCTCGACATAGAAAGAATGAATCAGAATCTCCAGGGAAGATTCTGGAAATCTGAAGTATTTCACCCGGCCCCAGGTAATTCTCACATCCATGCATAATGGGGAGCTACCTGTGAATTACAGGGTGGAGGCAGTGACCCAAGGAAGCGTAGAAGGCCCTCTGGGCCCAAGCCTCTGCCTCCTTCTCTGTGTGACTTCTCACTCTCCCCTGGGTCCCCTCACATAACAGGTGTTCATGTAGACACTTGTTGAATGAATCAGCTACTGAGTCACAATTTGTGGTCCAGCAACTCTGATCTATTTATAGTTCTCCACATATATCATGCTGGTTTTCATCTCCACCCTTGTTCTTTTTCACCTGTCATCCACACACTCCTGTCAACAGTCTGGGATGGTTCCTCCTCTGTGCTCTGGCGATACGATGGTGCCTGGAGGGGCCTCTCTACTGACCAGATGTATGTTTCTATTCATGTGATGTTTCCCATTAAAATGAGCTTCCTTAGGACGGGAACCTTTTCCCCCACCTGCACGTCTTCAGCGACTGCACAGTACTCAGCACACAATAGATGCTACGTAAACATTTATGCATTGGTGTGTGGGTATCCACAGCCATCCCAGCCAATCAACCCTATATGTGCAGCTCTCCAGAGGAAACTACAGTCCAGACTGCTTAAGTGACTTTCATAGGTGACACAGCAAAAGAAAAGGATAACCAGTATTCAAAAAAGGTGTGATATTTTGTGCTTTCAAGAATACCCTCAGAATTCTTAGCAGGACAAAAATGAGGAGACACGTCAATATCCCAGGATAAAATGACAGAGTGCTCGCGATGGTGCCAGGGGCCCGGAACCGAGGCCAGGGAGGTACAGAGAGGCTTGCTCTAGCTGCAGGTGAGAGATGTCCCCGCAAGCCTCGTCCGCCCCAAACCTGCCCTTGCCACCATGGTCCCATCGCCTCTGCTGGAAGCCGGCCCTCCAGAGCCACCGAGCCAGCGCCCGCGGACAGGAGCTCACACGGCTGGCCCTGCCTGGAGGCTAATCAAGCAGGAGGGGAGCCCGCGAGAAAAGAAAAGGGGCCCTTGAGTTTCAAATTGGCTCCATAAAATTAATAGTAAAAGAGGCTTGAAATGACAAGGCTTACAGTCTTAAAGCATGATAGGAACAGCTGATTAGAACATGTACATACACATAAGCTTATATATGTATATAAATTATATAAGCTCAATAAGTAATATATACCATATATACATGTATGCACACATATTAATATAGTATGTATTAATATAATATTAATATCAGTATATATTATTATATTATACATTACTTTATATATTAATATATCGATATCACTTATTAAGCACTGCCTATGTACCTGGTACCATGATCAGCACATAGGGTCATTTAATTATTATTTAATCAGATTGTTAGAACAATCCTCTATTGGGGAGGTGTTATACGCTACGTTAGTGGGAAACCTGGAGGTCAGGGAGACCAGGTGACTTGCCTAAGATCTCACAAGTAGTATGTATGAACCCGGGATTTAACCCTGAATCTGACAAGTTCAAAGCCCAAACACTAAACCAGTGTGAGGGTGACAATGATGACGATGATGATGGTGGTGGTGGCGGTGGTACTGATGAGGGCGATGATGTTGACAATGGTAATGATGACGATGATGATGGTGGTGGTGGCGGTGGTGCTGATGAGGGTGATGATGTTGACAATGATGATGACGGTGATAACGGTGGTGATGATGTTGGTCATGGCGATGTTAGTGATGATGATTCTATTAAGCCCTCGCTATGTGCTGGGCACTGTTCTAAGCACTTTAAAGTAATAACTCATTCAGTCCTCACAGTGACCTATTTTTGCTCCCATATTGGAGATGAGAAAACAGAGGCACAAAGCATTTATACCTTTCCAAGTTTACACAGCAGGTGAATGGCAGAGCAGGTACTAAAACCTAGGCTATCTAGCTCCAATGCCTGGTTCAAATATTGTGCTGCATTCCCTCTCATAATATGAATATGAATTCATATTATATAATATTATATATATATACACAATGGAGTATCATTCAGCCACGAGAGAGAAGGAGATTCTGCCATCTGTGACAACATGAGTGGACCTTGAGGGCATGATGCTAAGTGAAATAAGTCAGACAGAGAAAGACAAATACTGTATGATCTCACTTATATGTGGAAACTGTAAGAGCTGAACTCGCAGAAGCAGAGTCGAGTGGTCGTTACCAGGGCTGGGGGCGGGGGAATTAGGGAAATGTTGTTTACGGGTCCAAACTCAGAGCGAGAAGATAAGTCCTGGAGAGCATAGTCGTCATAGCCAAAAGGCTATATTATAAACTGCAAACTTGCTAAGAGATTACATCTTAATTGTTCTCACCACAAAAAGAAATGATAATTATGTGACATGATAGAGGTGTCAGCTAATGCCATCACGGTGGTAATTATATTGTGACATATAAATGCATCAAATCAATACATGGTCCACCTTAAACTTACACAACGTCATATGTCAATTATAGCTCAATTTTTAAAAATCCTGATAAAACATGAAGGGATGTGATACCTCACTGTAGTTTTGATTTGCATTTCTCTAATGATTAGTGATGTTGAGCATCCTTTCATGTGCTTTTTGGCAATCTGTATATCTTCTTTGGAGAAATGTCTATTTAGGTCAGCCAGTGGGAAACAGCCGCATAGCACAGGGAGATCAGCTCGGTGCTTTGTGACCACCTAGAGGGGTGGGATAGGGAGGGTGGGAGGGAGACGCAAGAGGGAGGGGATATGGGGATATATGTATACGTATAGCTGATACACTTTGTTATACAGCAGCAACTAACACAACATTGTAGAGCAATTATACTCCAATAAAGATGTTAAAAAAAAAATGAAGGGATGAAACTGGCTCGTTATGAGAGCCACTTTTCCAAAAAAATTAAGGGAGGGTCCAGACTTGGAGATCACATATCTGGGGGTAGGGATCTTCTGGAAGAAGTTGGAATCTTTGATGTCTGCCTATCAAAGGACACTGTTGGCTACATGTGGGAGGACTTGGAAAAGCTGGGCAGAAAGGAAATGTTCCTTTCAGCTGCTCCTTCAAAAGTGGCTTTTACGATAAAGCCCAAGCCGGGGCATTTCCCCCACAGGGCCTCCCACCAGGCCAGCACGTGCCCTGCAGTGACCGTGCCCACAGCAGGTGCCCTGGAGTGGCCAGGCTAGTGGCCGGTGTTCCCCGCACCCCCGGACCCCAGTCCCCTTGCCTGGGTGGAGGTATGGAGCGCAGGCTCCAGCCTGAGGAGGGGCGGCAGGTGAAGCCACGGGGGACCAACAGGAAAGAAGGCGGAGAGGGTCCGTCGCCACGGCAGCCATCCTGCCCGATCACAGTGCCGACGGGGCACCTGCCAAGTCATTCTCCGGTTGGCAACTTGGTGCCCACGTGGCTTGAACTAGAGGGAGCACTGATGTGTGTGCACGTGTTTGCCTGTGACGTGCGTGTGCAATATGCCCTGACACACACGTGAGGAGCGTCCATGGGGCTCGGTGCAGGGAGCTCTCACGTGGTCTCCAACTGTGCACAGGTCCACAAAACTCCTTTTATACCCCTGACTAACCTGGGGTTTGAGGGATAGGATGTGGAATTTTCTGGTTAAAGAATTCCCTTAAGAAATACTTTACATACTCTTGAAAGTTTTCCAGGCTCTTACAGCATTTTAAACAAAGTAAAGTAATAAATGGTTAATAAACACATTTCAGAAGAACAAAGAGGCAGAAAAACAATGAAAACAGAAACTTGTCACCAGCAGCAGGCAGCTAGAAGGGTCACAGGCATTGGGCATTTTCCCTTCCTGCCTATTTTCTGTTCATTTCGGTTTAACAACAGTTGTGATCAGAACAGAGACACAAGTTTGCAACAGGCTTCTTTCATTAGCATATTGCAAGCACTTTCTCAGTTGCTTTATCTCCATAAATGTTATTTAAATATATTCTATTATTATGCCCATAATTGCATATCAATTCTAGAGAAAGTAGAAAAATGTTAAGCAAAAGGAAAAAATAAAACTGAATTATAACCCCAACACAAAAATAAGTGCTATTATCATTTTTGCATGTATTCATTTAGTGTGCACGGAAGAAGGGCTAATACACATATAGATACATGTCCATAGATGTAGCTATGGCTCACTTTACTCATTGTGTATATTTGGAATATAGGCAAAATGGAATCATAAGTCATACACCATCTTTATCTGAATAAAATGCCATTAAATGTTGATTTTTGTTTAGTGGCTAAGTTCACTTCCATTTGTATCGGGGAAAGACAAAAAAATGAGTAATTATGAAGGAGCTCATTTGCTCCATCATCTCTCTCTCTCTCTCTCCTATTCTATCATCTATCTACCATCTATCTATCTATCTATCTATCTATCATCTATCTATCTATCTTCTATCTATTATCTTTCTATCATCTATCTATCTATCTTCTACCTATCTATCATCTATCTATCTATGTATCTATCAATCTAGCTATCATCTATCATCTATCTATCATCTATCTATCTTCTATCTATCTATCTATCTTCTATCTATCTATCATCGATCTATCTATGAGTCTATCATCTATCTATGTATCTATCATCTATCTATGAATCTATCTATCATCTATCTATCTTCTATCTATCTATCTATCTATCTATCATCTATCTATGTATCTTCTATCTATCTATCTATCATCTATCTATCTATGTATCTATCACCTATCTATCTATCTTCTATCTACCTATCTTCTATGTATCTATCTTCTATCTATGTATCTATCATCTATCTATCTATGTATCTATCATCTATCTATGAATCTATGAATCTATCTACCATCTATCTATCTTCTATCTATCCAGCTATCTATCTATCTTCTATCTATCTTCTATTTATCTATCAATCTATCTATGTATCTATCTATCATCTATGTATCTATCATCTATCTATCATCTATCTATCTATCTTCTATCTCTCTTCTATCTGTCATCTATCTATCATCTATCTTCTATCTATCATCTATCTATCTTCTACCTATCTATCTATCTATCTTCTATCTATGTATCTATCTGTCATATATCTATCATCTATCTATCATCTATCTTCTATCTATCTATCATCTATCTATCTATCTGTCTATCTTCTATCTATCTATCATCTACCTATCTATCTATCATCTATCTATCTATGTATCTATCTGTCATCTATCTATGTATCTATGTATCTATGTATCTATCATCTATCTATGAATCTATGAATCTATCTATCATCTATCTATCTATCTATCTATCTTCTATCTATTTATCTATCATCTATCTTCTATCTATCTATCTGTCTATCTTCTATCTATCTATCATCTATCTATCTTCTATCTATCTATCTGTCTATCTTCTATCTATCTATCTACCATCTACCTATCTATCTATCATCTATCTATCTATCTATCATCTATCTAAATTCTTTCAGGTTCCAGGGCTTATTTTAAGTATCAGTTCTCTTCCTCCTGCTGTGTACATGCTCCCGTCCTGTGTTGCTGACATACTGGTCCTTTACTTGCAAGTTCCCCAGCCCACACCCTGTGAGGCAGATGTGAAAACCCAGGTAATAGGTCAGAACCCTGCCCTGGACCGCATGACAGGGCAGTGGCCAAGCTAGAATTGATTTGTTTTGAAAAGGCCCATTTCACCTCCAAACCCTGCTTTCGCCATAAACCCACTGTGCTTCTCCAATTATTCTGTCATTCATCCCCTCTGCTCACTGGGTGAGAGATGCACAGTGTGTGTTCAGTGTTACACACTCAGAAGATGCCATAAAAGGCACTTGAGCTTCAGGTCTCACCTATAAGTTATTTGTATCCTTCGATGAATAAATACCTGGTGTTGAAATTTACAATATAAGTAACTGACAAAGTATTAATATGGAGACTACAGGGGAAACTCTAGTAAATCAGCAAGACAAAGGAAATAAGACCCAACAGTAAACAACAAACGCTAGGAACAGCTAATAAGGATCAGAGAACTGCGCAGATGCACTACTAAAACAATGTATCTTGAGACGCACAACTTTTATGCCCAATCGTCAGAGATGGAATGTCATGTGATGATCAGGGCTATGGAGGAAACTCAGTTGCTGGCGGGACTGAGCATTGCGGCTGAAGTTTTGGAAAACAACTGGGAAGTTTCTAGTGACAAAGAGAACATTTCTTCATCTGACCTAAAATTTATCTCCCATATTTGCTTTCATGGAGAAAGAGAAACTTCCGCAGAGACGCAAACAAAAAATAAACTGAAGCATGTCAACCGCAACATTACTTTGATAACAGAAATAATCTAAGTGACCATTAGGAGAAGAGACGATAAATTGGGGAGAGACCGACAGTGTGTGCTCTCTATCGGTTAAAAGGAAGGACCGTGAAATGTGAATCCACGCAGCAGCCCCAAGACAGCAGGAGTAAGAACAGGAGGAGCTGGATGGAGCACCCGCAAAATAACGCTCGATGGTGTTTAAACACAGGTGATGACGCCTCTTGGGAAGAAGGCTGACATCGAGCGCAGAGGATAAGAAATCAAAATAAATAAAAACTCGTCCTTGCCTGACGGCAGTGGTTTGTCCAAACTGATGATCAGAGTCAATCCGGTTCTGCGGATCTAAGGATCAAGGCAAGGATCAGTATTTGATATGAATTGGTTACCTCTAGCCACGAAAGACCCCAGGCTTGTGCTCTGTGTCCCAGTCATCACCCAGGCCAGGTGGTGAATTCTGCTCAATTGACATTGTTTTTCTGCCTTTCTCAACAATCATATGTGAAGTATCGACTTGACCTATTTTGTTTCCAAAAGAACAAAAAATAAGAAAAGTGGCAGACTAAAACACAAGTAGCTGCCTCAGCTGATGCCAGGGCACCTGCCGCAAAGCACCCGTGTCAAAGGAGTACCAGGCCCCAATGACTATGATTTGACCCTGCCTTTTGCAGGGCCTGCTTATTGGAAGGATTCATCATGCATAGAAATTATTTGTGCCTTAGCTGCCGGCCAAATGCTGTCTACTCTTCATCCAGCAAGAAGCCCAGACCACCATCGCTACTCACTTACACAGGACATAAGTGACAGCGTCACCAGGACAGATGCAGTCTGTTTGCTGGTTTCCATCTGGTTTTTAAATCACTCAAAGAAAGCTCTAAAGACATGTTTTAATGCTGCATGAAATACACAGAGGAGAAAAGGGGCTTGGGCTTTCGCACATTTGTTATTTCCTTATTTGTGTTGCCTCCATGGAATAAAAATCACAAAGTCGTTTCCCCAATTCTTCTGACCTCTGAACACTCGTTGTAACCTCTTAAATTTGATGTCTTCTTCCTAAATGTCCTCGCTGAAATTGTCCGACAATTCACTCTCCAGGCAGCTCTGACAGGGAACGGGCACGTTTCTGCTCCCAACAGCTCAGCGCGGCTGAGGGCAGAACTCGTGGAAACATGCACTGAATCAGGTGTGAGAAGGAAATACAGGGTCTGAGCTGGCGCTGCGCGGTCCACGTCACTCTCCTCCGACCAACAGTAGTGACCGTTGCATCCTTAGCTCTTGCCTCACGTGCTAAATGGCTCCATGACCTTTGTTCAGGCTCTTCCCCTGAGCCCCCGCCCCCTCCTGCTGACTCCCACCCCCTTGCCTGGCCCCCTCAGTCATGGCCGCTGAGCCCATCAACAGATTTACTGAGCTCTCGCTCTGTATGGGGCCAGCGCACGGTGGTGGGTCTCTAGCTCTGAACGAAGCAGCCTTCCAGGGCTCTGATCTCACGGAGTTTACCTTTTGTAAGGGGTGAGAGACAAAGAAAACCAGACCAATGAATAAACAAGATCATCATCATAAGCAATAAATGCTATGAAGAGAATAAAGACAGCTATTGGGACTCACTGGGAGAAAAGAAATAAGGGAAGACATTTTTGACCAGTGGTCAGGTAGGAAACATTTGAACTGGAGCCTCAAAGATGAAAAGAATCCAGGTGTGCGAAAACGTGGGGGAAGGTGGATTCAGGCAGAAGGCACTGTGAGTGCAAAGGCCCTGAGGTGGAGCCAGCTTGGCACGGTCAAGAAACAAGAAGGTCAAATTGGTGGAGGTGTCCCGCCAGTAGCCCAGTGGCCCATTTCCAGGTCCCCTCATGAGCCGTCTGGTGCTCCCCATCCTGGGGGGTCACAGCCCCGAGTGCACTCCCATGGCCTGGTTTGCTGAGAATAATAAAAATCACTAACAGGTGTGGAGCAGTTACCGGGTGTCAGACCCCATGCCCTCAAAAGCATTTTCTGATTTAATTCTCACCATCACCATTCTGTCCAAGAGGAGCCAAAGCAGGGGAATATAAGCCATGGGCCCACGTAGAAGAGGCAGGAGTCTCTATGGGAACCCAAGTTTCCCTGACTCCTAAGTCCTGTGCTTACCTCCTGGGCCGGGCGCTTGAAAACATCCTACGTGAGGAAGGGGCCGGGCAGTCAGGAGGGAGCCGGTGAGCACCCTGTGGCCAGCAGGGGTCGGGGAAGAACTGACCCACCTGCTTCCCAGTGTGTGTATCTAGGACACTTGACCTCACCTCCTGGTCCAAAGTGTTCGTGTCCCAGGTGAGGTCAACACCGGGTCCATGGGCCCTCTGGGTGAACCGGGGAAACGTACTTCAGGGACAAGCCTTTCATCAGGACGGCAGCCAAGCATGTGGGGAAGGCTCCCACTGGAGACTCCAAGCCCTAGACTATGCCGTTTGGTTTCATTGTTCTGCAAAGGGCCGAGTAGTAAGCACTTTAGACCTTGCCGGGCACTCAGTGTCTCCACTCTGCTCTGGTTGCGGGAAAGCAGCCCGAGACCCTACAAATGAGGGTGGGACTGGGTGCCAGTGACACTTGACCTCACGGGCTGCGGGCTGGATTTGACCCTCAGACCACAGCGCTCCAGCCCTGGGTCCACAAGAGGCACCTCCCTGACTCAGAAGGACCCTGGCCTCTGGAGTTACCCCGTGGAAGGTCACCTTCTGAACACCTGCGCTGTAAGAAACCACTGTCCTGGGGTTAAGACACAGATTCACTGCGGACACTGTCTGCCCAACTGGAATGGCTTCTTCTTTGATGCCTCTTTTACTGTTTTGTAGCTTTTTCCCATCACACATGCATTCTTATCAATGCCATCCCTTGAGATCTGGTTGTTTGCTACAAAGTGGTTTCCATTTTGAATGGCCCCCTTATTAGAAAACCATCGATTACTGGAAACTTTGAAATAAGAAAGGAGCCTGTACCGTCTTCCTGCCTCAGCCAATCCAGCCCATCCGCTGTCTCCTCTGAACCTCACTGAATGTTTTCCAGTGTGATTGTATGCAGCAAATTATTATAATTAGGAGCAAAGAGTAAAAAGCGTTGCTCCAACTTTAATTAAATTTGAATTAAATGAGTTTGGTTCTTGCTGAGGTTTCATTTCTGCCAAGGGTTGGGGAGCTTGTGATCCACCAATCTAATGAGCACACGGGGAGTCCACAGGGAAGATCCTTTGATGACGTGGGACCATTTCCACCCACCGTAAATATGTCTCCTGGCTCAAGAAGTAACTGATAATCCTCGGGGGACTCCCAGGGCACCTCAGGTAGGAAATGTGCTTCCATAAGCAAAACTCGACCAAACTTCAGAAGAGCTATCGTTTTTCTCATCCTCCAAATCAGCCCGCAGAAGACAGCTGTGCAGTTACACCCCATGAAATGCCGGGGCACAGAGGGGCCTGAGGAGAACACGAGAAGTGGGGTGCAGCAAAGCAGTCACGGGGGGCCTTGCAGGAAATCATTCGTGTGTCCTGCCTTCACGGGCTTGGTCTAAATGTGACCTGTGAGCCGGGGCCTTCGGGGTTCACTCTTTTTTCAACCCCTCCCAACTCATCTCTGCAGGATCGGTGCAGGTACAGCGGGAACCCTACTCCAGCATCCATATGTCAAAGACTTGCAGCTCCTTGTTTTGAGTATTTTAAGTCTTTTGTAAAGCATATGGCTTTGTCACTGCCGACACATCCACATCCTAATTCCTGGAACCTGGGAACATCGACTTCTATGGCAAAAGATGGAAGTAAGCTAAAGATGCCGAGAGAAGGCTGTTATCCTGGATCACATGGGCAAGCCCTAAATGCAGTCGTATGAATGCTTATAAGATAGACACACAGAGGAGAAGGCAAAGTAAAGAAAGAGGCAGAGACCGGAAATGATGCTTCCCCAAACCAGCAAACACCGGCAGCACCCGGAAGCTGGAAAAAGCAGGAAGAATCCTCCCCTGGGGTCTCCAGAGGGAGCCCAGCTCTGCTGACACCTTGATGTTGTATGTCTGGCCTCCAGAGCTGGGAGAGAATAAAGTTGTTGTTTGTTTTAAGCCCCCGGTTTGTGATAATTTGTTACCCAAGCACCAGGAAATGAATGCACTCCTTCTCCAAAAATTGATTTAAAAATCACCATTATTCAATCAATAAATGTACCCATATCCTGCCTTAATGAGACGTCACCCCTTGCCGAGCACCGCCCCACGCACTGTCACACGTGATGGCATTTAGCTCCCTCAGTATAACCACTCCCAGCACCCCCGTTTCACAGTCGAGGAAACTGAAGCTCAGAAAGGGGTATAAGTTGCTCAAGGTCACCCAGCAAGTGGCAGAGTCAGAGCTCAGATCTGGGTTGGCCTTTCTCCACCACCACCCCCCCGCCTTAACGATGTCCCTGGAGCTCCGTGTCCATGCTGGGCTCTAGTGGGTCCCCAGCATGGGGTCAGGGGACTCTGTGCCCTGCCTGGAGCGCCTCCAGATCACTCCTGGGCCCCGTCCCTTTGTTCCAGTGGACACCCTACTTGGCTCAAAAGGGAATGTGGAGCAGAATGAGACAAGAACACTCTAGAAAGACCTGTTGTGGACGTGGGCGAGGAGGATGGAGGAGACGGTCCACGTCAATCTACTTCTCCTCCTCTTACCAAGTGTCTCTGGATCTTGGAGTTTTTTCTTGCCTGGCCAGGGATCATGTTATAGAAAAACACTCGGCAACTGCTCACCAGTATTACGGGTGTCTGGGGATACTGTCGAGGTAGAAATTCAAGGGGGTTCTAGAGCCGCTGGACCACAGTCCCTTCCTGTGAACTGGGGTCCCTTCTGGGCGTGGTGAGGAAAGTAAGCTGGGCACAGAGGGAAAGCGTGGGTTCTGGGAGAAGACAGAGCAAGAGACCTCCCGGCTCCACCCACTGCTTGGCCGTGCAAACTGCTTAACTTCTGTCAGCCTCGACAAAATGGGAAGCATAATAACATGAAAATGTCATGGGCACCAAGCTACAGTGTGCATTTCATGTGAAAATACAGTTGACCCTTGAACAACACAGTTTGAACTGCGTAGGTCCACTTGTACGTGGATACTTCTTTCACTAAATGCTAATTTCACAGGTTGGTTGAATCCAGGGATGTGGAACTGTGGATGCAGGGGGCCGACTGCTATACACGAATTTTTGACCACGGGGAAGGTTGGCGCCCTAACCCCTGCATTGTTCAGGGGCCAACACAATTTCAGGCGCGGTGGGTAGTTAAGAAACATCAGTTTGTTTGTTTTTTTCTCTTCTGGGTTTCCAGAGAATCTAAGTAATATTATTTACATTTTTAATTGAATTTTAAGGGACCTGTATTCATTAGAAAGTAACTAAGTCTGATTCCCGAAATCGTGTGTGGATGACGGGGTGGGAGGATATCTCATGGGAACAAAGATCCAATACTCCCCAGATCACTGATTCTCATCCAGTTGTCATGGCAACCTAGAGTACTGAGGCCCTCTCCGAGGGTACACTAGCAAACTTTGGTGAATATGTAAAATCATCCAGATGCCCTTTTTAGAGCAATATCTGTTGGGGCAGGATTGAGCTGAGGGTCACGCTCTATCTGCATAACAATGCCCCAGTTGCTGTGAGTAACAGTAATCGCGCGAGAACTGTGAAGCACGTGCCACAGAAAGATCGATGTGGAAAACTTTGCCTGCTGAGTATGTAGAGGAGCACAGTAAGGGAAGTTCATAATTCTATTAGAACAGTGGTACTGCTGAAGGGCAGTCCATCCAATGCTCAGTGCTGTCACAGACAAGGTGAGGCACTGTGATGTCATGTCCGAGTTCCCATTTAATGCTTGCCGACTTCTCTGGTGATGCTTTGAGATTTCAACTTCTTCAACTAAAGGTACCAAAGCTTTCGAGCCCACAAAAACTGTTCCTGAGAAGAAAGCCTGTGAAAACCTCTAGACTGGATTGTGTCATCTGAGCTGAGGGAGGCTTTACTCCAGAGATGTGCTGCCAATAGACATAAAGACACTCAGACCTGCTGTCTGAGATGGGAACGGAGGCAGCTGACCCACCTAGAAATACAGAGTGTGCTACTTGAATTCAACTTGCATTTTTTCATCCTAACATAGGGACAGAGTAACTCCTGGCATGGGATGGGGGTGGAAGATGGAGGTTATAAACTAGAGGCAAGACGACCATGCTCAGGGAGCCCCTCCAAAGAGCCCAATTAGGAGGACCTTGACGCGTAGGCTCAGAGCACACTTCGCATAATGACACAGATATAAATTCCTTAAGAGTTTTGTCTCAGATCAATCTATGTTTTCTGGGTTAAATCACATGGCCTTGAAGAGGATCTTCTCATCTACTCAGAGTGACTGACGAGGATTGGTACTGAAGGGCAAACAATTTAAATACCATAAAAAGGAAGGTGGCAACGTTCCAAAGGAGCTAGAGGAGTGTCCCAAGTGAGAAGAGTAGCAGTGAGCTCTAAGAGCACGCTAGCTCCATTTGCCACAGTGACTGTTACCAGACACAGTGATGGTGACTGTAGATGATGGTGGTGATGATGATGATAGAATGATGATGTACTGATGGTGATGATGGTAGAATGTTGATGTAATGATGGTGGTGATGATGAGGCAATGATAATGGTGGTGATGGTGATGATGATGTAATGATGGTGGTGATGATGGTATGAAACTAAAGTCCATGGGAGCTGCCTATAGAGCAGGGGTTGGCAAACTATGGCCCATGGGCCAATCTGGCCCACTTCCTGTTTTTGTAGATAAAGTTTTATTAGCACACAGTCATGCCCATTTGTTTACATATTGTCTTTTGCTGCTTTCACCCTACAACAGCAAAGTTAAGTAGTTGCAATAGAGACTATATGGCTCACAAAGCTAAAATATTTACTGTTCGGCCCTTTACAGAAGAAGAATGACAACCCCTGCTGTAGAAGGAAGGGAGGTTAGACTCCATGTATCCACCAGCTGTTTTCCCCACGTGTTCGTGCACATAAGAACCACTTAGGGGCTTCTTATGATTAGACTTGTGGGCAGGTGGACAGTTCATTGATAAACACTTCACGGGGTCCATATGCAGGTCTTCCAAAACCAGACATGTGGTGTTAAGACAGCTTAAGTGTCTCTAATCCTCTAGTCTATTAGATGAGGATTATATTTTATCTAGACGTGTTGGGAAACTAAACTGATGAAAAGAATTCAACATTACATAAATTTGAACAGAATTAAGCCAGTTCAATCCTCCTTAACAAATAAACATCTTCAAGCTTCTTGAACAGACCAGGATATAGTCTTTTAAGGTTGTCAGTCATTAAGCAGACCCACTGGAGAACATTTTCCTTTGCCTTTAAGTGATTTATTCCTGTGATTTTGAGGGGAGCTTAAGTACTTACTGTTGTCTCAGGGCAGTTAATTGCCCCAATTTTGAAACGCATTCTCTCCAAGAATCACTATTTTCAGTTTGTGATTTTTTTCCCCGGGATTTTTCTAAGAAGATAAAGCTAAATTAAATTCTTCTTCATGCCATCCAATGTGAGTTATGGCCTCAGTCTCATTTAGCAACGTTCCCAATTTATCACCATTAAAAATGGTCTAAAAGGGCTTAATTTAGATAACAGATTCCTTTGCTTCAGAATCTGCTCCCCCATGATTTGGATTTCTTCTTCCTGTGCCACAGAAAGACGTAGGTTCTCCCTGAAAAAGATATTACTGATTCCCAAATAATGTTCCTGAAGTGTGAGCTGATTTTCACAAAATGAGACAGATGTGTGGAGCTCATACCAGCCACCTGTGATGGCTTCGGATCGGCATTTTATACAAGAGGGGAAAGATGTTTGGCAGAAATCCCTAGGCATTCTCTGGGAAATAGGAATTTTAGCCAAGAAGTCTATACCAATTCCACATTTTTAGGCTTCTGTTACCACTAAATCCACAGGCAAAGGGGAGATATCATTCTTGGATTAGCTGGCTGTAAATGCAGAGATAATGAGACATACATGAGACAAGAAAAGGCTGGTTTTGATTCTTATATCAGAGTTGACAGGTGCTGAAAAATGGCAGACATACTTGGGGAAAACATCCCTCCATTTGCTATAGAGCTTTGTGGAAAGCAACTTCAGTATCTGATAAGGGAGGCACAATGTAGCCTCCAACAAACAGGATTCCCAGACCGTTCACTTGCTCTGTTCCCTGATAAAATACCCATCCAAGTGCCTTGTTGCTTCCACCCTTTCTAATGGTATTTGGAGATTTATGTTCATTTAAAAGATGCACCATTTCCATGTAAAAAACTAATGTGTCTTTATTGCAGTGTGTGTGTGTGTGTGTGTGTGTGCGCCTGTGTGTGTGCACGTGTGTGCGTGCGTGTGTGTGTGTGTGTGTGCGCGTTTATTCAGAGAATACGGAAGGTTACAAAAAAGAAAATAAATAGATCCCCAAACTCTGAAACACAGATATAAAACCATGCAAACATTTCCCTTTTTATACCCATTTTGGCTATTTCCTGCATACGAATAAATATCTAGATAAAGATATACATGAATCACAAAATTAGATGTTGTGCTTCTTAGCAACTAACTTCTATCTGGAAAATATTTTGTAAAAACATGTTCTAATCACCAAGTTTGGACTTTCATGATCTTTTTTTTTTTTTTTTTTTTTTTTTGCAGTATGCGGGCCTCTCACTGTTGTGGCCTCTCCCGTTGCAGAGCACAGGCTCCGGACGCACAGGCTCCGGACGCACAGGCTCAGCAGCCCTGGCTCACGGGCCCTGGCTCACAGGCCCAGCCGCTCCGCGGCATGTGGGATCTTCCCGGACCAGGACACGAACCCGTGTCCCCCGCATTGGCAGGCGGATTCTCAACCACTGCGCCACCAGGGAAGCCCCGTGATCATTTTTGAACGTTGACATGATGTCCTATTGTATAAACAAACCCTAATTTATATAATCAATTGCTTATTTGGGACATTTAGGGCATCCCCAAGTTTTCTGTTTTTATGTGTAAAGCACTGATGGGCCCCCCGATGTGCACCACTCAGACCCTCTGTCCAATCCTTTTCTTATTATAAGCACTCATCAGAGTGAGGCTAATGCCGTCCCCACACTCCCCCTTCCAGCACCACCACTGCAGATGAAAGGTTAAAGTCATACCTTTAACAGGTAAACCTGGAATCCAGGGTGTACCAGCTCCTTCCTTGGTTCCCAAATGCTTGCTAAGGTGTGTCTCCTACACTCTCCATGAAGGAGAGGAGAGTGTGTCTGGTGTCGACCAGGCGTCTGGGACTCTCCTCACAGACCACCAGCCTCTGTTCCATTCAACACCAACTCGTTCGCTGTTCTCCAAGGCGCTGCCATTCTCGATGCTCCCGGATGGCGACGCTCCCTTTGATTTTCCGCTTTAGAGACTAATGGGAGAATATTGTTTGGTGGTTTAGGCTTTCGACAATGGCACAATCTCGCATTTAGGGAAAACCCAGAGGTCTCTGAGCAATGTTCTTTGACCAAATTTCGGAAGGCAATCTGAGAAATTTAAAATTAAGTACTTAAAAATTGATTCAAATACAATCATAGAAGCTGGGAAATGGGAACCTAGGGCTCATTAAACAATGCTCTCTACTTTCTTGTATATTTGAAATCTTCCATAGTAAAAAGTTTACCAAAAAGTAATCCAAATGAACTTAGCTGTGCGAATTTAAGTGTCATAATGGATTTAAGAACAATTCTACTTAAAAAAAAACCTATACACATTGAATTTCAGATGACATCTTAAAGCATGTGTACCTTGTTCCATCACAAATCATTTTAAAATGTGCATTGTAAGTTCCATTTTCCTTTTCCTGCTGGAGAATGTCGCTCCATGGGGAAAAGCCCATTCAGCCATCAGTCGAGAGAACTAAGAGTTCTCCAGGCAGTCGTGTTTCTTGGAGAGGAGGAGAGAAAATACATTGCACTTTTGTATCTCAGAAAATACATCTCACTTTTGTATCCCTCAGCCAGGGAGAGGGAGAGAAGGATGGAAAGAGAGAAAGAAGGGCCAGAAGCGCAGGTGTCCCCTCCTCAGGATGCCCCAGCAGACTCGCTCACACATCTCTCTTCCCCTGCGAATGGCGCTTGAGTTGAAGTCATTAAAATGCTCCTGAGTTAGAGCAAGTTCACGGCAATTTCACTGAGGACCTCACCGAGTTATTATTGTGATAGTTTGAGCAGAGTGAGGGCTGGGGAACCGCACAGCCAGGCCTCCTGCAAGTTGTTGCCTCTACCCCAGCTCCCCGCTTCCTGGAAGATGGATTACAGCGGGACTCCTGTGGTTTCCCAGCTTGGGCAGGAGTGGGCCGTGGCCAAGGCGGCCGCATTCCAGAGCCACCTTATGAGATAACGCTGCACATCAGGCAACTCTCAACTTGATTCAGCTGGAAACCAGGAAGGCAGAAGCTGAGGGGGTGGCTGATGGGCCCCAAGCATCTCTCCCTCCTCTGTGCTTGTCAAAAGCCCCGACATGATCCGCCTCTGACTTTCCTGGGGTTCGTGGTATGTTCTACTCAGCCCGCAGGGTGTCCCTTCCCAGATTTCACCCTGGATAGATATCACTGAGCCTGTTTTCCAAAGATGGTCTTCAACTGCGCACCTGCACTAGTGGAGGGAAGGTGTGTGGGATGTGTACAGGGTAGGAGGGGAGCAGCCCTCCCCTGTGTGTCTGTATGATGAGGCATTTTCATCCAAAAGGAAGATGGATTGTCAACCGGGCACCAGCATCTGACATGCAATTATGTCTGTGCACCTGCAGCTCGCCCCATATGCAAAATCCACAGGTGCAAACCTTGAGTCCAAAGACAGCCCTTTAAGTCTTCACCTCCAAATACGCCGGTGGTTCCTGTGGGAACAGGAAGGCTGCGGAGAAGAGAAACCGCGGGAGAAGCTAGTTCAGGACTTTTTCTCATGCTTGGTTGTGTTTTCTTCACCCAGGGAGACCTTTCAGCCTGGAGAAATTATAATTCCTTCTCTGGATCATTTCTGCTGACATCCTGTTCTCCTGCCCAGCATAAGTGAGGGGAGGAATGTTTGTTTTGTGGGTGTGGTTTTGAACAGCTAACTCCATGCTAGTTCATCTGTCTTCTCCGGGCATCTCACTTGGACACTCGACCTCCCCTTGTTTTAGCATCCTTCCGCATCTCTTTTCAGTCACATCACCAAACCATGCCTTTAAAAATACAGAGACCCCCACCAGAAGCTTCTATCCCTCCAGCACCTTTGCTGTTGTCATTCTCGCTGTCTTCCAGGGTCAGCTGACACACAACCTCACCCTGGAGGGCTGCACCCTCTCTCCCCACCCCACACATCTCTTCTCTCTGTCTCTGTCCCCTCTCTGAGCCCCAGTTATACCTTGTCCCTCTTTGTCACTTTGATCATTTTATTGTGTATCACGGAGAGTTGTGTACTTTTCTCACGTTGAAAATGATGAAATCAGTGGATTGAACACTCTGCCTTGCCTAATTCAATTCTCATGAAAACCCGTGTACTAAGTGCTGTTATTAATCCCATTTTACAGATGAGGAAACTGAGGCTCAGAAAGATTCATTCTTTTTTTTTTTTTTTGACGTTGGGGGTAGGAGTTTATTAATTAATTAATTTATTTTTGGCTGTGTTGGGTGTTCGTTTCTGTGCGAGGGCTTTCTCTAGTTGCGGCAAGCGGGGGCCGCTCTCCATGGCTGTGCGCGGGCCTCTCACTATCGTGGCCTCTCTTGTTGCGGAGCACAGGCTCCAGACGCTCAGGCTCAGTAGTTGTGGCTCACGGACCTAGTTGCTCCGCGGCATGTGGGATCCTCCCAGACCAGGGCTCGAACCCGCGTCCCCTGCATTGGCAGGCAGATTCTCAACCACTGCGCCACCAGGGAAGCCCTCAATCACTTTTAATGAGAAGATGATTTACAAAGGCTGGCAGGGTAGAGGGATATTGATGAGGGGTGCTGAAGCACCCTGGGGCTAATAGGGTACCAATCTTACGTCTCAGCAATAAAGGAAGGAACAGTTACAAGCACATGGAGAAAGAGCTATATAGGAAGGAACTATGGAATTTGGTAGATGGGTGCAGCGAATACACTGCCATGTGGTAGAGAGGAAGATGGCGGGGGTAATCCCCCCAATCCCCTGCTGGTGCCATGAGCATCTGGTGACCTTGCTGTTAGTTATTCTTATCCGTATTTTTCAGGCAGGGGTCCAGAGCACAGCAGAGTCACCGGGTGGTCAAGGCGACTTGAACACACACAGTCTGGCACCTGACCACGCCTCTACAGGGATGGAGGTGGCGGGTGTGGAGGTAACCCTGCCTTGAGTGACGTGTCGCCGAGGCCACTGGGGATGCTCAGGGGGCATGGCTGCCACTCTCCGTGGATAGTGACCACCCTGGAGCAGTGTTTCTGGAAACGCACTTCTGCAGGGGATGCAATTTTGAGTACTGAGCACAAGTGGCCCAGGCGTGGGAAGACCTGACCAAGAGCATGATTTCTTCCCAGAACTCAGCCCCTGTGCTCTGGGACCGAGTGGAGGGGGACCTCAGCCCAAGCTGGGGCCCTGGTGACCTTACCCCCGGCCACGAGCTTAGCTCTTGTGAATTTCAGAGCAACTCCGTGTCACCCTCGCTTTAGCACCGCCTGTCCCCCAACGGCCCCAGCTGTCATCATCAAGAGGTATCGCCACGTCGTGAGGGGTAAGGGTGAGGCCTCCCAATGTCTTCTACAGATTTTGTTTTCCTGAGACGCTTCACAAGTGAGATGTCCCCATCACTGCCAAGAACAGGAAGACGGGGTGTCACACAATCACTAGATTTTATTTATGAGAGAAACATCTGAGTTTGCTAGAGCTGTCATTGCGCGGGTGTAGACTGACAGAGGCCTCTCTCCATGTCCACCCTGGAGAAGCTGGGCTGGAAAATTAAAGCAACAACACTTCCATCAGGAATTTAAAAATCGTAATAAAGTGATGAAAAAAAGGGCTTCCCTGGTGGCGCAGTGGTTGAGAGTCCACCTGCCGATGCAGGGGACACGGGTTCGTGCCCTGGTCTGGGAAGATCCCACATGCCGTGGAGTGTCTGGGCCCGTGAGCCATGGCCACTGAGCCTGCGCATCCAGAGCCTGTGCTCCGCAACGGGAGAGGCCACAACAGTGAGAGGCCCGCGTACTGCAAAAAAAAAAAAAAAAAAATCGTAATAAAGTGATGGACAGACGGGATGCTTCCAGGCTCTAACTCCTAGGATCTACTTTAAATGTTTGAGAACATATAATATTATGCATCAAAAAGAGCCAGGAGGATATATATAGAGAACCATGTTAATATTAGCAATGAGGGATTATAGGTGGCTATTGGTTTTACCTCTTTTGAAAACCGATCTGTGCGTACTAAAATTCGACATTGTACTTTCCAAAGAATTCATGATAGGAGCATAAACATGTACGTATAACACAGATGTCCGTGGAGCACATCTAATGGTATGAAATCCCCTCTATTCCCGCTGTAGGCCATCCTTGGGCCCAGGAGGGGCTGTGGCACATAGGCACTGCCCTACCTGGCGGCTCAGTTGCTGCACTGGTGACTGTTCCAGAGGATGTAAAGGTCTGGGTGCTTATTTGGCTGCCTGTCAAGTTTTGGTGACGATCTGCCAAACCCTTTTGAGGCCCTCCTGTATTCAGTTGAGTGGGACCATTCCCCAGATATCATGCCGTCTTTGGCCACTGGTCCAGCAGGAGGTCTGAGCTGGGCTAAAAACGTGCTCCCGGCCTAGATCCGAGCTACAAGCAGAGAAGTAACATGACAGAATAAGTCAGAGCACGTCCATTCCTGCAGGGCCTTCTAGATGAGGCTGTTAATTCACTTCTGCCAGCCGGACCCTCTGAAACAGAAGGTCGTGGTCCTCTCCCTGTCCTTTCTGAATTCTCCTTTGTTCTTGGAAGTTCCTCTACATCTTTCCAAAGATTTCCTTCTGTGCTTGATTCGACCTGAATGAGGTGTGTTGTTTACAAGCAAAGATCCCTACATGGTACCATTGCCCATGGGTGTGATTTCAGGCTCGCAGGACGCTCCAGAAATAGTACCCTGAGTCCCTTGAACTCTTCCGCAGTGAAGGCATCGTATATAATTGCAGCACAACATCAAAACCAGGAAGTGGACCTTAGTACAATCCAGTTAGCTATATTACAGGCCTTATTCTATTCAATTGTCACCAGTTGTTCCATGAACTCTGCTTGGTGTCCTAGTTCTTGCTGTGACCCTAATTTAGTCATGAAGAATCCGAGGCCCCAGAAAAGCCCAACAAACAGAGCCAATGATCAGTTTCCCTTGATGGAGGTAAAGGTTCAGTGTATCTGTGCAGACACCATTGCACAGAGCAGCAGTCAGGCCGGCAAGCCTGCACCATGAAGGGACCTGGCTGGAGATGACGCTTCCACTGGGTGAGAGTCCTGCAAGGAGCTCATTCCCAACTACAGTTCCAGGGAAAATGGTCACCTTCCAGCCCCCCATGCTGATCTGGAGACGCCGGCTACGTGCTCTTTGCTTTCCAAATGCAAATAATTTGTAGCATCCCCCCAATACGTTCTGCATGTTGCCTATGAGACTGAGACAATGGGAAGTCCGTCTGACAGGTGTCCCAACCCCTGTAGGAACAAGTCACAAGCCTGTTTCAGACCTATGTCTGCATGAGAACAAAGTGGTGCGTACTTGTGCTGTGCCTCTCAGGCTTCAGTGCGCTCTCAAGTCGCCCAGGAGTCTTGTTAAAAGGCACATCCTGATTCTGTAAGTCTGAGATGGGGCCTGAGATTCAGCATTGACACTAAGATGGTTTAGGGACCGCACTTGGAGTCACAAAAGCCAAGATCCTATTATCACAGCTGGCCTTTCTACAAAATCTTAGTCCAAATGAGCTGATGATGTTCAAAGTAAGTCGTGAACTAAACAAATAATCTCTCATTCAATGGATTTAAGGTAATATGAACCAAGAAACTAAGATCCTCCTATAATCTTGAACAAGTTACCTCACCCTTCTGGACCTCCATTCCCTCATCTACAAAATGGGGACACTAACAGCATTGTACCATAATTGTGAGGTTTAAGTGACATAATGCACATAATCTCTGAGCAGAATGTCATACTCAGAATAAGCACGTGGTACATGCCAGCTGGTAGGTGGACGGTTGATGAGAAAGACGACGGTGACGAGGATGATAATGGTGCCGACGGTTGGTTGATTGGATGTGATTTCAGCAAGGTCTGTAGTCGGGGTCCCTGCTATAGCCACCATGAGAATGACCCTGCTGCCAGTGCTTCGGAGGCGGAAGGGAATGAGTCTGAGATTTCTCTCCAGAGCTGTTGAGGTTGATTTATTGGTTTGGCTCTTAGAGTACATTTCTTGGAGTTGATTTATTGAAGGTTATTTGTTCTCTTTTGTCACAGAAGTCACATCACAGCAAGTCTTCCTCTCAAGTCAGATGGGACATTCTAGGCTTCCCTGCCATACATGACCCTGCAGAAATGATCTTCTTAGAAATCGAGGCATTAAATAACATCTGCAGGGCTGTTTGGGGAGTTCAGCTTCTTTTTGTTCCAACCAAGTACCATTTTCAATTGAAAAAGAAATGCATCTCTTTCATGGAAGTGAAAATTAAAGAAATTGCACGAAAATTACTGCATGACCAAAACCAAAGAGAACTCTTACCTGCGGGTGACAGCAAAGTGGTGTTCATATATATTAAAACTATTTAATCACATTGATGGCTAGATACTCTTTGAACATACACATCATTGTCTGGAGTCAGGCATAAAAAGGGAGAAAGTCTGTCAATAGGAAAGTGACTGAATTAAAACTAGTCTATTTTTTTTTAAATGAAGACCACATGCAATTCAAAATGAAAAAATATCCATCTAGTGACATGGGTAGATCTTTAAATGTCACATAGAGTAAAAGAGGGGGGGTTCAGATTGATTGAACTTTTCTACAGGAATATATAGATCTATATAAAGGTATTTTTAAACCTTGGAAAAATATACAGAGAGACTTCAGTTTTATTAGGAAGGTTCTCTTTACTTCTTTTTGCAAGAGAATTTTTTCACCTCTTATTCATGTAATTAATTGTTTTAAGTACCAAACTTGAAACTAAGAGAAATAGCCCTTTCTAGAACCTTCCTCTTTACAAGCAGTAAGGAGGCACCGTGCCGACTCAAGCACATGGTGTGGCTCAGTCGCTAGGGCACTCCTGTGAGCTGATCAGACACATCTAGGAGGGAAACCAGCATCCAGCAAAGAAAAGAACCTAAGAAGCTGGGCTTGAGTGAAATAGAGAAAACGGGAAAATGTCTCTTAATGTCTCCACCCCTGGCAGAGCCCACTGGTCCCTGCGTCTCTCCTCTCAACTCTGCCCCTCCCCATTCATCCCACAGGAACCTTTCCAGTTTTCAATTCTCCAAGAACTATGTAGGTGAAAGCATAAGCTAAAATATCACTGCCTAATCCAGGAACTTCTTCAGACACATATTTACATGTTGATGGAGGGTGTATGTTATGGACTGAATGGTGTACCCCCTCCAAAATTCGTATATTGAAGCCCTAGCCTTCAATGTGATTGTGTATGGAGACCCGGCCTTTAAGAAGGTAATTAAGGCTAAATTAGGCCATGAGAATGGGGTCCTGACCCAATAGAATCGGTGTCCTTATAAGAAAAGAGAGAGACACCAGGGATGCATACGCACAGAGAAAGGCATGTGAGGACCCAGCAAAGGGGTGGCTGTCGGCAGCCAAGGAGCGATGCCCCTCGAGGAACCAAACCTGCCAAAGCTGAACTGGTCTGATAAGGCTTCCATGACAAAGCACCACAGACTGGGTGGCTTTTATTGTTTCACATTCTGGAGGCTGGGAGTCCAGGATCAAGGGGTCGGTCCCTTCTGAGTGCCGTGAGAAAGGTCCCGTTCTAGGCCTCCTCCCCAGCTTCTGATGGTTTCCTGGCAATCATCGGCGTTCCTCAGCTGGTAGAGGCATCTGCCGTCATCTTCACATGGCCTTCTCCCTGTGTCCGTGTCTGTGTCCAAAGTCCCCTTTTTTATAAAGGCACCTATTGGATTAGGGCCCACTCTGGTCCAGTACGACTTCATCTTAACTAATTACACACACAATGATCCCGTTCCCAAACAGTGTCACACACGGAAGTGCTGGAGGTCAGGATTTCAACATGGGAATTTCCAGGAGACATAATTCCATCCACAGCAGATGACCTTCAAGAACTCTAAGAAGTCCAGTGGAATAAAATCTCCATTAAATCTTGTTTCCTTCACCATAGTAAAATAGCTCCATACGTATCCATTAAAGAAATAAGAAGCACAAATCCTACATAAAAACATGTCATCCATTATTCATTAATGTGTTAGGCATTAGGTACACACTGAGCGCTTAAAATGTGCTAGCCAGAATCAGGTTCTAGGGATGCAACAAACAATGTCGGTGCATTCAGCATCCTCTGGGAACTTTCACCAAATGGAGAACTCATCATTAAGTAAGGGGGTACAGCAAGATGTTGTCAATAACCTGGAACTGAAAATATTAGAATCCCATATCTTGGAATGGGAACGCAATATTTTTTGAAGTGTAAATTGTACCTGATAATCTCTTTCCAACCAAATTCCTAAGATAAGTTTTTTTGAGGGAAACACTATTTCTACAATTCATAGGGAGGAATAAACATCAGAAATGGAGATGCTGAAAAGAAAAATAATAGCAGTGTCCGAGATAGAGTCTAATGTCATGTAAAAGGTGGAGCAAATGTTTTGCTGGAAGAACTCCAGAAATGTGTGAAGGTGCTGGTTTTACAACAATGTGAATTCACTTAATGCCACTTAACTGTACCTTTTGAAATGGTTAAGATGGTACATTCTATGTTGTATGTTATTTTACCAAACAAAAACAGAATTGTGGCAAAGGTATCAAGATATATATAGATCAATAGAACAAGAACCCATTGCAGCATATTAGAATTTAGTTTACAAGAATTTAGTTTAACAGTCATGTTAATGTAGGAAGGCATCGTTACATTAATGGTGAGGGGATTCATCAAGCATTTAAGAAAAAAGAAAGTCATTTCAAAATCTCATCCAGGTGTACTAAAGTTTTAATGTAAAAAAGAACAATCAAAGTGCTAGAAGAAAATTTATTTGCACAGTATGCAATCTTGCTGAAAGGGAACATTTTCCTAAGCATGACATTAGAAATCCCAAACATGAAATATTGATAGATTTGACAAAGTAAAAGCATTGTATCACACACATACACACGCAAAATTGTAAAAGTTAAAAGACAAATTTGGAACGCATTTGCATTGTACGCGTAACAAGGGGTTAATATTCTTCATATAGAAGTATGCTTAATATACATTGTCCAACAGAAAAATGGGCAGTGAACGCAAACATTTGTTTTACAAAAGAGGAAACAGATTTAAACTATCAATCAAAATTAATCAGGGGAATGCAGCTTCAAACAAAGTAAGGAAACCCTTTTTACTGTATTAGATTGGACAAATTAAAAATGAATGAAAATAAGAAGCTAGCAAGCTTCCTCGAATGTGATTTTGTAATATGTGATCAACATTTTAAAGCATGCATGTATTTAAATAATTACACTCCCATAGTCATGGGTAAGTACAAAAAAGATACGGAGATTAAGAGTGACAGATGGAAATGATTGGAGAGAACATATGGCATTTTGATCCAAAGTTTCCCAAGTCCCTGAAGAATTTTGCCAAGAGAAAATTCCTTTTGCTGCACGTGCTTGTCTCCACAAACACAGGCTTGTTCTCTCTATATGTGCATGAGAAGAAACAAAAAAAAGCCCTTCCATGTCAGTTTTTGTAGTGATTTCCTTTGAGGCATGTAGAATCTCTGAAAACTCCCCTGGGTATGCACATTCTAAAAGACTGATTTCCATGAAACTAACCCAAATTATGCATTGCAGCATCACTGTCGGATTTTCAGAGTAATTTTTCCGTTTCTCTGTCATTTCTCTTTTCTCTATTTCATTTATTTCTACTCTAATCTCTATTATGTCTTTCCTTCTGTTTGCTTTGGGGTTAGTTTGCTCTCTCTTTTCTAGTTTCTTAAGGTGAAAGGTCAGGTTATTGATTGAAGTTCTTTTTCAGGCAAAACGTACCTTTTTACAAATTGAATTGACTCCTAAGAATTGCTTTGGCTGTATCCTCTAGTGTTGGTATGTTGTGATTTTGTTTTAATTCATTTCAAAGTATTTTCTAATTTCTCTTGTAATTTCTTCCTTAACCTGTGGATCAAAGAAGTACGTTGTTTAGTTCTAACATATTTGTGAATTTCCCAAATTTCCTTTCATGACTAATTTCGTTATTAATGCCATTGTGGTCAGAGAATCTATTTTGATATTAATCCCTTAAAATGTATTCAGTCTGGGCTTCCCTGGTGGCACAGTGGTTGCAAGTCTGCCTGCCTATGCAGGGGACGCAGGTTCGTGCCCTGGTCTGGGAGGATCCCACATGCCGCTGAGCCATGGCCGCTGAGCCTGCGCGTCCGGAGCCTGTGCTCCGCAACGGGAGAGGCCACAACAGTGAGAGGCCAGTGTATCGCAAAAAAAAAAAAAAAAAAAAAAAAAAAAAATGTATTCAGTCTGCTTTATTTCCTGCCACATAGTTTATCCTGGAGAGGGTTCCATGAGAGCTTGAAAAGAATGTGGGTGTCTGGAGAGTTATGGGAGGTCTAGTTGGTTTACAGTGTTGAAAAGTCTGTTTCCTTACTGATCTTCTATTTGGTCTACACATTATAGGAAGTGGGGTATTGAAGTCTCCAACTATTTTGTTTGTTTTTTTTTAGATGTTGGGGGTAGGAGTTTACTAATTTATTTATTTATTTTTGCTGTGTTGGGTCTTCGTTTCTGTGCGAGGGCTTTCTCTAGTTGTGGCAAGCGGGGGCCACTCTTCATCACGGTGCGCGGGCCTCTCACTATCGCGGCCTCTCTTGTTGCGGAGCACAGGCTCCAGACGCGCAGGCTCAGTAGTTGTGGCTCACGGGCCTAGTTGCTCCGCAGCATGTGGGATCCTCCCAGACCAGGGCTCGATCCCATGTCCCTTGCATTAGCAGGCAGATTCTCAACCACTGCGCCACCAGGGAAGCCCGAAGTCTCCAACTATTGTTGGATTGTCTGTTTCTCATTTCAATTCTGTCTGTCCTTCATGTATTTTGAGGCTCTATTGTTAAGTGGATATATGTTTAGAATCATTATGTCTTTCTGGTGGATTGACCCTTTCAGCATTATAAAATAAAACTCTTTGTTTCTAGTAACAGTTGTTTGCTTTAAAGTGAATTTTGTCTGGTATTAGTATAACCACTCCAGCTCTCTTTAGATTGTTGTTTGCATGTTATATAATATGTCATTCTTTTATTTTCAGTTTTTTTCAGACTTTGAAGTGTCTCTTGTAGACAGCATATACTAGATCATATTTTTAAAAGATTTTTATCTATTCAGCTTTCTGATTTGTATTGGAGTGTTTAATCCATTTAAATTTAATCTAATTACTGCTAAGGTAGAATGTACTTCTGTCATTTTTTGTTTTCTATACATCTTATGTCTTTTTATTCCTGTGTTTTATCATTACTGCCATCTTTAGTGCTACATACATATTTTCTAATATAGTATTTTTTTTAAGATGTTGGGGGTAGGAGTTTATTAATTAATTTATTTATTTTTGCTGTGTTGGGTCTTTGTTTCTGTGCGAGGGCTTTCTCTAGTTGTGGCAAGCGGGGGCCACTCTTCATCGCGGTGCGTGGGCCTCTCACTATCTCGGCCTCTCTTGTTGCGGAGCACAGGCTCCAGACGCGCAGGCTCAGTAGTTGTGGCTCACGAGCCTAGTGGCTCCGCGGCATGTGGGATCCTCCCAGACCAGGGCTCAAACCCGTGTCCCCTGCATTAGCAGGCAGATTCTCAACCACTGCGCTGCCAGGGAAGCCCTCTAATATAGCATTTTAATTCCTTTATTATTTCTTCCACTATATTTTTGAGTTGTTTTCTTAGTGGTTTCCCTGGAGGTTACAATTAGCATGTTGGTGTTTGGATTAACATCAAGTTAATTTCAACAGGACCCAGACACTTTGCTCCAGTCTTGTTTTATTCTTTCCCCTCCTTTGCGCTATTATTGTCAGACAAATTGCGTTTTTATACATTACACTCATCAACATAGTTTCATAATTCCTGCTTTTTTTAGTCATCCTTTAAATTAGATGGGAGGAGAAAACAGTTACAAAAATGCATATATATGTTGCATGTCTACTTATGTAGTTACGTTTGTAGTGTTTTTTGTTTCTTCACATGCATTCAAATTACTGTTGTGCTCTTTCCTTTCAGCCTGACGGATTCCATTAGTATTACTTATACAGCAGATCTCCTAATAATAGATTCTCTATATTTTTATTTATCTGGGAATGTCCCATTTTATCCTCCACTTTTTTTTTTTTTTTTTAGATGTTGGGGGTAGGAATTTATTAATTAATTTATTTATTTTGGCTGTGTTGGGTCTTCGTTTCTGTGCGAGGGCATTCTCTAGTTGAGGCAAGTGGGGGCCACTCTTCATCGTAGTGCGCGGGCCTCTCACTATCGCGACCTCTCTTGTTGCGGAGCACAGTTTCCAGACGCGCAGGCTCAGTAGTTGTGGCTCACGGGCCTGGTTGCTCCATGGCATGTGGGATCTTCGCAGACCAGGGCTCGAACCCGTGTCCCATGCATTAGCAGGCCGATTCTCAACCACTGCGCCACCAGGGAAGCCCTATCTTCCACTTTTTAAGGATAGTTTTTGGGTGTAGGATTCTTGGTTGGTAATCTTTTTCTTTCACCAAATTGAATATGCCCTCTTACTGCATTCTGGCCTCCAAGTTTTCTGATGAGAAGTCAGCTATTAATCTTATCAAGGATATTTTTTCCCAATTTTTTTATTGTGGTAAAATGCATATAACGTAAAATTTACCATCTTAACCATTTTAAAGTGTACAGTTCAATGGTACTAAATACATTATGTTTTATGGTCATCACCAGCATCCCTCTTCATAACTTCTTCCATTTGTAAAGCTGAAACTCTATGCCCATTAATCAATAACTCCCTAGCCCCCTCCACCAAGCCCCTTGAATCCCCGTTCTGCTTTCTGTCTCTATGATATTGACTAAGTATCTCATATAAATGGAATCACAGTAGTTGCCCTTTTGTGATTGGCTTAGTTCACTTAGCATAATGTCTTCAAAGTTCATCCATGTTGTAGCATGTGTCAGAATTCTTTATCTTTTTAAGGCTAAATAACACTCTATTGTAGGCATATATTGAGCTTTGCTTACCTGTTCGTCCTTCAGTGGTCACTAGTGTGGCTTCCACCTTTCGGCCATTATGAATAATGCTGCTGTAAGCATGGGTATACAAATATTTCTTTGCAATCCTGCTTTCAATTCTTTTGTGTACGTAACCAGACTTGGAATTAAAGGATCATAGTAATCCTGTTTTTAATTTTTGAGGAACAGCCATATTGTTTTCCATTCCATTTTACATTCTCACCAATAGTGCACAAGGTTTCTAATTTCACTACCTCCTTGCCAACACTTGTTATTTTCTGGGTTGTTTAATAGTGGCCACCCTATTGGGTATGAGTGGTATCTTGCTGTAGTTTTGAATTTCATTCTCCTGTTAATTAGTGATGTTGAACATCTTTTCATGTACTTATTGTCTATTTGTATATATTTTTTGGAGAGATGTCTATTCAAGTTCTTTGCCCATTACTGAATAGAGTTGTTGTTCTTGAGTTTTAGGAGTGTGTGTGTATATATATATATATATAGATAGATAGATAGATAGATAGATAGATAGATAGATAGATGTATATATAATATTCTGAATGTTAATCCTCTATCAGGTATATGATTTGTAAGTATTTTATCCTATTCTTTGGGTTAATTTTTACTCAGTAGATAGTATCTTTTGATGAATAATTTTTTTTCAATTTTCATGAAGTCCAATTTGTCTCTTTTTTCTTTTGTTATCTATACCTTTGGTGCCACATCCAGTAAATCATTGCCAAATCTAATGTGATGAAACTTTTGTCCTGTTTTCTCCTAAGAGCTTTATAGTTTTAGGTACTACACTTAAGCCTTTGATCCATTTTCATTTAATGTTTGTATATGGTGTTAGGTCAGGGTCCTAACCTTTGGATGCCTTTATTTGTTTGCATGCGGCTCTCCAGTTTTCCCAGCACATTTGTTGAAAAGACTGTCCTTTCCCCATTAAATGGCCTTGGCACCCTTTTCAAAGTTCATTTGACCATATATCTGAGTGTTTATTTCTGGGCTCTCTATTCTATCCCATTGTCCATATGTCTATCTTTATGCCAGTACAACACTGTTTTGATTACTGTGACTGTGTAGTAAGTTTTGAAATCAGGAGGTGTGTGTCTTCCGGTTTTGTTCTTTTTCAAGATTGTTTTGGCTATTTGGGGTCCTTTTAGATTCCATATGAATTTTAGGATAAGTTTTACTGTTTCTGAAAAAAAAAAGTCTTTGGGAGTTTGATAAGGATTGCATTGAATCTATAGATTGCTTTGGGTAGTACTGACATCTTAATATTAAGTCTTCCAATCCATAAACGTGAGACGTCTTTCCATTTATTGATGCAGTGTTTTGTAGTTTTCATTGTGAAAGGCTTTCATTTCCTTGGTTGAGTTAATTCCTAAGTATTTTATTCTTTTTGATGCTCTTGTAAATGGAACCGTTTTTGTAATTCCTTTTTCGGATTCTTCGTTGTTAGTGTATAGAAATGCAACTGATTTTTGAGTGTCGATTTTGTATCCGACTACTTTGCTGAGTTTATGTTAGTTCTAACAGTTTGTGTGTGTGTGTGTGTGTGTGTGTAAACATTAGGGTTTTCTGCATATAAGATAGTATTATCTGTGAACAGAGATAATTTTTGTTCTTTTCCAATTTGGATGCATTTATTTCTTTTCCTTGCCTAATTGCTCTGACTAGGACTTCAAGTACTGTGTTGAATAGAAGTGGTAAAAGTGGGCCTCTTTGCCTTGTCCCTGACCTTAGAGGAAAATCTTTCAGTCTTTCACCATTAAATATGATGTTTTGCTATGGGTTTTTTTCATATATGGCTTGTATTATGTTGAGTCAGTTTCCTTCTAATCCTAGTTTGTTGAGGGTTTTTAGTCACAAAGAGTGTTGAATTTTTGTCATATGCCTTTTCTGCATCAATATAGATGACCGTGTGGGTTTTTTTCAATCATTCTTTTACTGTGTTGTGTTACATCTGTTGATTTTTAGATGTTGAACCATCCTTGCATCCTAGGAAAAGATCCCACTTGGTCATGGTGTATAATGTTTTTAATATGCTGCTGAATTAGGTCTGACAGTGTTTTGTTGAGTATTTTTGCATCAATATACACAAGGGCATTGGTCTATAGTTTTATTTTCTTGTAGTGTCCTTGCCTGGCTTTGATATCAGGGTAATGCTGATTTTATAAAATGAGTTAGAATGTATTCCCTCATCTTTAATTTTTTTGAAAAGTTTGAGAAGTTTAGATAGTAATTCTTTAAATGTTTGATGCAGTTTCATCAGTGAAGCTGTCAGGTCCAGGGCTTTTTTGGTTGAGAGATTTTTGAATACTGATTCAATCTCCTTACTAGTTATAGGTCTATTCAGATTTTCTATTTCTTTGTGGTTTAGGCTTGGTAGGTCTTGTGTTTCTACTAATCTGTCCATTTCATGTAGGGCATCCAATTTGTTGGTACACCATTGTTCATAGTACTCTCTTATAATACTTCTTATTTTGTAGAATCAATAGTTTTGTCTCCACTTTTATTTATGATTTTAGTAAATTTAATCTTTTTTTTTTTTTTTTTTTTTTGCAGTACGCGGGCCTCTCACTGTTGTGGCTTCTCCCGTCATGGAGCACAGGCTCAGCGGCCATGGCTCACGGGCCCAGCCACTCCGCGGCATGTGGGATCTTCCCGGACCGGGGCACGAACCCGTGTCCCCTGCATCGGCAGGCGGACTCTCAACCACTGCGCCACCAGGGAAGCCCAGTAAATTTAATCTTTTCTCTTCCTTAGTCCATCTAGACAAAGGTTTGTCAATTTTGTTGATTTTGTCAAAGAAACAACTTTGGGTTTCATCAACTTTATTGTTTTTTTTTAATAACTTTATTGTTTTTATTCTCTGTTTTATTTACCTCTTGTCTAATGTTTATTATTTCCTTTCTTCTCCTAGCTTTGGGTTTAGTTTGTTCTTCTTTTTCCAGGTCCTTAATTTGTAAATTTGTTTTTTTTTAATTTGAGATCTTTCTTGTTTTTTTACGTAAGCATTTACAGCTATAAATTTCCCCCTTAACACTGCTTTGCTGCATTTCATAAGTTTCACTAGGTTGTGTTTATATTTTCATTTGTTTCTAGGTATTTTATAATTCCTCTTGTGGTTTTTTTCTTTGCTCAATTGGTTGCTTAAGAGTATGCTGTTTAATTTCCACAAGTTTGTCTACTTTCCACTTTTACTTCTGTTGTTAACTTCTAACTTGATCCCAGTTGTCAGAGAAGATCCTTTGTATGAGGATACAGTGCATGTATGAGGATACAATGTATGTATGTATGTGTCCTTTGTATGAGGCTAGGTATGAGACCTATCTTTTAAAATATATTTAAATTTAATCTGTGGACTAACATACGATCTATCCTGGAGAATGTTCTATGTCCGCTTGAGAAGAATGTGTATTCTGTTGTTGTTGGGTAGACTGCTCTGTAACTGTCTGTTAGATCCAGTTGGTTCTGTATTAAGTCCTCTATTTATTTACTTACCTTGCACCTGGTTGTTTTATCCATTATTGAAAGTACAGTATTGACATCTCCTACTCTTATGGCAGAACTGAATATTTCTCCCTTCAATTCTGTAAAGTTTTGCTTTGTACATTTTTCTGGTCAGTTAGTAGGTGTGCAAGTGTTTATTATATTTTCTTGGTGTATTAAGATGCATTTCACCTGGGTCCCACTGAGACTTGACTTCCCATACCTGTGCTCTTTCAGACAGGTTACCTGGCTCAGAAAGTCAGCTATCCAAAAAAAAACAAAAGTTACATCCACCACCCAGCACCTGCTCTCTTGGATTTTAAGGGATGAGTTCAGGTCTAGTGCTCTATAGGAAGTAAAGATAAAAGTTCAAGAATCTGCCAGAAGCAGTGGGATTGTTTCCACCAATAGAGCATCAGCAGGCAGCTATTAAAAATGTCTTGTTCGGGGCTTCCCTGGTGGCGCAGCGGTTGAGAGTCCACCTGCCGATGCAGGGGACACGGGTTGGTGCCCCGGTCCGGGAGGATCCCACATGCCACGGAGCGGCTAGGTCCGTGAGCCATGGCCGCTGAGCCTACGCGTCCAGAGCCTGTGCTCTGCAACGGGAGAGGCCACAACAGTGAGAGGCCCACGTGCCACGAAAAAGGGGCAAAAAAAAAGAAAAGGCTTGTTCACAAAACACTACAAAATAGTTCTTCATCTACAAAGTCGCCATGGCAAACATCACCCCAGTGAACTAGGTTTTTGTGTGTTTTGCTGAAAACGATGTCTTTTCTAAGATTGCTACCTAAATAAGAATGCTCTGGAGATCCTAACACGGAAATAAAATGATGGTTCTGTCAACTTTGTTGTCTCTCTTAAGGAAGAGAAATGTGATGCTCGGTGCTGCCTGACTCCCCATACATCTCTCTCTAGTCCTCTCCCCCCCGCTGCCCCCACCACCTCTCTCTCCTTCTTCTTCATTGTTTCCAATGCTCAAACTGTCAGAAAGTCCTCAAATCTAAGCAGTCATCCCAGAGAGCTCCAGACTGTGCATTCTGCACAGAGGCCATGACATATTTACATATTTTAAGGGGGATGAGCCACAAGTGTTTTCAATGGAGACGTGGTGGGACTTTTAGCTTTCTAAGGCATCATCACCTCTTCCTGGAAACAATTAGAGTACTTCACAAAAGCCCCCATGCAAACTCAACAGTGACAGGAAAATGAAAGGGAGCACAATCGTAGCTCCGTAGAAGGCAGCCTCTTACTTACTGCTGACAGCAGGGACAGGTGGAATAACAACCCCAGTGAACACTTCCAAGGGGCTCACCACAGGGAAGCTGCCAGCCTTTGCTTTTACAAAAATGGACAGAGCCCTAGGAAGGCAATGTTGTGTGATGGGCTTTGTACATTAATTACATGGTGTTGGTAAGGCAGGCCAGCTTGACCCACCACTTCCCGCGTAGGAGCTGCACTGAGTTCAATGCAGCAGGTTAGGAAACAATGAGGGTTTTGTTTTTCTGTTTGGAGGTAGACGCATTCTGTGGGCACTACTCATGCAATAAAATCGAACTAATATTTCCCTTTTGTGAAGTGCCCAGAGAATGTGACATATGTTCTGCTTTCATGAAGATGGGTTGGAGGGTTTTCAAGCTGGTGACCCCTCCCCGGTTCTCATACTCACCTATTCACTAGGTAGCATCCAGGGGCCAAGCAACATGCTGGATCTTTCATGAGCATTATTTTTTGTCCTTCCACAATCCAACCGTTTAGATGAATGATGGATTTAAAATTGGGAGGTTAATTTTTTAGCTGTCTGCTTTTATTAATTTTTCGTTTATTTTTATCTCAAAGCCGTACAGCTTGTGAGTGGCAGAGCTGAGATAAGAGCCTAAGGTCCCCTGGCTCCAGAGGCTCCTTCCACAATGAAACGGCGTATCAGGCAGGGAAGTGCACCTGCACCAACTCTGCAGAATACCCTGCATCCCACCACAGATACAGACATCCTGTGGAGCCCTGCATCACGCAAAAGCGCCCCGGGCCCGGTAGCAGGCTCTCAAAGAATGTGTAGCAAGTGAACGATTAAACTGTGTTACCTGTGTCAGAAGCCAAGAGATCAGAGTGGGCTGGAGACTGTTACTCCTTGAGTCTTCATTTAATCCCAAGAATGAATGCTACTCCTTTGGAAGTGAAGAGAACGGTCCTTTCACAGCAGTCCAGGCTCTTGGCTCCCTGGGAGCTGTCCAAGCTGCTAAGTGGATGCAGTTAGCAGTTCTGCGCAGGTCAAACAGCCCCACTCCCCGAGCTTCTGCTTGCCCTGAATGTAGCCACTCTGGCTTCACCTCCACAAATCCAGCCACTGGCCGTAATGCAGTTAGATTCTCCTGTGACTGTCTGTATTCCTTCCTGGGGTCCTTTAAAATGATTTTTTAAAACATTTGCATATTAAGGTTTCCTCTTTGCCCTGTTAAGTTCTAAGTCTTTTGACGAATCAAAATGTCATGTGTCTAGCATTACAGTATCACGTGGCATAGTTTAGTCCCCTAAAACACCCTAACTTCATCTCTTCCTTCCTCCCCTCTTGAACCCCTGGCCATCACTGATGAATATTCTGTCAATAGTCTTGCCTTTTTTAAAAATGTCGTATACTGGGAGCTATACAGTCTGTAGTATTTGCAGACTGGTTCCTTCCGCTTAGCGCTGGCGTTCAAGTTTCCTCCATGACTTTTCATGGCTTGGTGGCTCACTTCTTTTGATCCCCGAATAATAGTCCACTGAACGCCACAGTCTGTTTATCCATTCATGTGTTGAGGGGCATCTTGTTTGCTTGCAGTTTTCAGTGACTGCATAAAGCTGCTGTAAGCTTTCATGTGCAGGTTTGTCCACAAAAGCGTTTCTCAACAATTGGTTAAATGGGGGTACAGTTGCTAGGCTGCATGGCAAGGCTCTCTTTGGTTACCAGGCTGTCTTCCAAAGTGGCTGAAGCCTTTTGCATCCCCACCAGCAGTGAATGAGGGGTTATACTATTCTGCATCCTTGACACATTTGTCACTGTCTGTTGTTTTGGAGTTCAGTCATTTTAATAGGTGTGTGGTGGCATCTCACTGTGTTAACTTACAATTCCCTGATGAAAAATGACGTTGAGTGTGATATTTTTATATGCTTCTTTGCCACCCATATATCATTACTTGTGAAGTATCTATTACAATCCTTTACCTGTTTTTAAAAATTGAGTTATTTCCTCATTGTTGTAAGAGTTTTTGTGTATTTTGGGGACAAGTTCTTTGTTTGATATGTGGTTTGCAGGTGTTTCTCCCAACAGGTGGCTTGTCTTTTTATTATCTTATCAGTCGTTTCCACAGAGCACATGGTTTTAATTGTAAGAACGCTGTTGCTGTGTCAGAAAACTCATTGCCAAATCCAAGGTCACCTAGGTTTTCTCCAATATTTTCTTCTAGTTTTATACATTTTATAGCAATCTTTTATTTTTAACCCATTTTATTTTTAGACCTATGATCCATCTTGAGTTAATTTTTGTGAAAGATGTAAGGTCTGTGTCTAGATTTATTTATTTATTTAATTTTCACATACAGACATCCAATTGTTCCAGCACCATTGGTTGGAAAGACTATCCTTCCTCCATCAAATTGCCTTTGCTTCTTTGCTAAAGATCACTTGACCATATTTTTGTAGGTCTATTTTTGGGCTCTCCTATTCTATTCCATTGACCCCTGCATCTATGCTTTTATCAATACTATTCTGTCTTGATTATTGTAGCTTTATGGAAAGCCTTGAATTTGGGTACATCAGGTCTCAGCTCTGCTCTTCCTCAGCACTGTGTTGACTATTCTAGGTCTTCTGCTTTCTGTATAAACTTTAAAATCAGTTTGCCAGTTTTTACAAAATAAAGAAGTATCCATTAATGGTTGAATAAGGCAAGAAAGAAAGAAGGGTAGGAAGGGAGGAAGGAAAGGTAAATGTCCAGTGCAGAAGAAATAAAGTAGAGTTGATAGATAGATAGATAGATAGATAGATATAGAGATGGAGATGGATATAGAGATGAAGATGGAGATGAAGATATTTCACCCTCAAGTATGTGGAGCCTCTAACCCCCCACTCCATAGGTCTGAGCCGTGCATAGTGACTCTCTTCCAAAGACTATGAAAAGTTGGCGGAAAAGTAATTTTATGATGCGGAAACCCAACAAGCACAGCCTCAGCCAGGCGATCAAGGTTAACATAGATAATAGAAAGTCAGGTTGATAGCATGTGCATTTGATAAGATGTGAGGAGAATGACACCACCTCTGTGGTCTTCCTTCCCGAAACCCATAACCCCACTCTAACCCTGTGAAAACAAAAGCAGCAGACAGACCCTAATCAAAGGACATTCTATAAAATACCCAACCAGCACTTGTCACACAGTCAAGTTAATAGAAAATAAGTCTGAAAGACTAACCATCTAGAGAAACCTAAGGAGATACGATGACTAAATGTACTGTGTTGTCCTGGACGGGATCTTGAGACGGAAAGAAGGACATTGGGTCAAAACAAAGGAAGTCTAGATAAAATGAATAACAATGCGTTAATAACAATGCGTCAATACTGGTCCACTAGTTGGGACGAATAAAATGAAGTAATGCAAGAGGTCAACTAGGTGTGGGATGTATGGGAACTTTCTACTATCTTTGTCACTCTTCTATAAATATAAAGGTATCCTAAAATGACGAGTTGATGCAATAGTAAATATGTGAGCAGCTGGGACTCAATTCCGCTGGGAATTCTAGGAGGCAGTAGAGGACACACCTCAGAATGACATCACCTGAGGGCTTAGGAACCTGGGACATTCATCCTCTAATTCATACTTCTTGTTGGCTGAGGGCTGCCCTAGCACCTCCATCCTGCCCCACCTGGGCTGAGAGAAAACCCCAAATGTATGGGAGCAGTGAGTGTCGGGGGACGTGGACAAGGGGTCAACATCTCAGCACACACCTGCCAGGAGAGGGCCTGGGTTCTCTTTCCAATCAAGGGGCAGCCCTGCTGTTTCTGAAATCTCTGCAGGGAAGAACTTCCTGAAGATAAAACAACAACAAAAAAAAAACAAGTTAGGAAAACCCAAAACCACAAAACAAAACAAAAACCCAGCACGTTCATGGACAAAATGTGACCCAAATTACATCTAGGTTTATATCTGGTGGGAACCTTATTGTCATGTTAATTTCAAGCCCCACATTGTTCAACTTTCTCCTAGGAATTTGAAATAACTCTTGTGCCCTCTTAGGTCTCACTGGTCCTCCCACCGGCTTGGGAAGGGACAGACTTCCAGTACACTGGTGCTTCCCCAAGAAGAGCTGTGTTCCCTGCCCCTGAGACCACCTGGCATATTTACCTGCTCAAGCAAGAGAATCATGGGGCTTCCCAGAGTAATTATCACCTGATTCCCAGCAGGCACATAACAACATGTAGAGCAGCTGAAGTGTCATCCCTGCTTTGTTTTACAGGGATAGCATTGACTGGCCTGTTTCAGAGCAAATCTTAGCAAGGCCGTGGTTAAAAGGGCACCTCTCAACTCTTTAGGGAACATCTTTGTGGAGGGAAGAACAACCTCGCTCTCAGAGAAATGTCAAGTGACTATTTTGAAAGCAAAATGAAAGCAAAACTTTAATTCTCAGGGAAATGAGAAATCCAGCATAGAAATCCCATATTCTTCAGAGCAGGCAGCCTTTCCCTCTGCAATGACTACTTGATCCGTGTGCTGAGGCCACGTGACAGCAAGCCTGGTCCTCCAGCTACCCGAAGCAGCTTCCTCTCAAACCATCACTTTCTGACCCCTTTCGAATTTTCTAACTTTATCCCTTTTCTCGCATTTGCTTATAATTTATGCTCCAAGATCCCCAAATCTCTGCTCATCTAGCCCTTCCTGCAATCTACCAACTTGGTCTCAAAATTCTATTTTCTTGCTCAAATTGTTTTGGCTTTGAAAGTTTGAGCTTTCAGCTGGTGCCTGTGTCCCTCCGACATATCCCATCAATGTAGGTTTGGGTCTTTGAGCATTTCCTTACTTTCCTGCACTCCAAGAAGCTCCAGGCTCATCTTGAATATCCCCTGTCCTAGTCCTAGAATCAACCATTTCTCCAAGGGAATCCTGGTCCCTTTATTGGAGAATGGATTAGAAACCAATCATGGGCACTGGAGGTGCTCACTGTTACTGAGGTGTCATTGCTTCTAGGCCACCCAACCATCCCCCCAGCCAACCGAGCAAGGAGACTTTTGTGTGTATATGAATCTGTGTATGTTCACATATCTATACGTATTTCTATATGTAACCACCTGCATCTATACTAAGGTAAACATGAGTTCCTACTGATGTCTCCACCTCCACTTTAACATGTGGGTCATCCTAGCCCCCTCCCCTTGCTCATCTGTAATCTCCCTCCCCAACAGCGAGCAGCCTGGCTCCCACCATCTGCCATCCCGCTAGGTAACTACTCAGTTCCAGTGCGCAGGCGCAGTGGATTCACGATTGCAAACCCCGAACCTACACACCTTGTTGACTGCCTTCCTTCCATTTCTCACGTGTGCTTCCTGGGATCACCACCATCACCTCCCAAGGAGCCCACTTGCTCTCAAATCCTCCTCCCGGGTCTGCTTCTATAGGTGCCCATCCTAAGACAGCACATCTGTAGAGCCGGGATGACTTCTAGGCCATCTGCTCTCAAGGATGATTGGAAGGGTTCTGTCTGGATCCTCGTGATCTTGCAGTTGGCCTTCTCTGCCCAGCGGTCTGGTTGGGACAGGGCTTCAGGAAGCTTACTGCTGGGTTCCCTGGGGTTCTGACTTGGCAGGTTTCTCTCCTTTTCTGTTGCAGGCTCAGGGCAGCATCCTTCAATGATGCACTTTCTTCCCTTGGACATAAACCCTCCAGAATCCCCTGGCATCACCTCAGCACCACACTCAACCACCCAAAAGTGGCTCCTGATTTCCTCGTGGTGTTGATTCTTCTCTGAGCTCCCAAGTTATGCCTTATCAGGTCCAGCATCTCACTGGATTACCTGATCCATGACACATCCGAACTCTTCTCTGCTGGGTCCCACGTGCCCTTTCTTCTTCCTCCCTTGGTGATTTTGCTCGCATTAGTCTTCCGTGCAGAAAAGCCCACCCTCCCCACCATCCACAGGCACCTGCATTTCCTCCAGGTTCAGCTCCATCCTTTCCTAACCAGCCCTCCTCCCCACAGTGACTCTTAGCTTCCAAGCTTTGACTGAACTGACTTGGTACCAAAAGTCTGGGTACCCAATGACCAATGATCCTCTACCTTATTGATGTAACCTTGATCCCGTGCAGGTAAATACAGGGAGAAGAATTCTGAGATCGCCTTTGAGCTTACTGGTACCAGTCACATGTCTGACACTTGTGAGCAGTGGCCCAAAGGCAGGTGTCATTGGTGTCTCTGCTGAAATTGTTTCATATGCATTTTGATCTGGAGTTTCGTTCAGTTATGAGCTCTTAAGTTGGTCATTCTGTGATACACATTCTTTTCCTCCTTCAAGCGAAACTTAGACTCATTAATCTGAACTTAAAGTTGAATTATGAGGTTCAAATTCATACATATTTGGGGACCTCATGAGCCAACACTGCTGCACACACTTGATCAGCTGAGAACGTGCCTGTATCTGTTGGCAGCTGACAGATAGCGATGTATACAACTGGAAATACAGGACTCATATCATCTTCCCTTCTGGTCTTTGAAGCCTCTGCTCTATAGACCTTCCTCTCTTGCCACATCACATTTTATTAGCCACCCTCTAGCCAATTTTCTTTAGAATCACAAAATAAATCAAGAGGGAATGAGCATGCACACTTAATCCTTTTGGCATATAATTCGAGTTGTTCTGGTAATATATGAACTGAAGTCCTTTGTACCTTGGACTAAATCTAGCAACATCAGTGTTTAATGAGATTTTATTTTTTGTAATATAGTAGAATAAAATGCAACTGACTCCATGCTTTATTGAAAGGCAGATTTTAATGGAAGAAAAATCATCACCATCACCGTCATCTAGCAGATTCTTAAAGTTCTTGTGGTTTATGAAAATGTGATTCATGATGATGTATTAAATATTAAAACCAATGTAAGACCTAATCCAAATTCATAGGGCAGCTTTGCTTAATTTACTGTCTATCGCACAATTTCCTTTACAGATAACTTTTCGCATGCTGCATCAATTATAAAATGGTGTCCACATCCTTCAGTTGTTTCCACCTAGACCAGGATTGAAATTGCACTTGGTGACACTTAATTCTCTCTAGAATCATGTCGCTTTCTCTTCTTTCTTCCTCTGTCCCTTCAACGGGGCTACCTTGTAATTCTGTCACGACTTTATGGATTCCTGTTTGGAAAACAGAGACATTTTTCAAGCGTCAGCAGAGTGTTTGACTTGATATTTGACTTGACCTTGAACACTTTCTTGGTTGTAAAAGTGTAAGTACTTATCCAGGGCATGTTCCTAAGAAGACTCACGGGGAAGATGTCAGAGAAATGAAAATCTGGTCCTTTTCTCAAAGTCTTCAAGACTCTTGCCTCTGTTAATGAACCATATTGCTACTAAATTCAGTTCCATTTCAAATTTCCACTCTCTCGGCTTGATCCGTCAGGCTCCCAGGTGGATGGAGGAGAGGCACATCCCAGGGTTCTCTCTGCCAGGGAATTCACTGACGGTGCTCACTAGAACTTGTCCTCTTATTCAGAAGGTTGTAAGAAGTCAGAAGCCAGGGAGTCTCCTTGGCTTGAGTTTTCTAGTGGGATTTTCTTATCATCCTGGATGACTTGACACGGCTGCTGGGAGAGGGTCACTGGGAGTAGCTGACAGGACTGGGGATTGCGGAACTGTGCCTCCCTGGGAAGGCCTGGATAGGCAGGTCACTGGGAAATTTCTGTGTGAACAGGGACATTTCTGGCCAGGGAGGGGCTCCTGGAACGTGAGTCTGAGGATGGCCTCTGTCTGGTGCATCTCTGTGTCCTAAGTACTCAGCAGGGTACCTGGCAAGTGCTAGGCACTGGGTAATATTTGTTGAGTGGATAAAGAGAGGACCAGAGGGGAGACAGAAGAGAGAAATTCCCTCCTCCTCCCTTGGGTCCGGGGAGAATTGGCACCGAGACAGGGAGGAAGGGAGGAGACTGGAGAAATCAGAGGCCCCAGCTATGCCCACAGCTTCCAGCAGACCTTCTCGGCCTTGCCCGTGACCATCACACCTGGGCATACCCCAGACTAACCCCAGTTAAGGCAGAATCCTCAAAAAAAGTGAGAAAACAGAGCTGGAAAGGTAGAATCAGGGCCGTCGCAATGCCAAGAGGCACTGGGGAGAATGAGGAAGCAGAGGGAGGGCTTCGTGCCAGGTCTGGAACAGCCTGGGACAGACGAGGAGTCGCCGCCCGCTCTGGGCCTGTGCTGGGCCCCCAGGTCCTCCCCAAATCCCAAGGGCAGGACAGAGGCTGGAAGGTCACCCTTGCCCAGGGCTCCGCCCTCCAGAGGACCCTGGGGGAAGCCTGGGCTGTCCTGACTGGCATTAGTACCCAGGTCTTCCCCAGGCACCTACTCAGCATTTATTGAGCACCTACTGTGTCCTGGCATTGAGATGGGTCCGGGGTCGGGGGGAAACAGATTCAGAAGATAACAGACAAGTAATGACATTTGGTGAGTGTTTCCAGAGAGTGAGCTCTGATGGAGTTCAGCCTCCCCACAAACTTCGCCAGACACCAAAGGAAAGAGAGGGTCACAGGGCCCGGGAGAGGGTCCCAGTGAGACGGAGAGGCACCAGGACGGCCTTAAGTGAGAGTGAGAAGAGCCGGGCCTGGCCCAGGGGGGCCGAGGGCTATGCGAGGCTGCAGTGGTGGTTAGGGAGGGTCCCGGCCGGGCCTCAGCTCGCCTGCGGGCTGCGTGCTGGAGAGGCCAGGTCAGGCAGCTCTGGTGATGGGAAAAAGGGCAGGAACAGGGCGGGGGCCGCCGCAGGACGGAGTAGGGGGTGGGGGGCTGAGCCCCTCTTCAAGTCTCAGGCAGGAGTGAGGCTCAGCCCATCCCATCCTGCCTCCAGGGCTACCTCTGCAGGGGGTCAGCAGCCAGCACTCCCAGGGCCCCTCAGCTTCGGGTCCCTCATCTTCGCGCCCGAGCCCATCTCCCCTGACCGTGTCTCAGATGCTCTCACTCTCCCTCCTGAAGCAGGAGGGCCCTGGGCCCAGGATGCTAAGCACCGCCTTGGAGGCCAAGCAGCAACTAGCCCCCTTCCAGGAACTGAAAATACCACTCAGTTTTGTGTTCTTTGTTTTTGTTCCTCTTACAAAACTGGAGCCGTTCTAGGAACACTTCTCTTTTTTTCCATCTACAGTGAAGTCCAGTGATTTTCAGGCATGGCCTCCGGGCCAACTGTCTGGGTTCTAATTCAGCTCTGCCACTGACCAGCAGTGACCTGGGCAGATAACTCACCTTAAGTCTCCCCGTCCATACCGTGCAGGGGTCCCGGCGATTCCTACTTGAGAAGGGTTTCATGAGAGTTTAAAGTGTGAAATTAAACACACTTGAAATAATGCTTGATATAAAACCAGCAGGGCAGGAGTGGCTGCAATGGTGGCTTTCATGAGCTCAGCGAACCCAGCTCTGAGGTCTCCATAATAGCGACTCCACCTGGCCGACTTCATCCACGCCTGTGTAATGCATGGAGCAGCATGTGTGTGCGAGACAGAGCAGGGATGAGACAAATCCACCCCTTGCCCCTCGCAAGGACTCTATCCTGGCAACAGTCCACCAGGGAAGTCCGGACAGCAACCTTACAGCAACGAGACGCAGAATATTCCCTCGGAGCTTGTCAGTAGCAGATTGGAAGAGTGAGTGCTGATGTGAGCACGGACACTCCATGCGGCCCTTAAAAATGAAATGAGGTATTGAGGTGGTGAGCTCCCCAGGCAAGGTTTTGAAAAAAGAGAAAAAACATATATACATACATTTCTAGAGGGAATCACTAAAAGAAACAAAAAGCACTCAAGCTCTTAATGAGAGTCTTCCTCAGGGAGAAGGATTTTAGGCGGGAAGGGGGCGTGAGCTTTGCGTGTTGTGCCTTACGTGCATTTGTCTTTTTCTAGCCAAGCATTTCCTTTACAGTTTCGCAACTGTGACAAGTAGGGCAACGGGATTACTAACTTTTATCGTGTGCATTTTTCAGTCCCAACAAAACTAAAGTAAAATGGCCTAAAACAGTGATTCTCCTCGTTTTGATCTTTAGCCAATGCTCATTCCTGTTTATAGGCAGTTGGCTTCAGCCGGAGATGCAGGAGTGAGTAGGCTGGGCCCCATCACCCCTAGGCTCTCCCTTCTATTTGTCCCTCGCTCCAGCCCCTTCCCTCCTTCAGGCCCTCTGCACGCACTGACCCTCCTGCCAGGGATGCTCTGTACCTCATGGCCTCTTCTCAACCCTCAGAGGAGCCCCACTGACCTCAGACAGACCTTCCCTGTCAACGTAACCCAACAGTCGCTCTCCTCCTTGCCGTCCCCACCCTCCTCTAAGAGGTACCCGCTCCCTTCACAATTCTGGACACAGGTGTCACTTTGTAGGCACTTGTTTGCTAACTTCTAGCGACTGTTTCCTCCACTACATCGGTGCTGCATGAGGGCTGAGACCACTTTCGTTTCATTCAGTGTCACATAACCAGCATCTGACTCGGTACCACCTGGCACCCAGGGAGTAAACAACTAGTATTCTTTAAATTAATGACTTAAGGGACAAAAGGAGGAATTCCAGGCACAAAGCTGGATGCTTCTTAAGCTCTGTAGCTTCTCAGTTCTTGGTCTTCTGTCTTTTCATTGCCTTCACTTTGAATTCTAGCAAAGGGACAGACAGGATGCAAAGCTTTAGGCTAACACCGGAGGCCCCAGGGCTTAGTAGAAAGAGTGCTTGTGTTTCATACAGCGGCAGGTCTGTGTTCAGATCCTGCTGCCGCCACCTCCCGTACGTGTGTGTCACTCCCCGCCCACCACCAGACTCTGGACTCCAGTTTCTCTTCTGTCAAAGGGGTCAGGGTGCATTTTCCTGGCGTGTTATGAATGTAACCTAAACAGAGCTGTGAGCATTTGCAGAAGGGGAGCAAGATAGACAATATATTAATATGCTCAAATAGTATTTTACAAATAAGATTTAACTATCTGATGGGGGAAACCTTGCACTAAAAAGGAAAAACATGAAAACTAGGTTGTTAGCTTAACATTCACGGGAAGAGGACAAAAGGAGGCAAGTTTCTAGGCTTGGCGTAGTTGTGGTCACACGTATGTGTGCAGAACACTTGAAAGGACATAGGCGAGCCTTGGGGTCTAGAAGGTCCCCACCTGGAGAGGAGTCGGTGGTGAAAGCATCTAGGACCTCACAGCCCTCACATGGTGCCAGGGGTGGGGGGAGGTAGGGGTAGGGGGACACAAGTGCGGGCTGAACAGCACAGGGCAGGCGGGTCTGTGAGGTCACCCCCAAGGGACGCACAGGCAAAGCCATAAGCACAGAGGAATTTTGGGAAGATGGGGCTGGGGCCCCATCCACTTCTCCTTGGGACTCCGTTCCTGAACTCCCCAAGCTCAGGGGCGGCCCTCCCCTGCCGTGGAGCAAGCACTGGTGGCCAAGTGCCCCCGCCCCTCCCTGCTTCCTGAGATGCCAGAGTCCCCATCAGGAATGAGCCCCGGGGGCCACAGCGGCAACCTGCTCACTCACTCAATGAACTGACGTCCTTCCCTTCCCGGCCTCACTCTCCAAGGCCCTTCTGCTCCCTGGGGACACCTCCCAGATCACTAAACTGCCCTCCAATCATTATCCCAGAGTCGGCTTCAGAAAGAGCCCAACCAACGGCTCTTGGGACCTGCTGTTGACCTAGGAAGCCGCCGGTGCAAAGATTCCAGAGGCACATATCCTGTCTTGGCCCTGATCGACGTGTTGGCCCTGCAGTGGGGAGACCGTGGACCGGCCCCCAGATGAGGCAGCCTGGAGGGAGCTGGAAGGTGACGTACTGTCCGCGGGGTGGACATGGTCCCCAGCCCTCCTCCTGCCAGGGTGGTGAGAGGGAGGGGGAGGTCGGGGGGAATGTCAGGCCCCCCCCACTTTGATGTCCGTGATGAGCTCCCTGGCAGCAGTCGGGTAGGCAGGGCAGCCTCCTTGGCCAGCGTCCCTGATCCCGGCTCAAAAACCATGCCCGCTGTGGAGACATGAGAGCAAGTTGTTGGCATTTCGAAGCCTATCAAGAGATACTTATCGTGTCACTTTGTGAAACTCTCATTTCCAAATGATTCACATTTTAACCATGGCCAGAAGTTCTATCTAAACCCATTTTCACATTTGTCTTGATGGTCAAGATAATTTTTCTGGCAATCTCAGCGTCAGTTGCAACATGGACGCCTCTGCAAAAGTGAAACGAGGGAAAAAATCTTAAACAGAAAAGAAAGGCGTGTTCCTCAGGAAAGGAAGCTTCACTCATTCCCATTGATCACATCCTCAGAGCGCACCTTCTGTGAGACTTCTCTGCACTCGACTTGGAAGACATAGAAATGCACAGTAATTGCTGTCACTTTGTGTGGGTCCCACTAAGAGCGGCTGGGATTCTCGAAGGACCGGGAGTGTTCCTCTGCGCTAATGTGTGTGTGCTGCCACAAAGGCCCTCTGATCATTTAATTTACAGATTAAAACATAGACCCTAAATTAAATATGGGTTGCGGGCTGGAGACGTTGATTAAGAGACTTTTCATAATTGAAAATTGGCCAGATGGTGTGATGACCAGTACGGCTTCACTAAACTATTCCAGGGACCTCAGCTCTTGGGGTGACCCCTGCTCGAGGAGAAAAGGTTTTCTTCCCTCAGATAAAGGTTTCACATCCCAGCCACACCTGTCAATCCTAAACAGCTCAGCGTGACAAGATGAGGGGTTTTTGTGCTCAAATTCCAAAGACCGTAGCACGGGTGGATAAGGTACTGGAGTTTGATTTTGCAGGTTTGAAGAGTTTGGATACTTTGGAAAAATAAATAGAATTGCAGATGTGTTTCTACTCTGAAGATGGGCTGATGCCGTGAAGAACCATCCCCGTTACTTCTTTGCCTAAGGCCCCACCCGGATCATGATGGGATAATGGTCTGGACCACTGGATCCTAAGTGTCTGACTTCCCAGTAGCCTGTAAGCTCCATGGAGTCAAGAACCTCCCCAACTTGCAAGTGGGGTTCCCCAGTGCCTGGCATGTAGGTGCTTAATTATAAATAGATAGATAAGGATATATATGAGTATGGATATGGGCTTGATATAGATTCAGATACTGATGGGTACAGATACAGATATCGAATATAGATACAGACATGGATACAGATATGAATAAAGAAAAGGTATATGTACAGATGCCATAGCTTGAATGAATGAATGAGTGAACCAGGGAGTGAGCACCCCTTAGGACGCACCTGCTCCCACACTTCCTCTCACGTCCATCCCAGCAGGAGCACCTTACCTTAGTGACCCACTAGGAGGCCCCCATTTCCTTCTTTCTGAAATGGGGGTGCTGCCACCTATTCAGAGGGCAGACAAGCAGATGAATGAGGCAAGCACAGGAAATATGTCGCCTGGTATTATCATTCCCCCGTGGACAAATTCAGTGTTCCCCAAACCTGCCAAGTCATAAGAATTCCCAGAAATGTCAAATAAAATGCAGGCTCTAGAGACCCCCACTGAGTCAAACTCTCCAGGGAGGGACCCATGGCCATGACGTTTCACCTGCATCCCAAACAGTTCTCATAAGGAGGCGAGTTTGGGATACACTGGCCTGGCTCTTCATAGTCCCAAACCACTGGGAGGACGGGTCTGGACCAAGAAACTGCCTGTGATTGGGGTGATCTGAGAGTCTTCCCGATCGATGTGCCCTTCACTCACCTCAGAGGGACAGAGGAGAGGAAGTAACCAGAGTGAACAAAAATGAGGACTCTGCCTTTGGAATAGAAATGACTTGCTCCAAACCTCTTCTTTCTTTCCCAATTAAGCCTCTCTGCGTGGACGCTGCTGGATCACCAGGCACTAGAATGAGATGAAGCAGAAGCAGGCTGCCCCCCAAATTGCTGCCTTCGCTGTGGTGGTTGTACATCCCCTCCAGCTCTAGCTGGCTAACTGCAAAAACCATTAAATTCCAAATCACCATATATATATATATATATATATATATATATATACACACACACACTCACACACACACACATACACCACCTACTGATAGCCACCGGCAGAGCTAGTCACATGCACTGCACATTTCATGCAATTTCACACAATTATGGATCTCACAAGGATGCAAATAAAGAGAAAGCCGGAGCCTGGGGGTGAGTTATCGGGGAGGCGTCAGAGGGCGGCGTGTGCAACAGAAGAATTCATTGGGGGGCATTTAGAACCGAGTGATCCGGGGTCAAGAGACATCATGGAGACGAGACGGAGCATAGCCCCACCTGGTCCTCAGCGCCCCCGCCAAGGACCCTCCAGCCCTTCCCCACCCCACGGGGAGCGTGCGGGGAGATCCTGAGAGCGGAGCTGCGAGCGTCTGCCACGGTCAGGTGCTCGCTGCTGTCTGAAGCACGGTCAGCAGGCATTTCCTCCAAAGGGCCAGAGAGTAAACATTTTAGGCTTTGCGACCAGACGTTTCTGTTGAAAGTACTCCTACAGGAATGGGCTTGGCCAGGTTCCAACAAAACGTTGTCTGCACAACAGGCGTTGTGGGTTTGAACTGAGGATCATTCTTCACCAACCCCTGGCTTAAGGGAGCATTGGAAGGGTGTTCTAGAAACACGTGACCACATCGTTTGGAGGATGTGGAGTCAGGTGGGAAAAGCATGACATCCCAAAGATGACCTCAGAGGGATCAATGGGACCGGATAAAGGAGGCAGACCTGTTTCTGAGGCAAAGGTCGCCACATCAGGCTGGACATGGGGGTGGCCAGCCAGCTGTGAAACACACACTGCACCAATACGGAAGGTCACACGGATGGTGATGCCTCAGTTGATGGGCTAGTCCCTGGGAAATGTGAATGTCAGGTGCTCCCCTGGAGGGTGAGTTTCAAGAGCTCCAGAAATACCCCCAGAAACGGCACTCTACAGTTCTGGGTTGCCGTGAGCCTGCTCTGTGTTTGTTTCTTCATTTCTGGGACCCAGAGTAATTATTCAACTACAGGGCTATCCCTGTAAGCCAGTGTCCAGAGCCAGGTAGGTCTGTCTCTTCCTTACGTCTCTACGGGTCTTAGGAAGCAGAGCTTTCGAGGTAACATCAGAGTGGGAGCGCGGAGGCCATGAGCCCAGTGAACCCACACAAGGCAAGTATCACTGTGGCTGCAGCCGAGTAACACCCAAGGGATCCCACGAACCGCAGGACAGGGGAATGCGGTTCCAGCCATTTTACTAGTGGACCTTAGACCAAGGGCCAATGTTTTCTTCATTTACGGCTCCGTTATGTGTTTCTCGATCGTGCAGCCTGGGTGACTAGCTAGCTCTGAGAGATAAAAACACAGCCATAGACTTGTCCACGCCATCCCACACAGAGAGACTCCTGGGAGACTTGGTCATTGGCTAGACCATGGATTGAGTCTTGACAAATAGATTTTGTTTCCACAGCCTGCTTGAAAGTAGCACTGTTTCTGTTGCAATCTAATCAATGCACATACGGAGTGCTTGTTCAGTAAAAGAAACTAAGTAGGAGATATTTAAGGAACCAGAGAAGTGGCCAAAAATATAAAGGAAAAATGATTTAATTGCAACACATTGGAATGAACTTCTTGAAGCATGCAATGGAAAGCAAAAGTCTACAATAATTATATCAATGAATGAGAGCTCCCTGTTAAAGCCTCTTTACGGTTTAAGCCTAGAAATTTTTCTTCTTTTCTTGGTGAACATCACCAAATTCTTGGTTTGAGCTGATTTATCTGATGAAATGTTAGACGTTTCCTGGTGGAGTGATGTCTGCCTGTTACTAGAATCTGACAGGTGAGCACTTCATCCAGCAGGTATATTTGCTGGAAGGACCCCTGTGACCTCAGCCAGTCTTATCACTGAAATGGGTACAGGGCTTGGAGAGTGTGGACCTGATCAAACTGAGACCAGCTCCCTGCTTCACGAGACAGGACCCCTCATCACTTGGCCTCCCCCTCCCTTCCCTGTGTAACTTCAGCTGCCCCAAGCCCCGCACCCACACATACGTGCTGCTTTGGGTGTGAGCCTTCTCTCGGGCCGGCCTGGTTTCCGCCACCCCGTCTCCCCGATGTGCCTTGCTTACACCTGCCCTCCTCAGTCTGGATTCTCTTTCACCGTCTTCTCTGCCAATCTCCCGATTCAAGCCCCACCTCCCCCCAGCAGACCCTCATAACCTCCATAAACCACCTCCTGTAGAAACTCTTAACTGATACCCACTTTCCATAGTCAGTGCCCCAGATTCTGTTTTTTTTTTGGGGGGGGGTGGTACGCGGGCCTCTCACTGTTGTGGCCTCTCCCGTTGCGGAGCACAGGCTCCGGACGCACAGGCTCAGCGGCCATGGCTCACGGGCCCAGCCGCTCCGCGGCATGTGGGATCCTCCCGGACCGGGGCACGAACCCGCGTCCCCTGCATCGGCAGGCGGACTCTCAACCACTGCGCCACCAGGGAAGCCCACAGATTCTGTTTTTAATTCTCTCTCTGAATACATAGATCTTGGCTTTCCAAACCCAACGCGGGACCTAGTGGGCGGGGACAGAATCTTATAGGTATTCAACAAGTGTCTATTAAGCAACAAACAGAGCTCTTCACTGGTAACATAAATAATATGAACTCAGTTGGTGCGATTACAGCAATGATCAGATGCTTACTCTAAGCATAGTGTAGAGAATGGAGCTGACAGTGGCCACCCTCGGGGTCTTCATTGGGGAGCTGCCTGCCTCACCGTTGCCACTATCCCGAAAGGAGCTGGATGTACACCTTAATCTGGAATTTTGGAAAAAGTACCAAACGCGGCGCTGGGAGGCCACCTTTCTACTTGTCCTCCCACCTGTTTTATCAGAGGCTGCGTAACTTTTCTTGTACTCTTTTCCGCAAAATAAAACTCACCCAAGAATATCTACAAAGAGAGAGTAAGCACCTGAAAGATGGTCAACGTCATTAGTCACCAGGGAAATGCAAATTAAAATCACTGACAATAGCCCCACATCCTGTCAGAACGGTCAGATTGTTCAAAACTGGCAGTACTAGAGGTGGCGAGAGTGTGGAGCAACAGGAACTCTCATTTTTTGCCAGTGGGGTGACAAACGGCACAGCTACTCCGGACAACAGACGGTAGTTTCTCATAACCGTAAACTTACCGTACAGACCGCAGCCTCAACCCTAGAAACTTACCGGAGTGAAAATGAAGATCTTTGTGCACGCAAAAACCTGGATGGAAGTTTTACGGAAAAATCACCCCAAATTAGAAACAACCCAAATGTCCCTTAACTGGGCAATTGATAGACACATTGATGGAATACCCATCAGCACTAAAAAGAAAGAATTCTTGATACACTCAACCACGCTGACGAATCTCATATGCATGGTGCGCCCTGAAAGAATCCAGCCTCAAAACACTACAAACAGTGTGATTCAATTTATACGACGTTCTGGGAGAACTAAAACAATAGGGACGGAAAATAGATCAGTGGTTGCCGGGGACGGGGGTGGGGAAGAGGAACGCTGTGCTGACTGTGCTGCTTACGTGACTGTAGGTATCTGTCAAAACTCACAGAGCTGCATCCTGAAAAGGCTGCATTTTATGGCATCTAAATTGTATCTTAAGAAAAAAAAATCTTTAAGCCGGCAGCTCTGACTTCAAGCCTGAACTCATCCCGCCCAGGCGTCCCCGAGCTGCTCCAGGCAGGTTCCAGTGGCCACCAGGGAAGCTCAAAGCCCTCAAAACACAGCTGGGGGGCCCCAGGCTGGACCCTCGCTGGGCGCCTCCTTGCTCTCTGATTGTCTGTCATCTCTCGGGCCCTCACAGCAGGCAGATGGCGCAGATTCTGGGAAATCCCGCTCACAAATGTCATTACTTTCATCAGCAAAACTGTTTCCAACTGCTTCTGTGTCGATTAGCCAACTCATCAGCTGGGGCCGGGCGCCCTCCAGGGTGAGATCCTGTACCAGCCAACCCACTGGACCGCTGTCCGCTGCCAGTCTGAAGGGGAGGATGTGCATGGGCGTGTCTGCCTCTTGTCCAGGAGGCCAGGGCTGCACGGTGCCTCCCACCCATCACCCTGGTACACTGCCCTGGAGGCCAGAGCTCAGACATCTTACTTCATATGGAGCTGCCTTGAAATTAAAATGAGCCCTACACACCCAGTGTTCACTGTCGCACATTTACAACAGCCAAGACACGGAAGCGACCTAAACGTCCATCCACAGAGGAGTGAATAAAGAAGGCGTGGTATGTGTGTGTGTATATACACACACAAACACACACACTCAGTGGAATATTACTCAGCCATTAAAAAGCATGAAATAATGCCATTTGCAGCAGATGGACCTAGAGGTGATCATGCTAAGTGAAGTAAGTCAGACAAAGACAAGTACCATATGATATCGCTTATATGTGGAATCTAAAAAAATGATGCAGGTAAACTCGTTTACAGATCAGAAACAGACTCACAGACTTAGAGGGCGGGCTTGTGGTTGCTAAGGGGGAAAGGTGGCAGGGAGATACATTGGGAGGTTGGGATTGGCATATGTATACTACTGTATGTAAAATAGATCATCAGTAAGGACCTACTATATAGCACAGGGAACTATACTACTCTGTAATAACCTATATGGGAAAAAATCTGAAAAAGAATATATATATATATATATATGTGTGTGTGTGTGTGTGTGTATAACTGAATCACTTTTCTGTATACCTGAAGGTAACACAACATCGTGAATCAATTATACTCCAATATAAAACAGATAATTTTAAAAAATGAACCCTAGGCACAAAACAAAAAGTCCAATGAGTATGATTCTTCAGAATTTATTTTTTAAAAGATTTTCTTTTCTCTCTAGTAAAGGACGGCTTCATCGTTAAAGTCGTCAGCTGATACAGCTGAATCACTGCTTTCCAGGCAGCACACAGAAATACTCCTACCTGAGAAGAGGAGTGGTATCTATGGCAACAGGATGCAGAGGCCTTCAGCACTGATGGGCTGAGGACCTGTGGTTGTGTCTTGTTCCTAAGAGCTTGTGCTCAACGCCAGGATCCCTGAAGCAGTGGAACTGGGACCTCGCTCATTCTTGGGAGGAATACAGCACACGGCGATGACCCAGTGGCCCAGCGTCTCAGAGGAGACTGCCTGGATTTGACTTTTGACACTTAACCTCCTTGAGATCTTCTCTGTAAAGTGTGGATGGCAGCACCTACCCCTTCAATGTGTGGAGATGATTCCACAAGGTGTGAGCACTGCACTCGGTACCCTGCCTGCACGGTGAGAACTCGGTCGGTGATATTTATGATTAACTTACATTGATGCCCACTGGGTCCATGCAAGTCACTGCCCTCCCTGGCCCAGGTGGACTTCAAGCTTCCCTGCCTTTCCCCAGGCACCTGGGATACCCAAATGGGAGAACGGACCCTGGAAAAGGCACCCGAGGGAGGGTGGGCAGTGGACACCAGGGCCCTGGTGAGCGTGCTGCCTGGGCATCTCGGCAGAGACCTTGGTGCTTCCCAGGATCCCCCTCCTTACTGGAAAGGGGTAGGCCAGAGGGGCTCATGGTGGGGTCCCCAAGAGCAGCCTAACCCTAGGGAGAGGCAAAGTCACAGAGGGGGAAGAGCAGGTGGCCCCAGGAATCACCCAGTATATATTTACTGAATGAATGAACGAATGAATGACCCTAGGGTGTCCATAGCTCACATCATCAGCTGGCTGGTTGACAGCGTATCTAGAAGGTTCAGACACAGAATGTAAGTGGACAGACGACTTGCAGGTAGGGATAGGCTTAGGGCTGTGCACCGTACAACCTCCAGGGGTGCCATTCACATAAACACCTCAGTTTGTGTCTGACTTCCCCTTCTGCAGGCCTGACTGCCTCCCTTCTGTCCCTCTAGGGCACCTCCGTGAGGGGCTTCAAGCCTGGTTCAGGCTTTGGTTGCTATAGCACCTGCTTGGAGAAGCCCCCAGCCCAGTGCTACATCATTTTAAGCTGCTTTATTTTATCACATGAGTCACTCCCTGAAATCATTTTGTTTACTGTCTACCTGTATACTGTCTGTCTTCTGCAGCTAGAATGAAAGGCCCATGAAGGTGAGACTTTAACGCCTGGGTTCATTACTGACTCGCCGATACCCAGAACATGGCTGAGACATAGTAAGAACAGACATTGGATGGAAGGAAAAGGAAAGAAGGAGGGAGGGAAGGAAGGCATGGATGCCTGGGTGGATGGATGGATGGATGGAAGGACAGATGGATAGATGGATGGTTGGATGGATACATGGGTGGATGGTTGGACGAGTGGACGCATGCCTGAATGGGTGGATGATGGATGGACAGGTGGGTAGACGGATGCGTGAGTGGGTAGGTGAATGGATTAATCGTTGATTGGGTGGTTGGTTGATGGTTAGATTAATGGTTGCATTGATGGCTTACTCAGAAAAAGGCAGACGCTGCTCACCTAGAGCTTTTATCCTCCAGGCAAAGTTCCTCAAACCTGCTGGGCTACCAGTCATCACCATGAATGCAAATTCCTTTTATATCGTGTAAGAGACTTCCGCTTTATTGGTGGGGGGTCAAGGGGAGGGCAATCCTTGGCTTCACTAACAAAGACCCTCAAGACCGGTTGCCCAGGACCAGATTCTGGTCCTTCAGTTCAATCAGGCCTCGGAGCTGAGAGGTGAGTTGAACAGCCCCGAGCAGTGTGGTTGTTCCTGACGGCTGCTCTCCTTGCCTGTGTTTCCCGAGCTTTCATCCCTGTAATTACACTGGGACACACTTCTCATCACAGGCACCAGGAGAAACCACAAGCGAGCGAGCAGTTGGTTAAGCAAGAAAGAGAAAAGCACAGGTTGACCGAGTCTGGATAAAATGGGATCTTCCCTGAACCTCTCCCAGACGGAGCTCTCACTCCGCCAGCGCCTCGATGGCTCAGCACAGACATTGTTTCCCTTCCCTCTCTTTTCATTACGATGATCTTTGTGAGTTTTGTTCTTTTCTGAATTGAGCAGAGTTACAAAGGATGGAAAGAACGGCAAGAATCTGAATTTCAGCAGGAACAGAGCCTTAGGTGTTCAGTCCTCTTGGAGCCCCTGCTCGTAAGTGCAGGCTTGAACCTAACAAATGAGCAGCTTCAGAAGAGTTAAGATCAGTGTACGTGAACGATGCAGGATCTGGTGGTGGCTGAGAAAGGAACAGGGAGGGTGAGCGCCGGTCCAGATGGCGCCTTCTGGCTGGAGTTGTGGGGACCCTGACCAGTTCAGGGTCCCCAGTGGGAAGGGAGCAGGGAGGGTAGAGAGACGGCAAAACACCAGCAGGAAATACGAGATTGAGGAAAAGGTCCACGGGGCGTGGATTTGTGCTTATTTACTTGAAGAGCGGTAACGTGGAAGAGGATAGCTCTGTGTGACTTCAGAGAATAAAACTCAGGCTAAACTGATCAACAGCTCATGGAGGGACAGGTGTGCGTGTTTACAGTAGAATCCAGATTTGTCACCATGGCCTGCATGGCCCTGTATAATCCGGCCCCAGCCCTTCTCTCTAAGTTCGGCTCCCTCCACCCCCTCTTTTTTCCCTCTGCCCAGTCGGCCTTGCAGGACTTCCTCCAATGGGCCACGGGACGTTGGCACTTGCCGTCCTCACTTTCTGACATGAAATGCCCTTTCCCTTCCTAGCGTTGGATCCAGTTGAAACATCATTTACTTGGAGAAGTCTTCCTGGACCACGCCAGCTGACATCAACGTCCAGAATCACTCTTTGCTGTAATCATCACCCGGTTTTATTTAATCCCTGGTGTTTATTGTTCTCTAAAAGTGGCTTGTGTGTTTGTCTGCAGATAAGGGCTGTGTCTCTCACATTTGCCACCCACGCTCAGCTTCTAGGAGAGCATCCGATGCACAGGAGGGGCTCAGCAGTGACATGTCAGGTGAGCATATGAGCACACAAAGGAACGAGACACTCTGCTGGGTCAGAGCAGCTCTGTCCCCACAAGGAGAGATCGAAGGGCCGGCTGTGCTACCTTCATGCAAAGAGAACATCTCACCCGCACCAAGGGGAAAGCAGCGTGTCCCCCTCACTTCCGAGCCCCAGCCAGTCTCCAGCCCACAGGGGTGCAGAAGCCCAGGGGTGTTCTTTTCAATCACGGCTTTTGTTCTTGAAAATCCTGAGATTTCTGGCAATTTTGTTATTATTTGATGTATCAAACAATAATCAATATCTCTCTTTAGGGCAATTTTAGCCATGACTATATTTTAACCTATTTTTCTCCAAACACACATTTTTCTCCGGGCTGAAGTGTTTCTAAATTCAAATCTCCCAGGGTCCATGTTTTCAATGCTACAAAGTCTAATTAACTGTGAGTTTATAAAGTGATAATTACCTGGTACATCTTGGGAGGGTCTGAGAAACTGCGTCTCCCAGGGCTTTGGCTCGTGCCCAGCTGTTCTCAAGGTCGCCCAATGGACAAAGCCTGCCCTCAATTTTAATCCAATGTTGTAGGGGAGAAAAAGCCTATTTAATTGGCGAGTACTCAAAATATTATGTTCATATTAAAACAAATTCAGACTTGTAGAGTAAAATCACTAGACTTTTTTAAAATGAGGCTTCAGTATTCAAGGGTGAGGTGGGTCACTTTTATGCTATTTTCAGCTTCCCAGAAAGCCATGCAGCTAGAGTGACCATGGGACATAATTCTGGTCAAGGGGTTTTTCACAGAAGTCCGTAGGAAGGATGTCACTTCCTGAATAAAATGACAAACCGTCCCCTGCCTGGAATGCAGGGATGGCGGCCACAAGTGCTGCAACCATTTTCCTACCGTGAAGGTGAACGTCACGCCAGGAGGGAGAAGTGGGAAGATGGACAGACCCTTGGTCCTGGACATCAGTGCACTAACCCACCTGTCCAAGATCTTCCAACTTTGACTTGTAACTGAGAGAAGCAAAGCCTTGACCTGTGCTGGAATTCTCCATTATGAAGAGTTGAGTGCAATCCTCAATGTGAACCCCAGATTTGGCCTCTATAACAGAAGAGGCAACAGTGAGGTATCATGTTTATTCTGTCAACCAGTATTTGCATCCAGTTCTGCTAGCAATGTCCGGAGCCCAGGACAGTTGGTGGGTTTTGACTTTGAGACGACAAGACCTGATTTCACCTGAGCCCCATGCTCCTGGAAAAGAAGCCCCCAGCCTTCACGTTCCAGCAAACCACTTCCTACAATATGACTCAGTTAAGACTCACAGATGCCTCCTTGTATACCTGTGACCTGTTCAGACACGGGCCTTCAAAATTCGCATTCATTGCCTCCTAAACGATTAGCTGAACTGCCCAATAAGGACAAACTGCTAACTGACTTGACCACACCGTGGTTAAGCCTCTTTCTTCCCCCCCACCCCGGGGCCCTGGACCCTGCCACACCCTCAGCCTGACACAGCGCACAGCCCCGCTTGACCACGAGAGGCACATTCCTGAGTGCTCTTACTCCACCCTGGTCTGCCCGACCTCTGAGAGGCCTGTGGAGCTATGGCCAGAGCATCTTTCTCTTTTTTGCAATCGCCTTTTCAGATCAAATCTCTCCTAACCTAAGTCTAGGGTGGTTTTCGTTTGACGGAGGAAACAAACACATGGGAGAGAATATGGAATCTTGCCCTCTCTGGGCTGTAAGGGTGATCAGAGGTCATCAAAAGTCAGAGGTCCAACCTCTTTACTTGGTTGTGAGTGAATTCAGTCCAGGGGTGAGGAAGTGATTTTCCAAGTCTGTGCCATGATAAGTGATGGGTTCCAGGACAGCTCTGACCCCCACTTCCGTGATCTTTGTAGAGCATCCCATCTTATGGGGCAAACCCAGGTTAGTCCTGTGCTTGCAGCTGACACATACACACGCCCCCTCTCCTGTGCACACAACATCATGTACACACACCTGCACAGGAAGCCGCACACCCGTGTCTACATCTCCGGGTCAGTCGGATCAGGGCTGAGTTTTGCTTTCTTCACCCCAAACCTGAAGTCTGGTTGACAGATCAAAATGGAAATTAATCAGGAGGCCTCACAGTGGACATGCTCGGCCAGGCACAAAATCACCGGGCCCTGGAGAGGCCGCCTTTCTGTGTCTCCCCTCCCTGCTGAGTCCTGCCACCTCCCCACAGCCACTCCCGCCAGAGGCTGCCTTTCTTCTGTGCTGCCCCCCCAACACGGTGACGCCGGAGCTGTTGGCGGTGACCACACAGAGTGCAGTGAAAGCATCCACTCTTCCTGGAAGAAAGGGAGGAGAGGGGTTTTATTCTGATAATAGAATTTTTAATGTACACAGTGAAACTCTTCTCCCATTGAAATTCAAGTTAATAAACACTGAAGACTTCCTTTGGGCCAGGTCACGTCCTGGGCACCTAAAACATAGTTCCACCTTCCAGAACCTCACAGTGAAAGGGTGCAAAAGTAATAACAGCAATCAGACAAACGTAAACATGTAATATATGCACATAAACACATAATAAATACATGTAAATATGTATGTAAATAAATATATATTCTATATGTGTAAATATGTATATATATTCTATATGTGTAAATATGTATATATAAATATATATTTTATATGTGTAAATATGTATATATAAATATATATTCTATATGTGTAAATATGTATATATAAAAATATATATTCTATATGTGTAAATATGTATATATAAATATATATTCTATATGTGTAAATATGTATATATAAATATATATTCTATATGTGTAAATATGTATATATAAATATATATTCTATATGTGTAAATATGTATATATAAAAATATATATTCTATATGTGTAAATGTGTATATATAAATATATATTCTATATGTGTAAATATGTATATATAAAAATATATATTCTATATGTGTAAATATGTATATATAAATATATATTCTATATGTGTAAATATGTATATATAAAAATATATATTCTATATGTGTAAATATGTATATATAAAAATATATATTCTATATGTGTAAATATGTATATATAAATATATATTCTATATGTGTATGTATGTACTTACAGGCTTCATCACACAAAAACCTTGGAATGGGACTTTTTAGTCTGTTCAATCACCATCCCCTTTTTTACAAATGGAGAAGCTAGGCTTAGAGAGATTAAGTAAAGCAGCTTGAACAGCAGAATTCGTAACTGAATGTCTCAAAATTTAACTCTAGTTGCCTTGTTCCAAAGCCAGAAAAACCAATCAACTCCCGGCATTGAAGACACACATATAAGTTGGCAATTCCAACAGAATGGAAATTGTTATGAAGGAGCTGTGCATAGGTCTAAATCCATCCTGAAAAGCTTACTCTGAATTACAGTGCTGTAATCGAATGACTCCCATATGTGGGCCTGGCTGACTCATCCTATTTGGAACAGTGTGAATTTTGCAATCCCTAGGTGTGAAATTGACAGATAATAGCCTATTTCTCAGTCTATCTTACCCTTTGGAAATCTGATCTACACAATTAAGCCATAGGTGACTTTGTAGAAAATGTCAAGTATTGGAGTGGCTTGACTGCTATCGTGGTTTCCAAAGCAATCCTACCAGAAAGAGATGGCTGTGGTCCAAGCTGGCTCAACTCAAAGGCCAACTTTGGGGAGGGTAATACAGCTTCAAAAGAGAGATCCAACCATCCAAGAACTGAGGTTCCTGAATCTGCTTCTGCATTCAGTTTGTTGTGAGATGTTACTTTGGGGGAAATATATGAAAAAAATGCAACCTCGCACAGATAATTAGTTGGAAAAAGGAGATGTATTTTAATAGTCTCCCCAGGTAGTTGTGGACGTTCTTTTTTGATGCTACACCAGAAGTCAGCAAGTGCTAGTTTCCTAGAGGTGAGATGCAGTGCAAGTCTGAAGTCGCGTCTGTGAACTTCTCATATCCTAGTAAAGTAAAATCCACCGATCTATCTTAAACTTTAAGTGAATCTTTTGCCAATTAAGTGAATTGACCAATTAAGTGAATTAATTGACCAATTAAGTGAATTTAAGTGAATCTTTTACCAATTGGTAACATCATCAAGGTCATTTGGGAGACAATGGTTCCAAACATTATGCAGATTTTCCATTATACAATATCAAAAAAAAATCACATTTGCAAATATCACCAGATCGCATCAGAAAAGTCTTTAAGTTTTGGGAGGCTGCCAAGCTCAGGAGTGTAAATACAAGTTTTCCAAAATTCTAATTTGAACTTGGAAGCTCAAATTTCATCATTGGCAACACATACCAGCAGTTATGTTCCTGGAAGTGGCAGGTTCACTAGATTATATTTTTAAATAAACTTTTATGTTAGAAGAGTTTTAGGTTTATAGAAAAGTTGTAGAGTGCAGAGTCCCCGGCACTCTGTACCCAGGGTTCCCCATTATGACCCCTTACATCAGATGGTGCATTTGTTAGTTAATGAACCAGTATTGATGTATTATTATTAAATGCCCTTAATAATGTATGTAACTGTATAGAATGCCCTTAGTTCTTCCCTAATGTCCTCTCTCTGTCCCAGAATACCGCCTGCCAGGACACCACGTTGCATTTAGTCCTCCTGTCACCATGGGCTCCTCTGGGCTATGACAGTTTCACAGACTTCCCTTGTTTTTGATGATCTGGACAGCTTTGAGGAGCCCTGGTCAGATGTTTTGTAGAAAGTCCTTCAATTGGGATGTGTCTGATGGTTTTTCCTCATGGTTAGACTGGGGCTTTGGGATTTGGGGAGGAACCACAGAGGTGAAGTACCATGCTCATCACATCACTTCCAGGGTACCCTGGTCACCCTCCTGCAGTAGCTTTGTCAGCTTCCTCCACTGTAAAATCCCTCTTCTGCCCCATCCACATCCGCACTGTACCCTTGAGAAGGTGCTCTCGTGCTCAGTCCACATTTGGGGAGCAGGGGTTGACCTCAGCCTCCTTGAGGCTGGAGCATCTATACATGTTACTTGGAATCCTTCTGCACAGGAGACTTGATGTACTTCGTTTGGGTGGAAATCTCTACATAATACCCAGGTCTGAATAACCATGGTTGACCTGTCAGACACTCTTTCAAGGAAAAATGCTATTTCTGGAAAAAAACAAGACAGTTCAGCTGGCAACTCAAACAAACACCCTCAGGAAGCCTTTCCTGGAGACAACCCTCAAGTTCTGGTTTGAGGACAGATGCTCTGTGCTTCTGTGTCATCACACACAATAATTTTTTACAAGGGCATTCAGAGGTCACAATTTTAAAAAATTAACACTTTTACAGCTTCAGCAAGGAAATCCTTAAGTGGAACTGGCATTACTTCATCTCATGGAAGTGTCTGGAGATGAAGATAGTAGCTTCCGGCACTCAGCCTCCACCCCTGCCAGGGCGCCAGTGCTTTCCCCATCGTAGCTTTTGACCATCATTGTAAACGTCAAACCAGGGACAAGAGGAGCACCGTCTTAGTATGATCAGGAGAATAGTTTTGACTTTGTAAGCCCCTTAAAAGAGACTAGGGGTCCCCAATAAGTCCGTGGATTTCACCACAAGAGCTGCTGTCGTCAAGGACAAACTTAGCTTCCTCCTCCCCAAGTTAACCTTGATTCCCCAACTCTCAGGGAGACCCAAGGTCAACCTGTCCCACCCCCCATGATTCCTGCTGACTCATCACCCTGGTCTGCTGCAGTCCTTCCCATATCTGCCGCCTCCCTGCCCTGGAACAACGGGTAATAATATATGGAAGGGTAACAGTGAGAGCCCCATTGCCACCCCCCAGGTCCCAAGTCGGGAAACCCCACTGTCCTCCTCTCGCTACTCATTAATTTATCGAGCATCTATTAAGTATCCTAACGAGCTGATCCCTGGGCTGCTCGTCTTTACTGCTCTCTTCTTTAGAGCAGAGAAGACGCACCCAGCCTTCCCAGGCAAGCAAAATGTTAACCCTTCCCCCTGAGTCTCAAAAATTTTGTTTTCAGCAGGAGTTTATTTATTAGCATATTTAAGCCTAGTTATTAATCACATTATTTCTAAGTAAGGAATTTTCCAGGGTCGAGTTTCCAACTGAAGTTGCTAGGCAATTTGCCCAAGAAAGGACTTCATTAAGAACCACGGCAAAAATCAAAGGGATGCAGAGAGCTCAACAGGAGAAGAAATTGCCTGGGGAAGCCGGACTAGCTGAGTTTTCTTAATTTACTTTCTCACCCTTGACTCTCTCTTTCACCCTCTTGAGCTCTGGTTCTTGTAGACGGAGAGGGGCCAGCTCTGAAGGAATCACAATCTTATCTCTCTGGCTCTGCACGTAGAAGTAATTCCAGGGGGTAAAGTGGGGAAGGGAAAAGGGCTGCCTGGTTAGAGAACTAAGGCTTGGTTGTGTGTTCTACCCATTAAGATATATTCAGTTGTAAGAAACAGAATCACCAACTAAGAGTCCATCAAACAGGAAAGATGTATAATTATCTCCTGTAACCTGTAGTTTGGAAGGAGAGAATCTCAGGTGTGGTGCAGTGGTCCATCAAGGACCCAGCTTCATCCTCTCTTCCTCTGCCATTTTCACCACATTGGCAGTTAATCCTGGGGCTTACAGCCCTGTGTTTGCACATCTTTGAGTGTCTCATCCACCCATAACCATATTCAAGACAGAAAGAAGGAAGGATCAGCTCCAAAGTCTATCTTTCAATCAGGGTGTAGACACCTTAGAGCTTCCCCAAAAGTCTCTCCCTTGTGTGCCACTGGCCAGAAATTGTTCCATGCCCGCCACTCACCCAGCCTGCAGCAGATGGGTGGGATGAGACCAAGATGGGAACGCTTGGCTGCTTAAGGCGTGTAGCTGCCTGAAGAACAACGGGGTTTTCTGAAGTGGGAAGGGGAGTAACCATGGCCCTAGGAAGACAGCCAAGGACACATTAGGGCTTGTTAGTCTAGGAGCCCATTTCTCAGGGCAGCGGGAGGCTCCTACCGAACTGACCACTGTGACTTGCCCTTGGGGGTCAAGAGTCACCCATGTTCCCTGGGAGCAAAGGGCTGATTTCCACTCCATCTAACAGCAGCAGGAGTCCCAGAGAAACAAAGTGACCTTCCCCATCACAAGCCAAGATCCAAGGCCAGGTCATCCTTAGAGCAACATCCATGCCCTTGGCCCCTCCTTCTCACTGAGGATGTTATGGAGGAAATGAGAGGATTGCCTACAAGGACAAGAGGCTAGAGGTCCCTAACTGGATCCATCCCATCCCTGCAATGTGATGGCTTCAACCCACCTCCCTAAAACAAAGATAGAAAGCATTCATTCACTGTCATTATTTGGTTACACAAATGGATATGGTGACACAGATGGTGCCGGGTATTTTGAAGGAGAAGTACAATGTACAACAAAGAAGCAAAGACCCTTTACTTATAGGATAAGATCATTTAAACAAATTCACGGCATTTGCGGGGTCAAGGGCAAGCACAACCCATTGTCTGGAAGTGGCAATCTTCCAAACACCTTAGGTAAGGGAGAAAATCTCCCCATGAAGGAGAAAACATCTCACCAAGGAGATCTTTATATCATAACAAAATGTTTACAAGTTGAAAAGCCATATCAGTGATAGATTAGACTGGATGGATAGAAAGATAGATAGATTGATGGATAGAAAGAGATGTATAGACTATTAACCTCATTACATATATACCCACTCACAAAATTGGATAATAATAACATTCAGATGGAAAACCGAGCTATCAGGAAACCTGAGAGTAGCCAAACTTTTCTCAGGCCCCAGAGCTACTCCCTGTGAGGGGTTTTCTCAGGTCAGCTCATTAGTGAGGCTCTTGGTCACTTCTGATTTTCTCCATCCAGGTGTGAATCGCCGGGCATAATGAGACAGAATGTGAGTGGACATTCTCCTTTGCAAATGGGAACATAATTGAAGTCGCTCCACGTGGGAAACTGCCACCTCTAAAAAAGTCGCATCAGGGCTTCCCTGGTGGCGCAGTGGTTGAGAGTCCACCTGCCGATGCAGGGGACGTGGGTTCGTGCCCCGGTCCGGGAAGATCCCACATGCTGTGGAGCGGCTGGGCCCGTGAGCCATGGCCGCTGAGCGTCCGGAGCCTGTGCTCCGCAACGGGAGAGGCCACAGCAGTGAGAGGCCCGCGTACCGCAAAAAAAAAAAAAAAAAGTCACATCAGAGGGTCGGGGTGTCACAGGTACATCTCACTGCCCAGAGGAGCCAGAGACAGCCTTTAAGTCTCCGGCTTTTAGGGGAGAAATCAAGGCCTCCAGCATTTTAGTAAATCACTGCTGAAGAAAGGCAGAGAAAAAGAAAAGAAAATCAGTTGTTTTACTTCCTCGCGGCTTCAGCAATCACCCAGGAGACTGGGAACGTTCCTGGGTTGTTATATGATGAATAATTTCTGGGGTCTTGCTTGTGTAGAAAGGATAGAGAGGCGGATGGATTCATCTTTTTTTCCCACCTCATGCATTTTTCTTATCAAGTGTTCACAAGTGAAGGATGATTTGATGAATTCATCTTTTGTTTTGTTTTCTTTGCAACATCATCCTGGCCCCTGAGTGCCTTGGGTCCCGGCCTCACTGCCCTCAGCACACGTGCATGGATTCTGTCACTTGTCTGGTGGACTCTGACCCGGTCTCACAGCTCTGGCTCTGCCACGTGGTGTCACTGGTTTCTGCTCAGGGAAGTGTCACCCTCTCTGGGCACAAGGCAGCTAGGCTCCTTGTCTGCAACTATGCTGTCTAATTTCATGGGCCAACTTGACCAGACCACTGCCGCCCCAGATGGCTGGTTAAAAGCTGTTTCTGGGTGTTTCCGAAAGAGCTTAGCCTTTGACTCTGCAGACCCTCCGCAGTGTGGATGGGCCGTATCCTGCCTCGTGAAAGCTTGAGTAGAGCAAAAAGGTGACGGCAGGGGAATTCACTCCTCCTGACCGATTGTCTGAGCTGGACCTTGGTCTTCTCCTGCCCTTGGACTGAGACTCATCACCCGGTCGTCAGGGCAGTCAAGTCAGACAACCTCACCACCAGCTCCGCTGGTCCTCCAGCTGCTGGACGGAGGACCATGTTGCTTCTTAGTCTCTTTAATTGCATGAGCCAGTAAATCTTTTTATATATAAATATATAAATCTCATCTATAAAAATCCCTAATATATATAATATATATCCTCTATGTATGTCTCATATAATATATAATAAATCTAATCTAGCTAAAATATATATTTACATATAAAATAAAATATTTTGTTTTAAAATATACATATTATATATGTATATTTTATATACATATTTGTGCGCATTTATAAATACGTGTTTGTTTTCATACATGTTTGTTCACACACGTGTTTGTTTACATATGTGTTTGCTCACACGTGCTTGTTTACATGCATGTTTGTTGACACATGTGTTTGTTTACATACATGTTTGATTCTGTTTCTCTGCAGAACCCTGACTGATACGTCACAACAGCCACAGAACATTGGTTGAATCCATGCTGCAGTTCTCAAAGTGTGGTCCTCAGACCAGCAGCAGCAGCACCTGGGAACTTGTGAGAAATGCAGATTCTCGGGCCCTACCCAGACCTGCTGAATCAGAACCACTGGATGTGGAGCCTGCAGTGTGCCCTTAAGGAAGCCTCCAGGGGACCTTGAGGGATGCGCGATTTTGAGGACCACTCTTTAAAGTTGTAGGCGATGGGAACCAAACTGAAACTCACTTGGGCACAAGACGGCGTCCATCAGTTTGATTAATAGAAAAATGCAGAGGGAATCTGGCTTCAGGCTCAGCTGGAGCCAGGTGCTCAGTGTCATTCACTGACCCTAATTGGCCAGACCAAGGTCATGTGAGCAAGTGGTGACCAGGACCCATAAGGACAGAGAGTGAAGGGAGGTGGGGTGCATTAGAGGAAAACCACAGCCAGAAAGAGAAGGGGATAGCAAACAGAAACGTCAGGCACTCCTTCCACAGCTAACGGTATTTGCCATCCTCACTTCTCAGATGAGCAAACTGAGGACTGCCGACATTAGGCAATGTTCCGGGGCTCTTCAGCAGCGTGTGCAAGCCGGGGCTCCAGTCACCAAGGATGTCTTCAAGCATAATAGAGTGTGCGTGTGCTCGGGGAGGGGCCTCCATAGACCCTGGTCCAGCCCCTTATCATTTAAATGGTGAGCTGTAGCTCTTCCCAACTCTCACCTAGTAAGAACTCAGGCCAAGCATCTTTCATATTCAGCCAACCCCTGTAGCGTCGGGGGCCACCGAGGACACTTGTCTTGTTGGACGTCACCACGTGTGGTCCAGGTCGTCCACTTCCCCACCCGAGCTGGCAAGCTCCTCTATCTGGAACCCGCAGAGCCTGGTAACGGAACCCAAGCATCGCTCTCTCTGGCCACAGGGGAATGGGGCCCCTTCCAAGGGCAGCCGGTGGAAACGCAGCAGCCTGGAAACCAACTTTTCCTCTTGAATCAATCATCCACCCCAGCTCTCATCCATCAGGGGAGATTATCCGAGGATCTATAATGAAGCCAGTGATTTTCATAATAAAGAGGTGCTCAGGAACAGAGTTGAGGAGAGTGCTCAGAGGAGAGAGCAGAAATGAGATTTTGGTCAAGTAAGTGAGTAAGGATGGAAGCCAATTAATACCAGAGCCGCTCAGGGGCTATCACGGGGCCCCAAACCGAAATGTCAGCAGATTCTGTGTAACTTGTTAAAATAAAGGATCTAATTGAAGGCTAGAGAAGACTTTTCCTCTCTTGGTCTCATTCTCTACAGAAACAATCATTTTCTCAAAGCCAGTAACAAGAAAATACTCTGTCCTGGGTTCTCCCATCCCAGAAATGCACACTGTGACACAATATATTAAAAAAAGATGTTTAAGAGAGAGAAAATCAGGAGCTTCAAATATTTTTAGATGTCATGCAATGCTGAGGAAGGGAGAGCGTCGAGAAAAGAAACTGTCTTGTGATCAATCCAATGCAAACACCCTTAAAGTAATAAGTCCAGCAGAAGCCCTGCCATGAGCAAACAGGCATCAGAACATCTGCAGAAATACCGAATTAAACTTATTTGTAGAGGCATATCCAAAATTTCCATTAGAAAAGTTACTAAGCACCTAATTCAAAAGTTTATATTTAAACTTTTCTGGAAAAGCCTGGATCGGTTTTATCCATTTGTTTCTCCTCCCAGTTTTTGTGGGGAACGTGAAAAATTTCTACCTAGTTCTGGTGATGTGTCTGGATTCTGGTCCTCAGAAGAGAGGGAAAACTACCCTTTATTGAGAAACCCTCTCTGGTGAAGACATTTATCACAGAATTAAAATGTACCTGCTGTGTTTTCATTGCAAAGCAATGCACACAGTTTCCTAAGTACTATTTACCTTGCTGAAAATAAGCTGTGTGGTTTCCAGGTATGTCCTGGCCTGCCTTGTGTATGTAGGAGGTTAGCTGTTGTGATTTTTAAATGTTAGAACATTTCATAAGAAAAGGCAGCTCTTCTCGACCCAGTTTCAAAACACACACACACACACACACACACACACACACACACACACAAGAGCAGTATGACTATATTATTCTTCTGTCATGTTTCTGATTTAAATACAATGTCACGTGTAGCCACTTACGTCTCCAATTTCTCAGGAGTAGTTTTGAAAGTTGCATCTCATTTCAAAGAAAAATTACAAAAGGCTCACTTGGCTCCAGTTTTCTGCCCAGCAGTTGATTATCAGCAGAGGAAACCTGGAGAAAATCCCCCTAGTCTTTTCTCCGGCTCTTGTGGAAGGATTAGGAAATGCAGCGTTTGCTCCTGGAGCTTCAGAAACCGCCTGGCACGGTGTCTCATTACTGCGTTACGGGTACGAGCTGACGCTTCTTCGGGAAAGCACAGACGTGGCTTTTGCACACAGATCACGCGAGAAGGTTAAACTGATAACGCTGATTTTCTTTGAAGAGGCATTTACCTTTTACCAATGCAGAGATGCAAGTGAGTCCTGGGGATTTAGAATAATCTCCCTGAGAAACAAAAGCAAATTCTGTACAAACAGAGACGGGTGACACGCGTGCTGCAGGCCCGCCTCTGAGCTGCTTCGTTTCTTCTGACCCCTTTTTATCCTGCGAGCAGATGTCACCCGCCTCCAACCCCTTTTGAATGTGGCGGCAATGATTTCACCCCAAGGCAGCAGCAATGAGTCTTCTGTCTTCTTGTCATTTTTCTCTGCATTAATATACTTATACACACTCTCTGAAGGCATCGCCGATGAAGAGCAGATTCTGGAATGAAATGCATATCACATATCACTTCAAAGTTAACTGATCCTGTGTCATATCTACCACAGAAATAACTGGCCGATCCTGGATCCTCTCACCACTTACCTACATTAGGGTTTTCTGAAAATGAGTATTAAGGCTAATTGATATTGGGTATGAAAATACAGCCCGAGGAACGCATGACAACAAATCACTAAATGATATCAAACTGGAAGTTCCCAATGTGACCAAGTAGTTGTATTTGAAGCGTGTGTGATGGGGGGGGGGTACTTTTGTGCAATGGCGGTTTGGGGAGGAAGCTTTTTTCCAAAGGTCTTAATCTGTACCTTCTCAAATTCATTATTTTGGTAGAAGGTTCAGTGTGACACTCGGTGCTGCTGGTTAATCCTGTTGGTCTTGCAATGATAGGAACTGAAGAAATCATTGGCTCAGATAGTTCTAGGTGTAGGGATGGAACCACCTTCAGGTACCACTGGATCCAGGGGCTGCAGTGATGGCATGCTCTCTGCTCTGCATGTCATTTCACCTCCACCTGCTGTCATTACGCCTTGCTCCCAGGCTTCCTACGTGTGGGGGACAAGGTGAACAACAGTAGTCCAAGCTTCATAACCTCCCCCGTTTTGGTTCCAGCAGGAACGGCAGACTCTGCTTCCAGCTGAGGGAAGGTGCCCACTCAGCGGCCCCCAGTAGGGTCTCAAGGCCCTTGGGAGCATTTTGCGTCCTTGGCGTTACAGTAATTGGAGGGTGCTACTGGCATTGGAAGGGGAGTGGGGGGCCGGGGCTCAGGGGTGCCCGGCATTGTGCCCTGTGTAGGGGTGCTGGACATCCTGCACAGTGAAGGGCCTATGCCCATCCTCCACCGTGTTCACACGTCCATGCAGACACTCATGGAGGCAGAAGCTTGTTAACAATCATCTGAGCCTTGTGTCTTCATGCTGGTTTGCAAGGAAAACATTTGTAAGACACACTGAATCTTCCAGGAACATAACCTCCATGCGAATCTAGGGAAGACGGCGAAACTTTGTGTGGGGTGGCAGGGGCGGGGGCTTCATCAGGAGGTTCTCTCCATTTTGGAGAGTCATGTCTCTGACGGCAACGATGCTGGTGGCTTTGAGTTTCTGGATAACTAGTTTGCATCCGTTCTGCTTTTTCAGACACTGCATTCACCCACAGGAAGAGCCAGCTGACTATGTGCAGTGTCTCCCAGGGTAGTTTCTCCTGCACATGTACATTTTGAAATACATATTTTATTATAAATTGCTTTCTTTTCCCTTGACCTTTATATTACAGTTAGGACATAAAATTGATTTAAATTATATGTGTAGGTAGGTTCTATTATTTCATTTCAGGAGTAACACATACACCCTTAACTAAGGGTAGGCTGCAGATGGGATGGCAGGTGGGAAATAATTGAGCACCCCGCCCAAATCACAGTGAGTGGAGGGTAGTTGGGTTGCCCACAGAAGCGATCCTGGCTGACAAAACAAAAAACAGACACCACATCTACTGCATGTGGTCAGAGTGAAAGTGCAATAAAAAAAAAAGAAGAAGAAGAAAAAGAAGAAGAAGAAGGAGGAGAGGCCTATGTAGAAATAAATGTGGATTTAAAAATCAATACATGTGTATTAGTCAGGCTTCTCCAGAGAAACAGAGCCAACAGAATGTGTATATAGAGAAAGAGATTTATTATGAGCAGCTGGCTCCTGGGATTATGGAGGCTGACAAGTCCCAAGATGTGCAGCCAATGAAATGGGGACCGAGGAGAGTCAGAGGTGTGGGTTCAACCTGAGAGCCAGCTGGCTCGACACGCAATAACTGAGATTTCTGTTTGACACCGATGGCAGGAAAAGACTGATTTTCTAGTTCAAGGGCAGTCGGGCAAGAGGAATTCCTTCTTCCTGATGAAAGGTCAACCTTTGGTTCTATTCAGGCCTTCAACTGATCGGACGAGGCCCACCCACACTTGGGAGGGCAATCTGCTTTCTTCACTCAACGGATTCAAGTGCTAATCTCATCCAGAAACACCCACACAGACACACCCAGAAGAATGTTTGACCCAATGTCTGGGTACCCTGTGACCCAGTCAAGTTGAGACTTAAAATTAGCCCTCGCAACAGGTAAAACTAAAGTCACAAAATATATAGATCAGGGAGAAAAGCTTCTCCTTACAAGAGTCTGTGCAACTTAACAAGAAATCCCACTGTTGCATCATCTGAGACCATGGTTCTCAAATTTCCATGGAATTTTCCTGGGATTTAGGTTTTTTAGTCATAAAGACTGCCAAGGGAACCCTTCCTTAATGAAGTGATTCTGAAGCCTGAATTTGCCTGTCAGGATGGATGTTCTCAGAGTCACATCTGTTACATTAAAAATTTGTGAATTACCATAAGCCAGGGTTTCTCCACCTCAGCACTACTGATGCTCTGGAGCAGATCATTGTCAGTGGTGGGGCTGCCCCGTGCACTCTAGGAGGTGTAGCAGCATCCCCGGCCCCCACCCACTATATGTCAGTATCATCCCCTCGCAGGTGTGACAACATAAATATCTCCAGACACTGACACGTGTTCCCTGGGGGCAAACGAGCTCCCTGCTTGAAGCCAAGTGCTATAAAGGGAGCAAGACAGACCACATGGTACCCGCTTCTGATATTTTTTCAATTTAATGGGGACCATGGGCCGTAAGTGCCCTTAGAGACGAGCAGTGAGACCGTGGATACTCTGCCCAAGAGACCCCAAGTTCCCTGCCCAGGAGGCCTTAAGCATCTTTGTGCAGAGACCCAGGCTAACTCATTCACCCTGCTCATTTCCATGAGGGCCTCAGAATCAGCTCATCCTTCCCGTGGAGGCAGCGCTGGCTCCACAGGGTCTCAAGGAACCGGATGAGGATTTCAGCCTCCAGGGCATGAAGAAGCACATCTCCTTCAGCCCACCTGAAGGCGTTCCCAAGAGCAGGGTTTGATAGATGCTCACACATTCAGCGTGAGACATTTAAGACTCAGACTTAAGAATCTGATCATATTAAAAGATTAATATAAAATTAGATTCAAAAATAACTTTAAAGGACCTTTACATTCAAAAGAGTTAAGCAGAGACTTAAAAGCAGAATTTGCTACAAGGGCAGTAACAGCTCTCCTTTTGTTTCTCCTTGGGCGTGAAGTTCCCACCAAAGGCTGAAAATCTCTGAGAGGCACGAACGTCTCCTCCAAGACCTGCTGGAAGATGAAGAAGGTTCCAGTGGACAAAACAGAGCAAAGGATGACACTTCCCAAGGGGCGGTGGGGAGCTTCCCTGTTAAAAGATCTCCTTTTCCACTGGTCCAGGACACCAAGGCTTCAGATGGTTCATCTCTCCCTCTGTTCCCATCTTCTTCTGCAGCAAGCCATGAAAACTCCTTGAATGGGAGGTCCTTATCATTATTGAGGGCTCGCTATTTGCTGGGTGCTCAGCCCAAGATGTTATTTAGATGATTTCATTTAATCCTCAGAAGAGCCTCGCACATCCGGTTTGGCCTCTCCGGATGCGGAAACAGTGTGAGGACGACGCACTGGTCCCAAGGTGAGATGGCCAGTGAGAGGTAGAGGGGGAACGCAGACCAAAGCAGTTGGAAGCCTGACCTTTGCCATCTGCCAGGTAACCCCAGCCCCACACCTTCTTCACTTCTCACTGCTTCTCACTTCTTGTCCAAAGGGCCCCCAACGCGAGGAGGCTCCTCGCCCTGTATAAGTTTGCCAGGAAAGGACTGCTGCCCTCGGACCAAACCTCAAATCTCACACCCAGGGAACGTCTGTTATCTCCCCAGAGGACTCTGTCACTCACCTTCAGGAGTCCTTAGGTCTGTGTTTCTCCTCTGTCTTTAAAATATAAGTCAGATTGGGCTTCCCTGGTGGCGCAGTGGTTGAGAGTCCGCCTGCCGATGCAGGGGACACGGGTTCGTGTCCCGGTCCGGGAAGATCCCACATGCCGCGGAGCGGCTGGGCCCGTGAGCCATGGCCACTGAGCCTGCGCGTCCGGAGCCTGTGCTCCGCAACAGGAGAGGCCACGACAGTGAGAGGCCCGCGTACCGCAAAAAAAAAAAAAAAAAATATATATATATATATATATACGTCAGATTGCACCACAACCCCGCTCAGAACCCTTCAGCAAGCCGAAAGTAAAAATACCAGCATGGGACGGAAGCCATGATCTTAGTTTCCACCTTAAATGCTAGAAAAAGAACAAATTAAACCCAAAGTAATTAGAAGAAAAGGAAATATCAAAGGTTAAGGGTGGAAATCAATGAAATCAGAGGTACACACACAAAAAAGGCAGGAAAGGCAAATCATCTTTTTAAAGGCTGATAAAATGACTAAACTCCGAGCTATGATGAAATTTAAAATTGCCAGTATTAGGAATAAAAGGAGGGTCATCACTAAGGTGCTGCAGTCCTGAAATAATAAGATAATATTATAAATGAGTTGTCAATAAATTGTAAACATAGATGAAACTGCAAATTCTTAAAACATAGAACTTATCAAAACTTATACAAGAAGACACATGAAAACTGACTTCAGAAGTAATACAGAATCCAAAACTCCTATATAGTTTTAAAGCAATTGAACCTCTTATTAAAAAGTTTTCCCACAAAGGAAACTCCAGGCTGGGATATTACCCCTTACCCCTGTGCCACCTGTTAGCATCTCCCCTTCCACTGTGAAAGTTTTTACATTTTAATGTTATGCACGTCAGGGGCTGTCAATGCTCTCTCCACCCTTAGCGATGTTGCTCTCATAGCCAGCCTGACGGCTCACGACCAAACTTCAAAAAACTACTTTACAGTCTGTTTGCTGGGATCATTCCCGGTACCAACTGTCACGGGTAAGTGTCCCCAGATAGGAGACACCCGGAAGTTATGTATTGGGAAGTCCTCTCAGAGCGACCAGCTGTGGGAGAGTAAGGGAAGCAGGATTCGACAGAGGGAGGTGGTGAACTTGGACGCAGTCACACCAGGGTCTCCGCTGAGCTCTGCAAAGACCTCCTATGTGAACACAAGAAGGTGCCCCTGGGTGCAGGCTGCCCGTGGAGGGCTGTGCAGGCGAAGGGGACTCAGCTGAACTCGTGTTAACTAGGGGAAGAGGCAGCTGCACCCAGTGGCCCGTCAACGAGGAACCCGATCTACAGGTTGCCTTTCTAATCCAACCTCAGCAGGACTCAAAGGAATAGCAGTGCACTTGGGGCCAGGGGACTCGGGCTTCAGCCAGTTCTGCTGAGAGCCCACGGGTGGGTTAGGGAAGCTACACACCGTGCCTCTCACCCTCCCCAGCCACCGCACCAGGTCTTAGACTGCATCAGTGTTTGCACATTGCAACCCTTCACGGACGGCCTTCTCTACTTTTGCCTCCTCTGTGTCTAACACGTATATTATTTACTCAGCATTCTCCTTTAAATCAACTTTTTAAATTTTTAACTTGAATATACTTAGCTTCCTCCGAAGGTATAATAAGGATAAGATGAAGGGTCTGATTTGTTAATCGACGTTTTTTTCTAATGCTTATTTCAAGAGTTGTTTGATTGTTAGGAAAAAAAACTTAAATGCTTGTTCATGGGCTCCCTAGAAGCATTTTGTGTGCCCCCAGTCGTATGCCCCCCGAGAGAGACCAGGCTGAGTGAGGATGAGCTCTCTCCTTCTGGAAGCTCATGGAGTCTATACAGTACCCAGACCCCCAGCACCAGCTGCCTTGGGAAGGACAAACCACTAGGCAACACCATGCAGGGCCCCTGAGACAGCCGTGGTCAGGACGCCCAGGGTCTGAAGAGCGAGGGGGACGGGGTCTCCACGGGAGACGTGGAAGGAGGGAGGACACCAGTCTGCGTGAATTTCCTCCCCCGAGACGTTGTCTGGTATCGCTCAACATTTCAACAGGAAACAAGAGATAGGGATCTCAATCTGGGACTTGGCTTTGTACATTAGCTGTCATCACAGCCCATAGCTATTAACTAAGTTAAACGTCCAGTGATATAAAGACCACACGTGGGAAGCTCCCCTGAAACATACAGGGCACAGCTCTGGCTTCGCTTTGTTTAACGAACAGGCTTCACTTTCTCTTAAGCCAAAAGCCCAGAGTGATCCCATTGACTGTAATAGGCAAAATGCTCCTTCCTTGCCCAGAGAATTGCGCACCCCTGCTCCAGCCCATCGGGGTCTCCCTGCTGTTTCCTAAACTCTCAGCTGTGCTGGAGAACAAAAAGATGATGTGACATGAGGTCAGAGAGAAGGGTGGGAACAGGACCAGTTGGCGTGGGAATTGGCAATCTTTTTCTGTAAAGAGCCAGAGAGTAAATATTTTTGTCTTGTGGGCCATATGGTCTCTGTCACAACTACTCAACTCTGCCCTGCACCACAAGAAAGCAGCCACAGATAATGTACATATGGGTGGGCGTGGCTGCGCCCCAGTTAAACTTCACTTACAAAAGCCGTGTCCCCCACAGCAGGCGTGGCTGGGTGACGCTGGGCAGTAGTGACACTGGAGCACGCCGAGGGCGGCCACTTCCTGCAGGTGGACCTCCCCCTTGCTGATGAAGGCGCCTGGTCCTCGGCGGATCGGCAGGAATGCGCCCTGAACCGAGACAGAGTAAAACTTTGCCCATCGAAGATGCTGTTAACGTTGGTTTTCTGACGCGTGCAGCTGGACCTGACTCAGGGCAGTGCAAACTGTTTCCCACCCAACAACAAGAGCTCCTAGGACACAGAGGCTGTGTTCTACTTTATCTCTGCGGTTTACAACCCTCAGTTTGTAGCCCAGCGCTCCAGGACATTTTGTTAGCTTGCAATGAGGTATGACATTCTTTTCACCCTGCAGGCAGACAGCCCAGGGACAGTCTCTTCTTGTTCCTCTGTGACCCCCAAATGCAACGCTGGCTGCAGCCTCTAGAAACACTGTCAGTTTCAGGCAGTGCCCTGCAAAGGGATCAACCCAATGACGGCTGCCAGTGGGCAACCTTGTGCGCCACGTTAAGTGCACTTTCAATCTGATTCCCTCGGCTAACAAATGGCAGAATGTCACAGATGACTTCTGAGACCCCGCTCGCCCCTAAACACAGCGATGATGTGTAACCAGGGCACAGCTGTGGGGTACCCAGGCCCATGGCCGCTTGTCTGAGCCAAAGACCATTAACCCATCCTGATGGGTTGCATCTTTGATTTGTAACATTTCAATAGATAGATGGTGGGAAGCAGCAGCATAGCACAGGGAGATCAGCTCAGTGCTTTGTGACCACCTAGAGGGGTGGGATAGGGAGGGTGGGAGGGACACACAGGAGGGACGGGATATGGGGATATATGTATGCATATAGCTGATTCACTTTGTTATATAGCAGAAACTAACACAACGTTGTAAAGCAATTATACTTCAATAAAGATGTTAAAAAAAAAAGGTGGTTGAAGTGTAGGACAGCTGTCTGTGTTGGAAGTGCAGGCAGAAACAGAAAGACCCGTTTCCAAATGTTTGCTACCTTCTTTCTGGCACTATCGGAATCAAACTGTGGCATTACTAGATCTTTTAAAATTAAAAAAATAATAAATAAGGAACTGCCATAAGACAGCTTTGCTATTGGGTCCTTGTTGAAACAAATGCCCTGAAAAATGTACGCCCCCTTACAAGGTCAGAAGCGGAGCTCAAACTCCCAGGGATGGGAGATGCTCTCGCCCTGCACCGTCATGTGCCTTTCTCTGTGTCAGCTCAGCCTGGGGCTTCGATCTACCTGCTGTTTTGTGATTGAAATGTGTGCTCAAGCGTCTGTCTTTTCCAGAAAGAATGAGCATCAGTGGGGAGACCCTTGAGGAGCTCACATTGCGGTGGGTTCTTGGGCAACGGGGCAGCAGGCCATGTGCTCATGCCCAAGATGGGGAGAGAACGTGGGTCACGCTGAACACCTGTTAGGCTCAGAGAGAAGCCCAGCAGAGCAGCGTGGAATCCCGGACATTTGGTCGTGGATGTTGGGACAGCTGTGCGTCCTGGGAGTGTGTGGGGCAGCTGAGGCCATTTTCCAGCCAGGATGACTGTGGGTAGATCTGAGAAGTTGGTGTAGAGCTGGCCAAGGAGCGTTGGAATGAGGCGAGGACATGAGGACGGGGTGGGACCAGCACATCTCTTCTGTCCCGTCTGCTTTCTGGTCCTATAGAGCAGACAGCTGGCTTGATTTCCACATGATAGACATTTCTAGAAGGGCTTGGGCAGCCTCTAGATTTTATGCTTCCTGGGGAGCTGAGGCTTCCTAATCTGTAAGCTCATCTCCATGACCAAAGGGGAGCCTCAGCTCCAGGCCACGGTGAATTCCCAGGACGGCCTGGGACCCACACCAGGACAGAGAGAGTCCTGCCCTGACATTATACAGGGCGCTGGGAGAGAAAAGGCCACCTTTCTTCGGAGACAGCAGCAGTCTGTCATCCTCAGTGGACGGGCCCCAAATTAATCCTCCCACCTGTCCGCAGACGATGACCCCACACGGGGTCAGTGGCATTTCACTGCCTGGTGTCCCTGCCACTTTCTTTCACTGAGGTTCCAGTAGCCGCTGTCCTTGGGCCTCGCGCGGCCTCTGTGTTTCACGTGGAGCCGAAGGCTGTCACCCTGTTTTCTGCAGCCCCTGGGGCAGACCCCGTTCTCAGCCTGGCTCCCTGAGCACTGCCAAAGAGGGATCATGCTGGGACTTTAACAGGAAGTCAATCCCAGAATATTCCCCATCCTTCCACGCTGTCTGACACCCAGATTCCATCAGCCTGCTGCCCCGGGGGTCCACATCACCCCAGGGAGAGGACTGGAGGAAGGGGACGCCCACCGATAGGAAACAGAGCTTCGAGGCTGCGTCATCTTGGAGCTCCCGGGGGCGCTGTGGCCGAAGCTTTTCAGTTTGGACTTTGCAGTGAGATGAGCCCACAGGTTCCTGTAATTCTCTCCTAGCCACCACTGTCACTGGCAACAGAAAGTGCGCCGTCAGGTTCAATCACTGGGAGCACTGCCGTCTTCGGGACTGGCTGTCTCCAGGTTTGTGTTAAATGGTGTCACCATAGTGGCCTGCCAGCCGTCTGCCCAGCAGAGCAGAGGAAGTGGATTTCAGTGTCTGGACACTTCTTACAAGGGGGGCAGACGATGCCCAGGACCTGGGGGTGGGGGGCACCCATAGCCTCCCACCTCACTCCCAGCTCCAGGGACAGCAGGGATCTCGGAGGGTGGGCTTGGATCGGAGTGGAGGAGAATGGCAGGTGAGGCACCCGCTTCAACCAAACGAGATGCGATGGATCCCTTACTTGTGCTTCTCCAGCTGTTTCGGATGACCCTCTAGGGGCCCGGCAACAATTAGGCGTTGTTTAGCTAGATCCTGCCGGAAGTCAGGCGCCCGCATCCTTTTATAAGCAACTGAGGCTGAGTGCAGAAAGCACAGACCCAGAACCGTGCAGATGCGAGCCGTGCGCCCAGCCCATGGGGCTGACGCTCCTGCGGCCGGGAAGCTGATCTTGACAGCTCCGGCCCTTCCCTCTGCCAGGCTGTCTTGTCATGTGGGTCTCTCTAGCTCCCTGCTTCGCGGGACGTCACAGAGAACATGGCATGAAAGGAACGCTATGTTTTATTCATTTCCTGGGAACGTTCTCTGAATGACGGGGAGCTGCCAGCAGCCCCACCCCTACTCATTTTCGAGGAAGGAGAGAGAATCCCCCAAGACAATGAAACACCGTTGCTTTTAATTTTCCTTAAGCAGCTTCATGGAAGTATATCATCACACTTACCCAGTTCAACTGCACAATTCAACAATTTTTAGTGACTTTACCAAGAGGTGCGACTGTCACCGTAAATCATTCCAGACGTTTCCATCCCCCCAGTAAGACCCTCATGTCTCTTTGCAATCAACTCCCATCTACCCCTGGCTCTGGGCCACCACTCATCCACTCTCTGTCTCTATCAATTTGCCTTTTCCACGCATTTCACATAAGTTGAATCATGTACGATGTGGTCCTCTGTGTCTGGCTTCTTTCACTTAACATAATGTCGCCAGGGTTCAACCATGCTGAGCTCGTACCAGAGCTTCACTCCTGTTTATGGAAGAAAGAAACCCACTGTATGGGCGTCCACCCCTCACCAGTTATGGGCCTTTGAGTTGTTTCCAGGGCGGGGTTACTGTAAACTTGTGGGCAAGTCTTTATGTGGACACGTTTCCTGTGTCTTGAGCAGATGCCGGAGTCGAATTTCTGGGTCCTACCAAGTGAGGTTGCTCTGCAAACACCAACTCCTTGTATCTAAGGCCTTGACATTCACAGACGACCCACAGTTCTGGGCGCAAGCTCTGAGTGTGAATCCTGGCCTGGCCTCTTGCAAGTGAGTGTCAGTTCAAGCGAGTCACTTAAGCCTTCCAGACCTCAGTGTCCTCTCCTGTAAAATGGGGCGATAACAGCTTGGCTGTGGTTCCCTGTGGAGAGGAAGTGGACGGAGCGTGACCAGCAGCCGGTGCCTGACCCCGCAGCAAGCACCCAGGGCCCGGTGCACCCGAGGACCAGGAGGGTCAGGGACAGAAGAGGGCGGAAGGAGGGGAGAGGGAGGCAGAGAGGTGGCGCCTGTGGAACCTGCTGCAGGGCTCACAAATCTCACGGCCACACGTGGAAACATGCACTGCCCACTGAGTCAGGAAAGGCCAGCTTGCCAGCCGTGGCTATTTTATTAGTTTCTTTTCTTTTAATTTATTTGCTGGCTTTACTTCACTCCTCCAAGTAAGAACGCCCACTCCTGCTTTGCTCGTCATCGATTTGGAGGTTCCCCGGTCTTTGGAAACCCCCCAGGCGCTCGCCCCTTGCCTCGCCCGCATCTCTGCCCAAACCGGGCCTCACTCTGGCCTCCTTCCCTACTGCCTCAGTCAGATTCTGCTGCCGGGGGCCCAAGGTTCCTCCTCAGCTGTTTTGTCGGTTTTCTTAGTGGTGTCATGTCCCATTAGTTCCTTCCCTTTGCTAATATCCAGCTTGCGTTCCATGTGACGCATTCCAAAGAAACCTTCATTCTCTTTGCAGCCGTTTTCTCTGCTGTTCTGCCTTTTGCCAGAGAATGGCTGCCTGGCTCTTTTTCTTCTTCTTCTTCTTCTTTTTTTAATTTTAAGTAACTGAATTTCAACTTCTACCTAGTGTCAAAACCGATACTGCATAAAAATGATAAATATACTAAGATCTTAAAACTTACCATTCCAAATCCACCTGATGGAGCTGACCTGCCGAGGGGAGCAACAGAGAGCCGATAAACAGGACGTTGATGGAGAACCCTGAATTCCCAGACACGCGGGAAAAAGTGTTTTCATCCTCGAGTGGATCAGAAGCTGCTCAGATAAGCAGCAACATCAACAACAAAAAGTATTTCCAAGCTTGTACCGTGAGTCCCACACTGTTATAAGCACCACATTCATTTCCACGGATCCCACAACGACCCTATGAGACAGGGATTTTCATTAGTCCCATTTTACAGATGAAGAAATGAAGGCCTAGAGAGGTTAAGGAACTTGCCCAAAATTGCACAGCTTTGCAGTGATGAAACCGGGGCCAGCCGTCCCGGCCCAGAGCCCACAGCCTCACACCACCTGGGGCTCCCAGCCCCAGTTACCTCGTATGCAGACAGAGGTACGGATCTTTCTGCGAACACTCCAGAAGTCTGCTCCTACCACACAGTTAGTTTTTACCAGAAAGTCATTACCTTACGACAATTTTTCACTTAGATTCTGGTTTTGATTGAAAGCCCGCATATAAAATAAATACGACACTGGGCAGACCAAACAGCGCTGCACGCCACACGTGTATTCACTCAGAAAATATAATTTCATACAGAAATTAATTTCAGAAGACTGACAGCGTGACCAGGACTCCAGTTCTGATCTGAATCGCGGGCCATTTCCCCCCACGTGCCCTGCCTGTTCTTCCCTTGAATCGATGACAACAGCAGAGGTTTACTGGAAGGTTTCCACGTGCCAGGAGCTGTGGAGTGACCTCTACTCCTCACGCCGGCCCCCAGCCCCTTTTATAAAGAGAAAATTGAAACTCAGTAATAAGTGGAGAGCCCGGGGCTCTAACCAGGAACCTTGGGTCAGGGCCCTTCCCTTCACTAAGCAGCTGAACCGCTCCACAGGAACATGACGCCTCTTTTACCAACACTTACCCGTTCAACACATACTTCATGGTCTCCCGCGGGAGCTGGGCCTGTTGCTGGGGACACAGCAGTGGACAGGGCAGCACTTCCCAAGCCTCGTGGACTCCACGGCTGAGCAGGGAAACGGATCGTTTCCCTTTATCACAACACAGCCCGTGTGATGGCAGCTGCAAGCAGGTCCTGGCGCCGTGAGCACACGGCAGGGTCCTGGGAGACCTGCCCAAGGCAGGGACCCCAGCCACGAGCTGATGCTCAAGAGGAAGATTGCAGAGAGGCTTCCAGGCTGAGGGGCAGCGTCTGTAAAGTGCCTGAAACAAAGTGGAATCAGCAAGTGGAAGGAACAAGGGCAGTGGGAGGGGCCAGGGCTGTGAGCCTCAAGAGGGCGGGGAGGGGGGGACACAGGTGGGTTGTGAGCAGGAGGGGGGCCCTGCCTCTGAGAGGACCAATCGGGGGAGCGAGAGCCTTGAAGGAAAGGCCAATTGGGAGGCAGCTGAGACCTGGGGGAGAGAAGACGGGGGCTCAGAGGCCCCTGGGAGGGGAGGGATGGTGCAAGGGAAACAGACGGTGGAGAAACAGACTTGGCAGGAATTGAGGTTCATTGAACAGCAAGGAGGGAGTGAAGAGAATTAGGCTTGGAAGGGTTTGGAGATGTGCAAAACTGTGGGGAAAAAGCCCTACCCATTCCCCTTCCAATTATGCTCAAGTTTAATTTCTGCCATCTTGGACGCCAAACCCAACCGGTCTTCCAAATCCAGCCCATAGCACAGCCCAAAGTCATGGAATGACACTGCATTGACCCCCAAAGTCCACGTTCCTTAACATGGCCTTCCGCGGCCCTCACCCTTGCCGTCTGTCCATCCTTCTGTCCCTCTATCCTTCCATCCCTCCATCCCTCCGTCCATCCACCAAATACATACACTATATGTCACACGTCTGCTAAGCGCTGGCCACCAACGACTGGCATAACTAGACACAGTCCCTGCGGTATTAATGACACAAACGGATGCACAATTTCAATACAGAGCAGCAAGAGCTGAGAATGCAGGTGGCGACGTCTTGGCTGTGGGGTGACTGGTCTAAAGGCCGTCCCCCACCATGTCCCTCCTCGCACCCTGGCCCCAGAGAAACTGGGTTCTGTTCCCCCAGGCCTTGTACATGTCTCCTCCATGTTCTGCCTGTGATAACAGGCCTGCTCTCATTCACTGGTAGATCTTTATTCCCCGGTCTGAAAACCCATCCTTACCGATAGCATCCATCTCCAAACCCTAGGGATGTCGCAATCACGTGTCCAAGATGGGTGACCTTAGGCTAGGAAACTCCATTTCCTTATCTATAAAATAGAAAAAGTAATAGGAGCTGCTTCCCTAACGGGGGAATGCACAGCCGATACCACAAGTGCTCAGAAGACATGAGCTCTTCCCTACGCAGACCACAGGGCTGACGCCTTCAAAGGTCTGTTTCCTCTTTAGGGCACATGAAAGCCAGAGAGGCAGGTACGATAAGGGAATCTGGTTCATAAAAGAGGCCGTTAGAGACAGAGCCGGGCTCCTGAGCTCCGGAAGCACCCTTCCCATCGGAGGCGAGCGATTGCAGGACCTGCAGGATCGCCAGGCTCTCCGCCTAACACAGGCTCCCACTTACCTGTGCTCCCACACAGGTAGAGTTAAACAGTTTACGGAGGGAGAGGGACTCCATTTCAATTGTGTCTTCTTGTCTTCGGCTGGAGTTGTTGCGGTTACGCAGGGGCGGCCAGGACTCCTGAGAAAGCGTGCTGTGGTTTTCCTCCTGAGCTGCCCACCTACCCAGAGGAGTGAGGAGGAGGTGGGCTGCCTCTCCCTCCCCAGGGAGTCTGGACGAGGCTCTCCTCTCTTGGGCGGTCCCCCACCCTCACACGTACCCAGACCTTGTGGTCAGAGGGACAGGTCTGCAGCCTAAGTCGTGGGTGAGGCTCCGCTGGGGCAGGAACAGAGCAGAGATGGCAGGTGCCACCCCTGGGGCGTCCGGCACAGAGGTCTCCATCACCTCGCGGAGTGTGAGCTCTGGCAGGACGCCCCAACTAGACCCCATACTAGGGTGCCTGTGAGGGGGTTTCCCAGGAAGGTTAGCATATGAATCGTGGGCTCAGTAAAGCAGGTGGTCACCCCCAGTGTGGCGGAGCTCTGTCCAGTCAGCGGAGGGCCTGGGAAGAACAAAGGAGAGGAAGGGAGAATCGGTCCCTTCTGCCCGACCGTGACCTGGAAGGAACACCCATCCTCTCCTGCCCTCAGGCTGGAACTTACACCATCAGGTCCCCTGGGTCTGTACTTCCGAATGGCAGATTGTGGGACTTCTCAGCCTCCATAGTTGTGGGAGTCAGTTCCTGATAATAGACCTCTTTAGATAGACGATGGATAGGTAGCTGGGTAGATGGACAGATGATGAATGATAGATAGATTGATCAATCAATCCTATTCTCTTTCTCTGGAGAACACTGACTGATACAATACTCAACTCACATTCAGCTTTCCTTTGATCATCGATCAATCGATCCATCCATCCATCCATTCAACAAGGAGTCATGGGTACCTGCTGTGTGCTCAGTTCTGCAAGGAAATGCAGAAAAACATGGTAAAGAGACACCAGACTCAAATGCTGCCCTCACAGAGCAGACCCTGTAGATAGAGGAGAAAGACGTGGTTCCAACAAAGCACAAAGACAGAGCTACCAAGGAGAGAGACCTGGGGCCCCGAGGACATGTAATGTGGACTTGACCTAGTCGGGGAGATCAGTGAGGGCTTCCTGGAGGAAGTGGCATTTGAACGGAGACTTGAAGAATCCGTAGGCGTGAAAAAGGTGAAGAAAAGAGGGAAAAACCTTCCTAGAACCGCTTATTCAAAGGCCCCAAGCAGGCGTACCATGGGCTGGACAGGCATACCACAGTCAAGGCTGGAAGGCGAGCTTCCTTCTGAAGCAGTGAGCTAGTTACTGGATGCTGCCTGGCGTCTTGTGGAGAACAGGGAGCCAGTGAGGCTGGGGAGGAAGTGCCCGGCAAGGAGACGCAGCTGTGTTTATTCAGCAAACATGCCAGGCACTGGGGCTGTGAGCCATAAGCTTTAGTGAGTCAAGAACCCAGGCTAGAGTTGGTCCGTTTAAACCATCTTAAGAGTAGATTAATGTACAGCGGGGTGACCAAAGTTAACAATTCTGTATCGTATATTTTAAAGTTGCTCAGAGAGTAGATCTCATCACAAGAAAAAAATTATTTGTAGCTATGTGAGGTGTTGATGTTAACTATACTTACTGTGGTCATCTTTTTGACATACATACATGTATTGAATTATCACGTGGTACACCTAACTCTATTCAATATGTCAACAGTATCTCAATAAAACTGGGTGGGGGGTAAATTAATTATTGGGCTCATTTTACAGACAAGGAAACGGAGACTCAGGCTAAGTAACCTGTGCAAGGTTTCACAGACAGAATGTGTCCGACTCCGGGCACAAGGGAAGGAACCCCGTCACAGATCGGGTGCCCCCAGCACTTTGCAAGGCCCCATCCCTGCGCTCTGGATACAGCAGGTAAAGGTGAGATGATGCTCCTTTACCTGGGCTCCCAGGGCAGCTGTGGAGGTGGAGCAGGTAGAGAAGGGAGCGCTTCCATGGTTGAACAGGATGTCCCTTGGGCCCTAGGAAGCTGGGCTGAGACCCAGTCTATGCACAGGTTGCAGACGGGCAGGAGGGCTCACCTTTTCTCCACCTCCCGTCAGGAAGCAGCCTGAGGCCGCCCAGGGAAGGCATCCCTTTCACATCAGTCCCTCCCTGCAGGAGGCAGGAAGGGATGACAGGAGAGGACCAGGCCTCAGATGAGAGGACTGTCTATTAGCTCACTGCCTGCTGGAGGATTTTTATCTCTAAAATATAGTGTTCCTGTTAGAAGGTACACATTTTCACATCTATTAAATTGCTTTGCATGAAAGTGTACTTTCCTGGTACCATAGCAACCGCGCTTCCTAATCTGATGTAAATTTTTTTACCTTGTGCTGCAGAAGCTAATGCCACTTTCTGAAGTCAGTGGCTGTGCCCTGCACATGAGGTACAATTTTAGAAAAGAAAAAAAATCCTTGGCTAAAAGTCACCTCCCTCTGCCCCGTTGGTGGGTGTTCCATGCTAATGGTTACAGACACGGGTACCAGCATCCTCGCCACTTCCTAGCTGAGAGATTCTGAGCGGCTTATTGAACCCTCCTGAAGCTCAGCTTCTTCATCTGGAAATCAGAAATTATAATATTTTATCTCAAAAGGCTGTTGGAAGGCTTAAATGACGTAAAGCACATAAAAAGCTTAGTTCCGTGTCTGACATCTATTAAGTGCAAAGTAAACATTATTAGGGATCTCGCCGTACACAGTCCCATTCATTTAATAGTAGTTAGAAGTTTGGATCTCCCAGTAGCTGCTGGCATGCAGTTTTCCACGGACTGCTTGTCTTCTCCCCTGGGATGTTCCGAGCAGGGGCTCAGCAGTTTCTGGAGGAAGGGGCGAAAAGCAAGACCGCAGCCCCAGGTCACCCAGTGCTGTCTCCGTGCGTCAGACTGGGTTTCCTCTCCCCAGATCCGCCCCCAGAGCTTGGTCCAACTTCCTTGGTCCAACACCGGCCTGAACACGGAGGCCGTGGGAGGGTACACTCTGTAGTCCTCAGTCCCGGGAGAGCAGCCCCGTCTTGGAAAAACCCTTGGAAATGTTAATGAAAAGGAGGATGTTATTGCTGGAAGGACCAGGGGCACGTCATGCCCCATCTGACAGCTGAGCGATACGTCCTTCAGACTCAAAAAGGACGAGCAGCTTCTTAGAGCTGCAGCTCTGGGGACAGGGTTGTGGACTCCACCAACAGCGGCTGAGAGGAAAGCGTTCCTGGGGTTCTTAGACTGGATGGTGCATGAGAGTCAAGGCGAGGCAGGTTAAATGCATATGCCAGGTATCACGACTGGAGTTTTGATTAGGTGGGTTCAGCAGGGGGCCCTGGAACCAGTATTTTCATCAGTTACCCAGAGGTTCTCATGTAGACGCCCGGGGAAACACTGCTGGGCATCTGTAGAGTGAAACACTATTAGAATTATTTTAGAAAGCATCCTGTACTTCTGAAGTATTTAAAGGCAAAGTATCCTGGTGTTTATAATGTACCTTAATATACTGCAGGGGGACAGAGGGACAGAGACGATGGGAACATTTGGGGACCTGCGTGTGGCAATCCATGATGCCATTTTCTCTACTTTTCTGTACATTTGGAATTTTTTCATAAAACTGGATTTTTAAATCCTATTATAAGCTCAAGAGCTAAGAAAATCAGGAGTCTCTCTAATTCTTCCCAGTCTTCAACTCCAGCCAGAAAATCTGGAGTGTTTAAATATCTGTGTTCACCTTCTTTTATACATGAAGAAAATTCCGTTTCTAAGAAATCTCCTTTTCCAATCTGGAGCAGTCATGGAATGGTCTGCCTTTCCTTCTCTTTCCTCTCTCTCTGGCTGACACAGTGGGTCGCGTCCCCCAGGGGGACTGCACCTCGTAATGAGACATGACTGATGTCACCCGACATCACACGACCCGATGTGGCTCTGCAGCTGAAAGTTCTCAGGGCTTTTTTTCCTTCTCTTTCCATAAGCTGTGGCTTCCGTCCCTTCCGGGAGAAGGTGGAGGGGGAAGGCAGCTGCTGTCCTCACGCAGAATGTACTGGTCTTTCCTCCACTCACACCTGCTCCCAGGGGACGGGCTTGACGGGAGGCCTCCCATCACTTTGGGGCACGGAGGTCGAAGAAGGAGGTACAGATGACGTTCCGCCATGTCTCTGGGTGACCCTAGAGCTCCACCCAGGTGGTGACTAAGCCCTTTCATAATGTTCTCCGAATGGAAAGGAAGCACAGTCACGTCTGAGTCCAGGCATTCAAATATTGAAATGCTTACAAATGTAAATTACCCGGCCCGAAGCACGTCTGAAAGCCTACTGGACAATTCACAGCAGCCCCTCTTGCCTGCAAAACTCTCTCCCTTCCACTTTATTGTGAGTTTCTTTATGCATAGCGCCTTAGTCGATATTTTTATGAAGATAGTCCAGCTATTCATATGAAGAAGCAAAGTTCACTTCCTCCCCGTACCAACCCTGTGTCTGTTGTTAATAACCTGCCTGGAAATTCAAAGGCTTACATTCAAACATGCATTTGGCTCCCGCGTTGGTTGGAGCTGGGTATCAGTGGACAGACTGGTGGTGAGGGTCCCCCCCCATGCGTCACCATCCTCTGCAGACTCGACCTGGCACGTCCTCCTGCAGGGGCAGAGGGGAACCTCGGCAAACACGCCCGGCCTTCCACGGGCCCCAGCTTCAGCGCACGTTCTGCTCACATACATCCCACTGGCCGAGGCAAGTCCCACGATGAGAGTCTGGGTCAGGCACTGCAAACAGGGCACTGACCCGTCCAAGGTGGGGAGTCGAGCCATGGGAAGTACGAGGCATTGGGGGCCACGCCATGCTTCTCTGATACACACAGGACACTCGGCAACATCTGTGCAGACTTCAGGTCTAAATCTTCCATGATCAGACCCACATACACTCCACATTTTGGAAAACTATACAGAACCGAGCCACAGAATGGAGCCCCCCATGCCTTCTTTTTTAACATCTTTATTGGAGTATAATTGCTTTACAATGGTGTGTTAGTTTCTGCTGTATAACAAAGTGAATCAGGGGGATATATCCCCATATCCCCTCCCTCTTGCATCTCCCTCCCACCCTCCCTATCCCGCCCCTCTAAGTGGTCACAAAGCACAGAGCTGATCTCCCTGTGCTATGTGGCTGCTTCCCACTAGCTATCTATTTTACATTTGGTTCTGTATATATGTCCACTCTCTCACTTCCTCCCAGCTTCCCCTTCCCCCTCCCCGTGGTGTCTTCTTTAATTACAATGTCAACAACCGCCTTCCCCACCAGAGCAGCTCCTTCCTGGAGGGCACAGGCCACGCCTGTCCTGTCCGTGTTCCTTTCTTTGGTCAGGAGAGAAAGAACAGTAAGTATCTACTGATTGACAAGAGTGACTGGACTCTACTGGGCCTGGAACACCTGCAAGGTTCCCACGTGACGAACTTTACATGTAATATTGTCTTTTGTGAAAATTCTAACAGACACTAAAGAAGAGAGAATAGCATAATAAATGTCCATGTAGCACCTCGATTAAATGATTATTAATTACTAGTTAACCATATTTGCTTCAACTGTTTTTGGCTTCAGCACTTTCAAAATGAATTCCTGACATTTCATCTCTGGTTTAACACTTCAGTTCCAATCTCTTAAAGAATAAGACATTTACTTATAAACCATAGTACCATTCTTAGACTTCACAAAAGAAGCATCTTCTCCTAATATCATCTAATAAGATTCATCTTCAAATTTCTCCAATAGCCCTAATAATGTCTTATAATTGGTGTGTTCAGATCAAATCCAGACAGCGTGCACATATCACATTTGGTTGTGATGCCACTTAAGTATCTTGTAATCAAGAAAAACCTATGCTTTCTTATCCCTGCCATGGACGTGGCGATGTACCTCATTGTAATCTGTGCTACAGCTCTGCAGTGTAATTGTAATCAACCCCATTTTCCAGTGGAAAAACTGAGGATCAAAGAGTTCACATAGCTCAAAGCAGCAGCTGGTATTCACAGAGACATTGGCATTAAAAGGACGTGTTTTCATCTAAAAACCGTGCTCTTTCTGTCATTTCATCTGTGTGAAGAGAGGAGGAGGAAAGATACTAAAACTTTTTAACTTTTAAAAAGCACCTTTAATATTGATTTTCAACACATTCTGAAAGAGCTCAGTTGTTTCTGCAAAAGAAAGGGGGTTGGCAGTGGAAACAGTGACAATCCTGCCCTGAGGGATAAGCGGTGATATTTTCACACTTCCAATCTGTGCCAGGCAGGAACTAGCTAGTAAATAAGTAAATAAAAGTGAGGTTTTTATCTTCAAAAGTATAGAGGTTTTCAGACTATGCCAAAGACAAAAATCAAAGACCAGGCCATCTTCACTATTTACAAACTTGAACATTTATCTAATAAGTGATTTGCAAAAATGACAGCGATACCCAAGGTCCCCTTTGATATGCAAATGTGTGTTTCTGCTTTTCTCCAACCCAGTCCTTCAAAAGGGCATGTGCTGGAGAATCCTTAGTAATATGGGGGAAACATCACGGAAATTGTCCCCAGGTGAATTAAGGTTTACTAGGGCTATTCCTTCCTTCCAGTTCTTTTAGGCAAGCTTGCTTTGCAGAGAGAGATTTGCAGACTAGTTTCTCTATCAGCAAATGCTGGCCGATAAAAGCTCAATAGATCTGAGAATTGGGTTACAGCCTCTTTCTGTCTGCATGCACCAGGGGTACGATTGAGTTTCAAAATTCCATTTCTTCCAGATTGCCACAACTTAGGAGTTCACGTCTGAAACCCTGACTCCCGGTGGATGAATTTTTAAAATACATGTTCCTAGAATATCCCATGGGTATTTAATAGTAGAAAGAAAAAAAAATTCCAAATCTCTAGACGTTTTCTTTTAGATCTGGTGTCCCCTTACATTGCGCTCAGCTAGATCATCCGTAAAGGGACTCTGTAGTAGAACCTCTGAAAAGCTGGTTGGAAGACCCGTGTACCAGGAGGATGAGGCTGCCTCAGGAGCCTCGGATATCTGAAGCAGGTCCTGTGGACCTCATAAATGTGGAGTATCACGCCAGCTGAGAAATCAGGCGGAGAGTTCCGAAATCTCCCTGCTCAAAAGACGATTTGAAACGATTCAATTTTTAGTTCAAATTTTCAAAATTCTTCCAGTGAAAAAGGTTTTCTTTTATAAGCAGAAACTTGAGAATGGCATGAGAATCTACTAAATAAAAATATAGGAGGGGGAAGGATAAACTGGGAGATTGGGATTGCCATATATGCACTACTATACATAAAATAGATAACTATTAAGAATTTACTGTATAACACAGGGAACTCTACTCAATACTCTGTAATGACATATATGGGAATAGAATCTAAAAAAGAGTGGATAGAGGTATACGTATAACTGATTCGCTTTTCTGTACAGCAGAAGTGGTAACTGCAGGGATGGTTCCTCAAGATGCAAAGTCATATTTCCCTCCACTTACAGCTTGATGCCGTTAATCAGCCTTAATCTCAGCACAGCTCAGGAATCTGGAAAGCACAGGTATGACACTTTTTTTGAACAGGCTCGTAATTTCTGGGCACTGAAATCCTTTGGGAAATTTTCTTGGAGTTACGGCTTTGAGAAGTGTTCATTTTCCAGGATATTTTTTACGGACTCTCCAATTATGCTTCAGCAATCAGCATCCGGTTGCTCTCATTGGCACCCTGGGTGCTTGTTGGAGCTGAGTGATTGCACAGGATGGCTTTGGGGCTTACACTCTCCAGAATCCTGGAATTGGAAAAAGGCGTTTGATGTGAGCTCACCATATGGTGTCTCTGCAAACACTAACATTTATTTAAAAACTCAAACATTGCTATTTAAAAAAAAATAGAATGCAGGGAAATAATGACAATTAAATCATTTTCTTTCCTTGAGATGCTGTATTCTCTGGCCACAGAATCACACTAGCACTTTGGGGGTTTTTTTGTTTTTTTTGTGTGTGTGTGGTACGCGGGCCTCTCACTGTTGGGGCCTCTCCCGTTGCGGAGCACAGGGTCCGGACGCGCAGGCTCAGCGGCCATGGCTCACGGGCCCAGCCGCTCCGCGGCATGTGGGATCTTCCCGGACCGGGGCACGAACCCGTGTCCCCTGCATCGGCAGGCGGACTCCCAACCACTGCGCCACCAGGGAAGCCCCTTCACTTTGGGTTTTATCACTGAGTTTAGAACAAATGCCTCCTGCCATGCGGATATTACCTTTAAATGCCCACTTCGTCACTGAGAAAAGAATCATCCTGCTACTCAAAGGTTTCCCATCCCCCAATGCACATTTCCAGCTGAGTTTATGTATTAAAATTATTTGAAAATGACTGATGTGAGTGAAAATTAATGCTGATGCAACTTCGAGGACCTCCCTGTCAAAGCTGTGAATGAGTACACACAGGTGCCCATTTCTGGGTCAAGTCCAAATTCCGTCAACACAATGCACATTTCAGAGAACAGTCTAAGGAACCGGAACTGTCCTTGATTCTGAGAAAAAGAGGTTATAATTCCAAACATTTGCTTCTCACAAATAGCGCCACTTAAATGAGAAGTGCAGAGTTCATGTTCTGAAGGCAAAGTCAGATGTTTTTGCCTAAAACAATCACTCGACTCAGAAGACAGCCGTCGGTGAGTGTGGCCATCAGTCCGCAGCCCTTGGCTGGAGCTGGGGTGACACCTGGGTGCACAGGAGGCTCCAGTGTGACAGTGGCAGAGAGCAAGGCCCAGTGTAGATGGTTTGCAAAAGTGGCCCCACTTGGTGCTGTCAGGATGCTCTCTGAGGGGACTTCACAGCCCCTCCTGTGGAGAGGGGAGGCTGTATCCTCAGCCCTTGAACGTGGACTGGAATTGCAACTGGCTGGGCCAAGAGGGGTTCCACTCTGGAGCCCCTGAAATCTTGAGAGACTCTGCTCGTTCTTCTGGAAACTGGCCTGGCCATCAGAGCAAGCCTGGGTGGCCTGCTGGAGGAGGAGAGATTGGGTGGGGAAGAGCCAAGGTACCACGGCCAGCACAAGTCACCCCTAGAGACAGGGTTGCCTAGGCAACCACGGTGGACCTCAGAGGGAAGAGAGAGCCTGGCTGATAGCATCGGAGCCACCCAACTCAGCCAGGCCCCATGGCTGAGCCTCAGAATCAAAAGTTAAATAGTAGTTTTAAGTTTTTGAGGCAATTGTTTCAAGCCCTTAAGTTCTAGAGTGGCTTGTTATACAGGAAGAATTGACCAGTGCGGACCCTGTAATACCCCCCTCACCTCTCTATCTCCGTCTCTCTCTCTTCTCTCTCATCTCCTGTCTCTCGTCTCTACCTCTCCATCACCGTCTTCATCTCCATCTCTCTCCACAGTCTCCTAAATCTGCCTCTGCATCTCCAGGGGTCAGATCTGGACATGAGATTGGAGGACACAATTTAGATCGTGTTTGTCAAACGCTAGAGTCTCAGGAACTGTTTTCACCCTTAAAAATGAGCAAAAATCCCAAAGTGCTTCTGCTTGGCTATCCGTATTTACCATATTAGAAATTGAAGCTGAGAAGATTTTGTAGCTCCAGAAAAAGCAATCACACCATCAGACGGATGATGTCACTCCAGCTGTCATGGGCCCTGCAAAACCCCACTGTTCACTCAAAAAAAAATCCGAGTGAGGGAGACAAAAAACCTTTAGTGTTGTTATGAAAATAAGCCTTTCTTCACAGACCCTGGAGAACCTCTGACCTAACCTGAAATAAAAGGATCAGTGAGACCATCCTCAAGGATATTCCCAAGATTTCACAGTTTCCCAACTTTGCCTGCAAGGTTTTACCTGGGAAGTTAATAATCAGAATATAAACATGTAAAGACTTGCTCATTAGAAAGCTCAGACATTGACTACACAGTGGTAAAGGCATACGGGTAATAAACATTCATGTGGAGTAAACACTCTAAAATGTTATAATCATTGCATCTCCATGGTAATATTTATTTATAATGAATTGTATGCGTACAGGGGAATTTATTGAGCTAAGTGGAGAACTAATTACGGGAAACATATTTAGATCTTAAATAAGGTAGCTCCTCCTTGTTTTAGATGATGGTTGTTTGAAGATCTTCTGCTCTTGTTTTAAGTTCAGGTTGGCGCCCAGGTCTCTCCCCTGGGAAGCCCCATGTGGTTCCCTTCCTGTTCATCCCTGGCGTCAATCACACCCACCACCATCACCGCCCTATCAGGTGCAGATCACATCCACCCAGTGCATCCTTTGTTCTAAGCGCTTTGCCATAGGTCATGGCCTTGACTCTGCACCACACTTGTGATTCAGACTTCACCCTCTTGGTTGTACAGATGACGAAACTGGCAATCAATCCATTGAACTACGTTCTCAAAGTCATGCAATTAGAGAAAAAGAAGAAGAAGACGTGTTTCACTCATTTATTCCAGCATTCGTTCACTGATCAAAGCTGTTTTGTTTACGTGTTCTTTCAGGTACGGCGCTAGTAGGTGGGAGTGTAAAGATGAATGAAGTATCTGCAAAGCCTGAAGTAAAGCAGCTTGCACCCTGGGAGTGGCGGCAGGGCAGGGCGAGAAAACGATACAGAGAGAGGATTGCATTGGCGTGCGGTGGATGCCACTCAAAGCTGTGTGCTGGGTCTCCTGGGAGCCCCGAGAAGGTGCAGTCGCCTGGTTGTGGGGCTGTGAGAGGCTTCCTGGAAGTGTGCAGCAGGTGGTACTTTCCAGAAACGGCTGCAGCAGTGGCTTCACTTGCTCTCCTCTAAGGCTCCTCCCAGCGAACAGGAGGGTCTGTTTCCTTCTTCTGAATCTGGACAGGCTGGTGGCAACACAGGAAGGGATGCTATGTGACTGTAGAGGCTAGGCCACAGAAGACAGCTTCCACCCAGTCCTCTGGGGAGGAAGTCCTCTGGGCTCCTCCTGGAGCCCAGCTGCCATGCTCTGAGGAAGCCCAGGGGTGAGGCACCTAGAACACGGCCTTCACTGTGACCAGCACCATTGGCCATGAACTCTACGGTCAATGGGCAAATCTTGAACCAATTTGTGTATTAATTACATTAATAGAATAGTGGCAAATGCTGAAATAATTAAAAACTGACTCACGTGTTTGATGGACTTGAGTTTGCATTGTGGCATTGCCACTTACCACTGGGGACCTTGGAAATTACTTAACCGCACTGTGTTTCCTTGTCCTCCACTGTGAGGTGGTCCTGACATTATATGAGGTTCCGTAAGGAAAGTACTCGGTGAGCGGTGAGTGTTCGATAAAGATAGACAACCGTCTTCATCATCATCATTTACTTTTACTCCTGAGAACATGTATTGTATGTTTAGGATTGTGTCCACAGAGAAGAAGTATGGTTGTTGAAATAATAAGAACTGAGTGGCCCTTGCTGCCTAACCCCATCCCCAAGACATCGCTGACATTAACGATGTTGCTAAGACAACAAATTTGGACACTGATCCTTACTGTGAAGGGACTCCATTTTCACGGTGGTTCTATGTCCAGGACACAAGGTTCCACAGTTCATTTAATTAGAGCCCTAAATAATTTGGATGTTAGAAGTCCTTTTATACCCTTAGCTTTTATGGTGAACTTTTGTATTTTTCCCCGTGGTCCTCATATCAATTAAGAAATTTCGAGTTTTACAATAGATTGGTGGGTGGGTCCCACAATGAGAAAGTTTATACGAGCTTTTGCAATTTCTTTGTCAATTCCCTTTCCTTTAATTTGTAAAATTATTAGGAGAAAAGTAAAATTCAAATAGAGATAGAACATTTAAAAATATAAAGAATAAAACTGTAGAGAATTAAATATACACACACAAAGGAGTGAGTACAGGTGAAACTGGAGAAATCAGAAGGAGATTGGTGGATTATATCCATGTTGATATGTTGGCTGTGATCTTGTACTAGAGTTTTGCAAAATGTTACCATTGGGGAAAGTTGGTGAAGGGCATGTGAGATCTCTGTGTTATTTCTTATAACTGCATATGAAGATATATATATCATATATATGAGATATATATAAGAATATAAAGGAATGTACATTTCTGGCAAAATGTCAACTCTTCAATACAATAGAACTAATAATTCTCAAAATTTGGGGAAGATACAGTCATTTTTTCTCCAATTAAGTAAATGAGATGGCCACACACTCTAAAAACTACCCTCTATCCTTCAGCTTTCCTTGACTGCATAAATTTAGTTCTCATATTACATGTTTCTTCCAAGCCTGGTCCTCTAAGCTTGTTTCCTCTTTCTAAAAGGATCATCTTCCTTTCCACAAGTCAGAAGCCCACAGGTCACCCCCATCCTCACCCTCACTCGATCCCCATTGCAAATCCTGAGTAAATCCTTAATGCAGGTGCCCCCTACGCACCCCTGACACGTGCCCACCTCTGTCTTCCTCCACAGCTGTCTGGCCTCATCCAGCACCTCTCACCTGGGCGGCTGCAGGAAGTGCCTCCTCCCACCATGAGTTCCTGTTCCCACTAGGCCTCCCCAAGCCCCATCACTTCTCAGCCGCCAGGATGATCTTTTAAACATAGAAACGTAACCACACGCCCTCTGAGCAGAAGCCCTTTACACCCTAACCCTGCTCTTGGGAACAGAATCTTCACCAAAACCCCGGGTGTTCACAGTCAGCCAGGCTGGCATCCGTTCTCTCCCCCAGACACCGAAGCTTCCCTGGATGGGACTTCAGACCTGCTCCCACTCACTTCTCCGACTTAAGGTCTAACCTTCCTCCACACCTCAGCGCAAAGGTCATTTGTTCAGGGACTATAGGGCCAGATTCCTCTGATACAGACTTCCAGTGTCATAGAACTTCCCTGCAGAACCCCGCAAGTATACCTTTATTTGTGTGTCTTTTTAATTGGGGTATAAATTATGGGCGTTAAAATGCACAGATCTAAAGTGTTCCGTTCAATACGTTTGACAATTATACACACCCCTAAATCGTACACACCACCCCAAACCAGCCACAGGACACTTGCATCACCCAGAAATGTCTTCCTGCCTCTTTCCAGACAAGCCCCACCCCTAGAAGCAACGGCCCTTCTGATTTCCATGGATCAGTTTCATCTATTCTCAAATTTCACACAAGTGGAACCACACAGCCTATATTGTTTTGCATCCAGCTTTATCAATGCTGTTGCGTGTACCAGCACGTCCTTTCTCCTGTGAGCGGCGTTCCTCTATATAATACAGAGGAACTCAGGTTTCCATCCTCCAACCAATGAACAAACATTCAGAGGCTCCTTGTTCCTGGCTATTATGAAATAGCCTGCTGTAGACATTGTTGTAAAAGCCGTTTTGTGGACACAGGTTTTCATTGCTCTTGGATAAAGATCTAAAAGTGGAATTGCTGTGTCATAGGGATGACATATATCTACCTTTACAAGGAATGGCCAAACCCTTCTCCCGGGGGCTGTATTATTTTGCACACCTCCCAGCAGTGAGGGGAATTCCATTTGCTCCTCATCTCCAACGTTTGGCATTGCCGTTTTTTTTTTAACTTTAACCATTCTGATGAACAGTGTCCCATTGTGGCTTTAATTTGCATTTTCCTGATAGCTGATGATGTTGGGCACCGTTTTCTCTGCTTACCAGCCATGTACACAGCTTCTTCCATGAAGTGGATATTAAACTGCCTTGCCCATTTTTATTGTGTTAGTTTTCTTTGAATGGTTGATTTGTAAGAATTCTGTATATAGTCTGGTTATGAGTCCTTTGTCAGGTTATTGCAGATGTTTTTTTCTTTCTTTGTGAATTGCCTGTTTATTCTCTTTAAAAAATTTTATTGAAGAACAGTTGATTTACAATATCATGTTAGTTTCAGGTGTATAGCACAGTGATTCAGATGTATATATATATATGCACACACACACATACATACACACATGTATATATATATTCCTTTTAGGATTCTTTTCCCTTATAGGTTATTACAAAATATTGAGTATAGCTTCCTGTGCTATACAGTAGGTCTATTTATTCTCATAAGAGTATTTTTTGATAGGCAAATTTTGTCATTCGGATGACATTTAAAAAATCAAGCTTTTCTTTTGTAGTCAGTGCTCTTTGTGTCCTGCATACAGAACCTTTGCCCAACCAGTGGCCTGGATATGCTCTCCCCTGTTGTCTTCTGGAATTGTGTCATCAAACATGGCAGCCACTGGGCACAGCCAGCACCAGGGCCCAGCATCTAGCGGCTTAACACAAGCACTGCATTTCACTCACGTTTTTGTAAACCACAAATTCAGGAAGGGCTTCGCTGGGTGATTCCTCTCTGATCTACGTGGTGTCAGCTCAGATCTCCTCGCTCCTACGGCTGTTGGGGGCTCCTGGGCTTCCCGTCTCTCTTTGTCTCCCTCCAGAGTATCTCATTCTCCATGTAGCATCTGCATAAGGCACGGGCTTCTGGGAGAATGGTGGCCTCAGAGTACTTGGATTTTTTATATGGTGGCTGGACACCCCCCCACCCCCAGAGAGAGTGTTCTTCTGATAACCTGGCCCCATGGTCAAGTCCACGTCATCTTGTTGATCAACCAAATCACGAAGACCAGCCCACATTCAAGGGGTGGGGAGCCATAGACTTGACCTCTCAACGGGGCCATGCCATACACACAGTGGGGGAAAGAAATTGATGGGGTCATCTCAGAACGTCCCCACCTTGACCTTGTATCCTGGAGCCATGTGAAATTCGTTTATTAGTTCTAGTCGTAATTTTTGTAGACACCATTTTTTTTGAATGTACACAATGACGTCAACTGCTAACAGCAACAGTTTTGCGTCTTTATTTTCACTCTGTGTGCGTTGCAGGTTTTGTTTGTTTTTCTGGCCTGTTTCACAGGCTAGGACTTCCAGGGTGATGTTGAATGGAAGTGGCAAAGGGCACACCATAGCCTAGCTCCCACCTGAGGGGGAACGTGTTCAGTGTTGGACCATTTGTGTGACTATCTGGTTCATGATGGACTCCACCAAGCTGAAAGCTCCAGGACCGTAAGAACCATGCCAGTTCTGGTTCACCGTCACATCTCTAGAGCTTAGCCTGATGCCTGGCCAAAGTAAGTGCTCAAAAAATGCAGTAAAACATAAAATAATAAAATAAAAAAGAATCGTAAACGAAAAAAGTGTGCTGAATAAATGATCTTGACGTTCATTTTGTCTAATGTTGAATGCTAGTCTAGTTATTTAACTCTCAGTTTGAGCTTTCAGGGGGCTTTTGTTTATAAACTGGGGGCTTTGAGAGCCTGCGTTTCTATAACGCAAATTGGAAAAAGAAATATACCCATATTCCAAATGTTTTGTTTTTTTCCACTTGAAAAGAGACATCTAAGAAGTTCTTCCAAGCTCTGGCCTACTGCTGGGGAGGACAAACGCTGGATCCCATTCCTGCTACGTCTAAAGACCAACCTCAGAGGAGGTCTCCCACTGTGAAGATAAATGTCCTTATACCTGCCACCGTGTTGAGACAGACGCCCATCTCAATAGGTAGGCACTGCAGGAAATGAGACGTCTCCCTTCATCTACTTGAAGCATAACCTCACCTAGCTCAGTCGAGCCCAGTAGCCGAATCAAATGAGCTTTGGGGGGGATGATGGAGTACTATGCCTTCTCTCATCACTTTTTTTTTGGTGCATTGAAGGTCGTGGATGTGAAAACTGTAAGCCTGGCTGTAGACCCTGCAATGTCTATGACGTGGGCACAAGACACTCTTGTCTGAGCAGCATTGGATGTCCGGGTCCTCTCCTCAGGAACACATCTGGAGGGGCCATGAGCCACGTACGTCTTTCTGAAGTTCTGAGTTTGAACCCCTGCTTTAACACTGTGCAGCCCTGTGACCTCGTGCAAGTTAATGAACCTCTCTGAGCCTCCATGTTCTTATCTTAAAGTGAGAATATTTATTCCTCCCTCAGTGGCTTTTTGTAGGGATTAAATGGCATTTACCTTTGTAAAACAAATAAAAAACAAACAAAAACTCCCCAGCGATCACATAGCACACAGAGCAGGTACTCAATTCTGCCATTATTGTCGTTATTAAATTAATTACTACAAGGTTGATCTTGAAGTCCCCTGCTAGGATTACCTTTTTTCCTTCTTCTAAAATCTCTTTGATGAGGACATATTGCAGTCTGTGCTTTGGAATAATTATCATCACGATTACTCTTACCTTATGTGTATGTACCTCCTTTGAATTGTTCAAGACATTTCACCTGCATTATCTAATTTCCCTTCACAGCTTCTGAGATTGACAGGACAGGTGACCCATGGATTCACGGCGGGGAGAAGACTTGCAAATCTGCTGTGCTGAGAACCAGGGAATTGTCCCAAAGCCCAGAGCTTTGACTTTCTCCTTCCTTCTATCCTATCTGCCCGGCAGGAGAGTGTAATTAACAAACTTCCTTCCTCTCCACCCTTAGGTTTCTTTCTCCTATTTACATGAAATGTCCTGCCCTCTCCAGAGAGCCTGCCTCCCTGTTGTAAGATATGGGATCGATAAATGGAGAATACACGTCAGAAGCCCCAAACATACTCTAGTTGACTAGCCTTCTGCAGTCAAGGCCACAGCTTCCCTTAGAAGGCCTGCTGGGACTGACGGAAGCTGGACCCAGCCCCAGAAGTGTGCTCGTCTTTCTCCTCTGCTCTCGTGCTCTCAGTGGGGGCCCTGTGGCACTTGGGGGTGAGTGAGGGATTCTCCCTCGTGCATGGTGCAGGATCCTTAGCCTCTGTGCTGTCACCAGTCAAAGCTTAAAGGCAGCACCCTCAAACCACCACGATGATATTTCCAGATACCCTCCAGTGGCTGAGTGTCACCCCCCGTGAGAACCATGGGGCGATATTGGTCCCTACAGAGGCCTGACCTGTTTTTCTTTTTGACTGTCCTCATTTTTTTTCTTTAATTTTTATTTTATATTGGAGTATAGTCGATGTACAATGGCGTGTTAGTTTCAGGTGTACAGTATAGCGATTCAGTTATACATATACATGGATCTATTCCTTTTCACATTCTGTTCCCATATAGGTTATTACAGAGTATTGAGTAGAGTTCCCTGTGCTATACCGTAGGCCCTTGTTGATCGTCTATTTTATATATAGTAGTGTGTGTATCTGAATCCCGAATGCCCGATTTATCCCTCCCCCCAGCGGTCCTCATGTTTCCTGGGCCATTTTTTCTCAGTCTTGTCTTTTATCTTTAGCGGTGATAATTAACTAATTATTCTATGTAAGCTCTGAAAATGTGACAAGCGATCTTTCACGTCACTTGCTGAATCCATCTCCTTGCCCCTAAAACTCTCTTCAAGCACCATCTCTATTCTTGGGGAAGACCAGTCTTACAGGCCTCCTGGCCAGCATCGAAATACAAGGCAAATGCAAGTCCCCATCAAGTCCTGGCAGCCGGCAGGACCACTTTCCCTGCAAAATCAGGGAACCACACAAGGCAGTCAGCCAGGGGAAAGGTCCTGTCAATAGCTCTGTGGGACGTGCCTACGTTCCCCTGTGATGCCCACCGACGCCTCCACTGCCTGGCATCGCCTTTGAGGCTGATCCCCAGCGGCCCCCAATCACCATCACTGTTGTGAGGGAAGCAGGTGCCGTTTCCAGAGAAGGGATTTCTCAGGAGGCCTGCTGCCTGTTGCTAACATAGGAACCTGGCACCCGTTCTGAATGTGTCCTCATGTGCTCGCAGACTGTGCAGCTCTCCGCAGCTGCGGTAGCCACTCCACAGCCATCTACAGTCTGGCTCCCCCACGGTGCCCTCGAGATGCCAGAGCCCCCCCACACTTCCTCCTGTCAGACAAGCAGGAAGCAGAGATCCCCGAGGCTGAGTCATTTCTATGAGTTAGTGATTTGTGTCTTCCCTTAGCTGTGTTCCTGATCAGGGAGAGAAATTTGAGTCACATCTGCCTTTTAAATATTTTACGGCCCTGACAGACGCCCAGCCAGACCCCCGCAGACCTTCCTGGCAGCCCCTGTACCCACAGCTCGCTGGCAGACGCTGCCCCGATTGGTCGTGAGATGTGTCTCGGTCAAAGGGGATTGTTCATTGGCCACCGGGCAGCTGCAAAGACGACCCAAATGGTCACACAGGAGCCCACTTTTCTTTGAGGTTATAACCTATTTATGCCCGGATCTGTCATCTTGAAGGTGGTCACCTCTGGCTCTGTGGGAAGGTCACGGGGTGCAGGGGGTGGGAAGGAGCATCTTCTGGAGAAAGTGGCAAACTCTCTTCCCCAACCTGACACCTGCTTGCCAGAGCCCCACTCGTCCCCTTGGAGCCAGGCTGGCCAGATGAGCCACTGAACCAACAGGACGCCCAGCTCAGTCTGACTCTCAGGGGAGCAGTAGAGACTTTTTCAGTGACCATAGGACCCAGCTGCAGGCCTCCTGGAGCAGAGACCCGAGAATCCTCGAGCCAAACCCAGAGGGTCCACTAGACCACGCCTGACACAGCGCTCTCCCAGCTCCCGTATGGAAGGGAGAGGCAGCTTTATTTCTTCTTAGTGTCTAAAGGTATGTGTGGTGAGTAGGTACAGCTTAAATAATAATGAGTAATGGGCTTCCCTGGTGGCGCAGTGGTTGGGATTCCGCCTGCCGATGCAGGGGACGCGGGTTCGTGCCCCGGTCCGGGAAGATCCCACGTGCCGCGGAGCGGCTGGGCCCGTGAGCCATGGCCGCTGAGCCTGCGCGTCTGGATGACTGTGCTCTGCAACTGGAGAGGCCACAACAGTGAAAGGCCCGCATACCGCAAAAAAAAAAAAATAAATAAAATAATAATGAGTAATAATATAGCACCCAGTGGGCATCACCCCCATCTCAGGGGAGCCAGCCTCGTTCAAAACCCTCCACAGGGGCTTCCCTGGTGGCGCAGTGGTTAAGAATCCACCTGCCAAGGTAGGGTTCAATCCCTGGCCCAGGAAGATCCCACATGCCGCGGAGCAACTAAGCCCACGCACCACAACTACTGAGCCTGCGCTCTAGAGCCCACGAGCCACAGCTACTGAGCCCGTGTGCCACAACTACTGAAGCCCGCGTGCCTAGAGCCCGCGCTCCACAACAAGAGAAGCCACTGCAATGAGAGGCCCACGCACCGCAATGAAGAGTAGCCCCCGCTTGTTGCAACTAGAGAAACGCCGCGCAGCAGCGAAGACCCAACGCAGCCAAAAATAAATTAATTAATTTATTTATTAAAAAAAAAACCCTCCACAGGCCCCTCTGCTCTCAGCCCCCTCCTCCAGAAGGAACCACCAATCTAATGTGTTTTTCTAATTATGAGATGAGACACTGCCCCAATCATGCATTGTACAATAAAGCCAACTGGATCTTCAAATTTAAAAAATAATAATAAAAAATAAAAATTAAATAAACTTTGTGTTTCGCATTCTCTTCTTTTACTTTTTAACTTTACTATGTCTGGTTGGATCTCTCGATGTTCACATAGCCTCATGTGCTATTGAAGTTTCTATTAAAAAACGCAAGATCGTGTCTTCTGTGACTTACCAACGGCACTCAAGTCTCTCTGGTGGCCGCCACGTCGGGGGTCCAGCTCTGGGTCACTCACGTGTCCTGCAGGCACCGCCATTTATTGATTCATTTTGCTGCTGCTGAATATCGCCCCATCATGTTCTCAGGGATCCCCCAGAGAAACCGTCAAGGTCCTCAAGGTCGTTGTGTCTCTCCTGTCACACGTGAGCAGCGCTTGTCTCAGTGTCCATCCAGAAGAGAAGTGTGGACTCACAGGTGGGGCCTCCACGCAGCAGCACCAGCTGTCTTCGCAGGGCTTGGTCCCTTCCCGCTGTGAGCACAGCCTGGCCGAAATCACCAGTCACTGTCCCCGTCAGCCGGGGAAGAGGATGTGAAATTAGATTTCACTGCAGTCTTACTCTGCATTCCTTTTCATTTTTCAGTAACTGATACTTTTCTAGGCATTTTCCCATGATTTAAGATTTCAAAAAAGATTAAAAATGTTTGAAATTTTGTTCTATGAAAAGAGTGCAAGATTGGTAAAGAAAGACAAGATGCAATAAAGTCATTGATAATATTAAGAATTGAACAGGAGACAGAACTAGAACTGCAACAAAGATAAGAAGAAAATAATACAATGACTCCCCCCAACCCAGCTGAGACCCAAATGGGCCTGATGACGCAGCTGTGGTCCAGATTCCCAGGGTCCTCTTTCCCGGGTTCCCTCCGTGCAGTTCTGAGGCCAGGACGGCAGCTCTTTATCCCCTCTCAGTGTCTTCCCAGCGAAGTGAGTCTTCATCTAGTTCCCTCTCCGAGGATGGCGTCTTCCAGGGCCCAAGCTGCCATCTCCCTTCTCTGGGTCAAAACTGTCGTAAACACACACACACAGTCCTCTCTACCATCCATCTCACTTGACCTGTGTCTTCCTTTAACCTTAACTTGACTGATATCATGTAATCCTCAAAACAATGTTCTAAGGATCCATTACATGTACAGACAGGGAGACAGGCAGAAAATAACTCAGACAAAAGATTAGTGAAAAGCAGAACAATCTGCTTCGGGGAGAGTGGACAGCCTAGCTCATCTGCCTTCCCGGGGTCAGCACTTCTGGACTCGCACATGCAGCTACAGGTGCCCCGGAATCAGTCCAGCCAGTGGGAGATAAAGGAGGAGGTTCAAGGCAGCACAATTGGGGGCCCTCTCAGCAAAGAGGCAGAACCTGGGCTTTCACAGGAACTGGTTCGAGGAGGGTTTTCTCTGTTCTCATGTGAGACCAAATCTGCGGAGCCAGTGGCCTACAGTGACACAAAGCTGCCCTTCAGTGTGATTCCTGGAGCTGGGAAGGTGGCGTCTCAGCCACGGGACTCGGGGACGCAGCAAGCAGGGACCACAGGAGCGAGAGGAAACCCAGAGCTTTGAAACCCTCCTCTTCCCAGCTCTCTGGGTGGCCGGCGGGCATTGAGCCTCGTGGCTGGTAGAGGATGGAGATAGTGATGACCACGCAACGATTTACATTTGGCATGTCTCTCTGTCCCACCCCGTCGTCTGCAGGCAGCCCTCGGCCCTGCCAGGTGTTCATTGCTCTTGTGCGGATGGCCCACACTCTAAAGTGCGATGTTTCAGGGGAGGATTCCCTGGAATTTCCTATCCAAGGCCAAGTGTGAGGTCAAATCTTTCCCTGTTTAACCCAAATGCTCTTCCTGGCTTTGTTTTACAAACCAAGCAAATGCCACATTACAGGGTGGCTGCCCTTCTCAGAAGCTGGGGTTTTATTTACTGGTGAGCCCTACACCATCTATTTCTTTCTTTCCTGTCCTTTTCCATTTTTAACGTTTAATGTTGAACGTTTTTTAACCTTGTTCTCTCAGTGTCCTCGCAAAATCCCATAACAAAGAATTGCAGCTGTATTTCATCCTTTTATCTGCACATAAGTGCTTTTGATCTGTTACCTCGGAGGGGCTATTTATCTGCCACGAGGCCTCCTTGTGGGAAAAACATTCCAAGGAGCTGGACTAGCCCCCAACCGACTCCCCAGACAATTTGCATTTTCTTTGCCCTTCACTCTGCAGCAAAATGCTATTTCATAAAAATGTTAGCTCTTCACTTTTTCGCTCCTGAGGGAGAACTCATCTTCCGGGCTTCTGGGTACCCGGCTTTGGTTTTGAGAATACACAGGAACTAATTCCTTTCCTAGTGGCGACAGGGCCACACACACCTTCCAGGCAATGAAGGGGACAAGGTGATGATCTTGGTGTTCCTGGCCCCATCCCAGCCCCTGCCTCAAGCTACTGCAGCAAGTCCGTGGTGCGGCCGGAACCAGCAGGGCCTCTGATGGACACAGTGCTGCAGGTCAGTTGGTCAGCGAATCCGTTTGAGAGACTCTGGCCTCAGTCTCCCCAGCAGGCACTTGTCTGGTCTATTTATGTCACTAAAGGAATTCTGCCATTACTGAATTATCAGTGGTAAATATTCGCTGAGCACCTTTTGGGAATCAAGCCCTGGAGACAGTCGTATGGGTCTGACATATGAAAACCTCACACAGCACACCTGCGGAACACTGTCCTCCCGTAAGCCTGGAGCATGACGGACTGACATCCTTTTAGACTCAGAGCCGACCATCTGGTCAACCTGATCAAATGTAAAAAGTTTTAAAGCAGGTTATTATATGTAACCCCTACGATTACTTCCATCATTAAACACGTTGTAGTCAGACTTGATGCTATTTCAGTATTTTGGTTACTGTTGGAATGTTTTATACCTTGAATAGTAAAAGGCTGAGGTTTTTCACTACCTCCATGTCTCTTGATGAAAATTTCCAGCCTTTATCTCCTTCTCAAAGGAACGTAATTTAAATATGAATAATGAAAAGTACTTCCAGAAACATAAACCCAATAATGCTTTCTGAGGTGCAAACTGCTTAATGTGAAACTTGGATGCAACACAAAAGAACTGAATGTTAGCAAGTTATGCTTTCAACCCCTCCTGGCGTAAAATTCTCCATGGGCCTGGCATCCGGTGGCGGGAGGGTCGGTGTAGACGGAGGAGGCATGTTTTTAGGCTACCAGTGAGGGTAAGCACAGAGAGATGCGCTGGCCAGACTTTGGAATTAAAATGGCAATTCTAAATACCTTTTGATGACATCTTTTAATATTATATACACACTCTTTTGTGGAGATGAATTTTCAGAAAGAACCGATGTGTTAAAAAGTCGAAGTGTAAATTTATTCCTTAGCTATAAAAAAAACTTAACTTGCATAAGTGATTTATGGGGAAATAAGGAAATACTAATCTAAGTGAGGCTTTTGGGTCTCAGCTGGCATCTCTCTCTCTCTTGTCCCCCCATATAATAAACACACTTGGTGCTTTTCAAGCACAGTATTTAATTCTACATGGAACTGGGGAAGCAGACGTCTTTATAAGGTCTTTTGTTTGTTGTACTGCTGGTGTTAAGAAACATCCCTGATAGAAAACTCTCCAGTCTTTTACAGCAATTAGCTGTGGACAGCACCTCCTGTGGCACGTGGGACATCCCTCAGACTCAGTGTGACATTCCCAGATTCCTGGGCGCTTTCTTGTTTTCACACTAAAGGTAGAATAAGCTTAGATTGGACCCTAGTAAATCCACCAATCAAAACATGTTTGCGGGCTTCCCTGGTGGCGCAGTGGTTGAGAGTCCGCCTGCCGATGCAGGGGACACGGGTTCGTGCCCTGGTCCGGGAGGATCCCACATGCCGCGGAGCGGCTGGGCCCGTGAGCCATGGCCACTGAGCCTGCGCATCCGGAGCCTGTGTTCCGCAACGGGAGAGGCCACAACAGTGAGAGGCCCGCGTACCGCCAAAAAAAACCAAAAAACGTTTGCATCGTCTTCTGAATTCAAGCAAAGAGAAGAAAACTCATGCTCCAAGTATGAAGACGACTGTCCGTGGACCTAACCAGCCGAGCAGAAGCCGTAAGTGCCGTGTCTTAACAAATCTGTGTGCCCCTTCCAGCTCTTTGTCTGTCCCTGGTTATGTTCAATCCCACTGTTTCCGTAACGATTATGACAAGGGGATTTGTTTAGTGCTAAGCGTTTCACACCTTGGGTAAGGCAGTTGGCACTCAAATTCTATTTTGGGCTTTATTTATGAATTTGCAGCTTGCAAAGTGTTTGCGGGTACGAGAGCCAGCTGTGTGCCTCTTTTTAAAGAGGCAAGCCTCTCGTTGACAAGAAAGGTTTATTGAGCTCACACTGATTGACTGTTTTCCTTTTGTGTTAAGAGCAGCACAACTAACCACGCTGCAGATGTACAATTCTAGCTCCTAGCAACACACACACGTTTTCAGCTGGTGCAAGACGTTTGCTCCGAAGATGGATTAATTGTGAGATTTAATGATTGAGTCAAAACAGTTTCAATGATTTGGGAAAAGAGTCCAATGGCGCTCGGCCAGGCACTACTTAGGCGGCGGTAACACTTTGCAATTGCAAACTCGGATGTGCACGAAATTTAACCAAATTGAAGCTCTGCCGTTTTGTGGCCTCTCTCTAATCCCCAGAATCCTCAAGGATCACAGGGGTCCTAAGTAAAGCAAAGAAATGGGGGAGACCCCCTGGTCTTCAGTCTTTGCTGTCCGTGGCTGACATGCTCTCTGTCTAAGCCAGGAGATGAAATCCTGGGTACCACTGCTTCTGTGCCCCACAAGGGACATGGGCATGGGGGCATTGGACCAGGTTGGGAGGTCACAGCCCACAGAGGTCCAGCTGCCAGTACTGCCTATGAGCTATGGCCCAGGACTCCCTCCCCAGGGTAAGACGACTCTCTCTATGTCTCTCTCTCCAGCTTAGTTCCCTCCCTCTGTGCATCCCTCTCCCCTCTCCACTCAAACTCTCCTTCCTCTCCCCTGGTCTCTGGGCCATCCTTGAGCCCAGTCGAGATGCCCGGGTTTTCACGCTGAATCAAGCGAAGTTGTCTTCGGACTACTTCTGCTCCAGCTGTGCTCACGTCCCTGGGTGAGGCTCTCTTCCTGGGCCCGTGGATGTGACGTCCCAGCCGCGCGGACCCAGGGAGGAACACGTTGGCTTGTCACCTGCTGCAGCGAGGGACACTGCACACCCTCGGGGGTCGAGACCCCCTAAGGAAGCGGGATCTCGCTCTGGATTGGGACAGTCAGGAAGCGGTGGCTCTGGAACGGGGGGTCTCATCTGGTCATTCCTATGGGAGGAGAGTCCGGGGTGAGGATGAGGCTGTGCGTGGAGAGCAGCAGCCGCCCCTCGGTCTCGGGACCCACCTTCTCCAGAGTGTCCACGTTCACGTCCGTGTTTGACAGCAGAATGACACCGCTGGGCTCTAAGCATCTCACCAGGTTGTCACAACATTGAGGTCAGATCCGTCCGGGACCTCAGCGCCTGCTAGTTTCCTTTTCCAGATGTAAGAAGGGAAAATTCCAGAAACTAAAGTACACACTGTGATTTCCTGCCTTTATCTCTTATCAGCCGCTTTGCGTCCTGAAGGCGGGCAACCTCCTCCTCGGGCCTCGTGATGGTTTTCATGCTGCGAGGACGTTTTAAGAGCAAAGAAATTAGAAGTAGTTCCTTGGCTAAATCCCGGGGCTGCTAAGTAGCCGGTGAGTGGGGAGTATGCAGACGCCCCCGCGAGCTCCCGGTCTCCGTGCCCCCCAGGGCACCCCCCCAAGGAGCCTGGGACGGTCCCCCAGGAGCCCTGGCCACCTTGGCAAAGGGGCATGAGGACCAGTGGTCCTCTGCTCCAAGCTCTGTCTCTGCATCCTGTCCCTTCGCTCCTGGGGCCATCCTGTCTTCAGGCAAAAGCCTGGACAGAGCGTTAAGGGACGGCCCTCCCTGTCCCTCCAGCATCCTCGGTCCCCAATGTCTGCTTTACATCTGTGTCCTTGCTGCCCTGAGACACTTCCCCCTTCTCTGTCCGCTGACTCCTGCTCCTTTCCCACGTGTTAATTCAAAGTACAGCTTCCTCCAAGAAGCCCTCCATGATCCCCGTCTCTCAAACCCTTACGGTCGGAGGCCAACTTCTGGAAAGCAGCAGCACCCTCCCTCCACCAGCTGTGCCCCCGAGGCAGCAGGACTGGGGAACTCTCCATGCCTCGTAGCTGGAAGACAGGGACCCCGCCCCTGCAGCAGAAGGACCCCCAATCCTGTCCCTTTCAGTTCACAGAGGAGAACACAGTCTGCGGGAGAGTGAAGCCAGATGAACGGCACGTGTAAACCACAGCAAATGAGCCCATTAAGAGGCACCTGGCTGCATCCTGGGCCGGCTCCACCGTGACAAAGGGGACAGCCTCTGTGTGCCTCCCTGCACCAGGGCACCTGCACGGAGGTGGCAGCCCAGGGTCTTCCCTCTCAGTCCTCAATCCATCCCGCATACACATCTAACTCAGAGCCCCCCAAGGAGGTCTAGGCTCTTCTCCGCTCTTCCAGTAACAGACCCCCAGCCCCACCCCTAAGAATTGCCACCTGGCCACCAAGGAGAGGGCGCAACAGCCAGAGACCCTCACGAGCAACCTCTGCCTGGCTTGTTTCTCTCTAGACTTTCCTGTTGAAAATGCTAATAAGAGCTGTGAAGGGGGCGGCAGGGGGTGGGGAGGGGGCGTGGAGAAAGAGAGAGCCCGAAGGAGAGGGAGAGACAGAAGAGGAGAAGAGAGAGTCATTTCAGCATCTAGATCAACCAGGTGTGATCCTCCAATCAGAGGAAGCCTGCTCCGACTTCTCATTGTTTAGCTCACGTTGGAGGAGAAGAGAGCTCTACACACTTAGGATCAATAGTGTCCCAGCAGCTCCTTCCCAGCGGGCCAGGACTGACCACCACAAACAGGTCCAGTCCAGCACGAAAGGACCATCTGCAGCTGCCCACCCGAAAGGCACTGCCCTCTCCTTGGGTCCATGGCATCTTTTCTAACTCAGCAGGAAACAGCGTCCTTTGCCTGAAAGTCAGTGATGCCTGGGGTTCCACGTGCCTCCCAACAACAGGCTTGGGAAATTCCAGAGCAAGGCCTGTGCTGATATGTTTAACCTGATTCATGTTTGGTTTTGTTGCCATCCATAGGGATAAAGAGTGATAACTATCGTAATAACGTGTGATAATAATGGGTTGGCCAAAAAGTTCGCTTGACTTTCTCCATAAGACGTTATGGAAAAACCCAAATGAACATTTTGGCCAACCCAATATATAGTTACTATTGTACTAATTTAATTGATCAATGTGGCCTGACTTCGCCACTCACTCAGTGGGACCCAATGATGAATGTTTAAGGAAAGTTCTGAATAATACTCTATAGAAAATATTTTGGTTTTAGGATAATATACGGACACCTCCTGTGTTACTCTGTTGCTTTATCCACATGAAAATAAAAACACAAACGTGCCCGAGACCCGTCGTTTTAGGTCAGAGTGGATGAGTTTTGAGAACTTGCTGATTTTGATTTCTGGTCTCATATGCTTAGACTTTTATTTTGATGCCTCTTTGGGTCTTTATTCCCAGCTTTATGTGTTTTTGTTCCTGACTTAATTCCCTTCATGTTCTTGTGCTTCCCAAATGTGATTGGTTATAAGAATTGCCTGTCCTCTGAGTTAAAATGCACATTCCCTGGCCCACCCCAGACCCACCATGTGAGAGTCTACAGGGGCGGGGCCCAGGAATGTGCACTTTACTGCTCTCTCCGCCGTCTCTGGAGCTCCAGCACTTTCCGTGATGCAATAAGAAGCAGCAATTTAGACAGCAATCTACTCATCACGCAGTGGACTTTTAAACCTGCAGGAATATTAACTAGGCAGGTTCTCAATGGAATTTTTTAATATACGAGGTCGTGTCCTTGCCATTTAATTACAGCCTTAAATGGTAATTGAGTGATCATCCTAGGCCAGGCTTTGTTTATCATGAATGGATGTTGGATTTTGTCAAATGCTTTTTCTAGGTCTATTGATATGATCTTGTGATTTTTCTTCTTTCGCCTGTTGAGGTGATGGTTTACATGCATTAACTACAAACGTCGAGCCAGCCTTGCATTCTTGGAGTAAGCCCCACTTGGTCATGGTGTATAATTCTTTTTATATATTGTTGGATTCGCGTCACTAATATTTTGTTGAGGATTGTTGTGTCTGTGTTCACCAGAGACCTTGGCCTACAGTTTTCCTTTCTTGTAAATGTCTTTATCTGGTTTTGGTGTTAGGATGATGTTGGCCTCCTAGAATGAGTTAGACAGTGCCTCCTCTGCTTCTAGAAGAGACTGTAGAGAATTAGCATGATTTCTTCCTTAAATATTTGGTAGCATTCACCAGTGAGCCCATCTTGGCCTGGTGCTTCCTTTTTTGATTCAATTTATTTTATAAATACAGGTCTATTCATATTGCTTATCTATCTTCCTGTGGGTTTTGGTAGTTTGCGTCTCCGGGAATTTGTCCATTTCATCTTAATTATCACGTTTGTGGGCATAGAGTTTTTCATACAATTCTTTTATTACCCTTTTAACGCCCATGGGCTCAGGAACGATGGCTCCTCTCTGATTTCTGACATTAGTGTTTTGTGACTTCTCTGTTTTTATCATGGTTGTAGCCTGGCTAGAGGTTTATCCACTTTATTAAGCCTTTTCAAAGAAACAGCTTTGGATTTTGTTGACTCTCTCTATTGCTTTCCTGTTCAAAATTTTATTAATATCTGCTCTGATTTGCATTTTCTACTACTTGCTTTAGGCTTAAATTATTCTTCTTTCTCTCATTTCCTGAGATGGAAGCGTAGATTATTGATTTTCAGCCTCTTTTTTTTTTCCAATATATTCATTCACTGCTACAAGTTTTCCTCAAAGCACAGCTTTCTCTGTATTCCATAGTTTGATGTTATAATTTCCCATTTCATTTTGCCTCAAATATATTTTTTAAATTTCTCTTGGGATGTTTTGCTTGGACCCATGTGTTATTCAGAAGTGCGTTGTAAACAACGTCCACAGAGTTAGGGTTTTCCTGTGCGGCCCTCACGTTGCTGGTGTTCATTCGAGGACACTGGCCGTTCCATCCAGCACATGGACAGGCCACCACTTTCCCAGGATCCCTGCGTCCCCAGTGAGTGTGGCGCCCACCCCAGCCAAGGCTGCAGCACGTAGACAAACACCGTGACTCCCACAGCTCGGGGGCAACCATACCGTCCCTCTCCGGTTAGAGAAAACAGCAGACTCTTGCTCAGACTGAGTGCATTTGTCACGTAATGAGCATTCTTCACTTTTCTTTGAAAATGCGGAGCAGAGAGTTCCAAGCCTGAGGGGCCAGGAGGACGCAGGCCAGCACGCTGGTCTCCTCCCGGTTCCTCACCACACCTAGGACCTCCCGTTCTGGCCTCCCAGGGTAAACCAGCCCCTCTGCCCAGGTGCCCCCCAGAGACCCTGCATCCTGCAGGGGAGGCACCTCCATTTCCCTGACAGTTCTGGGCCCAATGTCCTTTCCCAGCAGTGACAGGACAAGTCAAGTGTCATTGTCCAAAGAGACTGTGGTGCCCTGGGCTTCACAACCCATGCCCAGGGCAGTGAGCCTCCACCAGCATCAGACTGCAGTCATCTGTCGAAAATACTGGGACTGAACCGTGAGGTTGTTTGTTTAAAACCAGCCTGGAAAAAGGCCAGATCAGATGGATTTATTCCCCGACAGCAAGAGACTGCATGCAGCCTGCACGTTTATATGTACATATTCCTTCCTGCTTGGCCAGCTCCAGGTCAGTAAAGCAAACCAGTATCTGAAAAGAAAAAATGTATATACACACGCATGTAAGGAGAAGGAAGCTGAACCTGCTGGCCTTGGCTCCGTCGGCGTTTATCCCACCAGGCAGAGCAAACTGGTCTCTGGATCTTGGCTTTCAGACGTCCCCACAAGACCCATCGCAGTGCGGGACTGGGATGCGGGCTTTGCTCATCCTGAAAGGAGCCCTATCCGTCCTCACTGTCACCCAGCCAGGCTGTAGCCTCTGTGCAGGACCCGCCTGCAGCCCAGACCCACAGTGTGACAGCAGGTCATGTGGGCTGAAGTTGGGGGCGGGGCAGCAGAGCCCACTCTGGCTCAGGGGCCCAGCTGTCCTGGAGGTCGGGATGCCACGAGGCACAGGGAGGAGCGGGGAAGAGTCCCTTCTGCTGGGAACCGGGCGGGTCCCCTCGACACGCATTATTGTACGTCGAGTGCATCTGAGTCCTGCAGGAGTGAGTGAGAGCTTCACTCCGGCACCGTTCTGTGTGTGACCGAGGACAGCCACACCCCCGACATGCACTCACACCTGAGTCCCATCCCCCATAGCTGGACCTACCTGGGAGTGTTGGTGGCAGGTCCAAAGGTGATGATTCATAGAGGGCACAGCTGGAGCTGGTCCGTGCTCCCCTCCAAACATCCATTTGTTGAAATCCTGCCCCCCAGTACCACAGGGGGTGACTGTGTTTGGAGCTAGGGTCTTCAAACAGGTAATTAGGCTAAATGAGGTCATCAGGGTGGGCCCTCACCCTCTCTGACTCGTGTCCTCATAAGAAGAGGAGACCAGGATACACAGAGTTACCAGGGCTGCTGGCATGTCAGGGGGAGAGCACGTGAGGACCCAGCAGGAAGACGGCCGCTCGCGAGCCAGGGAGAGAGGCCTCAGGAGGAACCGACCCTGCTGACACCTTGATCTGGGACGTCCAGCCTCCAGAACAGGAGAAGTAAATGTCTGATGTTTCAGCTGCCTGGTCTGTGGCACGTTGCTTTGGCACCTGGGCCCACGAATGCAGGCACTTAGAGCCCAGCTCAGAGCCTGGTCCAGAACATTCTCTCAGCAGACCACAGCTGTTGGTGTCCTGCTGTGATTATGACCACCCACCGTGGACAAGGTCACACTGTCCGTTCTCAAAGTCACAGACTGACCCTCTGCGGTAATAGGTGCCTTCATTTTATTCATGGTTTCTGAGCACCTAGCAACTGCCCGGCAGTGTCCCAGGCTCCAGGACGTCCGCTGCTGAGTAGACACTGGCGATCTGCAGGCAGAAGGGACTGAGCCCGGCTGGACAGTCTGCGCAGCCGCTCGGGGCTGAAAGGGTGATTTCTGACATCGACCTACCGGGGCCCTGGCTTTCCAGCCCCCAATGATCTTGTGCAAACAGGAGTCCTTCTTACCTGCCTTTCGTTCCTGGCGTACTTCATCTCCACAAATGCCTTCTCTCATCTGAAAACAAAAATTCTGCCCTGCAGCTGCCAGGAATCTCAGCAACGCTGCTTCTCTGAACAAGGTGGTCTGTTTGGCTCTGGTGCCCTTGTGTCACTCCCGCACCTACCCCCGAGCTCTGCTCTGTGCCGTCTTTTTTCACATTAGATTTAAGTCACCCTCCCTTCAAGGCCCTTTGGAAGCGGATGGGTGTGAAATGGGGAGACTGCCTGCTGGGTCACCCCAGATTAAGAAAGGCACCCAGGGCGTTACATTTCACTTCTTTGGAGGGGTTTCACTGCAGGGTCACCCGACACGGACAGATTCAAAGTCTTTCTCCCTGGCCACAATCTCAGAGATTGCTCCAAAAGTGAACTCCTGGCTCTGTCCCTCAGGCCGGTGTGAGGTCTGGGGGTGCAGCAGGGTGTCCCCTTGCTTTTCATGAAGCTTGTACATGATCTGATCAAAAACCTTGCTCCCGAAAGGCCTATGCAGTGGCTGGCAGTGAGGTGGGGGCCAGGAGGGCAGCAAGGAGCCCAGAACCATCCATGCCCCTGGTGCCTGGTGGAAGAGGAACCAGGGGGCCCAGGAGCAGCCCCCCAACCCCTGCAGGCACAGGCCACGCCCCCAGACCCACAGGTGCTGCCACGTGCCCCAAATACCGCTTCTCGGCTCATTTAAGTCACATAACGTGATTATAAAGCCCTCCCCACTCGAAGGCGGCTCCGTAGCTCAGCCCTGGATTCTGTTGGCATTTTGCAGGAAGTGGGGGGCAGCCCTGTCCCCTCAGAGATGATTGTGGAGGTGGACATGGATGCGTGAACAGCACAAAGGGCCCAGGAATCCCTGTGCCGTCTGGCCGCTGCCCAGGCTGAGGTGCAATCAGCATGGTCATAGGAGGGAGTGGAAACCGCTATCTGAGCCTGCAGTTCCCTCCTCCAGCAGCCAGGCCTTCCTGGACCTCCCCAGGCTCCAGCCCCTAGGGGAGTTGGCCTGGTGGAGCCTCCTGCCCGGTCCTGCCCAGGAGCATCACCTTGACTGGCCAGCCCCCTTCCCCCGCTCTGCCACCTGCCCTGACCCCCTCCAGCCTCCTCTCTACCACGCTGCCATGTGCTGTTTGCTAAGGTCCCCCATAACCCTCCACAAATGTCTATGCAAGACCATCCTGTGATGCAACACGCTGGCCCATGTCCAAAGGGGCGAGACCAGGGCAGCAAGGAGACTCGGGTCATGTGATGAGAGGGACGGTAGAAGGAATTGGATGTGATCTGCCAGATGCCGGGAAGTCTGCAGCGAAATCAGGGTAGGTCCTCACAGACCCAGGAGGCAGAGGGGCCTGGGTGCAAGATGCTACAGGGAAGGGCTTCCCTGGTGGCGCAGTGGTCGAGAGTCTGCCTGCTGATGCAGGGGACGCGGGTTCGTGCCTTGGTCTGGGAGGATCCCACATGCCGCGGAGCGGCTGGGCCCTTGAGCCATGGCCGCTGAGCCTGTGCGTCCGGAGCCTGTGCTCCGCAACGGGAGAGGCCACAACAGTGAGAGGCCCTCGTACCGCAAAAAAAAAAAAAAAAGATGCTACAGGGAAACAGTGTTCAGGCTGATGTACAGAAGGAGAACCTTAGAGGTATTTGGCCCAGGTGATGTGGGCAAATGGTGTGCTCCCGGCCACCAGAGGGGCTCATCAGAGCTGGGAAGTCGCCAGGAGGGAAGCAGAAAAGGCACTTCCACTCTCCTGCATTTGCCCAGCAGACTGCCAGGTACAAAGGGCGTGTGCAAATGTGGGTGAGAAAAGGGCTTCTCTTGAATGACGTCCCTGGGGAAACATTGTACCAACACCCCTGCCCTCCCTGGAAGATTTGCGATGCATGTGTTGCCTTGAGAAAGGCACTAAGTCCTGCAGCAAACAGATCTGGTTCCCTCAGTTTACACCTGCTTTATATCAAATGCATTTGACCAAAACATTGCCATTAAGATGGAAGCTTTCTGTCTCACAGGCTGGTGATTACGGTGTCCACGTGGGATGCAGTGTTTGCAGGGACCGAGTATGACGCTGGGACCAGGAGGTGAAGAGCACGGCTCTCTTCCTTCTTGGGGTCCAGCAGCCATCCAGGGTACCAGACCCACCTTCGGCAAAGGGCAGCATCTCAGCCTCCTCGGGACCTGCATCCAATAACCGTGTCTCTTTCCTGCTTGACTGTAAACTGTATGAGGTCAGTGAGCACAGCTAACCCTTCCAAGCCAAGTGTAAAATTAAAAGATATTTATTTAATAAAGAGTGGAAAGGAGGGGGCGAGATGGGGGACATCGCGCTTGTACTGCTGCTTTTGGAAGGTTGCTATAGGACAAGTTCCCACGATGCTGCTTATTCCGAGTGGGGTCCCTGGGAATTCCATCAAGGAGATTTCCAGAGCCCAGAGCTTCTCTTCCATAGAGCATAATATCCTGGAGAAGAGGCTTTATCCGTGGAGGGGGCCGGTTCCATGTTAATGGTTTTCAACAGAGCTCTGGCTTTCTATCCTGGGAGACCTTGGCAATTTAAAGAGACAATTGCTTCTTGGGCTTACCCTGCGAAATTGGAAATAATAGAGCCAGCGTCTCCATCGAAGTTGCTCTGGGGAACTGGATACAATCCAAGAAAGACTTATTCTGGACAACCTCAATATGTGTCCCATTAAAAAGTGTGGTATGAAAATCAGTTACATTGTTGACAAGATGTTAGGGTCTTCCCGGGCTAATCCAGTTATAAATGCTGGCCCCTTGCTCCGGCAAAGTGCACTGGAAAGACCTTTTTGGGGAAGCCCGTGCCCTGACCCGTGGTCCTCTTCCAGGGCCCCGTGTAGAAGTCCTGAAATGGCAACATCTCCAGCTGACCCTGTTTCAGCGTTTTCTCCCCCCAGTATTGTTAAGTCTTCCCAGCACACTCGCCAATGCAAATCATCCACTTACGTTCTCACACAAAGTCCAATCGCCAATTTGTCTTTTTGTTCCTTACACTTAAAGTGATTTGCCTTCAAATAATCTACGATGAATTGTTCATTTTACTAGGCTTGCAATCATCACTAAAGAACTCGCACTTCTCCAGCAGTAACTATGCAGCCGCCAAGAGACTTCTCACGGAACGGGGGGCTGCGCAACAGGTCCTGCAGTGGTTCCCCCGATCGCTGCCCTGGGTCCACCACAAGACCCAGACCCGGCCAGATCCCCCCTGGCCTCCACTGGGGCTAAAGGTGAGATTCTGGGCTGGCTTTGAAGATGTGGTGGATAGCTGGCTGCTCTCTAGGAAGTCATTAGTTAGCTCTAATCGCCTCACTGGCACTGGCTTTTGGCCACGATGGAGAAGGATTTGGGCTTTATAATAACCGGTGGGATCAGATGTGAATGAGACCCAGAGGGAGGGCAGTGGTTTAGGAAACACAAGCTGTCAGATATGAAGCTTAGAATATTCCTGCCCCATTGGCCTCTGCTTCAGCCATCACGCTTCCACCTCCACCCCTGCTTCTCCAGGAAAATCCCTCCAGCCTTTGTGCAGATCTGGGATGGGACCACAGGCAGACCCAGCTCCCAGACATCACCTTCCCCAGCCCATGGCAACCAATGCTTCTCCCTTCACAAGAGATTCACACGTGGCTTTTTCATGCCTCTGCAATTAGAGACTCTCAAAGCTTCAGAAATCAAGAGAAATCCTGGGCTCAGCCCGAGGTGGTGCTGGTCAGGCCCCTGTAGGAAAGAACCCTCCGTTCCAGACGCCTTCGAGGGGAAGCAGACGGGGATGGACGGCATCTCTTCCTCCATGGGCTCAGCCATCATTTATCTTCCCAGAAAACTTGTTGCCCTTCCGACAGCCACAGCTTCCCCTTCTGGGGGGATGTCAGGCACGGGAGGAAGGGAGGGATTTTTGAGGTCGAAATAGTGTGAAAACTTCTGGTCAAGGCGTGGGCTACTCGTTCACTCACTGACAGAGATCCTTCAGCCGAGAAGATATAATATAAAAAAGCACACAGTGGAATTTAATTGCCAATTAGAGATGGTGGTTTCCAGCTGGCCATCTTGAGCTCATCTTTTCGGAAAGAGAAAATTGATCATAACTCTGGAAGCAGGCGACTCGGGGGGATGGGGGCTGCCGGGAACCTCGGGCTGGCGCCAACGTGGACCTCACACAGACACGCGGATGCGCCAAAGGCGCGACGCATTATTTAGTGTCATAAAAACAAGACTGAAGTTTTATCATAAAACGTATGTCTGCATAAAAGAACCTGACAGGGCAAATCAATACACAAGGAGATTGCTTGTCTGGAATGGCCATTTTATTTTTATTTTTTCAAAATAATGCTCAAAAAAAGAACGATGACCCCCACAGAAGGCAGGTCAGGAAAGGCGGCCTCATGTGCTGAAAAGGCAGGGAAAGTGGGTATGGCACGTCTAAATTACAGAATGAAAAAATCAGTGTTCCACTCTCCCCGCAGGAAGAAAGCAAAGACAGAAGGACCTGCTTCCTTGTTGCCACGGCGGGTGCTGCCAGCAGGTTCCAGAGGTTTATGGCGGCCTGTGGACAGGCAGGAAAGGAGAACCGGCACCCTCAGGAGGTTTGCAAAACAGAAAACAAGCAAACAAAACAAACACACACATACACACACACACCTTCTTAAGCAGCCACCCTGGGCCTGTCCTTGGCTCTGTTCCTGGAATTTTCACATCCTCATTATTTTATTGACTCTGCATAGACTTTCCAAGAGATGATGGCATGACACCCATCTGACAAATAAGAGAGCTGAGACCACATGTCACCCCGGGAAAACCTCCCCCTCCTCTTGCCTGTGGTGAACAACAGTGGGGACACTCCAGGAATAATCCAGTTCTTCCCCAGGACATGGTGCAACAGGGCAGTTTTGATAGAGAAAACTGGGCCAAGCCTGGCAGTCACCCCGAGCGTGGACTTCAGGGTCAGCCGCCTTGCTCTGGGACCTGGCGTCCCTCAGTGACCAGCTGGGTTTCTGCTGCCAACCTAACCTTGTTTCCCGATTTAGAGAAAGGAGAGACACTGGGTTGGTGAGAGCATGAAGTGAGATAAAGCAAGCAAAAAGCCTCACAGTGTGGGCACTTAGTAACTGCTAAATAAACTATGGGTCAAGTATTTTCTGAGCGTCCTTCAGCCTGGACTAGCCCACTGCTCTGACAGACCTTTCCTGACCCCCTTGGGGGCCCCATGATGCTTTTCACAAACATTTGTTTTCCACTATTCATTGTCTGTCCCCCTCACTTGACTTCAACTTGAAGGAACCTGGCAGATTAGTAACGGATGTGTTCAACAGCATTTGCTGAATGAATGAGTGAATGAATGACCACATGCTGGCGACACAGCCGGAAGGTAAACACTTAAGCCTATAAACGTGGGGTATGAGACAAAAGGGAATTGCAAGGTCTGATCAAGTCCACGGGGGCAAGGACTGGAGGGAAAATGCCTGGGGGCCTCAGCACGAGGAGCTGGGCTTTGAGAAGCAGCAGGAAGGGCGGAGAGGGAGGGAGGCTGCTGCCCTGTGAGGGCAGGTCTGCAGAGATAAGGGACAGGGTGGCTTTGGCATCTTTAACCGAATGTAAAGGTTGCCTCACATCAGCCGCGGTCAGTCGCCTGCCTCCCTCACAGGTCCAGCCTCAGCCAGCTGGAGCGCTGAGGTCAGCGCCGCCGACTGGATCCAGAAACCGTGTGAAGGAGCTCGGGTCCCGGGCACTTTGACAGTCGGGCGGTATCTTCAGCCCAGAGAGGCACCAGCCTGAACCCTGAGCGGTCTGTCACTAATAATGATCATTTAATACTGTTTGGTTTCCATTCTGTGTATACACACTCCCAGAGCAAATTGCATGTGGGTGTTTACATTGAAGGAGATTTTCTCTCTTATAATTGATAGAACTTTAATTTCCATGCGGTTTCAACAGTAAACACGCAAATGGCTGTTTCCATATACCAAGGCTTAGTTATCTTTAGGGAAGCAAAATGTTTTCCTTTGACCCCCAGTCTGAAATGGAGGTCGAAGCAAATCCAGATGGGACCAGCACTGGAGAAGCGGTGATGCAGACGGAGCTGGTTGCATCTCCTTGGGTCCCGCCTGCACCCGGGAGCCCTGACCCCCCAGCCAAGGCTGAAAGAGGAAGACTTGGTGGGCTGGGCTTGGTGTCTTGGTGTACACGTGAGTATCTCCGCTGAATACGGGTCACTTACTGGGAAATGATGAGGTTTGAGTCCTGTGGCGGGGACCCAAGGCCTCCAGCGGTGGGCAGAAGACGAGGTAGGGGTCTTCCTCACCCTCAGAACTTGCTCAGCAGGGAGGCACGGGGTGGCGGGAAGCACAGCTCTGTATCTGGGCCTGACCCCCGAGTTCCTGGGCTCTGGACCACGTGGTCACGCTGCTTAGCCCCAGTTCTGGAGAGCAGAGGGGTGGACTTCCCTGCAGAGCTGTTGAAAGGAGAGGATGCGTGGAGACCATCCAGACCAGGGCTTCCCCCAGGGGACAGGCAGCCCCACCCAGGAACAACCGGGCAGGTGCTCCAGGGGGCAGTGTCTCAACCTCCTGCGCTGCACGGGCAGGACAGCCCACCACCGCAAAGGTTGTCTGGCCCCCAGCGTCATCCACGCCGAGGTGGAGAAACCCTGCCCTGGAGAGGCCAGACCAGCAGCTGCTTCACGGACCTGCTGGGCCCTCAGGCGGCCAAATGGGGCCGGGGCGGCTGGAGCTGCCGGGCTGCTCGCTGTGGCGCCTGGAGGGCTCGTGCTTTCAATTCACAGAGCCAAACAAAGGCCATCAGGGTCATCGTGGGCTACTGTGCCTCCATGGGGAGAAGTCAGCGAAGCGCTGCTCTGGAGCACAGGACACAGATATAGTTAACTCTTCAGAATGTACTTACGAGAACGTTCTTATTCTATTATTATTATCATGATCGCTATTATTATTGCTATTATCGTAGGTGGCGGGATGCTTCCCGTGTGCCCTGTGACTGTGACAGCATCAGCGGCTACAACTCGTCCTGCAGACACTGAGGCCTCGGGCTGAACCCTCAGCATCTCCATCTCACCCACCTTCCTCTACATCTCTTGGGGTGAGGACAGTCGCCACCCCGCCCCACCATGGAGACCGAGGGCTAGCAAGTCCCCGCCCCTGCCCAGGACCCGAGTTCCTGGGCCCTGAGCCTCTGTGACACGGGGAGCCCCAGGCTCAGCGGCCCTCAGAGCTGCTTTCCGCACACCTCCGGCGCAGGTGTCCCCCTCCAACCGGCACAAACCTGAAAGCGTTCCTCCTTCATCCTTCAGATGCAGAAGCCAGTGCAGGGCTGGCTCACTTCCCAACCACAGGCCGTCCCCCACCGCCACCTGGCCCCTCATGCTCAGATGCCCACCGGGAGGGATGGCCAGAGCCTGGGGATCCCCGGAGCTGAGGGCTCAGGACACAGCTGAGCGGTTTAGAGACTGGACGGATGAGGCAGCAGGGACTGTGCCGACCCCTTCCTGGGGTCCTCCCCGGCCAAGCCCACATCCGGGGTGCAGCCCATCTGCAGAGACAGACCCGGACCCTGAAAGGGCAGGGAAGATGCTGTGGACAGTCGGGACCCCTGAAGCCGGTCCACCGGAAGAGGAGGGACCTCCGGGGCACAAGTGACTGTGGGACTCCAGGCAGGGATGACTCCTCGGGGACCCAAGTGGAGCGGCTGCCCCAAGTATGGGGAGCTGGCAACACGACCATGAGCTTCCACCCCAGGAGAACTGCGGACGCACAGCCTCTGCAGAGGAGACGCTAAACAGAGCCAGACAGCGGACCATGTTGGATGCAAAGATCCCGGTGGCAGCAGCTGGTGCCCAATCAGCTAAGGGCCAGACACGACCTCAAATTGTCCAGAATCCCCGGCTAGCTCAGGGCATGGGGAGCCCGGGTCTTGGTTTCCAGAAATGGGGCTCTGAGCCCCAGAACTGTGCTCTCTCCCTCAGCACCTCACCTGAGCATCTGCTTCTCTCCACTGTCGGCCTCATTCCCCACCTGCCGAGAGGACAATCCCCCGCCCGGGTCTTCATCTTTGAATGGCCACAGGAGTCACTGAGTGAGCTGGCCGGGCAGCTCCAATTCACAAAGGGTCACAAAGGCCTCTGAACAGAGCCGCCTGAGGCAGGACCCAAAAGCCGCTGCCCGCGTTCACTCCCAGAACAAGGCAGTGACCAAAGGGACCCTGAGAAAGTCTGCGAGACACGGATCCCTAAAGACCTTTCAGGGAGCTGACGTGGCAGGCCTCTCTCGTCAGCTGGAAAAAGAAAGAAGGAAAACGAAAGGATGACGGTGGCTGCTGTCACTTACCTGCGGGCAGGTAGAGGGAGGTGAGCAAGTTCGGCCCCACCCCCCCAGAGCTCAGAATTAGTGGGGAATGCGGGAAAAATACACATGCGCTGTGCTGATCAGTGAGGCTTGTCTTAAACATCACTTTTCTAAAGAAACAGAAGAGATCAGTCTTGGGGTTAGACAGACCTCAATTCCGCCTCTTTCTGACTCCCAGGCCTTAGAGCTTTCATCTCCTAAGTCTTCACGTTTTCATCTGTGCAGTGGCAGTGAGGATGCTGATAGGATTGGGCGGCTGCCCATAAGCTGATCCTTTCCCTTCATGGAAACGTCAAGCCCTCTCCCCAGTGCAAGCAGCCCGGGAGCTGTGGATGGTGGTATAAGCTAAGGCAGGTGCACACGGATGGGGCTGTGTCCTGTTCTGTTTCTTCCCAAAGCCCCTGCAGAGGGGGACAGAGCGGTCCAGGAGACGTGTCCAAGGGGACAGTCAGGTCTTCACCCCAGTGGACCGTTTCCTAGGCTGATGGGAAGAGCTGGGACAGGGTTGGTGGGAGAAGTTGGTGGGACCGCAGTGCAACGGGAGACTTTTCCAGTAGCCACATCAAAACAGGTGAAAAGAAACAGGCAGTACTAATTTTCTTTTTTTCCACCCCTCTAGGTGGTCACAAAGCACCAAGCTGATCTCCCTGTGCTATGCGGCTGCTTCCCACTAGCTATCTATTTTACATTTGGTAGTGTGTATATGTCCATGCCACTCTCTCACTTCGTCCCAGCTTACCCTTCCCCCTCCCGTGTCCTCAAGTCCATTCTCTACATCTGCGTCTTTTTTCCTGTCCCGCCTCTAGGTTCTTCAGAACCTTTTTTTTTTAGATTCCATATATATGTGTTAGCATATGGTATTTGTTTCTCTCCTTCTGACTTATTTCACTCTGTATGACAGACCCTAGGTCCATCCATCTCACTACAAATAACCCAGTTTCGTTCCTTTTTATGGCTGAGTAATATTCCATTGTATATATGTGCCACATCTTCTTTATCCATTCATCTGTTGATGGACACTTAGGTTGTTTCCATGACCCGGCTATTGTAAATAGAGCTGCAATGAACATTGTGGTACATGACTCTTTTTGAATTATGCTTTTCTCAGGGTATATGCCCAATAGTGGGATTGCTGGGTCGTATGATAGTTCTATTTTTAGTTTTTTAAGGAAACTGCATAGTGGCTGTATCAATTTACATTCCCACCAGCGGTGCAAGAGGTTCCCTTTTCTCCACACCCTCTCCAGCACTGATTGTTTGTAGATTTTTTGATGATGGCCTTTCTGATTGTTAGGTGATACCTCATTGTGGTTTTGATTTTCATTTCTCTAATGATTAGTGATGTTGAGTACTAATTTTAATGACGCATTTCATCTAACCCAGTAGGTCCAAATGCTATCACTTCATCATGTAATCAACATAAAAAGTCTTCACGCAATATTTTGCATGCTTTTTTCCCACTAAGCCTTCAAAATCAGGCATATGTTCTACACTCACAGCACCTCTCCATCCAGGCGAGCCACGTCTCACGTCTCCCATAGTTGCCTGTGGCCACTGGCTGCCATACTGGGCGGTGCAGGGGTGCCCAGGCCCTGGATCTGTTTCCTGCAAGTCAGAAAGGGCCCGGGCTGAGCTTGGGGCTGGGGCAGCAGAGGCCCGAGGAGCTGGGCCTCCTAAGGATCGATTCCTGCCGTGGTGACCTCATGGAGGTCCACGGGGTCCTACCACCACAGGACTGTGTCTCCTGATTTCAGTTTGAGGTGATGTCGGAGGGTTCCGATGCCCTTGTTCTGCACAGCCAAAGTCACGTAAAGTGGTTTAAACTTTCTGTAGAACAGTTAACGTTTTTGACATATCTGCAGTGAACTTTAATGCGATTCCATAAAAGCTGAACAGAACTCTGGACTAGCTGGAATAGTCCATGAGTGACCTTGGTGTTTTTAATTAAATCCAAAGTGAAATTCAAGAATGTGAGAGTTTTACGTGGCTGGCTATGCAAAAGGAACCAGGAGCCTACAGGAGGGCACCAGGGAGTGAACGGACCACTCTCCCTGCCCAGCTGATGCTGGGTTGATCTGGACCAGCTCGTTCCCAGGTGTGAGATCAAGTGATTATTCAGTGTGTGATGCCCAATAGCTGAAAAGTTTTCCAGCAGGGCAGGAAGGACTTCTCCTGGATAACTAACTCCCGCTCGACCTTCTGCCCTCACCTAGAAGACCTTGCTTTGTTTGTGCTGGCAAAGGCCACACATGTTATTACAATAACTTGTTAAACCACCTGTACTTCCTGTGGAATGGTGAGCCCAGGTAAGCTAGAGATGTGTGTGTTCCTGGGGTGAGGAGATGGATGGATGCTTAACATGAGGACCAGCTGGTAGCAGGTTGTCAGTCAAATCTGTGAATGGTCTATTTAAGGCAGAACCCAACCTGAGTTACAAAAGGGCACAAACTGATTCCTTCACGTAGTAAATCTATCTCATCACTCCCCTCCATCCCAGGAAACGTCCAGAGCGCACTCACACATTCACTCATCAGAGATTAATCAGAACAATTGTGCACAAACCAAACGTGGCTTCCACAACATCCCGTTCGGAAGCCTTCCTTGGCCCCAGACAGTGATGTGTTCTTAGTTCTCTGAATCGGCTGGTCATCTCGTCCCAATTTTTTCCAACCACTTATCACAAATACAATGTGTTATAATTTCGTGCATACTTGTGTTATCTCCCCTGCTAGGTTAGAAGATTTTTAAACACAAGGTCTGGTTCATTATCTTTCTGTCCCTCAGAAGTACCCAGCACAGAGCCAGAGCGGAGAAGAAATTCAAAACTGTTGGTTGAAAGAATTCATTGGTGAACTTGACTGCCAATCACTCCTGGCACTGCCCCCAACCCTATATCTCTTGGGTCTGATTCTTTCGGGGCTGTGTCATCTTCATCTCTCACATTCCTTTTCCCTCTTTTCTTGCTTTGCAAGAACCACCATGAAAGTCTCAATTAACTACTGGGCTTGGGTGAGATGTTCTCGTTAACCAAATGAATGGGTGACTAAAGTTAACTGAAGAGTTATCGGCAAACATTTTTTCTGGCTGCCATGAAAATCCTCGTTGTTGAACATCTTTCTAAGTATAGAAGTGCCCATCTGTCTTAGGAACAGCCGTATAATGAACACAACTGAGTTTCTCCTTGGTGGTTGGAGATCGTTATCTGATCATCACGTCTCACAACAGGTGCTTTCCCGGGCCGTCCCTGTCCCCCTCAACGCTGCGGGCGCTCATCTCCTACAAACTTCTTTTTTAAAGGATCGTACAGCTGTCAGGCAGTTCTTATCCTAAACGTAAGGCAACAGTCACCCGCCCATTTTCATCCAACGCTCTATGAGAATGTGGAGTAGCGGGTCCCAAATGAAAGGCCAAAATAATTCTATGAAATTTACTTTGTAAAAACCACAAAAGAAGTTGGCCCCTACCATGCACCCAAACCTGCCTCCTCGCTTAGAGAAAAAACACCTATTGTGTTCATGCATCAGGTGACCATTGATTTAGAGAAGCTGGGGACCACGCTCCAGCCCCGGGAGGGCAGGGGGGAGGGAAATAAATCTTGATTAGTTAAACCAATCATCTGGAGAGTGATCTGTTTAGGAGTTCCTAAAACAATTAGCATATGTGACCACAGGGATTGGAGTCGAGGCATGAAGGACAGTCTGCTGAGGGGCTTCTGGAGAAGGTTTTCTACCTCTTAAAAGGAGGCACAAGACTGTCCTCTCTTCCTGCCCTTGGGTGATGTTTTCTAAGAATGAGATGCTAGGTGCTGTCGCAGCCACCTTGTGACCATGAGGGGCAGGTCCTGGAATTAACGCCAACAGGACAGCAGAGCAGAAAGGTGAAAAAACCTTGTCCTTAAGTATGTCACTGATCACCAGGTCAGCCATCCTGGAATCTCCAGAATTTCCCATTTTGGCTTTAGGATATTAAGTTAGTCTTTTGTGACTCAGCCCTGAAACCTTAACTGACGCACAACTCTTATCTTCTAGTCTCCAAGTAGAAGGCAGTGGAAAATAAAGAGAAAAGCACAATCTGGATAATTAAAGTATTCTAAGTGGCCTGGTTCTGGTTAGTTATAATTTATTTATATTTTTAATATTTTTAATTTTCTAGGGGGATTTTCAGCCGTGGTTTCTAACCTGCAGGGGCTCCCACACTGCCCCATGTGTCTGCCTGGCTCCATGATGCTTTCCTCGCTCCTAAACCTCCAAGCTGAAAGCTTCGTCTTAGAGCCTCACACTGGGATCCTGAACAAGCACCTCTGTCTGCCTAGACCTCCGCTCTCATCACAAGGTGGTAACTCCTTGCTGACGATAAGCCCCTGGACAATCTCAGAGCCTGCAAGACAGCCTCACAGGATGGTTACAGCCTGTGCGTGAGGAGGCTGCTCCCCGAGTGTGGGTGTCTCTACTGGTCACTCTGCTTAAATGGAAGGAGTTGGAAATCCAACAAATCATAAAACATGTTTCTTTCCCCTTTGTTCTCCAGTTTAAAATTTTTTAAATTTACATACAGTGAAGTTCACCCTTTTTGTGTCCAATTCAATGAGCTTTTCCTTGTGCATTACCTCTCACAGAGCAAGTCCAGCGTCCTCAGGTCCAATTTGTATTCAAGGCCTCCACCTCCTAATCTATGGTGACTTCTTTCTTCCTATAGTTTTGCCATGAAAATGGTGTGATATAAGATGAATGGAGCCTTTGTGTCTGGCCCTCTGTCATTAACCACAATGCGTTTGAAGTTCATCCCTGCTGTGTGAGCATCAGTTCAATCCTTTATTTCACCGAGTAATATTCCACCATCTGGATGTGCCAAAGTGTGTTCGTCCAGCCACTCCCTCACTGAAAGCTATCTGGACTGTCTCAACAAGCCTGGGGAGGTCATGAATAACACTGCTATGAATATTCACATACAAGTTTTACATGAACATTCATTTTTATTTTTCTAGGGCGACTTCAAGAAGTAGGAGTCCTGAGGACTTCCCTGGTGGTGCAGTGGTTGAGAATCCACCTGCCAGTTCCGGAGACATGGGTTCGAGCCCTGGTCCGGGACGATCCCACGTGCCATGGAGCAACTGAGCCCGTGTGCCACAACTACTGAGCCCGCATGCCACAACTACTGAAGCTCGCGCGCCTAGAGCCCGTGCTCCACAACAAGAGAAGCCATGGCAATGAGAAGCCTTAGCACCACAACGAAGAGCAGCCCCCTGCTCGCTGGAACTAGAGAAAAGCCCACGCAACAATGAAGACCCAACGCAGGCAAAAATAAATAAACAAATACATAAATAAAATAAATTTAAAAAAAAAGGAGTCGTGGATCAGATGGTTGTTGTATGTGTAACTTTTTATGAAACTGCTGAGCTGCTTTCCAGGGTGGCTCTCCTGTTCCGCGTTCCCACCAGCCATGAACAGGTGTACCTGTGGCACCAGACCCTTACCGACACTTGGTATCATCAGTATGTTTCATTGTGTCCATTTGAACAGGTGTTATTAACAATATCTCATCACGGTTTTAAAGGGTGCTTAACACCAGGGGTTAAAGGAAAGAGTGGCTGCAGAGAGTAGGGGACCCAGGCACGTCACCGTGGTCGTGGCACCATGATCAGTGGTGTCCCCTCAGAGCAGTGGATTTTAAAGTCAGATCAAACAGGAAAGAAGCATTTCCTTGAAATAAAAGGCTCTCCCATTGTAACGTGTAATATTCCCCCAAGAAATAATCTCCCTAATTTCTCCAACTGAGTTTTGGGAAATCAGTCTCAGGTAGGTGACCAGGCAGCTCTTAGCAAGTGAGGTATATGAAGAGGACGCATTTCTAATATCCGAGGATGAGAATGCGATGTGAGAGCTCCCAGGAGGGCGGGCCCCCAGCCTCAGAGCATGCCAGTTTTAGGAAAGCAGACGGGTGTGTAAGGGGCTCCGTCGGGCACCGGTGGGTCAATTTGATGAAGGGGCTGGGGGAGGGGGTGCACTGCAGACCCACTGCCCGGATGTTCACAGGCTCCCAGCACCCGACCACACAGTGGAGGTCAGGTGGGCACAAAATAGGGATGGTTAGGGGGTGTGTCGGGTGTCTCCGTGGCCTCCTCCACCACAGGCTCTGGTTCAGCAAAGTGGCTCAGGGGACAGATGGCAGGGCAGGGACCACAGGTGGAGCTGGCTTCCCGGATGGGGCTCAGCCCAGGCAAGCAAAGCCCTCTGGCTGCTTCAATGCTCCACCACATGTGCTGGCATCTACTTCCTGCCAGCTGTCCTGTCCACGCGGAAACCCGCCTTCCTGATGGAGTGGCGGGGCTGAGGTAGCCCAGTCCTTGGATCCTGGGGAAGGACTCGTTTCACCTGCACATAGTAAGGGGGTGCTTGAGCGTGTGGCTGACCCATGAATATTAAAAATAAAATACGCTGATGAATGAGAAATTTGTTTGCAGCGCAAGAGTGCTGGGTTCAGCTAGACCAGCTCTCACAGCTTAATTACTGTCATCGGAGTGTGGTTTCACAAAGGACCAGGGTGTTTTGACATGCATTGATCTGCCATCATGATCTGAGGCTTTCAGAGATGAATACCCACCCCATCCCCTTTCTGTCTGTATCAGGGACACGTCAGAGCCATTGACATCCAGCCACCTCGTATTGATAAGCAGGGAAGCTAAAAATGCCTGTGATGGCGTGATTGACCATTGCATATTAACTAAGGTTATTAGAAAAGGAAAATATGATGCTTCCCTCACCTCCACACGGTGCTGAATTTGACTATCTATCTTCCTCCTGTCCCTGGGTCTCTGCTCTCTCTGGGTCCGTTTTTGTCCCTTTTCTTTTCTTTTTTTTTTTTTTTATCCTCAGTGAATTACAGTCAATTAGAAGATGAACAAAATAACCTTTCCAGTGCCCCTGAGGACACTTCCTCTTGGGGGGAGTTGTTCCAAAGCAAAACCGTGGCAGGTTGACTTCAGAAAACCTCAGAGAACCAGAAGAGGAGCCAGAGATGCCCCAGCCCCTTCCCGGGGATTCAAACTCACACCAATTCCCCTGCCTGGACTTGGGTATCCTTTGTGTCCACTTGGTTTTAGCAGAGACGGGTCTTGAAGCAGGCCCTGTGTTCTGCACATTTCCCTCAGTTTGTGGGACGGAAGAAGGACAGGAGAAAAGTCTCCACCCGCTGGCAGACAGAGGACGAGAAGCCTGAACCTCAAGCATCAGAGTCCCCCTCACGCCAGCCTCACGGTGTATCCTGTGTTCTGCTTCCCTGGGGCATAGCTCCATCCTGTGTTCTAGGAAGTCTCCTTTGAAACAAAATAAAAGAACCCCAGCAACGCCTTATTCTTTCCCTCCTTAAGCATTTAGTGAGCCCCTGCTGTATGCACAGAGCTGCAGGAGGGCTGTGGGGACTGGGGACAGGAAGGACCCAGGGGACCTGTGCACCTGAGGAGGAGTGGATCCGGGCTCGAGCTCTGGAAGGAGACGTGCTGCCTCTGAGCCCCGGCCTCCTCACCTGTAACGTGGGGACAGGACATCTGTGCCCCTGGTGAGACGTGCATTTGATGATTTCCCTTGCACCCGGAAAGCCCAGCAAGTACTTTGCCCACAGCAGTGACCTGGCCACTGAGTTGACAAAGTAGACAGTCAGTGAGGTACCAGCTCGGTTTCTGCCACCTGGTACCCCGCCACGTGCCATGACGGCCAGGTACCCACAGCTGAGTGTCTCTTGGACCGTGCCTGCCTCTCGCTGAATAACCAGGGCTCAAGACACCTGCCTGGAAAGGCCGGAATCCTCTCGAAGCAACACCTACTCTAGTGACCTTTGACCAAGTGCGTGGCCTCCTGGAGCTTCGATTCAGGGACCTGTAATACAGCAGTGACAGAAGTCATCTCACAGCCACTGTGGTCAGAATTAAATGGAACTTTATATGCACTGTGCATCCAGGGTCCGGCAAAGTTTGCTTTCAACCCAGCCCCTTCGTTCTTGAAGTAGCAAGGAGGCAGCCTGCCCAAACTGTGAGGTGGGAGTTTCTTCTAGGCATCTAGGAAAGGGTCCTTTTGCTGTACTTGTCTGACAGGGAGGAGGGGGCTTCAGAAAGGAGGCGCATGCCAGGAGAAGAGAGTCCCCCACGCCGGCTCCCAGGGCAGCGCTGAATGTGGGAGATCCTGCTGGAAACGGTCTTCCGCTACTCAGAGGTGCACCCTAATATCACGGGGTGACACACATCTGTCATTGGTGTGTATGTTTCTCCTTGCTGGTTGAATTCAGCACATGGTGTCAGCAGCCCCCTTGCTGGTCCTCCAATGTGCTGAGCTGCCCCAGGGTCCCGATGCCTGCGTTCTTTCTGTCTGGAACTCTCTCTCTCTGATGCTCACGTGGCTGTACCTCCTTCGAATCTCTGCTCAGATATTGCCTTGTCTGTGAGGTCCCTCCAGGGCCATCACAGCTGCCGGTCCACGCCCTGTGCCCTGGCCTGGTTCCCTGGAGTGCTTCTCACCCAGAGCATATGTGCTTACTGGGTTTACTGCTTTTCTCCTCTCCCTGGGATGCCAGCTCTGGCAGCTGGGGCTGTGCCTGTCCTGTTGGCTGCGTCCCCATGCGGCCTCGTGCTATTTGCTGAGTGATAGAGGACTGCCATGTCCTCCACCTACACCTGGTTTTGTCCACGTGGAGCTATGCCCCATGTTCATGGTGAGGCACCCGTCTCCCCATCATGTGAGCGTCTGGGGGTGATGGGGGCAGGGACAAGGAGGTCTGAGCGGGTTCACAAGCTCTTGTAACTGAGGGGCTTGGGCCCTGACTGTAGTCCCAGGTCCAAACCAGCAGGATTCAGCCCCACAAGTGAGACCTGCAGGATTGGGCCCCAGCCTGCACAGAACCTGTGTGTGTGTCCTGGGGTAGCCCTAGCAAAGGGCCACAGACTGGGAGGCTCACACAACAGAAATGAATTCTCCCATCATTCTGGAGGATAAACTTCTGAAATCAGGGTGTGGCCAGGGCCAAGATCTCGGGGAGGATCCTCCCTACCTCTTCTGGCCTCTTAAGCCCACGTGAATGCAGTCTCTGCATCCATCTTCACTGGGCCTTCCCTTCTTCCCCGTCTCTCCTCTGTGTCACTTATAAAGACAGCTGTGATTGGATTTGGGGACCCTCTGTATAATCCAGGGTGATCTCATCTCAAAACACTTAATTAAACCTGCAAAGATCTTTTTTCCAAATAAGGTCACACTTCAAGTTTCCAGGGGTTAGAATGTGAGCCCACCTTATGAGGGGTCACCATACACTGTTCTGTGTATCCAACACAATTGCTAACGTCCAGGAGACACCAGTGGTTGTGCCCTGCGTGGTGTGACCCCCTTGCCTTCCGCCCACCCACAGGGAGTTACACTGACTTACAAAGGTAAAGGGAGGTGACTTTATCCCCATTTCACAGGTAAGGAAACTGAGGGTCAGAGAACGTAGGACCAGCCTATGGCAAATCCCAGAATACAAGTCTGGGTGACTCCCTAAGCCATGTTCCAAAATCCCCAGCCTGAGCTGCTTCTTCAGATGGAGGATGAGGCCCAGAGGCTCTGACGCTGTGGCAGACACAAAGCCAAAATCCCTTTACTTCCAGGTTTTTCTGACGATGAGCTGCTGCCTCCCCTGGTACCATAGCAGGTGGAGCAGCTGCAGGGTCAGATGGTACCAAACACTGGGTTACAGCTCAGCAAATATTCCTTCCCCTCTCCCTTGGGGCCAGTGTACTGTGTGGCCCCACTGAAGTAGTGCTGGGACATGCGATGTTTAGCCTTCTGGAATGTAAGCAGGGACAACGTGCCATTCCCGAGCCAAGACTTGACAGCACCTGACTCTTCCTCATGGCCAGCTGTGCTTCTCTTGTTGCCCCTGGTAACCACAAGTTCAAGGATGGAGCATGGTCATGAGCAGAAGTCAACCCAGGATGCAGCCCGGAGCCTGGAGCCTGGAGCCAGGAGTCGGGAGATGAGTCCAGCCTCACCCACCCAAGGATCCGGGCAGCTGCCTGCCCACTGGTGAGTGAGAAAGAAGCACTTGTTGCTTCAAGGCTCTGGGTTTTGGGGAGGTTTGTTACTCAGCATTCTTGTAGCAGCTGCTGATTGATACAGACGGGCCTAAGCTTGGATGGTTAATAGGTATGGAATGTACCTCAAAAATAACATGGATGGAGCATTCCCTGATCCATGTTGACTGGAAACCAGTACTCAAGCTAGCTCTTTACAAGTTAAAGGGAAATTTGAATTTGAGACAAGATAGTCTCAAATTCAAGATGGAACCGTCTTTGGATGAGGTCTTTTGAATGAAATACCAGGGTGTCTGTAAACTGCTTTCTTCTCAACCTAACTTTTGAAAGTTTTTTGTGTACCTCTAATACTTAACTGACGTTAGATTGTTCATATCAGTTGATAATCTGATAGGGTCTTTGAAGAATATTCAATTTACATGTAACTCAGTTGACAAACACAGTCCTTCCATCAAAGTCAGCCTCCACAGAAAACTTTCTTCCCACATTTAGTTCTAATGTGTGGATTAATTTTGTTTATGAGTGACAGCTCATCTGCTTTCTCCTTGTAATAAAATAATTAAATTAGTTTTTGCCCTCCCATTTGTTTTTTTTTTTTTCAGGGTAATCCTTTCATTAAAAGCCATGTAATGTTTTCCTGTTCTGTTATCTGCTATATTTCAACTTCTGTATTTTCTCTGCTCTCCTGTCATGTTTCTCATTAAATTTCCCCTTTTTATTCTCTTGTTGTGATGTCTTTTTAAATTTTTTTTCCCCCAACACAAGTTTTGAACTAAAAGACTGGAAAACTATGTTATTTGGAATAAAAGAATGTGGAGTGTCACACATTTGCCAGCTAATGTGTTACTTCTTATGTTTTAATTTTTCAGAATGATTGTTTATGAACAAGGTCTTTTGTTTCTTCCAGGCTGGTCTGGTTCTCCGGACCCATCCTTCACAGGAAATGATAATCCTCTGATAACATAATCATCACCATGGCAACCGGACGCAATGTCTCAAACAGGATTATGACTTCAAGGACCCAGATTTGCATTTTTACCCACTCCTGAAGCAGCAGGCCGCACCTCTACTGGTCCCACTCCACAGCACGGTGTGTGAGAGGCTCTGGAGGGCTGCAGGATGGCTTCCCAAGCTGAGAACAGCCAGTCGGGGAAAACCATTGTGAATTCAGAACCCGCTGCGCTCCACCGGCATCGGACACAGGCACGAAGTAAAGCGAACGGCTTTTCAGTTTTTTCAAATCTGTGTTTTGTTGTGTCATCCTGCCTCGCCGCCACCCCTCCCACTGAGGAGCGGTATTTTAAAACACAGGTGAGCCTTTCTTAGGTGACGGCCAGGCAGGAGCACAATGTCTGGAGCCATCGGCACCCTCTTCTAACTCAGGGTTAGCTGGTCTATCTAAATAAAGCTAGGGGAGAACTGGCGGACAGACTGACGTGTTTCTAGGATGAGAAAAGGACAGCACTGCCCCTCCAGCTCGGTGGACGATGACGTGGGGATGACCGTCTGCATTAAGAGCCCCAAATCTGGCGCTAGACCGAGTGGTTTCAACTTCTGCTTTTGAGCTTTGACAAGTTACTTAGCTGAGTAGTGTCTCCATTTGTTACAGTGGTTAAAAAAAAAAAAAGATTGGATTGAACTACTCAGCGTGTTCAGGAGGCCAGCAAAGGAAGCCCAGGGGCAGGGAAGTTGGCACAGGCCGGGTCCGATGGGCATAAGTGCTCAGGAAGTCCACAGAAATGGTCCACATTCTCAGAGGCCCGGTCTGGGTCCTCCAGGCATCCCCAGCAGGTGAGGCAACTGCCTATTTCACAGATGTTGAAACTGAGGCTTAAGGAGCTTCCGTGAAGCTCCAGGTCACAGAGCTAAAAGCAGTAGGTAATGGCTCAAACGCAGACGTCCCCAGTCAAGCACTGGGCTCGGCCAGAGCCTCAGAGGACCCTGAAGTGCACGAACAGCTCTGAGGCAGTAGGTAGCTGATACAAACCCAGCACGTTTACTGTTCATTAAGCACCTCGTGTGTCAGCCGCGGCACCTGGTACTTTACAGGCTCAGCTCTGGTCTAACCATGATGTCAAGATGCAGTTGTCAGGATTCTTATTTGTGCAGATAAGGGTGTGTGCCTTACACAGGAGAGTTTATAAGCAGGAGAAGCTGGGTTTGAACCCAGAGCAGCCTGCCACCAAAGTCCCTCCTCTTCCCTCAAGCCACCTGTCCCCACACTGCCAAGTCCCCTGGAAATTCACTACGAACCGAAAGCATGTGAGTGTCTGAAAGTAAACACATGCGCTGGGCATTCTATTTGCAGCTGCCCGTTGGGGTTTTATCATGTTGGCTCATCTTCCCATGATGCTGCGTAATGGGATCACTGCAAACAACCCCACACATGGGATGCCTAACCCACTGCATCCTTCGGGATTACCGATTCCCACTACAGGGAGTGACTATCATTCTCCACTGCAAGTCTCCCGGCTGAAATCACTCACCCTGTGGCCTAAATGGAATGTACCTGCAATGGATCAAATTCATCCAGCTCCTCCTTTCTCCATAGGCTGCTTAGCACATTCTAGCCCCTTCTGGCTGCATATGAAGGTGTCTAAATCTGCCCTGTTCCCCTGATGAGCCGCTGACCTGACGTGGGTTTTCTTTGTCATCATATTGAGCATGGTAACAAGTAGGATGAGTAAATATTTGTTGATGAATGAATAAAAAAGTGTACATACACCACCAGCCCCGAAGAGCATCGCAAGATGCTGGAATTGTCAACTGCAAGCCTGCAGACCCGCTAGTCTCAGAGCAGAGCCACGGCCTTTGGGACTTATCTGCCTCTGAAAGCACGGCGATGATGGATATTGTCCCCTTCAGCCTAGTTAATGAAGCATCCAAGTCATGCCAGCTTTTATCTGTCCGTAAAACACCAGCAAGCAGGGTGGAGAGACCAAGCCAAGCGCTGTTCTGAAACATGAACTTCATGTAAATCGGGAGACAAGAATGGCTGGATTTCTCTAGAAGACTCATCATAGGAAACCAGCCGACCCTCTGCCTGAGCTTCTGGGCCCTCTGTATCAGCTCCAGGACCAGCAGGGGCAGAGGTTGAAGCACGGGTGTGTCCTTGGCCAAGGGGCCAGGGTCTTCTGTGGATCCTGGATGGCCAGCCCTACGTGCGCCCAGCCAATCAGGCTGCAGGGAGGAACGTGTCTCCCACATCATGTGAATTCATCAACATGCAACTGTTTTAACTCCCTAAAATAGCAATCTCATAGGCTTCCACTTAAACGGGGGAAAGGATTGTCTATTTTATTGGAAATGTCTCTCTCGAGGATGATGGAAAGATTGTCACGTGGTTGGCTTCTGGACTCACTGTCCCCACTAGCTAACCAGCCACAGGGCCCTTTGGGCACTGAAAGTCTTCAAGTCACGTTAGCCGTCTGGCCCAGTCTCCTCATCTGCGAAAACAGGGCATCGGACAGCAAAATAAAGGTAGCCCACATTTTCCAGTATTTGCCATGTTCTGAGGAATGTGCTAAGTGATTATTTAAAGACATTTAACAGTTCTAGGTGATTATCAGCCCTTGACAACACTGGGAGGTAGAGACCGTCCTTACCCTGTTTAATAGATCAGGATGCTGGGGCCAGAGAGATGAGTGGTGTCCAAGTGGAGACTCCAGGACTGGAAGGAGGGGGCTGAGGGTCACCGCTGTAGTGCTAACTCTGAGACCCCGCCTCCTTCCATGAGTGGGAGACTCCTTCCAGCTGTGGGATGTGACGATACTTCGTTGACCTGTCATCTTGCAACCTGTTCACTACTGACGACTCATCTGCAGTGGCATTCGTAGAAAGAAGCCACAAAGGCCTGCTGGTGACCAGATGTGCATGGAGGGATGGTCACTTGCTTGTCTAGGTCCGGGGCCTCCCTGGATGTTGTTTAATTTCCTCCTGCCCACTGATACGGTCAATTGGCACTTAGCATCCACTCACACCTCCTTCTTGAGCGCTTCCTGTGCTACCAGTGTTGACGGGCTGAAAGGTACATTTTCCAGAATCCCTTGTGCAGTGAGCTGACACTCAGGTGGCCCCAACAATCCCTTGATGGTGGCCTCCAGCCAATAGCCTGCAAGGAGCTGAGGCCTCAGTGCCACTGCCCTGGAGGAATGGACTCTACCAACAGTTAAGTGAGCTTGGAAGCAGGTCCTTCCTCAGTTGAGCTTACAGATGAGACACCAGTCCTGGCTGACACCTTGATGGCAGCCTCTAAGAAACTCCAAAGCAGAGAGCCAAGCCCAAAGCACCTGGAGCCCTGACCCCTGACCCACAGAAACTGTGAGACAATTAGTGTGTGCTCCACTTACGGCACTTTGTTAACCAGCACCCGAGGGTGAGCGTTTAGTTGTGCTGATCGGATGCTCTTGTCGAGATGCGGAACACACAAGGGAAGCATCATCTGGCTTCCTTTGGCTGCTTTCAGCCAGTCTGTATGAGGTCACCAGCCTGCATCCCAGCAACGGTGGCCGCCAAGATGCAGTCTGAGCATGTTTGTGGTTTTGACGGCAGCCTAGTGCCCAGCTGGGAGATCACAGTCCCACGGGTCATTGGGATCAATAGTTCGGTGGCGATCTCCCAATTTCCCACCTTCTTGTTGGTGGAAGAGGTGGTAGCCCCTGGTAGGTCATTTCTGCAGGACATCCTGTCTCTGCCGGCTGGTCAGTCTGGGCATCGCTAGCGTCCACCTTCTACCCATCCAGCCAATTCATGAGCACCTGATTCCCCATATTAAGTCACTTTCTCCTTCCACTGCCTCGAGTGGTCTCTGTGTCCTGTCCTGAGCCTTACTAGATCCACCTGGTTTCTGGATTGTTTCCTGGAAAGTAAAGAAAGCCCTTCAATTTTCTCACCATGTACCTGAGCGCTTTCTCTCTGTGCGAATTCAAGATACTTTGAATCTTGGCCAAACACGAATTAGACGACATAATCCTACCTCAAGTACATATGGGACATGGTAATTTACCAAGTGGTGCTACAGAAATCATGGCTTCACGTCTCAGAACAGCTCACTGAAGTGGGTGTATGTCCCTCCACCTGTTTCATAAACAAGGAGACCGAGACTCAGGGGGAGTCAACCTCGGCCAAAGTGAGCAGGGTCGGAGCCAGGACTCCGCCCAGATCCCAGGGCGGCTGTGGTCCCTTCCTCCCTAGGATGAGGTTTCCTTTGATTTCTTCTCCTGATTTCCTAAATCCTCCCCACTTTCTACAAGAGAACCCAAAGGTGAAAATGGCCTTTGGACGCTATTTCCTTAAATCCATCCCCACGAAGCTTGCTTGTCCAGTGAGTAAACCCCTGCTGTGTGAGAACCAGCCCACCATCTGTTAATTTCTAAAACATGAGTGCCTACTATTGGCAAGATCAGGACCTCGTCCAAAGACCCCGACCCTCGGGGTGAACAGCGGCTGAAGTTTCCCACAAGCCCTTGGTCCCCTCTTTGCTCTCACAGAAAGGCCTTTAGCTCAGCCCTACCCCCACAGGGCTGTGTCCACCCAGAGAAAGTGCCTTTCCTTAGTTCACCCACCCAGATGGACGCATTTCTCCTGGCACAAAGCCACCGTATCGGCTGGTGCAGCCCTGTCCAAGCTGCGGAGACAGGTGTGAACAGGGTCTCTGGAGGGCCTGGGAGTGTGTGACCAGCAGCAGGAAGGCTTCCCAAGGTCACAGAGGTCCCTTGAAGCACTTGAAACACTCTCTCTGTGTAGAAAGTTTATTCCGAGTCTGTGTGTTGTCACAGAGGCCAGAGTTAAGAGCAATGAACAGAAATGTCCGGAGAGATATGTGGGGTGTGCCTGACTATTCAGGCTCTCTGCGAAGATCCTTCTCTAACATTAATAGGGCCCGTGTCTCTGAAGGTGGTGACCTCTGTAGGAAGCAAGATCTTAGCAAGTGATTCGCGGGAGTTCCTAGAAGTCCGTCTGCTTTGACCGCTAAGATCACCTTTCAGTGCCGTTCCAGTGACCACTGGGTGGTGAATACTTTCTAACACAACTATCCTCATCTTCACTCTCAGCCCCTTCGTGACACGTACAACCCAAGCTGCTGAAGCAGCAGCCCTGGGCTCACTCCCCTGTGGCTGACCTGCGATGGGAGACAGGTAGGCCAAGAGATAGCTTTGTCTTGTAATCAGGCAGATGTTGAATGGCAAAGATGACAAAGATACATTTTTAAAGTAAATGACGAGAAGCCGCATTAGAACATATCGTGAATGTTTGGGAAGCTACTGGAATGTAATTGGGTTCTCTAAACACCGTGCCATCTGATTCAGACTTGGGAGAAGTGATACAAAATGGACTTGAAATAAAACTCACCAATTGTGTCCTACAGCTCAAGCCCAGCGCCAGCAAAGAAGCCTAATTATCCGCTGAAGCTAATTGCTTCCATTTGGGCTGGCTGCTAGGACTTTCCACAAAAGACTTGGAAATGAGATGGATCAGAGAGTTGCAGGCCAGAGACAGGAGCCCAGGAAAGCAGGACGTGCTCATGGGAGCAATGCACAGGCAGGGAAGCTTTAAGAGTCATTTCTTTTTGAGCTGCTGCCTACGAGCCAGCCAGAGCGAGAGGGCTGCTTCCTCTGAAGGTGCCCGGAACGACTCAGAATCTCGTTGAAAGTGGCAGGGGGGAAATAGGCTCCGGATAACACGATGCACACACACGCTTTGATCTCCATCAAGCTCTCTGCAAGGTGAGTCCTGGTGTCAGGACTCCAACGAGCCGACACCAGGGAAGACAACCTGCTTCTGAAGGGAGCCCCTCCCCACGGATGCCCCGGGGACTGATGTCAAAGGAGCCACATCTGCACATCAGCAGCCTCCAGGGGTCACGGTGGGCGTGCCCGAGGGATGCCCTGCACGGTGACAGCTCCTCTAAGAGACTGAAGCCGGCTTCCCCGCCGACACCCGCCTGCTCCTCTGCTTGGTTCCGGGTCTCCTGGAGATTGCACTCACCTGGGGAGGAGCTGCATTCACCAGGCTTTGGAATCTCGGAGGCCGCCAAGCACATGATGCTGGGCAAGAGGAAATGGGTGTCTGCTGCAGGACAAACCCCCCAGGCCAGCACTGACTCTCTCCCCTTCCCACCCCACCTCCAGTGGATCAGCTAATCTGGCCAGAATCATCTGTGAAATACACGGAGACTCTGATCGCTTCTCCCCATTTTCACTGCCACTGCTTGGGCCTAGGCCACCATTGCCTTGGCCAGGCCAAGAGCAGTCAGGGATGCAGTGGACTTTCAAGGGCACTAACAGATTGGTTTTGCCTTCATGGCCCATTCTTCCATTATATCTACCTATCTATCTATCTATCTATCATCTGTCTATCATCTATCTATCTATCTATCTATCATCTATCTATCTATCTATATCTATCATCTATCTATCTATCTATATCTATCATCTATCTATGTATCATCTTTCTATCATCTATCATCTATTTATCTATCAACTATCTATCATCTATCTATATCATCTATCTATCATCTATCTATATCTATCATCTATCATCTATCTGTCAATCATCTGTCTATGTATCATCTATCTATCATCTATTTATCTATCTATCAACTATCTATCTATCATTTATCTATCATCTATCTATCTATCTACCTACTACCTACCTATCTACTGTTGACCCTTCAACAACATGGGTTTGAACTACGCAGGTCCACTTACACAGAGTTTTTTCAATAAATGTATTTATTCCTACAGGGTCCACGGTTGGCTGAATCCACAGATGCAGAACATATGACATGGAGGACCCACAGTGGGACACGATCATCTTGGTTCTTGCTATCTGTGGTAGGTTCTGGGACCAAACCCCCATGAGGGTGGATAACCAGGGACCACTGTATGTCTATCTACCTACCTATCTATTTATATCACATATATAAAGCAGTCGTTGAAATATATAAAATATGTATATATTTATACGTATAAATATATATATAAATATATGTAAAACATGTATATATTTATACGTATAAATATATATATAAATATATGTAAAACATATGCAAAACATTTGAACGACTTGTATACATGATATCGACTACAATATATGTATGTAAAGTACGTATAGATGTAAATGTTTAATGACTATGTTGGTATAAAGACAAACACAATCCAGGTCGGATTGTGTTCCTGTGTTTCTTCAGATTTTAAAGGAGATTAAACTGTTTCTTGTCCGTAAAGTCCAGGGAGCCCTGGGCCCTAGTGGGGAAGCCAGGCTGCCTGCCTGGGCCCTGGGTCTGCCACACAGCCCCGCAGGGTGGACCCTCCATTCGAAAGCGCAGCCCTTTGGGAGTGTTCAGTCCTCTGCTCCAGCCTTTTATGCCTCTGCTCACATCACACCCGTGGCTCCCAGTGTGCCCTGAGCTGAGCAACAGTCTTCGCCTGGCCTTCAGGGTGCTGCCTGCCCTGTTCTGGCCCTTCCTCCCTCTCCCCCAAAGCTCTGATCCAGCCACACTTGCCCCCTTACTGTTTCCAGGTGCACCACCCGGCCTCTGACCCCAGGGCCTTTGCACTCACCACTCCTGCCGCGCCTCTGCTCAGAGGGACTTGTCCAAGAGCTTCTCCTGGCTGGGGATCCAGGAGCTTAGGGCCACCGTCACCATCCTGTGCTCCTTCAGAGCACTTTTACCACCCTGTGTGTTTAGCATCCGTTTCCCCCAACTGGAATTTAGGCCCAGACTGGATCTGTGTATCCCAGATGCCTGGCATGTCAGTGGAGTCTTGGATATTACCCTCTGTCTCCATCTTTAAGGAAATGAAGGCACACCACTAGCAGGTGGAGAGATGATAAATGGATCAATGACTTGATGGTATGAATTAATCTTAATGTGTCCATAACTCTCAGACAAGTCATTGACAAGGACCCAGTTCCCCTTTGAATGCCTGGGTGCAGAGCCTACAAGTAATGATTTTATGTTCTTTTGGGGAAAAAAGTACAGAATTACCAAACTCTGGATAGTCTCTGGATGTCACGTGAGACACGGAGCTGAGGGAGGGACCCCTACGAAGCTCCTAAGAGACCCGTCTTGGCCCCAGATGCAGCCCTTGGTGGCTCGTTGAGTCTCACCTGAGGGCGTCCACTTATGATTGGCTATTTCTGTGCCTCATTTTTGGCCCAGGGAACGCAAAATATGGGCCCATAGACCTTCATCCTTCTGCAGCAGTGAAGAGGTCTCGAAAGCTCTTTGAGTCCCATCTTCTTTAAAAAAAAAAAAAAAACCATCCAAACCAACCAGACATTTGCAAAAAGAAGTTGCTGAGCAGTCAGAGAGCAGAATTGGTGTGGGGGCAGCATTATCTGGGGTGGAGAGTGATGGACCCGTAGAGCCCACCTCTAACCAGCTTGGATCTCTAGAAAGTTCTGCCCTGTTGTCCCCCCAAAGTAACCAAATAGTCCCGGCCCAGAGGAGGGAATCTCTGATTTCGGCAAGGACCCAAACCAAATTAGTCGACTTTGGGCAAATGACTCTGGTTCTCCTTTTGCTTTTGAATTGAGGGATAACTTACCAGGACAAAGTACGGAGAACTTAAGAGATAAATGAGTCCCTAACTCCTCACCCATGTAATCACCCCCCCAATTGCAGACAGAGTGTTTCCAACACTCCGCAGGCTCCTCTGTGCTTCCCGCGGTCAGCTCCGCCCACCACCTGTTCTTGAACTTCCCATCCATGGAGACACACGGGACACACACTTTCACATCTGGCTTCTTTTGCTCCGTGTTTGTCTTCCAGATGGGACCGTGTGTTGTACATTTAGAAGTTCACTCTCTTTCTTCCTGTGAAGCTTAATTCACTTATTTTATGTTTATACGTTTGAGTTTCAGGAAAGTAAACTGCTGCATCTTTTTTTTTTTTAGATGTTGGGGGTAGGAATTTATTAATTAATTTATTAATTTTTGCTGTGTTGGGTCTTCGTTTCTGTGCGAGGGCTTTCTCCAGTTGTGGCGAGCGGGGGCCACTCTTCATCGCGGTGCGCGGGCCTCTCACTGTCGCGGCCTCTCTTTTTGCAGAGCACAGGCTCCAGACGCGCAGGCTCAGTAGTTGTGGCTCACCGGCCTAGTTGCTCCGTGGCATGTGGGATCCTCCCAGACCAGGGCTCGAACCCACGTCCCCTGCATTAGCAGGCAGATTCTCAACCACTGTGCCACCAGGGAAGCCCACTGCTGCATCTTAAAGTGGCATGAGCTGTATCAGGTGGACGTGGTGAAAACCACGAAGGCAGTAGACCATTAATTCAAGTCGGAGGGAAAAATTGGTGATCAAGAATCTGACCAGGAAGTCCCTAATCAGAGCAGAATTTCCAGCTGGAGGGAATTACAGCGGAGAAACAATGGAGAGCATCCCTCAGGTTCCTCAAAACGGGCACCAACCAGTGCGAACGGGAGCTGGGTCAGGCCTTTGAGGATCTCCAGGCACAGAGACCGCCAGGTCAGAGCAGGCAGTCGGAGGGGACACGGTGGTGCCCATGGGACCCGACTGATCCACTTTCCAGGCACCGTTGAGGGAGATGGAGCAGGCCAAGGCCCCGGATGGTCAGTCCATTGCTGGGCTTGGACTGGGGTTTCAGGTCTGCCTGTTCCCAGGCCCCCGTGGAGTCCCGAGGCAGGACTTCCCTTCTGCTTCTGGTAGCCCAGGCTGAAATGGACACGACTGTCCTGACAAAGAGACGCACAGCCACCCTTTCGCGGCATCATTTTGCAGCACAGAAGTCAGACCCATACAGAGCTGCTCTGTGATGTTCGAGGGTACACCTGTTCATTGATTTATTTTTAACCTCGTGGGTTCCCCCGCCCCGTCCTGAACATCAGGCCTGTCCCGCCCCAGCCAGAGCCGCTGACGTCACGCGGCGGCCACTGGCTGGAAGGTCTCCATGTCCATCGCTCCTGAGTTCTCACCCCTGCAGACCTGCTTTGTCTTTTGGTAACAATTTTCACGGCCACATGAACAGGAGAGCTCTGAAAAGAGGATTGCTTAAAGCCTGACAGCAATTACAGGCAAGGCAGTCCACTTCTTTCATTTCAGAAACCAATACACAAATGGATCTTACCATTCAGTTAGTGTTTTATTATTATTTAAACAGCCTCCCCACTGTGCTCAGAGCCAGCTCTGTGTCAATACTAATTCCACACCCCTCACTTCTGAGCCTCTCAGTCACTAAAGAGAGAAGGTTCTTCCTCACTATCTTTTGACTTCCTCTTGGCTTTGGAGTTCGTGGAAGGCAGGCATCCTACACTCAGATCACAGCCCCAAGAGGAGGAGTGGTCTTATGCCCCTGCCTTGGCCAAAAACCACGTCCACGGCCGTTCCTCCTTCCCCATCCTAGTTAAAAACAAGCCACCACCAAACAGCTGGTGACCTGACTCGTGCATGAATGTTCTGGACGACTCTGAGACCCCTAAGGCAACAGCAGTATGTGAGCTGATTTTCTCCAGGAAGCCCAAGGGAGTCCTGGGCCCATAAAGAATTCTCAATAAACGCTTCCCCTGTTTCATGACCCGCTGGCTCTTATACACAGAGATGGGTCATAACTTTGGTTAATTTCAACTTGTCAAAAGAGAGGTTTTGACAACATCATCAAGCTTGTAGAAAGACTTGGGCAGGCCCAGTTGACATTAGAAAATTCCCCACCCCATTCCCATTTTTTGTTTTATTTTATTCAATTAAACCGAGCTCACGAAGGCTATAATAGAATTATGTTGAAGCCCATGTCTTTTACATAGTGTGTGAATGTATATGTGTGTTGTAATTTCCACAAAGTGTATTGTACTGTACGAATCTGTATGGTGAGTTATTCAGTAGAATGCCAAGTTTTTACACCCATCCATGCTGCTATACGTAGTCAGTCTGTTCACATCAACTGCTGTCTGGTAGTCCAGACTTGGCCGTCTCCCCTAAGGATGAGTAGTTTGTTTTCCCCACTATTTCCCTCTTACTAACGTACTACAGTGGACAGCCGTAGACATTCTCCAGCTGGAAGAGCATAACGCGTAGGTACCAGGTGTGGAATTGCTCAGTATAGACTCGTGTTTCTCCTGTGTTCCTAGGTGTCCTCAAATTGCAGATTGCTCTGCAAGGAATGAAGATGCCCCCTGCCCCCGCCACGTGGCTTCCGCCCTCTGCACATCCTTGCCATTGTGTGGCGTTCTCTGACTTTTTTTTGGCGTCTGCAAGTCTGATCTGTATGAAATGACGTCCACTTCTGTTCACGTTGCATTTACCTAAATTCTGGTGTAGTCAAGTGCGCTTGTGTTTGTTCACTGATCTTTCCATGCGGATGACATCAACCCCGGCACGTCTGCTGTCCCTCATTTTCTCCCCCCAAACCCCTAAAACATGCATTTGACAACTGGGCCAATGTGTCTGGTGACTGTTTTGGCTTTTTCCTCCCCAATAGTGTATTTGAAGGTGATAAAATAATCTTCACTGACGCGCTTTTTATATGTGTTTGATGCCAGGATAATTTACAAAGGTACAAGTCTGAAAAATTGAATAAATCCATTCCTGCTGCTTCACTTAGGGTTTGGTTCCTTGTTCTTTTATCTGGCAAAAAGAAAAGTTACAGGCCAACAGAGTTCTTTTTTTTTTTTAGCAAAGAAAAGGCAGAAAGAAAAAATGAAGAAAAGAAGGAAAGAAAGTAGAAACAGGCAAGATGTAAATCACTCTGTTGAACATGGTGCCGTGCCACAGTGGTGGCGCAAGCTCAGCTTCCCCATCTCACCTCCTGAAAGAAATACCACAATCCCACAGATCCTGTGTGTGATGCAGGGAGCTAGTGATCACTGGTAACAGCGACATCTCACACCGATTGAGGGCTCACTGCCTGTTTAGAACTGGAATGACGGGTAATAATGTGATAACAGCACAACAACAACGATGACTCAGACCATGTGTTCAGCTCTCCCTTCGGGCCAAGGCTGGGCTCCAACCAGTCACCTGCGTGGTCTGATACGCTGTCACGGTGGCCTTGGGTGGCGGGCCTACCGTTCATCAGCTGAGAAGAGGAAGGCTCGCAAGGTTTAAATAACCAGCCGAACGCCACACTGCAGGTGACACCCAGAGATGAAATTCAAGTCGAGGGTTATCTGCAGGCAGAACCAGAGCACATAGGGACCACAGTGGCCAGGGCAGAAGGCTCAGTGCCCTGCTGGCTCTCCAGCCACCAGGGCAGCACTGCTCTAGTCCCCTGAGGCCAGCGGCACCGTGAATGCAAACGGGAAAACTGCTGCTCCCTGGAAAGACAGACCAGCACCCGCACCCCACTCCCCACTCGCCCCACCTCATTTCCCTCACTTGCCCCACTCCGTCCCCAGGATTTCCAGCCAGCCAAGGAGCGGGAGGTAAAATGCAGACTGCCTCCCGCATCACGGTGGGCCGCGGCAGGATGCACAGGCACAAAAGTCCCTGGTGATGGAGCTCCTCTGTCACTCGGGTACCAAGCAGCCGGCACCCACGGCCCACAAGGAAGCTCCCTCTCTGCTCCTTCCAATTTCTCGGCAAGCGAAAGAAACGAGACCCTTGATCTAATGAAATAGTCCAGCAAGAGGGTAAATTAACTTCCTCTCCAACTTGTCCAAACTACTTATTGTAAACGATTCAGTCAACAGGAAGTGACTCCGGCACCTGGGGGGAAGCTGGCGGCCTCCAGGGTCTGCAGAAAAGTGAAGGACAAAAGGTCCCTGAAACTCTTCCCAGGGGTGTTTTCTTTTCTTCTTTTGAAAGGAAAATGTTTCTCCTAGCAAGTTGGTAATACCAATTAAAATATAAAGATTTCTTTGTTTGGGGGTCCAAATTTCCCCAAATTTCCATGTGCAAATTGCTAAAGCAGCCCTCAGTCATTGACCAGGGACTTCTAGAACTTCTGGGAAAGAGGGGCAACACGTAAAGCCATCATACGTCTGTGAAGAGACCGGGCCGGCATGAGAAGTTCTATCACGACATAAATAACACACTAGGTCTTAGTCACTAGTCCTAGAAGCACAGTGACCGTCCAAGAGAAACTCAAGGAACCCGAAGCTGGTCTTTGGAAAGTTCTCCCAAATCTTATAGTTCATATTTGAAGTAAATTTGGCAAAAGATTTCTCAAATTTCAAAATGATCCAAATATTATATATGACACGGGCTTCCCTGGTGGTGCAGTGGTTGAGAGTCTGCCTGCCGATGCAGGGAACACGGGTTCGTGCCCCGGTCCGGGAAGATCCCACATGCCGCGGAGCGGCTGGGCCCGTGAGCCATGGCCGCTGAGCCTGCGCGTCCGGAGCCTGTGCTCCGCAATGGGAGAGGCCACAGCACTGAGAGGCCCGCGTACCGCAAAAAAAAAAAAAAAATTATATATGACAGGAATGAGAACATTGTGTGGTGTGAAATGAAACTTCCTGATTACTCATAATAGAACATCCATTTTCGATCAGACCAAACAACCTTCAGCAAATCATTCCATTTCTCCACCCCTAAGGTCATTGTCTGCACCCACCATGGTGACTGGTGAAGCCTGGACTTCCTGAAAGGCCCCGTATCAATGGTGGTTGTTATCATTCTCACCAGATTATCAACAACCCAAAATTACACTCTTTAACTTCCCTTCCAGAGGGAGGTCACCTGGACCAGCCATCAGCTATAGGGACCTCTTTTCCCAATTCCTCTGGCCAACTTCCCGAGAACAGGAGGGGCAAACACACCTGCATCTGGGGGCCCTTCCATCTGCCCCCGTAACCATTTCCCCTAAGCTGCACAGACTTCAAACACCATCTCTCTGCTGCACTTTCACCTGCCTATCCATCCTCTACATGGTATCACTCTTTTCTATTTCAGTTAATTAATTATCTGAAATTGCCCAAAACAGCCTGAAGTCTCACAGCAGTTACCCCTTACCCATTAGTGAGAAAGTGGCTGCCGTCTCTCTCTGGGATTACTTGTGCTAAGAGGTCGAAGATGGCAAAGAAATGAAAAGCCGTTTGCTTTAGCACCATTAGTACACTTTGTAGATAATTATATAATTTTCCAGGTATTCCTGGGGACTCACTTCAGCTGCCCAATCTTCTGAGTGAACTTTGACAAGAGAAAATTGAGGGTAATTTCTGTTTGTTTGCATACTCTTTCTATAGTAAGAAGGATAATTATTTTAAAAAGGAAGGAAGTTGTACTAGATCTCAGTCAATAAGTAAGCTAAAATTTTTCCCTTAAAAAAAAATGCTCACAGTGCAGATCTAAAGAGAAAGAAACAAGTAAAGGACATCTCATAGTTTTGCTGTCCTTTTTTTTTGGCTTATCTCGCAGGTGAGATATGATTCTCAATTTAATTAAAGTCAGAAGAATAATGGCCTCAGGGCTATATTTCTAGCCTGGATCCCAAATGCTTGTGAAATTCTCTAACAAGAGAAGGGTCAAGGTCACCCATGTGTTTTAAAGACAAGTGTCCTCCTTTCCCCCCACCCGCCCCCACCAGTTTGTAAGTCCCGTGAAAAGCTTAGCACCTCCCGTACAGTCCTAAAGGAAGAGAAAATAACACAGTCTCTTCAGCAACGACTGTCTGTTCTGTCTCTGATAGTCAAACAATTAGGCACATTTGGGCCCCAAACCAAGGCCCCCCCCACCCAAGCCAACCAGCTTCCTTCAATTTTCTGGTTGGCTAAACAGTGAAATGAGCACATGTGCCTTTCTTCATTTGTACCAACTGGAGCTGCGCCATGTGCCGGGAAGGATGCTCTGGACCAGGGATGCGATGGTCAGACTGGCAGGAAGACATCCTGGAACCCCCAGGAGCTCATCCACCCGGTGAGCTCAGAGCAGGAACCACAAAAGTGTAACAAGAGTCCCTGCCTTCACTTAGTTCCCCAAGAAGCAGAGCCTGAGGCAAGGATTCAAGGGCCAGACGTTTATGTGGGAGGGAGTCCCGGGAAACGCCAGCAGGAAGGAGGGCAGTCAAGGTGCGTCACGAAGGCAGCTGCCACTGTGGCACCTGGAGTTAGTCCCACTAGGGACCTCGGGACCCAGCAAGGGACCTGCACCTCAGAGTCGTCCCTCCCAAGGGCGGAGGGAGCTGGGGTATTTCCACACAGTCTCCCAAGATGGATTGATCGAGGGCCGCTCCTGGGAAGCTCTAGTTCTCTGCCACTTGGCCTGCTGGGCACAGAGGTGGGGACTGTACAGAGCAGGGAGGGCCCTGGACAGAGATGCACACGCTGGCAGAGGCAAGTCAGGCTACAGGCAAGAAGGAGGTGTGGGAGTGGGGTCTCCAAGGTGGATGAAGAGCTGGGGCGCCATGGGGACAGAGCACGGGCTCCTTCCCTGACCGCTGGATCAGGGGAAGGCTTCCAGGTGAAGGGAAGGGATGCCGGAAATGAGCCTGGAAGACGGGCAGGAGCTCCCCAGGGAAGAAGAAGGGGGGACGCTGCATTGCACAGGCCCAGAGGGAATATAAAGACGGTGATGTCAGCATCCCACAAGGAGCCCAGTCCCCCTGGGGCTGAGACTGAGAGAGGGAGAGAGGAGGGAAAGAAGATGGGGCTGGGAGGGTACCAAGGCCACGTAATGGGAGAGTCCCATGACCACCGGGGGCACCAGGAAGAGTTTCAGGAAAGAGAATGACGTGACCCAAGTTCATGCTTTGAAGGAAGCATCTGCCTGTGGCCTGAAGGGTAGTTTGGAATCAAGGAGGCCTGACCGGCGGCTTTGCAGCAGCTTGGAGGAGAGCCAGGCGGGGGCGCTGGGGCTGCAAAGAGGTGGCTGGGTAGGAGGGAAATCGATCCAATCCAGCAGCAGTGCCATTGACAGAGTTGGGGAGACACCGGCTTAGCCCTTTCAAAGACAGAATCCCAGCATTATTTTGGAAATGAGGGACAAGACCAGCCGACCTAGGTGATCAGTTTGGCCATAACTTTGGGAACCTCTGGGAAAACCAAATGCACCTGCCTTCTCGGGCCCCCACCCTGTTCTGTGAGAGGAGGACACAGCAGATGTCACGAGAAGAGACAGGAAGGCGTCACTTTCACTCCTTCCCTAAGAAAGAGCATCGGACGCCGAGGCTTAGCTGCTAACCCATCGTCCCTGCATGTTCTCTGAGCTGAAGGCTGCCAGCTTGGCCTCCGCCAAACTTCCTAGACACCGATTTTATTTTTAAAGTGACGGCCGCAGTCAGATCCAGCCAGCGACTCTGCTCTGAACCTCACGTCTCCTCCTTCGTCTGTGCTCTGCTGCAGAAGTTCAAACCATCCGTTGTCCCGTGACACAGTCTAACTAGACCCTTCACTACCCATTCTGACGCGTCTATTAGAGAATTATCCCAATGTGCTCCCTTGAAATGCTTTGACCAGACAAGGGCACCTAGTTTACAAGTTGCATGAAATGGTCCCTGAACTGGCCCGTGGGAAACAAAAGATGCTACCCACCCTCACCAGTCTCACCATCTCACAGGCGATCCCTGTGAGATGCCACCAGCACGCTTGTCACAGCAGTCACGCTGCGGTGTTCGTTTTCTACTGGGAGATGCAGAAAAAAGGCCATGACACAGCGTACTCGGGGAGCTATGGGTTTGGGACAGGCATCTTATGATTGTTTCCAGGTCCTGATGATGCTTATTCAATACCCATCAGTCCTTGTGAAGGAACTGCTTAGTGCAGTTCGGATGAAAGGTCTGTGCTGCAGGTCCCTGTGGTCCAGGTGGGGTTCTCTGGCTCAGATGCAAACTATAGAAAGGAAAGCTGCCTGCTATAACCCACAAATACAGAGAGAGAGGGATGGAGTTTATCAGGAGGCACTGTGATTACCCAGAGAGAGAAAGACGAAGAGAGAAGGTGAAACAGGTCCTATGGACAGAACCCCGAACAGAGCTGGGGATCCAGTGCTGGACCCAGTGGAGGAATATCCCTGTGTCTCTGCATCCTGTCCATGGGGGAGACCCAGCACCCACACAGAGAGAGCATCAACCTGCATGGGTCTCTCCTGCAGTCACCAAACTGCATCCTTAGGCCATCGAAGCCTCTGCTCCGACGTCCAGTTTGCTCTCCTGTTCCTGGGCCAAGCATGGAGCCCAGCACAGCACGGGCACTAAGGATAGATTTGCTGAATAAATGATTGAAAAGTTCCCCATCAATTGTATACATTAGAGGTGATGTCACTAGCAGCGTCACTGATCTTGATATTTCATGAGAGGGAGAAGAATTTTCAAGAGAAAATTGCTTACAGTTCCCTTGTCTTCATTCAAAATGAAAAAAAAAAATAGAAACTTTACTGAACTCCATGGCTGCAATGTCTACTTGTAAATTTTGGTCCATTACACTTTTGTCTAAAGCAGGATTCCACGATCTACAGCCTACAGGCAATCTTCAGCTGCTCCGAAGTTTTATCTGTTTTTGCAAATGATAACTTTTTACTGGAACGTGGCCGCACCCACTCGCTTACCTCCACAGGTGCTTTCACACTCTGATGGCAGAGTGGAGTAGTTGAGACAGACCTCGGGGCTTCAAACCTGAAAATATTTGCTATCTGACCCTTTTAGAAAATATATGATATTGCTTATATGTGGAATCTTTAAAAAGGATACAAATGAACTTATCTACAAGACAGAAATAGAGTCACAGATGTAGAAAACAAACTTATGGTTACCAGGGGGTAAGGGGAGGGATAAATTGGGAGATTGGGGTTGACATACACACACTACTATATATAAAATAGATAATTAATAAGGACCTACTGTACAGCACAGGGAACTCTACTCCGTACTCTGTAATCATATATATGGGAGAAGAATCTAAAAAAGAGTGGATATATGTATATGTATAACTGATTCACTTTGCTGTACACCTGAAACTAACACAACATTGTAAATCAACTATACTCCAATAAAAATTAAAAAAAAAAAAAGATCAACCTCAGCATGTTAAAAAAAAAAATTTTGCTGTAGGTGGACATCAATAGACAAAGGGCATTGATACACAAAGCTACTTACTGCATTGCAACTTCTAAATGACGTAACATCAGGCGCAACTGTGGGCAGGTGGGGAGAAAGGGAAAAGCCCTTCCCTTTAGAACCTTGAGAATTCGGGGTGACAATGGAAGATACTCCGGGGAAGATCGGGCACAGCTCAAACGTGCCCCCAAGGACTGGGGCAGACAATCACACCCCGGGGTCACCTCCTCCCCGTCTCCATGAGGGAACACCCAGCACAAAGACCCCAGACGTTCAGTGAAACCCTGACTCATCCTAACTGCAGCCCCGACCTCACCAAACTCCCCCGAGGCTTGGCATCCTCAGCTGAAAAGTCGGGACGTTAGTATCTGCCTCTCAGACTGAAGCCAGTGTTGGGATTAAAGGCAACAGTATGTGAGGGGCACCTGCCTACAGTAGGTCCAAACTATTAGTTCCATACCTCCTTCTAGCTCTCAAATCAGTGGGTGTTGGCAAGTGTTTAACCACCAGATTTCTGGGGGGAGGAGAGGTAAGGTCTGACTGGTAGCTTTTGCCAATCGCCATGGTGTAAATACCTCTACCATCAAGGTGACAAGCCACCAGCGTGACATCCTGAGCCCGGAGCAGAGAGGAGATGCTGACGTCAGGTCTCAGCAGGGAATCCCGGCAGCCGTCACCTGGACCCCACGCTCTGCTGGGAGGGCAGCCTGCAGGTCCCGCACGTCCTCTCCCTATTTAGGCAGACCAGAGTCCGTGTGTTCACAGCCATGACCTTCTGGACTCAGATGCGGTCAGAAGCAGAATATTCAAGTTCTTTCCTCAGGGAGGACCACTCATGGGCTGGTGGCAGGTCCCCTCGTCTTGGAATGAGGTGGTCATTGATGTTAAGCTTTGGGTATCAATGTTTACGTAAAGTGATGGCAAGGCGTGCAGCTTCCTCCTTGTGCTCTCTGGAGGGCGTGAGGGAGAGGGGCCGACACCGCACCTTTGGCCTCACTGTTCTGCTCCCCCGGGTCAGAAGTCATTCTGATGGGCTTGGTGAGGCTCCTCCCACCTCCATTAGAACCACCCGTTGCCTCTGGGGACACACCTAAGCCCAGGAGCCAGCTCCTCATTGACCAGGTGGCTTTGACTCTAAAACCCCAGTAGAGAGAAAGCCACCCTCCTATGCTGTCCATGTTGTTGGACCGGCTCTCCCACCCAGGGCGAGAGGGCAGGGGCTCAGGAGGGGGGTGTCCGTGCCACACGGTTTGGCCAGAGGCAGATCCCGGGGACAGGCTGAGCTGACAAGGGCTTCTGTTCCATCGCTGCGGGGACCTCATCACCTGCATTGCTGGGCTGGACTCTTATTCTCTTATTCTCTGCAGACTTGGAAAGAGAGAGTATTAAGAAGTCATTTTTTTCCACCAGTATTTTCCAGGAGTCCAGCTCTGTGCAGCTGCGGCTTCTCCTTCTTCGGGCATTTTGTTTCCTGTCTCACACTGAGCCGTGTTAGGTGCAGCATCTTCACGGCTACTCCCAGGGCTCCGGGCACCCACTTTAGGGTGTCGTGACTCCTGTCATCTCCCTGCAGCTCATTCCAAAAGAGAATAAGAAGCGGGTGATGGACCTGCTGATTTTAAATTTTTTAAAGAATAATAATACCTGGTAGGATAAGAATTGCACTGTTCTTTTTTTTCCCTCTATAATCTGCACTTGCAGCATTTTTCATCAATTCAAAGCATTCAAATAAAGATCGTCTAGCATACCTGGGATAATTACGTCCATCAAAGAACACTCATGGGTGCACAAAGCCCAGGAAATGCTATGCTGACTATTTGTTTGAAGTGCAACCAAGGAGAGGAATATCTATAGTAACCACAGGCAGGTATTCAAATACCGCTGTATTTCCCGATAATGGGTCCATTAATGAAATAGCGGTTTGATTTTCAATCGCAGTTAATGATACCTTTTGTGTAACCAACATCCCTTTGTGCCGACATGTTCCAATGGGCCATTGCAGGTGGAGGGACAAGGCGGAGAGGGGGACAATTATTTGAGGCTCAGCTGGAAGAGAAGAAGCACCATCTCAGTTGGAGCCACAACGAACTGGCTGATGACATTCAGATCAGTCCTGTGGGTTTGGAAACCCTAGGGTTGCCTAGGTCCATGCCTTCCACTCTTGCCACAGAGGAGAGTGCACATGGGTACCAGTGGTCAGCCGAGGCCAGCAGCATAAAGGTCTAAAGAGATTAGGAAAACCCCGGGCATCAGCCCTGTGGTCCTGGCTGTAGACGCTGGAAACAGTGGTCATCCCGCCCAAGTGGAGCCCGTCAGCAAGTCCCTCTGTAGGACACGTCATTGAGGCCGAGAGAGCCTTCCATCCCTGCCGGCGGCTCAGTGCGATGGCAGGTAAGGAAGAGAACGCGAAGGAAGCCCACTTTGGCCCCGCACACTCGGAGAAGCAAAGGAAAACAGTGGGGAGCGGGAAGGAGAGGCAGAGACCCTGGGTCCATGGGACCCCCTTCCTAGTTACAGTCCCTCATGAGACTCCGGCATCTTCCTATTCTTGGGGCCCCTAACATCGCCTTCAATCCTTATTCTAAATTCGCCATTTTCCTGGGCCACTTGCAACGGACCCCAAACAGAGGGACCCTGTCCTTGCCACATCAGCCGCCTCTCACCAGCCCATCTGGTGCGGGGGAAGCGTCCTTCTAACAGCCTTCCAGAAATGACACCATTTCTACCAAGATCCTCTGCCCTAGAGTTTCGGGGTCACGTTCTCCCCAACTACTTCCCTTATCTGACCCCACATGGCAGGTCTGGGGGGCATGGGGTGTCACACACACGGCAGAGCCAGGCAGCCTGGAGCTGGTCCTACAGCGTGGCAGCCCTGAGAGGCTGCCTCTTCATAATGGGCTTTGAGTGATTTTGCTGTGATTTTCCTGAAATCCCTCTCAGTCTGATCATCTGGACACACCACAAAGCTGGAAAAGAAAACACTAATATTTTGAACGATGAGGGTCGTACTCTGGATTATTTTTTTCCTTCCAGTTAGAGATTGATGGAACCATTCCTAACCTGTTCTCTCTGTTTTTACATCTGAAAAAGCTCCCATTCACTTGGAAGTCAGCACCATGTTCATCCTGTTGGGAATGTCTGGAACCAAAGGCAACGTGAGCCTTTTAGAAACCCTTTCTTTCTCACCAGCCTCTTTTGTGGGCTCAGCCATGGGCCCAACCCCCAGCCAGGAGGGAGACCCCACTTAAAGGGGGATCAGGGTCTGCCTAAGCAGGGGGTTCGGCCACGTTTCCCAGTGTCCATTCCCTGAGACCAGAGTGACAGTCAATAACACTCCTTCTGAAACATCATTGATACCCAAAGGACATGGCCAGAGCCTTAGGTACCCAAAGGACATGGCCAGAGCCTTACGTACAGAGATGGGCATTGCGGCAAGATCAATTACAATGAAAAGTTTCATGCAGCCGAAATGTTCTATAAGAAGAGAACAGCCGTAAGAGAAAACATGATGCAAGAGCCACGTGATGGAATATGACACAATTCATAAATTCATTCTCATCTGAGAATACGGGAAATGCTGATGCCATGTGAATATAAGAAAAAAAGCAAGAGAGAAATTTGTGAATAAAGGACTGACTCAGTTTTGTGTTGTACACACACACACACACACACACAAGTAACCCAAACACTGGCAGGAGAAAATTGAAAGGAGGCATACAGGAATGCTAGGATGACTGGGGACTTCAATTTTCTTCTTAATATTTTCCCAAATATACGTAAAAACATGCATTTCTTTTTTAATTAGAAAAATGTCATATTTGTATAAGTAAGTAAAAGAAAATATTGTAAATTCAGTACCAAAGACTGTGCGATCCAGAGATTAGAACATGCCATGGAGTGGCCGTGAGGCGCTCAGAGCAGACACCTTCCTTGGCTCAAGGACACCAAATCACATCTTGGAAACCCATGTGCGTAAATAACAAATTTCAAACTCAGATAAAACCTTTGTTCACTGATCATTCCCCAGACGTGCTTCTCACTTTCCCACTGTACGCAGTTTCCAGCCCCAGGGGCCATCGTCCCTGCACACCATCCTCCCCCGTTCCCCAGGGACAGGGTTGTCCCTCCATCCAAGGATGGGCTCCAGGTCCCCTCTCTGCCCCCCTGGAGGAGGAACCTAGGAGGCCTCCATCTCCCCACCCCCCGGGGGAGGTCAGAGGCTAGAAAACACACTGAAATGACCCCATAGCATGAACTGACACAGAGCATGTCCTCTGCCCAGACCCCACCCCCCACCCCAGGAATGAGGGTCTCCACGCAGTGGGTGGAAGGAGGGAGCAGAGGGTCAGAGATGCTCTGACCTTTTGACAGCACATAAACGCTGCTTCTGCCATTCTCCTCCAGCATACCATATTTCCTCATTATGCCAGACTAATGAAATAAAGGAAAACCAAGAAGGGAGTGAATTTGGAGAAACATTTAAAAACATGTAATTGTGGCAAAATTTAAAGTGTTTCTTTGACTCCGACTTAAGAGACACATTTATGTTTCTTTCTTATGCGTTCAGATAACTTCTTAATGGAACCACCGTCTCACACAAAATTGGGTTCTCCTTGGATTGATATCTTTGAAAATTAAGTTGATTTATAACCAATTTTCTCTTCATTTAAACAGTGACCTGCAAGGGCTCCTCTGGGGAGCCCGCAGGATCAGAGAAATGATGGGTCGCCAGGAAAGCTCAGGGAAGCAGAATCTTGGGAAATATGGGCATATGGGGGTGGATGCTAAGGGAGCAAAATAATGCATTTCCTTGTTTTGCATCCCTGCCTTAACTTTGGAGTTATACATGCACTTGCCTGGGGGCGAGGAGACACTAACTGGGTAATTATAAAACAACCCCATCCGAATTACGATTTTCCAGAGTAGCAATTGTGTTTACCTCCACCGGATCCTCAGTCCACACCAGACAGGTTGCACCTGGGTCTGCATCTTCCGAACATTGGAGAGATGCCCCCCCAACACAGGGGAGCCTGAGACTCAAGCCACCCTCACCTGAAGCTTTGAAATGAGGCCAGTGGGTCCCCCTCCTGCAGCCAAGGTTGAAAGGCTGGATTTATTTAGAATGGTCCACTAGATGCAGCCACAGATGCAAAGAGCAGACTTCGTCAGGCGGTGCACCCGTCCCTGCTGCTGAGAAAACACTGTGCTTCGTCATTTTATGATTATTCCGAGTAACTTGCACACGTGTCTTTGTGGCAGGGACAGAAAACGGGTGACGTGGCTGTCCGTACAACAGGGTAATAATCAGCTACGAGTGTGGGCATCCCCTGTGTGCCGAGCCTGTGTCATCCCCACTACCCGTCATGGGACTCCACCAGGCTGTTACTCCATCACCTGCTTGTTCATAAATAAGGAAACGAGGTGACCTGCTGTAAGGATGTCCCGGCAGAGGGCACCATCATAGCCATTGGGCTTTCCTACCCACGGGAGCATGGTTTTCATGCAGCATCCAACATGATCTATATTTCAGGCTTCACTCTGTGATCACTGTCCGTAAGTCCTGATAAGGCTAGTGAATTTCCTCGCTGTTCACTGGCTATTGAAGTCCCAGGAGAGACAGTGCTCAGTAAATATTTCCTCCATGAAGAGACGCATGCATGCTCTTGGCCATCTTCTGCTACCCGATCTAGATGATTCCAGTTCCTGTAACTCTTCCCAAACCAACAAATGACTTTCCAGAAGTATTCCAATCCAGGCTACTAAGATTCTGCTGTTTTCAATGGTCAGCCACACCACCCTTAGATTTTCTGCCCATTCAGACACCCCTGGGCCTCTCCATGGCCCTGGCCTTCTCTTGCAGGGCCACCCAGGCACGTGGTCAGCCCTGGAGTGCAGCTCTGCAATGCCGTTGCATGGGCTCCTAATTGCCCCAGGGTCTCCAGTGGGCAGTATGCCTCCCTGCCTGTGAGCAGCTCCAGGGAGTGGGGTGCAGCCCAAGAGCAGCTGAAGCCAGACGGCCGGGGCCGCGGATACTGACAGACTCTTTAGGACGAGCCTGTCAGCCGCGATGCCCCGGAGTCCCCAGCTCCGGGCTGGGAAACAAAAGGAAAGGGCACTTTGGAAATAACTTGGGTCTCTGGGATTTTGTTCCTCCTGCAGCTCAAATTCCAGAGACTTTGTTTTAAAATTCATTTAATAATGAATATTTAATAATAACAAAGCAATTAAAAATTAATATTAATCCTATTGTTTTTCAGGTGCCTGGCCCACGCCAGGGGCTTTTCCAAGAGCTTCCCCGGGTCTGTTGCCCCGAATCTGAACAAGCACCTTATGAGTCAGATCCTGTTGTCAGTCTCTTTTTAAAGAGAAGGTAAATGGGGCTTTGAGAGCCTAAGAAAGCTGCATTTTCTCCCCAAATGTGCTCAAGAAATGACTTGTCCAAGGCATTGTCACCACCTCCCACCCCGACCTGGCTTCTCCCATCTGCAGGTGTCAAAATTCATTCTACAAACAGACGTCTGAATCACTGGGGTCACACGTATGGTCCAGTGGTTTCTCAGGGGTTTTGTTTTTGCAGAATGAGCTTGGAAGGATAGATTTACTCTTTAGGGTCCCAGGAGAGGAGGGAGGCCGTACCCCCAAATGCAGAATGGGCACCCAGGCTCACCTGCGCCCGCCTGCGTTCACCAAGCACTCAGAGAGGAGCAGGCAGGTCAGGAGCTCACGCTTCTCTTCCGATTGTGTCTTCCCCGAAAATTCCCAGTGACGTGGACCTGGATCACTTTTTTTTTCTGCGGTACGCGGGCCTCTCACTGTTGTGGCCTCTCCCGTTGCGGAGCACAGGCTCCGGACGCGCAGGCTCAGCGGCCATGGCTCACGGGCCCAGCCGCTCCGCGGCGTGTGGGATCTTCCCGGACGGGGGCACGAACCCGTGTCCCCTGCATCGGCAGGCGGACTCTCAACCACTGCGCCACCAGGGAAGTCCCGTGGGTCACTTTTAATGGGGGAAAAAAAGAAGCCAAGCAAGCGACTGCCTTTTGAAAACTCAAAAGCAATGCCCCTGTATTCACAGCCCTGGGGTTCCTTTGTCTCAGTCAGGCAGGGGAGGATGGAGTGGACCCCCCACCCCAGCCCTGCCCCAAGCCCAGGAGCTTCCTTTCCTGCCAAACAGCAAGAAACCCATAAAGGCTAACAAAACCCAGGCATGTGATACTGTAAAAAGTAGAGCAATTACTCAAGAGAAATTGCTCAGAGCTCCGGTCCCTGTGTGTCCCTTCGTTTTATTCCCGAGAGGACTGAGGCTGATTCAAGGCTAACTGTGTTGTTCTGGAGGTGAAATTGGGAAGGTTATTCTCGACTCAGAGGACACAGACTGGGGCCATGGGTTACCCCCTACTTGAATGCCTCTATGGACCTGGAACTCACTACCTAACAGGGCAGACTGTACCAACTGCAGCAATCTCTTCTTTGTAGTAAGGTTACATCTGTAAATTCTATGGTGACCTGTAAGAGGAAGAGGCATAGATGGGGCTGGGACCTTGATTCTAGCATCAGCCTGTGGGGCAGACTGCTGCCGGCCGTTTATTAGCTAGAATTTGGAAGGGATACTTGACCTCTCCTCATTGTAAAGTGGAGAAGCTGATGCTGTAAAGGTCATATCATTTTAGGTACTTTATATGGAATGGAACAAAAACAAGGTCTTGGCTCAAAGCAAGTGAGTTTCAGGTCTGGTTTGATCCAGGACATAAATGATGCAAAGCCATCACGCACCTGTGAGGGCAGGTCACTGCCCCTCACATCACAGCACGGACCCCCCAGCTCACCCTGTGTGACAGCCCTGGATGATTCCAAAAGGCTCAGTTCTCTCCAAGTGCCTGAAATGGTTTGCATCGTATGCAGTGACCCTGTGAGAGCTCAGGTGCTAACCATAGTAATTCAGGCGAGCAGCCTGACACTTGCTACCCAGGGTGATAATGTATACCTTGAAGAATGCCTTTAATGAAAATGTTTAGGATATCGGATTCAGCTAGGACACCTGCGGGAAAGCACTATCCCCCAGAGCAGCACGTCCCACTGCCCTGGGCCTCAGGAGGAAAACACAGGGTAAGAAGGGGGCAGGTCGGAACCTGGCTTCCCCAGGGTCGCGGGGAGCACACTGGGATTTTTTAAATTTAATTTAATTTTTACTGCATTTTTTAAATTTCGTTTTGAACTGGATGCAAGCAAATTACTGACCCGATACGTCCAAGAGCCTGGGTCCAGCAGGATGCCTTCACTCCACCAACAGATATCTACTGAGGTGACTATGTGCTCGGCAGATGTGCCCGGGGGCGGCGGGGAAAGCACCCTTCGCAAACAGACCAAGCATCTGCTCTCACGGAGCTTCCACGCTTCTGGAAGAGACACAGCCCAGCCCCAAACACCTAGCCTGTCTGTCACCTGGCGAAGTGTGTAACTGAGAGCAAGGAAGCCGGTGGGGATAAAGAAGGATGCTGCCAGCCACAAGTGCCGACGCTTCCTGCACTCTGCCTCATGCCCTCAGCCCTAACTCGTCCCATCGTATTTTTTGGAAGGAAAAGCAGAGGGGACTGGAGGGAAATGTGTGGAGTACACACCGAACTCTAGCGCTGACTGTATCCATTTCCTGTGCCGCTGAAAGAGATTACAGCCAACCTCCTTAGAACAACAAACACAAACTTACCCTCCCCCAGTTTGGAGGTCAGAAGTCCAAAGTCAAGGTGTGGGCCAGCAGGGGTGCCTCCTGTTGGAGACTACAGGGGAGAATCCTTTTCTGTGCCTTCCCAGCTTCTAGGGGCACCCACATCCCTGGACTCACGGACTCTTCATCTCCAAAGCCAGCACAAAGCATCTTCCCATCTCTCCCTGTGACTCTGACCCATCTGCCTCCCTCTTATAAAGATTTTATGATCACATCAAGGCCACCAGATAATCCAGGATCATCTCAAGGTCCTTAACATGATCATATCTGCAAAGACCCTTTGCCAAGTCAGGTGACATAGCCACAGGTTCCATGAATTTGGACGCGGACATCTTTGGGGACCATTATTCAGTGGACCACACTGACCAGAGAGAATCCTCTGGTCCTCTCCCTGGTTAACTGAGAATCCACCTTTAAAAATATCAGAACGTGTACCTCTCTGTGGCAGGGAGAAACACATTATTAAGGGAATTTATTGTTTTCCTTGCTAAAAGGTTTTTTAATGCAATGATTTAGGATTTCTTTGCCTTAACAACAAGGAGAATAAATATCTTGAAACAGTTGCGCTTGCTTTTCTTTTTCAGAGGATGGGGAATCTTTTGGGGTTAAGAATATTCTTGAGTTTTCTCTCCAGCAAGTTCTTCCAGAAACAGAAACTCCTGTCAGTAAGAGGCTTAGGACCAGCCGATGGGTCGGGAGGGGATGGATATGAGTTTACTCCGTGCATCCTGCTGTCTCACTGCTCGATCTGGGAGCCTTGTCCCCCAGTATGCCACCAGTGGGCGTGATCGCTAGGAAAGCCACTTTGTTTACACCGTCTCCATGGAAATGGCCCGCACGATGGCCCCTTTGAGTCTCTGGAATGCGAAACGTTTTCACAAAGCGTCATTAACCTGCTCAAGGTTTGATGCGCTGCCACGAGGGGTGAACGGGAAAACAACAGCTCCAAGTCGAAGGGATGGGAGCAGGGAAGCGGGGAGCCGGGTGGAGATGAACATTTCCTCTGGATACTGGCTGGGAAGGGGGAGGGGCAGCAGCACAGGATGACCTCTAGGGCACGTCACTTCAGCCCAGGTGTCCCCCGTGACAAGCTTTGAAAAGGAAAGTCCGTGGAGGCCACAGGGGCCAGGGTAGCCCCCCGTGGGTCCAGTGCCCTTGTCAGAGTGTCCGTCCTTCTCTCTATGGCGTGTGCAGGGTGGAGCTTGACGGTGACTCGGGCTTCATGGACCTCGGGGAACCTGCAGTGGCTGCGGTGAGCGCACTCACTTCGAGGCTGGTGCAGAGACACTCGGCTGACACTCCCTGGCCCCGCGGACAGAGACGGTCGGCAGGACGGTGGCAAAGCTGAGCTCCCTGTCCCTTGCTTGTCAGCCAGGCGACCCAGGAGGCTGCATCTGCTGCTCTGACCTCAGGCTGAGGGAGTGCACGGCCCATGCTAAGTATCACCAGACAAAATAAAACTAAATCCCAGGACTAGATAGATGATCGGCCTGGCGAAGAGTCCAGAGGATGGGCCAGGGGTTTGGCTGTCTGTCTGCGTATCTCCTTGGTCACCAGGCGCTCAGGGGATCGGCTTCTCTCTGCTCTCCCATCACCTCTCGTCCTGCAGCCTCCAGAGGTTACCTGTGCTCATCCCCCCGGAGTCTCTCTTCTCATTCGTTTGACCTCTGGCCCAGACTCTCCTCTGTGGGTCCCATGTAAGGATTCAGTCATCGTGTGTGTGTGCAGTGCAGGGAGGGGCACGCGAGAACCCTCCAGACACACGCTGAGCTAAGTCGCGGCCCCGCATGGCTCTGGGCCTGGTCTTCTCTGCCGCAGCAGCCTGAGACTTGCTGGACCCCTCTGACGGTTTCCCCAGGAAGGAGAGGAGAGACTCCCCACGGGGCTCTGGCTGGGACGGTGACCTTCAGGGCCAGAGGAAAGAAGGTGATGCTGGCAGAAATTACAGCAAGAACATACAGTGGCTCAAGGTGTGTGCGGGGCTGCTCCTTCCGGGGGCTGTGAGGGAGCGTCTGCTCCGGGCCTCTCCCCTACTTTCTGCTTCTTTGCTGGCATCTTTGCTGTTCCTCAATTTGTACTTGCATCTCCTGGGTCTCCCCTCCTTTTCTGCAGAGCGTTCTCCCTTTTGATAAAGACATATTGTTTTAGGGCCCACCCTAGTGACCTCATTTTCACTTGGTTATCTCTATAAAGACCCTCTCTCCAAATAGAGGCACATTCTGTGGTCCTGGAGGCTGGGAGCTCAGCATATGAACGGGGTGGGGGGTTACTCAATTCAATTCACAGCAATAGACCACCCCCTTTCATCCTCAAGACCGGAGAGTATTATTTTCCTCCATTTACAGACGTGGAAAGTGAGGCTTAAACAGATTAAGTAATGGGGCCCGTCCGTAACATCAGAACGCTCTGAGCTATCATCAGCCTGCATTTCTGAAGCAGAGCGGGCATCCCGTCTGCAGTGAGGCGGTGAGTGTGTCATGTCACCTGGGGCTCCGGTGGGGAGGCCACAGTAGGTGCGCCAATGAAGGAGAAATAGAAGGGGATCAACCTGGATTTTGGACAGTCCTGAAGGGCTGCGGCATCGAGGTTGTGAGTCCAGGATTTAAGACTCAGGATGGTTGAGAAAGAGACTCCACACACCCAAGTCCCCAGGGAGAACGCCGGGGTTGGAGGGGAGTTTCTGAGCATGCTCCAATAATGGATGGAGATTAATTAGGATTTTTTCGGTTGCAAGAAATAGAAAACATCTTGAGCTTGCATAAGCCAGGAGTGTGAGAAGTCATGATAAGGATCCCCACGGTTCGGAGGCCTGGGTGTGGGGTGCAGGCTGAGGCAGGAACCACACCATCACCTGCCTCTCGGGGCTTCTGCACACCTACGTTTGCTCCCGCCCTCTCCCCGCTTCCCGCACCGATGGCCGTGAGCACAGAAGCCCCTAGGCCCCCAGGTTCTGTCTGTTTGCATTGGTGAGACACCCACACGAGAGTGTCTCAGACCCAGGTCCAAATTCCCAGGACACAGAATCCAGTTGCGCCCATTCAGATCAAGCGTCCATGCAGTGGCGGCCGGATCCGACACGGGAGGCGAGGGGAGGGTGGAGGGGAGCACGGTGCACAGCTCAGCAAGGAGCACCCTGCTTCCCGAGCTCTTCCTCCAGGGCGCTGCCTGCCTCTGACACAAACATGTCTGGGCTTGTTCTTGATTCTCTCAGGACTGGATGTAGAAACCAGTGGACCATGATAAGGAATCAGAGACACCTTCTTTGTTTAAAAAATGCCCTCGCGGCTGGGACGGCGGAGCTGGGTTCTCCACAAACCAAGCGTTTCAAACCCCACGGCGAGCGGCATTTCCATGGTCTCCTCTAAACGGGCTGCTTCTTCGGTGCCGTTTCTTAGCAACTAAATACCTGACTAATATTCAATTTTTTCCAGGGCTTTAAGAGCTGCAAGATGTTAATTCAAAACAAGACATCTAAATTGTTACTCTGGAAACTTGTGTAGTACCCCTCCATAGATTAGACGATAAAATGCCACATTAACAATAGCCCTGATTATTTCACCCTAGCCTTCCCAGAAGGAGGATCAGAAGCCCTGTTCTCAGGTCTGTTTTACTGGCCACTGACGGCTGTGAGTGCCCCACTCCCCTCCAGCGGCCACCGCAGGAAAGAGGGCAGCTGGGGCTCAGGGTCTATAGCTCAGGCTGTGGACGTGTGCGGAGGCTGGCTTGAACGCCAGATGACCGCTCGCTGTCTTGGTGACCTTGAGGGCTCCGTAACCTCTCTGAGGCTCAGTTTGCTCCCCTGGAAGCTGGGAACATTAGTGCACTTGCAGGGTGAGGCCCACAGGCGACTAGAGAGTTCCACGCGGTGCAGAGAGCAGAAGCAGCCCTGGGAGGTTGTCAGAGACTGGGGACGGTCATTCACGATGAACAGTAATGGGCAAAGGGAACACGGCCCATCTGGGATGCCGGGATCTGTCCTAGTGGCGCTCAGAGTCAAAGGTACAGCTTTAGAGGCATTTATTAAGGAAAAATATTTACAGACAAAGGACTGACCAGTTTCCAGTTCTACATGGAAGGAGTTTGGAAGTCACCACTTCATACTAACAAGTGAAAAGCTGAACTGACTAAAAAGTCAACAATTTTTTTGGCTCCTAAAAAAGGGAGACACAGGCAAACGCTGCCCCAAGGTTGGAGAGACAGACAAACACAAGAAGCTGCAGCATCCCGGAGCAGAAGCCAGCACCAGGACAGGAGACCCGAAGGGCAGTTGCTGAGTCGCGGACGTCCAGCGGGGACAGCGCTGAGAGCTAGAAGCCCCAGGGGGACCTGGTCCTGGAGGTCCCACGGTATTGTGAGACGCACGCCCCAGAGCTCGGCCAGGCTCCCGCAGTAACTATCAGAGAAAACTCCCTCAGGCTTCCAGCAGGCGGAGGGACAGGGACCATTTTCAACTACTCCAGGACTCTGTTCTTCTTGACAAGATTTGTCCTCACGGAAAACCAGTTAACCAGAGCTTCCAGAGCCTAACCTGCTGGGTTATCAGAGCCTAAATGACCCAGGGAAAGGAAATACCCAACTCCAGTCTATTCCCGTCATCCTGCCCCTTTCTCTCTACAAAGGGGAGAAAACACCGAGAAACCCTGGAGAAGTTCACAGTCAAGAGACGTAAGTTCACGAAAGACAGAGACCAAATCACAGGCTATAGGACCCTTCCTCCCCACGGGCACGGCTCACAACGTGATTAAAGGTCTATTTACAGCAGTTCTCTTTACCCAGAACATCACGTACGGCTATCAGGAACAAGCTACAAACCATACCAAAAGGGAAAAAAAGCACAATTTGAAACACCACTGCAGCCCCGGACAAGGCAAGAATGTTGGAATTATCAGACCGAGAATTTCAATCAACTATGAAAATATACTAAGCATTCTAATGGATAAAGCCATGAAGGAACGGATGGGCGATGTAAGCAGATAAATAGATATAGGGGAAATCCTAAGAAAGACCCCAAAGAAATCCTTGAGATAAAAAGCACTGTAACACAAATGAAGAATGCCTTTCACAGGTTTATCAGTAGGCTAAACACAGCTGCGGAAAGAACCTCTGAGACTGAGGATTTCTCAAAAGAAATCTCCAAAAACCAAAAAGCAAAGAGAAGAAAGATTGGGAAATAAAACCCAGAGAATCCAAGGACTGTGAGACAACGCCAAAAGGTAACATACACGTAATGGGAATACCAGAAGGAGAAGGAAGAAAGAAAGGAACAGAAGAAATTTTTGAATCAAAAGCAACTGAGAGTTTCCTCAAATTAATGTGTCAGACACCAAATTACAGACCCAGGAAGCTCAGAGAACACCAAGCAGGATAAATACCAGAAAAAACTACACACGGCACATCATCATCAAACTATAGAAAATCAAAGATTAAGAAAAAAATCCTGAAGTAGCCAGAGGAGAAAGCACCTCATCTATGGAGGATTAAAGGTAAGAATTACATCTGACTTCTCCACAGAAACAATTCAATCAAGGAGAGAGTGGAGTGAAATATTTAAAGTGCTCAGAGAAAAAATCCCCACCAGACTAGAATTCGGTAACCTGTGAAGTTATTCTTCAAAAGTGAAGGAGAAAGAAAGACTTTCTCAGTCAAACAAAAATTGAGGACGTTTGTGTCAGTAGACCTGCCTTGTAAGAAATATTAAAGCAGTACTTCAGAGAGGAGGAAAATCATATAGGTCAGAAGCTCGAATCTACATAACGAAAGAGCATTGAAGAGCGGATGTGAAGGTAAAAGAAAATCTTATTTTTCCAATGCGTCTTTGATCTAAGAGATAGCATGTTATTCAAAATAAAAATGGCAAAAATGAATTTGATTATGTTTTGCTTATATATATATATAATATATATGCTTATGTGTGTTTATATATAAGTGAAATGAATAACAGCATGATACAAGGAATAAGAGAAAAGTATTAGGATTATTTTGTTATAATAAGATACACTATTCGTGAAGAGGTCCAGTGTTCTTTAAAAGTGTACTCTGATTAGTGGTAAATATATACTGAAAACTCCAGGGCAAGTACAAAAAAAAGTTTTTTAAAAAAGCTGTATAGGGCTTCCCTGGTGGTGCAGTGGTTGAGAGTCCGCCTGCCGATGCAGGGGACGCAGGTGCGTGCCCAGGTCCGGGAAGATCCCACATGCAGCAGAGTGGCTGGGCCCGTGAGCCATGGCCGCTGAGCCTGCACGTCCGGAGCCTGTGCTCTGCAATGGGAGAGGCCACAGCAGTGACAGGCTCGCGTACCGCAAAAAAAAAGGTGTATAATTGATATGCTAAGAAATGAGAAAAAATAGAATGATATTAACTGCTTAGTTAAGATCACAAAAGGCATAAAAAGAGGAAAAGCAAAAATAGGAACAAACAACCAGGGCAGCAAGTAGAAAACAGTAATGAATACAGTAGCTATTAATCCAACTACGTCAATAATCACTTTGAATGTCAATGGCCTAAATGCACCAATTAAAGACAGAGATTGTCAGAGTGCCTCAATAAACAAGATCCAACTATATGCTGTTTACAAGAAACCCGCTTTAAACACAAAGACACATACATATTGAAAGTAAGTGGATGGAGAAAACTGTACCATGCCCACATGAATCAAAAGAAAGCAGGAGTCACTACACAATTGCAGACAGTGCAGACTTCAAAGCAAGGAAAGTTATCAGGGATAAAGAAGGGCTTTACACAATGATAAAGGAGTCAGTTTTCTGAGAAAACAACAATTTTTAACAAGTACGGGCCTAACCACAGAGCATCAAACTACATGGGGCAAAAAACCGGTAGAACTGCAAGGAGAAACAGATAAACCCACTATCATAATTGGCAGTTTCAACACCTCTCTTTCTCAGAAATGGACAGACAGAAAATCAGTGAGGACATAGCTGAACACAACAACACCATCAATCAGTTGGATATAATTGCCATATATAGACAACTTCAGCGATAAAACAATACACATTTTTTTGAAGCTCACGTGAACATTCACCAAGACACACCACATTCTGGGCCATAACACACTCCTTAACAAATCTAAAAGAATAGAAATGACACAGTGTCTGCTTCCAGACTACAACACACTAAACTCAAAATCCGTAACAGAAAGATATCCAGAAAATCTCAGAATATGTGGAAATTAAACAACACACTTTTAGATAGTACATGGGTCAAAGAAGAAAACTTAAGAGAAATTTTAAAATATTTTTAGCTAAATGAAAATATAAACACAACTTACCAAAACTTGTGGAAGGCAGTGAAAACAGTGCTTATAGCACTGATTGCATATAGTAGAAAAGAAGAAAGATCTAAAATCCAATAATCAAAGTTTCCACTTTAGGAAACTAAAAAGAAGGAAAAAAAGTAAATCCAAAGTAAGCAGAAGAAAACAATAAGAATTAGTGCAGAAACCAATGAAATTAAAAACAGGAAACCAATACAGAAAATCAGCGAAACCAAAAGCTGATACTTCGAAAAGATAAAAAAATTAAAAAAGAAATCAATAAGCCTCTTGCCAGACTAAGAAAAAGAAAGAGGACAAAAATGACTAATATCAGAAAAAAAGAGAACATCACTACAGATACCATGGAAATTATAAGGCTAATCAAGGAATATTATCAACAACTCTGTGCCCACAAATTTAATAACCTAGATGAAATGGACCAATTCCTTGAAAGGCACAATCTGTAGCAACTCACACAAGAAGAAATAGACTATCTGAATAGGCCTATATCTACTAAAGAAATTAAATAAATAAGTAATAACCTTTCAAAGCAGAAAGCACCCAGCCCAGATGGGCTCACTGGTGAGTTTTACCAAACGTTTAAGGAAGAAATGATACAAAATCTCTATTATCTCTTTCAGAGTTTAGAAGCAAAAGGAATGCTTCCTACCTCATCCTATGAGGAAAGCATTACTCTAATACCAAAACTAGACAAAGACTTTACAATAAAAGAAAACTACAGACCAATATTTCTCGTGAACATACATGCAACAGTCCTCAACAAAATATTAGCTAATCAAATCCAAAAGAGAATAAAAAGAATTACATACCATGACTAAGTGGGATTTATCCCACGTACCCAAGGCTGGTTCAATATTCAAAAGTCAATTAATGTAATCCATCACATCAACAGAGCAATGAAGGAAAATCACATGATCATATCAAAAGATGCAGAAAAAGCATTCAACAAAATACAACATCCATTCATGATAAAAACTCTCAGTGAACTAGGAATAGAGTAGAACTTCTCAACTTGATAAAGACTGTCTACAAAATAGCTGACATCATACTTAATGGTGAGAAACTTGAAGGTTTCCCCTTAAGATACGTACAAGGCAAAAATATCACCTCTCTCCACTTCTTTTCAGCATTGTACTGGAAGTCCCTGTTAATGCAATTTCTTGAATTTTAAAGAAAAGGAAATAAAACGTATACCGATTGGGAAGGAAGACATAAAACTGTCTTTGTTCACAGATGACATGATCATCTGTGAAGAAAATCTGAAAGAACTGACAAAAAGAAAACCCTCCTTGGACTAATAAGCAATTAATGCAAGGTTGCAGGATACAAGGTTACCCTACAAAAGTCAATTGTTTTCCTATATACCAACATTGAACGAGTAAAATTTGAAATTAAAAACAAAATACCCTTTACATGAACACCCCTCAAAAATGAAATACGTATGTATGAATCTGGCAAAATATGTACAAGATCTATATAAGGAAAACTACCAAATTATGATGAATGAAATCAAAGAACTAAACAAGTGGAGAGATATTCCATGTTCATGGATGGGAAGACTCAATATTGTCACAATGTCAATTCTTCTCAACTTGAACCTAAATTCATTGCAATCCCAATCAAAATCCCAGCAAGCTATTTTAAGGATATTGACAAACCGACTTTAAAGTTATATAGAGATGCAGAAGACCCAGAATAGCCAACTGAGTAATGAAGGAGAGGAACGAAGCTGGACGACTGACACTACCTGACTTCAAGGCTTAGTGTAAAGCTAAGCGATCAAGACAGAGTGGTGTTGGTGAAAGAATAGAAAACTAATCTATGGAGCAGAACACAGAGCCCAGAAAGAGACTCATGTCACTGTAGTAACTGATTTTTGACAAAGGGGCAAAGGCAATACAATGGAGCAAAGATATTCTCTTCAACACATGGTGCTAGAACAACACACCAACAAGATGTCCTTCAGTAGATGGATGGATAAATTGTAATCCATCCAGACAGTGGAATATTATTCAGCCCTGAAAAGAAATGAGCTATCAAGCCATGGAAAGACATGGAGGACGCTTATTACCTAGGATTCATATTACCTAGTGAAAGAAGCCAATCTGAAAAGGCTACAGGCTACATAATTCCAACTCTATGACATTCCGGAAAAGGCAAAACTATGGAAACAGTCAAAAAAAAATCAGTGGTTGTCAAGGTGTGGGTGGGAGGTGGGGGGGAGGGGTGATCCTATGGAGCACAGAGGATTTTTAGGGCAGTGAAAATACTCTATAATATTATAATGATAGATACATGTCATTATACATTTGTCCAAACCCACAGAGGATTTTCAGGGCTTTGGAAAGAGCCTGGCTTTCACCTGCTGGGTCCTTCAAGCAAGTTTCCCCCATTATTCCCCTCCTTCAGCCTCAGTCTTCTCATCTGTAAAATGGAGCAATATCTATAAAACGGGAACAGTAATAAAATCATTATTATATTATTATAATATATATTATTATATAGTGTGGGAAAAAATAATATACCATCAGAATGGTTCATGGTACATGCTGTGTAAGCATTAGCTAATGTGACTATAGAGTCTTATTTTAGTCTCACAGCAACCTTTGTTTGGTGGGACTGTCATCATTACCCTTATTTATAGGTGAGGAAGCCGAGGTGCAGGGAAGGTGAGAGTTTGCACCTGCAGAGTTTGTGGCCAGCCCTCAGCTGGATTTGTTGTCCAAAGTTCTTGCTAGAAAAAACACATGGATTACAGGCCTATCCAAGCGGGCCTGCACTGCGTGCAATACAGCTGCTCAGTTTGGCGTCCCATCAGCTGGAAATCCTTATCAACTGGGGATCATACCATACAGTGATCATTGATATTCATAAGGAATTTAATTGAAACGAAGTTTAAAATAGCTGTAGTGTTAACTGCATTTTATTCTAATTCCTTAAAAATTGGTCATCCGTGTACAACAGATGAGGTAACAAGAAAACATGCTTAATAAAACCACTCGGCCCTGACCTTCCCAGATGCCCAAGCTCCCTGTGAGAGAAGAGGGGTCAGCCGAGGAGGGTCAGCTCCCGCATGTTGACCCCACTATAGTGGACCCCCAAAATACACCCAAGCCCTAACACCCAGAACCTGTGAATGTGACCTTATTTGGAAATAGAACTTTTGCAGAGGCGATGATGTCAAGCATCTTAAGATGAGGTCATCCTGGACTTGGGGTGGCCCCAAATCCAGTGACTTGTAAAGAATAGGCAGAGGGGAGGTCACAGAGGGACACCTGGACGGGGGCAGGGCCCTGCGAGGACGGAGGCTCCAGGGGAGGGTCCTTTCTCCTCTCCTGGCGCCTGGGGTCCCAGGCAGCCCTGGCCGGTGGCCGCATCCCTCCTGCCTCTGCCTCTGTCCTCCCACACCTTGATTTTGGACTCTGGCCTCCAGAAGTGTGAGAGAATAGATTTCTGTGAAGCCCCCAGGTGTGGTCCCTTGTTATCACAGCCACTGGGGACTCTACAGGGTCTCCTTCGTAATCTTCTGTATGTCCTGGGGGGCGTCTCTTCCTTGTCCCACCCAGGTCTGTGAGATGTCGGTCCTCTGCTCACGGCTCCCTGCACAACCATATTCATTCATTCATTCATTCATCCATTCTCGGTTCATTCATTCATTCAGAACCCTTGGAAGGCACATTCAAGTGTCACACATTGGGCCGAGCTCTGGGTACGTGCCGTGACCTCGGCAGGGCTGATTCAACCCCCAAGACCCTCCCGGAGGAAGCTCCTGATGAGGACAGATGATAAACGGCCCCCAGAGTCGGGGGATCGGGGAAGGACGTGTGCGAGTCCTCTGGGTCGTACCTGCAGCCTCCTTTGGTGGTGCCCAGCTCTTGGCCTCACCTGCACACCCAGAAGGTGAGCTCTTGCAGGTGCTTCAGGCTGGATGGGTCAGACAGCAGGGGCCCGGGGACTTGAAAGCAGAGGTGGAATGGGGAGAGTTTGGGGGCAGAGCCAGCATCGGTAATGAGGCTCAGGCTCTGTCCTCACGTGAGCCAAGACCACGATCCTGGGCCTCCCACTGCCGGGTCCCCTTGGAGCCAGTGCCCACCGCAGTCCCGGGCCCAGGCGGGAGCCACCTCTGCTCCGTCCTCTGTCCAGGCCCTGAGAATGTCGTGGGAGCCCAGGAATTAGCACGTGGCTATGAGTGACGAGCCTGCGTTCTTAGAAATACACACACGAAAATGAGGTCACGTTTTAGCCACCCACAAACTCAACCAAGAACACAGCCCGGAAGAACAGCCTTTCCACGACCTTCAGAGTCCGCAGGAGCTAGCGGCAGGGGTTCTGAAATTTGCAGGGAGGACAGCCCCAGGCGTGGGCTCCTCACCGACCCTGATCTCCCCGCCCCAAGACCCCGATACCCACCGCCCAGCCCTGCTGGATCACATCATCTCATCTCATCGAGCGCGGTGCTGCCGAATCAAAGCCCAGTCCGTCTGAGCGTCTTGGAAGCACACGTTGAAATGCAATTTGCATATCAAAAATGCAGCAGGGTAGGAAGGGAGCGTGCCGACGTTTCTCAACCCTGCCAGCGTCATCCTCTGCCGGCGTCAAAGACACTCTCCTAACGAAGTAACAAAAACACTCTGAAACTTAAAGCCACCCAAGGATATCTTTAAACGACACCCTCTCCCCTTCCTGCGACGATATGAAGGAAATGGCTTAGATGTAACCGACCACAGTGTGTTCCCCGGGCGACCCCCACCAGGGTCCGGATATTCATACTGGTGTCTTCTCACTTATTGCCGGGTCGCCGCCCCAGGTGGCACCTGAAATACTCCTTCCAGTGCTGTTTCCATAGACTAACTGCCTACGTACCTACAGTGCTGGCTATCTCCTATCGATTCTAGTTTCCCAAGCAAAAGTGAAGATTACTGATGTAAAATCTACTGTGTATGCTCATTCTGTCTGTAAAAAAATGTTTAATGACAACATGCACAACTGTGAAGACAGCCAGGTGCTAGAGGGAGGCTTGCCTTTAAACGAAGATGCATCTTACACTTACTGTCTCCGGGTGTATATGTGTGAATTCCACGCAGCCCTCCGCGGGAAACGGCGCCGGGTCTAAAGAAAACTCCGTGGAGGCCACGCGGAACAGTCTAGGAAACCAGTCCTGTGACTTTCCAGAACTCGACGCCCTCGCGCACACCTGTCCCTCGGGAGAAGGGGAGGGTCCCTGGAGCTGGCCTGGGGAGGAAGCGTTTCCAAGCTCTGTGTCTCCAGCCCCTCAGCTCGGGGCGCTGCTGGGGACAGACTGGTTGACAGGCAGTCGCCTCCCAAGAAGCAAATCCCAGATGGGGAGGGACAGGCTTTGGGCTCCCCTACCCCTGCCGTGTCCACACACAATTCTCACCTTACAATACACCGTCAGTGCTTCCTTTCTGTTGCTGTTGTTAAACACTTTATTTGTATTATTATTATTATATTAATTTTTACTTTATATCAGAGTATAGTTGATTACCACTGTTGTGTTAGCTTCAGGTTACAGCAAAGCGATTCAGTTATACATATACACGTATCTATCAGTTTTCAAATTCTTTTCCCATTTAGGTTATTCCAGAGTATTGAGCAGAGTTCCCTGTGCTATACAGTACGTCCTCGCCATTTATATAGCAGTGCATACGTCAATCCCAAATCCCCAATCTATCCCTCCCCTGACCCTTGCCCGTGGTAACAAGGTTCTCCCCTGCCTAGTTAGTACCCTCCTCGTTCTACGCCTCTCCTTTCACACCGGGTTTGCATGGCCTGGCTCCCCTGGGCCCTGGAGATGCGCCCCAAGGCCAGGGCCCCAGAGAGGTCTCACCAGGCACCTCAACAGCCGCTGCCCCTGACCCAAGTCACGCAGAGGCACGAGGCTGCCTCGTCTCTTTGGGGATTATGTTTTCTCCACAGCACTTACCTGGAAGAATCTCGTTTGTTGCCTTTATGTGTGTATTGTCGACCTGGAGCCCCCCACCAACACCGCGATGGCAGGTCCACACGGGGTGAGGGGGGGGACCATGAAATTTCACTCACTGGCCCCTCTACCAGCACAGGGCTGAGCACACAGACGGCTCCCTAAACACACATTGAAAGAGCCAAGGAAGGGACTTCACTGGCAGTCCAGTGGTTAAGAAGCCACCTTCCAATGCAGGGGACGCAGGTTTGATTGTTGGTCGGGGAACTAAGATCCCACAGGCCACGGGGCAGCTAAGCCCACGAGTGACGCAGCTACTGAGCCCTCTGGAGCCCGTGTGCCGCAACTAAAACCCGAAACAGCCAAAAATAATAGATAAATAAATACTAAAAGAACAAAGGAACATGGAGACCCTGCTGGGAGCCCAGCACGGGAGACAGAAATTGTACCCCAAGAACTGTGCGTTGCTTGGACCCTCCTACCCACCTACTGGTGGCTTGCAGAGCATTTTAATTGTCACAGGTGAGGGCAGCACCCTGGGCTCAGACGCGGATGACGGTTTCTGAGTGCGAGGGACATTTCATGTTCCATCGTGACATCGGTGCCACTTGGACCGACTTATATCCGGGGCAGAGACCATCCGCTGAGTTCTCTTTAACGAAGGCACCTCCCTGGGGATGGTGAAGGGATCAGGGGACATATGGTCACAGATCCAGAAGCAACGAGTAATGAAAGCATGAGGCTGGGTCTAAAATTCAACTCAATTTCACATCATATCCAGAGTAATGACTCTTCCGGGTGATGACCCCAAAACCCCCCTCTTGGGTCATTGCCCTGCTGTCTTTTCTCAGGGGTAACTTTTCTGACACCTTCCTTAAAATTAAAGCCAACCTGGCCCTCTCTAGCTCCCCCACTCCCACTCATTTTATGTCTTTATTTATCCCCCACGTCCTCCCACTAGAACATATGCTTCAGGAGGCCAGTGGCAAAACATCAACGTTTGAAAGTCATTGGAGGAAATGGGAAGATTGTTTCAGCAGGAAACCTAGAAACACCGCCAGGCTGGGTCAGGGCACAGGGAGAAGCCGAGGATGAATAGTGGTACCAGTCTGCGTGGCTGGGGGTTTCTCCAGAAATCCGCAGCAGCCTGGGTGTAAGTATGGAGAATGCAGACTGTTCCGTTAGCCCAGGCACGTTCTGCAAGGGAAACAGGGCAATGGGGGAAGCCAGGAAAGAGAGGTTGCTTCAGGAAGAAAAGACTACGAAGGTGCAGGAAGAAAGAGATGGTGAGAGGCTCTTATCTCGGGACAGCAAGGAGGATAAGGGCTTTTATCTCGGGACAGCAAGGAGGATAAGGGCGTGAGGCTGAGGGCGCTTCGCAGATGGGAGAATGGTGGCAGCGTCCCCTGGTGAGTTGGAGTGAGCACAGGACTCGGTGTCCCGGGGTGGGCAGCAGCGGGCTGGATGGATGGCCCACCTTCCTGGCAGAGTACTGGTCTCGTCCAGTGGCCCTGCATCAGCTGTGGTTGGTCCCTTGCTCCAGGACCAAGGCTGCGAGACTCCAGCTCCCCAAGTCTGTGCTGACCCTGGAGACCAAGGCAGTCAAGAGTCTAGTCTGCTCTCCAGTCTATACAAGAGCCTTGCAGGATCCTGTGGTCCTCCTTATTTTAAAGAGAGGATGACACGATTCCCCCAAGTGATGAACAGCGTGCTTGGAATGCCCTGTGAGGGGCAACTGTATAGCCTGGAAACTTCATAACAGTCTTGGGAGTGAAGCCAAAAGACCTTGGATGGTTTGAGCACGCAGCTGTAGGAGGGATACACAAACCTTGTCTAAATTCTCATGATGTGCTGGGCACTTTGATGCTCCACCCCACTTGATTCCTAGGATAATCCAATAAAACAGGCATGTGCCTTCCAATTCTGTAACAGTTTCCCAGGCTGGATTTCCAGGGCTGCATATCAACCCTTTCTCTTCCATTCTCAGAACCAAATCCATGAATTAAGGGAATCTGGAAAGAAAGCTGGAAATGAAAGATGCATTGGGAGGGGACCCATCCAACATTTCACAGCGTGTACATTCATGATAGGCACCACGCCTAAAACTCAGAATACCCAGGATGTGTTTTTATTCTCCCAAACTGTTTGGAAATATCCTCAAAAGGCTGTTGAAACCAGTAGCAACTGGAATCGCTACACATTTTATTAGCAGTTAACAGAAGCACATTCAGCACCTAGGCAATGCACCCAATTGATGTATTTGCAAATTGAATTCAGTGAAGTGAATTATGTTAGATTTCAGGGATTCGGTCCTGCAGCAAAGCGCTCATTTGGTGAACTGACTGACCACGAGTTAGTTCTGCCAATCAATGTTTTGGGCACAAAGCTCATCTCCCCCTCAACCACAGACCCTCTTGACCACTCAGACCTTCTCCAAGGAGCTTGCTCTCTGCTGTCTGCAGACGTGTGTATGTTCCATTCAGAGCCTTGTTCCATCGGTTCAGCTTTACCAGTCCATAGGCTGACCACATGGACGACTCTGCTAAGCATTGTTTCCAACGCCTCAGGGGTTAGAAAGATGAGGTCAGGGAACCAGTTCCCCCTACTTTCCCGTGGAGGAGGGAAAGAGATGTGAAGTGAGTGCTTCTGGTCCAAACAACTGCAGTGAGACCCACCATCAGACGCTGTCTTGCACCCTGTGCTGTATAAACGCGGATCCAGGTTTGGCTGCTGACAGATGTTTTTCCGCCAGAGATCCCAGCCCATCCAACCCCTCCCCCACCGTCCCCATACAGATGTGACTTAGGCATCATGAATCAATCACCACATCTGGAACATCAGCTAACAGCTTTCCTCTTTAGAGGTTCGAATGCAAACTGTTAAGCCACAGATTCCTGTGCTTTTTCTTTTTTTTTTTTAGAAGTACCAGTTGTCTGTAAGGATGCCAAATGGCACGAACACTATTTGGACACTGGGCTTACGGACAGGTCTTCCTTGGACAAAATAAACGCATCTCATGGAACAAACATGGGTTGGGGGAGGGGGTGCCCTGGCTGAGCTGGCTGCCACAGATTCCAGCTTGAACCAGGAATGTCTTCCAGCAGGAAACAAACCCACTGCAGAACATCCGAAATTAATCACTGCTGTTGGCATTTTAATAAACAGCTGCTTTTGAAAATGCTTTGGAATGAACACAATCCTGACCACCAAATCGTGCTGAAAGAAGGTCGGAGGTTATACAAGCTGATGCTTCTGAAAGCAAAGAGAGAACAAACTTGAAAGTCATTCTTAACCAGACTCCAGAAATGAGACCCTGCTACGTGGCCCTAAGCAACCCGTCATGAGGTCAGGCCCCAGAGGAAGCACAGAGCCGTGGAAAGCGTGCAGACACCTAACCCAGGGCTGCGCTGATGCACCCTGTGGATTGAGGGGGTCTCTCACCTCCTCTTCCATGAAGCAGTGATGGGGCAGCTCCCCACCTGGGCTTTGGCAAAAGTCTGACGAGGTGATGGGCGTGGCCATTCTTTGAGCGGATAAAGAGGCCCCAGAGCCTGTCACCACTCACATCCTCCAAAATGGGACGTGGAAGCAGCTCCACTGGCAGCATAGAGAGAATTCTAGTAAAAGTCAAACCCGTGTTTCTCTCCTGGTTTCCTAGGGTAAGACTCTCGGCCTTCTTTCCCAGACTCCCGTGGTGATAAATCAGAGATGGAAATGATTCGAAACAACAAAAAGGTCAAATGCTTTGCCTTCCACGGGCCTCCTCTGTGCTGGGAAGGTCCATGAGTGGACGGACAAGGGCCACCCACACCCCGTAGAGCAGGAATCCAAGCCCACCACCCTCTCCAGTTACTGTACTCCCCCCTTTACAGATCCATTTCTGTTCCTTGAGAAGCCATGCTCCCCACGGACAGGAAATTTTAAAAATTCACCCAGAAGGCAAGGCAATCACTGGAGTACTTCCTTCCCAGGTCCAAACTAGAAGATGCAGCCCGGGGGAAGGAGGAGCCCTGCCCGCGCCAGGTGAGGGGTCGGCCGGGACCAGACAGGCCAGGCCGGCTCCCCCTGTAGCAGCACCGGCCAGAGATGACACCTCCACTCCGTGCCACTAGGAGCTTAGCCATGGTAGACGTGGAAGTAATTCCCCGGCAGACACTTCATGCGGCTCAGTGACAGGACAGAGATATGCCATGAACTCCAGGCTGCTGTCGACGGCCCGCATGTCGAGGGTGCCTCTGTGGGCTCCGCGGGCGCCTCACCGCCCCGGCTGGCTCTGGGGCCAACCTCACACCATCTTCCCTGAGTCTGGGGCAGGTCTGACCTCAGTGGCTTCGGTTCATCACACGGACAGAAAGACCACCGTGTCCATGACACTTGTTACCGCCAGGGCTGGTGAAAGCGTCTCAGGCCTTGCTCAAGACAGCCGGGCCCTCTGTCTGACATCACTGGCAGCACGTCCGTGTCGGCGAGCCCTGACTCCCTGGAACCACGTCCGGGGACCTAAGACAAGAGCGAGGGACAGCTGTACCACCCATGGAGAGCAGGGCCCCATGATTAGGAGGGAACAGCTGACTTATTCAGGGCAGACTCAGTCTAAAGGTACCGATGTTTTAGACGATGTTTGCTTCCCATCCACCACCATTCTATTCCTACAGAGAAACTAATCAGGCGGCCTAAAGAGAAAATAAACCAGTACCTGTTCATTAGCTTAAATATAAGTTTTAAACCATAATGTTCAGCTGGTTGAATTTGGAAGCTGAGAGGCCAAAGAGAAAGTAACATCCACTATTTCCCAGAGGCTAAATGTTGATGTTTATAAAAGTCAAAACAGAATCCAGTGTCTGAGATCTGGGCGTGGGTGGGCTGGGTAAGAAGGTGAGAACAGATCGGCTGCGTGTTCATGCTGCTGGATCTGGGGGATGGATGTTGGGAGCTCATTGTACCAGTCTCTCTACTTTTGTGTATGTTAGAAATGTTCAGTAATTAATGCTTTTTTTAAAAAAAAAATCTATACAAGTACCACACTCTTAGCTTTTGGTGTTTCTAAAAGTTAAGTGTTAAAAAACAATTTAGAACCATCCTCGATTGTCACTGAGACCAACCATGTGATTGACCCAAGGCTCAAGGGGAGGGGAGGGAGGCTGCCAGCTTTCCAACCTCACTGCCAGGAGGACTCTGCATCAGGCCTTCCCAGTGGCTCATGGGACAGTCGGGGTCTCTTGTCCTACCCCCTCCCAACAGGCCTAGAATCCCACAGACTTGTGACTTGAGTGGGGCAGGCCCCTCCTCTGAGTTTTAAGAACAGCCACGGTGAGCGGCCTGAACCCATCAGTCTCAGGTCACGTGTGGACACAGTGGGTGCAGGGCTGGGGCACACGACCTGGGCACTGAGGCCAGAGGGGCTCAACCACTGACGAACCCAGGACAATCGCCTCGTTCCAGGCAGACCGAGCCCTCTGGGGACCCTGCTTGTGACCTGAGCTGCCCCAAGCAAGGAGGATCTTGGGAACTTGGTTCAGGCCCTTCCCGCCTGTGAATGGAAGAGTGGCCGATGCCATGACGGCCACCTGGAGTCCACAGGGGGGCCAGACAGAGGAGGAGTCCCAGGAACCCACCAGAGGCCCACTCACACCTCAACTGAATCCCACCCGCCCCCTGCATTTTCCAGACACATCGGCCGACAGACACACTCTTTCCCTCCGAGCATCTGAGGCTGTGTCTCAGTTTCCTGCCGCCAGCACGACTTGGAGATTGGCTGTCACAACCCCAAACAGAGGTGTCACAGCAGTTCTTCCCCAGGTAGGCGTTTTTCCTCCTGAAAGACACAGGTCAGCTTTCGAGATGCCCCTGAGTGTATCCTGTGAGTATCGTTCTGTTCCTCGAGCGCCCGGCGTCCTGAGGTCAGCCGCTGCCCTTCCGTGTGGTCTCTCTGTCCTCAGGGCTTCCCGACTCTGGTGAATCATCCCACCAACGAGCCCTTCCTGCCCCTTAAATAAATTCAGAGCCCTGGATGAAGCCCTCAGGATCCCTGTGACAAGGTCCGGAGTTTCTCCACATCAGGATGCAGCGCCTATTCTAAGGTTTTTGTTTCCAAAGACACGTTATTATAACTAGGGGGCTTTGATAACACATTTCTGAGCAAAAATATACAGCATCTCGTCAACGTGTAAATGAGAAGGGCTCTTGCCTCGTCCTGGACGTGACGCTCCGGGCTGCATCCCGCGGAGCGTGGAGCTGGCTGCACGGCCTTGGGGGGTATTAGTGCACCTGAGCATCTCCACACGGGCCGCTCATGACCGGCCACGCGCCATCGAGACCCAGATCTCTTCTCCTCTTCTGGTTACTTAACACCAATTCTTGGGGCTCCCGCCCTCCTTCCCTCACCTCCTTTCTCTCTCTAACTTAACCTGGGTTTGGACATTTTTTAAAAAAATTTTTTTAACATCTTTATTGGAGTATAATTGCTTTACAATGGTGTGTTAGTTTCTGCTTCACAACAAAACGAATCAGTTATATAGATACATACGTTGCCATATCTCTTCCCTCTTGCGTCTCCCTCCCTCCCACTCTCCCTATCCCACCCCTCCAGGCGGTCACAAAGCACCGAGCTGATCTCCCTGTGCTATGAGGCTGCTTCCCACTAGCTATCCACCTTACATTTGGTAGTGTATATATGTCCATGCTTCTCTCTCGCTTTGTCACACCTTACCCTTCCCCCTCCCCATATCCTCAAGTCCATTCTCTAGTAAGAGTGTGTCCTTATTCCTGTTTTACCCCTAGGTTCTTCATGACATTTTTTTTTCTTAAATTCCATATATATGTGTTAGCATACGGTATTTGTCTCTCTCTTTCTGACTTACTTCACTCTGTATGACAGACTCTAGGTCTATCCACCTCATTACAAATAGCTCAATTTCGTTTCTTTTATGGCTGAGTAATATTCCATTGTATATATGTGCCACATCTTCTTTATCCATTCATCCGATGATGGACATTTTAAACTTGGTGACTGTCACACGGGGACTTCTTTGAGTCTGCCGTTGAGTGAGGCTGACTGTACACAGTGAGACCACGCATGTGTCCATCGAGGGGTCAGAGCGGCTAATTTGATGATACCCATGGACACTGGACACCCTGCCAGCTCACCAGGTCTGTAGTCGTCCTTAGAGGGAGCATGGCTGTTTATTTCACTTCCTCCTCCAAACTGTCCCCACCAAGGATGTTCAAAGCTAGGCCCAGCTCTCCACCTAACTGGCATTACAAAGCACTCCAAGTATGGATGGCTGAGCTGGGGAGAGAGGCTCTGCTCCCCAAGACGGCCCCTGAGTCGCCCATAGGTTGGGCCCCCTGCACAGCTGCCTCCCTCTGAGATGCTCGCCTTGCCTGGGCACCTTTGCAGCTTAACTGCCCCTCTTGTGAAAGCGCCAACGGCTGCCTTGTTCCGCGTGGACATTCATACCCAATAATAATTCATACCCAATAATAGAGCCCGCTACACAATGAGCGGTGTGGGTGCTCACATGGGCCCTGTGATTAACATAGCCACGCAGCGCCCTCAAAGGTGTGATTAAGCACCGCCCTGGATGAAAAGGAATTTCAAAGGCAGCTTTCTCTCCCTCGCTCCTTTGAATCTGCCTGTAAAAAAAAAAAAAAAAAAAAAAAATCAGAACTTGATTCCAAGCTTGTTCTGGGGGATGACAAATTAATGAACTGTCCTCATGTCGCTAAAGACTCAGCTCAGAACTCAGGTTACCGGGCGGATCGGGTTTTATTAGTCGCCTTACTCTGGGCTCTTGGCAATTACAGCCTTTGATTGTGGTTGCAGAGGGCATTGTATGAGGCTGATGAGTGTCTCCGCACGAAGACTGAGCAGAAGCAGAGATGAAGTGGTGTGTTTCTCCCCATCCCACTCGCCTTTTACCCCAGTCAAAAGAAGCAAGAAAGCGGAATTCCAGTGGAAACTAAGCAGTGCGTAATTCTCAAACACAATCGTTAAACGCCCATAATCAGCACAGCGGCTATTAGACCAGGGCTTTGCACAAAAGGTTCAGATGCTTGTCTTGCCTTTGAAAAGATCTGCTCCTTGAAATCTGACTTAGGGGGGATTCAGTCAGCATAAATATCTTTGAGGTACTTTCCCCATGAGATAGCTGTCAACTCTGGAACAAATGAAGCCGTTTACAACGTATTTACGCGGGGGTCCACGTGGAGATGGCTTGAATAAGTTCATTGTGCTCCCTTCAAAGTGGAGTGATGAGGAATCAGAGGACATTTTATAAAACGGGAAGAAGGTCATTTGCCTTCTTGTGACACCTTTCATGCTCAAAGGATCCCAACAGTGGAACACCGACGAAGGATAAAGTGCTTCTGCTCTGTGAGACAGTGGCATTGCAGCAACAGGGCTGGAAATGAAACAAAGACGAAACCGGACATGAGTTTGAGCCACATTTTACGTGGGTCTCACTTGGGAGCCCAGCATGAGGTGGGTAGAATCTGTGCAAATATTTTAAGTGGCCAAAATCAAGCCTTCCCCAAGCTAATTTGGGCGGCAATAACCCTGCTGCCCAACGCTTCCTTGGGGCACGATGACCAGATCTATCATTTGTTCTTATCTGCTTGAGAGATGGTTGTCCCTCTCCTTTACTTAGTTTTTAAATGAATAATTCAAACAAAATTAAGACGACTTTAACATGTTCTTTTCAGTTTTAGTCACTGACCTAATGTTACCCCTCCCATTCTTTCTTGGTTCCCTTTTGGTCCTGATTTGTAAGCATAAACCATTACACACAGTCACATTCCCGGGGCAGACTTTGCATTGCCACCCCGCCTTGCTGTAATCTGGGGAGTACGGCAGTCTCGGGGAGATGTGTGTTTAATGACTGGGTCCTCTGGCCCCCTTGGGGAGAACAGACATGGGGGGCTGGTTCTTAACTGTTCTTAGTCCTGCAACATCTTCCCTGGAGTAGGTTCCTGGGAGCTAAATGTCTTGTGTCTAAGGTTGTTGATATTTTTATGTTTATTTTTATATATCGTCAAATTGTTTTCCCAAAGAACTAGACCAGTTTACAGTGCCATCGGCAATGTAGGGTCGTAGCACACGATGTCCCCAACAGTATTAAAGATGACAGTTTTTTAAATATGTTAATTTGACAGATTTTTCTGCAGCTCCTTATTACTTTTCGCTGCGTCAGGGATGTGGACCGCTGCTCCCGCATTGCCCACATTACAGCAGCACGCGGGCCATGCGCCCAAGGGCTCCCACTGCGGCTGCAGCCCCGGCCTCAGCCCAGGGCCTCCCTCATCGAATGTCTGTCGACTGTGTTAATGATTCAAGGACCCTGTTATTTCTTTAATAATGTCACCCACAAAGTGTGCTGTGTCCCTGCTTTCCCCTCCAGAGCACATCTGGGATGGGAAGTTAAGTGTATTTTCCAACGTGGCCTGTCTGATAAGTTCTATCTGATCTTACAACTCACCTGATTTGTGGTGGAAAGTTGCCAGGGAAACAGCTCTCCCAGGAATGGGAGGCTCAGGGCCAGGCTCGCTTCCCTGCCTTGTGGGCGTGTGAAGCCCCTCTGTTCTCAGCAGGTCAAGATGCAACACAGCCCCCCGTCTGACCCCAGCCTTCAGCCAGAGAGAGCCTGAGTCCCTGCTTGGTCTCCAAGCACCCCCACGGCCAGTGGTGCCTGGTGGTTGAAGGGAGAGGCTAAGGGCAGTGAGCCCGAGGATTGGGGAGGCCAGGTAGTGTCTCATGCTCACTCCGTCTGACACACGGACACAGCTCCGTGTACCCAGCACGCCTGCTGGAAACCTGTGACTTGCCTGTCCTCCACGAGTATGATGTCTGCACGTGAGACTGAGTGTTCCTTCTGTCAGCACAAGTACACGTGCGTTCAGCTTGCCCTTGGTTCTGTGAAGCAAAATCAGCACGACACGATGATTCTAGGGCACATAAAAATATTTTTAAAGCTCTATCTCCTTTTCTTGGGTGTCACACGTAAAACACAGACTTAGGTGCTGGCTCTTCCTTATTGAACAGGTGCGTGTGTGGTTCTTAGCCCACAGTTTAAAGAATCACCTTGTTTTGCCACAATAAAGTGTTATTATCCTGAACAGGGCCAACCTTCCCAGGACGCCTTTATTCAGATGGTTCCTGGAAATCCTGGGCCGGGGGGTCAGCTCCTAGGTGACAGGGAACCTGGGGGCTCCCAAGAGCCCATGGATTCTACCAGCAGGATTGCGTTTCCCACTCTGCGGGGGGCGGGGGTGGGCTGTGATTCCAAGGTGCAGGTTGGGATGCCCCTGGACTTGTGCGCGGCACCGCCTTGGAGGGGAAAAACCACCCTCAGAAGACGAGAGAGCCACAGGCCCCAGGACTGGCAAGCTTCTTAGGCCTTGAGCCCCACACCCCCTAGGAGCATCTCAAAGCCCAGCCACCTCCAGGGATGGTGACCCAGCTCCACCACATGCCAGAAGTGGGCTTGGCGGGGCCGAGGAAGGGACAGTGGGCACACCGCAGCCGAGGGTCCCGGGCACTCACTAAATGCCTGGCAACCTGGTTGCGTCTCTAGAACCTGGGGAGCAGGGGAAGGTTTCGAGGGTTTGATTCAGTCACATGTGCCTTTGGACAGACGACTGTGTGAGCGGATGGGGAGGGGGGTGGGTGGGCAGGGGTGCTCTAAAGCCCACCGCAATCGTCCGGGGGAGAAATGGTGGCAGAAGTGATGTTGGTGAGAAGAGAGAAGAGGACTGTGCATGTCAGCAGTCAGGGTGCAGGGCACGGCTAGACGAGCAAACCTAGATGGAGAGATGTCTGTCCACACATCACATGCAGCTGGAGAAACAGAGGGCTTTGGTCATCTGGCCACATTTTTCTCAGGTTAAAGCTCTTGGACTCTACCCTGAAAGTGATGGGACTCCATGACAAGATCTTAAAGAAGACAGCTGACGTGATCAGTTTTAAGACTTAGAAACTTCACCCTCTGGGCTGGGGAGGAGGGGCGAGCTGGGAGGGAAATGCTTCCCCAGACTTCTGTGAAAATGAATGTGTCAAATCAGTTTCTTCATCTTTAAAATGATGTTAAAAATAACTTGTCTGGGGCTTCCCTGGTGGCTCAGTGGTTGAGAGTCCACCTGCCGATGCAGGGGACACGGGTTCGTGCCCCGGTCCGGGAAGATCCCACATGCCGCGGAGCGGCTGGGCCCGTGAGCCGTGGCCGCTGGGCCTGCGCGTCCAGAGCCTGTGCTCCGCAACGGGAGAGGCCACCGCAGTGAGAGGCCCGCGTACCGCAAAAAAAAAAAAAAAAAAAAAATGTCTGGGGCGTGGGGAGCATATAAAATAGCCATTGTCAGATCTATCTTCATAGTTTGCTTAGGCATCACGCCAAAGCCTTCACCTACAAAATCTCACTTAATTTAATCTTCAAAACAATCTACAGGACAGATGTGATGGCCTGCCTTTCAAGGATGAGAATATCAAGTGTCAGAGAGTTTGAACATTTGCCTAAGATCGTCCAGCTATTATGGCAGAGCAGGGCTTTGAAATCACAACTGTGGAACCAGGGAACATCAGTGTCTTAAACTTCTCAGGTCTTAAGATGCCTGCCAACAACAGCTCTGCGGTGCAAGAAGGATCTGTTAATATTTCACAGGTGAGGAACTGAGGCTCAGAGAAATTGAGCAATTGTCCCACCCCAGAAGAGCTAGTTTTAGCACCGTGCTTGTATACATCAGAAGGTAAGATGCAGATGGTTTATGCAGCTTCATCACTTGCTGAGATCCTGGCCTCATTGCCTACTAACCTCCCAGGTCCAGTGAGTGTCTGCAGATTCATGCTTTCACATAGATAAGACCTGGAGTGATTTGGAAGAGGGCGGGGCATTTTTATTACCTAGAATAAAAGGAAGATTCTGGCCACAGAGTTCCGTCAGAGAAGCCAGGTACCAAGCCAGAGTGAGAGACAGGGCAGATCTGGGAGAGCCGGGGGTTGGGGCCCCTGGGCTGTGGCAGGACAGAGAGCGACGAGGGTGGGGTGACCCGCTTCTGGCGGGTGATCGGATCTCCACACTGCAGGACAGCCCTGCTTGACCCCTCCCTGGTGCTACTGAAGGCTTTCCGTCTTCAGCAATGAGGAGTGATGCTGGAGGTGGCCACCCCGTGTCCCCACCAAGTGCAGAGACCAGATAGCAAGGGCTCTTGGAATTGAGTCTCCCCAGACAGTTTCCCTTCTGACAATCTCTTTTTTCTTGTGATTAAGCTATTGTATACAATTGCTGCCAACATCTGGACTTCCAGAAAAGCCCAAGCAATTTACTTGGGAGACAAATTCAAGCTCTTGAACAAACCACATAGAAAATTGTGACCCAGACTAAAATTGAAGAGATGAAATGTTTGGGTCTTTATTCAGTATTTGTTTTTCTCTTTCTGTCTTACCTCACTCTGTGTGTCAGACTCTAGGTCCATCCACCTCGCTACAAATAACTCAATTTTGTTTCTTTTTACGGCAGAGTAATATTCCATTGTATATATGTGCCACATCTTCTTTATCCATTCGTCTGTCGATGGACACTTAGGTTGCTTCCATGTCCTGGCTATTGTCAATAGAGCTGCAATGAACATTGTGGTACATGACTCTTTTTGAATTATGAGGACACAGAGGGGGAAGGGTAAGCTGGGATGAAGTGAGAGAGTAGAATCAACATATATACACTACCAAATGTAAAATCGATAGCTAGTGGGAAGCAGCTGCATAGCACAGGGAGATCATCTCGGTGCTTTGTGACCACCTAGAGGGGTGGGATAGGGAGGGTGGGAGGGAGATGCAAGAGGGAGGCGATATGGGGATATATGTATACATATAGCTGACTCACTTTGTTATACAGCAGAAACTAACACACCATTGTAAAACAATTATCCTCCAATAAAGATGTTAAAAAAGAAAAAAAAAGAAAGAAATGAAATGGCCAGTGGCATTTTCTAAGTCTGGGTTTCTTTGAGCTTCCAGCTGGTGAGGTAACTGGGCACCCAGCCTTTGGCATCAGACCCCCTGCAGCCTGATCCCATCACACCCCCCTTTCACAGAGTAGGGTAACGTGTGGTCCTTGTCTCACCAGAAACAATGAGATCCCGGGTTACTCAACCCTCACCTCACTTGAAGCACTAATTCCAGTCACAGCAAATGACAGCCCTGCTGACCAGAGTCATTACGAAAATGCTTTTCAATTATTTTGTTAAATCATTGAGGTGAAAAAAAAAAAAGAACTGTTCCATTCTTCCTCCACTCTTTGACACCGTGAATTGCAAACTACACATTGTAAATTGAAAACAACTTTCTGGGAGGGAGGGAGCACAATACTGACTGTACTCTTATTTTTATGACCCAGCCTTATTTCTGTAAAATACAAAAGAGAAAAATATTGATCTTTGAATTGAACCATAAGGAATTTGCCTAAAAGAACATTGCTTCCACATTTTCCATTAACATCTTGGAGAAATCTTTAAACAGTCTCAAAGCTTTTCCTTGAATTTTACCTTAATTTAGCTTCCGGAAAATGTTTGAGGTGTGAGGAGACGACGAAAGTGTGCCACCTCTGCTTCACGCTTGGCCAAGAGCAGATGAGCATCTTCTTGAATGGTACCCACGTGCAGACACAGAGCAGAACGGGAATCCAAGGCTCCAGAACCCGCATCACTCGTTCTAATCACTAATCACTCGTTCATGGTTTCTCTCCTATGACCATCACACCCAAAAGATAAGGAAACCCACCTTAAGGCAATGGCCTCAGGTACAGACTCTCAGAAATTATGAGCTGCTGGTGTATGATTTTCCTATGGCTGCTATAACAAATGACCACAAATTCAATGGTTTAAGACAACACAAATGTGTTCACGTATGATTCTGCAGCCGGAAAGTCGAAACCAGTTTCCCCAGGCTCAAATCAAGGTGTGGGCAGAGCTGGCTCTTTCTGGAGGCTTCAGGGGTGGATCTGGTTCCTTGCCTTTTCCACCTCCCGTGGGCTGTGTGCATTCTGTGGCTGCATCCTTGCATCCCTACACCCTTGTGCTTTCACCTTCGTGTCTGACAATGCGTCATTGACCCTCCTACCCCTCTCTTATAAGGACCCTTGTGGTTACATCATGAGGCTAACCCAGCTGGTCCAATATAATCTCCCATCGCAAGGTCCTTGACCTAATTACATCTGCAAAATCTCTTTTGCCGTGTAAGGTGACATGTTCACAGGTTCCACAGGTTAGGATGTGAACATCTTTGGGGACCGTTATTCAGCCTATCACAAAGGGAAAGCAAAATGAGAGATGGAGGACATCATTTTATTTTTGTGCGTATTTTGTTATATATATTTTTTCTATTTCTATTTTGACTTCTTCTTTTAGGACCTTACCCTGTGAGCTATGATTGGTGTCAGTACTGTAGCTTTGAGTCCATTGCAAATGTGTTTATTCATCCAACAAATATTAATCAGCTGGTGTATTTCAAGGTCCTGTGCTGGAACCTGGCGGATGGGCGGGCTGGTGGGGGGCACACAATTATGTGAATTAGCATCTGCCCTACAGGAGCTTGCAAATCCAGTGGGAAGACCAGATACTCATGAAAACAGGCAAGACTTCAGAGGAGAAGATGGCATAAATGTGAGTGGTTCAGAGAAAACTTCCTGTGGACAGGACCTCAGGGAGGGGCAGCCAGTACTGACAAGAGAGGGCAGGGCTGGGCACCTTGGAGGGGGAGTGACCTGGGCCAGTCCTAAAAGACACAGTTAGAGGGAGAAGATCAGCGTCTCCAAGAAGAAGAGCATGGTGGGTAAGTCCCGGAGGTAAGAATGCGTGTGATTTCTTCTGGGCGTAGAGCAGATGCTGCTACGATGGAATTCAATGTTCATTTGATGAACACAGAAGGTGATTTTGGCTAAATGGGGCAGAGTTGGATTTTGAAGTATCTGCATCCAATACCAGGTATTAGGACTTTACCCTATTAACAGGGAAAAGTTATGGAAGGATTTTAGAGGGGAAATGATACAATGAAGTCAATAATCTGACAACGTGAGGCACAGCAGGAGGGGAAATCCTCACTGTATAAAAGGGGGGGGGCCTAGGAAGCCAGGGGACCCACCCAGGTGCTTGGTGGGATGGAGAGAAAGTGCATTTGGAAGGCAGCTCCGGGGACAAGTCCAGGGTTGGGCTCCTGCATGAAAATGGGTGGAGGTTGCAGGAGAGAAGATAGACAAGGCATCCGTGAACCAAGGACAGACGCGGCAGAGATGGGATGAATTTGTGAATTCACTACTCACTGGCTGAATGGCCTTATTTCTTCCCCTATAAAATGGAGATGCCCAAAGTAGATGAATGCCCCCACTGGGTGGGTTGGTGTGAGGGTAGGAACATCGTATGCAAAATGCCAGAGCCACCTTTGTGGAAGGTGCCCAGTAAAAAGGGAACCATCACCCAACACCGCAACGCAGGCTTCTATCAGCCCAACGCAGGCCTCCATCAGCCCAACGCAGGCCTCCATCAATCAGCCCAACCGTCCTCTGACACTGGACTTCCACCTTCCCCACAGCTGCCCCACATAACCTTGAGAGACTTGGTCTCTCTGCCAGGCCTCCAAAATCTGGGCAGAAGCATCTCGCTGGCTTCCCTCCAGCTCTGGCGCGAGCTCATTCAGCCGGGAGGGGAAGGAGACCCCTCCTCCCTCTGGCCTCACCCTCTGAAGGGCTGACACACCTGCCTTCCACCTGCTCAGGATTCCAAAGACAGTAAGAGCATCTATGTGTTTAGAAGCCAAAATGGCAGCTTCCCCAGCTAGATTCCACTTGACATTTTCCCCATGGCATGAAATATTTTCCTACAATGTTACTTTTTGTAAATTCCTTGGTACAGATTAAACATTTAGATTGTTTCTCTTCGTCGTCTTCTTTTTTTTTTTTTTTTTTGTTATTTTAAACAACACTGCAGTGAACATCTAATTAATCTTTTGGTCATATCCATGATTATTTCCTTAGGATAAAATTCTCAGAGTTTAATTTCTATATCAATGGTGCTACAAAACCAAAGGTCTTTTGTCCTAGGTAGCTAATCCTGCATCGCTTACCTGGAGACAGCAGCCAACCTTCTTGTGGTTATAACACACATTCATATGAGACGTGTGCATTTACAATCGTACTGCAGCAGCAAAAGTAAAAAAAAACAGAAAACATCCTGACATTAAACATCGTGTTTCACATGGCTCCATGGTAGCATCTGAGGTTCTGTGTTCCTTCTTCATTTTGGAGACACAGGTGCAGGGAATTAAAATAATTTCACACTCTATCATGGGTATAAAGAAAGGTTATTATTTCAATCATATGTGTACTAAACGTTAAAACATTTCTGTTGCGTAGCAAATGTATTTGCCTGTCCTTTAATACGTCTTAGAGTTAGTATTGAAAGCACATGATCAAAGTGGGATTTGTCACATTTCTTGTTAGCTTTGCAATGTAGATGGTGCAGTCTGAATGCTATCCTTCACACACACACACACACACACACACACACACACACGTATGTATGTACAGATTCAAGTTCCAACTGTACCCATTCCCAATTAAAAGATTTCAGATCAAGAATGAGACGCAAGACAGACAGAAGGTCCTATGCCCACCTTACAGATGTTGGAATTGGTCGAGTGTCCATGCAATTCCTTTACTGTAAAAATATTCTTTTTCCTGCGTCCATGTATATATAGTCCCGTTGCTTGTAGACAACATCTCCATTCTTTGTGCCTGACTTTTCAACTCTTACCCAGTGGTTTTCTAGTTAATAAGAGGGTGAGGTGCAATACAGCCAACACACAGGGACCTCAAACGGGGAGGTTTTGTGATCGATGAAAAAACTCGAACTGAATTAGTATTAGACTTTTCCTTATGTTTAATTAAGTCTAATTAAACAATGCCGACATCTTCCTGGCACCTGTGGTGCGATTATGTTAAATATTTAATGCTTGTGAAGGGTTAGGCTGAGCTTCTAATCTATAGCTAACAATCTGTTCCCTCTCTGGAGGATTTTTTATTTAGTTCTGCTTTTGTATAATGAGTTACATTTCAAAGGAAACGGTGAAACACTCCAGCACGGACTGGCCAAGGCGTCGCCTGGCGAATTGGAGAAAGACGCATCTCGCCAACGTGACTTAACATGCGCGGCCGGCTGGCTTTGCTGGACCACAGCGACAGTGTCCCAAGAAGAGAGAAAGGAGAACGCAAAGGGCACCACAGAGGCTTCTGGAGACTTTTTTCAGCTCCATATGCTGCCAGTGATTAAGGGCTTGGAGCGTGAGGATGCCAAGTTCACATTGCAAACACCGCTGAACACTATCTCACAGCTGCACTGCCTCCATCCCCCGTTTCCCCAAGGGCGTCAGCTGTCCAGTGAAAAAATACACTTGTATGTTTTTACACCTCCTCCCTTCCCTGTCCCCAGGACCCGCACATCCATCCTCCTCTGGAAATAAAGCGTCTCCAAACCTGAGCTCCTCTTTCGAAGAACTCACTTCAAAGCAAAGGCCATGGTTACTTCTGGAAGCAAAACTATAAATGCTGAGTAAGGGTGTTCATAGAATGTCATGCTTCTCCTCCAAAGGAAAACCGGGGCCTAATTATTCATCTTGGCCTGAAATGCTCCTGAGAAAAGAAATTCAATGTGTTCTTTGCATATGTAACACTTGGTACAAAGACGCTTGAAACTTGCAGCTTTGTTTCATTCCTCTAATGATTCCTGATATTTTTAACATATTAAGGAACAAAAGACAGATTTCTGTAATGAGGTTTCTAGGGGTGGAATCTGTGTAATCAATTTCTCAGGGTTTTTAAAGATTCTTCTTCCCCAGCAGAGCATGGCGGCAAGTAGGTACTCCTTCCATACAAGTTGAAAAGGAGCTGCAGGAGTCCCGTTTGTTAAAGCAAATGGGCTTCTTAAAAATTGAATGAGCACAGCTGATACACGTTCTGGTGGTGGATGAATTACCTTCAACATTTGGGGCAGAGATGAAGATCAACTCGACTCCTCCCAGTTAAACTCCACGGCTTCTGAAAGAGACCCAGAGAACGATGACCTGAAACCTGCAGCTCCTACCGCTGAAGCCCTCCCAAGGCAGGATGAGAGGGAGGGAGGGGGCAGAAAGCCAGGCACATGCTCAGAAGCAAGCCTTATCCAGGAGATGCTCAGGCAGTCGCAGAACCATGGGAACTTTTGCAAGCTGCAGCTCAGTCCATATACTTTTGGGATGCCGAGGTGACATTCTGCTCCAGAGGGGCTGGGCATGGGTGGATTTGAAGCGTCCCTCCATGGGAAGCCCCTCCCCTTGTAAGAATGCATCCCAAGTGAAAACAGGGTGGTGCCCTGTCCACAGTGGCAAAAATTAGGAAACAGCTCCCTGCCACCTGTTAGGAGGCCGAGTCACGTGTACTCAGGAGCAACAATGGATTTTCAAAAGTAACTTTGCACTTGTGTAAAATTAATAGGGTGCTCATTACCACATCCATGCAGCATCTCGTGAATCGCTTCCTGTCACTGGAAGCAGAAGGTAGAGGCTCCTTAAGCTGGGGTTGTGTTGCCCTCTAGTGAAAGAGGTCAGCATTATGCATGCAAAATTATTTTGATCACTGCATAATTAATGTTTACGAAGGGAGGCAGAAGAGAAGCCCCAGCCTGTTTAGAAGGGCTAAGTGTTTATATATATATACATATCCACGAATATATACGTGTATGTGCGTGTGTGTCCCCATCCCCCTAGACAGCCCCCCCATCCCTTCACTTGACTTAGCATATGGAAGCCATTTCTTCTTCCCTGTCACTTTTATTTCTTGGCATGGAAGTTTCGTTTTATATGGCTATCAACAGGCAAAGATCCAAGCATAAAGAATAAATCAACAGTGCTGATCGGAGACACAGAGCTTTAATGCATAAGTATATATTTAATGTGTCTGCTGAAAGAATGTCTAATTACCCTGTCATTGAACAAAGCACATGTTCAGCTGTGATAAATTATGCCATCCTTTACTTCTGCAAAACATATTGAGAGTTAGGAAAGCAGCAGCAAAGTCACAAAGATCTACCCAGTGGAACAAGCCAGCACCCAGACCATCTCGGGTGCAGGGGTAAGGACAGGGCAATGCCCTAAAGGCTGCCACGTGTGGCAAGAAGCAAGACCTCCCTGAGTGGCCTCTTTCTGAATCCGTGCTGCTCCTTTCTTGGGCTTTTATTGGGCCTATATTCTGCCCTTATGAACTCCACGTTGCCACAGGCTGGATTCCAAAATCCAAACCAGTGTACATTTCAGAAAAAGGGAAAGGGAAGGCCACGTGCACATTTGTAGTCACGCCTCTTCCCACGTGAGCCTGCAAGATCCAGACACATGGTGTAGAGTCCCTACGAAAGTAGCCCCCCGAAGGGTAACAGATATAAGATGGCAAGGTGCCCCATTAATCTACGCCAGGTAGATTAATTTGGGGAGGGGATAAAGTGGGTTAACGGTGGGTTGTAAGAAACTAACCAAAGTGCAGCGCACTGATGGATCTAGACCATCGTGCGCTGGGATGCAGCTCAGACGGTAACATCCGAGGAGCAACCGGGGACCCAGGGGCTCTTCTGGAGCGGAAGCCAAGCAGGAGCTCCTGCTAATGTCCATCCAATATGGATTCATTTCACCAAGTTCCCTCCCCTGCACGCCTGCCTTTGTCATTCCCACCCACCCCCCTCCTCTGCTGAGTCTTGGTTCTGACGTTTCTTCTCCCAGATGCTGGTCATCACAGGTCCCCAGACTCTCCAAAAGCCCAAGAGGGAGTCTGGCTGAGGGTCCCAGAACTCAGCATATTTATCCTGCAGCGTCAGAGAAGAAAGCACGCTGTGCTCTGTGATTTGTGCCGTGCTCGGTCCCATGGACACAGAAGCACTGGGTTTCTATTTATGTCAGCAAGAGACAAAACAAACCAGGGAGAGAAAATATGAATTCATCCTGCCTGGGTATCTATGCCTTTCCTGAGAGGATGCCCAGAGTAGCAATCTGTTTCCTCAGGGGCGATTATATTTCTTATTTCTTTGATTACCTCTTGTTATAGTATTCTTTTATTTACTGACATAGAAGAGAAGTGTTTACCATGATGTCTCCACCGTGTGTAAAATATACAGCCAGGAACATCAGTCCTTTTATGCTTTACTGAATTGTGATCTATCGACTGAAGGGCCCATGAAAAAGAGAGATAAAAAATCTATTTCTGATACCATATTGGCTCTAAAATGTCAAAGTCTTCTTTATTGCTTTAGGAGATTTGTATCCTTATTTATCTTTCTCAGTTTATTTTCAGAGGCTGCTGTCTCCATGTTGTTTGACAGGCTGCTGTTTCCGTGTATCATCAGGACCCTCCCTTGCTGCTTTTGGGATCTTATCAAGGCCACCTAAGGCTGCTGAGAAAGAAAAGCCAGGGAACCCAGGCCAGCAGGGGATGACAGGTCAGAGGCACGGATGTGTCACACGGGCAGCCGTGGGCCATGCGTGCAGGTTAAGCTCTTTTTAGTAATTTTTAGTGAGGACCTAAGAGACACTCTGATTCTTTGAATATTGAGAAATTGATAGACACACTCACTACTGTGCTCTTAAGGGAACATTGAGTCTGGAGTGGTTCGGGCCAGAACTGAGTAGCCCAAGCTGGGCTCCATGATCATTTGAAATGGAAACACTCTGAGTTAGACAAGATTCCTCTGCTCTGGGAAACAAAATGTACCTTCAGAATGAGGCTCTGTTCCAGGATGATGGACTAAATGGAGAATGTGATCAAACAGTGCTTAAAACAAAGGAGGGGGTTGTACCAGAGATACTCACTCTCTCTCTTTACCTCTTGTGTCCAAAATGCACAAGCAGCCTCAGCTTCCCTAAGGAAAGGAAGGGAAGGCCGAGAGGACCTCCCAGCCTGGAGCCAGCAAGGTGACCAAAGCGTCCATGTGTCAGATGTGAAACTGTGCTCCCCTGTGGGGAACCCACTTCTTTTTAAAAAAATTTTTATTTTATGGCTGAGTAATATTCCATTGTATATATGTGCCACATCTTCTTTATCCATTCATCTGTCGATGGACACTTAGGTTGCTTCCATGTCCTGGCTATTGTAAATAGAGCTGCAGTGAACACTGTGGTACATGACTCTTTTTGAATTATGGTTTTCTCAGGGTATATGCCCAGTAGTGGGATTGCTGGGTCGTACGGTAGCTCTGTTTTTAGTTTGTTAAGGAACCTCCATACTGTTCTCCATAGTGGCTGTACCAATTCACATTCCCACCAACAGTGCAAGAGGGTTCCCTTTTCTCCACACCCTTTCCAGCATTTATTGTTTGTAGATTTTTAACTGATTCACTTTGTTATAAAGCAGAAACTAACACACCATTGTAAAGCAATTATACTCCAATAAAAATGTTAAAATAATTTTTTTATTTTTATACAATTTTTAAAGGTTACTTTCCATTTACAGTTATTACACAGTATTCCCCGTGTTGTACAGCACATCCTTGAGCCTGTCTTACGCCCAGTAGTGTGCACCCCTGCACCCCTAGATTGTAATCCCCCCACCAACCCTCAACCACCTGTCTGTTCTCTGTGTCTGTGAGTTTGCTGCTTTTATGAAAACTCACTTCTCATTGGGTGAAGTGCTGTGTGAGTTCTCAGTCCTGCTATAGCAGCCAGGCTGGATTCACATGGGGCGCTGCCTTCTCCTGGGCCCGATGCTCACGGAAACATAGCCAATGCCGCACAGAGAGGCCACCTCTCAGAGCCCTGAAGGTGTCGGAGGTCATGAGCTACGACTTGAGATACTCCCTTCCTTCCAAGACGGATGAATTGAGATTTAGAAAAATGATGCAGTAATGAGTCTGGAAAGGCCCATGGGTGCTCCCCTGTAGCTCCTCCAAAGCTCTCAATGCTGAACTGGGAGCTTCCTTGTCTTCATCTTGGGTGTCGTGGAACTGGCCCCAGCCCGAGCAAACTGACTCAGTGATCGCAAAACACCATGAATCGCCTTCTTTCTCACTTCCTTTGACCTTTCTTAGAATTTCACCTTCCAAATACAAGCCCACGAGCTCCCCAGAACCTCCCACTAACACTCCACGTGACTGTTCTTCACTGCACACCCACATCATGCCTGGCACTGGGACTGAAACCCTGGGTCTTCAGAGCTGGTGGGGAGGGTCCATCTCCAGGTTGGGGAGGCGCAGGCTAGAGAGAGAGCAAAGGGAACGTGCGTGAAAGCCCAGAAAAAGGGCCTGGCTTCTCTCAGAAACAAAAAAACCAAGAGAAGGGAAGAAGCCTCGTACTGGAGGAATACTGAAGTGTTTTCCACCCTGGCCCATGAATTAGAGCCCTGATACCTGACTGGGGTGACTGCCCCCTAGGGGACATCTGGAAACATCTGGAGACATTTTTGGTTGTCACGACTGGGAGAGGGGAGACGGGGTGGTGCTGGTGTCGAGGGAGTATAGACCGGGGATGCCCCACAACAGAGACCTATCTGCCCAAATGTCCACAGTCAAGGTCACAAGGTTGAGAACCCTGCTCCAGAGAGACTGCCCCACAGATTAGCACTAGCTGCTCTTAGCCATTTCCAGCGTCTTGGTTTTGTTGTTTTAGCCAGGTGGTTAACTTCCTGAGAGATAGCTCCACCGCCCAGGACGATATTTAATCTCCTGAGCCCCTTGCACAATGAGAAGGAGTTGTTATGTCATCTGCAGAGAGCAGCGTGCCTGGCGCAGAGGTGGCGGAAGCTCAGAGACCTGTGCCTGCCCCGCGAGGCAAGGTCACAACCTTGGGGCAGAGGAATTGGGGACAACCGAGACAACCACCTGGATGCCCTTGGAGAGGGTTTTCTGCAAGTAAGTTCTCCTAGAGGGCCGCCCTCCCATTATCCGAGCGTCACTGGCCGCACTGGGATCCCAGGGGCAGGAGCTGCCACGACTCGGGCTCGTGGCGGGCCACGGCCACACGGGCATGCCACCGCAGGCAAGAGGGCGCCTCACGGGGCCTCAGATGCCACGTTCGAAAAACGGAGTTGACGATGATAAAAACTACCTCTCAGAATATTTTGTAATAACCTATAAGGGAAAATAATCTGAAAAAGTACATATATATGTGTATATATAAAATTATACATATTATATATATATATATATATATAAAACTGAATCACCATGCTGTACACCTGAAACTAACACATTGTAAATCAACTATACTTCAATAAATAGTTTAATTAAAATAAATTTACAAGGGAAAAAACTTCACTCCCAATGGAACTCACATATTCTACAAATAGAACATCTTGAAGAGGCCCAAATGCATCTGTGTTGTCTTTGGGCTACTAAGCAACTTGAATTTGGGGTCCATTCTTTTCTGTTTTAAAAGCTGTTTGTCAGAAAGAGAAAAACAAATACCGTATGCTGACACATATATATGGAATCTAAAAATAAAAAAAAAAAGGTTCTGAAGAACCTAGGGGCGGGACAGGAATAAAGACGCAGACATAGAGAATGGACTTGAGGACACGGGGAGGGGGAAGGGTAAGCTGGGACGAAGTGAGAGAGTGGCATGGACATATACACACTCCCAAATGTAAAACAGATAGCTAGTGGGAAGGAGCCACATAGCACAGGGAGACCAGCTCGGTGCTCTGTGACCACCTAGAGGGGTGGGATAGGGAGGGTGGGAGGGAGACGCAAGAGGGAGGGGATATGGGGACATATGTATACATAAAGCTGATTCACTGATTGCTATACAGCAGAAACTAACACACCATTGTAAAGCAATTATACTCCAATAAAGATGTTAAAAAAACAAAAGCTGTTTGAAAAGCCCTTCCCATATTTCTACTCTCCCTCCTTTCCTTTCCTTCTTTCCATCAATAAACTCCTCTCTGCTAGATACTGTTAAGAGGAAGGAGAAGGAGAAGAAGAAAGAGAAGGAGAAAGAGAAGGAGAAGGAGAAGGAGAAGAGGGATTCAGGACCCAGTGAACTTAACATGTGTTGAAACTTTCCACCCCAGGTGCTTCATCCACCTGTACTTGGGTCTCAGCTCTGCGTCTGTTTTGGTCCCTGACTCTGGAGCCGTGACATCAGACCAATGGTTCCAAGCTTTGGAAACATGTTATCTGGCTCTTCCTGCTGGCTATTTCTGGGAACGCCCAGGAGTGGAGTTGTGGCTGCATTCTCACCTGTGGTCAAGCAGAGTCCTGAGCCACCTGTGGACATAGGAGCCTTTGCTCATGGGCAGTGGAGGATTTCATGACCCCTGGCAGAAACAGGGTGCTCGAGGCCTGTTTTCATTCTTTCTAAATCTTTATTCTTGTGCGAAATGCATCAGTTCTGGCTGGCTTATCTAGCCAATTTCATGATAATTCGCTGACAGAGTAGACACTGCTGCTGCAAGAAGGTCCTAGCGCCCAGTTCTCACATCAGACACAGGAGCCACTGGCCCAGCAGTGAGGGGGCCACGTGCATCAGCAATCTTAGCCTAAGGAAACTAACCACGTAGGTCAACCACCATGATCACAGCTGAGCTTGGATGGCGCCCACCGTTTTTTTTATACTCTGCACCACCTCAGCCGCCACTGTCCAGCAAAACCTTTCAACCAGGAAATCATAGCCCTCCTGTTGGTAATAAAATATAGCACAATCCTTTCCTCTCACCTCTGCCAGGAGACAGGATAAAATGTCCAGCATTCTTCAAGAGAAGGATGCCACCTCAATTTCCTAGCAACCAGTCTATTGATAGAACAACTGGACAGGACTGTTAGCCTAGAATAATCACAATAAACTACGCTTGGCATTTTTCACTCATTGAGTAATATTCATAGAGTCACATTTACATTTTCTGGGTAATAAATCAAAAGCAAGATACCATGGTTTCTAATTTATCTTGTAGACTCTGCTCCAGTGATATCTTGCCGCTGTGAATATTTCTCACATTTCTTAAAAATCCTAAGATAAACGGCTTCTGAATGTTGAATGTGGCGGTTATATTCATCCCCTAAAACTTTATTTCAGGAAAGGTGCTTTCTTTTCTTTGCAGTTTCTAAAGGAAGTAATATACAAATTATGTCAAGCAAGCATTAACTGTCAACATTAAAATATTAACATTGCTCAAACCCTGTCTTACAAAGAGAAAACATTAACAGTGGAGATCATCAGAAGACCTAGTACACCAACCATATGAATTATGAATCAAAAGATAAAAAATGTGGTTTTTTTCTTTTCTACAATAGACATGGAACAGGATATTGTAAGACTAAGGGAAAATAAGCGTTCGTGCTCTTGAAGCATTTCACCTGTTTATTCAGCAAAATGAACGCACCTCCATTTGTTCTTTTTCCAAATACGTAGCACACAGAGCATAGCTGTAGCACACAGCCGGCCAGGAGTGACCGATTGGTTGCCTGATAACAATTCTAAATGTAGGAAATTGTCATTAATGTGGACTCTGCTACTTCGGAATTTGTGATGCAGGCAAGCTCTGGCTTAAAAAATTTCTTTATAATCTTTAGGAGGAATATTAGATTTAGTAGACAAACCTTGGTATAAATATAATTACTACCGACAGGCACACTATTACTTAAGGGCACACACTTATTCTAAGCAGGTAGGGGACATTCGTTTCCCTCTAAATTCTCATTATATACTAATTACAAACCATATTAACCTGTGTTTAATTTTTATTATGAAATCACACGGCTTCTTCTTTTTATCAATTTATTTATTTTTGGCTGCGTTGGGTCTTCGTTGTTGCACACGGGCTTTCTCTAGTTGCGGCGAGCGGGGGCTACTCTTCGTTGCGGTGTGCAGGTTTCTCATTGCGGCGGCTTCTCTCGTTGTGGAGCACGGACTCTAGGTGCACAGGCTTCAGTAGTTGTGGTGCACGGGCTTAGTTGCTCCGCGGCATGTGGGATCTTCCTGGACCAGGGCTCAAACCCGTGTCCCCTGCATTGGCAGGCAGATTCTTAACCACTATGCCACCAGGGAAGCCCCATGTGGCTTCTTATAATAAGAAACTAGTTCCAATGTATGTAAAGGAAAATGTGACATGTTCTATGATCACACTTCTCTGCCGGGGAAGATGGCTCGCCCCTCTCCCCACCTGTTTTTAATAAGCGGATCCCAGTGGGCGCTTTCCTGTGGACTGAATTCAAGATGAGGTCAACTTGCAAGTAATAAAGCTGTTTTAAAATGAATTGTCACTAATTCAGAACTTCCAATGAAAGCAGAGGCCAGTCAGCCATCCGAACGTGCTCGTTTATGGCGTCCTCACTCATCCTGGCGATGTCACAGGAGTCTCACGCTTGTGTGAAAGGATGAGATTTTGGGGACTTTGTGTTTTCGTCTTCTCTCTGAGAGTGCATGTGTGCCCTTGCCCAAAAGGCAGGGCCACGTGGAGAGGCTGTCTGGAGAACACATGAAGCCCAGATTGAGAAGAGCTTAGATTCACTGAGGAGTTCCTGAGACAATGAGGAAGAGATGGTGCCTTTGAAAGTGTGGAAGCAGAGGCGGCCAGAGGATGGAGATGAAGATGGAGACTGCAGGTCCTGAGTGGTCAGAAGGGTCCAAGTCCCACCCTTATACGAGATGTGGCCCCAAGGATGGTCCTTGGGAGTCTGGAGTCCAGGGGTGGACTGAACTTTTGGTGGAAGTTTCAAAGAGCCCCCTTCAAGGGACTGTGGGCCCTGGACAAGAATGTATGTACAGTGACCCATGAAGCCAGGTCAGGAGGTGACTCCCCAGGTTTTGGGCCCTGTAACCCCTGCTGCACACACACACCTTCGCATGGACCTGGTATGGGGCTGGAGTCTCTGCAGTGATGCCATTGGATTACCCAGCTGGGGGGCTTGTGTGCATCAGGGTTCCCAAGAGAGACAGACCAATAGGATGTATAGAGAGAGAGAAAGAGATTTATTATAGAGAATTGGCTCCCACAATTATGGAGGTTGGAAAGTCCCCAGGTCTACAGTCAACAGGCTGGAGACCTAGGAGTAGCCAAAGTTCCGGTTCAAGTCTGGAGGCAGGAAAGGAACAGCGTTCGAGCTCAGCAGTCAGCCAGAAGGGGTTCCTCTTAGTCGGCCTTTCTGTTGTATTCATGCCTTCAACTGACTGGGTGAGGCCCACCCACACTGGGCAGGGCAATCTGCTTTCCTCTGTTCACCCATCCAGGTGGACATCTCATCCAGAAACACCCTTGCAGACGCCCAGAGTAATGTTTGACCGAATATCTGGGCATCCCATCAACCTGACACGTAATATTCGCCACTGCAAAGCCCATTAATGAGTCCACACGTCTCAAACTCCAGGACGTGCTGTATGCACCTCGCCTGTCCTTGTTTACAGGATAGGATTAGCCCTTTCACAGCAGCAATGACGTTGCACTCCTCACGTGTCATCAGATGTGGACGCTGCACCATCCCTGTGCCCATCTGCCTCTCCTCCCAGCTGTCCCGCGTGGAGTCAGCCCGCTCGGACCTGCTTTACTGTATAGGAAGTGAACTGTGGCGAAAACAGCCCTCTCTTTGCACGTCACCAAGCCAAGGATGCTGTGGGTGCATTTAGCCCGCGGCTAGATGAAGCACTAACAGTAAATCGTGCGCTCTCTCTAAGCATCATAAACCTAAAGGGCTAGTGTGGAATGCATTGCAACTGCCTGCCCCCAGGTCTAGATCACTGCCTATTGATGGCCATGAACGGCAGGGCACCGAGCGGCCTGTGGCAGTCCAGGGGCTCCCCTTTCACTTTTGGATGCTCTGCGCCAGAGCCAGGGCCAACTTAGAAGGAGGAGCATTTGCCATTATTTAAATCTTGCCACTAATTAAATCTCTCCTTGCTCGGTGACTGTTCACTAATAGACGTGCTCCTGGATGCGCCTGGTGCGTTGAACAGAAGCAGAAACGTCTTTGCCCCTGGCAAACCCCAGCGTCCTGTCCCCTCCCATGCGCCCCACGGTACAGCAGGAGTTCCTCCAAGTCCAGATGATGGAGTCCAGTCCTGTATCCCTGCAACACCCACTGGGGTCCCTCCCCAGCATGTCTGAGAGGCCCACAGGGTCTGCTTGTGTCCACAGGACTCACGCGAAGTCAGGGTAGCAAGGGCTCCTCATGGCGCCCTCGGGCTGAAACTTCTCCCTGCAGAGGGGATGGGGTCCTGGTTCACAGCTGGAAATCCAGGCAACTGGAAGAAGCAGCTGGGGTTTGTTCTTGCTGCCAGCACCAGAGGGGACTGCCGCGTCACTGCCTGCACAACCCTGGAGCTGCCCCGTGTCCTCAGAGCTTTGCCCTACTGTGACCAGCCAAGGAAAGTGGCACTGTCCCTGATGGGGCCCCTGCAGCCTAGCCTGGCCTCCCAGGTCCACGCCTGCCCCTTTGCTCCACCCAACTCTCTGCGAGGGAGCGGCTTCTGGCCTTTCTGACCCCTGATGCTTCTATCTCAGGGGCCTCACCATCCTTGCAGGAGACTGGCCTTGGGTCAGTGCACACAACCTCTTTCAGTAACCTGGCACCTCGGAGGTGACTTTGGGGTCACCTTCCCAGCGGGTATGCAGGATGGTTGCTCCGTCAGAGCTGAGACTGTGCTCGTCCTGGTGGCCACTGACCACCACACCCTCTGCCCAGGAAGCCCTGGAGCGCGTGGCCGGCCAGGCGTTCCCTGAGTAGCAGGGTGTTTGTGATCACAGCCCTCAGGTGCCGAGCACTTGGGGGTGATTCAAATGCATCCACTTGCACAAGAAACATTCGCATTCGGGACTTTTCTGCTAAAAACCACCTCAGCTTATTTGCAAAACTGTCAGGGATAAAGTTTTTGAGGAGGATGCAGCAAAAGGGGAGCGGCTACACCTAAACGCACACTTTTCCCCAAGCTACTGCATCCCTTGCACAAGCCCGGGGCTAGGCCCCTGAGCCCCAGCTGGTCACAGATGTGCTGGGCCCGGGGACGAGGCTGCAGCTAGAGCCAGGGACGTGTGTGCCTTTTCCTGGATGGTCAAGCGCACAGCCAAGGTCTAGAGCCTGAACTCCTCTAGTCCTTAACCAGACATATTCACACGAGGGTTACCCCCAACTTGTAGTGAACCCTTGGATTCCAGGCAGAGTCCCCGCTCCTGCACGGGATGCTCCTCCTTCCAGCACAAAGCCCCACACCCACTGAGAGGGAGGAAATGAAGCTGTCTTGTTCACAAACATTGTTTCCTCCGTAATTAAAGGGAAGAAGCATCGTGGCTGCTGTCAGAGCAGGTCTAACTACCACACTGGGGCAAGGCCCCCGAAGAGCAGATAAATCAACACGCGGACGACGATTGCTGTGATTAACACAAAGGGATCCTAATTCAAGTGTGCACTTTGGCTGCTCCAACATCCAACGTGCCTTAAAATATCTGGCATCTCAGTGACAGAGATGTTCTCGTGCAGGCATCCTACAGGCAGAAGGGGGAGCGCGCCCGGCTCCAGCGCAGCAGCTGGTGGTCGAGGCCGCTGCCTTTTGGGACAGAGGAAATGGCTCTGGGGCCTCGAGTTCAACTCCCGGAGACCAGGTCTTCTGGGAGCCAACGGTGGGTCCATCTAGGAGGGGAAGCGCCAGAGTCGTGGCCCACCAGCCATAAGGTCATTCGCCTGACCCCGTCCCCATCAGACTGGGTCTGTGCTGCAACCTGCCTCCTGCCGGGGACGGTGGCGCCCGGTCTTCCTTTGGGAAACCGCCCTCCCCTCTCTCGGTCCAAGTGGCTCAGGCTGGGCTCACCCTCTGCCAGCCCCACCCTACACGCTCACACACAGATGCACACACGCACTCGTGCACACACATGTTCCCCCACAAAAACCCCCACTCACACGTTCACACTCCACATAATTCCTCACCTCAGGCTGGGCTCCAGACACGGTCTGATGAGGAAGACTCCCCCCGGCAGCTGCGGGGGCTTCTGAGCCCTTGGTGGGTGGGGGGGACTGCTGCTGGACAGACTAGGTCAGTGGGTCCCAGGAGCCGCCCTCACAGGGGAGTGGGGCATCATGAGACCCTGGATGTGTCAACCCCACTCACCTGTGGACCCTCCTCTCCACATGCACCTGCCCGAGCTGGGTTCTCATCAGTTCCTCCTCCAAACGCCTGAGGGTTCCCGCAGACACCCAAGAGAGGATAGCACGGTCCCGCGGCAGCTGTTCCGAGCCGCTGGCCTGAAGACACCTCGCCAATACTGCAGGGCCCTGTCCCCTCCCTCTGGCTCCAGCTCTACCTCCCCATCCCCCGAGCCCCTGCCGTGGGTCCCAGCCGCAGGGCAATCCTGTGTGGCTGCATCCCTCGGCGACAACCTCAGCATGACAGCTTGTGAGTAACGGACCCACGAGGACTCGTGACGGGGCAAAGTCAGCTCCCAAGAGGGGAGAGGAGCCGGAAGCACGTGACACCAGTCACCGGTGTGACGGCCACCGAGGCGGGCGTCGGTGCAGGAACACGGCACGCGGGCCGTCCTGCTGACGAGCTTGTGTGGGGCACCCAGACCCCTGCCCCTGCTCCCACCCTGAGTGCAGGCCTCCGGGCACCGTGGGCTGAGCCTCGCCTTGTTGAGACTCCCGGCTCCCAGCCCCTCCCGCCGGGCCCAGCGGCGTCTCCGCCGCAGTTAAGGGAGGGGCTTCTGGAACAAGACGCCCTCAGGAGCCAATCTTCTTTTCTACCATTTCCCAAGGTTTGCTATTCAAGGCGGGCAATCATCTCCTCACGTCAAGGTCCTTCACTTAATCACATCTGCAAAGACCCTTTCCAGTCACAGTCACAGGCTCTGGGGACTTGGACGTGGGGAGAGCTTCTAGGGGCCACCATGAAATCCCCCCACAGCGACTTGCTGGCAAGGCCCCCTTTGTGTTTCCAGGTGAGGCAGACGCAGCCTCAGGATCCCTGCGCCCCAGGGGACTTGATGGTTGACGGAGGCTTCTGCAGGCTGAGCCCAGCCCTGCAGGCAGGTCTCGGGAGCCAGAGAACAGACCTGGCAGCTGCAGGCCCAGGGGGACAAGGCTGCTTTGCTTAAAAAAGTGTTGACTCTGCAAAGTGAAGCGAAACAGAGGGGAGGCGCTGGGAGCATATCTGGGCCCTCCTGGGTGTGCGCTGGAGCGCAGCGTGTGCCACCAGGCTCGGCCCTCTTCCCTTCCCGACTCAGCCGCTTGCCTGCAAAACAAAAGGAAGTCGAGGAGAGAGATTACGATGATGATGACAATGATCGTTTCTGCTAATAATGTACTAGAACAAGCGCTGGCTGCTGGTTCCCGGGTCTGCAGACCCACACACAGGAAAGAGGGGGGTCCCTCCCCTAGGGAGTCTTCCTTCTGGAAAGAGCCGAGAGCAGTCCTCCCCAGGCAGCCTCACCGGACACATCTCATGATGGAGCTCGTTTAGTATTTCCTCTCAAGTTATCCACTTTCTCCCACAGGGTGTGTTGGAAATGCTGCCTCCACCCCAGAAGGACCACACGTTTTTCTGTCCCTGGTGCTATAGGTTTTTGGTTGATTGTGTTTATTGCGAAATACTCCAGGTCAGCTATAATAAACGCAGATCACATAGTTATACGTAAAGTGAAAACCCACCAAAACAATACCATCCACAGAGATGACAGCAGAAAACGGACGCAGGTGTGATCGTCCAGACATGTTCTGTGATGCATAAGAGCACACCTGTGCACACACCTGTATACATGTGCGCACACGTGCAAGTGCAGAGGGACACACGTGCAAACAAATCCACACGTGTACACACAGAGATGAGCACATACATAAACATGCGCACACATGCACACATGTACACATACCCACGCATACATGCACGTGCCTGTACACACATGCACACATTTGCATGCAGAAAGAGAGACACACACTCTCTCACACACACAGGAAACATGAGTTTCCTACAGACTTTGTAACGAAATTAAGATTCGAGGACTCACATCATCCTACAATTTGCTTTTACACTTAACAATATACAAGGACCCTTCCCACGTCAGGGCTCAGGACCGTCCCACCCATCTCAGGGCTGCACCATATTCCATTATGAACGTCCTTCAACGTGCTCGCCTGTTTCTCCACTTCTGCACATTGAGATGGTGACTCTTGGCGATTTCCTGACACAAAAGATGCTGCGTTGAACCTTGTTTGTAACACATCCTTGCACACTCATACTAGTATTTCTGTAGCATAGAACTGATCCGTGAACTTAAGGAATGGACTGCCCAGGTAAGAATGAGCTTCTGAAAATCATACTATGGGAAAAATAAAGTGTTCTCTTCAGTCTAAATTAAATTCTTCCAAAGAAACGGGCATGGGATGTCAACGCACCCATCTGCATGAGTTTCATCCAAATGCCAGCCCTCGAAATGTTCCATTTACCTGAAACATTCCCATAGGCTGTCTACATTAATCAGCCTCAACGGATAATTGTTTGACGAGCTGCATGTTGTCATAATGTCTTTGATACTTTGGGAGGAGGTGACATAATATTGTGACAGTGTACCGTAACACTGACGAAATCTTAATAACCCATGCATGCCGAAGGTCATGAATTCCCAGCCAAGCCCAAGCCTCACACCCCGCAGCATCTTTGCCGGAGACAAATTGCCTCTGCTTGGGAGGGGCTGCAGTCTTCAGGGAGACACGAAGTCACGTCACTTCTCACCGTGCTTCATTTGTGAACAGGATGTGACATGTCTCTCCTTTGAAATATCCAATTGGAAATATAGAAAGAGGGATTGAAGTAGGATTTCCCCGCAGCTACATGTTTCTCCCTCCTCTCTTTGAAGAATAAAATATTCCAATTAAGACTTGGTAACTAAATAGTATTGCCTAAGGAACTACATATGAAGTCGAATGTTCTCTCCCTCGCCCTTGACAACAGCAAAATGTACTTTTAACCTTAGCAATGAGAGTCACAGAGACTCTCCTACAAAGACAGGGTTGCATTTTTTTTTTCTTCCAACCCATGAGACCCAGATACATACACGGGAAGCTTGATTTATTTTGCAAAGTGAGTGTCATCCAGAGGCTGAAGTGTTTAAAAATCAGTCATTCCATCTAATTAGACCTCTCAGTAGCTCTGAAACTTAATATTACACCAATCGTGACACTAATGAGCTCGATGATGCTGGGCGTTTTGGAGAGAACCAGCTTTGCAGGCGCCGTGGGATCTGGACACTTGGGTGGTTTTGGGGGTACGTACAGCATTGTCTCAACCTCGTTTCTGCAACTTAATTTAGGATCCAAGAGCCTGTTTTAACAAGACCACCTGCATCCAAGGGCTCTGGGTATTTCGCTTGCTCCATTTGGGGAGGAAAAGGGAAAATACGTATATAAACAACCACGACTTAACAGAACCGACCTGCCATTTATTCAACTTTTTTCAAAACCCCATGTTTGTAGCATCGACATCATTAAAAAGCCTCTAAGCAGGATGAGGATCTGGGTCCTGTATATATTAATACAATCATTGATTTTCACCGAGCCAACACTTCACCGGCACCGGGAAACCTAACAACGCGGTGTGAAAACATCGCTCATGTCAATTTCCACTGTACACTGTTAATAGCCAATTTTGAGAGCACATCTTTCATTTGTAAAAGCAAATTGCTAGGAAAAGCAATTGCTACTGGCATTCTATGTTTCTAGTTCCAGCATGTGTCCTCATGGAAAATTTATAGGAAAGAGTTTGTACGTTTCTCTATATCCCGTATAGGTCTGGTGTTTATCATACATTTGGATACATATGTGGCCTGATCATTTTTTTAAATGATGACCCGCATGAATTCAAAATGAGGTTACTTTAGGATGCACCCATTGAATAGCGTTTGTACGGAAGGATTAAAAATAAAAGGCAGAAAGAGAAGATGCTATAGACCTACTGAAAGACACGAGCTTGAAGGATCTCTAGCATCTTGTACGGGTGCTTCTCAACCAACAGCCCAAAGCCGTAAAGCTGTAAATCTCGACTGGGGAGTTAATACGAATGACTCTGGGAATTAAAGCAAGGAAATTAAGGATATTTGTGGGAGAGTTCAGGGAAACCAATTGTTCTCTGGAACTGTTGATTGAATGATAAGTCAAGTAATGTTAGCATCAAGCAGAGAGTGCAGACCAGAGCAGTAAATAAAAAAACGATACATTTGAAATGCAATTATTGCAAAGGGCACCAAGCAATCACCTATTAAATGAACTGCTTGGTGCTGAATGCCTTTGAAGCTCCCAGTGTGTCTTTGTACGTGTGTAAAGTATAGAAAAACGGGGGGGGGGAATGTGAGTAGAATAATAGTGGGAGCAGAACTGAGAAAACCTGTCAAATCAGGCTGCTGATAATAATTCGGGTGACAACAGATCATGAGGCAGAGCCGTAAAGTGGGCAACTACAAGTATTAATAAAAACGAGGTAAAAATGTGCTGGTATAAAAGCCATGGTGTCCAGAGCAGGCGCTCAGAATAATTAACCTGTCAAGGATGCGATTCAAGGAGCTGCTTAGCTCTAGCCTGACCTCAGGAATGGAGCAAGAATTCAGGTTGCAGTGTGCCCGCATCTGTGGCCTGCTGGTCTGCTGTGCTTGCCTTGCATAATGCTTTTCATTTCGCTTCTTTAATGAGCCGCCAATATTTAAGACTTGGGCAATTTTGCATCAAACACCGGGATTCCTGGCTTTCCTGGGAAATTAAGATCTGACAGCATTGTGGCCCCCTTACCACATGACTGGAAGGCACTAGAGCTACGGGGAGGTGGGGGGAGGGTGGAGTTCCTCTCTCTCTTCTGCACACCAAGTGTGTTTTACTTATTTACACACCCTGCCTGACCCCTTTTGAGGCCTCTTGTTCAAGAGCACACGTGGTGTGAGCTGCATCTTCTTTCCTAACAGACCAATGAGGCAGCTCAGTATCATTTGGTCCAGGGGCTGGGAGACACGGGCTGCCCTGGCCTTCATACGTTTATATGCATAGCAGCTTTCTTTATAATAGATCACTGTAAAGATTATGTGAAGATTACAGGAGTTTGTGAGTTCCGTGTTGCCCGGGGAGAAGACAAATTTCTCATTCTTCTAAAAAACTCACAATGCAACTGGAATTTCACCTGAACCAAGTAAACAAAACTGTCATCTAACTTGAATGGGGAAAAGAAGTGTTAGGAAAGGATCACTCTATTTTCAACTCTCCTATTATTAAGTTTGACTGATTTTTCCAGGGATGGGATTGTTACGGGGCGACTTTAAAATGAACCCAGCAGAAACCACTCTTCAGGGTTTATAATAGAAACAGTTAAAAATTTAAATCACCAGTGAAAGATTGAAGCCGTGTGGCTTGGAAGCTGTGATTTTTTTGGAGGGGACCATCTATTTTCCATGAAAAGTGCAGCCTGTTGCAGCACTTGCCCCTCAGCCTGGGCCTAACCGCACGGCTGGTGAAGCCACTGAGAGGTGAGCAAGTGACCTTGGACTTCCCAAGGTCAGGGTAACAAGCTGCCTGTCTCCTGGTTGTAGACCTAGGGTACCACCCTGAAGATGCTGCTGAGAGAGAGGAAAAGCTCCTTACATTTGAAGGTGAGGACAGTGTTCCAAGCTGGCTGGGAGCCCATCTCTGTTACAAGACCCCCCCCCCAGAGGGCTTGTGTACTCAGCGGGGAAAAAGTGGGCTTCAGAAACCACCCACTAGGCAGTGGTCCCTCCAGGATACGGATGTGCCTTATTGGTCGACAACAATTCTTGAGCACTCAGGGAGCAGTGACAGCACACGTAACATGCTTAACACACTGCCTGGCACACTGCACGTGGTAGGGATGTGCTGGCTCTCGGCGCCGAGGGGCTGCTCTTCAAGTTAACGGTTCAAGGGTAAGGAGTGCAAATCCTGGACCCCTATTTGTCGTCTGGGAAAGTTATTTGCTTGTTAAACTTCATCTCTAACATTAGAATAATAACTCCTACTTTGTAAGAATTCCGTGAGGTAACATGAAAAATGTTAGCTCAAGGCAAGCATATAGACATTATTATTATTACTACATACGGCGTATGTCTTCCCCAGGACTCACCTTTCAGGAATTGAATGGATGTGACCTAATAAATTGGATGGCTATTGGCCCTGGCACCAATAACTCAGAACAACTTTCTTCAAACAACGATTTAGGAAATGAGGGCTGGGCAAAATACTTCTCATAGCCCGTCTACTGCGTTAACTGATTCAAAATGTGCACACGGGGGGCTTCCCTGGTGACGCAGTGGTTAAGAATCCGCCTGCCAAAGCAGGGGACACGGGTTCGAGCCCTGGTTAAGGAACTAAGATCCTACATGCCACGGGGCAACTAAGCCCGTGCGCCACAACTACTGAGCCTATGCTCTAGAGCCCGTGAGCCACAACTACTGAAGCCTGTGTGCCTAGAGCCCGTGCTCCGCAAAAAGAGAAGCCACTGCAATGACAAGCCCGTGCACCGCAACGAAGAGTAGCCCCCGCTCGCTGCAACTAGAGAAAAGCCCGCGCGCAGCAATGAGGACCCAACACAGCCGAAAATTAATTAATTAATTAATTTAATTTTTTTAAATGTGCACGTGGGTGTGCCTGCCAGAGGGACCGGAAACCCGAGCCTTGTCCCCACGGGCACCTGCCACCTGTTACGAGACAAAGGGCTCACTGCACAGTCTGAGCTGATGTGCTGTTTGCTCCTGGTGGCCGAAGCAGGACTTCATGACTCATGCACGATTGTAAACTTTTATTTTCTTTCGTAGACTTGGCTATTATTACCATTCCTACTCTTGAGGAAGGAAATATGGATTTAACTCAGTTCATAAAAGCATGTGGAGATAATGCCTCCAGGACCCAGGGCAGCACCAAGATACGATTAAGGGAGGTATTTGCTTTCTTGCTCTTTCCCATCAAGACCCACTGTTACCACGGCTTTGTCAAATCTTCTGCCTCACGAGTTTAACGTGGGCTTGCGGGACACTCAGGCCGGCCAGCAATCACAGTGGAACTGCTATGAGAGCTGTTGGGATCTTCTTTGGAACAAACTACAGGCCATCCAAAGAAATAAATAAGTTTTAACCCTGTCCATGGATGTCTGTCCCAATAAAGTATCTAAATATTCACATTACACCGTGACTATGGAGCAGAGGGAGAAGTTGAATAGTTGCTTGAAGTATTCATTGGGTGGAATAACCAAACCTAAAATCCATGTGTTTTTTTCTTTTTAGTGGTTTGGGTTTTTGTTTGTTTGGGTTTTTTTTTACATCTTTATTGGAGTATAATTGCTTTACAATGGTGGGTTAGTTTCTGCTTTATAACAAAGTGAATCAGTTATACATATACATATGTTCCCATATCTCTTCCCTCTTGCGTCTCCCTCCCTCCCACCCTCCCTATCCCACCCCTCCAGGCAGCCACAAAGCACCGAGCTGATCTCCCTGTGCTATGCGGCTGCTTCCCACTAGCTATCTACCTTAGGTTTGGTAGTGTATATATGTCCATGCCTCTCTCTCGCTTTGTCACAGCTCACCCTTCCCCCTCCCCATATCCTCAAGTCCATTCTCTAGTAGGTCTGTGTCTTTATTCCTGTCTTACCCCTAGGTTCTTCATGACATTTTTTTTCTTAAATTCCATATATATATGTTAGCATACTGCCAACAAACACATGAAAGAATGTTCAACATCATTAATCATTAGAGAAATGCAAATCAAAACTACAATGAGATATCATCTCACACCAGTCAGAATGGCCATCATCAAAAAATCTAGAAACAATAAATGCTGGAGAGGGTGTGGAGAAAAGGGAACACTCTTGCACTGCTGGTGGGAATGTGAATTGGTACAGCCACTATGGAGAACAGTATGGAGGTTCCTTAAAAAACTACAAATAGAACTACCATATGACCCAGCAATCCCACTACTGGGCATATACCCTGAGAAAACCATAATTCAAAAAGAGTCATGTACCAAAATGTTCATTGCAGCTCTATTTACAATAGCCAGGACATGGAAACAACCTAGGTGTCCATCATTAGATGTATGGATAAAGAAGATGTGGCACATATATACAATGGAATATTACTCAGTCATAAAAAGAAACGAAATTGAGCTATTTGTAATGAGGTGGATGGACCTAGAGTCTGTCATACAGAGTGAAGTAAGTCAGAAAGAGAAAAACAAATACCGTACGGTTTGGGTTTTTTAAATCATGATTATTTTGTTTTCTAATTGGCTAGAAAATTCCATCTTCAGGTCCATAATAATTGCCTTAAATTCACCTTCTTTGGCAGACAGCGACCAAGAACTTAACTGCAGCAAGGCAGGTGTTGGTGCCCCAAATAATCAGAACGTAAGGGGCCCTCGGGGTGGGGGGCACCAAGCACCGGAGGGGCAGCTCGGCTTTCTTTGAGCAAAGGCCTGGGGGCTCACAGGTGATTCTGGAGAGGAGGAGTGTGGGTTTCTGTCTGGGATTCACGGCCTACACCCTCCAGGAGGAAGCTGAGTGCGTCTCTTATTAAGTGGCACATGCGCACCTTTGAACAGCGGATTCACCACCCACACGTCCAGGAAACAGCCGCCCACCCAAACTCGGCACCATCAGCGACGGCATTTCATCCTCTCAGTACCCCACCTGCTCAGCCAGGACCGAGAGCTCCTCTGGTCGTTTGGTACGATGGGATTTGATCCTATTTTCCAGCTGGCGACCTCACTCCTCAAGAGGAAGCGCTAACAGCTTGAGGTTTTCTGGAAGGTACCTGCAGTGGAAGGAGAGAACGTGCATGTTATAGCAACAAAAGCCCGTGTCCTGAGGTATCACTTCCTCTGTGTATTCGAGGGAAATAATCTCTCATTTGAACTCCTGAATTTTCTCCTGACCAGCAAAGAGTTTCCGGCTTCTGGGTGGGCAGCGTTCTGCTAACGGGACCCTCGAGGGCCCCTCCCCTTAGCTGTCTTGCACCCGATCCTTATTTTTACAAAGACATACCATCTGCTCCCAGACACTCCAAAGGGATCCTCCATGTCTTACGGGGTGTTTATCATATGTTAGCCATTTCTGTGCATGCAGAAATATTTTGAAAACTGCCAAGTCTACACGTATGAAAAATGCATTGAGGTTGCTATTTGTCAAGGGACTGCAAGCATTTCCTGCCATTTGTCTCAATTCATGCACCAATTTCAACATCCATCTCAGAAACCCACAGCGTGGCTCTAAGCCCTGCACCCGCCCCCTTTCCTCTCAAAACCAAACTATCTACAGTCTATTTTCTAAGCATAGGAAAGATGTCACTGCATTTGGTTCTCAGTGTATACCAAGAAATGGTATAACGTATGGGAGGGGAGCCTAATTTTTACCAATGTATTGAGCTCTCTGGCTGTAATCGCAAATGGATAAAACACGGTCTGCCATTCAGAATTCTCTTTATGTCTTCAGAATCCACATTTGGAAGTGTAATTTTTATAGTGGTAGTGCAAGTTTTAACCCTGTCTGTGGGTGTCTGTCCCAATAAAGTATCTAAATTTTCACATTACACCGTGACTATGTAGCAGAGGGAGAAGTTGAATAGTTGCTTGAAGTATTCTTTGGGTGTAATAGCCAAAGCTAAAATCCATGTGTTTTTTTTCTTTTTAGTGGTTTGGGTTTTTTAAATCATGATTATTTTTCGTTTTGTTTTCTAATCGGCTAGAAAATTCTGTCTTCAGGTCCATAATAATTGCCTTAAATCTACCTTCTTTGGCAGACAGCGACCAAGAATTCAACTGCAACAAGGCAGGTGTTAGAACGGCTTCTTTCCAAATAGCTCAAAGGCTCCCTGTCACTGAAATCTCAAATTCCATCACTGTAAAAAAGTAAAATAAAAAGGGAACCAGCATATCCATTTCCATCTGTTTTATCCTCTCATTATACCTTGTTAGTTAAAGGGAACACGATCAAGCCACATGACTTGTACCTGACAGTAATACTGCAAAAATGAAGTCCCTACCAGAGAACTTGAATAAAGAAGATGATTCCTACTAACGTATCAAATTGTATCAATAAACCTGCATGGCTCTTAGGTGTCACTAACAGAATTAAATGAGTGTTTAAGGGGTTAAGTAGGATCTAGTGACATCTGTTAGCCAGCAAAAGGGAGCCGGGGGCATGGGAGGGGCACTTCCGTTCCAGGTCAGTCCACCCCTGTCTGTCAGGCAAATACAATAGGAATTACTTAATTTAACACCGTTTCAGTTCTAATTGAATTCTATTTTCTAAATCCTGAATAAATACATTACAACTGTCTCTTCGGTCAAACGGAGAGAAAGAGTCATCTTTTAATGACTCCCCTGAGGATTTAGTGCCTATTCTATCTGTGAGAAAAATGATTCCAACATCCCTGGAATACATTGAAGGGATAATGGTTATTTAAACATGCCAAGTCTTTATAGAGTAGATAAGTATTTGAATTTGCATTTATGAAAATCAAAAAGAGAGCTCGGGAAGCAGGTACCAGGTTGTGACTTCCCAGGCCACGGAAACCATCGAGTTGGAAGATCAGGAAGTGAGGAGGGGGGAGCTGTTCTTTCCCAAAAGGACCTTCCACTGGCCTCTCTGTCCCCCACCACTGCATTCCTGCAAGTGGTCTTTAAAACGGCATCACTGCCGGCCCACCGGCTTGGTTTATGTCATCAGCAGCTCCCATGACTCCGCCGTCAAGACCAGAAGAGCCGACGTGGATGCTGTGGCCAGCTTGGCCCTCAGGGCTCTTCACCACCACAGCCTGGGCACTCTTTTGTTTCCTGCCCTTCCTGCTCACTGTTCCCTTGGACCCCAGGACCTTTGCACATGCTCTTTTCTGTCTGTAAGGCTCAATCTCACACACACACACACACACACACACACTACAATTTGTAATCACCTAATTACTGATGTCATTATTGGATTCTTGCTTATCTCTCCTGATCGGCAGGAAATTAGGGCCCTCATCTAATTTGTTCAGTATCACAGCGCCAGTACATTTTTGCCCAGCACGCAGTATGTTCTCAATAAGCTTCTGATTGAACAAATGAGTAAATCAATCAATCAATGCCCTACTTTGCAAATTCTGTTGAGCCTAAAAATAAACAAGCCATTTAGTCAAGCTATTTCCTGATTACTCCCACGATCCAACACGTCGTACATTCAGAACGACTGAATGTTCATTAATATCCCTCTAATATTCCATTCCTTACAATTTTCAGAGGGGTCAACCCATCACAATTTACCCCAGAGACGTTGAACTCCTCTCCCAGCACCACACTTAAGCCCCTTCATTTTCTGTGCCTGTGTTTCCTTCCTGGGCTGCTTCCAATGCCCTGCAGCTACATTTCCCTCCCAAGTTCTACGCACAGGGACCGGGCTTCCGGAGACATGGGCCTCCTTCTGCCTCCACGGCCCCTGCCTGAGAGGTGTCTGTGACCCCCGGGTGCTCTTTGTAAATGTGGCCGTGTGTGTTCCCCCCCCCACGTCTGAGCTCCAAGGGACGCCTGGAGAGATGACCTATGGGTTCCAAGCTGGAAAGGCAGCCTGCGCCTTCCAGCCAGCAGCTCAGCTACGCCAGGGGGAGGCGTCACGGACAGATAGAGCCCGCAGGGAAGGGGTGGCTGGCAAGTGTTAACCACCAGCTTTCAGGAGAAAGGATGGGAAGGTCCTGATCTGCAGTGTTCGCTGATTTCCATGGTGTAAACTCTCTCTTTGCGGTCAAGGGTGGTCAGGGATGTGGTGTCCCAAGCATGGAGGGGGGAAGAGGTGGTGAGCACAGTCAACTGTCCCAGGCCCCAGGAGCCGCCTGGAGCACCCCGGGGACTGTGGGGTTCATGCGAGAAGATCAAGGAGCTGCGAGATCTCCACCCCTATTGCCCAGCTGGGTCCTTACCCTGCACCCGCCCTGTGTCACATTCTTCACAGCACTGACCCCTCCACCTGCAGTGACGTGCTGGTTTCCCTGCAGTGATGTTCAGGGGAACAGAGGCCTTGCCCGTCCTCTTCAGAGGAAGCCCGGCCCGCCGCCCGGCTCCGTGCTTGTTCATCACCTCTGTCTTGATTCCTTCCTCCAGTGGAAGATGGTTTCTGCCTCCGGCTACCAGAAGCTGCTAGAAGAAGCTAGATTAAGTCTCATTTCTAAGTGCTCACGAGCTATTTTCTTCCCGGAGGTCTTTAGAGTATTTGGAAATGCTCCCCAGCTACCTAATGAAAAGTCTGCACACCTAATTCAGATATTTCATGGAAGACATCCCCGCAGCTCTAAAAACTTCCGTTTAAAACATAAGCAACATTCTAGAATATCTGGATGAAAATGATCTCCTCAAAATAAGAATAATGGTAAAATGTGCAAATGTAGACCAGGGGTCAAAACACACGAGAAACCTCGAATCTCAAGTTCCTTTTACCTTGAACCAGAGCCCAGGAAACGCATCTGCTTAGCCTGGCTCTTATATTTCAAATTCCAACCTCTCTCACTGGTCCTGCCTTCTTCTGGTAGCTAAGGAGACACATCTCTTCGAATAGAAACCCAAACATTTACAGCCTGTGAAACAAGCTTGGGAATCAGACTCCAGATCCTGGGGCCTCTGGGAGCCTGGGAACCAGATCCCCCATCTGCCCTGAAGAGCCGACCGAAGGGGCTTGTGGGAGGTGGAAGGAGAGGATCCTGGGCTTGCAAAGCTCTCCAGACTTTGACTTCGTTCTGTGTTTGTTTGGGGGCGCAGGGGGTGCTCATGTCGAAGAGAGAGACAGAGACAGAGAGAGAGGGTCCCGGTGATAGACGAGGAAGAGCAGCCTCTTTGCTGAGGAGCTATATAATCCAAACGGAGGCAAATAGCAAGGCTGGAAGCACAGCTGCTTATGCAAATTTGCGTCTCAGAAGTTTGAGTCAGAGGTCAAGTATGAGCTGCAGAATCATGCACAACACTAACGAAGCAGCCCCCCGGCCGAGAGCCAGCTTCTGGGCACGGGGGCGGTGGAGGAACGCCCCTTTCTGCAGGGACAGCTGAGGGTCTCCATCCGCCATCACCTCTGACGCTGGGCACAGGGAGCCCTGTGTGCGCGATGGTGGAGCAGTGGTGGGGCCCCTGCCCAGCGGCGTGAGCAGTTGTCTGAAAGCAGAACTCGTCTTGACAGTGGTCATTCCTGCTTGTCCCTTTACAAATTGAGCTACTTTTTAAAGGCATGATCTTGCCACCCTCCCCTTCTATTCATTGGTCCCCCTGGGATCTGTCCCCGTGGCAATGTGCCCCAACTATGCCACTGCCCTCAAGATGGTAGGGTCAGCCACCCTATTATCTTAAGGGAAATAGCGGAGCTGTCAGCCTTGTTATCTGAGTGTGACGCTGCTGAGGGTTGTGGGGAAGGAGCTCTCACACTGTTGATGATGATGAGAGAGTAAATCTGTGGAACATCTTTACATTGTTCTTTGTTTCTTTCTTTCTTTATTTATTCTTACTTTGCAGGGCACGTGGACCCTATCGCTTAGAAATTAAAATGTGCATCCCCTTTGACCCAATTCCATTTCCAAATCTATCTACAGAAATAATACCCTAGACGAACAAAGACACACATATATGGATAATCATCATGAATAATAGTAGAAACCTGGAAACAACCTAAACACTTACCAAGAGTGGTCTGTTTAATTTGAGGGTGCCCGTATAATGGCATGATCTGTGCAGCTCATACAGGGCTACAGATCGAAATATAATGGGGGAAAGATGCTCTCCCAGGATGTTTTAGCAATCAGTTCTGTTAAGGTATAATTGACATTTAATAAACTGCACATATCTAAAGTGTGTAATTGGATACATTTTGACATAGGGCACACTCATGAAACCATCCCCAATCTATTTATATCTTGGACCACATCCCCATCCGAGGCTGCCTCCTGCCCTTCCTCACGCCTCCCTATCCCACTCCTATCCACTTCCCTGCCCAGGCAACCACTGACCTGCTCTCCGTCACTTTAGATTAATTTCCATTTTCCAGATGTTTATGTAAGTGGAAGTACACAGGGCATATTCAGCTCTGTCAGGCTTCTTTCACTCGCCTAATTGCTTTCAAATCCATCCATGTTGCTGCTGGGACCATAGGCTCATCCCGTTTTTATCGCCAAGAAGTTTCCATTGCACGGATGCCTTGCAGTTCATCAGTTCTTCCGTTGATGGACATTTGGATTGTTTTATTGGGGGGTTAATACAAATGAAATAGCTACGAACAGTCTTGTATGTGTTCTTGCACAGACACGTGCTTCCTTTTCTATAAATACCTAGGAATGGAATGTCTAGATCATATGCTAGGTGTAGGTTTAATGTTTCTTTAATGAGGTATAATTGACATACGACATTGTATCAGTTTCAAGCGTACGATAAGATGATTTTATATTTGTATAAGGATTAACTTTTTAAGAAACAGCCTAACTGCCTTCCAAGGTGGTTGCCACATTTATATGCAGATATATATACATTTATATATATATTTGTTCATATATGCATAAACCACCACAAAAATTTGTACATAAACAGATTAGGGTGTGTGTATGTGTTTGTATCCTCATCATGTAGGACAATTCACATCAAATTCTTAACCACACTTACCTCCACAAGGTACAATTGAGACTTTGAATTTTTACTTGAGTTTTGGAATAGTTTTCCAGCATGTGTTACTTTTATATGTTTTAAAAATTATTTTATAGATAATAGAGTGTGTTTGGGATTGAAAATTTGAATCCATCTCAGCCTTGACCCAGTGAAGGTCCCTGTCATCACCAACGTGGGACTTGATCCAAGGTGTGCATTACAACCCACTCAGGCCTTTATCTGCACAACCCCGGGCACCTGTCCCCACCTATGGAATGACTGTAGGACCTCCAGGTGAGAGTGTGCAGTCAAGTTCAAAGGTGCAGCTCCACCACCCAGGCACCCTAGATTCTGGGGTCGACCAGCCCAACACTCACAGCCTCTGTCTCCCCTCAATAAACGTGCAGTGTGACTCAGTGACCCCAGATGTCTGTTCCAGTGATCAAAGTCCTTTGCTGTATTTTTTCTTTCAAATGATAATCATGTATCTTACAAACATACTATTCCATGAGGTTGTTTTACTAATGTTTCTGAGGGCACCTAGCCAGCCCTTTATACCATTAAAAAACAAAAGAAAGACTATTTTGCAGATGTTAGGTTGCAACTGTGTTTTGAACAATGGCCTGAGAGCATCTTTTCTAAGCAGTATCAGCTCTCTTCTCTTAGACTAACAGCAAACTCTGCATTTTTGAAAGACCAAATTTTGAGCAGATGCCACATAAGCTCTGGGGAAAGCTTAACAAACACGGCTCCCCACGGGTGAAGTTTACGAGACGTACCTCTGTTGGGGGCCACATCCCAGCTCCCGACGCACCACGCAGCTTACTGATCAGATGCTCTGCAGTAAGGTGACACTCGGAGGGCGTGAGAGGGGTCACAGCCATCATGCGAGGACCAGACCGCCCAGGGCTCCTTCCCGCCCAAACGAATTCCAACCCGTGTTGGGACTCGTCACAGTTCTCAGGAAAGAAACTCCCCTCTAAGAATTAGGACCCTGCTGGGGTAGAGACCAGACACTCTTATTTCAGAAGACATCGGTTCTAGCCATGGGTCCGTGCACTGGGCTGAAGCATGCGAGGGTTACCAGAATGATCTGCAGGCCCTCTCATGCATTTAGTTAAATAGAAATGCTTCAGGGTAGAAGTGACTTAAGTTACTGTTATATTAGTACTAATTTTTTTAATTTTTTAAAAGTTAGTTGTCCCCATTTGTATCAATAATATAAAATCGAAACATCATTTTGAGTCAGTTTTATGGATTTCTGTAAATGGACACACAACTTACTTTATGACTTTTGTAAATTAGTGAGTATCTGTAGATATCAATTTTCTCATCTGTAAAACGAAGATAATAGCACCTGTCTTGCAGGCTGGCATGTGTTAAATTACTTAATTAGAAGCAGTAGTGAGTGCATGATAAGAGCTATGGCAGTGTTGCCTATGAAAGTTCATATTATTTCTTTCTAAAGCTGGATCCCCTTTTCTGCAATATAAGACTCCTATTATGACTCATTCATTCATTTATATGACCAATATTTATTGAGTGCCTACTATAAGCAGGTGGTAAAGTCTCAGCTAGTTGTAGTGAACAAAGCAAAACTTAAATCAGGGAACAGAGGCGTGATGTGGAAGTGCAGATGCCCCAGGACGCATCAAGGGGACCCACCAGGGACAGTGATAGGAAACTCAAGGGATGGAAATCAACAAAGGCTTGGAGTGGAGCCATGAGTCCATTTTAGAAAGAACCCTCGGCAGAGGAGCAGAGAACAGCTGCAGGGGAAGCAAATTCACGGGCAGTAGCACAGTTCTGATGGAAGGATGATGGAAGTTTTGGAAGGGAGGCCAGGAAATGTAGGAGAGAGTCAGGAAGATAAGGTTTGGAGATGGACTGAATATGAGAGTTAAGGAGAAAGAAGTAATTAGGAACGGCTCCTAGATGTTGAGCTTCAGTTTTGGGGTGGGTGGCAAAGACGTTGGCTGCAGTGGGGGGACACTGCCCAAGAAATGGTTCTGTCCCTGGGAAAGGGCCACAGGGGATGAAGATGCAGCTATTCTGAAATAAGAAGGGATTATTGCTTTCATGGATGTCTTCATGGGTGTCTACCTAAGAATCTTTCCTAAAAAAATGGACTCGATACTTTCATTGAGTTATTCAAATACTGATCGTTTAATAGAAGCCACCTTACAAGACAAAACCAAACGATGGCTTCCTGGGTTGTCACTTACATTAAAGGAATAATGCATAATTACACATATCACCCCATCAAAGAAGACCTAGAGAGATTAAGAAAATTGACTTTGTTCTTCAACTAAAAGTGGTAGAACATGAATTTGAACCCAGATCTGCATGACTCAAGGCTTTATTGCCTTTCTAAGGGCACCCTGAAGAATTCTCGAGAATTCTTTTGTGGAGGTTAAAAGAAAGAAATCTTGAAAGTAATGAAAAGGTGAGATAACATCTTGCAGATTTCTAGTGTGAGATACAATTGGTAGGTATTCACGAGCCTTGGCAGGTACTCCAACAGTTTCTTAGAAGATGCACCAGCCAGATAGCCAGATAAGATCAAGTTTCTGTAATGGAATTTTTGTTCACTGAGAGAGAGTGAAATACAATTCAAGCAAAGTAGAGTCAAAGACTTCAGATTTTACTTCAACGATGGAGAGACCTGGAAGGATTACTGTTTCCATCTTCAGAACAAGTAAAGGACAAACTGTAAGCCACTGACTTGTTGAACCCACCAAAGAACGTAGGTTGCAGAGTAAACAAAAAAATCAAAACCTATGGAGAGGGGGCTTCCCTGTGGTGCAGTGGTTGGGAGTCTTCCTGCCAATGCAGGGGACATGGGTTCAAGCCCTGGTCCAGGTAGATCCCACATGTAGCAGAGCAGCTAGGCCCATGCACCACAACTACTGAGCCTGCACTCTAGCGCCCGTGAGCCACAACTGCTGAGCCCACATGCCACAACTACTGAAGCCTGCGTGCCTAGAGCCCATGCTCTGCAACAGGAGAAGCCACCGCAATGAGAAGCCCGGGCACTGCAATGAAGAGTAGCCCCAGCTCTCCACAACTAGAGAGAGCCCACACACAGCAACGAAGACCCAACGCAGCCAAAAATAAAATAAATTAAAAATAAACAAGACCTGGGGAGAGACAGATGCTGGCAGAGAAAAAGAAGATCCACACATTTGTTATGCAGAGCAGATGTCACCTGATAACATATATACTATAAAAAATTCAGCTTTAAACTGTTAAGTAATTGATAAAGGCTGAGCATGGGTGAGCATGAGCGCGTAAAGTGCGTAGTGACTACAGGCATTGGGAAGGGTCTGCACCATCTCACAAACACACCAAGTATCACATGTTTGTATGTAAAAATGAAATCTGTGACAAAGATGGCACAAAGGATGGGAGGGAGGAATTAGGAACATATTTCTATAAGTCCCTCACACTGCATATGAAGTGGTAGCATGAAAGTGAACTTAGATTTTTAAAGAGTATATTGTAGATACTAGGGCAAATATTAAAAGAATTAAGAAGTATAAATATGCAATAGAAGAAATAAAACGTAACCATAAAAAGGTTAGTTAAACCTAGAGAAGGCAGAGAGGAGAAATATTTTTAAAAAGTAAAACAAACAGAACACAGCAAAGTGGTACCTTTTCACCCAATGTTATCAATAATCATTTTAAACGTGAACGGTCTAAATAAAAGACAGTTGAAAGACAGAGATTGTCGGCTTGGATTAAAAAAATGGAAGACTCAACCATATGCTGTACAGAAGAAATCCATTTTAAATGTAAATACATAGATGCAATAACAGTAGAAAGATGGAGAGTGATATACACGCAAACACAAAACGACAGGAAGCTGATGCGACTGTGTTATTTCACACAAAGCAGAGGCAGAATTTAGAATAGGAATTTTATCAGAGCTAAAGAGGGGTGTTACATAAGGATAAAAAAGTCAATTATCCAGGAGGAGATAATGCTCTAAAATGTACATGCAACTAACATCACAGCTTCGAAATACTTGAAGCAAAAAAACTAATCAATCCGAAAAGAGACAAAAATAATTACAGCTGGAGACTTCAACACTTTTCTTTCAGTAACTGACATAAAAAGTAGGCAAGGATCATTAGGATATGGCTAACCTAAACAATACCATCGTGATTTTGACCTAATTGATATTTATAGAACAGGCCACACAGCAACAGCAAAATAGGCACTTTCTTCTAAAGTGTGAGTGTAAATTCACCAGGAGAGACTATGTTCCACACCATAAAAGAAACCTTAATAAATTTAAAAGAATAGAAGTACTATAAAGTATATACTCAAAGATTCAATTAAACTATAAAAATCCATAACAGAAATACATCTGGAAAAATCTCTAAATATTTGGAAATTAAATAACATACTTCTCAAAAAGACATGGATAAAAAAAGGACTTCTCTGGGGAAATTAAAATAATTTTGAACTGAATGATGATAAAAATATACCATCAAAATGTGTGGGATGCAGTTTAAGCAGTACTTGGAGGACAGTTTATATTATGACATGCTTATACTAGTAAAAAAAATTTTTTTAATCAATAACCTAAGCTTTCCACTTTGAGGAATTAGAGGAGGAATGTCAAATATTCCTTAAGGAAGCAGAAGGAAGTAAACACTAAAATTTAGGGCAGAAATAAATACAATTGAAAATAGAAAAACAATAGAGAAAATCAGAGAAATTAAAAGCTGACCCTTAGAAAGTTCAGTAAAATTTACAAACCACTATCCAGGTAGAGCAAGAAACAAAGAATGAATTACAAATTATCAGTACCAAGGATGAAAGAGAGGTGATCATTAGTGATCCCCTAGATATTAAGAAAAAGAAGAAAATTTACAAATAATGTTACGTTATAAATTCAACTTAGATGAGATATACCAATCCCTTGAAAGACACAAAAAATACCAAGACTTACTCAGGAAGAAATAGATAACCTGAATAGACCTACGTATATTAAAGAAATTAAATTAGTAGTGAAAAACCTTTCAAAAAAGAAACCTCCTGATCCAGACAGTTTCACTGGCATATTCAATCGAACATTTAAAAAAGAAATATTACCAAATCGAGATAATATCTTCCAAAAATCGTTTTTTAAAAAGAGAACACTACTGCTGTTTCTAACTTCTTGGGGTGGTATATTTGGAACCACGTGTCCTTCCTATAATGAATAACATAATCTCCATTTTAATTCTTAATCACATGTATTTATCAATTTGTTAGGTTTATGTATTATTTCCTTTTAAACAAATAAACATGATTTTTAATTAAAAAAAGAGAGAACACTACTCAAATTATTTTATAAGGTAAGCTTTATCTTAATACCAATAGCAGACAAAGATATTACCAAGAAGGAGGAGGAGAAGAAATAAATACATATTCTTATATTTTAAATCTCTAGAAGTAAGACATAAAGTATTAAAATTCTAGAAGAAAACATCCTCTAGAGATTTTCTAGGGAGAAAATCTACCTGACCTGGCTTTGGAAATAAGTTTGTAGCTGTAACACCAAAAACTTGATCCTTAAAAGGAAAAAAAAAATGGTAAATTGGACTTTTTAAAAACAAAAACTTTTACTTTGTGAAATATACTGTCAAGAGAATGAAAAGACAAGCTACAGACTTGGAAAAATATTTTCAAATCACATACCTAATAAAAGACATATATAGTACATATAAAAACCTCTTAAACTCGACAACCCAGTTAAAAACGGGCAAAGATCTGAATAGACACCTCACCAGATGATACATGGATGGCAAGCAAGCATAGGAATAGATGCTTAACATCATTCACTATTAGGGAAATGTACACTAAACTGCAGTGAAACTCCCCTCCCCCTTGGCAATCATAAGTCTGTTCTTTATGTCTCTGAGTCTATTTGGAAGCTTTATTCTTAATTGCCCCAAACTGGAAACAATTCACATACTCGTTAACAGGTGAATGGATTAGCAAACAGTGGTATACCTGTAAAATGGAAGAATACCCAGCAATAGAAAGGAATAAGCGATCAATTCACACAACAATATGGATAATTCAAATGCATTTTGCTAAATGGAAATAACCAAAGCCAAGAGGCAACACACTGTATGATTCTATTTACACAACACTTGTTGTTTTTAATGTTTATTGGAGTCTAGTTGATTTAAAATGCGTTAGTTTCTGCTGTACAGCAAAGTGAATCAGTTACACATATACATATGTCTACTCTTTTTTAGATTCTTTTCCCATATAGGTCATTACAGAGTTCCCTGTGCTACACAGTAGGTCCTTATTGGTTATCTATTTTATATATAGCAGTGTGCCTTTTAAACAACATTTTGGAAAAGCAAAACCACAGGGTGGAAAAGAGACAAGTGATTGCTGAAATTTGGGGCTGGGGGAGGAATTAACTACAAGAGGCCATACAGAGAAGTAGGACATTTACATGGCCACAAAGTCTCTCTCCCCAAAGTGCTTATTAATTCTTGGAGTGGGTTTAACATATGTCCACACTTTCTTTAATATTCCTCCCTCCAGGAGATGGAGGTTGATTCTTTCCCTTGAGGATGGGCTGGTTTTAGCAATTCACTTCTAATGAAGAGAGCATGGAAAGGGAAAAATAGTAATTTTACAGAGGAGAAGTCTGGGAGACCACCTTATCCAAGTGATCAAGGTTTCCGTCATCCATAACAAATCATCCACAAGCAAGTACCCCTGTGTGGTGTGAGGTGACCCACCTCTGGGGTCTCCTTCTCCCAAGTCCGTAACCTGGATGTGAACATGAGAAAACATCAGACAAACCAAAATCGAGGAACATTCTAGGAAATGCCTAACTGATACCGGCCAGGGTTCTTGGCCTTCCGCAATCAATAGAAATTGATTAGAGGCCAGACAAGAAATTCAGGCAAGGCTTTATCGGGGCTCCTGCGGCAGCAGGGGGGAGCGGAAACAAGTAACATCTTCCCTTGCTAGCTCCCCAGGGGAGTCGAGCTGGTTCCTTACATGGGGTGAGTGTAGCGGTGGGTCCAGGGCTCGGGCCAGAGGTGGGGCTTGGGTGGTCTGCCCGCCCCTTTGGTGGTGTTGAGCGCTGGGGGCATGAACAATACGCTGTTTTTCCTCCCGACCCTGCTCTGCTCTTCAGAAGTAGCAGTTGGGTTTTTCCGTCTTTTTGTATCTTCTCTTCTCGTCCAGAATTTGCCCCAACGGCACATGCATGCAGTTATTTTTAGTCCTTTATGGTATCTTTGTATTTTGTTGCTCAATGAGACATTTGTCCAGGTGCAAGCATTGCAGCAAAGGGTCCCAGGTCCCAGACTGTCCCATGACTACCACTCTTCAAACGCTTAGAGGTCAAGAGAGACAAAGAAAGATTGAGAGGTTGTTACAGATTGGAGGGGACGCAGGGACAGGGAGAGTAAACACCACGCTTGGTCCTGGATCTGACCCCGGAACAGGGGAATCTGAGTAACATCTGGAGTTGAGTTAGCAGTATGGCGTTGACAGTGCTCATTTCTTCGTTTTGATAAACATCCTGTGGTTTTATAAGAGGTCTCCATTAGGGGAAGCTGGGTGACAGATGTGAGGGGGGGGAACTCTCTGGACTATCTTTACAACTCTTCCACAAACCTAAAATTATTCCAAAATAAAACCTTTAAAAGCATACAAAAACTGGACTCAGCACAGTAGAGTGGGCTGGGCATTTCCCATTTACCACTTCGGGTATCCAGCAGGCCGGGGAAACAAAGGAGAGGAGATCGGGCAGAAGTCTCCCATCCTCACAAAAGTTAGCATTTGCGAGAACGGGGAACTCCCACCACCGACCCTCAGACACTTTCTGCTATCGGCACCCAGGTAGCCCAGATGCAGAAAGGCCATGATCGTGGGCACTATGGAAGGCTGGAAACATATGCATGGGAAGGTAGACGCCTTGCTTCTCAGAGTGTGGTCCACGGACCAGCAGGCTGGGCATTGCCTGAGAGGGTGTTAGAAATGCAGGGCCTCAGGCCCCGCCCCAAAGCTACTGCATTTCAACAAGAGCCCCAGCTCTTCCTCTGCACCTCCATGGGTGTGTCCACCCCTCCCACCCTCCATCACGGCCCTCCCCGGGGGCTGTCCCTTGTCCTGGATCACGGCCCTCCAGACACACTTGGCCTCTTTTATACCTTACAAGATCCAACTTTTTCTGTCTGGGACACTTTGACCAGAAATGTTCCCCAGACATGCATTCACATACAAACTCACACCTGCTCCTTCACACACACTTACACATGCACAGACTTACAGTCATGCACATGCGGATTCGGGCTACAACACACACACACACACACACACACACACACACACACACACACACACACACACTGACTTTCCCTCACTCACATCCTGCACGTACGCCCCAGCTTTCTCTGGGCGTCCACACCCATGATTTTGTTGGCTCGTTCACTTGTCTGCTGCCTGTGGCTGTCACTGTGGTCCCAGCTCTGGAAGGGACTTTTGGTTCCATCCATCTCTCTTTTTTTTGTTTTTGTTTTTGCAGTACGCGGGCCTCTCACTGCTGTGGCCTCTCCCGTTGCGGAGCACGGAGCGCAGGCTCAGCGGCCATGGCTCACGGGCCCAGCCGCTCCGCGGCATGTGGGATCCTCCCAGACCGGGGCACAAACCTGTGTCCCTTGCATCAGCAGGCGGACTCCCAACCACTGCGCCACCAGGGAAGCCCCCCATCCATCTCTCTTACCATCTGTTTCCCCAGCACCCAGAACAGAGCCTGGCACAGTACAGAGACTCAATAAATATTTGTGTTTGAATAGAAGAGAGAGAGAGCCCAGGTCCAAAGGAAAGGGAAAGATAAAAGGGAAGAGGGAACTGCAGACAAGAAAAGGCCCATCTTTGCTGACCACGCGTGTCATCCTCTGAGTCCTGGGACTTTTCTCTCACACACGGGACCACAGGTCTCCCGCAGGCAGCCTTATTACAATGAAACTCCACAGCTTTGACTTGAGACAGAATATGGACCTGCCTTCCCACGAGTTATGGTCTCGTAACCAGCCAACATGGGTTCTGCTCACGAGCTAAGAATGTGTTTCCATGGTGACCTTCTGGTAATTAACTCCTTGGAAGGTAGCCAAGATAGGCCAGCATTCTCCAGAATTCAGCACCACCAGGGGTCCATCCTGCCCAGGGCTACTCATTTTAGAAAATTAACCTGCGTGTTCAGGTTGTGGGAAGGGAAATTTGTTTCCCGGCAAATGTCATCAACCCTTCCTTCTGTATTTTGCAGAAGAACCGGCTGGGAGGTTTATCAATGGACTCAGGTCTACTGTGAGACCCTGGAGACAGACCCAGAGACAGGGGTGGGATGGACCGTTTCTAAACTTTCATCACTGTTGGCCTGGCTTTGGAAACAACAGGCAACTCCTAACAGGCTGTGGAAAGGAGCGTGAGTGCCGGGTGGAGGACTGAAGACAGACATTTTTGTATCATGTGTTCTTGGACGGGGTGTTTCTTGCCAACATTTTGAAATTCATTGTTTAGCTTCCTTATGCTTGAGGCAAAACCCAAGAGACAATGATAGCGCATCGTTGAAACAATGGTGATAAATCCTAAATAGCTATAATTACCCGGTGGCTTGAAAAGAGATCTGCACACAATTAATAAAGAAATTTGGCAAGGGCACGATCTAAAGAAACATATAATTTATCAAATAAGGAAATTTTACGGAAGTTCCATCATGTAGCCCTGTGTACGGCATCTTCTGCAAGGAAGCAGAATCCCACTGTGGATCAAATGCACGGAGCAGGGATTTTAAACAGCGGTGCGTACAAATCACATTGCCCGTTCCCACCTTTATAACGCCAGTTCCAGCGCGATGCTGAAAAGAATTCTCAAGCGTCGGCTGGGAATTCATGTGCTCGAGGAAACAGGCCTGTTTGCAGCACAGACTGTCAAGCTGTTACAGTCATACGCAACATGAGATAAAGCGGTTCAGTTCTCCGGAAGAGCTGGCATAGACCGTTTTGATGTGGAGAGAAAACTGGGCTGCATCTTTGCAACCTGAGCAAGGTAGCTAACAGAGGGGGCAGCGGGCACAATTTGGAGACATTGACATTGGTGTGAGCAAACATTCACCTGCTTCGTACCCTTCAGGGCGAGGGTTCAGCCAGCCGGGGAGCCTGGGAGTTAGGAATATGGCTGGAATTAGCGCATCTCCATCCCTCAATGTTCCCACTGATTTGCTTTGAATCTTAACAAGTTCTGTAAACTTTCTGAGCCCCAATCTCCTCACCCCTGTAACAGTTACCTCTTGGGGTTGAAGATAAAATGAGGTTAACAAAGTACCCAGCACATAGTAGGCTCTCAATAAACAACAGCTCTAGTCTCCGCAGTGCCACTGGGTGCCTGGGTGTCCAATCAAGCATTCAGGTCCTCCTGGAATGAAGCGGAAGTCAAATTAACAGTTCACCTTGAACCTAGTAGTAAGCATTCAATGGGAATTAACCTAAGTGCCCTAGAAGTTCAAACTACCTGGGATCCCGTTCCTGAGAGAGGCATGCGAACGGGATTCAAGGGTACCCAGGGAAGAGCTTTAAACATGCACACTTGGACTTATATACCTTTAGGAAAACTAATTTCCCTGAGTCTATTATTTCATCAGAAGGATGGAGAGGGAAGTCCTTCCGGGGGTCAGGGTGTCTGGGGTCCCCGCAATGAGCTGCGCCCCCCGTGTCTGCAGCACTTGCTGACCCAGATCATTCTGCCCCTCTCCGGTCCTCTCCCGGCAATACAAGCTATTCCAGGAGGCAGCGACGTCCTCTCCCCCACCTCCCATTAAAACAGCTGTTTTATTTCTGATTGACTCTCTTTTGAGCAAATCCTCCAGAATCAAGTTGCTTGAAGGGTAATTGTTCCTGACAAATATCTTGTTTTTTCCTCTGTGCAGCTGTGGTTATTCAATCTCTGTCACACCATCCATTGACTGGCATATTTATTGCTTGACTTTTTTCCCTCCTTTTATTGTGGTTCTGTGTTGTTTGGTTCTCTTAGCTTGGGGAGGTTATGTTCTATACGCTTGGCAGGGGGGAGCTCTGTTTTGCTTTACTGTAGTCCTAGTATATAGTATAAGAAATGTTTATTTTTAAATTAAGCTAGTTTAAAATTAAGTATCTCAATATAACATCCTAACATTTTGATATGAGTCCATTAACTGCAAGATCTGTGTTTCAAGGAGAAATTGACCACTCTCAGATGTTCAAAGATCACCTTTACAAATTCTGGGAGCATGTGTCAATCAGTTACATGGAATCTCCCATAACTTCATACTCACGTGCATATTTAATCCATCACCAAAAATGTCTAGGAGGTAGCCATCGGCCTCCTGAAGCTGTCGAGGGACAGAAGTTCCATAATCTCACATGAGTGTTAACAACTCCTAGGGTTTCCCCCTGGGGCTGCAACTTCTAGAGCAACCTTGTAGGGGAGCAGCATCCTCTGAAGGGAAGAGTTCACAGTGAGCAGCCAGGGCACGAGTCCTAACAGAGTCAAGACTGGAGTGTGAGGATGGGGTGGAAAGTGAGTACCAGGGTCGCACAAAGGAGAAAGTGTTCACAGTCTTCCTGAGCACCTGGATTGCAGACCCCAGTGTCCCCGGCGGGGTTATTTTGGAGGTACCAACCCACCAGCTCCTGCACCACAGTCCTGTCTCGGAGAACCTGCCCCCACTCAACCCTGAAAGTCCACCCACACAACACTGAATCTCACTCCCACCACAGATGACGGGACCAGGGGTCAGAAAACAGTGCTTGTATAGGAAGCTTAATAGCCAGAGAGATATGGGGATGGAGCACAGGGACGGGCAAAGAGAGAAAGAGGAGACAGAGCAGAAAGGAAAGGTGATGGACCCTTGAGAGACGGAAGAAATGGCCACATTTCCTGACCTCACAGTTTCTGCTTTGAGCCTGGAGTCCAGCCACGCTGCACTTGCATGGTACTCATGGTTCAGCACAAGCAGTTCTCTGTGTGTGTCCTCCTCTGAATCATCAAAGCTCAAGGTCCAACACCTGTGTCTGCCTGGTTCAGCACTTATGCCCAGGACACAGCTCCAGGCCTGGCACCAAATTGCTTCCAGAATAAACAAAGAGTGAGCTTTGGGCCAAGAAAGGGGTCGCAGGTCAACTAGGAGCCCACAGCATGGTGGTCAACAGCACAGGTCAGAATGACCATTGCAAGTATAGTGAAACACAGGTAAATATTTTAAAGGCAAAAATTCCTTTTTTTAAAGATTAGAATAAAAAGTGTTTGATAGAGTTAGTGGTGTGATTATTAAATTGTGAACTCATGCTTTAAACAATAAGTACCTTCCCCATGGGATTTATGCAGGACACTCTGATCCATCCCTGGTTTTGATCTTGAATACTAGTCTTCCATAAGGGGAATCAGAGATCCTCAGAGAGCAACTGATCTGACATTCAGCAGAAGAATAAAGTCAAGATGGTCCTAGAGCATCCTGTTGCCAGAGGGCAAGAATTCTTTCCAAAATGTTTGGGAATAGTATGAAAAGGACAAAGGAAGCTAAGCCAACATGCTCCCAATGGACACACTGTGACAATGGGACCATCACCAAGAAAAGGATAATTGTAAGCAATCAGAACTAAGTCAGTTCAGTGAAAAACCATGGGTCCTTACGGATACTCAAAATGGGGCAAGTTAGTATAAAGTTTGCAAAGCCTTCTATGAAAGATCGATGGGGATTGGAGAAGTGTTGGTGCCGCGTTGTAACCCCACAGATTACTTGCTGGTTAATGGGAGAAAGTATAACTCCACAGTGGAGGCATCTGGCAGCCCCCTCTTTAAGCCAACAACGAAACTTATTGTCACTCGTGGTGAAGTAGCCCAACATGCATGTGTCCACGATGAGACCCAATATGAAGTACAAGCAGATCTCCTATAAGTCAGCCCCTCACTCAGACTTCTCAGTTATATGAGCCAATACTTTCCCTTCATTGTTTAAACCAGTTTGAGTTCGATTTTTAGTATAACTCAGATAAGAAGCAGCAGGTAACTTAGAGCCGAATGCACAATTTGGGGCTCCTTGGGAGAGCTTATCCTCCCTTCCTTCCGGTCACCGAGAAAAGTCCTGAGAACCTGAGGCTCCTGGAACTATGGCTACAACCCGCAGGATGGAGTGAGGGCGCCCATGCCTTTATGAAACACTGAGAGGCTTCCCTCTGCCTCCTCCACCGCACTCAGATTTACCCACAAAGCGTAGGAAACCAGGTTGGGGGGCAGCCGTTGTGGTCTTTGGCAGGACCACAGAGGAAGGCACTCTGTTCACCACTGGGTCTTCCTTTTATTCAGACTGATTTCTCATTCTCTGAAATTCTTCTGGGGCACATCGGGGATCTCAGTGTCTAAATTCTAAATGTATCTCTTTCTAACTCCCGTTAACTCTGCTTCTCAGGGTGTCGCTTCACTTCTCAAATCTTTAAACTGCTGGCAGAAAGCGACGCCTCCTTTGGAATGGAACCGTTTTGCAGGGCCAGTAATATCTATAATTATCCTCACCACATCTGTGATGCATTTCACTGGCTTTCCACTGGAATCATTAGTGGAAATCATGGTATCACATATCTCAGTGTTTAAAAGGTTTTCTCTCTGAAAGGGGTTTAGGAGGTGGCAGTCTTCCCATTATTTCATTAACCTCCAAGAATACATCCAGGTGTGTGATGCTGAATTTCGTGCGACCGGACAGGGGAGCTGGCAGTGAGGTTTTTCTGCACTGGTTCGTTCATGCACCTTTTTTTTTTTCTGTTATTGGGGCTCCCCTGCTCAGTGTTCCTCGAAAGCCGAGTTTTTAACAAAGACTTCTTTCCACAGCATCCAATGTAGTCAAGGGACTGAGACATACATGTCAAATATTTTAAGTCATTTACAAAAGTATTGAGATTTCCTAATGCTAAATGAGTAGAACGAGGCTGTGGATGGCAAAATTACCAGTTACCTCCAGTAATTCAGCAGTTGTCTATCACCCATAGAAGACACAGTGGAGAGGAGGCCTGGCTGATTTAGCAACTCAATGGATGCATCCAAAACACCACTTAGAACTTAGTATTTATTTTCCGTAGAAAAGAATAACTGCACTGTTTCCTGCTGGGAAATTTACTACGCCTTCCTTCTGTTTAACCAATACTACCTTATGGGTGCTTGAAAATTACATTCACCTAAAGATCGAACAGTCATTTTCATTTGTGCTGACAGAAAAGCGTAAATTGCGATTGGGTGTACAGAGCCCAGGTTCACTCACTGTTTCGCTAGGATAACAATGGCCACCACCAAACTCACTGTCGCTCAAACTTGCCTTGTTCCTGTCTGGTGCTAAGGCTTTGCTCAGGCCACTCCCCTCACCCAGGGAGCCACTCCTGGCCAAACCTTATTCTTTCCTCAAGGTCCAGTCTTAGTTTTCCCTTTCCATGAATTTCTTTCCAGATGTGTCTACACTGACCTCTCTCTCTGTGGATGCCCATGTTAGGTGAATTCATCTCCAAAATCCATGCCCTTGCTTTGTAGCTTTCCAGCTTCTCTTACTAAACATACAGTGTGTTACCATGCACCTAAGTTTTGGACTTGGCCACATGGTTTGTTTGGGCCAATGGGATGTGAATAGAGGGGTGTGTGCTAGTTCTAAGCCTAGGACAGTGGTATAAAACTGCCAAGCACAGCCCAGGCAAGATGGGCAAACCCACCTAGCCAGTGCACAGACACATGAAGAATAAAGGCTTACTTCTATATACAACTGAGATTTTGCAGTTGTTTGTTATACAGCAATACCTGACTGATACAACTGATATACCTACAGTATAATTTTCAAATGGTACAATGAGTGTGGCAGACATGCCACTCAGCTAATTGATACACATAATTAATATATGACATTTTCTTCATTTTCCAAAACTCAACTGAATCCCCAGACTCCATTCTACTGAAGTGGGAGAAATTCAATCTGTCTGTTTAACTCTGCACAATCCCTTTACCCTGTGCCTATAGCTAAGTTCTAAAAGTTTACAAAGTGAGAAGACAGAGAGAGGGCAGGGCCCCCTCTGGACCCTTAATGTCATCCATCTGTACAGCCAACTACTGAGATGTCTCTCTGCTGTGGCCCACTTAGACCACCTTGGAGACATCCTCACTCATGCAGGCCCTTCTGACACAGAGCCCCTCTCTTCCACATCTATCACATGGGGACATTCTGTATTTCCAGGCACGTGCTCAGATCCGACCTGCTCTGTGCTGTGCTCTTGTACCTTCTTTGACTTATCAGAATAATCATGTTCTGTCTAAACTATTCCCAGGAGAAAGGCATTGCTTCCCTCTGTTGTGGGAGCTAAACAAGCCTGTCTGGGCTTAGCCTCCTTTCCTGGTGCTTAGTCCAGGAAGCAAGGCACAGGACCCACTTCTACTGTGTCAGCTAGTGATCGACCCCCTCAGATCATCCCAAATCCTCCATCACCACAACCTCTCCATCATCCCAACCTCTCCATCTTCCCAAGGATGCTCTTCTTGTCCCGAAGGCAGGAACGTCTGTCCTTTGCTCCCTCCCAAATTTACTGACTATTCCCTGCATCTTTTTGTTTGCCTAGGGACCTAGACTTTTGAAATACAAAACCCAGGAAGAGATTCCATGTTTCTGTACATTCTGATGTCACTATTTTCCTTCCAGTCAAGAACCACAGACAACAGTGATAACTGCTTGTCAATTTCAAGGCAATCTAACATTTTGGAGAGGGATGAAAGAAACAGTATGTGTTTGTTTATGTGTTAACAGAGCTTATTATTTGGCTCAACAACAATAACAGCATAACAAATTTAAAAAGTAATTAGTTTGTTTAATTAGTCAAATTTCACTAAAACTAATCTCCCAGTTTCAGACGAAGACTTGTATTGAGTGTTTTGTGCCACGGTTTTAGTAGAAGTCTCTATAATACAATTGGTGTTTGGTTTGTTGATGTGTTTCACTTGTCCATCTCAAAGTCATTCAGTAATGACAACAGACCTTGACGGATAAATCTTCAGTTCATTGAAAGTTAAAGAAGTACAGAAAACGCAGTGATGCAGGGCAAGGAATAGAGCAGATCACCTCTGCATGACCATTTCTGATCCACTAAGCCAGGGTTATGTTATCAGCCTTGGCTTCACTTTAGAACACACTGTGAGGAAATTCACAGAAAGAGCATCTTGGAGCTTTATACAGAGTCCCCCTTGAATATTCAGCTGAGTACTGATTAGCACATACAGGTAAGGGACCTACATGTGGCTAGGGAGAGAACCACCTGAAAGGATTGGAGGGAGCAGTGGCAGGTGTCCACACGGGACCAGGAATAGTATCTCTGTTCCCCAGCCAAGTTGAAGAAACTCATAATTCATGGGACCTTTAGCAAAGTATTCAGGAAGCTTTTGCATCAATAGAAATAAAAATTAGCCCTAGATTGAGAACAGCTCTCAAGCCACCTTAACCATCATAAGAGACCCCAAAGGACTAAACTGTCTCCAACTAACTTAATTGCATTTCAGGAAAACAAAAACAAAAAAAAAAAACACTTCAGAATAAAATACAAAAATATGCAGCCTTCAAAAAGGTAAAAAACCACACAATGTCTGACATGTAACCAAAGATTACCAGACACACAAAAAGGTAGGAAAGCACTACCCATAATGAGAATAACTCATTGAAACGAACCCAGAACTGATGTTAGAATTAGCAGAAAAAGACATTAATACAATCACTATAACTATATTCCATATGTTCAAAACATTATATTGAGATATAGAAAAATGTAAAAGAGACATGAGAAGCTTTTGAAAATACTACCCCCACACAACTAAATTAAAATCTCCAGGAATGGGGCCCACGTATGAGTGTATTTTTTAAAGCCACTCTGGTGACTTGAGTTGAGAAAGACTGCACTAACAAAAAACTAACACGACCAAAATGCTCCCAGCTTCGAAGAACTACTTATTTGCCTTCAGGAAGCCACAGAACACTTACCAGTTACTAACCACTGAACAAGACTCCTCTAAAAGAGAAAGGAAGACTCATGGCCTGTGTGTATCCTCCCCACAAAGCCCCCTGACACATCATAAGAAGAATACTTAGTACAATGACATATTCCTACCACAGCAAAATTAAACGTAAAGCCAAAGGACAAATCACAGGTTCTGGAAAAATGTGTGTGATGACTGTGACCTATTTCTGTAATGCACATATGTTTAGCAATTTCCATAACACCTGGCATAATTTTCCAGGTTTTGAAACATCCATAAGTTCAGTCTCTCTTCATTTCTTCCTATAGAGCACGTAGTGGGACTCAGAGATGTGTTTCTACTAGGTACTAAAGAAACACTTGCTGAATCTATTTAAATGAGGCAATACCTGGAGAATTCTCTTGTAAACTGAGCTATTTTTGATGACCATCACAAACATATACACAATTACAGACTTAGAAAATCTGTACACAGTATGGAGCTCTGAAAATATCCTGGTGCCTGGGTTCCACCCCACACCAGTGAAGTCAGAACGCCTGGGAGTGACCTCAGCATGGGTATTTTTTAGAAACACTCTATGTGGTTTCAGCAAGCAGCTACAGTTGCACAGGCAGGAGTACCAGGGTTAATTTTGGTGCTACAGGTGTGGGTGTTGAATAACAGTGAGCTTATTCAATCCTTTGACTACTCAGGCAGAAAGCTTCATTCAGTATTAGTAAGTCTTTAACATGTCTTTAACTGTTGTGGGGACTTTTTTGGTTCTTTTTTAATTGAAACGTATTTGACATATAACAGTGTGTAAATGGAAGGTGTCCATGTTAATTTGATCACATATATTATAATATAATTGCCATTGTAGCGATAATTAGCACCTCTATCAAGTCCCATAATTATCATCTGTTTAGTATTTGGAGTGATTAAGATCTAGTCTCTTAGGAAGTTTGATGATTGTAATACAATATTGTTGTCTATGTTCACTAGGCTGTGCCTTAGATCTCTAGGATTTATTTACCACTCCTTTGTGCCCTTAAGCAACATCCCATCCCCGGTAACCACCATTTTACTTTCTGTTTTTACAAGTTTGGCTTTTTCAGACTCTGCACATAAGTGTTGTCACCCAGTATTTGTCTTCCTCTGACTTCTCACTCAAGTTTCATCCATGTTACAGCTCATGGCAGGATGTCCTTCTTTCTCGTGGCTGAATAATATTCCTCTGTGTGTGTGTGTGTGTGTGTGTGTGTGTGTGTGTGTATTACATCTTTTTTATTCATTCGGCTGTTGATGGACACTTAGTTTGTCTCTATATCTTGGCTATTGTGAATAATGCTGCAATAAACATTGGAGTGCATGTATCTCTTTGATATCCTGTTTTCATTTCCTTCGGATATATACCCAGAAGTGGGATGTCTGGATCATATGGCAGTTCTATTTTTAAGTTTTTGAGGAAGCTTCATGCTGTTTTCCACAGTGGCTGAACCAATTTGCATTCCCACCAACAGTGTACAAGGGTTCCCTTTTCTCCACTTTCTCACCAACACTTGTTATCTCTTGTATTCTTAAATCTTGTTTATGTGTTCCCTTGACATATGGATCTCCAACCCAGAGCCTGGGAAGACAATGGTACCTTTTTCAAATTTAATGATGTTTTTCTGGTTCACTCAGGTTCCTAGTGGCTGTCGGACTCACAAATAGGCAGAGCCATGATTCAAGCCTTGCCCTGTCTGGCACCAAAGACACGATTATACAGAGCTTTTACAGATATAAAAAGTGCTATAATGATACCACTTACAAGGGTCTGTGGGTTATACATTGTGTAGTCTGAAGAATTAAAGGATTAATTAATTTATTTTATTAAAGAATCAAGGAATTCATAAAGGAGACATATTTGAGGTGAATCTTGATGATGGAGCCTTAGGAGGGGCAAGGGACATATATTTCAAACAGAAAGATCAGAAAGTAGAATTTTAAAGGATGTTGGGGGAGGGGATTGGTAGGGCAGGAATACAGAGTAGAGGGATGGGTCCTAGCAAGAGGTGAAATAGATGAGTGACAGAGTTTTCAATAAATAATGATGAGCAATTGGATATTCCTGCAGGAAAATAAGTTATACCTCTCATTCACATCGTATGCAAAACCAGTTCAATGTGGTTTAAAGGAATAAATGTGAAAGACAATTCTTTTTGTAGATTGTAGGAAATTGTAGAGGGGAATATGTACGGTCAGGATTGACAAACCAATCAATTGCCTATTAACTGTCATAAACTTGTGAGCAATCTGTCTTTTCTCTCTGGTTGCTTGAAGATTTTGTCTTGTCTTTAGTTTTCAGCAGTTTCCCCAAAATGTGTTTAGAATTGTGGGGGGCTTTAAAATTTTATTATCCTGATTAAGATTAATTGCACTTCCTGAATCTGTGAATTGGTGTCTTCCATCAGTTCTGGAAAATTCTATCCATTGTATCTTCACATACTGTCCCCACCTTTTTACTTCTTTCTTCTGATTTGGAACTCTGAATACATACATATTATGTTTTTACCATTCATGTTTCACGTCAGTCTTCCTCCCATATTTTTCCATTTCTCTGTCTATCTGGGCTACATTTTGGATAATGTTTTCAGATACATATTTCCGTAAACTAATTAGCTTTTCATCTGTGTGTAATCCACTGCTAAACCATCTGCTGAGTTTTAATTTTGATCCTTTCTACGTTTTCACATTTGTAATTGGTTCTTTTCCAAATGTGTTTGGCCATTTTATATTCTCTCACTTTCCCCATATTTGCAATCCTTTCATTTATTTCCATAAACTAAGTAAACATAACTTGATAATGTTAATATCTAAATTTCTACATACTTATTATACTGTCTGTTGTTTTGTTGGTCCTTGTTCACAGTGCCTGGTGTCCCTGTGAGTTTACAATTTTTGAATGAGTTCATATGTATTTAGAACTTTATCTATGGCAATTCCTTGTGCTCTGTGTTGAAGGTGAGATTACTTCCTTTTGCTTCTACAGGTTTTTGAGAACGTTACCAACTAGGACTACATTAAACTACATTCTCCGTTTGAGGTTCTACAGATTCAGTATTAATATAAATTCACCCACAATGCTGAATTCTCAAGTTATCAATTTCGGGATAGATTTTCTCTTTCTCAAATCTGCCTTGAGGTTTAAGAGGACAGTGGCCTTGCAGCCCCTGAGGGTGGATTTGTTTCCACGTCCCCTTATATTGGGTGCAGCCCTTTGGGGGCCCAGGTTTATGTGGAAAGAACTCTTGGTTGACTTAGCACCTTGGACAGATGCCGAGCTTTGCTTCCTCTTCCTTCACCCAGTGGCTCTAAATGAAGCTCAGATGTGCTTGGTTGTCAGACGCCCTCAAGGTAGAGCCAGCTTCCCTGCTCTTATCACCTCTCTGGGTCCCGAGTAGTAATCAGTTGCCGGCCTCCACGTATAATTTACTTTCTTGATGGCACATCATGCATTTTAAAGGTTTGCTTTTTTTCTTTTTCTTTAATCCATCATTTTTGGTTGGTTTCAGTGGAATTTGTCATATCTAGCCACCATTCTGCCAGAAGACATGCTTTGTAATAGCTGCATAAAATTCCGTATTATAAATGTCCCACTTTTTAATCATTGATGGATGGTTTGTTTCTGGATTGTTTTGTTTATTTTTGATGCAAAAAGGGTCCTTACGCATGCATTTTTAGGAGTGTGTGCTCTCATTTCTGAAGGACTGGTTCAAAATATCAGAATGCCTATATCCATAGGAGATCTGTATTTGTAGATACAGAGACAGATTCATACACATACCTGCAATATCTCACAATGTACACATTTACCTCTTCTTTTGTCCCAAATTTTTATTTTGAAAAATAGGTGCAAGACTAGTACAATGACAAGTGCACACACACACAGACACTGATCCATGTTCTTGCAGTATATATTGTTTTATTGAACCATTGGGATCATATAGCCATCAGGACACTTTATTACCAAATATATCACCATGTATTTTTTAAAAACAACCACATAACTACGACATTGTTATCATACACAGGAAATGCAATGCTAAAATCATTTTATTATCTAAAATGCTATCCATATTCAAATTTCTCCAATTATCCCAATAACCCTTTTTACAGATGTTTTATTTTTTAATCCAGGGTCAGTTAAGGATCACAAATTGCCTTTAGTTGCAAAATTCCCTTCATTCCTTTTTAGTCTGGAACAGTTCCCTTGGCTTTATTTTTATTTCTGTCTTTCATGGCATTGATCTTTTGATGAGTCCAGGGTAGTTATTTTACAGAATATACCTCAAATGTATTGATCTGATTATTTCCTCATGATTTGATTCAAGATCATCATTTTTGGTCAGAACACCTCGTAGGAAATGTTTCCTTCCCTGGGCATCACATCAGGGCATAAGTGCAATCACTGTTTCCCATTATTCACCATGTTAAATCCGACCATTTGTTTAAGATGGTGTCCGCCAGTTTCTCTCCTATTAAGTTATCCTTTGCCCAAAGCAATGAATAAGTAATTTATGATACCAGTCTTCGATCATGTGGATACCCTCTTCACCGGCAATCTTTCACCCAGTGATTTTAGCATCCATTGATGATTCTTGCCTGAATCAGTAGTTATTATGGTAGCTGTAAAGTGGTGATTTCCTAGTTCTTTGATTCCTCTACATTTAGTCATTGATATTTTTCTGTAAAGAAGGGCTTTCCCATGTACCCCAGCTTTTCAAATGTTCATTCATTGGATTCTTTGTTTCTTTCTAATTCAGTGTGTTGTAACCCATTTCCTAGGCCTGGCCATGGTGTCCTTTTCTGTCTCCAATAATTTTTGAGTACCTCCTGAATTTGGGCACAAGAGCATGTTCTTTCCATCCCTCGTCCCCTAATCCATGGGGTCCCATAGGTCCTGGCTCCTTTTGGAAAGAATCCCATTTAGAAGCCGACATCTTGCTGTTAGTTTCTGACACTCTTCCCCTTGAATTTTACAGCTGCACTTTCCCCAGCCCCGCTGCTGCGTCTGTGCTTGTTTTGCAGGCTTGTCTTGTACACACGTCTCTGCTGTTGGTCCTTCTGTGACGCCAACACAATGTTCTTCTGGTCTCTCCTTGGATGATTTCACCCACTCCCAAGGTTTTAGTAATAATTTATACACTGTCAATTCCCAAGCTGTCATCTCCCATTGCAGCCTGTCTCCTAAACTCTAGTCCATTATTTACAAGTATATCCTCAACGGCCACCTCAATGCCCTGCAGACACTTCCAACCTACTCACTTCAGTTTCAGTTAAAGGCATCACCACCCACCCAGTCTCCCAGTCTTAAACGTGTCACCTTCTTTCTCTGTCGCTCAATTTCTCTATTTAGCAACCAGATTCTGCCAGATCTACCCCAGAAATGTCTTGGGCACTGCATTTTCCTCTCCAACCTCACTGCTATGTAAATATCAACTCTCACTCAGACGACTGTCTCTTGTTCTGCAATTCTGCGACTTGTCTGATTTCTATGCCAGAATTGCCTCCTGTGGAATAATGAGATGACATGTGTGGTGTGCATTCTTTAACCATATACCCCTGTTCCTTCTTAGAAAAATATCCTGGTGTTCATTAGCATACGTAGACACCTAACCACTTGGCTACGTTCTCTCTAAAGAGACACAAGCAAAAGTGTGATTTGGGATTTGATGAAGGACACCTCTCTCTCCCTCTCTTCTTTCTTCCAGACCACAGCTCACAAGGCTGCTACTCCAGCAGTCATCTCGGACCATCAGCTGATCTGAAAGATGACATCCATGTGCTGAGCTGATGGGCAGAAAGATGGAACCCAGAACCCCAGATGACACCATGGAACTGTTTTCTACCACATCCTTGGAGGTGCCTTCCTCCAAGCTTCTGCCTGCAAGATATCAACTTTGATCTTTCATAAGCCATTGCTTTTGGGTAGGAGAAGAGTATTTTTCTTTTGAGCAGCTACCCCAATTCCAGCTGATACCATGTGGCATAGTGATGGAGCACATCACCTGGGGAATTAGCCACCACTGCCCTTACAATTAACTGCAAGGTCTTCATCAAGTGACATAACTACTTTAAGATTCACATTATTCTCCACCAAGCATACACCTTTTCCGTTCTTCAGTGGCCACTTTCTATCCTTGCTTCAATATCTAAGTTAATTGTCACCTCAAGAGCAGAGAGGCTTCTGGGTGCTGGGCATGCTCTACATCTGGATGGGGATTCATTGAAGAAAGCCATAGCTTTAAGACCTACACATTTTGATATCTATCTCTCTGTATATAGATGATGTGGATATATATGTAGAGGTAAAGGTAGATGTAGATGTAGGGGTAGGTGTAGGTGTAGATGTAAATGTAGGTGTAGCTATAGATGTAGGTGTAGAGGAAGATGTAGGTGTAGGTGTAGAGGTAGATGTAGGTGTGAGGGTGGATGTAGTAGATGTAAGTGTAGATGTAGGTGTGGATGTAGATGTAGATGTAGGTGTGGATGTAGGTGTAGGTATAGGTGTAGGTGTAGGTGTAGGTTTAGGTATAGGTGTGGATGTAGGTGTAGGTGTAGGTGTAAGTGTGGATGTAGATGTAGATGTAGGTGTGGATGTAGGTGTGGGTGTAGGTGTGGATGTAGATGTAGGTGTGGATGTAGGTGTAGGTGTAGGTGTGGATGTAGATGTAAGTGTGGATGTAGGTGTAGGTTTAGATGTCGGTGTAGGTGTGGATGTAGTAGATGTAGGTGTAGGTGTAGGTGTAGGTTTAGGTGTGGATGTAGTAGACGTAGGTGTAGGTGTGGATGTAGGTGTAGGTGTTGCTGTAGGTGTAGGTGTGGATGTAGATGTAGGTGTGGATGTAGGTGTTGGTGTAGACGTCAGTGTAGGTGTAGATGCAGGTGTAGGTGTAGTGGTAGATGTAATCACTGTCACCTTAGGGAAGGTGTCCTTAGCCACCTAAGGCAGGATCAGCACTTTGCTCATATCTCTGACCTTTGACCCCTTCCTTACTTATCTGTAACCTACAGGTTTCCCAGACTGGCCAGTAAACTCGAGCGTCCCCAGGACCAGCCACGCCAGGACACACAGAGTTCTCAGCAAATGTTCCTAAACACACTGGTGAATTGAAATTCTTTACGAATAATGTGTATTTTGGGCCTTTAAGAAATGACTTCCACATGCCTGATTCCAAATTCATGAAATCACACTTCCTTTATTTAATCTAAGACAATTTTCTTTACATTGCACAAAAATACCTCCTGAAATTGGGAACTGGGATTTGGAAAACAAACTCTCCTCCCTCTCTTCATTCCCTTCATGCCTGAACACATTTCATACACATACCCTGACCTTTCCATTTGGGAAATGATGCATCCTCTGGGCCTGTCTTCTGGGGAAGCCACAGTCTCTGCTCCATGTCAGGGTGACAGCCTTGGAGATTCCCTGAGCCACGCTGACCAGCACCACAGATGGCACCCAGGTGCAGAGACCACCACCTTCCTGGACACTTGGAGAAGAAAGAAGACAAAGCCTCAATGTGGAAAAGAGGGAAATGTATTGGACTTACATAATGATCATAGTAAGGTTGCCAGATTTAGCAAAAAAAAAAAAAAAATCTAGTTAGTTATATGTCAATATCAGATAAACAGATATTTTTTCAATATCCTAGAAAATCATTCCCTGTTTCTCTGAAATTCAAGTGCTTTGTATTGATGGGAGAACCTGAGATCGTGGTGCATTTGCCCAACCTGTACTCACCAGCGACAAAATGCCGTGTCGGATAATATCGTTCTACTCACTCCTCACAAAAGCCCAGTGAGGTGGGCAGAGCAAAGGTCACTGGCTGCATTGAAATGAAGATAGTTAACAAAAATTACAACATAGGTAGCAAAACATTTACCAGACTCAGGGCTTCTGGCTTTTATTTTACCCATCTCCATGGCTTTACTGGTGTGACAGGTGACCCTTCCCACAGAAGAAGGTGACTCATGCCTGCTTTCCACAGGTTACCATCAGGGCACCATTTTTCCTTTGGGAAGGAATCTTGCCCCATCCTGAGTCCATGTGTTCAGCTGAGACTGATCTCAGACCCAGGCATGGAATCTGCAGAGTCCATCCCCACAGCCACAATTATCAACTCATTGCCCACACCTAAGACACACCAATGAGACACAGTCACAGCACTTTGGCTGGAAATTCCTGAGAAAGAGAACTCTCTTACCAACTTGGTAGCCATCATAAAGGAAAGAAAAAAGAGAGAGAGTGAAACTTGACCAAGTAATTTGATCACCTGGATCCAGCCATACCTGAAGTCTAATGGCCCTGGACTTCTTTTGCACATGAGCCTGTACATGTTATTTTTTTTTTTTGTTCAGTCCAGATTTACGTGGATCTCTGCCACTTGCCAACAAAATGGTCCTGAACACCTACCTCTACATTTAAATGTCAATTATTGAAATCTGTCCTGGCCAGAAATTGGACAATCATTTATGAAGTGCTTGCTATGTTCCAGGCACTGTGACAAGCACAGAGACTCAGCGTGAGCAAGACAAGCATGCCCTCTGCCCTCGTGGAGCTGACTTTAATGCCACACAAGCTCTCAACATGCCGTGGCCATGCTGTGCTGCTCGGTCTGAGAGAACAAGACTCTCCTCTGGTCTGGTTGGGTTCCTGCCAAATGTCCGAATCCCAGGTAGATCAGCACTTCTTTCCCCCAGAGAGCAGAGCACACAGCCAGTGGTTCGTAAGGGAGGCCCCACCCCATCCCCGCTGTGCTCCAGTTCAAGCAGACGCCACCTTCCAGCATCACTCACCGATCTGCCCATTCTCCAGCTGCCAACTGAGGAATAAACCATCCTGTTAAAATACATAAATGCCAGACTAAGACCCCAGAAGGCGATGAGTCCTACCTAGTCCCAAGATTTATATTCCGAGTGTGAAAGTCAATAAAAACTAATTAGATGTTTACCTCATTTCCTTGGTAATGACCCTTACATGCCGCTGATTGTCAAACGGAATCTACGTACAGGCACTACCTCTCCTGGGGTCAGGGCTGCTTTCTGCACACACAAAGAAACAGCGCTGCGTTTATTTATACCTGGGCCCCGGATGTTCTGTGCAGAAGCTGGTAAGCTAATTTCCACAGGAGGAGGAGCTGCAGCCCCGATGTGAGCGCGCTGAGCAGGGAATTAGGTATGCAACAACCATTAACAATAATGAGAGTTATGCAGCTAATTCCCCGGCATCATTTAAAAATTTGTTTTATTAAATAATGCTGTAATGTTAAGTAATGCAATGTTAAGTAACACTGACTTCAGCCTCATTAAATAATCTCCTTAACTATCATACTGGAAAACTAGTATCATTAAACAAAGGCGATTTGTCATCAGCCATGATGTAATTGTTACAGAAGGTTTCAGGCTAAGGAATTAATTAATAAACAAGTTACCACATATATAATGCCATCAGTGTACAAAAGAGAGTGTGGGCAGGTCTGAAAAATACCTTACAAGAGAGAGAGAATGCATAACGCTCCCTAATCATTAGCTCAGAAAGGGGATAAAACACTAACCACCACCTCTGGTCTTACTCCTTTGTGCCTGGCTGAGGGCTGGCATCTGGGGGAGGCCTTATTGTGATGTGTTTCTGGGGAGGAAAGGAAACATGACTCAGTTGGTTTGTTTGTCAACCCTCCTCCCTACTAGTAAGAAACTGGAAAAAACACAGTGGAGTTTGTCTCAACATTTCCACCTTTGACATGTCACGATGGTGCATTTTACAATTAAAGCTATGATACCATAAAGTAAAACACTGAGATTTTTGCTTGCCTTTTACTATCTTCAGTAGCAGTTATCAGAACAATGCCACCCCCCTCAAAGATGGCCACATCTTAATCTTCCAAACCCGTGAATATGTTAGGGTGCGTGGCAGAGGGAAATTAAGGTCACAAATGGAATTAAAATGGCTAATCAGGGGCTTTCCTGGTGGCGCAGTAGTTGAGAGTCCGCCTGCCGATGCAGGGGACACGGGTTCGTGCCCCAGTCCGGGAGGATCCCACATGCCGCGGAGCGGCTGGGCCCGTGAGCCATGGCCGCTGAGCCCGCGCATCCGGAGCCTGTGCTCTGCAACGGGAGAGGCCACAACAGTGAGGGGCCCGCGTACCGCAAAAAAAAAAAAAAAAAAAGGCTAATCAGGGGACTTTAAGAAAGGGGGAGGAGCCTGGATTATCTGGGTGGCCCCAGTGTAATCACAGTGGTCCTCAGAAGTGGGACAGGAAGGCAGAAGAGGGAGGTCAGGGTCACAGAAAGCAATGTGCAGATGACAACAATAGAAGCAGTGTCCGAGCCATACGATGGGAGGGCTCAACCCGCATGGCTGGCTTTGAAGATGGAGGAAGAGGCCACACGCCAAGGAATGCAGGCGCTTCTGGAAGCTGGGAAAGGCAAAGAAACTCATCTTCTCCAAGAGCCTCCAGAAAGAAAGGCAGCCCTTTTGACACCCAGGTTTTAGGCCAGTGAGACCCATGTCAGACTTCTGACCTGCAGAGCTACACAATGATAAATAGACTTTTTAAGTCGCAAAGTTTGTGGGAATGTGTTACGGCAGCAGGAGAAGACGAAAGCATCCACTATCTGGAACACCTTACTGCACTTCCCAGGTGCACTTGGACAGTTAATACACCACCAGGGAGACACCCTCCAGCCATGAGCCAGCTCCTTCGATGGCTGGTGAGAGTCGGCTGCCTCGCCATAGACGTTTCAGCATCAGAGGAGAGAGAGATTCCGGAGCGCGAGATGGGCTGACAAAGAGCACAGGGAATGAAGAGAGGCCGATATCTCCTGGGGCCGAGCCCGCCCCCGGGTGCTCTCGGACCAGCTTCCTCTCCTCACCCAGCCTTGATTATGAGGGAGGACTCTCTTGACTTTACAGTCTAGGAAATAGATACTTAGCTGGTTCAATACAAGTTCAGAACTCTTCCTAGTAAGAATCCACGAGCAGGATTTGAACCTCCTTGAGTTTCGGCTCCCAAAACCAAATCCTGCCCGCTGTCCTGCAACTCCTAGAGTCCCAAAAATTTTCAAGAAACTTCTCACTTCAGTAAGAGGTCATTGCAAGGTCAGTCTTCTGTATGGGAAACCTCTTCCCTCAACTGTGGTTTATTTTTTGCATTGTCCCTGTTAAGGGATCTTACAAAAGGGATCCTGAATTCACATCAAATTCTCTGGAACAGAAGAATAAACGTGAGAGCACTTTATCACTCCTCCAGGCTCATGGCTGTACGGGTTAATAGTGACAGAATTCTGAGAGGGGTGCTCGGTTACTAACCCAACCTTTAAATATGCAAACAGAAGTGCAATCCGCTAATTGCCCACTGGCCAGTGGACATCAGCTCATCAGGGATCTTCGACCAGCTCTTGTGCACTCACGTGTGTTCCCTCCAGAATAAAAAAGTGTCAGTTGTATGTACATATGAGAAGTCCTCCCCTGCATTGGCAATCGCCCATTTTATTACAGCCGTGGAAGATAAAAGTGCAAAGATTCAAGGAGACAAGAAAAGGGAATGATTCGGAGGGTTGGCTCTTACTGTCCAGTAGAACTTTGGGATGCTGGAATGTTCTATATGTGTTCTGTCCAATATGTTGGCAACTACCGACAAGTGGCTGGTGCAGTGCATCCAAGGAATATAAAAGTTAGGTTCGTTTCAGTTAATTAAATTTAAATAATTAAATTAAAGTTGGAAGAGAGAAACTTTGTACTCTGGCTCTTGTACTGGACAGCATAGAATTGAATAAACATGTGTGAACCTAAAACATGTCCATGACACTGGCCTTGGGATTGGCCATTGGTCTTCAGATGGTCAGCCTTGTGGTCAGGCTCGTCCCAAACTCCAGGATCTAGATATATAATCCTTCCATGAAAACTGTGCTCATTCATCCATCACTCTGTCATTGTTCTTTTTTAAAAAAAAAAACCTTTAGTCTGAATGTCTTATATCTATTTCTTTGGCTACTGTACCTGTCAATCTGCATTACACATTGTACCTCAACTGAAATACATACCCTGGGGTACTTCCCTGGTGGCGCAGTTGTTAAGAATCCACCTGCCAATGCAGGGGTCACGGGTTCGATCCCTGGTCCAGGAAGATCCCACATGCTGCGGAGCAACTAAGCCCGTGCGCCACAACTACTGAGCCCGCATGCCTAAAGCCTGTGCTCTACAGCAAGAGAAGCCACAGCAATGAGAAACCCGCGCAACACAGCAAAGAGTAGCCCCCACTTGCCGCAACTAGAGAAAACCCACACGCGGCAACAAAGACCCAATGCAGCCAAAAATAAATTTAAAATAAATAAATAAATTTATTTTAAAAAAAAAACATACCCCAGGGGTCCCACTTGCGGTGCCTTTTTATTGCACATGTGGAATTAATATAAGGGCTTATTACAGCCAGCAATTAAAACATCGCTGGTAATGAAAAATAACCTTGAACTTTTTGGAGTTAACAAAATCACATGTAAACGACACCTTGTCAAGTAAGGACCGTCCTGGGCGCCGCTACCCGGGTCTCCTCACTGGACGTGGGGGGGCGGGAGGAGGAGGGCTTTTTCTCTCTTCCAACTCCTGGAATCCGGTGACGAGCCTTGTAGCCACTGTCGCCCTGGCAGGATAAAGACCATTCGAGATTCACATTTTCAGCTTCACTTCAGCAGCAGTAAATATCTCCTGATGCATCAGAGCACTCAGGCCATAATCCAGAGTGAATGACATTTTTAAACGAGGAAAACAAGATTTATAGATTCACTTGCCAGTTTCAGCGTTTTGATCCTCATACTAAGAGCCCTACATTTGACAAATGTTATTTAGGATGCTGTCCGACTGGGCTTCCCAGGAAAATGACAGCCCAAGATTTTCTGGCCCCGCTACGGGATGGTGGAGATTAGCCACGCCCGTCCCATCGAACTCAATGGGAGGATATTGTCTTTTCTCCTTGAGAACCCACATCCTAGTCCAAACACTTGCTCTGAGGTTATTGTATTGATCGCAAGGGAGCGGCCGTCCTACTGAAACGTGATCTCTCAAAGTCAGCCCTGCACCCATGGGGTGTGCAGCTCTTCGATATTTGTTCCGCTAAGGCTGCCGCTGCTCCTAGACCAGCGAAAGGGCACCGGGTCAACACCGCAGGCCAGTTACATGCTCTCCCAGACATTCAGATCCTCATCTGGGGCCTCCGCATGGGGAAGGGAGACGGCTCCCTGGGAGTTCCCGCAAGAGGAAGTCAACACTCATCACTCCTAAGGAAAGACAAAAAACCGAAAACCAACCAGGGCTGGCCCAGCCTCCTACATCCAGGCACATACTGGTTCCCAGTGTGTGTTCCTGGGCACACTGCAGCGTTCTTCCTTTACAAGTCAAGAGACTGATTCCAACCACATTAAGGGAGAGAAAAGGGGTTTAGTTTTGGAGCGGCAGCCTCAACCCTGGCTATATGTTAGAATCACCTGGGAAGATTTTAAAACGTCAATACCCAGATCACACGAGCCAGTTAAAGAATACTTCCTGCGAGGGTGGGGCTGTGGGAATCAGTCCCTTTTAAAAAATATCACCAGGGGATTTTAACAGGCAGTTGGGTTGGACACGACGGACTGGGGTGTCTGGAACGTTCCCAGTGGGAAGGTGGCCGGAGAAGCAGCTTAGACAGAGAAGATCCCGAGAACCTCAGGGGTGGTCCCGCCCACAGGGCCCACCCTTCCTGCCATCCTCAAGCCACAGGCCCAAAGGCCAGAGTTCATGGAGAGCAGGCTGATGGCGCTCAGACGTGGCCAGGCCCTCGGATGGCAGGGGGTAAAGGCAGAAGGAAGCCACCCCGTCCCTCTGGCCTCCTGAATAGGTGGCAGGCGCTGGCTCTGCTTCCTGCCTCAGCCCCACCCGACGGGGCAAGGGTCGCTCCCTGGAGGGATGCTGGCGTAAGGCCAGGAGGGGGAATAGATGTCGGGCCCCCCAAATGACCCCAACAGCCTTCACCTCTGTTATCCATAGGGTGGAAATCATGCATATTAGTCTGTGGGTTAAAAAAAATTATACAACCTCTCTGAATGCAAGAAGAGGATATTCCACATTTTTCCAAAATATTTTTAATAACCACAAAGCCCGTCTCCCCATCATATGTTCTAAATTTACTGTTCGAATCATTTTAAAGAAGACAGTGCGGTGGCGTTAAGCGTAACATCACCGCTATGTAGTTCTAGAACTTGTTCACTTGATGATGATTTGTAGAGTGTGTGGGGCAGGCCAATCCCTTCGAAAGACACCAGGAGCCCAAGAGGGTGGATGCCAGGGGGCGGATGCACCTCAGAGCATCAGTCCATCTCCTGGGGCCGCGGCCAGGACAGTGGCCATCCCTACCTGGGCTCCTGTGTCTCTCGGGGTTAGTGGGTGATCCTGTCTAACTTTAGAAGTTACAGCCCCACGGCTGGGGCCCAGCCAAGGTCCGGGTAGGATGTGGGAGGCTCATGTGTGCTCTGCCCAGCAATGAGCTTGCGTGGTGGGGGGATGAGTCTGGCTGCCCCAGGGTCAGTTCTACTCACTCACACACCTGCTGTCTGACTGTGGCCGCAGTCCACTGTGGCCTTGGGTGTCTCACAGAGGAGATGGGGGTGCTTCCCACAGCACGGCTGGCTGGCAAGTTAATTAAATTAAGGAACTCACAAGGTGCCAGGAGGTGAGCACGTGTATTGTGTCCTTCATCCTAACATGAGGTCTAGCAATTGAGTAAATGCTAGATAAATATGTAAGAGCAGGAAGTATGCTGAATCCCTTCCATTATTGCAAGGAATTACTTTTTTCTTTTTTTTCTGCAGGAGTTTAAGCCCTTAAAGCAAAACAATTCATGCACAAGGTTAGTATGTGTCTGTGTCTGTGTGTCTGCATGTGTGTCTGTGTGTGCGAGTCTGCATGTGTCCGTACATGCATCTGTGTTTGTGTCTCTCTGTGTGTCCGTGTGCAGAAAAGAAGACTCACACTTGTGTGTGCGTGCAGGAAAGAGAGGGGATCCCAGAGGATCATTCTGGCATTTTCTTTGCATGTCTCTCTCTGCTGGGTTGGTCTTTCCTGAAACCCTTTCACCTTTATACTCCCAGAACCTAGTGTGCTCCTGGTGTAAATCGGCACCGGCAACCGCAGGTGTATTTCAGCATCCTTGAGATTGGAAGAGAGCGAGTGAGAATAGACTCGGCTAAAAGAGGTGGAGCTGAAGGCCATAAAAAAGGATGAAATAGTGCCATTTGCAGCAACATGGATGGACCTAGACGTTATCATAGTAAGTGAGGTAAGTCAGACAGAGAAAGACAAATACCATATCACATCACTTGTATGTGGAATCTAAAATATGACACAAATGAACCTATCTACGAAACAGAAACAGGCTCACAGCCATAGAGGACAGACTTGTGGTTGCCAAGCGGGGAGGGGTGGGGGAGGGATGGATTGGGAGTTTGGGATTAGCAGATGCAAACTATCATATATAGGATGGACAAACAACAAGGCCCTACTGTAGAGCCCAGGGAGCTATATCAAATATCTTGTGATAAACCACAATGGAAAAGAATATGAAAAAGAAGGTATATATATGTACAACTGAATCACTTTCCTGTACAGCGGAAATTAACGCGTTATAAGTTAACTATACTTCAATAAAATAAATTTTTTAAAAAGAGGTGGAGCTGAAGCCCACCCAGGTTCCCCACTCATAAGAATCCCCTGGACTTTACCCCGGCCCGAACCTACACTTCCTGGGGAGCGGCCCGGGCGTCTGCATCTTTCACAAATGCTTCCAACTTAGGGAAACACGGACCTGCCCCTGAGCTTTGGCAGGCTGCCTGAGATCAGAGTCCTGCCCGAGCTCTCTGCTGCCCACTGCGTCCGCCCCCTTCTCTCCATGTCAGCATCTCAAACTGTCTTCACCCTCCAAGGCAAACAGCGGGTCCTGGCTGAAGGAGGGTGTATTTTCCCATCCCCACGTCCCCTCTGCCCACCACGCACAGGCTTACACCGTTTGCCGCTCAGAACACGCTCAGGGCCCACGCATGAATTTCAGGTTGAAAATTTATCTCACACACACTCTGAGCAAATTAAATCCGATCAGGCAGACATTGTCTTAAAGGGAGTTGATATTCTGGCGAAATTCCTGCGAAAAGTGGCCACACTCCCCAGGCCTGCTGCACTTAACCTATTATCTGGATCAGATAAATGAGCAAGCCAGCGGCCCTTGGGGTGGGGCATCTTTTTTGGAACTGGCCCTGGGAAGCCCCACTCACCTTGGAGCTCTGGGTTTGGATTTATGGCAGAGGTGAGCTGTCCACCAAACAGTGGCAGACGTGGAGGGGCTGTGAATGGGGACATGGGGTTGGGATACTGTCTATTCAGAATGTGCAAAATGTACACATTGTTAAAATGAGCATTTAACATAGAGGCAACAATTTTTACAGCTAGAAATTGGAAAACTCGCAAAAGCCAACAGCAGAGGGTAGCAAGGCAGATCATGAGATATAAAACGGAAGTGAAATCACCATCTGAAATGATGGTTGTAAGGCTTGGGCAGACGACTCGGGCAGCTGTGGTCACTTGCGGTCAGCAGAATAATGTGCCCCCCCAAATATGCCCACATCCTAATGCCCCAAACCTGTGAATATGCCACCTTCCATGGCAAAGGGACTTTGCACCTGTGATTAAGGCTGTCAGCTTTGAGGTGGGAGATGGTCCTGGGTCATCTGGGTGAACCCAATGTCATGGGTCCTTGAAAGCAGAGAACCGTTCCCCGCTGCGGTCAGAGAAAGAGAGATGCGATGATGGAATGGGTGTCAAAGAAGGTGTGAGAAAGACTTGACTCACTGCTGCTGGGTTTGAAGACAGAGGAAGGGGACAGGAGCTGAGAGACACAGGCACCTCTAGAAGCTGGAAATGCCAGGAAATAGATTCTCCCCTGGAGCCTCCGGAAGGACACAGCCGTGTGGACACCTTGATCTTAGTCCCATGAGACAGATTTCAGACTCTGACCTCCAGACTGTGAGATAATACATTTCATTGTTTAAGCCACGAAGTTTGCGGTAATTTGTTCCAGCAGCTGTAGGAGACTAATGCAGCTCTGGAGTCAGGTCACCCACCTTTACTTCTGCAAAGTGGGGGCAGTGGACGTGTCTACTCTGCAGAACTGTTTGAAGGGTTAAATGAGATCTGCCATGAGGAGAGCTTGCCCCGGGCGAGTACTCCCTGGGAGTTAAGCCACGATTTAGAAAGGAAGTTAAAAAAAAGGAAATAAAAATTTTAAAGGACTGAAAAAGGGAAGGGGCTATGAGCCACAAAAGGCGAACTTTAGAACTCATAATGATAGGATGGCTGTAAGGAGACAGAGGCCTATGGCAGAGTTCTTTTTAATGGTTACAGATTTGCAGGTCACTTATTCTCTGGTGAGGGGAGCTGATGATAATTTTCTGCCTCTGCCTCTGCACCACTGGCCTCGCTCTCTGGCCCTGCAGCTCTACCCTGGCTGGACCCTGGGGAGACTCGGGCCTCACTGATCTCCATGCAGTGCCCAGACGGGAGCCTTCAGCCGATGGAACAGACACAAAATATGAAGAGGAAAAGTGAGAAAACCGTCTCGGGCCCCTAATCTGAGGTCAGCCCTTTGCAGTCTCTGGCAAGGGCGGCATTGTTCCCTACACGAGGGAAAGATGTTTCATTTCCCACACGCCAGAGCTTTTTGAAATGTGAACTATTCTATTTTCTTCTTACTTCCTGGAGATAAAACCAAAGGCCTTGTATTTGCGCCTCACGATCTCTGCACTTTATTTGCCCTTCGCCGCTTTTTGCAAGCAAATTCCTGCCTCTTTTCAGTTTTCCCTGCAACCCACCGCCTTGTGCATCTCATGTGTCTTCGTGGCCTGGGGAAGGACAGGATCCATCACTGCTGGTCGGATGATAATGCCCAAACCTCTAACCTCCCGACAGGCGTGGCTACCGCTCCAAACCCAGCCGAGCTGCAGACAGCGCCACTTAGCGGCTGAGAGCCCCAGGCGGGCCCGGCTGCCAGTTTGGCGGGTTTCAGTGACTGAGGGAAAACCTTTTTTTTTTTAATTTTTGTTGGAGTAGAGTTGATTTACAATGTTGTGTTAGTTTCAGGTGTACAGTAAAGTGAATCAGTTATACATATACAAATACCCACAATAGCCAGGACATGGAAGCAACCTCAATGTCCATCAGCGGAGGAATGGATAAAGAAGATGTGGTACATATATTCAATGGAAAAACGGGTGTTTTTTTTAAATCACTTTTTCGTTTTGTCCCTAGAGCTCTCTGTATATCCTAGAGCTATGTTGGCATTCACAGACGGTAACAAACCATGAATGAAATGGAATTAGAGAATGCACACGTGTCTGTATTAATGGGTTGGCAGAACCATATGAAATGATGAAATGGTCTAGTGGTCCAACCTAATATTTGTGTGTGGGAGGTGCTGACACAAAAGTAAGATCTATCTATCTGTCTATCTACCTACCTACCTACCTACCTATCTATCATCTATTGATGGATCTATCTTACCTATCTGTATGCACATATACAAACATTCCAAGGAAATAAGTGACCATGTATTTAAGAAAAAGTAATAGAGCTGCACGCTCCTGAACTTAAAGATGAAGCGCTGGACCCAAATATTTATTGTATTTAGAGCCGAGCACATGTATTTCTCCACTCAGGTGCTTTTGCAGGCTGTGCGGTGAGACCCTGGATGTTCAAAGAGAAATGTAGACCCCGATGGCTGGCTTTGGGGTGAGGGTGGGGAGTGTCCCTTTGCCGTGGGGACAGGGCACACCTTTGTCCCTCCAGCAGCCGCAGAGCAAGTTGTCCACAAATGAGGAGCTCTGCTTAACCAGAGGCAGAGAGTCGTGAGCGTCTGGCCGACAGTGGCCAGCATCCTTCTAAGGAGGGGTCGGACCACCTCTTTTCTTTAGTGGTTGACTTGATCGTCACACCGACTGTTTTTAAGGCAATGTCTTGCTGTTTCTCATAAGCGTCAGGCTCCTGCTCTCTGTCTGAGTCACATCTGCTTCCTTCCTGGCCCCCTTGTCCAGACAGGACTGGGATTGCCTGCCCCATGCCCACCACGTGTCCGGCTGGTTTCCCAGCTGCCGGCCACTGACCTCTGGGACCCATGTCCATCTGTCTGCTCAGCTGAGGCCAGGAGGGGCTGGCCAGAATGGGCCCCTCCCAGCTTTGGCCTGGCCACTCCCTCTGCCTGGGATGCTCTGAGGTCACCTCTTCGGGGGGCCTTCCAGATCCCCCAGCAAGGGTGGGTCCCCCCCACACAGATATTCTCCCCCAGAAGTTCTGTCCCCTGTCCTCTCAGCAAGGGTCCCCCAACTGCAAGCCTCTGGTATGTGCATCCCATGTCTGTCCTCGCCTCTTCCACCAGAAGGGAAGGCCCCTGTGAGCCGGGCCTGGGCCCGACTACTGTTTCCCCATGTGCCAAGCACAACCAGCAATTGTTAAAGTAAGGAAAGGCAACGCTTCCAAAGAGTGTGCTTCTCACCGTCAAATGCCCAGAGAGGAGCAAAGGTTTCTGTGGTCGTGAGGGAACGGCTGCTGCTCGCTGGTGGGGCCCGCGTCCATCGCCCTTGGCCTTCAGCTGGAGGTTAGGAGGTGATTCTAATTCTAGCCCTGCTGCCCACACACGGCGCTTTCAGCAGCTTCCCAGCCTCAGCACTAGTGGCCCTTAAGACCCAATTCTTCTCTGCAGTGGGGTCGTCCTGTGCACTAGAAGACGTTTAGCAATATCCCTGGCCTTTACTCACTAGATACCAGTATTGACCTCTGTCCCCACCCCTGCCCTGGCCCCAACTGTGACAATAAAAGGTCTCCAGACATTGCCAAAATGCCATGTGGGACAAACGCACCCCTGCCCTACACGTATCAAATTCACCGTTCCTCACCATCTGCCTGCACGTGAGTCGTCATTATTTCTCTACAGAACAGGAAGCTGAGCTCAGAGAGGTTAACTCACTTGCTCAAGGTCACACAGCAAGTAAGCCAAGGAGCGGGGAACTGAACCCATGCCTCAGCCTCCCTGGAAGTCTCCAAAAACGTGTCTATGTCCCTCCACCCCTGCGGACGATGCTTTCATTGAGGTCCTCCATGTTGCAACCCCAGGAGCTGGGATCAGCCACGTCCAATCTGAATGGATCAGGTCCGAGTTGTAAGTTATCCCTCTGATGCTGAGTGACTGTGATGCCGTCACTAACTGAGCAGGTGAGCACAGGGTCTCAAGTTAGAGCTCAGCTCCTGCCCTCACTAACAGCCTGCTTCTCACCTCATCGCAGGGCAACGTGAACCGAGATTCAAGTGAAGGGGGGCGCTGCACATCCCGACCCTCCCACCAGTGAGAAGCTCTCATCCGCCATCACTTCTGAGGCAGTGTACCAGCAGGCCCCAGACGGGGTGAAGCAAGTTAGGCCCTCAGGATGTAGGCCCCCCAGGGATGCCCCTGCACCTGTGGGGCCCTGGAGTGGCGGCTGCCTCACACCTGCACCCTGGGCGCCTCCGTGATTTCCCCTGGTCCCAGTCCCAGCTCTTAGTCTTGGACTCACGGCCCCTGGATTCGTATTCATCCCAGCTGCCCTGCTGGAGCCCCTGGCGTCTCCCATGCCCACCCCAAAAGCTTTCCCAGGTGCGTTCAGAGAAGGGCGTGTAGCCTCAGAGCAACCCTTCCCAGGAGAAATGCCCATCCTCCAAGAAGCCTCAGGGGAAGCTGGGCCTAGAGTGAATGGTCAAAGTCAGGCCAACCAGGGCCAAACCCAGGCCAGCCCAGGCCAACCCAGGACAATCCAAGCCGAATCCAGGTCACCCCAGGACAACCCAGGTCACCCCAGGCCACACCCGGTCAATTCACTCTGAGTGGCCTTCAGCTACTTTGTCACCAAATGAATAGGTCCCTGAGCTCCAAAGATGGGGGAAACTGAGGGTACAGACCAATTCTATCCTGTTCGAGGGTCTCTGACTGCTCGTAAAAAGCACCTATTCCCCAATCAAATGCTGCCCATTGAAGGGTCTGACAGAGATAGGCACCTAGTAGCGGCCAAAACAAAGGCCCCACCAAGTCCACACCCCCAGCTCCACTGTCTGACAGCACTTCCTGCCAAGGCGTCATTACGCTGCCAGCAACTTGATGTCACTTTCAAACCACTGCTTTATTGCAATAATTATAAAGCTTTCTGGCCTCTGACAAATAAATGGGAATCCTTCCCGCGTGCCGACAGAGCTGGGAAAGGGAATGGCACCCCAGCTGGGCCACCCTCCTGCACGGTTTCTGTTCTTCCTCATTTGTGTTTGCTCAGAGCTATGGGAAACCCAGAGGCTGGCAGACGTGCTGCTCACCTTCCACCCCTGTCAATCTTGGTAAGGTTTTACATGGATTGATTGGATATGAGTTTGGGTGAATTATTCAGGTTTCATATTTTGATGAATGGGAAAAAATGCCCATAGAGCACACAGAACTGTGTGTATTTGCACGTTTCAGGAAAACAAACATCACCTTTGCCAATCCCCACTTCTACCTCCTGTAAAGGCTTTTCTGCAAATCTTCTGTGCTTGGTGAGCAAAGATCGCCCGGTGGTTGGGCGCCCTTTCTGCCCTGAGCTCATGGGGAGAGACTTGCCCATCTCTCCGAGCATCATCTGCCTCCTCATTCATAAGTGGCAGTGATAGTAATAGTAATGCCCTGCCCTGAGCTGTGGGACTGTGATTTACAACACGTGCCCTCAAGGACTGGGCAGACGATCCGCCATCCGCCCAGTGGCGAGGCGCTGGCCTCTCCCAGCACCATCGGGGAAACAGGGTCGCCATCACGAATGAGACTGGAGACCTTCCCAAATCTCACGGAGCTTGCGTGTAGCTTGGACCGACATTGGAGCCCCTTTGTGATGGTCTGCTAGAAGCACAGCTTTGTGGTTATTTTCACATGACAGCTCAGGATCACCAACCTCTCACACCGTCACCTCGGAGAGAAGGGGAGATGTACCCACAGATGTCGTGCCCAAGTTTCTCCATCTGTAAATGAGGGGCAACCTCCTGTTTCCGTAACAGCCTCCTTGGCAAGAAGACTGGACATCGAGGACCCTCAAAAACACCGCGATGGAGGGACGTGACTTTGTTTGACAGCTTCCCCCTCCCGGATTCACCCACTAGCTAACCACGTGCACGAGGCAGCCCCTCCTCTCCCTAGTCAGGTAACCCCCGGGGCGTCTGGGTCAACTGGCAATACACCGCAGTTGTTCGAAACCTCCCTCTCTTGGAAGCTGATCTCTGGTCTCCAAGCTTAGCCAGCTTCAGTGATGTGTTATGACTACATCTCCTCCACCTTGTATTATTAATTTCATTTATAGCAGAACCAATAACTCATACATTCAAGGCAGTTTGTCATGCATACCTGTAAATAGATTGAAAGTCTACTGAAGCATGCTGGGTAAACACGAGGCCCGTGTCTACTCATCTCCTGGACCCGCGCCACGTCCTTTAGAGCCAGGCCATATTTTTCACAATGCATATGAATTTATGCCTCCCCCAGCCCTTGCCTCCATCGCCCCTGAAATTCCATTTAGTCTCAGCGTTACTGCTCAAACCCGCTCTGCCGGAGCCTCACCCTGTGAAGGTGAAAAGCTGCAGCCGTCATTTTCCTATTGATTTACAAGAGACGCCTCGCTCCTCGGGTCTCTGTTCAGTGACCTGAGCTGAAAGCACTCCACTCCGTGCGAGGGGAGCACGTGCAGGCTGGGCTACCTGGGCAGAGGGGTAGCAGGAGCCGCGGGGCTCGGGAGGCAAGGGTGCACCCCCTCCACGCTGGCCCCGCGGTGGCCTGGAGTCACGGTCATGAGGAGGGTCCGCTGTGCGGTAGTCTGAATAATTAAAGTGGCTCGTTCTGGCCAGAGACGCAAGTTGCTTGCTTAAAGCAAGTCTTTTATTTATTTATTTATTTATTTTATTTTAGGGCTGCATCTAAAGAGAGCAAAATGAACGTTTAGGAATTTTACAAATATATGGACCTTTTGACAACAGCCCATTTCCCAAAATTTATGCTTAGATATACTCATATATACACTCCCAGAGGACATACCTACAGAGTAAGGGCTGCCCTGGGCTGCGAGGGAAGGACCCCAGACCCAGGCCTGAGCCTCAGGCTCAGTGTTATTGTTTTGTGGGTGTCTGTGGCTCCTGCCTTCCCAGCATCCATCCCCCTTCTCCTGGTAACAGACCCTCAGTGTTCATTGGGGGTTAACTTCCCCGTCCGGGAGGTTCAGGTGGATTGACTCAGCCCCTGTCTCCAGTGTGGTCATGTGACCCAGACCTGGCCAATCAGAGCATCGAATCAGCCTGGCACAGTGACTAGTTCAGAGAGCTAAGATGACCAGCTTAGTCCAATGAGGCTCATTCCAGGACTGTTGCTGAGACGGTTGAATAAGGTCAGTTATCCTGCTGCTTGTGTTACTGGGAAGGCAGGGTATGAATGTCGAGCTGCTAGTGTAAACATCTTGCTACTAGAAGGAGAAAGCCTCATTCAAAATGAAACTATGCATGCAATACAGAAGGGGGCAAGTGAACTCTATGCAGCACCTGGATCCAGCCATGCCTGAAGCTAATGATGTCTTGGCTTTTGGGTTACCTAAGCCAATATATATTCTTCTAGTTTTTTAAACATAAGCCAGTATGAGTTGGGATTCACTCTCTTCCGACTGAAAAACAATAGCCTGATAATACAACTTAGAACCCAAATACCAAGAATCAGAGTCTCCCCAACACTTTGCAATTGTTTAGATTTCCTTGCAACCACAAAAGTCTAATTCGAAGTTAGTGGTAGTTTTTGAATTCCTTCAAGTTCTGTCCTTTGTAAATCCAACGTCTCAGGCTGTCAGCGTGCAAAGTGATCAGCTTGTATGGAAGAAATGCATCACTTTACGATAAAAAGGGAAAGCAGACTTTCTCCGTGGTCTTTTCTTTGCAGCTGTGTATCGCCTATTCCTCTCGGCATTTTATCCCCAACCCACTTGTTCCTGCTTTAGAGGCAACCCGATACCCTCCCAGCCTCTAGATGGGCTTTAGTCCCAGCTCTCCCAGCTCCTGACCTTGGATTCAGAGAAAGGGTCAGATGACTGAGCTCTCTGCCCAGCTGGCTGCCATGGGCTCCCCTCTCCCAATGGAGGGAACATGTGTAGATAATATGCATGAACACACTTAAGTTGAACTATTAATTTCACTTTATTTTACATAGCCGGAGTCAATGGCATCTTGAACACAACAGGAAAGTCTATGTAAATGAGTACACACAGTTACGTATAAGGCTGTGCACACATGCCCCTGGATGCGGCAGGGCTGCCATTGAATTTTGTGACACGTGTGGCCACCGTCCTGACTTTGTTCTAACCTCAGGAAAGTAGCGGGGAGCTCAGAAAATACCTGGGTTTCTGATTACCATGAAAAATGCTGGCTCGGCTGGAGGCCTGCGTCTCCCATTGACTGGAAGCTTTCCTTGATTCAGATGCGCCTGGGAGGTAAGAGCCCCATGTCAGATGAGTGGTTGGAAAACCAGGACTTGGATTTTTATTTTATGTAAGTGTGATTTAAACTTTCTGTCTGCCTCTGCCGTAGTTTTGTGACTTTCAGGGCAGCCAGCAACGTGGTTTTGCAGAGTCGATTGCTGTGGTTTTGCAAGGCACAGGGCCAGTCTTTCTTGATGCGGGGATGCTTCTGGGGAGGAGGTCCTGCTGAAAATACACGCGGACCGTGTCTTGGGTCCTCTGGCCTCAGTTGGATTCCCTGAAAGTAGAGCCTGAGACAGAGACTAAGGTGCAGACAGTTTATTTAAAGATAATCTCAACTGATTTCTGTATGTTGTTTTTTATCCTGCAATTTTACTGAATTATTCATTCTAACAGGGTTTGTGTGTGTGTGGAGTCTTTAGGGTTTTCTACATATGTGATCATGTTATCTGCAAACAGAGATAACTTCACTTCTTCCTTTCCCATTTGGATGCCTTCTTATTTCTTTTTCTTGCCCAACTGCTCCAGCTAGGACTTCCAGGGCTGTATTGAACAGAAGTGATCATCCTTGCCTTACTCCTCATTATAAAGGAAAAGTTTTTAGTTTTTCACCCTTGAGTATGATGTTAGCAGTGTGATTGTCATATATGGCCTTTATTGTGTTGAGAGAGTTTCTTTCCATTCCTAGTTTCTTGGGAATTTTTACCATGAAAGGATCTTGATTTTTGTCAAATACTTTCTCCAAATCTACTGATATAATCATGTGATTTTCCCTTACTTCTGTTAATGTGGTGCATCACATTAATTGATGTTCGTATATTGAACCATCCTTGTACCCCAGGGACAAATCCCTGGGATGGATTATTCTTTTAATGTACTGTTGTATTCAGTTTGCTAGTATTTTGTTGAGGATTTTTGCATATGTTCATCAGGGATAGTGCCTGATGAAAATAACTTTCTTGTGTCTTTTTCTGGCTTTGGTATCAGGGTATGCCAGCCTCACAAAATGCATTTGGAAGTGTTCTGTCCTCTTTAATTTTTTGGAAACGTTTGAGAAGGACTGGTGTTCATTTTTCTTTTAAATGTAGAATTCACCAGTGAAGGCATCTGCTCCTGGGCTTTTCTTTGTTAGGAGGTTTTTGATCACTGATTCAATCTCCTTAGTCATTATTGGTCCACTCAGATTTTCTATGTCTTCTTTATTCAGTTTTGGTAGGTTGTATATTTCTGGGAATTTATATGTTTCTTCAAAATTGTTTAATTTGTTGGTGTACAGTTGTTCATAGTAGCCTCTTATGATCCTTTATATTTCTGTGGAATCATTGTAATGTCTTCTCTTTCATTTCTGATTTTATTTGACTTCTCTCTTTTTTTTAGTTTTTTTTCTTAGTCTAGCTGAAGTTTTGTCAATTTTTTTGTCTTTCCAAAATAACAACTCTTAGTTTCATTGATTTCTATTTTTTTAAGTCTCTAATTATTTCTTCTCTAACCTTTACTATCCTTCGGTCTGGTAACTTTGGGCTTAGTTTGGGTTTTTTTGTTTTTTGTTTTTCTAGTTCCTAGAGGCATGATGTCAGGCTGGGTTTGTTTGTTTGTTTGAGATGTTTCTTCTTTTTCATGTAGCCATTTATCATTATAAATTTTCCTCTTAGTACTGCTTTTGCTGCATCCCATAAATCGGGTAATGTTGTGTTTTTGTTTTCATTTGTCTCAAGACATTTTCTAAAATTCCTTTTGATTTCTTCTTTGACCCATTGGTTGTTTAGGAGTGTGCTGTTTAATTTCCACATACCTGTGAATTTTCCAGTATTCCTTCTGTTATTTATTTCTAGTTTCATTCAATTATGATCAGAAAAGATACCTGACATGATCTCGATCTTCTTAAATTTGTTAAGACGTGCTTTGTGACCTAATACATGATCTATCATGGAGAATACTTCATGTGTGCTTGAGAAGAACGTATATGCACTACCATGATCATTGCAGCATTATCCACAGTAGCCAAAAGGTGGAGACAATCTACATGTCCATCCACTGAAAATGTGGTACATACAAACAATAGAATATTATTCAGCCTTAAAAAAGAAGGAAAACTACCATATACAACAACACAGATGAACCTGGAAGGACAAATACTGCATGATTCCCCTTATACGAGTTATCGAAAACAGACCCACAGAAATAGAGAGTAGGCCAGTGGTTTCCAGGGTCTGGGGGGAAATGGGGAGTTACTGTTCAATGGGTGTAAAGTTTGAATAAGTTCTAGAGATCTCCTGTTCAACATGGAGCCCATAGTTGCCAGTACTTTATTGTGTCCTTAAAAATTTGTCTAGAAAGTAGATGTCATGTTAACTGTTCTTATCACAATAAAAAAAAAAAAGAATGAATGAGCCAATGAGTGAATGAACTTGCATTCATAAAACAATAAAGATGGTCTCAGGAGCAGGGAGACAGGGAAGATGGAGGGTGTGTACAGAGCTCGTTTCTGACTGAGCGCCTGGGCTCCCGCTCCAAAAAGTGCTGCTCTCTGTTCACTATTAAGTGAAACGTTTGCTCTGTACAATGGGACCACTTTGCACTCCGATGACTTGAGAAGTTGTCCTGGCGAAGGATGGGAACGGGGGCAGGGGTAGTTATCCACTAAATCCCACCCACCACTGGTTGCCGGTTTCCCCCAGGAAGTGATCTGTACCCCGACCTCCGTGCACACACTTTGGGCTCAGCTGTGTGGGGCTGAGGCTCCCCTGGAGGTGGAAGAAGGCCCTGCAGGGGCTTGAGCTGGGCAACCGCCACTGGCTGCTACGTGCACCTGAGTGGTGTGACCCGACCAGAGCACACACTTCAGCGCAGAGCCCACCACAGGGCCCCCGAGACCCCGGCCAGGACCCTAAACATGTCTCTGCTCTTCCAGGGTCTGGGACTGCATTTGGCAAATGGCACGTCCCAAACGTCCGGGGCAAGGTGAGCTTGTAGAGCAGGGCCAGTCGGGACAAAGCCTCCTGCTGCTGCTCGGGGGACAAACCAGCTCCCCGGAGTCACCTTTGGAAGGTTTTGTTCCTTCCTTGGCCGTGCAGCTGGATTACTGGGGAGCAAGCCTCACAGACGCCACCCCTCCAACGCAGGGGTCCCTCAGCAGGGGCTCGGGCCAGTGTCACGGGGTCTGGCTTCCGATGTCAGGAAAACCAGGAATGATAGAAACACATCCCTGGCTTGGTTCCCACATTTACCCTCTTAGAGATGGGTTATACCCCATTTTCCCCAACAGATTTTCCCGTCACGGTGCATGTCTATTCAGGGAGCAATAAGAGGCAACTAGTGTCCCCAGCTCTCTCTGCGATTGCTCCAGACCCAACTCACCACAGCCGACCAGCATCTCCCAGGAACCCTCTGGCCTCATCCCAGGCTGCTCAGTCTTTAGGAAAACACCAGGGCAGAGTCCCAAGGAGGGACATGTAACCTGTATTTCGTCTCTTGAAATGCATGGTTTGACTCTTTTTTTTTTTCTTTTTTTTTTTTTTTGTCTTTCCCCTCCTCCTCCCCATCTCCTTCTGGGGTTGGAGAAAACATGAGTAGAGATGCAAGACTCCCGTCTTGCTTTTCCCCTGCAAACAAGAGTGTGAGCAGAATGACGCATTTCATATGTGAAGTGGGGGATGTCAAAGGGCTTGCGCGCTGCACTGAGGCCTCCTGGGAACGGCTACTTCCTTCCGGCTGCATGAGGGAAGCAAACATCATTAGGGACACGGTTGGATTTCCAGGGTCCAGGTCCTGTGATTGTGGCTGAATCAACGAGATGCCTGGCTAGCTCTGCTGTTGTGGAATGGCTGTTCCCTGCAAGCCCAGGATGAGCGCACCCCTCCTCCCTCCTGCACATCAAAGGGCAGCAGTGGGACGGCCTGCGAGCTTACCTGCAACACGGCTCCTAGAAGTGATGTTTCCTCCCTGTGTCTCACCCATGAGCAGCTAAGTGAGCAGGCACTGGAGGCAGCTGAGGTGGGTCTGCAGTTTCCCAGCCTTGAAGGTGGGTGTGTTACAGCTAGTTATCCACTGCTGGGTAATAAATCACCCGTAACTCAGTGTCTTAAATCATTCACCTCCGATTGCATCTCACCATGTTGCGGGTCAGGAATTGGAACAGGAATTCTCTTCCACGTGATATCAACAAAGGTCCCTCGGAGCTACTCAGCTGGTGGATGGACTGGTCTGGTGGGTCCTGGGGAGTTTCACTCATGAGGTGGGCACAGCTGGAAGGCCCCCTGCACACGGCTTTCTCAGCAAGGTGGCTTCAGGTGGTTAGACTTCTTACACGGCAGCTCAGGGGCCCAGAGAGGGGGGTCCCAGTGGGCCCCCTGGGAGCTGCGAGGCTTCTTATGACCTAGTGTCAGAGGTCCCAGAAGTCAGTTCTATCACGGTTGCCCAAACGAGTCAGGAAGGCCAGCCGGGATTCAGGGGAGGAGAGTCCAGCTTCACTTCTCAACGGAAAGAGAACAAAGAATTGGCTGCCACCTTTAATCCCCTACAGGCAGAGTGGCTGCTTTGTCTATAAGCCTCGTTCCTTCCTGAGTAAATGGGGATCACGATGGACCCTCCTTCAGAAAATGGTCATGAGAATAAAATGAGATGATGCGTTTAAACCACTTTGGCCCAGGAATAGGGTCAGTAGCGAAGGCTCTTCTTTCCTGGTTCCATCTGGACCACGGGATTGGCTACTGCTGGCCAGTGACGCCAGCCCTCCTCCGGCTGCATTATGTCTCTGGTACTTTCACAGTATCCTCTGGACGCTGAATTTCCAGTGCAGTAAATTGGCTCCTGGGTGGGGAAGGCCCTGGGGCCCAGCGAAGATCATTCTCTCTTAAGAGCAATGAGCATTTATTGAGAATGTGCCTTCCCCAGCAGTAATTTATAAACGAGAGAGCATTGAAATCCCCAGAAGAAGGAGACTGTTTATAAACGCAGAGTGCTTCGTGCTCGCCGCTTCCCAAGTGGGAGAGGGTGAGGGCAACTTTGTAAACGGTGTCTACAAATCCCTGCTGTGAACGGTGCTCACCAGGGCTCAGGAGACGACGGCCGTGACCAGCAGGGTCCATGGCAGGTGGCTCACGTGGGGCCAGAGGTTATCGCCCTGGAGGGGGCAGTGATGGGAGGGAGATGCCTGAGCACCATGACCACCGGCCCCACCCGCAAGCTCACGCCAAAGGCTGGGGGGGGGGGTAACCCAACCCATCCACCACCTCCAAAGTTGGGATCATAGATGCAAAGGACCACGTGAGTCAGGAAAGAAGCCGTTGGCTTATCTGAAATTCACGTTGGGGGGAAGTGAGAGAGAAGAGCCTGTAGTCTTCACTAGTTAAAAACCCAGGAGTATCGGAAGCAGACAAGATGTCCTTAAATAGGTGAATGGATAGTTAAACTGTGGTACATCCATACAACGGAGTGATAAAAAGATGTGGAGGAAAGGTAAAGGTAAACGCACATTGCTAAGTGAAAGAAGCCAATTTGAAAGGGCTACATCCTGCATGATTCCAGCATCCTTCTCCACCAACCCACCCAGCACCTGCCTTTTCCTAGTGCAGCGAGGATCAGTCCTAGGCCATGTTCTACGGTAGGAGCCTTATTCCTGGGGATCGATTCTACGGAGTTTATCTTCAGAGCTGGGTCGCCTGCTGCGTAGACCGGTGACCATGTCTGTACTGTCCCCCCCGCCTCCTTTCTTTCTTCAGGGCTTTTCTCATTTCACACACAGAGCCCAGCAGCCTTGAGACCATCCTGAGAATCCCCTGCCGTACCCCACCTGGACAGGTGATATCCCTGCCACCTCCAGACCCCTGGCCACATTTCCCTCCCTCAAATCACGCATTCATTTGGCCAACCCGTGGGAGCGCCCTTTCTAGAAAGTTATCAGAAATCAAGTCGCCTTTCAAGATGGAAACATTCAGAAGTGGTTTCATGCCTTACCCTCCGGCGTGCATCCTAACTCAGCTGGGGACGTGGGGAGCAGAGTTGCTCAGGCCCTACCTGACATTAGCTCAATGGGAATCGCCGGGTCTGGCTGGGCTCCACGCACCCATATTTTGAGACACTTGTCAGGAGGTCCTGTGGCTTGACTAAGGTTTGAGAATCCCTGCCTTATCCCAAAGAAGTGAATCTCTAATGAGGGTTGTGTTTTTTGAGCAGGTGGCTTCGTCCGTCTGCCTCTGCAGACTCTTCTCCATTACAGCTTCAGCCACAGACCAAGAAGCAAAGGCAAATCGAGGGCTTGCTTCTTGAGGACAGGACAGCATCCCTGGCCCCCGCACTTAGCAGAGTGCCCCCACTTAGGCCTCCGAGGCACGTCCCACTGCACCTGCACCCACTGCACCTGCGCAGAGTGGACCGGGGCCAAGGAATCCAGCCACCTCTCAACAGCCCTGAGACTGGTGTTCTGGAGGAGGTGATCAGTGCTAACCCCCCAAAGTTCAGTACTAAAACCAGGTTAGACATAACTTGAAAGGATCCGACCAGTGACTGTAGGTAGAAGCCGTTTCCCCTGGGAACCCAGAAGAGCTGAAGCCAACAGGATATCATCCAGCTCAGAGAAGCTCATAATTCCAGGCAGATGGTTTAACTTGGGAAGGCCGCTTCCCACTTCCTTTCCGTTTTCTGGGTCTCTCCTGTGTTTTATTGCCACTCTCAGTCTACTCATATTTCCAGCGTCTCCCCCGTTTTCTCCTTCCGCTTGAATCTAATATTATCTATTTTACTGTTTCATTGGGTTCCTTTCCTCAGACATTTGTTTTTATCATCCTCCTTGCACTCCCTCACCCACCCGCCTTCCAAATCCCTTGCTGTTGGCGCCCTCACGCTGAACCACCTCCTCTGGCCCCAATTCTCGTTCTTCTGCCCCAGAGTTTATGAGAAGAGAGAAGGGAAACCATCCGTGTTCCTCCCTCCCAGGCGTGGGGCAAGTGTTCGGTTGCAGCATCACCAGACCCCTCCCCACTCCTCCAAAGTTGTCCAGAAGATGCTTCAGCCCTCCCGGATTTTCTGATCATCCACTGAGACGTTTATTTATTCAGAAATTTGCCCAGGCTGGGCTGGCACTGTCAGGGCTGGGGAGAGAGCCGTGGGTCAGGCAGAGGTGGCCCTGCTCCACTGCAGACATGAGACAAACCAAGAATCAGGTGTGAAAAGTCCTGGGTGACTGGGAGGTAGTTCAAGCCCTCTGCTTGCTCCAGGCCTCGGTTTCCCCTTCTGTCTAATGGGGGCATGTAGGAAGGTACCCAGACGCTCAGGGGAGCTGCTGATTCGAGCCAGAATTGTCGCTGCTTTATTCATCCAGCCACTGGGACTGGATCCTGTAGAGAGAAGTGACTACACCGGGCCCCCTGCCCTCAGACTCTTGGAGTTTCGGGGGGTGGGGGGCATAAAGCAAAAACCTCCATGACAATAGGACAGTGGGACAGTGTGAGGTGTATATGCAGTCGGAAGGCAGCCAAAGACAGCCCCTTGCCCCTGAAGAAAGGCCGGTTGGAGATAGAGGGGTCGCCTCCCACACGAAGGCTGGTGGGTTCCCGACAGAGGGCACAGTGGGGACACAGGCGCGGAAGCCGGAAGGACGCACGTGCTCCCTGACAGGGGTCCAGGGTGGTGGCGGGCTTGGCGTGACTGGCCTAAAGTGGGAAAAGGAAGAAGATGGGGTGAGGCTGGGAACGTGGGAAAGACCACCTCCTCTGTTCGTGAGGATTACAGGAGATAACAGTTCGAAAGCCCTCCACGCAGGGCCCGGCCCACCCTAAACATCAACGCGTGTTAAGGGAGAGGTGATGTCAATGAAAACAAAAACAGTAATAATAGCGGCTGTGGGGGGGGTGCTGTGATGAACTGGGCGATTGGGATTGACATGTATACACTAATATGTATAAAATGGATAACTAATAAGAACCTGCTGTATAAAAAAATAAATAAAATAAAATTCCAAAAAAAAACCCCAAATAATAATAGCGGCTGTTCTCTTTCTCCCCAGCATCAACCTTCTCCGGGGGTGAGAGTCAGTGGAATTGAAGGCAGAGAGTTGTCTGTGCTGGCCTGTCTCTCTCTCTCTCTCTCTTGCTTTTTCCTTTAAGATTGTTCTTCTGGGTTCCGTGTGGGGAGGTTTTCTCAAGCGGGTGGCAGGCTGATTGCACTCCTTTCTGTAGCGCCTGAATATCTTCAATTGTCCACAAAGATTCTGTTTTATTCTAGGGACCCGCCTTTTGCTAACTTCTCCCTGCTTTCTTTACAAAACAGTTTTTTGTCTAACATTGAAGTATCTAAACAATAATGATAAATGGAGGAGAAACAAATGAACATCAGAGGACAAGGCAGGGAAAAGTAGCCCCGATGCAAGCATTCGGTTTGCTTCCAAAGCTGAAGCCCTTCCCACCAGCAACCTCAACAAGGAGTCTTAGCAAACATCTGCAGGGCCATCAGTCAGAGGAGACCGTCACTCACAGGCTACGCTCTCCGTGGAATTTTCTTACTCTCTCTTAGAAACAGAAACACGCTCTTCTCTGGGGGCTCTACCCAGCAGCCTGAGAGGATAGCTCCTCGCCAGGTGGGCTTAGCCTGTTGGCACTGGGCAGAGCCGGGCGGCTGGAGCCCTCCCTCACGGCAGCTGTGTCTCCAACCCCAGCTCCACCCTGAAACACCCAGATTCAGTAGGTCCGGGGTGCGGCCCAGGAGGTAGCATTTATAGATACTCCCAGGAGCCGCCTATGGCCTTTGGGTGGGCCAGTGGTTCTCAAACACTAGTGTGCGTGAACACCAACCTAAGAGGCTGTTAAAAGGCCAGGTCCTGGGCCCCATTCCCCAAAGCTCCAAGTCAGTGGGTCTCAGGTGGAGCCCAGGAGTCTGCATTTTTCACAAGCCCCGCTAGGATTCTGAAGCAGATCACGTGAGGACAGAGGTGGGCTGGAGGGAGGGTGGGTTCCCATGCAGACTCCCGTTCAGGAGGCCTGGCGTGTGGCCTGAGGGTCCGCATTTTCAATGAGTCCCTGAGGGGAGTCTGTGCTGCTGCTCTGGGGACCGTCCTCTGGAAGCCACTGCCCTGTATTTCAGACGGTCTCTTCCTTCCTCTCAGTGTGCCCTCTGCTTCATTCACAGCAAGCCTGATAAACCAATGCTCTCTACTGGACTTGCATCAGTTACTGCAGTGTTTCTGAAACCGTATTCCTAAACATGCGAGTTCCCATAAGACATCATATTCAATATATTGTGTACGAGGTCTCCTCCAGCAAATGAGTTTGGGGAAGAAAAATGCTCCCCAGGCCAGGGGTGCAGGGCCGGGGTGAGAACACTGGTCCTGCAGCCTCCGCCTGGCCTCCCCACGCCTCCTCCTCTCCTGCCCAGGGGAGCAATGGGTATGACAGCAGACCCCACTCTGGAGTCAGGACGGCTCTAGGAGTTAATTCACACAAAGCTCCCCCATGTGCTCCTCCCCCAAGGCTGACTAGAGTCAGGATGGGCCTTCCAGGTCTGCAAGTCATCACGCACTTCAGCGGACTCAAGACTCTGAGACACTCAGTGGCAGGAGACGGTGGGGGGGAGGGGGAGGGGGAGGGGGTTTCCCCCCAGTGTTTGGGCCTCAGGACCCCCCGACCCAACACCACTGTTTCTGTAATTTAAGTTGGCACACGTGTTTGCACGCGGAGCAGTTTCAGGAAGCACAGCAAGCAAGTGCTGGGTTCTGGAAGCCTCTCCCGAGAGCAAAATCTGCATCATACTCGGACCTTCTGAGACAAAGGCAGGTCCCCGTGATGGACATTTCAGAACTATTGCAAGGACCCGTGGCCGGCCTCTGTCAGCTCCCTGCTGTGCTGAAGTACCCTGAGTAAGGGGGGAATTGGAGAGGTCTTAGCACAGCGCTGAGGAGTGGAACTTCTCCCAGCGTGGGTCTTGGGTGGGTCTGTCCATGAAACGTCACTGGTGACAAAGGATCTGTGCTGAAGTCTGAGCGTAAAGGTAAGCCAGGCACACTCAGCCACGTACAGGGGCACCCTGGCCCTATCCCGCCAGGCTGGGAACCGATGGGGCTCTGGCCAGGTGTGGCAGGCCGTTACTGATGCAGTGTCCCCTTTAACTGTCGCACAGTTACTGGGTGAGAAGCCACAAGTCGCCGTGCTCTCAGATACACACTTGCCTTGCCCCTCTGCAGTTGTCTAGACCCTGACTTCCTTCAGTCCAAGGCAGCACGCTAACCAGCAGGCCCCCCAGCCCAGGTGCAAGGGTTCCAGGGGAGGGCAGGGCTGTGCTACAGCTCTCCTGCTCTCCTGCCCAAGTTGGCCCTGACCTTGGAGCTCAACAGTTCAGTCAATCTTCTTCCCCCTCCTTTGCAGCATATTTCTTAAACCAGAACTAATGTATTCTGGACACAGAGCTCTCCAAACCAAGACAAAGAAAATTTGAAATATCTGAGCAAACAAAACCACTTTTCTTAAAATCTCCAAACCAAAAGGGAACGTGCAGAAACATTTACTCACTTTCCAAGCTGTACACATTTTTCACTTGATGAGCCCTTAAGGAAGTGTTCCCCCAGTTCAGAAATCGCCCAAGCAGGCCCGCCTGGCCCGTCCGGCTGGCGCTCCTGCCCGCTCTTCTGCGGGGGAATTTCTGCCTTTTCTTCCTGGGGCCTCTAAATTCTTTCTTCGCTTCTCAGGCCTAACAGTGTATTTTGATGCACAAACAGGAATTAGCCCCTTCCTTGGTCCTTAAGGGTCCACCACAGCCAGGGCCCAGACCTGGAGCTTTCCCTCACCCTGGGTGTCCATGCAGCCTGCAGGCCCTCTCTCTGCGCTTTCCGCTTTCCTAATCGGCTGGTCTCTCGGGGCTAATTCCTGGGAGCCCCAAAGATACGCAAGGCCAGGAGGTGGGCCTGGGACAGGAGAGTTAGTGGGAAGACACCTGAAGCATACAGGACAGATGGGGGTGCCTACCCCCACTGTGGGCCCAGGCAGGGATCTGGACTAAGGCATCAGGGTCTCCCCATCCCCAAGGCGTACCCATAGTTTGGGATCTGGGACCACCATCCCTTGTTCAGACCTCACAGCTCCCCCCGCCCCTTTTTCCCCAGTAGACTTTGTGTCCTCGGCCCCTTCGGCTGACCCGGGTTCCAGATGCCCTGTCCGGGCCGAGTGGTAAGGTGGGGCGCGGCGGCTGGGCGGGGACGCGGGGTGCGCGGGTGCGGCGCGGAGGGCGCGGCGCCTTTAAGGCCCGCGTCAGGCCGAGCGAGCGCAGGGGCCGGGCGGCGGGGCGGGGCCTCGGCGGGGCCGCCGCGCGGCTTCACCTGCAGTTCCGAACGCGCGGAACAGAGGCGCGGGCGGCTGAGAGGCCGGCGGACGCACCCGCCCGAGGGAGCCCGCCGCCGGCCGGACTTGGCCTCGCTCCCGGAGCCGGGCGGCAGTCGCGGCGGCGCAGCCTGGCTGCAGGAGCTGGGCCCGCTTGAGCGGCGGCGGCCGCGATCGGAGCGGCGCTATCGGGGCGGCGGCGGGGAACGGGCTCCGGGCGCCAGGCATCGGGCGGGCGCCGGGGCGCGGCGCGGCGGGGAAGATGACCGTGGGCTCCGGCGTGCTCCTCGTGCTGCTCTCGCTCTCCGGCGCGCTCCGGGTAAGTTGCGCCTCGCGTCCGGGCCGCTCGGCAGCCCAGGCAGCGCGGGGCCGCCCCCGGAGCCGGCGGGGCGCGCACTCGCCCGGCGGGGCTTTCCCGGGCTTCCCCGGCCCGCGCCGGGCGTCCCCGGCGCGCGCACCGCTGCATCCAGCCGGCTCCCGCGCTCCGCGGAGCCGCCTGCGGTCGGCAGGAGCGAGGAGCCGCCGGGTCAGCGGGGAGCGGCGGTGCGTTGCGGAGTGCGGGACGCGGGGAGCTCTGCCCGAAGCGGACCCGCCGAGCATCCCTCAGCCACCCCAGGTCCGCGGCCGCTGCCCCGGAGCTTGGCTCTCCCGCGCTGGGGCAGGCTGCCCGCTGGCGGAGCCGGCGAGCCCTCCGTCGCCCTCTCGCCGCGCTCCTCCGGAGTTGGCGAGCCCAGCCCGGGCCAGGGCTGAGAACGAGGGGAGCTGGCGGCGGCCGGCCGGAAATCAGGGTGTTGGGGACACCGGCTCTGGCCGCCCCTGCTGGGGGCCGGTGCTCCCAGCGCGGCGCCGCATCCGTCCTCGTTCTCTGGGTGCTGGCAGGGACCGCCGCTGCTGGTGGGCGGCGGATGTGGACCGAGGGGCATTCTCGCTGCGGACTTCCCGCGGCGCCTGCTGCAGCCAGTGTTCGGCGGGGCCCTCGCGGCTCGGAGCGGGGCCGGAGAGCCAGGCGCCAGGCAGGAGCATGGTGAGGTGCACCGGGGAGCACGGTCCGGGCACCCGCCTTCTTCCTGCGGAGCCCCGCGAGCTCTGTCCCCAGCCCTGCGCTGCGCCTGCAGGGTGCAGGTCCCGAGGGCAGCGTGCAGGCTGCGCCGGGGGGCGCCCCTGGGGTAAGGCAGCGGGGCCGCGAGAGTTGCAGGAACCCCCTCTCGTGGCCGATCGGCCTCGCTGCTCCTCCAGGGCCTCGCTGTTGTAACCTCGGAAATAAACAAGTGCCCGCGGCCAGGGGCCCGCCACTGAGGCTCCGGGCGCTTCGGTGCGCTCGACCCACGCCCGGGCAGGTGGAAACTTTCCTGGGCGAGTTAGGTATCCCCGGGCTTCGGTCGTATTTGGAGCTTCGTTCTCGAGGCACGGAGCCGCGGTGCGGAGCTTTACCCGAGGAGTGACCCTGCGCCCTGCCCTGCCTCCCCTTGGTGATTTTTGATGGGGGCGCCGCGCCCAGGCCGGCGTCGGGGTCCCGGGAGCTGCGGACTGGGGCAGCCTCCGGAGCCGAGGACGGGCGGGCGTCGGCGCGCAAGCCTGGAGGAGGCGGGGAGGTGCGTTCCGCTTGGTGGCCCCGCGAAGGCGCGACTGCGGGGCTCGGGCTGCGCCCCTGCTCCTGCGCTCGCTGCGGAGCCGGGAGCTGTGGCGCTCCTTCTTCTGACGCGGGGCTGGCTTCCCGTCGCACATGCAGCCTCTCCCTCCGTTCCCCATCCCTACGCAGCTGACCTAGCTGCCACTCCCCGCAGCCTGGGAGGGGCTCTTCGCCCACCTCCACACTTCCCTGCCCTCCCAGCGATCAGGGTTCTAGACCTCACACTGGGCAGGATAGCCCAGGGTGCGCCGGGGGACAGGACAGGAGGACACCCACCTTCTTTGGTCAGTTAGGGAAGCTCTGGCCTGGTTAGGCTGGAGATGAGGGCTCCAAAAGTGGACAAGCGTCCAAGAAGTGGAGGGGTAGGACTGGAGGGTGGGCGGAAGCCTCGGCCGCCTCCCTGCAGCCTCCCCGAGAGCCAAGCTCCGAGGTGGAGCTGAGTCTTGGAGAATCTCCTTTCCTGCCCTGCCCCTCTCCTTCCTCCTGGCCACCACAGGGAGGAGAAGGCCTGCTGGCCCACCTCGGCCCAAGCCTGAGCACTGGGGTGGGAGGGTGACACGGCCCGGGCAGGAGCCTGCTCCCTTGGCCGCCCCTCCTCTGTGTCTGCATTTGCTAACTCCTGGCTCTGCTGCTGGACAGTCCTCAGACCTTCCCTTATGCCACGTGTGGGTGAGGCCCTGACAGGCCCTCAGCCTCGCCATCCGCCGGCCCTCCCTCCCTGCTGCATGCCCCCTGTCCCCGGCCAACGTGGAGACCACAGGGGCAGACCCCAGATCATGTCTGGGAGGAGGCTCTGGTGGACCAAGGCTTGTCATAGCTGGAGACCTTGCATGCAGGAGGCCCGACTAAACGTGGGTTGGATGCAATTTCTGTGAACCTGTGTTTTTTCTGACCTCTCTTGTTTTTGTTCTCAGGCCCACAATGGAGATCTTACAGCCAGGGAGACCTGCAAAGCTGGATTCTCTGAAGAAGATTACACGGCATTAATCTCCCAAAATATTCTGGAAGGAGAGAAGGTCCTCAAAGGTAAGGCAGACATGTAAATGAAATGGCATACCATGCTCTGGATTAGGGAAACATTACCACCCACAGAGAAAGAGGCTCGGCTGGCTTTGAGCCAGGCTCTTTGCAAAAAAAAAAAAAAAAAATGGTGGAGAGGTCAGTGGAGGTGCAGCTCGGTAGACCTAAAAGGCCTTTTGCAGCACAGGTGAATGATTCAGAATCCCTGTCATTTTTGAGTGAGGTGAATCATTTCCTGGGCAACAAACTGGAATTCGGATGTAGCGTCACCCAAATAATGTGCAGAGAGAGAGACCTTCTTACCAAGTATTTTTGTGTATGAAATTCTGGATTCTCAAATTATCCCTGCTTTGAAATGCATGATAAAGCAGACGATGTTGTTGGGGACGCAGTAAATAAGCCCACAGACGTTCTGTTCGCAAATGTGCCATGAGTTTTCATTACTGTCCCACTGACAGCACGGAAACACACGTGCAGGAGGGAGCTGCCGATTAGCTTTATTGTAACCGCAGGACGATATCCACATTTGTGATGGGGAAGTCAGAGGCAGCTTCAGAACTCAAATGACAATAGATCATTCTGCATATCGACCTGTTTCCCTCTCAAGACAAACTAACTAACCTTTATTTGCATGGGAGGGGAAATAAATCAGTTCTTTCTTCCTTGAGGTTTCAAATTGGCACCACAGACACCTCGGCGCGTGCCTTCCCTCCCCGCATCGGCTTCCCAGAAGCGGCTGCGTTTAGCCGATTCCAAAGTGATGGAGGGAACAAACTTTAGTGGAAGCATCAAAGCTAAGTTTCAATATTCAGGGCAAAATCATGCTCAGGCTGCTGACTTCCTGCCCAGTTTTCTGTTTTAGGGAATACGGCGTCCCCGCCACGAGCACTGACAGCAGATCCTTCGTGTGCGGGGGAACGCTCACAGAGTTGGTTGATTCTTCACATCCTGTCTGTGGAGACAGCTCGTTGACCTACTGTGTGTGCCTGGTTATGTTAATCAGGATCTTACTTTGCACCGAGTCCAGCTTTTCTAACTTATTTGTTGTCATCTGAGTTGACTATTAATATAGGGGTGTGATACTATTGACTCTTTCATTGATTATCAAAAAACAAAAAACAGCAACAAAAAAACCCAACCTCTTGGCAGTTGGCCTGGAAGCGGGCTGGGTAGCTGTGGGAGGGAGCATCTATGGTAAGAGTTTTCAAGAGATGCTTTGTTAATTGCACAGTGTGTGTCATTTTAGACCGCCTTTCAGTATCTGTGGGTTTATGAGAATTCCTGTGTGTGCACAGAGAAGGCCCGGAAGACTCTCTCACTCTCAGTGCAAATCAGGGGCGGCTAACTGTGGTCCTGCTGTTTGTGTGTCCTGAGGCTGGCATCCTTGCCACCTCCCCAATATGCAGCTAAACTTAAGATCTTGGCATATCAATTTTACTCAGGAATTTAAGAAAAAGTACCTCTATTTTTGTAACAGCAGATGCTACCTACTATGGAAGAGAATGACAGATGATTCTCTTACTTTTCTTAATAAAATGTAAGATTTCCAGCTAGCATCTCCTCTCTCTCCTGGTGGACCGTGCGGGTCCAGGCTGACCTGCCCTCTGCTCCTAGCCCATGTGATGGGGAAGCCTTGGTCGCTGGCTGGATGCTGGCCTGCCCCGTATGCCCCAGGAGTCCATCATCGTACGTGAACTTGGACCAGCTCACGGACTGTGTGGATGCAAGACTCATATTCTCTGCACTTACTTGTACCCGCGATGAGGCCCAACCCAAACCTGGTTGAGGGGGAAATCACAGAGTATCTCCCTCACCTGTGTGTGCCACTCCCTCTGTGTTCTCAGGGACAGAGAGGTTTTATCTTAGAAATAATTTTATGGAGGCAAAAGCTTAGAAAATAATTTTATGGAGGCAAAAGCTACCACTGCATACACTCAATTTTATGGAGGCAAAAGCTTAGAAAATAATTTTATGGAGGCAAAAGCTACCACTGCATACACTCAAGCCACGGCAGATAAAAACCTCTGTTTATGTAGAAAACTTTGCAAACGACAGGGCCACAGTGAAGATGCATGTGTCGAAAATAAATAAGTGGCCCAATATTTCTGTTATCCTGGTAGGAATCAAGTTAAATAGGTAATGACTACTTACAATTGAGTTATGCCAGCGGAGAGAGCTTAACCTTAGTTTGACAAGCAAAGCTTCACAGAGTCCCCGTTTTATTCTAAATGCGCCGTAAGCCGTTAATGACTGCTTTGCGGTTCCTTCTCTTTGCCGGAGTAAGCTCACCGGCAGCCCCAAACATCCAGGCTCCAGAAGGAGAGATTTGTTACACAGTAATTAACTTGTTTATGATAAATGGATGGAAGAAATGTTGTGGCATTTTGTTTTATGTCTAAATGAAAAAGCATTTGCATTCAAAAAATTTCACGCTAATTAGGCTTAAAACTGTTTTCCCCAGTAGGGTAGCAGATACTATGGTATTGGGATCCTTTTGAATGGCGGGCAGAACCGCTACGTACGCCGTCTGGAGTGTTTGTTTAGCTGATCTGTAGTTCCTAGATCCCCTCCGCGTTGCGTTTCCCGTCTGTGCTGCTCCTGGCGAGCACTCGAATGTAACTGCACACGCTGTTACCCCGTGGTTTGTTTCCAGGATCATTCACTGATGGCCACGATCACTGGTGCATGGTAATGTCTAAAATAGGATGGTGGAGCTCTTTTCCTTACGTGACAACAGAGCGTTCTCTACACCATAGTTTAGCACTGGGTAGTGGCTAAGCTGGTGTCTTTTTCTCGGCTTCGTTAATAATTAACGGTCAGCCCGGGCGGAGGCTGCAGCTGATGCGCTGACCTGCATCGCTCTCTCATGGCGGGCAGAGTTCTGCGAAAACCCAGACCAGCTTCAAGGTAAAACCCCACAAGGATGGGAGATTGAGGGGCGGCTTTGTGGGAAACCAGCACGGATGGGTCGTATCTGTCCTCGCTCCTGGAGAAGAGGGTGATGTGTGTGAAAATGTTGTCTGCCAGGGCAGGGGAAGTGGGGTCTGGACATTGCCCCACGAGTTCAGAGAATACAGAAAGAGGTGCTTTGTTTCTGATGACTTCATTTACTGAGACTGCCTCAGAAAAGCCTTCCCTCTCCCATATCCCAGTGAGTTTATGACCATCTTGTGCCCTTGACCACACTTTGCTTTCTCATTGGAGAATTTATATTATCTGGTCAATCATCTTTCTTACTTAAACTGTAAGGTTCATGAGGGCAGCAGCCCCATCACTCTGGTTTAACATTTAGAATGTTCTGGGCCAACAGGATAAAACCCAATTAACAGAATCTTAAATGAATGGGGTTTAATTTTTCTCACATAACCGTGAAGAGATAGGTAGTCAAGGACTGATCAGGTCAGTGGCACCATGTCATGCCTAATCTTTATTCTTATCGTTCTACCATCTTTAGTTTGTCAGTGTATTGCCTGATCATTGTAAACTGGCTGCTGTGGCTCCAGGCATTGCATTTGAGTTCACAGCAAGCTAGAAAAAGGAGGGAGTAGTAGCACCATCTTCATCTCTTCCCTGTATCAGAAAAACAAACACTTTCTCAGAACCCTTGCTGAAGTTCTCACTGGCAAGGACTAGGTCACATTCCACTCCCAGTGGAAAGAAGTGGGGAGGCTGGGAAGCAGAGAATTGCACAGTCTGACTTAGACCTGTTATGATCCATCACCTGGTAGATGAGTAAATTGCTACTTGGAGCAGAGTTGGGCGTCTTAGGAAGGAAGACGGGAGGAATGGGTACCGAGGAGACAAGCATCAGTGTCTGCCACATAAAGGTTTCCCCACCTTCCAGCACCCTACCCAAAGCAGAGTAACAGGGAATGCCTTGTAGAACGAATGGCTCATTTGTGTATCAAGTCACACAGAGGGAGGGATGGTTGAGGAGAGACCAAATGCATGCAGGGGTCTGGAATCGGCATCTGAGAAATCACCACAATGTAATGACTGTGGCCAGAAGTACCGCTATCTTGTCTTTACAAGTATGTTGAAAATAGCCTCTTTACCCTCCTCTGTGAAGACAGGTAACACTCTTGCCAGGGTGGAAGGTGTCGCTAGATGCATGGACCAGACGCTGAGCGAGTCTGACTGCACACCTATCACCCAGTGTCATGCCTGCCTTGTGGGGCCGTGGGTGTGCAACCAGTGTTGTCAAGTGAAGTCATGAATGAGCCGGAAAATGCGGACACTGTGGTGTTTCTGAGTCCCCTCCGTCAACTCACAAATAAGCGGGAGCTGCTCGGAATGTTCAAATAAATGGCACGCACGACAAAGCCACTCTGTGTGCTGTGAATCGCTGGACACTGCAGGTTGCCTGTCCAGTATCCATTCTGTCCCTCTTCCTTACTAACAGAACCTCTTCCTTACTAATGAAACCTCTTCTGTCCTGATCCGGTTGGCTCACACTGAGCCCTGTTTAATATACTCACACCTCTGGTAGACTTTTACACCAAGGTGGCAATATGGCCCTTTTCTGGTCAATGGGATCTGACTAGGTTTTTCTGTTAGATGAGACTTGTGGGAAAGCTGTTTTTTTCATGGTAAAGAGTAACAGACTCAGCTGGCCGTGCCTTCTTTCTTTCGCCCTTACCTTTTTCTCCTGCCTGGAATATGGATGTGATGTCTGGGGCAGAGCAGCCATCTTGTGACTGTGAGGATGGTGGAGTGGGAACTGGATCTCAGGTGGCATCCTTGAAAAACTGCAGACCTTTCACTGTCCCCTGAGAGATGAGAAAAATAAGGATGAAACACCACAGTCGAGTTTCTTGTGACGTGCAGCTAAATGCAATCCCTGCCTTTGGGAAAGCAAGAGCTGTGCATGCTAGCAAGTGCTTGTCTTTCCCTCTGGAAGCTCACAGCATGTTTCATGCTCTGCCCTGAGCCTCTATCCATCCTTTGTTTCTTGGGCCTTGGCCTTACTCTTGCTCTAGCGGCCTTCTGCTCCTTTGTAAATTAGTATCCACGTCCAGCACACTGGATTGCAGAGAGCATGTCTGGGCACTTGGTACATATTTGGTGAACAGACGAAATGAATAGTCACCACTTCAGACTTTCTCTTTGGCCAGGATATGACTGAATCATTACATATATTAAGTCAGGGCTGTCTGTCTCATCTACCCATCCCAGAATGTGAACTCTCTGCTGGCTGTCTTAGCCACCCTCTTCCAGGAAGCCAGGAGATTATGCACTGGGAATCTTGGTCTTAACAAAGACATGGAGTTGAGTGGAGGTGAAGCAGGACTGAGCCCCAGCGGGTGGCTTCCACTGGCTCTAAGCCAGGACTTTCCTTGCTCTTGAAGCCAAAGGAGGCTCCTTTGAGCACCCAGACCTCACTGCCTTCTATTGGTGGTACCTCAGGTGTCCCCTGAAAAGGAGCACCCGGAGCCCGTGGTAGTGGTGGAGACCATGGTACCCCTCTGGCTGTCTTTGGGGCCAGCCTTGCCTTTTCAGGGACCAGTGCTGTTTTGGGTTTCTCAGCAGCCTTTCCCTGCTATAATTTTGCCTGGTCACAGAGTTAAGAGGTTTAGAAAGAGTTTATATACTTAGAAAGTGGCTCATATCAGATAAGAGGTGAGAACAGCACAGTGATAAAGCACGAAAAGCCTGCTTTATGCTCTGCCCACGCGCCAAAGCTCACGCCGATGGAGGGCCCTGATAGCCGTGTTTAAAACCAAAAGCAGGCCAAGGACTGCGGCCCCTGCCCTCGGCCACCACACCGCGTGCGGGCCCGGCCCCTGCTTCTGTTGCTCCCCCTGCAGCCCGGAGGGAGGTGCTAGTGCCTGGCCTTCCTCACTGGGTCCCTAAGGCCACGGATCAGGAGCGCCCCCCAGCACCCTCTACCCCCTGTGCCCTCTCTAGTCAACTGTCATGAAATAAAAATCCTCATCTCAGAGGCACACACACCAGTTAGACGTGAGGATGACGGACTCATCCACGCTGCAGTTTGAAGATTAAGATTTTTGCATTTCAGAAATATGTATTTTAATGGAGTCTTGGGATGAAGGAATGTGAAACTTTATATACTTATAACATTGCGTCCCAGCTGGGTCTGTGCCAGGCTCGGCGCACGTCCGTGTAATCCTCCCAAAAGCCTTTCTGGGGAGGTAAAATTATTCCCATTGTTTGGATCAGAAACTGAAGATTGAGGAGGTTGAGAGATTGGCCTAAATGCATGCAGTTTGCTGTTTTCCCTCATGTTCAGACCCACGCTCTTAGCTTGTTTACATCTCCCCTGTAATGTGAACGGAGATGGTTTCTAGAGCACTTGAGCGGACAAGAGACACCCCAGATGTTCAGGGGCACCGTCATAAAACCGGCAATTATCAGGCATCCAGACGTGCTAATTGTTTCTCACCTTGAACGTTTGGAACAAACAGAGGCCCCGTTTATCCAGAAGTGCTTGACTGCAGTTGCTGATGTGGAAGGGCCCATCTGAAGCGGGTCCAAACTTGGTGGACACCTTGGGTTGGCAAAACTGGCCTTGGTTTTAGAAGAGCAGGATTCTGCGATGCCAGCAGGAATGTGCGATTCCGGGCATGTGGCAGACAGTCCCAGAACCACACTCTCACTCAGCTCTCAGACTCTGCCCACGTTGGGGACACAGCAGAGAAAGCCTACAGGAGCCAGCCGTCCTGACACACACTTGATGGGGGCAGGGCTGAGGCTCGGGACAGCGTCATAAACCACTCCCGCTGCGGCTCAGAGCCTGGGGGCCCTCGATGAGGCTCCCGAGAAGAGCTGACAACCCTGGTCTGAAGGAGGCCGCCCACCTGACCAGGCCGGGCTTCCTGGTACCACCTCTGTGGTATGCGGGGGCTGTGTGGGAGAGAGGGCCCTCCGTCTGCAGGTGGTCCCTTCTGCCTGGTTCTGGGGTCCTCAGTGTTTGCAGGGGCCCCCGATTCTAGGTCCTTCCCTCCTTCCTTCCTTGTGTCCTTCTTTCTTTTTCTTTGGAGCATGGTTAGGTGGATGCCAGAACTAACCACAAACTGAGAGCGAGTGAGGAAGCCAGCACTCATTTTTTCAAAGAATGTTCCTGTTATTCTGACTCTTTGAAGGAGCAATTCTTACTCCGATGGGGCTTCCCTGGTGGTGCAGTGGTTAGGAATCCACCTGCCAATGCAGGGGACATGGGTTCGAGCCCTGGTCCGGGAAGATCCCACATGCCGCAGAGCAACTAAGCCCGTGCACCACAACTACTGAAGCCCGCGCTCTAGAGCCCGTGAGCCACAACTACTGAGCCCACGTGCCTACAGCCCATGCTCTGCAACAAGAGATGCCACTGCAATGAGAAGCCCGCGCACCGCAACAAAGAGTAGCCCCCGCTCGATGCAACTAGAGAAAAGCCCGCGCACAGCAACGAAGACCCAGTGCAGCCAAAGATAAATAAAATAAATAACATTTATTAAAAAACAATTCTTACTCCAAGTGAATTCCACTATACAAAATACTGTAAGCTCCGTGACTGTCTTTCTGTCAAGGGTGGAAAGTGTGCTCTTGTAAAACCTCATGGCACTTGTTTTTCTTGTAATCTTCAGAGAGGGCTGTGCTATGTTGTAAGACAGGCTGGTAAAAACGCTCCCTTTTTGCTTAAAAACTAAGAATTTTGGTGACTTTTTGCCCAGGCTCTAGGCTGCCCTCTCCTGGTGGCCTCTGGTACTGTCTCAGCCACCTCTCCCCACCTCCACTCCTTCTTAAACAAAAGAGAACAAAACTGAACAAAAACCTACTTAATTATCTTGGACTAGTGTATGCTACCAAAGGCCCTTTCCCTTCCAGCCTGCATCAGGGGCACGTGGTGTTTTTTGAGGACTTATTGTATGCTAATAGGTACTCACATTTCATGCCTTCAAGACACCTGTGGGCTCAGGGCAGTCAGAGGCCACGCCCCCAGACCACCTGGTCTGTATGGGCTGTAGGACTTTCTGCTCCCACACTGCCTTTTCCAGGGAGGAATTTGCTTAGATTGAGGACTGTATGCGTTTCTTAGTGTGGTACAAGTGACCCATAAATGTAGCAGCTTAAAAGACACCGATCTTATCAGCTTGTTCTTCTGGACATCAGACTCCATCCAACATGGGTCCCCCTGGGCTAACATCCAGGTGTGGGCAGGCTGGATCCTTCTGGAAGCTCCCGGGAGAATCCGTTTCCTGCCTTTGCAGCTTCTCGAGGCCCCACTGCTGTCCTTTTCTTGCGGCCCCTTCCTCTACCTTCACACCAGCACCGGTGCAGCTCCCCACGGTCACATCACCTTCCCTGACTGCCTCTTCTGCTCATAAGGACCTCGTGAGGACCCTGGGCCCCCCACCCCCCGATAGTCCAGCATCACCTCCCATCTCAGGTCCTGGACTTGAGCACATCGGCAGAGGCCCTTTTGCCACGAAGGTGACGTACTCGCAGGTTCGGGGATTCGGACATGGGTGTCCTTGGGGCCTCCCGCAGGCCGCCGCATGCTGAGGACCTGCTGTGTCTCGGGCGTTGTGCTGTGTTCTTCACTCGGCTCCTGTGGACCCTCAGCGATTCATGCGGGCACCCCCGCTTCACGGAGAGGAAAGTGAGGCCCAGGGCGATTCAGTCACCCAGTGGGAGACGGGTTACGGAGACCTGTTTGCATGCAAAGCTGCAGCCCTGAGCCCTGCCCCCCATGGCCCTCAACCCACCCTGCCTCACTCTAGGAGCTCCCGCCTACGGTGTCTCTAGTTAGGACTCTGGTTGGCCGCTTCCTCGTGGGTCCTGAGACGGGGATTTGCCACTCTGGAGACTCTGAAGGGTGACGGGGGCCACAAAACCCGTCCGAAGCAGCTTCCAATCCAGCTGCTTTAACTGCGCCTTGTTTAGCTTCATTGTGTTTTCTTGCCTCGTGTGGAGATTTAGGAAGGCTTAAGGTAAGCTTTCAGCGACAGATAAATATCTGCAGGGCAGGGGAGTGCCGCCCCCTGCCTGTCAGGTGGGAGGATGAGCCTCCTGGAGGTGGGAGCTTACCTGCCCAGGGAGAGGCCCCGGGAGAAGCTGCAGGCCTTCCTGGCCTGGAACAGGTGTGCTTTCCATTTAGAATACAGTTTAATTCAGTTCCAGCCCCGGGGTTGGGGTGCAGACCCCATGTCTGTCCAAGGAGGGGGCCTCGCTCTCCTTATCCTTGAGCCAGGTAGAGAGGACGGCTCGCCTTCCGGACCGGCCCCCTTTGGGAGTGCGCACCCTTGCGTGTGCGTCTGACTTGGAGAAATGTTAGAGTTTCGTTTTGCTTGGTTTTTGCTGCCCAAATGTGTTTGAACACCTTCAATGTTGATCTGCCTGGAAAGCCGAGAGGGACCCTCGTTGTGCACGTGTGCTAAGCTTGCCGTCCCAGTCTTCTGCGTCCAGAGGGGCAGGGGAGGAGTGAGGGTGGGGAGTTCTCCTGGGAGAGGAGCTGAATGGGGGCGGCCCTCCCTTCTCTAGGCCTTGGTTTCCTTATCTGCAGAGGGGCAGGATGTCCAAGTGTGGTCCAGGAACTGCCTGCCTGGGGGACACTGTTAAACCCGGCAGGTCCCTGGGTCCCCTCCCACACCAACTGTAGCGGGTTGGATGGTGTCGACTTTAAAAAAATGCAGTGTGAGAGTCGTGAGTTAAGTTTTACTGGGGGCAAAATGAGGACTATAGCCTGGGAGACAGCATCTCAGAGAGCTCTGAGAAATCGCTCCAAAGAGGTGGGGGGAAGGTCAGGACAGATGTGATTTTGGTGAAGGGGGAGTACATGCAGTCAAACACATATCTTTTGGCAGAAGGTTTCTGCTAGTCACGAGGAACAGACGTCACCATGAAGGATTTTAGTGCTTTTCTAGATATGAGGAGATACAAGAAGTGGGCTCATAAAATTGGCTCCTGAAAATATCTAACTATCTGAAGACCTGTTCTGCCACTTTTTCCCAGAGCACAGAGTCCCTCATCTCTGCTCTCCACCCTGAGCTCCTTTCAGGGGTGTCTAAGGTCAGCAGCTGCAGCAGCATGTGATTTAACCCTTGTAGAGGTGGATGGCAAGTGCCCCTGGCAAGGGCCAATTCGTGGTTGACAACGGTGGCCCCAAAAGATACATCAACCCAGAACCTGTGACTGTGACCGTGTTTGGAGAAAGGGTCTTTGCGGGTTCAACTAAGCTAAGGATCTTGAGATGAGATCACCCGGGATTATCCAGGGCCCTACATCCAGTGACAAGTGTCTTTATAAGTGACAGAAGAGGAGACACACACACAGGGGAGAAGCTGTGTGACGATGGAAGTAGAGCCTGGAGTGATGAGGCCACAAGCCAAGGACACCTGGGGGACCAGGAGCTGCAAGAGGTGGGAAGGATGCTCCCCTGGAGCCTGTGGAGGGAGTGCAGGCCTGCCGACCTGGATTTCAGACTTCTGGGCTCTAGAACTTCAAGAGAATACTTTTTTTTTTTTTAAGTCTGTGGTCACTTGTTACAGCAGCCCCAGGAAACTCACACACGCACTGAACTTGAAATCCTGGGTCTGTGCCCTAGGACTCTGCCTATTTAATCCAACTGCCAGGGAAGCTGATGTTCCTTAAAGCCTGAAGGCTTCAGGTCTAGAGGACGTTTACCTTCAGAATTCCAGCACTCAGCATCCCTCGTGAGAAAGTGTGTTTTCCATGAGGGGCTCTGCCAGGAGGTAACCAGCATCCTAAAGTGCTGCTCAGGTGGGCGGTGGGAAGGATGCTGTGGTTTCCATCTCCCCAGAACAGTAAATGGGGCACGTCAGTATAGAAATGTAGGATCTCGTACTATAAAGCCTGACATGGAACAGTTTCATTGGAATTAAAATGTATGTGAACATTTGCTCTCCTCCCATTATCCTTCCCGGTCAAATGGAATTTTAACAAGGATTATAGCTCAGATAATATCACATAGATACACTGTAAATATTTTGTTAACCTGAAGGTCTGCATTTGGGAACGTATCGTTGAACCACTGCTGCTGCAGAAGGAAAGGCACGCTCCCTCTGCCACTGTGGAGATGCGTGTGAAGGAGCGGGTGCCCTCCGGAAGGAAAGCATTCATCGAATATGCCTCTTCTCTCCCCAGAACTGCTTTACTCTGCAAATGCAAAAAGGCATTATTTCTGGCTCCCAGTGTCTTGTTTCCGTGTCTCGAGCAGCCGCGTTTTTGCTGCCTGGCCCCTTAGCTCTCCGGAAAGCAGAGGTGAGCGGGCTTTCCCCAGGAAGGCAGCTGCTCAGCTCAGGTTCCAAGGTCCTGACCCTGTCCCTGTCCATCTGTGGCTGCGTTGCAGGTAGCCTCCTGTATTCCTGGGACCAGACTGTTGCAAGCCGCCCTGCCTGCTGGGTCTGTGTTGACGGGGAGCCCTGGGTATCCCAGGGGGCTCCAGGTCTTAACTGGGAGGGAGTGGCTGTGGCCATCCTGTCTGTCTTTTGGGGTTGGGATGGGCAAGCAACCCAAGGGCCGGTGACCGGCATGGGAATGGGCCTAGCCTTTCCATGACCACTGCCACTGGGCACCAGGATTCTCAGGCCCCAGGTGCTGCTCCAGCTGGCCCCTCGGGCTGCATGCGACACATCTCCCCAAGAGTGACCCAGGGCAGCCGGAGCAGAGGCGGAAGGGCCCTCGGGTTGGAACGTTCTGGATCAGCCGTGTCGTTGCTTTCTCTTGATGGTCAGGCTGTTTGCACGGCATTGGGTTATGGACACTGTAAACTGGGTGAGCTGGGTCATGCAGCCCCTGTGGTGAGTGCCAGGCTCCCACGGGCGCCCTGTCCCATGCCTGCATCCGGTCCCATCCGAGGAGTTGGGAGGACCGTTGTTCTGTTTTCTAGTCTGTGGATCTAGGCTTCCCCTGCACCAGGCACCTTGCCGGTGCCAATCACCACCCTCTGAGGAGATTGCATTATTAGCCCCCTTTTACGAAGCAGGGGACTCTGATGCTGGATGGTTTGGGGACAGTTGTTTAAGTGGGGCAGCCTGCCTCCTGAGGCCTGCCCTTGCCCTGTTCTGTCCATCACCTTGGCCCCAACTCTCCCCATGGAGACCGGGCACCCCCGAGGCAGGGGGTCTGATAGCCTGGGTGGTGCAGACCCGGCGGCCCCGTCATCAGGTCTGCCAGCCTGCATCGTGGTCACTGCTCTTGTTAGATGACCAGACTCTCTTCCTCCTTGCCCCTGAGATGTGATGAGCTGGCCTTTGGAGCAGTAAGTTTTCCATTAGACGGCAGCTTGATTTGATATTTTTTATGGTTTTGTTTGGGGGCTTTTTCCCTTCTTGACCTTTACATTCTTACGTGTGGCCAGAGACCTTTTGGCAAAAGGCATGTTTTTAAAGTTGAATAAACAAATGATGGAGAGGCTCATTTAAAGCTTTGTAGGCTCTCGGGGAATGGAGGCCGCACATGAACATAATTTCACAACCGCTATTTATTAATAGGGCTGGGTATGATTGGATTATGTCATATCACATTTAATGCTGGGGCGTGACGAGCTAATGGAGTCATTAGGCAATGAGTGTCCAAAGATAGCTGTCACCATCCTGCAGGCTCCTCACTGTTTAAAGCTGGAGGCTTTTTTCTCAAGTTATCTTACTCTTTCCCACCTTCCCTCCGATGCAAAGAAAGGATTATACCACTTGTCTTATCTAGTTCTTACATTTTAAGATAAAAACAGAATACCAGCAAAGGGCTGAAGGCGATAAAATTGTGATCAAAAGTCCGTAAAATTATAGAACTATATTTTCTTGAGAACAGAGAGGTTTCACAGTGACTTTTAAGAAGCTGGACAGCTTAAGGATTTATCTGCAGAGAAGTGTAAGGTATACTTCCATGTAAGAAAAAAAATTGTTCCGTGCTTGAAAGGTTAATGGCTGGTAAACGTCAATTTTCTACCATGCTGCCAAAATTGCAGCGGCCTTTGAAATCCATTTTGAAGTCTTGGATCCTTTGAAAATGACGAGGGGCAGGGGTACCGCCTGAACCTCAAATGTCTTTCCTTCCGGCTGAGCAGTGGCACCTTTGCTGGAAGGGAGAGTGTCTCCCAACTGGTGGGAGTGTTTCACTGGGGTATTTTTGGTTTAAACACTTAACAAATGCTCTGGATTTCTAGTCCTAGAAACTGCAGATGCGTCTTTATGACATAAGATCTGTCCCCCGCCCTGATAAACCTGAACTGTATTTGTAGGTCGTCCTGGGATATTTGCATTTGAGATACTATAAGCATAGCCTTCTCTAAAGATCTTTGATTTTAAATATGACAGCGACAGACTTTTGTTGCAGCCCCTGGAATTAGAATGGGGTTGTCTCCACTTTTTGGAATTCCAGCACACAGAGGTTCTGGAACTTTCCAGAGTTTCACAGGATAGACTAGGGTATGGGATGGGAGAGCCTTCTCATCTGAGCCTCTCCCACCTCTCTCCACGTCTTCTGTGCTTTACCTGGGCTGCAGGTTTGCTCGGGCGGAGCAGATGCCTGTAATTAGAGGAAACTTGTAGGGCCCGGCTTGAAGGATCATCCCTTGTGTGTTAATTTACCAGTGCCCTTCGATTCCCGCATCTTCCGCTGTATTAAATGCAGCCCATTGACAGGGGCGCTCCTTCTTCCTAAGTGATAGAAGACGGTCCTCACATCCAGCCTCGCTGAATCAGCGCAAGGGAGGGGCCTGGGGCCTGCCTTTCTGATTTCTTTGTGAGCAGGACTGAATTCCCCTTGGGCTGGCGTGGAGCCACAGGCCTGGGCTCCAGCATCTTCCACCGTGAGGCTTCAGCCTGGAGGGTCACGTGTCTGTGTCTAAATCCTCTGTGCTCACCTGGTGTAGCATTGGTGGTTCTCACCTGTCAGCCTCACACAGTGGGCGAGGCCACGTGAAACTAAAGTAGGAATTTGATTTTTCAGCACCGTCAGCCTGGAGGTTGTGCCTTTCCCCCGGAAGAGGTGCCGCTCACGTGATGGTTCTGTCACGATGTAAGAGAATCTTGGTTTTGCCTTTTCCCGCTTGAAAGATAAAAATGAAAGGTGACAGGTCTCCCCTCAATGCGCCAGGTTTGGTGGCGGGGGGCAGGTCGGGACTCGGAGGCTGTGTTTAAATCAGGCAGCTGATTGTGGGCGGGGATGGGAAGGGGTGCAGGGCTGAGGGAGAAAGACCAGAAGAGAGGGGACTTGGTTGCTTCCTTCTTTAACATAAAATTGTGTCATGAATGGCCTTTCCTCCCCGCACAAAAGAGGCACCAAGAAGAAAATTCTTTTTTTTAACATCTTTATTGGGGTATAATTGCTTTACAATGGTGTGTTAGTTTCTGCTTTATAACAAAGTGAATCAGCTATACATACACATATGTTCCCACATCTCCTCCCTCCTGCACCTCCCTCCCTCCCACCCTCCCCACCCCACCCCACCCCACCCCTCCAGGCGGTCACAAAGCACTGAGCCGATATCCCTGTGCCACGCGGCTGCTTCTCACTAGCTATCTACCTTACGTTTGTTAGTGTATACATGTCCATGCCTCTGTCTCGCCCTGTCACAGCTCACTCTTCCCCCTCCCCATATCCTCAAGTCCGTTCTCCAGTAGGTCTATGTCTTTATTCCTGTCTTACCCCTAGGTGCTTCATGACATTTTTTTTTCTTACATTCCATATATATATATATATATGTGTTAGCATACGGTATTTGTCTTTCTCTTTCTGACTTACTTCACTCTGTATGACAGAATTCTTTTCAAGCCAGGCCTGTGTCCTCCTGGCAGCCTCTGTGCTGGCGGACATGCTCCATTGTTGGGTTCTAAAAGGAGGATTCTGGAAGGATGTCACTCGGTGACATGCAAATAGAAAGTCCCCCAGTGGCTTTCTAAGGTTACAGCTTCAAGGAGGCACTAATTAGTCACCTGGTCCAGCCCCAGGGGAGCAGAAGGGCTGCTCCCAAGATAAGGAGGCTGCGGGCCCCCTCCCTCTAAATCTGCTCCTCTCCGTGGGCAGAAAATCCCATTGTTTTCTCCCTTTGAAAGGTGGTTATTTTATCAGGGAGGAATCCCCTCCTGCAGCTGTTTAGGCGTTGCCTTACTGCACTTCTCTCTTTTCAGTTTTGAAATAGTATTTCCTTCTTAAATGCCACGCGGGTAAAAACTTTTGTTGATGGGAAACGGCATCGTGGGTGAGGGTGTTGTTTCTTGCCCAACTTCCTGGGCTCTCTCCTGGGTGGTGAAGGCTGATGGTGAGATCGGGTGCGACTCTGGACGCTTGCCTGTATTTTTCTGAAGGAGTCTTGAGCTCTGAGTGTCAACCAGCAGCTGCGGAGGCAAACGCTTATCTGTTTATTTCCTAACATATTGTGCTGTTAATCTCAACTCAACTGTCTACCAGTGGAACTGCTCCTGGTGAGACTGTAGCCTCTCTCCAGGAAGTTATTTGATTTTTGATGTAAGGAAAAGGATTAATGCAGTTGGGCTTTGATAAGGCTGGCCGTCTAGCGTGGCACAGACACGCTCATCCCAGCCATATCACTGACAGTCGGATGGTTACAGGAGCACTGCAGAGCGGCGATACAGGACGTGCAGAGATAATTGTAGTTTCGCTATTTAAAAAATAAGTCTAGTGCTTTACAATGTTAAAATGATAACCTGTTTAGGGAAACTCGCGGTGCCTGTCTCTTGGCACAGAAAAACCTCTTCTAGCAGCTTGACTGGACCCTATTAACCTATTTTTATTTTCCTGAGCAAAAATTAAAGTCTCATTTCTGTTTGAACTCTTAAGCTTAGAACGTAGGACCAGAAGTGTGTATCTGCAGTTTGGAACTGAACATAATTCCATAGATTTTGTACCTGTGATGTGTTTATGCCTTTGGTTTTAAATGATCTGAAGGGTTGAAGTTAGATGCACTTGGTTAGACTTGGGATAAGTGCCTTGATCTACGGGGGCATTTTTTTTTTCTTTTTTTTTTGCGGTACGCGGGCCTCTCACTGTTGTGGCCTCTCCCGTTGCAGAGCACAGGCTCCGGACGCGCAGGCTCAGCGGCCATGGCTCACGGGCCCAGCCGCTCCGCGGCATGTGGGATCTTCCCGGACCGGGGCACGAACCCGCGTCCCCCGCATCAGTAGGTGGACTCTCAACCACTGCGCCACCAGGGAAGGCCTCCGGGGGCATTCTTGATCCAGGTGCTGATCTCGGGGCTGGGGGAAGAGACGATTAGCGGCCACCGTGGAGCAGTAGATAATTGTGACCCCGTGCTTCTGCCATCTTCCTGTCCCCACGCTTGTCACTAATACATTGCGTTGTTCATTTTGCCATTGGTGATGGTGATCCACTTCATAAACCCTGTGGGTCTTTGGATTCCTAGATGTCAAAGTAACCTCAGCTATCCTTGACCCATTATCAATGGATCCCGGAGAGTCTTAGGCCCTTCGTGCCATGTTCCCCACGGCTCTTTCCCTTCTTCCCCATGGCATGCCCACCGTGCCAGGCACCAGCAATGAATCACCTGCCCAGGTAGCTAGAACCTGCCAGCCCTCCCCTGCTCTGTGCCTTTGTCTCGGCCACCACCCTTCCCAGCTTGCCCCTGCATCTGGGGAATCTTCCAGGGCCTCCTGATCCAAATGTCATCTCTCCACTGGGCCCTCTTTTGGGGTCTTCTCCCTTCCCTTCTGCCTGAGCTAAGTGAAATTAATTCCCTCCACCTCCCTTGTCTCATAGTTTTATTAAAATATGCAATAATGTAATGTTGATTGTACTCTCCTCTATGGCTGCCCCAATTATGGTCTTACTCTGAGTGTGTGTGTTTTCTAGGTAACTGTGTGTTAGGTCTGGAGAGAGAAGATAGATGGCCCAGCGCACACCCAGGGAACGCCTTCCCAGGAAGGGATCTTTGCGGAGAAAGAGATGAGCTTTTCCCACCTTCTGGAGGAGGCAGAGGCTGGAACTGATAAGCAAGAAAATATGAAAGTGAGATAATTAGAGAATGAGGGGCATAAAATGGAAAAGCCAAAGTATTCTTCATTTTGCAACTCTGTGTTAGGACTCACTCAGTTTATTTATTAAGCCGTTATCAAAGTAAAGTGAGACAAGTGGGTCTCAGTCTAATGGAATTGCCCCTCTGTGGGCCGTGTTAGCTTCAGGTATTCCGAGCATAACTGGATAACGACGACAGTTATTGCACCGGGAGTTTAGTGCCGGCCAGCCTCCCCCTCTGTGCTTTTTTCTGCACAGAGGCTCATGGGCCTTCTGATGAAGCTGGGGCAGGGCTGACTGTTCCAGCTCCAGTCCAGACCAGGAACTGCAGACTGGGTGCCCATCAGGCCAATAGGCCCTCACATTTCAGCTCCTGGCGCTTTTCTCTGTGTTGTAACCTGGGTGAAAAGCACCTCTGCTGTCATCTGGTAAACTACTCAGCAGGCTTTTGGCTGGTCTGGGTATCTGTGAGGCAGGTGGTTCCTCACCCGGGGGTCAGGGCGCCAAGGACAACCACCTACTGACTTCTGATTTGTTTTTAAAACTGTTTGACCTATGCCCCCTCCCTGCCACCTCCACCCCTCCCCAGGTAGGCCTGTCTGCCAGTATCATTTCACTGCTGAGAATCGGGCCCCTCTGTAAAATTATGCTGACCTGAGGGGATCGAGATCCAGAGGTGCCTGTGTGCTTAAATGTGCAGGAATCAAACCACTTGGCTGAGAACTTGGTATCGATTCATCTCCTTCCCCTGCTTTGCTGAGCCCACGGCCTCCCGGATGAGGTAGTGATGTTTTGGGGCTGTAGTTAGGCAGGTAGTTCTCATTCTTGATGCTGAAATGCCGTGTCCGTGGGCTGAGGACTGGCTCTTTATCAGGGCTCGGCTCACAGGGACTCCAGGCAGCATCACCTGGCTGGGGGTGGCGGGGGAGGGCATGCCTTTCCAGCGCGAGAACCAGAGGCCCTATCCTGGGGCTCAGTCCCCAGGAAACAGCTCAGGGCTTACAGTAATTGTTCCAAGAGGAGAACGTTCAAAGTGCAAGAGAAACAGAGGCTACTGGGCAGGAAGGGAATGTGGGAGGGGATGGAGGGGGTCTCCTCCAGGAGCGCAGAATTGAGACTCTACAGGTCACCCCTCGCTGCTCTGGGTGATGAGCCTGTGGGATGCTGGAGGCTCTGAGGAAGGGCCTGGGGGCCCTGGGGCCTCACCTGCACGGGGGGCCAACTGACTCAGTGATCCGGAAGGCGTGAATCTGATGAGCTTCACTTCTTAAGCGGGGGCTAGCTTCAGAGTCCGACAGCGAGGCTCCTTCCGTGTGGAGACTGAAGACTGACCCGCGGTGTTTGCTGCAGCCGGTGCCGTAACAGACACTGGAGGCCGTGGAAGCGTGCTGAGCTTGCTGGGAGCTGCGGACCTGGGGTGGGTCTGCTTCTGGCTGCCCCCGCCTCTCGTTCTGAGGGCCGCCCACACTCCTGCATTTCTAGGGATGAGAAGCCCCGTGGCCCCGTGACTGCCCTTCCTGAGAGCTGTCCCCTCTGGGTCTCCACTGCAGCCGGGCTGCACAGAGTGCACACCTAGGAACACTCGCGTGCTGGGCAGGCGGCCGGGCACAGCCGGGAGGGTCCAGGCGCCTGGGCCTCCTGCCTGGCGGATGGCTCAGTCCTCGCAGGGGCCTTGCTGCCTCTCAACTCTTGCTTTCAAATGCACCCTTTGCCAAAATGCCAGAAGGAGCTTCGGAAGCAGAGCCGCAGCCGCCCTCAAGGCTGTGCGCCCTCCTCATCCTGTTCCCTCGCTGGGCTCCTGGCTAAGCCACGTGCCCTCTGCCCCTGGTTCCCTTCTCTTCTTCATCCTTGTCCTGGGGCCCCTGCGAGGGACCCTCTGCTCTGCTCCGGGCACTACTTCCTGTCTCAGGCACTGGGCTCCTGGCCCCTCGCCGGGGGGGTGTCCCTGTCCACCCGTCGCCCTCCTGGCCTCCCTCTTCTGTCTGCCTTGGCGCACTATGGCTGCCCAGAAGCCCCTCCTGTTATCCTCTTGCCCGTCACGCCTCCCTCTGCTGCATCATGGTTCTGAGAGCACACAGGGCCTGTGCTGGCCGGGCTCAGGGACACTCACGGCCGGTCGCTGAGTGGGTGACAGGTCGTGTCCCTGCTCTGCTCTAATCCCCACGACGTCATCCACAGCCCTGCCTGCCTGACAGGTTCTCGTGACTGTCACACTCCTTCCCACTCCCCCACTGCAGCTCCCTGCCCCCCTCTCGCCCCCATTGCTGGAATTCCTTGGCCCTTCCTCCCTTTACTTTCTTTCCTTGGGAAGGGCCTCCCTTCAGGCAGCAAGTCCTCTCTGGAGGCCCCCTGCCCCTCCTGAGGGGCCTGGGCCCCCACCTCTCCCCTGCCCCTTGGCGGTCCCTGCCGTAGAGACCATCATGCGGCTCGGCCTGGGAAGGTCAGCAGCTGGAACTTCCACACCCCCCCCCCAGTGCACCTGCTGGGGCCAGTCATCCACGGGTGCTGTCCTCCTGGGTGGGAGAAGGATCCTGCCCCCTGAGGCCCCCCAGGGGCCGGGGGGCAGAGGGGAGACAGTAAGGGGTGTTGAAGACTCGGCGCCTCTGAGGGTGATGCCCTGGCCTGAGCGCTGGGGGGACGCAGACTTGGCCTTGTTTCCAGTTGCCGGACACACAGGCAGTCTGGACCCTGGTGTGGAAAGTCCCAATCTTGTAACATTCCACGAGCCAAGCACAACAGGTCTCTGGGCCGAATACCAGGCCGACAGTCCGTGACCGCGGGTTGGACTCTGCTCTATGTCACAAGACCAGCACTCCTGTGAGCCTGTGACACCGTCTTGAAGCTGCATTGCTAGATAGGAGGGGACACCTTAACCAGGGCCCACTGGTTGCAAGGAAGAGACCGCAGGCCAGAGGAGGCCCGAGTGGACGGTGGTGCCCAGGGCCTCCAAGGTAGGCCCACCCTCCTGCTGGCCGTGAGCCTTGACTGCTGGGGCTGGGTGGGCAGGATGCGTGGTCCCTCGGGGCTGGGCCTCGGGGCTGGGCATGGTGCAGGCCAGCAGTACTGTGAGGACAGCTTGTTTTGACCAGAAGCCCCCACCGAGGTGGGAAAGCGGATTTTAACTGCACTTTGCTCACATACAGGCTATCGGAGCCTGGAGACCCCCAAAGCGTCGGGCTCCGCGGTGCCTCCCCGCATCCAGAAGGATCCAGGGTTCCCGTGGCGCATGCAGCGTGGGAGAAGCCACCGCCCTTTACATTCTCTTCCAGCATCAAGGCCTCAGGTGGGCACCAGGATGTCCTCACTGTCTCACAGAGGGAGCCAGCACCAGGCATGGAGCAAGAATTTAATGGTATTATTTTGCTCTCACTGTGCTTGTTTACAAGCGCGATGTTCGCCGGCGATACAGATTTTCCTTTTAAATGCAAGTACTTCCGTAAAACCACAGAGTCAGTTAACATAAAAGCCTTGGGGGGGACCGCAGTTGCAAGACTCGGTGGCGTCGCGCGTGCAGTGTGCCCCTGCCGCCCGGGTGAGGACCTTGGGGCCAGGACGTCCTCGGCAGCCTTCCAGTCATGCCGCTCTCCCTGGGAGGGGCCGGGGGCGAGGGGCAGCAGCGTCCACGTAAGATCTCATAGCATCACTGTTCCCAACATTTTGACAGTTCTTGACGGTTGCTTCTCTGTGGTACGTGCTACCGGTTTTCCATTTTCCCTCGGTGATGAAATGTTTCCTTGGAAGTTGTGAATTTTTTTAGAAAAATGGGAGGGAAAATGGTAAGATGGTCCACAGATGGGGCAGAGAGCCGGGGCTGGGCCAGCTGTGGAAAGAGCTGCGCTGGAGTCCTAGGCAGCCCAGCGCGTGGGCAGGCCTCTCCGGTGGCTCGGAGCTGTCAGAGTTCGCGGTGGACGAGGGTTTCCCTCCACCCACCCCTGCCACACCCTGCCGGCTCCAGCACTAACGTGAGGCCTTGTGGGGACCCAGGCGAACCCCGTGTACACCAGGACAGCACCAAAACTCATGGTGGGAGTCCACATGGCCAGCACCGAGGCCCGACGGGACATGTGTGTCTAACGTCCATCAGGGGGTGGACCCCAGAATGTGCATCTCTCACAAGAGGACCCAGCATCTCCTTGTCCACCAGCCTGGCTGCTCCCAATAAACCCAAATAAAACACCCTGCCCCTGCAGAATGAGTGAGCCCTGGCCCCATTCTGGATCTGTTTGGATGTTGCTTTGAAAATTCCAGCTGCTGTGGAGAGAGCCACACAGAGGAGGAGAAAGACAACTGGGGAAGAGGCCGGTCAGGAGCAGAATTAATGAGGACATAACGCAAGAGTTAACCTCTGGGAACACATGCTAGATAAGATGCTTCTTTCTCAAAAGCAACTGCTTTTCATCCTTCTCTCTCTTACTTTAATAGAACATTTTGTATTTTTAAAATGTCAAACAATTTACTTTGGAAAACTTGATAAACTGAAAAACACACAAAAAGTAAGTTAGTGTAAGTTTGTCTCCCTCCCCTGAACAGCCACATTTGGCATGTCAGGCGTGTGCGTGTGTGTGCGTGCGCACATGCTGTGTATAGGTATGGTATGATATCACGAGTACACGGGTGTGTGTAGTCATGTGGGCGCCCTTGTGTATTGTTATGTACCTGTGTGCAAGCATGTGGGTGCTGCTGTGTGTACATACCACACGTGCACACACATTCAAGTGACTGGTGTGATAATGTGTGATCATGGCTATAGCGTGTGTTCGTATGTGCACACGTGCTGGATGAGAGTGGTACATGCATGTAAGCGTGTGAGTGTGTGCATATGTGCAGACATTTGGGTGTTTGTGCACACGTGCATGCATGTGGCACGTATGCATATCTGGTACGTGTGGGGTGCCTGCGTGGTGAAGGACTAGAAGGACGTTTCCAGTTCTTTGCTGCTGAAAATGATGGATGCTGAAGAAAATCTATGTAAACGCATCTCAGGGCGCATCTCTCATTACTTCTTTATGATGAATCATTAGAGGCAGAATTCAGAATTTCTGGCTCAGAGGCTCTGTTTGTTACATGGCCCTGGATCCACGCGTGTAAAGGATGTTTCAGGGGAGGTAGTGGGAATTTGTGCTCCCAGCCAAGACCTGGGAGATACCCGTGTTCCCGGGCCTCCTTGGCCCGAGGCCTGTCATATGGCCATTCTTTTAAAAGTGTTTTGTGGCCTGACAGGTATGAGACGATGTCATTTAATCTTGCATTTATTTAATTAGCAATTAGTAGAGTGGTAGGGAACTTCTAAAAAATCTGCTTTTCCTTCCCCTTTTTTTCTTTTGCAAATTATGTGTCTGCGTTTGTCAGTTTTTCTCTCAGGGGTGATTGGAGTGGCCTCATACAAATGCTTTCGTTTAGCCCTATCACCACTGAGATCCCTCAGGAAAGTTTTGTAATTATTTCCAAGTAGTTTTGGTGTATTCTTAGAGTTTGTCCCTAAGTGCGTAACATGTGCTGATGTGTGAGCAGTGTGTCTGCAGGATGGAGGTGTCACTAAAGTATGCTTGATGGAACCTATTTTAACCAGGGACCATTGTTTACAGGCAAAGCCTGTAAGCAAAGCCCATGCAAACTGGCGGAAGTCCCAGCACAGACTCTTGGAAAGGCAACAGGGCTTTCTGAGGGCCTGGAATCGAGGGTTGAAATCTAAGGCTGCCAGGACAAGGCATTGGCAAGCTTCTTCTGTAAATGGCCAGATGATAGTTATTTTAGGTTTTGCAGGATAGGTCTGGCAGGACCTGCTCACCTCTGCTGCCGTAGCACAAATGCAGCCGTAAACAGTTCGTCATGAATGGGGTGGCTGTGTGCAGGTTACACACACAGTGCCCCTCCTTTCTGCATCTCTACCAGACAGCCTATTTTTCTGTGCATGTGAAGGAAAACTGTTCCCGGTTGAGAACCGTTGCTCTGAGTACATTTTTCTTTAGCCCTCATAGCCACATTATGAAGCTTGGCATTGCAGCCCCATTTGACAGATGAGCAAACTGAGGCCAGCAAGCTTTGATACCGTAGCAGAGGTCAGGTAGCTAGTAAGTGGCAGAGCTGGGCTTTAAACCCACGTCTGCCTGACGGGCACAGCAGCCACATAAGTGCCGTTCGGAGCAGGGCCAGGCACACAGGTCAGCGGCCACGGTGCTGGCCTGGGGGCTGCAGTCCTGGGTCCAGAGAGGCCGCAAAGAGGGAGCAGAGGAGGCAAGGATGCAGAGAGCTGGGTCCTCCCAGCCCCGCCAGGAGCGCTTTCTGCTGACACATAATGATGCCACCATTAGGATAGCTGTGATAATGGAGAAGGAAGTGAAACATGATGAGCCCTTGGTGGATGGTGTGATCAGCCTTCAGTGTCAGATCTGCATGTGAAACTAGAGTTAAGAACGGACGACTGCTCACCTCCTTTGTGCTCTGTTTATCCCAGGTGTGGACACGGAGAAGATGCTCCACATACTGGGCCCCGAACGCCAACGTTCGGTCTCATTAGAGGGACCGTGCTCGGGGACGTCACCGTTCACCTGCTGGGGCCTGGATGGCAGCGGAACCCGGTATGGGCGCGTGTCGTCCCTTCCGGCGCAGGCGCAGGTCGTCCCTCCCGGCGCTGGACGCCTGCGGCCTCCAGAGGCCGCTCCTGCTTCCCAGAATGCCCACACTTCCGGTTCTGTGCATTCCATCCGGGTCAGGGAGTGTAGGGGGGCGTCAGGCGGGGTCAGCCACGAGCACAGGGCACCATTTTGAGCCGAGGAGGCATTTCTGTGGTGGAGTGCACTCGGGAAGCCCCCGCCTGTCCCCGCCGGGCGTGGAGAGACTGAAAGGGCCCTCAGGTGCTCAGATGGGGGGCGAGTTGACCACAGTGGTCGCATCTGGTCGCCTCCCTTGCGATGCTCCTGTCCGTGAAGCTGAGGCTGGAAGCCGGGGCCCGCAGGTCCCCTCAGTCCTGCGAGTGGCCTGTGGCCGCTGGGCGCCTGCAGCGCGGGCGGGGAGGTGCTGGGGGCCCTGCACCAGGGACCCTGAAGGCGGGCAGCTTTCGAAGGCAGCTCTCGGTGGCACCTCCTGTCAGCCGTCCCGCCCCGGCGACGGGACCGTGGCCCGAGTGGGCGGGTTCTGTTCCTGGACTCGGGCTTGGCCGGCGGGGAGGACTCCCCAGTCGCCTCGGCTTCGCGGTCACCCGTCTACGGGCCACATCAGCATCCCACCTGCTGCCCGGGGAGCTCACATTCTCTGCCTGGTTGATCTGGACTCTGTGGGACAGACGCTCGCCCCAGGTTTAAGGTCAAGCTCACCGAAGAGTTAAAGCCGGAAAAGCGGTCGACGACATTGAAACACGTCCGACGTCAGACTTGTCCACGGCGCCTCCTGAATTGTCAGGTTGGTGGCTCGTCGTGTTCGGGGGCACCCGGAACCCGAGAAGGAACGTGCGAGGACTCCAGGCCCGACGCCCAGCGCGTCTGAGCCTCCGTCTTCCCACCTGCGAATTGGGGTAAGAGTCGCAAATGCCTCTTAGTGTCCTAAAGGGTCAGGGGAACGTGGGTGGCGGTGACCTTGCAGGTACTTGGCAGCCGGGGGGTGTCGCGCAGCCCACCGCGGCTCCTTTTGGGAAATAAGCCCAGTGAAGGGCGCGTCCGGGGGTGCCGTGAGCCCCGGTCACGTCCCACGGTGGCGAGGCATTCTCCAGAGATGCCAGCTCCCTCCCGGGGCACCCAGGTGTGTGTCAGAGCCTGGAGTCAGCTGGACAGTCACGGGCGCGATGCCCAGCACGTCAGGGATCTGCCTCACCTGCACGGCCTCCCTGTGCTCACCTGGGGGTCCTGCCAGAAGGATGTGCTGGGGACCCGGGCGTCACTCTGGGCCGTAGGTGGGCATCCTGGCATCCAGCCGGCTCCCTGGCGGTGAAGGTGTTGGTCAGACCCATACACACGACATCTGACGTGGGGAGCACGACCGTGACACGGGCCCTGGTTTCTGGGGTGAAAGGCGGTCCAGGCCCGGGTGCCCGATGGTAACTCAGCGCCGACCCGTTGTCTTCTGGGAAGTGACTGCTTTGTGGCACCTCCAGGGCGGGCAGCAGTCCATTTGGGGGTAAAATATTTTCAGTGATGTGGAGTTTCGCACACTGAAAGAAAATCACAGCCGGTAGGACTTGGAAGGACAGTGGTCAGCATTTAATTATATTTATCCAGATGCACTTGGTGAAGGAAGCTGCTGGTGTGTTTCTATTCTCACGATTTCGTTCTTCCCAAGTAGGATGCATTCCCTGGTGGAATTCTCAGGTTACGTTTTCCCAGAAAAATCTCGTTTCGCGGATTGGCCGTACTTCTGGCTGATCCATTAAAATGGGATTTTCCTGTCTTTGGTTCAGGCTCCTGAAGTTGAACTGTGTAACCTACTTTAGCTGAAAAAATCGCGTTTGTCACTCTTTTTTCTCTTGGATTTGTCACTCAACTGACAGCCACATGCCCTCGCCCCCTGTGTTTAAGGTGGCGGCTGTGGGTTGGGGGGTGGCCGGGGCCGCCTGTGGGGATGTGGGCACCTCTCCTTGGGGCCGGGGCCTGGGGTGGGGCGGACAGGCAAGGCCTTGCCTGTTAATCGCACGATCCGCTCAGCGCTGTCACGAGCCCCGGGAAGGGAGTGGACGCCGGGCAGCCCCTGATTAGCAAGGCTGCTTGTCCAGCAGCCCCGGGGCCCTGGCCGCGGTGGGCAGGTGCAGCTGCGGGTGCCAGGGGCCCCGGGGCAGCTGCTGCAGGCGAGGCGACACCGCCAGTGAAGGCGCCTGAGAGCCGGGCCTGTCTGCCCAGCTGCCCCTGCAGGCTACCCAGCAATAAAAATATAAGCAGTTCTGGCGTTTCTCTGTGCCGGGAGGGTCAAGGTATTTGTCGTTTTCAGGCAGTAATAAAATCATCGTGTTCTGAGGCAAAAGTCACAGACTTAGGCTCCTTGCAAGTAAACTGCGGCTTAAAAGGAAAGTGGCTTATCGAGATCCTGTTAGGAAAGGACAAAAAGAATTCAGAAAGCCAGGAATTAATTCTTTTTCTCCAGCCATTATAATGGGAGAGTGGTTTATGTCATGCGCACCTGCTTTAAAAGGGGCGGTTGCGTTTGCTCCCAGGCCAAATGGAAAATTCGCAGGTGCTCCCACATGGGGTTCCGGGGTGATGGGGGGCCCAGGGAAGGGGTGGCTCCACTGCCCCCCCCCCCGCCCTACTTGGCGGGCCTTGTCTGGTCCCAGGGTGACTGTGCTCAGGGCCTCCTCCCCACTGGCCCCGGCTTGTGGGCGCAGTGGCCAGCCCAGAGGGACCCCAGGCTCTGCCCTGCCCTCCAGGGCAGGTGGATCGGGACTCTGCCAGCTTTTGTTCCCCTGCCTTCCCACAGTGAGGGCACTGAGCCCCACCAGCTAGCAGCGCTTGGGAGGAGCCTCCCTGGTGCCGGCTGGGGCGGGGGCTGCCTGGAAAGGATGGCCACGGCCAGCAGCATTTCCAGCCTTTGCATGAAATAGGCATCAGACGCTGGCTCGGTGACCTTGTGTGAAATAGGAAGTGACACCAGAATATCCCCAGGGCCAGCAGGGCTCCCTGGGTTTAGAGCCACAGAACCCCGGCTCAGCGGAAGCGGCCAGTGTGGCAGGGACGGTGCTGTGCGTTGACCACACGTTCTGATCCTTCCGCTGGTGTGGAGGGGATGTGGCAGTTAGGAGCTGGGGGGGTGGGCTCCTCCAGGCTGACAGATGACAGAGTCGCAAGATGGACACAGCCCCCGTCCCTGTGTCACAGGAGGGAGAGGACCCAGCAGCCCACTGTGGGCTGGGACATGGGGTGAAGGCGCTCTGTTTTTTAAAATGCAGTTAAAGTACTCCCCCGCTTCGTGGAAAGAGTTTTAAGTTTGCTGAGGTTGGGACATGTTTATCGATGTTTTAATGCACGTTTTTCACAGAGACCTGGCGTTACAAATCCCCCCGTGGGGCTCTGGAGTCTGGCAGCCTCGAGGCACACTGATTAAGTGTGTGGCCTCAGACAGGGTACCAGGCCTGTTGTCTGCACAGGAGGGTCATGATATTCGTCCCCATCCCCTCTAAGACTGTAATGATGATAAGATGCTATTGTAAATGCAAATGCACTTTGCAAACATCTTTCATGAACATTGCAAAGTGGACCTACCAGCGATGGTCAGAATGTCCCTTTGGTTTTTGGAATCTGTGATTTCGATGTTCGAGCCCACAGTACATCGATATTAATTCTAGGAAGTTGCAGACTTGCAGATAGCCTTAGGTACCTTCTGGGGGTCTTGTATTTACACAGGTGAATGGCATGTGGCCAAGAATAAGGAGACGATAGTCCAGAAGGCCCCTCACCCTCAATCCAGCCCCTCAGGCTGGTGGCCACCACCCTACCTGACATCTGCTCCCCTACTCCTCAGTGCTCAAGGGGGTGGTCCTGTGGCGGCCATGGGGCAGGGGGCAGGCTGACTGCCTTTATCCTTAACCTTGGTGGTTGTCCCTGACCACCCGCTCTGGATTCCCCGCCCTCACCCCAGCCCCTGTTCTTGCTTCACGCACATGGTCCGCCCCTCTGGTATACGGCCCTACTGTCACCTGTGCACCAGTGCTGGGCTGGGCTGGACTCAGAAAATAAAGCAATAAACATGGCACTCGCCCCTCCAGGTCCATTGGAGGGAGCAGACAAAGCAAAGGACAGCTGCAGAGTGAGACGGGGCTATGGGATCGCATGAGTGGGGGCAGCAGGAACTCGTGGGAGCGGGGACACGCCAGGACGCGGGAGGTGGTGGTTGGGAGGTTAAGGGGGTCGTGGCTAAGCTGATACTAAGGGACGAGACAGAGTCGTCTGAAAGGAGAGCAGAGTGCAGGCAGCAGGTAGACCAGACGACTGGTCTGCTCCACACTAAGGGGTCACCATGCTGGAACCCTCAGGGATTGTATGAGACAACAAGGGTGTGTGTGTGTGTGTGTGTGTGTTGTGTGTGTGTGTGTGTGTGTGTGAGAGAGAGAGAGAGAGAGAGAGAGAGAGAGAGAGAGAGAGAGACCGACCCACTGCCTGCCAGACACAGTTCCCAGCTCTGGAGCTGTTGTATCAATAGGTAACAAAACAATAGGTTTCCATGAGCTTATGGAACATAGAGTTCAGACAGGGTGGGTTCTGCAGGGCACAGGTTCTGAAAGATTTTTGACCATAACTCAGAAAAAAATGAATTTTAAAATGGAAGGCAGTAAACACCCGCCCATGCCCCCATACAAACATAAATAAATCTTACAGAATCATATTTGCCTTCCTAGCGCAGGTGACACCATTACCATTCTGTTGTACTTTGTTTTAGAATGTTTTTCACAGCTCACTAGGTTGTTGGCCACAGTTAGAAAAGCACGTTTTGGAGGGCAAGTTCTGGGTGGGTATTCAATCAGTGTTTGGAAAAAAACAGGTTTGGCTGAAGGTCCCTGAGCTGGATATTTCAGGCCAACTCAGATGAAAGGATGAGTAGATGGATGGATAGATATACAGATTCATAGATGGAAGGATGGATGGAAGATAGATGGATGGGTGGATATTAGGATGGGTGGAGGGAAGGATGGATGGATTAATTTGAGTTTCTTCGTAATGGTTATTACTCAGCAGATTTTTTTCTGGAGCTGCTGGTGTTGGCAGGACTTGGGGGCTGATTTAAGTGAGCAGGACCTGGGAAGCTCACCTGAGCTTCCATTGGAGCAGCTCTCTGTTTACCTACAGTGTATTACGGTGTTCCTAACGTGGGTCCCTCTCTTTTTAAAAAGACATGGAAAAGCACTGGTCTTGTAGTGTGAAGAGTGCATCTGTATTTGGTATAAAGCAACGCCATGGATGGAGGGCTTGCTCACCACAGAGCATCCTTAGAAGGTGACTTTCAGTGATCAGTTGGTGCTTTTGCGCACGTGCACGTCATCCCACTGACAGGCCAGCTCCCCCAGGGGTCTGTCTGCCTCGGTCACTGCTATTCCTGGGGCCAAGGACAGGGCCTGATTCACAGTAGACGCTTGACTGTTTGTCCATTGAATGAAGAGATGTGTCTTTCCGCCTTGCTGTGAAAGCTGGGTTCTGGAAGGCCATGAGCACGTTCTCCACTCCCCAGGTCTCTTGTGTGATAGAGACATTAGCGCGTGTCAGACCCTTTAGCAGGGCTTCCCATTGCTGTAGGACATTCCTTTAATCTAGTAAATATGCGCCCTTGGCTGAACTTTCCTGAATCTGTGGGGAGGCCAGAGTGAATGTGTGATGATTATGTGGTTTGAATGGCAATCAGGAGGTGCTTCTGGTCGCTGTGGAGACACCTAAACTGTTGGAAACTGCTCCACCTTCTTCTGGGTTTGGTGGTTCCGGCTGGCTCTGAAGGCCCACTGTCTGCTTCAGGCACACCTGCACAGAATCCCAAGATGGCTTTGGCTCTCACAGGGTGGCTTCTGTGCGGCAATTTCAATAGCTCTGCTATTTGGGGAGCTCCCTTGGTGGGGCTTGGAGAAATGGGAGAAGGTAATGCCGTCAGGGTGACCCGTCCAGGAACGGGGCTCCTGGCCGGTATTTGACGGCTGCCTGACCTTGGACACCAGCAGAGTATCTTGGTCCTGGGCCACCACAGGCATCCCAGTCACTGGCTCTGAACCGGCATGGAGATCAATTAAGTTGAGTGCGTTTATGTTGGTAGGATTAGATTGACGTCCGTGTGCTTTATTGATTTTATTGATCAATCATCCTGGACAATCAAGTTCCCTCCTAGCACCAAGGACCCGCAACCCAGGGAGGCCTGGCTCAGTCTCTCCCTCGCCCCTTCCGCTCGGCTTCCCTGCCTTCCTCTCTCCTGGGTTGTGTTTCTGGAACATTGTCACTGGCCGGGTCCTATTCAGTCCTCCGAGTATTGCAGGATGACAGGCCTGTGTGCATTTCCACAGACCGTTGGAGGATCTGGGTCCTGGTGTTGACACGTCAGCACCACTTCTGCTTTGAAACATAACACATTATTTGTGACAGACGCTCTGAGCCTTCTGGCAACCGCAGGACCCTCAAATTCTACTATAATCATCACCTTTTTCTCTTGCCAAAAAAAAAAAAAAAAATTTAAAAGAACATGTAGTAAAGAAAATCATTTCCGAGTCAAGCTGCAAAGGAGTCTGAGATTCATAGTGGCTAAGAGGCAGTGCCCCTTTTTCTGTGGGAATGGCAGAAGCAAGTGCAGGTCTGTGTACGTGGTGAACATAATGCTTTGCCTGAATTCGGGAGCTAGAAATGCTCTGAAAGAACAGAGTTGGTTTCTGAAGACAGTGAAGTTGCAGCCCTAGTGGCAGCATTTTGAATAAGAATATCGCTGAGTATTATGGGTTGAATTGTGTCTCCCAAAAAGATATGTTGAGATCCTTACTTCTTGGTACTATGAGCATGGCTTTATTTGGGGGGAAAAAGGGGGTCTTTGCAGATGTAATCAAGGTAAGATGAGGTCACAATGGATTAGGGTGCGCCCTAAATCCCATGACTGGTATCCTTAGGAAGGAAGAAGACCTTTAATCCAGTTTTGGGTAGAGACCCACAGCAGGAGGGTGGGGACAGCGCAGGCAGGCAGAGTGGAGTGATGTGTCGGCAGGCCCAGGCCGGCCTGGGAGGGGCAGGAGGCTCCCTCCCCCACACGCTTCAGGGGGAGCCTGGCCCTGTCCACACCCCGAGGGTGACTTCAGTCCTCCAGACTGTGAGAGAGTCACCATCTGTTGTCTGAAGCCCCCCAGTTGGTGGTCCTTTGTTACAGGAGCCCCAGGAGTGGAATACACTGGGGGATATGGCAGTTGTGGAGGGGCACAGGAAAACACGGTGGAACAAAAGTGTTGGTTCAAATGCATGCTGGTGACTTACCTTCTCAGTGACACCCAGGAGTGACTTTTTAGGGAGGAACTTATGCTCTGGGTGAGTTTTCTGTTCCCAGCTCTCTTTATGATGGAACAGTGGTGTCACTGCAGGAACAGGGTTGGCATCAGGAGTCTGGGTGTCGTTTTGCTGATGTCTCAACATTGTGAGCATCACTCCTGAAAGCCCCTCAAACACTCACAGCTCCCCAAGTTGCCTTCTTGCCTTCATCCCTCTTCATCCTGTCTTGTGAGAGTTTCATAAAACCGTATTCTGTATGCAGATGATGATGAGGCCTAAAGCCGAAAAAAGCAACCTATAAAAGTGTTAGGGGCCCTTTGAAATCAGCCATAAAAATCAGCCTGCGTCTTCCCCTCAGGGTGTGATGCTTGCAGCAAGCGTCCAGGGCTGGCTGTTTTGCTGGTGTGACCATTTGAAGTTTTAGAAGGAGGACCGGGTTTGGGACCAGTTCTCATAAAGGATCATTATTAAAAATAATATTTTATGGAAGCGTGTATGTCTTAGTTCACTCAGCAAACAAGCATGGCCTGTCCTGGGTACTGATAATTTATTGGTGCATACACAGAAGTTCCTTCCTTGGAGAGGGCATCGAACAGGAGAGGCAGGATTGACAGTCATGTGAACCAGGAGATCCCAGGGGGAGGGGTTGGTGCTCCAAAGCCAGACAAGGGGCTGAGGTCAGAGATGGGGTCGGGGGAGTGCCTGTCAGGTGAAGTGACATTAAGAGGATTCCTGAGTAATGGGGAGGAGACGAGCCTGTCACGTGTGGCTCTAAGGAGACAGCTCTGGGCAGAGGGACAACACACACGTGCAAAGGCCCCGAGGTAGGGCGCATTCCAGGAACAGGAAGAAGCCCAGTGTGTCTGGGGCAGAAGAGTCAGAGGAGGAGAGGGGGGCAGTCAGAGCCTGTTCTGCAGACCTTGCAGGTGATGGAGGTCTGAGCCCAGGGCCTCGTTTGTCAGGACCAGCTCTCCGACTTTCCGCAGCCAAGAGCCTTCAGCTCGCCCCTGCTAAGAGCCTTGGAGTGTAGGCTGATGGGCTGCAGCTGGGCTCCGGCCCCCATGGGTGGGGAGAATGCCCAGTTCTTACCGGGTGCAGGGCTCGCCTGCCTCTGGCTGCCCTTCTTCCCACCCCACACACACTCACAGGTCCCCTGCAGTGGGGCGACGCAGACTCTTCTGCTTCCCACGATGCCATTTCTTTTGGGTGGGAAAGCCCTGGTTTTCTGGCAGAACCCCCAGGAAGGCAGGCGCCCCCGGGAAGCAAACCCCTCCGTGTCCTTCATTTAGAACATTCTCAAGCGGTAGTGATAGGCCTTCACCCCTGCGGACTGGTGGCTGGGCCCACGCTCCTGCCCATGTAAGCCATGGGGAAGCCACACGCACACGTCCTGTCTCAACTCCGCTAAGCCTCCCAGGCCTCCAGAGTGAGGAGGGAGACGGGCAGCCAGCAACCACGGCTTATGATGTGCACGGTCTGTGCCAAGGGTGCATCGCGGGGTCCCAAGCCCCCACCGGCCGCCTACATCACAGACGGGGGAGCAAGACTTCGCCGTGGCCCCTGGACAGTGAAGGGACAGACCCCGAGCCTGCCTGTCCCTGAGGTCATTCCCATAACTGCCTCAGGTCTCTGCCATGCAGACATGGTGGCGGGGGTGGTGGTGGTGGTGAGGTGTGGCGGTGTGTGACAGGGAGCAGCCGTGTATGTTTGCAAGGGCACCCGTGTCGACACACTTGAAGGACATTGACCGTCCCGCTCGGGAGAATAGCCCCGCGCCTGGAATCAAACTTGGTTTAATTGAAGCGAGGTCTACCTGTGCTCCCTGCCTTGGCGGGAGGTGTGTCACCGACGTTTGGGGCAGACCTGGTCTGCTGAGTCCATGTTGTTCCCGACGCCACTCAGCTTGGGCCGACGCCCTCTGGGGAGTTTTCCTGCTTCTCTACTTGTTTCCAGGGATGATCCTCAGACAATAAACTTCATCTCTAAAAATAGGTCACATAAAGGCCTTGATATTTTTTCTAATTAGTGTAAGAATATATTGAATATACATCATGCGTGTAGATCACAATATTTTTAAAATTACTGTGAAGACTTTACACATCAAAATAGTTCAGGCAGTGGGGACACAGGCAGCCCGATGTTCCCTGAGAATCATATCTGCATTAGCAAGATAAAGAACAATTTAGGACGATTACAAAAGTGATGATTCAGACTACAACATAAAACTCTTCTGAGAACGCATTCGTAATGCCAGCTGCTGCTAAGCTGCTTAATCTTTATCTAGTTCAATTAAAATCTGAATGTTTGGGATTTCATTAACAGCTGGGGGTTTGGAAATTACATGCGCTCTTCCACTGTATTCCATTGCTGACGTACAATAGTGGAAGTTTCCCAAAACGTCTTCAGGTAGACTTAGGTATCATTAAAACTTAAGTACGTAAAGGACGACACAGAGGTGAGAGAAGATTAGTGTAGTTTTTTGACCAGATCCAATTGGCAAGAGTAGGAAACCCCCTTGAAAGCAGCGCGACTTTTGTCGGGGAGAGAGAAGTATCGGAGCCTGGCTGAGACGCCGTCTGAGCCCTTTGGCCACGCCTGATGCTTCAGTTTAAGGACCGGGAGCTGGTCCGGGTGACGCTGGCCGTAGCGGTGTGTGTGTGGGGTACCCTGCCGATGCCCCTGCTCCTGCGTCCCATGCCTGGTCCTCACTCCAGTGCACATGGCTGCGCTGCCTGTCCATTCATTATGCATTCTCCAGACTTTGCAGGCGGGTTTTTCTAAAATCAAACCAGCCAACGTGATGAGCCAGCCTAATGTATCACTTCACATTAAAAACGAAAAGCAGAATGAACGTTTCATGTGTGTGTTTTCCCTTGACCTGGGTGTCAAGGTCTGTTGTCGTGAACTTTATTCTCCCAAGAACGGGAGGGTCCCTTTTTCCTCCTGCAGAGGATCTGACTGAGGTCAGGGTGGGGACAGGGAATCTGCATTATTAACTGCGCCCCCCCATGTCATCCTGAGGCAGGTGGTCTCCTCGCCAGGCCCGGCACGCCCCTGAGGGAGCGTTTGAGGTTTGGGACGTACCTGCTTTCTAGACTTGGATACCTGTGTGTGTGTGGGGGGGGGTTGCTGAATGATGGCCCCCAAACATGTCCAGGTCCTGATACCCAGGACCCGCAAATATGTCGCCTTACATGGCAAAAAGGACTTTGTAGAGGGGATTTGGTTAAGGACACTGAGGTGGGAGTTGATCCCGGTGGGACCCCTATGGCCCTGAGGGCCCTTCTAAAAGGGAGAGAGGAAGGCAGAGTTAGTAGGAGATGTGACAGTGGAAGCAGAGGTTAAAGTGATGAGAGGAGGGGACCATGCACCTCCAGAAGCTGGAAAAGGCACAGAAACAGATTCTCCCGGAGCCTCCTGGAGGATGTAGCCCTGCCCACACCGTAATGTTCACCCAGTGAGACCCGAGTTGGACTTCTGACCTGACGAGCTGCAAGATGATAAATCTATGTTGTTTTCAGCCATAGGGAACTAATGCTCTGTGGGGCCTGGAGCAGGCCACTTCCCTTCTGGCCTCATTATTCTCACCTGGGAAACGGGCGTGGGAGGGGGCACGTCAGGGGGCTGAGCGAGGGCGGGACGGGATGTGGATGCTGAGGGGAGCCCGCCGAGAGCGAGGAGCTGTCCACGGCACACTGCTACTTGATTGGTGCAGGTGCTGCTTTGAGGGCCCCCAGGGAAGCCGGGGGAGGTGGACGGAGGCCTCCCACATAGGCTCACGTTCACGGCCTCTCCATGTCTGTTCTCTCAGCACCTCCGGCTGCCTCTTTGCCCTCCTTCCCCCGGCTTCCCGGGGAGGTGCCTCGGGCAGGAGCAGAAAAAGGGTCCCTTACCAGGTGCCCTGTGATTTGGGGTCAGTCCCCTCCTCCCCATTTCTCTGGGCAGCGATGGAATGGCTGAGCCAGCTCTGCAAGGTGCCCACTTATCTGGGTCCTCCCCATCTCCTCGCTGCTCTCTGTCCGTCCGCCTCACCTCCAACCAATTCCGTGCCTCTGTGTGCATGGAGGAGTGGGGGAGGAGCATCCCTGTGCCTCTTGGGCACACTTCGTGACAGGGAGACCCTAGGATGGAAGTTCTGAGGGCACCAGCTGGAAGGAGGACTTTAGAGGCCGTCCTGAGTCCCACAGGTTCAGGGGGACACATGGCAGTTTCTGTTTTCGTTAGTGTGGGTGACATTTCCCTGCCCTTCAGTACTTCAGAGCCCACTTCGGAATCGAGTTGGCGTGACGCACTTTCTGAATTTTCAGAGAACCCAGCTCTCCCACTGACAAAGGAGCAGCATACTGCAGGGGCCCCCAAGGGCTCTGCCCCGCGATTATGAAAACGGGGCTGCAACCCCGTTCTCCGGGACACCCAGGCACTCGCATCCTGCTGTATGAGACAGACACCCGGACACTGCTCTTCTCAGCCACTGACCACCATCCTACCGGCCCCACACTTCCTCCACGTGTATTTTGTTTTTACTCCTTTCTCCCGGCATCCTCTGAACCCCTTTTTTGAGGTCGATATTTTGGGTGGAATAGAGTGGAGAGCACAGTCTTTCTCTAGGGAGGGTGATCACATGAACGGCCCCCCTAGGCAACAGTTGAACTATTCAATATTTGTCATTTCAAATCATCCTAACACTGTGGTTTTCTGTGTCCTCATTTTATTATATTTATGTCTTTCTGCCTCACTGTCTTCTCTTTAAACCATGAGCTGGAGGCTTGTGTGTGTTCTGTGTGTGTTGTGTGCACGTGTTGTACGTGTGCTCTGTGTTGCATGTGTGTTCTGTGTGTGTGTGTGTGTGGCATACAGATACTGTATCTGATACCGAGTTTGACAATCCATGAGTATATATCACATGTTTTGCATGTAAACTTGTCTTTTCATTTGGTGATTTCTTCCCTTTGTCCTGGTGGTGGGAAGTAGGGGGAAAGAAAGAAGCATTATATCTACAACCTGTGATGCAGAGTGTTGGGTGTAACTGGGACATCTAATGCCACATCTTACTTTCTTCAGATTTCTTCTTAATTTCTTCTCACACTTAATGTGTTGACAAATCACATCAGAGTCCTGTCAAAATACTTGTCCTGATTCAGAGGATCTGGGCCGGGGCCTGAGGGTCTGTACCTCTGCAGGCTCCCAGGGCTGCCACCACTGGACTGGGGACCACAGTTTATGGAGCAAGAGTCACACTCCGCCCACCCCCTGCCACGCACACACCTGGTGGCCTCTGTCAGCCAAGTCCCTGCGCCAGCTCCTGAGGTTGCAAATAACCCCTTGATGCCTTCCTGCTCTCCCACCTCCTCCCCTTGGTCTGAGAGCGTCCCAGGACGTAGACGGACACAAGCTGGCACCTGCTCAGGAGCCCGGCTTGCTGCTCAAGATGAGAGTGAGCTGCCACCTTTTGGTGCTTGTACAGAAGAAAGACGTGAAGGAGGAATACTGCCATGTCCCACAGGGCTCCGGATAACCGGCAGGATGGGGGTGTATCTGACACCCGGCTCCCAGTGTGGAAATCTGGGCCTCACATTGATCCGGTGGACAGTGAATGTCTATGGCCTGTAATTGCTCTTGAACTGGGTAAGCCCTCTGATGGCACCCCTGCTGTTTCTGCTCTAGGCCCTTTAATGTTTCTACAAACAGCAGCCGCACTAACACAGGTCAGAGTCCGAGACGGGAGGGGCCGTGGGTCTGCTCAGTTCCTGGCTGTCCCTCCTGAAAAGCTGGGAAGCTTCCCCACTTCCCTCTGTTGCTGAGGGTTTCATTTTCATCTGTTGACTTCAAGGGTCTTTCCAAGGTCTTGGGAAGGACGGTAATTGAGAATCTCGATTCCGCAAGTTGCTTTAGAATATCGTAGGCAAAATGTCCTAGGTTCCTCCAAAACTTCAACTTATGCTACAGGAAGTGGTTGATGGGCTATGTTGCTGCAATGCCATTGGCTTTTTAAAAACTTTTGATTGGTCTAAAACTACACGCAGAAGAATCACCCAGGTCGTGAGCATCCAGATGGCGAAGCTTCTTAAACTAAGCACATTGTGCCACCGGCACCAGCCTTTCCGAGGGGCTGAGTGGGACCCAGGCTCCGGGGCCTTCCCTAGTGGTCACTCCCTTCCAAAGGGGTCTGCTACACGTCCGTTTTGCCTGGTTTTGAACTTTAAGTCAGTGGAACCCTGTAGCATCTACCATCACGCATCTGGCTTCTTTGAGCTCTGTGAGTCAGCAGATTGTGGCTTCCCCGCAGCACGGTTTCTGCCCCCTCCTC